>NC_090925.1:262316294-263566294 GCF_040938575.1 Ambystoma mexicanum | reverse complement strand
CGTTAATCCATGGATTCACTTAAAAAATGCAAATTACCGCTTTAACACTCCTCTGAATACATGACCATTTCACTTTATTGGAGTGCTGCTGTGTCCTTGCAAGAAACGATTAGTTGGGCTAAGGAGTTTCAAGCTCGTCATAGAGTCTGGAACTTTGGGTCTAATTCTTTCAATGTCCTTTTTCATAGAGGGCTTCAAGGAAGCAGCAGAGAAGTTCCGCATGGAGTCTGGCATTGAGCCCAGTGTAGATTTGGAGACCTTGGACGAAAGAATAAAAATTCGGGAGATGATCCTGAAAGGTCAGATCCAAGAAGCCATAGCGTTGATTAACAGCCTCCATCCAGAGCTGCTCGACACAAACCGGTACCTGTACTTTCATCTGCAGGTAAGTCACATTGTCAATGCAATATATGCAGAAAGCGTGGCTTGCAGGTTTATTAACAGCTTTTCAGCTATTATCTCCAGTTTTTTTTTTAAAGGGCTTGTGAACTCCTTGTGTTGCTCAAGTTCTCTGAATTGATGCACACTTTTTAAAATCTTGATTCGTCCAAACAATAAAGGTTAGGACCTGTTAGCTGCAGCCTTACCTACCAGGTTTATGCAAGGTTTGCTGATGCAACTGCAGCTTTCAGTTGCATAGCTAATCAGTCGGACTTTAATATTTTATTCTGTCCATTGCGCCTCCGCTTTCGTTTCCTATTATGTGCACTGGCAACTACATATGTTATGTTTGTACATTAAGGAGCAACTACACATTTTTGCTTTATTTGTTTTTCCGACGCACAGCAACAACATTTGATTGAGCTGATTCGCCAGCGGGAGACAGAGGCAGCTTTGGAGTTTGCCCAGACGCAGCTAGCAGAGCAGGGCGAGGAAAGCAGAGAATGTCTCACGGAGATGGAGCGCACTTTGGCCTTACTTGCTTTTGATAACCCGGAAGAATCCCCTTTTGGAGACCTTCTTAACATGATGCAGAGGCAAAAGGTAATGTTAAATCTGATGCCTGTGGAATGGCCTTCATTAATACTGCTCTGTTGGCGAAGTCTGGCAGAAACAGTTTGACCCTTGTTTTTCACCTTTGAGCTCAGCAGGTCGAGGTTATATTTATTGATTTCTGTAATGGGAACCCTCTTCATTATTAATCTTAACACTAGGGTTGGAATGGTTTTCTCTTTGCTTGGTGTTCAGGGGCTGGGAGATGACTGCTGCTAGGGAACAGGCTTTCCCTAGATCAACCAGTGGTAGGGATGGCTGGGCTGTCAAGGGTAATTCTTAGATTAGGAGCAAGTTAATCCAAGGTACAGTGTATAACCATGTAACTTTACGTTAGAAACATCAGCACATGAATTACATTACAGGTAGTACTTGGTTGGGGTGATTTTTTTTTTCTCTTTAATTGGTCCCCCCCACCCACCAGCCCTCTAGTTAAGGTAAAACAGGGTTCCCGCCAAAAAGACCAGACTCCTCTATATGGGTAGAGCAGTATGGCTTAATTTAAAGAGGATCCCAGTGAACTAGTGTTGGGGAGAGTTCTAATTTCTGTGCTAATTCCCTTCAACCTTGTAGACCCCCCCCCCCCAAGCTCTTTTGCTGGACTACAGGAATTTTTAACCTGTAGTGAGTGAGACCTTTTTCTCACTCACGTTTTGACCTGATTTGGATTAGGTTTCCTCTTATTAAGGAGTCCGACAAACTCCATAGGCATCTGCTTTTTGTATGGTGACACAGAGCACCTTCAGTGCAGTTTCAGAGAAATTTTAGATTTCTCCATAGGTTTAAATACTTTTTCTTGTGTGAACTACTGTTCCCAAGAATAGTAAATTGAAATTGACTTTACTTACCTTTTCTCTTATTAGGTCCAACACACACCATTTTATGTTCAGTGCTGGGGGGGTTACTCAGTAGCCCCTTGTACCACTCTCTCATGTTAAACATTTTTGTTACCCTCACTACTTTAAATGGCTGGTGGCAGTGGTTTAATTTTCCTACCATTGTGCTCTTTTACTGCAGGCTGAATCCTACGCTGCAGTACAGCACCCACGGGTGGCAATTTCTGCAAAATGGCACTGGTCTTCTTTTTTCACCATTTTCTGTTTGTGAGGTCTTTCTTGGCTTTTACTGTGCATGTTGAGCCCTTTGTTTTGCCTTTGGCAGGTTTCAGACCTGAAGCCGGCTTCTGGCTCCAGTGTCTGGAAAGGCAGGATGTGAGGGAGGTTCCCGACCCCTGTACTTTGTCTTTAGGAATGCCTGAATGCAACCAGTCCTGATTGGCTGGCTGGCTGGCTGCTGTTCTTTCAGGACAGCCACTCTGCTGTGTGATTGACATCCTAGGCTGTGCATGAATGGGAGAAACCTGCTTAGAAGGTGAGGGTGTTTGGACTAGAGGCAGAGTCGACCACTGGGAGAAACACCTGACGAAGAAACAGTAAACGAAGCTTGCTGCATTCTCCTGGACCTTTGAATTGCCCGGTGAAGCCCTGCTGCTGTGCTGAAACCCCTTTTACTGATCAACCGAGGTTCCGGAAGGGATGACTTCTTCCCTTGGGTAAGTGGGACCAACTAACCCCGAGACTTAACTCCACTGGACCATCTTCCCTGACTAGCTGCATTTCCTTGCTGCTGCAGGAACTGAGTGCAAGGGGTCGAGAAATCCGTAGCAGCGTCTGAAATCCATCCAGAAGCTCCATGAGTCTCCTAAGGACCCTTCAGAAGCAGGACGACCCGAGCTAGAGTTCCCTCCTCAGAGTGCAGGACCCAAGGAGTGAAGGAAGCTCAACTGGTATTTGAAATCCAGTGGTGCTGTTTACTACGTGCTGAAAGTGTAGCTCAGCCCGTAGCTGCCAACTACAAATGCTGCTGCAGGAGCCCCTCGGACGTCCTCCCTCTTGTCCCCACGACTGAGGCTCAGGAACCCAGGGTCTGCACTACTTCTGCAACAGGACAAACTCTGGGCCTCTCTTCTTCACACCAAAGGTACTGTTGAGCCTTGGGTTACTTAACTCATTATCCCTTTTAGCTGTGCTCTTCTCAGACTTGCATTGGCTTACTTTCTAGGGTTGGTTCAAACTCTGCTTTTCACAGGCTTCACAGCTTTTGACCCTCAAATGATTTCTACTAACACAAACTTTGTGCAACACTCTTGTTATCTGAGAAGTGCCTCAGCTCCCTAGACTGTGCTCAAATTGACTTTGGCTGTCCTGACTTCCTGCAGACTCCTCTAGTCCATTGACGTGGATATTTCTGTCCCTCATAGGTGGTAACTTGTTTTAGACTGTTTTTGCTGGGAAAGGCTTGTCTAGACTTCATTGGAAGATTGAAGTATACTCACATGCCCTGAGAACCTGTTCAACTGTTTTTCCTCACTTTAAGGGTGGGAACGGGGTGGGGGTGGGGGTGGTGGTGGGAACGGAGGTGGGGCTGGGGGTGGGGGGGTTGGCCGTGGGAGAGACGGGAATTGTAGCATAGCCAAAGAGTATATACTAACTGGTGCTGATCCTGAAACATATGTTTAAGTATATTTGATTGCTACATTAATTGCCCTTCTTTTTAAAAAAAAAAAAAATAATGTTAACTAAACTATAACAGAAACCTTGAGTTTTAGTGGTACTTTTAACTACGAATGTCATTGCTACAGCTCACATTTACCCCTCTTGAGATAGGCCTGGCTGCTCAGTCACACTACCAACTTGTGTAGTACAGACCTATACCAAAAGGTGTTACATAATACCAAGCAGATAAGTGTTGGGTAGTCTCACACATTGTGACTACACCAATTCATACCCAACTAGTTATCAATAGTTACCCCCAATAAATGCACTAGTAAGGTATAATGAAATATTTACTCGTTATTGTTAGGTCACTATAGTCAATTAGTCGCAATACTAAATGTAAGCCTGCTACCTGGTTGTAGGCACTAAGGGGTGGGAAGAAAAGGGGATCCTAGTAAAATGCATTCATTCATGACAATGATCCATTTGTCCAACACAGGAATAAGTCACTATTTCTATACCTCAAACCCATTGTGGCATTGTTAGAAATGTACACAATATATTACATATCATCACACCTAGAGGATGACACTTAATAACCATGGTCTATCAAAAGTTAGGATTAGGATAGTCCTATAGTAATACTCTAATTGCACTCAGTGAAAAGGTTCAACCTACTTTATCCATTTTCCGGAACAGGAGTGTAATGCAGAGACTTTAGAATTGCATTAACAGTCAGTGAGCCAAGCTAAAATTCCAATTCTTGTTAGAAAACATCAGATAATCTAAATGCGAATGTTCAGATAAGTCCCCTTAAGTCATTTGAGTACAGTTTTTCCAACGGGATAACACTACCCCCTAGTAAATAATGGGAAAAAGTTCAGTTGGAGAGTGAGGGGAGAAAGGGACAATGAGGGAGGGGTTTGGGGGTGTTGCCTTCTTACCTCTGTTGGATAATACAGGGCAACTAGGGGCCAAGAGCTGCTTAGTCTAGCAAAGGGGTAGTATGTGCTAGGCCATAGTGACCAGTGCAGAGTTAATGGAGCAGTCTGGATTGGTATAAAGAAGACAAAACAGTGAGATTGTGTAAACAAGGAGGTGATTTGGGTTTACAGTGCTTACCTGGATTTTGAGGGGGTATCTTGTGGGCAGGGGAGAGTGTGGCAAACCAGGCAAATTGGTGAAACACTTTGCCAGCCGCCCTTTTCTTGGACACCCTATGAGGATCTTTTAATCAGAGTGTGCGGATCATGGCTTGGAAGCCCAAAGAAGGAGGCAAAGTCCAGCCAAGATGGATGCTGGTGCTTCCAGAGAAAGATGGACCTGGTCAGCTGCAGATGGTAAAGTGTGGCCCCTGCTGCCAGAGATGCTCCGGTGATAGTTGTGGGCAAGCACAGCAGTAGCTTCTCTCTTCTCCTTTGGGCCCTAGACACATTGTGGAGGGGCTGTTGAGGGAGGTAGATAGCCCCAGGGGATGCGGTAGCCTTGGGACAAGATGGGTTTAGGGGCACAGATGCTTAAGTGTGCCCACCCTGCTCTCTCAGAGGATCCCAGGAGAACTCTTAAACTGATTTATGCTATGAAAGGGCACCATTACATTACATAACATAAATAGTATTTGTGCAGCTTAATTATTTTGGAATCGCACGTTGGCCATCTCCCCACCGCAAGAGGTTGAAACAAATGGAATCAAATCATGAATAAAAAAGACCTCCACCTTCAAACAGAAAAATTCTGTCTGATCACACCTTTTTGTTAATTGAAGTTGAACTGTGTTCAGGTATGTTCAAATGTAAATAAAATATAAAATCTATAGAGGGCATGAATGTACAACGCAATGTTAATAGGTCATTTAGTTACAAGGGTTTTGGAGACAGCACACTGATGTCACACGTTTAGGTATTGTACATTCTGATTTGTAGCACTAGTATCTATTAGTAAAATAATCTCTCCTTACTCAAAAACAGCATTCTGGGGCTGTTCACATGATCAGCCTGGGGGGAAGGGGGGGAACTTTTATTTTCTGCACTAGATGGAAGCAAATGCAACGCATGGAATCTGACTGAGACTGTCTATCTGCAAGTATACTGTTTCATGTAAGGAATAGTTTCATATATTCTTGCCCCAGAGACAATGTCCTACCAATTAATGTGTCCTGTGAAACATTTGCTTGCCCCATACGTGATTTCCTTTATTTTATCTACATTAATCCTCAGTCATAGGACTGAGAGGTAAACCATAAAATCCATACCTTGCATACTATTCATGAACAGAAATATGCAATCCCCTAATGGTGGGGGGGGGGGGTAGGGGTTACAGTCGTTTGGTTTGGTTTGCAGTGCTGAAACTAAGAATGTGGGAAATTCCTGCAGCTGAAAAGAACCGTTATGAAGGTAGTTATCAATTAACACTAATCCGTTGGAGTGCTTTGTGCTGGTGACTAGTATTTTAGGAAAGTGGGTTGATTATCAGTGTGGTGACTTTTTAAATCCATGATGTCCATAAACAAACAGAAGGGCGGTCCTTAGAAGAATGATCGTTGCATAACTGTCTGCACACTGTTACTGAGCTGTGACAAAGTTCTACATTGCTTAGATCACAATATAGAATAGCCTTTTTCAGATCCTGTTGCAGGTCTTCTCTTGCTATATAATTGCAAGATTGGGCTACCTTCTATAGGTTTTAGTATTATGGACCAACCAATCTTTGGCTTAAGCTATGTCTCCTTGTTGGATAAATTGCCCTTCAGGCACCCTTTAAATTTTTTTAAACGTTTTTTTAATTGATTTTTGGAACAAAAGTTAGTCGAATAAGCCTGTGTGGATAACATACACCCCACCCACCCAGTTTCCCTCCGCTGCACACAAAGTACACACTTTGTTATGAAAGGTCACTGAGGGAGCACAAATAACTAGCATTAGGATCCTTGCTCACATGGTACGAGTTCATCAATAACATAACATTTTAGGAATTGGACGTGCTGGGATTGACGGGGGTAGTGAGTCCAGGGAGGTCGGGGGTTGCTTTATCTGGAGAGTTCTGAACAGATTAATCCGGCCCCGGGTCTGGTTCGCTAGAGATATAGCTCCTGAAGGAAGTCCAGTAGTGCTTGGGTTTACTGGTAGAGGGAAGAGTCAAATTGTACTGCGTCTCCCTTCGCTCACACAATAACATAAGATTGAGCCAGTTTTGAACCGTGAATGCACCAGCATCCCCCATGAACGAGCTACTAGGGATTTGGCAACCACGGACGCCATGGCGACAAGGCGTTTCTCGCTACGAGATTTTCATTCAACCAGGGCCAGTAGCCAAACCTTAGGGGTAGTCTGGATCGGGTCATCCACCATACCAGCCATCACCTCAGCTATACCCCTCCAGAAGGGCTGGATCCGGGGGCAGGACCAAGCCACATGATAAAAATCAGCTGGGGTTTGGAGGCATCTTTTACATAGGGGAGATCTGAGTGGGAATAGTTTATGTAGGGTATGGGGAGAATAGTATATCTGATGCAAAAATTTAAAGTATCAGGCGGAATCTGTTATTGATGGGTATCCTTTTGGTCTCGATCTGAATTATGCCCCACTGGTCGTCTGCGAGAGACCTCTCCATGCAGCTCTCCCACTTATCCCTATATGGGGCCGGAGGTATAGGCCCTAGTGTCCTGATGAGACCGTATAGAGAAGAAATCAATTTCTTGATGGATGTCAGCGATGTTATGAACATCAACAACGGGGATGTGAGTGGTGCACTCGGGGAAATCCGGCCAACAGGTTTTCAAGACCTCCCGAAGTCGATAGTATAAGAGTAGTGTGACTGTGGACCATGTGCCCCTGGTTTTGAGTTCTTCTCAAGTTATGAACTTGCCACCCTCCTCCCCCGGGGCAACATCACCTAATGTGTAAATGTGAAGGTTAGTAAAGTGCTGTATGAATATGGATTCATGTGTCAGGGGGATACCGTGAACGTTATATATATAGCCATGGATGGGGCATACCAGCGGTCCATGCCCACTCTCTTCGCCAGGCAGTCCCACGCCCTCAGGGTGATCTCTAGGGGTTGTACCCCTACCTGCACATGACGCTCCCGGACTGCCCAAAGGAGACCCCTAAGGTCATCTGGTTTGGCTATGGCCGCCTCCAGGCGCGAGTGAGGAAGATAACTTGTGGGGGGGACCACCACCATACAGTGTATTGGACCTGGGCCACTAGATAATACAGGAAAGTCAGGGACGTCCAAACCCCCCGTCCCCTGAGAACAGGGGAGAGACATTGTGTGCAGTGTGGTACGAGGTTGCTTACCAGCCCAGAGCAATTTGACAAACAATCTTTAAACGGTTCCAGAAAGTCACGGGGGGCCATACCGGGACGTTGTTGAAAATGTACGATAATTTCGGGAGAATGACCATCTTGGATAGGGATACGGGCCGCCTGTGATATGGGGAGGCAGGCCCATGTGTCCACTGTGTTTCAGGTATCGTAAGGCTGCTACGTGGTTCTCCTCGTATAATCGGGCTGAGGACATCCTCGCCAGGACTCCCAAATATCGGATCCCTCATGGGGACCAGGTGAAGGTACCATCAATATCCTGTGGGGAGACACCAGGGGTAAGCAGAAGTATTTCAGACTTGGACCAATTTATCTGTAGACCAGATAAGGCGCCGAATTCGGTGATTTCCTCCATCACCGGGTTTAGGTTGGTCTGCTGGTGTTTTATGTATAATAACATATTGTCTGCATACAATGACACAATGGATGCGTGAGAGCGAACAGTTACCCTCCCCCCCCCCCCCCCCCCCAAGGCAAATAGGATGTGTGAGAAGGGGCAACCCTGCCTGGTGCTCGGTTTGGAGGTATAGGTGCTGATTGGATACCATTCGTGTAGACCAAGGCGTGAGGGGCTGTGTAGAGTAGTTCGATCCAGTGTAAAAAAGAGGTGCCCACCCCTGATTGCCAGAGAACCTCGAACAGAAAAGGCCATTTGACAGAATCTAACGCCTTTTCAGTGTCCAAGGCGACCACTGCTATCGGAATCTCAGGATTTATTTAATGCATCAAGGTGAATAGTCTCCGAAGGTTGTTCTGTGTTGAGTGTCCCGGAATGAAGCCCGCCTGGTCCAAGAGGACCAGAGCGGGCATATGAGGCAGGAGTCTGTCGGCGAGGAGTTTTGCCAGAATCTTATTATCAGTGTTATCACTGATGGGGGGACGGTATGATGAGCACTTCTTAGGGTCTTTATTAGGTTTAAGCAGTACAGTTACCAAACCAGTCCTGGTGGACTCGGGGGGGACCCCCCAAGGTGATGGCCTCTTTGTACATGTTTCGTAAATGGGGAATAAGTAGGGTCGGGAAGGCTTGATATAGCTCGGCCGTTATACCGTCTGTTCCGGGGGCTTGCCGTTTGGGAGTGAGCGTATCACCTTAAGGAACTCCTCGTCTGTAGGAGGGTCGTTCAGAAGGGCTCCGATCTCTGGTTCCAGCCAACCCAAGGCAATCCTGTCTAGGTAATGGACAAGGGAGTCGTAACCTTCTGTGCTCTTGGACGTATATAGCGTCTCATAATATTGTCGGAACTCTGTGTTTATCCTCCCTGAGTCCCTAGTGAACTCTGGTGTCTTCAGTTCTATTATAGGGTCCAGATACCGTTCCTACCTGATAGCCCAGGCCAGAGCCCCACTCGGGCGGACCCCCTGCCCATATCTTTTTTTTTTTTTAAAAAAAACTTTTTATTTGCCTTTTGATAAACACATCAGCCAAAAACCGGTCCAACTTCCCCTCCCTCTTAACATCCCTTCTTATAAACATTTTTAATTGACAGTTCAATACAACAGTCTCTCAGCTATCCCCCCCCCCACCCTCAAAAATCAGGCCCATCTCTAGATTGTCCACATACCCAACCACACAACCCCTAACCCCCGTCAAACTCTCCCCACCCCCACTCCTGAAACTAATCTCCGTTTTTCTTTAGCCACAGCAGCCCCTCCCCATATCTTGAAGCTGCGACTGGGTCCCCGAGAAATCTTTCCTCATCGTCCATTAGCAAGCGGTGCTCATGGCGCATAGCCAACAGGGTAGATTGAAGCCCAGGGAGTCCTGCTGGGTCTGCCTGAATCCAGGTTTCTTGTCCATTTTAGGGGCTAGCGTGCAATGAAAGCCCCCCCCGCCCATATGACCGTGCCTCCCATGTGGGGGATGATTTTGCTGTATAGTGTTTTGAAATAGGCCACGGTATATTCGTTGGGGGCATATGTGTTTATAATTCACAGTTCGAGGGGTTGGGTCCTCAGACGTATTCCATATCTATGACGGTAATCACCACAACTGTGCTGCTTCGGAAAATCGTCTGCGTCGATACGCGCCCTCGAGGACCTCCTCCGACGGCCGACGTCACTGGATGTTATAAGTAGGACGCACGCCGCCCGTAGCCTCAGTTCTGTTTTTTCCGCGAACGTGTTCGCTTCGGGAATCTCGGCACGCCTCGACTCTTTGGAGTTTGTTGTTTCTCGGATCTTCGAACCTGTTTGGTGTTTGAAGTATTTCTTCGTGAAGATGTCTACCTCGTCTTCCACACCGCGTCCAGACTTTAAGAAGTGCGGGGACTGTGGGTCCAAGATGTCGGTCACAGACTCGCACGACGCCTGCCTATGGTGCCTCGTGGAGGCCCATGACACGGATGACTGTCTCGACTGCCAGTCGCTCATGTCGAAAGTCTTGCGGGAGCGCAAGAAGAAGTTATCGGTAGTTAAGGTGTCCAAGCCCCGGAAGTCGGGGTCTGCAGGGCTTTCGAGGGGTGACTCTCCACGTCGTCGTCGGAAGTCCAGTGGGTCTCGGTCCTCGAGTCGGTCTCGCCACTCCTCTGCCTCTTCGAGGCACTCCCGGAAGCGCCGTCATCGGTCGCCTTCCCCGTCCTCATCCGAGGACTCGGCGGGTCGCTTACCCCACCAAGCATGCGACACCGGAGCAATGGGCTTCCTTCGGGAAGAAAATGTTGACGATTCTCGAATCGCAGGGCACTGGTCCGTCCGCGCCTCCGAGTGGGGTCGGTCGTGATCAGCCGAGAGACACCGCTCGCACGCGTTCGGGCTCGGGTGGTCGTCACGATTCGCGGGAAAGGTCCCACTCGGACAAGTGGAATAATTCTCGGCATTACCGGTCATCAACGCGCTCGAGACCGTGTGAACCTGTGGTGTCTTCACGGAAGACGTCGACGCCGAGGTCGTCGACGGACTCTTTCGAGGGCTTGCCTTCGAAGAAGTCGTTGATGCCTTCCGCGTCCGACTGTTGAGGGACACGCTCGGGGCCCCGGCCTCGAGGACTGCGCCGGCGACGCCGATTCACTCGATGCCTTTCGAGGCGGTGTCGACGGGGGTACCCTGTGGCTCGGGGAAACCACCTAGAAAGGCTCTGGCCAAGGTCAAGCATGGCTTTGGTTCAAGTTCTGTGCCTTCTTACCGCCATTTGGAGTTCATTTTAGAGGTGGATGAGGGCTCTGATGATGGCATGGTGCCGGACTCGGTGCCAGACGAGATTCTCTCGGGCCATAGCAAGTTTGAGGACATGAGGCAGTCCCTGCATGATGCTAGTGGGCTGGACACCTCTCCGGAGGTGGAGTTTTGTAGGCCTGGGCCTGGCACTCATGCCGATTCTTCGTACCGGCGCCTTATGTCTAGGGCCACCAAGTACTTAGTATGGTCTGCTCCCCCGGGGGAGTTTCTTCAGGATGACCTTAAGGATATCCTCGACACTGGTCCACCAACTGACCCGGTACTACCGTTTCATATGGCTCTACAGAGGAGGGTGGCGGCAGCTTGGACTGCTCCGGAGAGTCTCCCGGCAGTGGGCAAGTCTTTGCCGCGAAAATAATGCCAAGCCAGTAGTGACCCCTGTCCAAGCACCCTACTCCGGAGAGTTTGGTGCAGGCGGTTACGGCCCCGGCAAAGCAGGCGTCGTACCCTACCATCCCTCCTGAGAGGGACGACGAGCGTTTTGACGGCTGGGCGAAGAAAGTGTTTTCTGCAGGGGGTATGGCGCTTCAGGCGGCCAACTCCATATGTGCCTCGTCACGTTTCACGCACACTGTGGAACTGTTTCCTTGGGGGCTGAACATATTTCCGAAGGGGACGAACGGGATGGTTTCCTTGCCATGGTTCATGATGGCAAGGATGCCATGTGTGAGGCCGTTCAGTCGGGTTTGGACATGGCAGATTGCGTCAGCCGGTCCATGGCGGCGAACACCGTGATGCGCAGGTTTGCGTGGTTGCGGAAGTCGGGGTTTGCTCGTGATGTGCAGGCCCGGCTCCTCAACATGCTCTTTGACGGGGAACATCTTTTTGGCAGCAAGGCTGACGAGAGCCTTGAGAGGTTGCAGACCTCAAAGTCGTTGGGCGCTGCAGTTCGACAACCTCTGCCTTTTCGTCCTAGGGGACAGCAATGGAGGGGAGGTTCCTTTCGTTATTACTCATCCTTTGGTAAAGCGAGAGGAGCTGCCAGTGAAAGGGGCCACCGTAGGAGTGCCAGAGGTGGAAAACAAGGTACTCGAGGTGCCAAGGCCGCTCGGGCTGTTGCCTCGTTGCCCTCAGGCAACGCCGCAGCCGCTTCAGCTAAGTCATGAGGCCATGTCCCATGGTTCGCCGGTTGGGGGAAGGCTGGCGCAGCATCTTGCAGAGTGGCGCGCCATTACTTGAGATGTGTGGGTTCTGGAGATCATAACCCACGGCTACTGTCTTCCTTTCCAGCAGAGGCCTCAAGACAATCCACCGTGGAATCCCTCTTTGAAGAGTCTGGATCCGCTCCTTGCGCAGGAAATTCAATCCCTGCTGGAGAAAGGCGCCATAGAACTGGTGCCTGTAGTGGAGAGGAACAAGGGATGGTATTCCCCTTATTTTTTGATTTCAAAGAAAGACTGGGGATTGAGACCCATCATGGACTTGCACGGTTTGAACAAACTCCTCAGGAAGGACACGTTCAAGATGGTTACTCTCAAGTCTTCCAGGCCCTTCAACTTCAGGACTGGTTGGTGTCTCTCGACTTCAAGGACGCTTATTTTCATGTGCCGATCCATCCAAAGCACAAGAAGTACCTGAGGTTCGTGGTTGGCGACTCGCACTTTCAGTTTCGGGTCCTGCCGTTCGGATTGACCTCCACCCCGAGGATCTTCACCAAGCTCATGGTAGTGGTGGCAGCGCACCTCAGGAAAGGTGGGGAATTCACGTCTACCCCTACCTGGACGATTGGTTGATCAGGGCGTGCTCTCCCGAGCAAGTCCTGGATCATCTGTCAGTCACCTGCCACTCCCTCCACAAGCTGGGCTTCTCCCTCAACTTGAAGTCCCATTTGACACCAACTCAGAGGCTCCAGTACATCGGAGCAGTGCTAGACACGTCCCTGGGGGAGTGTTTTCCTCCCCAGGTGAGGGCCCATCACATTCAGCAGATGGTGCACAGACTCTCCCAGCGTTCGAGTTCTCGAGACTGCTCGGCCTCATGGCATCCTGCATTCTTCTGGTGCCAGAGGCCAGGTTGCGGATGAGGTCTTTACAATGGGCACTCATGCTCCAGTGGTCTCAGTCCTCCGGTAGGATGTTGGACCCTGTTCAGGTGCCGTCTTCGGTCGCCCAGGGCCTTCTGTGGTGGGCCGACGAAGGCAATCTGAGGGGGGCTCCATTTTGGCTGCCCTGGCCGGAGGTGACGATCGTGACAGACGCATCCCTCACAGGATGGGGAGCTCATGCCAACGAGTTGACAGTCAGCGGTCGTTGGTCTCCGTCGGAGTCCAGACTCCATATCAATCTGTTGGAGCTGAGGGCCGTCAGGCTAGCCTTGAAGGCTTTTCTGCCGAATGTGCGAGGAAAGAATGTCCTGATCCTGACGGACAACATGGTTGCCATGCACTACCTCAACAAAAAGGGGGGGCAGGGTCACTGCCTCTGTGCAGGGAGGCGATGCAGCTCTGGTTCTGGGCAATCCAGCAGGAAGTTTCGATCTTGGCAGTTCATCTGGCAGGAGACTAAAACGAGACAGCGGACGGTCTGAGCAGGCAGAGTGCGATCTCTCACGAGTGGGAGTTGGCTCAGGAGATTCTCCTGGAGATCTTCGCCCTTTGGGGGACCCCTCAAGTGGATCTCTTTGCCTCCAGTGTCAACCGGAAGTGCGAGAGGTTCTGCTGACGGGAATTTCCTCCGAACGGAGCCTTAGGAGACGCGTTCGTGGTGGAGTGGTCATTCCCACTGCTGTACGCGTTTCCTCCAGTCCCCGTCATCCTGCAAGTACTACGAGGTTCGGTTCCCGGATGATCCTCATTGCTCCGGCGTGAGCCCGGAGGACGTGGTACCCGGACCTTCTCGACTTGTCCATCTGTCCTCCATGTCGTCTTCCCTACCAAGATGATCTGCTCTCATGTGAGGGGGTGGGTGGGTCAGGTTCTCCATCCAGAGGTCAGGTCCCTCATCCTTCACGCTTGGTTTCTGAAAGGTTGAGGTAGAAGTATTGGGACCTCCCTGAAGACGTGATGGAGGTGTTGCTTTCGGCCAGAAGGCCCGCAACAAAGTCCCTGTACCGTTGCTGTTGGAGAATGTTCTGCGACTGGTGCAGGGTTAAGAATGTGGATCCTTTTGCATGTGAAATTCCCATGGTTGTCTTTTTTGCTTTCTTTGGCCCACAGGGGCCTTCAAGTGGGTACCATTAAAGGTTACCTGGCGGCGCTGTCCATATTTAAGAGCTTGTCTGAAGAGTGTTCCTATTTTAAAATTCCTTTAATTTCTCAGTTTCTGAAAGGGCTCACTAATGTGTTCCCTCCGTCGCCTTTCCAGGTGCCCGGTTGGGATTTGAACCTTGTTCTCAAGTTTCTGATGGGTGCTCCGTTTGAGCCTTTGCATTCATGCCCTTTCAGACTGTTAACTCTTAAAACTGTATTTTTAGTTGCGGTCACTAGTGAGTTACAGGCACTTTCAGTTAAGCCGCCCTTCACTGTGTTTCATAAGGACAGGGTTGTCCTTAGAGTTCGTCCTTCTTTTCTTCCGAAGGTGGTATCGGAATTTCATTTAGGCCAGAAGGTTGTTCTTCCGGCATTTTATCCTCCACATCCTGGTAAGGAAGAGGAGAGACACCATAGGCTTGATCCTAGGAGAGCGTTAAGCTTTTATATTTCACGCATGTCCCGGGTCAGAGTGGACGATCAGCTCTTCATTGGTTAAGCTGGAAAGCGTTTGGGACAGGCTGTGACGAAACACTTTTTCTCGCTGGATTATTTTGGCTATCTGAGTGTTACCGCTTGGCGGGTAAGGACCCAACGGTCGGCTTACGGGCCCATTCTACCAGGGGTATGGCTGTCTCTACTGCCCTGCAGAGGGATGTTCCTATTCGAAACATCTGTGATGCAGCCACCTGGGCTTCGGTACTTACTTTTGTACGTCACTATTCCCTCGATTCCATCCGGAGGCAGGATCTGGCCTTTGGCAAGGCGGTCCTTTACTCCGCAATTTGATTGGGCATGCTAAATTTCTGTTTTCTAAATTCTTTTCCCACCTCCTTGCATTGGTACTGCTTTGGGAGTCTGTCATAGATATGGAATACGTCGGAGGACCCAATCCCCTCGTAGAACAAGTTACTCTCTTACCTGGTAACGTTCTTTCGATGGATTGGTCCGACATATTCCATATCGCTCCCTCCCTACCTTCCCCGCTACAGAATTTCTTATGCTATTGCAGCTTACGTTTCCGCAAGGCTTTGTGTGTCAGACTGGCAGAAGACTGGTGGCACACGTTCTCGGAAAAAATGACAACTGAGGCTACGGGCGTTGTGCGTCCTACTTATAACATCCAGTGACGTCGCCATCGGAGGAGGTCCTCGAGGATTTTCCGAAGTAGCACAGCTGTGGTGATTACTGTCATAGATATGGAATACATCGTCGGACCATCCCATCGAAAGAACGTTAACAGGTAAGAGAGTAACTTGTTCTGTTTTCTAGCAGCCCCCGAATCGCTACCATTGTGACACTCTAATCCGGCAAATCAAATGAAAACCCGCAAGCGGGTGAATGTACATACAAGTTTCCACCAACCTGGTCAGAACGCCGGAACCGGGACAGCAACTGCGGAAACTAAGAGCCTCCCTGAGAGCCCTGAGCCCCCTACCCCTTCGGAAGGAAAGAAAACCTCAACAGGGAGAGGCAGGACCCCCAGGGAAACCCTCAAAGGGGAAAAAACCCTGGACGCGTTGTCGGAGATCCTTGTAGAAAGATGGCTATCCAAGGCACAGAACTCCTGGCTCGATCGCAGTATCACAGGTTCTATCGGGAGAAAATAACAGGTAAATATAGGAGGAAACCGGAATAGAAGAACAGAATTAATACAGGTGAGTATGTTCTTACGGATGGTGTTGGTAGATTCTAGCTGTTGATGAGAGGTGAAGATTTCTCGGACTGAAAGGTAGGTAAGGACTGGAGTTCTAGTTCCTTCAGGAACTTCTGTAGTAATGAGAGGAAAGAATACTAAACAGGAGCGGGAAAGAACGGATAAAAACTAACCAGGAACGGAGAAGAAACGGAGGACCGGGGAAGGAACTCACCTAGTCAGGAAGAGTTGGGATTCCGCTGTTTTCACTTAGTAATAAAGGCTTGGGATAGGATAGCGAACGGGTTCCCGGAAATGCAGGCTGAACGGTAGTAATAGCTGGAAGGGAGCGCTGGAAGGGAACGCTAGACGGTAGGAGAGAAAAAGGAATAAGTAGTCACAGGCAGGATAGCTTGGATACACGAGAGTAAGGAGTACCTAGAATTCGAACTTTCGGAGCGTCATACAAGTCAGTAGCGACGCGAGGGGGCGAAAGCCTTCGGTTCTGAAATAGTGCCACATGACGTGTCGTAAGAGTCAGCTGGTTGCGTGGATGAATCATGTGACCTATTCTTGACGTGCGCTGGCAGCGCGGAACAACAGTACCGCTAAAACTGATAGCATTGACAGGAATAGACAGCGCTGCCGTACAATAAAGCGCGGAACTGCACAGTCTCCACTTATGCATATGTAAAAAGCAGCGATGACGGAAAGGTGTAACAGTATGCCCTCTCCTCCTGGGGGGTGATCCGGGCTTCCCGGGGTGTAGACGAAAAAAACGTCGAACCAAAAGGGGAGAGTGAACACCAGAAGCAGGTTCCCACGTTCTTTCAGCCGGAGAATACCCCTTCCAATCAATGAGAAATTGCAGCTGACCCCTGTGGTAGCGGGAATAACAGATACTGGCCACCTCATATTCTGTCCCGGTAACAGTGATTACCGGAGATGGAATGGTCTTAGTAGAGCATCGGAAATGATCGGCTACAGTTGGTTTCACTTAAGATAGATGAAAAACAGGATGAATGCGGGACCAGGCAGCTGGAAGAGCCAGTCGAACAGCTGCCGAACCCACTTTGGATAACAACTTGAAAGGACCATAAAACTTAGGAGATAACTTAGAAGGGACTAAGTGTCTTGGGAGAAACCGAGAGGCCAACCAAACCTTGTCTCCTACTTGTAGTTCTGGAAATTTGCGTCGATGTCGGTCTGCATATCGCTTGGCTCGATCCTGGGCTTCTTGAAGAGCCAAACGAGCCTTCTTTTGGCCAGACTGGATGTTGTCTATCAGTCTACCCCTGGTAGTTTAGAGGAGGAAGGAGTAGCAGTAGGGACAAAAGAGGGGTGAAATCCGTATGAACAGAAGAAGGGGCTAGTCTTAAGAGCTGTGTGCTTGGCATTATTGTAAGCAAACTCTGCTATTGATAACAGTTCAGCCCAATTATCTTGAGCTGCTGAGACGTAACAACGTAGGTATCCCTCCAGTGTTTGGTTAAGACGTTCCGTCTGCCCGTTGGTCTGGGGATGATATCCCGAACTGAGTGCCCTCTTGATGCCCAAAAAGTGACAGACTCCCTTCCAATATTGTGAAGTGTATTGGGGCCCTCTGTCAGAGACTATGACTTCAGGTAGTCCGTGTCTGGAAAACACTTCAGAAATGAAGATCCTAGCCATTTGGGCTGCCCCTGGCAATTTGATCAAGGGAATGAAGTGTGCCATCTTGGTCAAGTAGTCTATGGTGACCATTATGGTCGTTTAACCTGAGGAAGGGGGAAGATCCACTATAAAGTCGGTGGAGATGACTTGCCAAGGTTTCTCTGGTATAGGCATGCGGGTCAGTAAACCAAAAGGAGGAGCTCGTGAAGATTTAGACTGGATACATGTTGCACAAGAGTTTACATAATCATGAACATCGACCTGAAGAGTTGGCCACCAGAAACATTGTTTTATCAAATCCAGAGTAGTCTGTATTCCCCGGTGCCCTGCCGCTCTAGAGTCATGGCACATCCGAAGGACCTCAGATTGAAGAACGCTGGAAGGAATTAGTACTTGTTCTGCGTGGAAATATAATCCTCGATCCCTTGTAAGATGGTGAGTAGAAAGAAGATTTTCACATCTGGATTGATTCTTAATGGTATCCTGCTTTAGTAAATGTAGAAAGTCGGAAATGACTGCCACAAATCTCGCTTGAGGAAACCTCTTCTCTGAACAGAATTGAGAAACATGTGGTTTCTTTCGAGATAAGGCATCGGCTCTCAGGTTCTGGCTTCCTGGGAGAAAGGTGAATTCGATCCGATAAGGCAAAAAAAATACGCCCACCGTGCTTGTCTACTATTGGTGGTTTGAGCCTGTTGTAGTACCTTCAAGTTCTGATGATCTGTTCGGACCACTATGGCATGGGGAGAGCCTAGTAGAAGATGTCTCCATTCTTCGAAGGCCTTCTTAATGGCCAATAACTCTTTTTCAAGTACCGAGTAGTGTAGTTTCGAGGAGTTAAACGTTTTTGACAGATAGGCCACCGGTCTCTCCTCCCCTGAATCTGTTGTTTGTAGAAGGACGGCTCCTAGAGCATGGTGAGAAGCGTCCGTCTCAATGATGAACTGACGAGATTGATCCGGATTGAGTAAAACCCTGGCAGAGATGAATAAACCCTTTAAAGTCTCAAAGGCTTGTTGGGCTGAAGGGTCCCAAGAGAAGGCGATACCCTTCTTGAGTAGTCGAGTAATAGGTAGGATAGTCTCAGAGTAACAGGGAATGAATCTCCGATAGAAATTTGCGAATCCGAGGAATCGCTGAACCTCCTTTACGGTGGAAGGTGCTGGCCAATCCAGCACGGCAGAAACTTTTCTTGGATCCATGGAGATCCCGTTTGCTGAAAGGACAAATCCTAGGTAGGTTATCTGTGTTTGATGGAACTCACACTTCTCCGCCTTACAATACAAATGATTCGTCTGTAAGCGACTCAGGACTAGGTTGACGTGCTGGATGTGGTCTTCAAGAGTAGCTGAGAATATCAAAATGTCATCGAGGTAAATGACGACACAGTGAAGAAGCAAATCGGCGAAGAGGTGATCCATAAACCGCTGAAACACAGCAGGCGCATTAACTAGACCAAAGGGCATGACTTGGTATTGGAAGTGTCCGAAAGGTGTTCGAAAGGCCGTCTTCCATTCGTCATTAGGAGCGATTCGGATGAGGTGATAGGCCCCCCTAAGGTCCAATTTAGTGTAAAGTGCTGCTCCACGGACGGCTTCGAGAATGTCTTTAATCAATGGCATCGGATACTTATCAGGAATAGTGATCTTATTAAGTCCTCTGTAATCGATGCACGGTCTCAATTCTTCTGTATCTTTCTTTGGAATAAAAAAATAAGGAAGCTCCAGCAGGAGACTTAGATTCGGTAATGAGACCGTTCTGGAGATTAGCATGGAGGTATTCTGGAAGGGCACTCTTCTCACGTTGGGACAACATATACATGCGTCCAAACGCAACCGGTTGATCTGGAAGCAGGTCTATATGACAATCATCTCTTCGATGAGGAGGAAGTGTTGGAAACTGGGGAGTAGAGAAAACCCTGAGAAAGTGCTGTTGACATTCGGGAATCAGACCCAAGTGACCGATGGAAGGCAGCTCGGTGGTAGGAGGAGGCTCTGATGGAATATAGATGCCTACAGAATCGTGTGAAAGACAATGTTCCGAACCCAGAAAAAGTGTTCCTGCCTTCCAGTTTATGTAGGGGTTGTGTAATCGCAGCCAAGGCAGACCAAGAATTATGGGGAAGTGTGCCGCTCTGATTAAATCAAACACCAATGTCTCTTTATGAGAGGCGATCAAACAAGTTAGCTGCTTGGTTTGTTCTCGTATAGGTCCCGAGCTTAATGGACTTCCATCTACCCCTAAGATGGGTGTAGTAAAGGACTTAGGAGTTCTGTCTATCCCATTCTTGGCTGCCCATTTATCGTCAATGAAGTTTCCAGCGGCTCCGCAGTCGAGCAGAGCCGGTATACCCATCAAGTTCCGGTCAGGCAACAAGATGGTTAATGAAAGTACAATCATGGATGGGTTATGAGCCAACGGTTCAGGAGTGGACTCATCTTCGGTCGGGGAACCCTGAAGCTGGACTCCTACTGTGGTTCCCCTTACGGTAGGGGCTTGGCGTTTCCCGACAGCAAAGGTCTGGATCTGCGAGGAGGAACAACTGGACAATCTCGCAACAAATGGGAAGAAGACCCACAATACATACACAAATTTAAGGCTTTCCTTCGTTCTCTCTCTATTGCTGAAATAGGATCAGTTAGGGGTCCTATCTGCATGGGTTCCTCAGAGGGAATGGTCTTATGTGGAAGGGTCAAGAGATCTGGGTTAAGACGAAGGCCTTTCCCCTTCTTCCTTTCTATCGAACGCTCTTGGAGGCGGTAGTCTATTTGCATAGTCAAGGATATCATCTCGGCCAGGTTTGCAGGCCGTGGAATCTTGGACACCTCATCCTTCAAATCCTCAGCAAGTCCTTGTCGAAAGAGGGTGAGTAGTCCGTCATCAGGCCAACCGGTTTCGGAAGATGACTGTTTGAATTGGGTAATGTAGGACATAAGGTCCTTATGATCTTGCCTTAGATCTAAAAGCCTTTCCTGCTTGGCTACCGAAATCTCTTGCCGACCAAACATGGACCTGAGACTGTTGGAGAACGCTGGATAGGAATCCAATATAGCGTTTCCGGAAGTGACTAACGGAGTAGCCCAAGCAAGGGCGGGGCCCGTTAGGTGTGAAATAAGAAAGCCCACTTTGTCCTTATCGGTGGGGAAGAATCGAGATTTAAACGTAAACTGGATGATGCAACTATCAAGAAATTCTTTTAACCTATGAGGGTCACCATCATATTTGCCCGTGGAGAGGGTAACGGGAGGGGTTTCAGAAAAGGCCCGGGCAAACTGTTGCTTCAACTGTGCATTGTCCTGTTTAAGACTCTGCATTTCAAGAGACATGGACTGCATAGCAGCCATCAATTGCTGCATTTGTTGTTCCATCCCAGCACTACCGCTCCGACCAGGTTAATGAGCAGTGGCGTCGCTAACTGCGACACTCTAATCCGGCAAATCAAATGAAAACCCGCAAGCGGGTGAATGTACATACAAGTTTCCACCAACCTGGTCAGAACGCCGGAACCGGGACAGCAACTGCGGAAACGAAGAGCCTCCCTGAGAGTCCTGAGCCCCCTACCCCTTCGGAAGGAAAGAAAACCTCAACAGGGAGAGGCAGGACCCCCAGGGAAACCCTCAAAGGGGAAAAAACCCTGGACGCGTTGTCGGAGATCCTTGTAGAAAGATGGCTATCAAAGGCACAGAACTCCTGGCTCGATCGCAGTATCACAGGTTCTATCGGGAGAAAATAACAGGTAAATATAGGAGGAAACTGGAATAGAAGAACAGAATTAATACAGGTGAGTATGTTCTTACGGATGGTGTTGGTAGATTCTAGCTGTTGATGAGAGGTGACGATTTCTCGGAGTGAAAGGTAGGTAAGGACTGGAGTTCTAGTTCCTTCAGGAACTTCTGTAGTAATGAGAGGAAAGAATACTAAACAGGAGCGGGAAAGAACGGATAAAAACTAACCAGGAACAGAGAAGAAACGGAGGACCGGGGAAGGAACTCACCGAGTCAGGAAGACTTGGGATTCCGCTGTTTTCACTTAGTAATAAAGGCTTGGGATAGGATAGCGAACGGGTTCCCGGAAATGCAGGCTAAACGGTAGTAATAGCTGGAAGGGAGCGCTGGAAGGGACCGCTAGACGGTAGGAGAGAAAAAGGAATAAGTATTCACAGGCAGGATAGCTTGGATACACGAGAGTAAGGAGTACCTAGAATTCGAACTTACGGAGCGTCATGAAAGTCAGTAGCGACGCGAGAGGGCGAAAGCCTTCGGTTCTGAAATAGTGCCACATGACGTGTCGTAAGAGTCAGCTGGTTGCGTGGATGAATCATGTGACCTATTCTTGACGTGCGCTGGCAGCGCGGAACAACAGTACCGCTAAAACTGATAGCATTGACAGGAATAGACAGCGCTGCCGTACAATAAAGCGCGGAACTGCACAGTCTCCACTTATGCATATGTAAAAAGCAGCGATGACGGAAAGGTGTAACAACCATCCTCCCGTCCAGCTCTACCGTGGCATGCAACGTCTGGAAGGGCACATGTGGCGCCACCCAAATAATCACCCCTCTGGCATATGCCGAGTACGTTGCTCCTATGGTGTTCCCTCTCCATTTTTTCTTTACCACCTCTTGTTTCTCTTTGGTGAGGTGGGTTTCTTGCAGTAAGGCTAGATCTACCTTGTGCCTTCTCGGGTACATCATTAATTCCTCTTCAGGTAGCTGTTGAGGCCTCTGACGTTCCAGGTTACTATTTTAAGGTCTCCGATTGTCGTCCCTGTCTTTTCTCTTCCCCCTCCCTCCTTGTCCTTCCCTCCAACTTTGTATGGCGTAGATGTAAGCCCGTTCCCCTACCAATATCAACATAAACCCCCCAACTGGCCCCCCAAACTCCCCATCTTAATGCACTGCACACCTCCCTACTCTCCCCTTCCCGTTCCCAACTGTTGCCCAGCTCCATCCCTGGATCTCAGGCCTTCCCGCATTTTGTACCTATTCGGCGATGCCGATACTAGGGGCCCAGCAGGTGGGGTTTCCACTCTAGCGGAAACCCGTCTATCCTATCTATGGGGGTGTAAGAGTGGGTCTATCATGTCTCCTACTGTGCCGCATCATCTTATGCTCATGCAGTGCTGCGTATTTAGCGTGCGGCGCTGCCCTTCCATGTCTACCTTGCCTTATCTTCTATTCAAGTACCAAAGTCACCGTTTATACAGCACCTCTGCTTTGGGATAACGCCTCATTTCTCAGTGTTGTCCACTTTCCGGCCTTCTGCTCCCGACGGACATTTCTGGGCATCCAACCACTCTGTCGCATCTTCTACCTTTTCTTCATACCCCATAATTAATTCGCCGTCTCTGCACCAGAAGTGTGTAATCTGGATCCGCCGTGATGGATGCGGAAGCTCTCTGTATTGTGCTTCTTTTCCGGAAGTGTTCAAGTATTTTCTCAAAATCACGATAATTCAGAATTTTTGCGATTATTGGTCTCGGAGGAGCCCCTGGGGGGGAGGAGGTCGGGGCTTCTTGAAAGGGCTCTGTGCTCTCTTCACCGCGAACCCCTGAGTGAGTGCCCCTCCTCCTCTCTCCTGGAGTAACATGGTCTCAATGTAGTCCGAAGGGTTGGGGCCTTCCGCACCCTCCTGGAGGCCCACTATGCGTATGTTCCTTCGGGCACATCCTTCGGCTTCCTCGACTGTTTTCTAGGTTGCTCACTTGCTGTTTCAGTACGTGGATCTCCGAGGCGTGGGATGTGCGAGCTGCCGTGTTTGTGGATGTTTCTGTCTCCAGCTCGTCTGTGCGCTCCGCGATTTTCCGTACGTCTTGTCTGAGTAGGTTAACTTCCTCCTGCACTGCCTCCACTTTGAGTTCCAGCGCTGCCTTAAGTTTGGCTGTGGCTGCCTCCAGTTTGGTCTCCCACGTCGCCTTGAGGTCTGCAATCGCGTCTAGGATCTGTTGGTCATTACGCGTAGGGGTAGCGTCTGTCGGCAAGTTATTTTCTTTATTTCTGGCCCCTTCCGCTGGCTGTGGGGTCTTTGTGTATTCCTCCATCGTGGGTTGCTTCCCTTTAGTTTTAGGGAGTTTGGACGCCATCATGATATTTTAGTTTGTTCCAGTGCTAGATGGTGCCTTCTTTCCTGGGGGTGACTTTATTACCATCCTTCTCCCATGAACCGGAGCCCCCTTGATACTCTGCCTGCAGCAGGAATTGTCACAGCTTGTCCTCACGCCGGCGACTATCTCCACATCACCACTGCTACAGAGGCCTCTGCTGGGGGTTCTTAGTGGCCTTCCCTTTTTTTTTTTCGGCGATATGGGCGCCCTCACGGTGTATCGGGGCGTCCCTGTCTTGTATAGTCGTAGTATAAGGGCCCATTCTACTGACTTGCGCTGGCTTGTTTGCCCTCCTCCTTGTTGTGGGGGCTTCCGGTGGCCCTGGCCAGGACCCGGTTCGTGAAGCTCCTGTAGTGTGCTGGTGTGCACTGCCCAGCTCATAGAAGGCGTAGGGTACCGTGTTGCCCCGTAGTTGTATCCCACTTCAGATATGCTCCACGTTATAGTATATGTGAGATGAGAGGAGGCCTTCCTTGGTCAGATATTACTGGTGCTCGTGCCGTACGCTAAGCACCTGGGCTCCCTCCCGAGCTTCTTAGCAGCAGTGAGCCCCGCTGAGGGCCGTGTTCTGTAGGGCGTTCTAATGTGGATTTGCCGGGGGCCCCTGCGTTCGGGTGCTCAGGCACTCGCTAGCTGTATGAGTGGGAGTCTATTGGCCCCAAGGGGGGCCCCCGTTAACCGCGCAGGTGGATGTGAGTGTAGGGCACTTTGGCTGGGGCCGCAGCAGAGACGAGGGGGGAGGGGTTGGGCCGCCTTTCAAAGCGGCGTAAACCGGGTCCGTGTCCCCCCTCGGGACACACCGGTGCTCTGTGCGTGTCAGTTGTACTCTCTTCCCGGGAGCATGCATCCGGGCCGATCAGGTCGCCGCTGCCTATAATCGTATCAGCCAGACGGGCGGCGCCCTGCATCAGTTTCATGTGCGCCTGCCTGCCAACATTACGCTTCCCTTTGCTCCCCGGTCCAGTGTTGGTGAGCGCGTCTCTTAGCGGGGATTCAGGGCGCCGTCCAACCGCAACACATTGTCAACTTCATGTGGCGTCGACTGTCCAAACATTCCTGCTCGGATGCCGGCCAGGACGTCGTGTCAGTTGTAATACGCCATTCACATCCCAGAGGGGCTGCCGGGGCCCGGTCTCCGTTCCCTTTGTTCTCCCAGAGTGACCATTTTGCCTGGGCGTTTTCAGAATCTCTGCAGTTTATTTTCGCCTCCAACACCTATCTCCCAGCTCGGTTCAGGCTCCAGCATGGCACGCCGCCTGACGCTCTTCTTCCTACTGCATTATGTCAATTTTGGTGATTCATCATTTGCCTTTGTCAGACGGGCATCACAGGATTTCTTTCGGATCGGCAGGAGCACTGAAGCCACACAACCTCCTACATGAGCAGCTGGCCACACCCCCACAATACCATACATAGCGAATGCTCCAGACAGTGCCTAGCAGATGCCCAGGCCAAGCACGAGGGAACCGCAATCAGACTGTGGCCATGAGAAGAGATCAGAGCCGCCCTGAACGGATCAGGATGGGCGGTGGGGTGAGGACCCTGGGTCCGGGACCTCCAAAGCGAATTGTTCTGAAGAGTCCGGCGAGGTGAGGAATAGAGTTTTACCCTCGTGGACAACCCTGAGTTTGACAGGGTACATCATCGAATAGCGAATAACTTTCTTCCTCGGGATGTTTTTTGCTGAGTGGAAGGGTTTCCTCAGGTCTTGGAACTGTTGGCTGAAGTCGGGGAAAAGTCTTATTGCTGCGGAGCCCCACCGTAGGGTGTTTTTTTTTTTTTTTTTTTCTCGCTACTCTGAGCAGGATGTCCCGGTCCCTGTAATTCAATATACGAGCGATGATGGCTCTCCCCGGGGCCCCCGGAGGAGGTCTGGTCGCGAGGGAGCGATGGGCCCGCTCCACCATGAACAAGCCCGAAACGAGGGGGCTGGGGGGTGTCGTCCAGGACCTCTTTAAGCAATTTTTCCCCAAAGAGTTCATGTTATCAATGGGAGTAGACATTGCGACGCCGGTTATCCTTACATTATTTCTTCTTGAACGCCCCTCGAAGTCATCCTTTTTTAAAATGTATTTATTTATTTCTTCTCCCCTCCATCCCCAATCGGATGCTCTGCCTCTGACATTCTTCTGCAAAGTTCTTTTCAATTTGGACTGCAGATATGTCCACTTTACATGTTAGCGCATCAATTTTGGCTCCCATGCTGTCCGTACTATTTTTTAACGCTAACCAGCTTTGGTTAAGCGCCGCTATGTCAATTTGGGAGGTGTCGGGCTCCTCCTCCTCCTGCTGTGATGGGTCAGATCTGGCGTACCAATTACCAGGATCTTCTCTGGAAGCGTGGGTGGGTAAGATGCAGAGCCCGTGGGGGCAGCGGACTGTGAGGGGGGGTATCGCAGGGTTCTCCAGGAGGCATCCAGATGGGTCCGTATTGGTGAAGACTTTCTAGCAACACAGGCGAGTAGACCAGCGGTAAAGGAGAGGGGCGGGGGATATAGTTAGGCTGGACCACAGGGGGGTAGAGTGAGCGCACACGGAAGAAGGGGGAGACAGCGAAGGCTCAGCTGGTGTGAAGATTGCCCCAGAGCACGCAGGGGGAGCTGAGAGGCCAGAATTGTTGTCCTGTGAAGTGGCTCAAGGGTAGCCCCCGTGCCATATAGAGTCCCAAGATTGGTTCTGGGTTGGGAGCTGGGCCTTCACCCCCACCTCGCGCCTTGCAACATGGGGCAGCGACCGGACTAACTCGAAGGAACAGAAGAACAACGCCGGTCTCGCCATGTGAGCCGACACGGGAAAGTCCAGCAGGGTTTGGAAGTATTGTGGTTCTTGATGGATAACTGACCAGGGACAGGGCCGGGTAATTGTGCAGGCCACTGTTATGCAAGAGATTAATCTCCTCAGGCCACGTGCCTCGATGTACGTGGGGGGGGTGCCCAGGACCCTGGGGAAGAAGTGGCTAATGCCCAATGATTTCACAAGGAGAAGTGGTGGAGAAGGGCAGCAGCTGACAGGGTCGCTCCCTCCCGGTTCCCCAACTCACCGTATTAATATGCTGATGGTGCTGCCGCTCTTGCCGGGGGCCGGGAAGAGACGGTGAGCTACCTTGCTCAACCTGGAGACAGCCGAAAGCCAGGAGCACGCCGTGAGGTGAGGAGGCTCGGGAGATGGAGCCGCAATCCCGCATGGGGAGGGGGTACCGCCTCGAACCCGAGAGGTGGCTGGTGTCGGGGTGCCCCCTACTGGGAGGCTCGGGCGAGTCATGGCAGGTGCGGCGAGCTGGCCAGCAGTAAAGCCCAGATAGTTGTCCCCGGATGGGGTCGCGCGCCATACGCTCAGGCTCTGGACTCTGCTCTGCGTCGAGCTGTCGGGGGCCGATGAAGGGGGTTGGGGAGGAAACGAGGGAGGCCACTTCAGGTCGTGGGCTGCAAAGCAATCCAGCCGTTGGTGGGGGTGAGGTGGGGGGCCCCCTGGAACTCTGCAATTCAGTTTCTCATCTGTGTGTTATTACACCCAATGACATCAAATTGGTGGAAATTTGAGATCATTCTGACTTCGCAACCATATTTCTGATGTTTGTTAATCTGCTTAGAATCGCATGCTGTGCATAGGTCCGACATCCAGTGGTCACTGCGGAGTATTGCATTTTGTTTTTCGTAGTCGAAAAGGGGACGTCGACAAGGCGTGTCTGTAACACTATCCCTATAGTGACGTGCGTCGTACCCACAATCCCTCACGCGTCGAGGTCCCTCAGATTGTTTTTTTCCGCCCAGCTTCTGGTCGCCTTACGCGGAGCTCCTAGAGAGACATTGCAAAATACTTACTGCGGACCTCGGTCCTTAATTATACTTATATTTTTAAAGATCCCTCCACTCGACGTTAGCTGTGAAGCTGTTTCTCCGCCGAACAGGTTTTCGAAGGAGGGGAAGAGACGGAGGGGATCCTTCGGCGCTGCCGAACACGTGGCCTGGCCTCGACGGCCAACATACAGTAGGGAGAGTGGGGGTTCGAACTTTTATCTTCTCTTTGAGAATGTCTTTCTTTCTCCCCTATCTTTCCCTTGGGGTTGTTATCACCAGTTATTATTGCCTCAGCTATGGAGAGGACACCTTTTAAGTTTTGCCCACGCTGTAGGGGCAAATACACTTGGAAGGATAAACACAAGCTCTGTAATCGTTGCTTGCCCCTCGATCATAAGGAGGACAGCTGCGCGGCCTGTAAGCTCTTGAAACCAAGAACTCTTAAAGAACGGAAAGTTAAGAGGTGGGCGGACTATGCTATGTCGAAGTCAGTTTCCTCACCCGCCGCCGCTGTTACAGAAAGTGACGAGGAGGGTGATAACTCGACGTCCGTTACGGAAGTCATTAACCCCCAGAAGGAGCGCTCGCACTCCTCGACGTCCGTCCCTGGCCCCGACGGGCTCGGCTCACGCCCTGCTTATGGGGATGAACACCCCGGCGACAAGGACGCACATAGACCCCATAGGCCTAAGCACACAACCCACGCCTCTTCTTCTTCTTCGAAGACGAAGAATCCATCAGCGCCGAAGGGGACGCAGGGCACTCCGGCGTCTATCTCAGACCGTAAGGGTCTCAAGCCCCACCCGCAAACGCAGCCGCGACCAGCTATTGGGCTTTCATCAAACACTGGCGCTACCTCAAAAACATCCGACGTAACGCTCCATAGAGCGGCTGTCGAGAAACAACGCGTAACGCAGGCAACGTCGATACCAGAGCCCTCTACCGACGAACTCGTTGTCGAGAGCCTGGCGAGAATTGTTTCCGAAGACAAACGTAAGCGGACGACGAAACAGACGTCGAATACCGCACCAAAAGCTATAGAAACGCCGAAAAAGCACAAGAGTAGCCAAGAACTGCCCCCTTCATCTAAGGGCACTTTTGAACTACCAGAGGGCTTTTCTGAGGGCGAGGGAAACCTTTCGTCGAGTTGTGGGAGCGTTCTCGCAACCATATATGTCCAGTTTTATCTCAACTCTACGATGGGATTATACAGACTGCTGAGGTCGACTTCTATAGACTGGTGGGATATATACATGTAGTATTGCGTTGGCTCCAGTAAAGGAATATCGGTAACCCGAACTATATGAACACCCTTGAGACCTGGGGAGCTGGGGGGGGCTCAGTAGATGGGAGGGTCTCAACCTTTACCAAACTTTACAGATTGCAAATCACGCTAATGGTAGGAGGAAAGTATCATTAAATAATTGCACTAAAACTAGTCTAGCCCCTTGTAGGGAAGACTGGTCTTTGCTAGCTTCCATTCTCCCTTGCAATTGCAGTAAATGCCCCGAATAGGTTCAGGCTGCTCTCATGGAACGGTTGTGGCTTTACTTTTTTTTGTTTTTGTTTTTTTGGTGGCTTTTACTTTTAGCGTTACCAGAAACCTGGATGGCGGAGGAAATTGCCCTAGACGGCAGAATTATTATCCAAAGGTGTAATCCACTAAAGGGATTGCAGGCCATCTGAGTGGGTGGCTGTTGGTTAGCTGCACCTCTTCTTGCACCCTAATTTAAATGTTGCACCTGAATTAATACTGGTTGGTATTTTAACATGTACTACTTCAGGGAATGGCCTACTGAGGTGCATTGTTCATGTGTATGACCATCCAGGGACCAAAATACTGCTGCTATTCGTAAGCTAGTTGGGGCTCTGATAACTAGCTACTCATTTTCTTGTTACTCTTGCTTATGGGGGCATCTCACTCAAAGATCCATCCAAATGACGTTGATTTGGGCGCTCAGCCTGTCGGAACATAGGCAGACAGCCATTGATACAAAAGGCAAGGCTTGGTCTCAATTGAGTGCTCTAGACATGCACATGATAAATGGGGAAATATAATTCCAATTGTCCTGGTAATTATACACGAGTAACTACAAGCAGGTCTGGTACTATTGATTTTGTTCTTGTTGCCAATCCTCATGCATGGGGATGCAGATTTGCTCATAATCCAACAAGATGAGTGATCATTTCCCCCTGTTTATATTTAACTTCGACTTGCCCTTCCCTCAATGTGACCATGCCTGCCTTTGCTGGTCAATGAGGGCAACAACTGTATAATCATGAACGCATTTAATCTATCCAAAGATAACCAGAATACTTGGAAACCTGTCTCTGCAACATACTGGGGAGACGTTGCCCAGAAGCCAGGCATAGTCGAGCACTGCCGCAATTTAATTACTGTGGGTTATTAGGTAATCTTAGCTGGGATACAAGAACAGGTCCAATCCTCAAACTCTGGCCTCTCTTGCTGCGCTAATTCTACAAAAGTGCGCTTTGATAAAAACATGAGGAAAAAAGCGTGCTTCGAAAGGACTTCACTTGTCATTTGTAACATTATTGGTAGCTCACTTTTTGTGATTGACTGTCTCGCAGGCAGACGTACCGGTAATGTCTGAAATTGTACCAAAATAACACAAATCTTGACTGGTGGAATATGCTTGCCACAACGATTTCTGCTAATATTGGCAGCTGACCAAATTAGTATTTTGATTTTGGATCTGTTGCCTCCTGGGATTTCAACCTGTCAACACATCAGCTCTATTATAGCCTCTTTGAAGATGTTTCGGGATCCTAGGCCTGATAATCTCAGTGATTCTTTGCTAAAATTAAACCTTGAATGGTGGGGTAGGCTCTTACATCGGCTATTTAAATAGATTTCCGCCACCAATGTTCTACCTGCTTCTTGGTGGGAGAGTTTAATTGTACCTGTCTGTAAGAAAGGATCCAGCGTTTTTTTTTTTTGGTAAACTTTATTTATATTTTCCAATAAAACATATAACAGGATCAGCAATAGGTAACAATTCTCAAAAGTTCTAACATTAGTATTTACAGAAATAACAAACTATCAATGAGTTAAATGACCATATTAACAAACCTACCAATACCCTATTGTCATCAACCCTCTATGCACAATTAGTAAATTTGTATAAGATCTAAAACCAAGAAAAGAGCGAGAAAACATGAAGAGAGAAAGAAGAAAAGGGCGGAGAAAATAACTAAGCTCCCCACATAAAACATAGACCCACTCAACACCCAGCATGCCTTATTCATAACCCACATGAACACGGAGCTATCAGATGTCATTCACTAAACCCTCTTCTATGCACCATACTGATCCTTAAAGGACGACCAGATCACCAAATAAATCTCTTCCTGATTTCTTCTATAATGTATATACTTTTCAAAATCTGATAACTGCATATCATTGACCCAATCTTCCACCTGCGGCTTTTTTTCTAGTTTTCCACTATCGCAACATTTGTTTCACTGCCACTATTAAAGCCTTATTAATCCAACACCTATCCCTTCTAGCAGTCATACATCTTCCTCCATCTGATAAAAGAATTGTTGACAAGGGTGTCCTCGGAAAGCTTATAGAGCATACTGTATCTAACCGATCTAACACAACCCCCCCCCCAGAAACTCATTGATCTCTAACAATTCCACATCATGTGAACCATCGTCCCTCTTTCCCACATCTCCAGCATACCTCATTATCTAGGAGACCAAATCCATCAATCCATGCATACGCATAGGTGTCCAATACATACCACCCAGAATTTTCTGATAAACAAGACGTAAGTTCAAATCCAATTTACTCCTATAACCCGCCTGTAGTCTTCCGAATTTTGGGCACTGCAACTCATTTTCTCATGTTTTTCTTTCAATCTATCTCATGAGTTAACATTAGTATCTTCTGGAGGCATTAGGTTGACGTAGGTAGATACTGGGCATGGAAATGATTTCAGTACTTTACATAAAACCGGTTCAGTTCCCAGTGAAGCTGACAACATTCCTAGCCTTTGACAGGGAAGTATCTTAACTTTGTTATACCTAGCCAACTCCCTCATTCCCAAAACAAACTTCCTCTGCAACTCTAAAAAGGAACCATCTGTCCGCCCTGTATAGTATCCTCTATCCTTAAAATACCTTTAACAATCCAACTACTCCATTATAGAGTTTTGTTTGCCAGCTGAAGACTAGGATTACCCCAAATTGAAGCTAGGCTTGATCCTAGGAGTTATCGCCTTTTAGCTATGCTTTATGTCCTGTTTAAATTATTTGGTAGAGTGCTGTTGCTAGAACTGTCAGCTTGGCCGACTGAGTTTTCCATCATGCCCAATAAATAAATTCACAAATTCCAAATTGGTTTTGTCAAAGGCGCTGGCACAATCTGATGACATTGTCTAACCTGGTTAAATATTCTTGGCAGGTACGCAACTCAAAGGTCTATGCGGTCTATGTGGACTTTAGCGCAGCATTTGATACAGTATGTGAACCACTTTGGAATAAACTAGTCCTTTGGGGTATTTCGTTGGGTTTGCTAAGGATGCTTATCACATTTTATATTGTAACACCTCCGTCAACTAAACAATGTCTTCACCGATTACATCACTGTTAGGAAAGATTTCTCTCGACAGCACCTTTCCTTCCATTTCTATGGACCCCTAAACTTTTTAGCTTTTTTGTTTGTATTTGACCTGCTCTTTATACAGTGCAGTGAATCCTTAAGCTTAACTACACTGGCTTTTGCTAATATATCATATGGTAACTGACATGTCCTTCACTCTGTCAGTACTGGGGAAACCTTCTTAGTCTTGTTACGTTGCTACTACTATTGTTAACTTGTTATCACTTTGGTAACTTATTGTTAGGCAGAAACCTGTGCAGTTCCCTTAGGGACCACTGCAAAAGATTTAAGACTACAGGTGTTGGCAGTAAACCCACTTGGTAGCAGTCTGTACCACCCAGATTTACCTGGTAGCTGTGGCTGAGCAGTCAGACTTCCCTCAAGAAGAGTTAGGCAGTATGCAAAGTATACTCAATAGGCACTCAGATACAATAATACAAGCCAACACTGACCAGAGCTTTGGTATCAAAGTATATAATTATTTATTTAATAACGCAGTTGAAACTCTCCAGCACTCTTATTGTAAAATATTCTAAACACAGTTACCATTATGATATATACACCCCTTTTTTCCCTATTAGAAAATAACAGTAAAACACCATTTATTTTCATGCAGAGGTGAGCGCTTAACTAGATTGCACTCTAATAAGTTTGTGAAAAAGGGAGGGAAAAAGACAGAACATGAAGAGGTACACCACTCTACGATTCAAGAACACTGTTAGCAAGGCAGAGAGCAAAAAGTCACTGGTGAGCCAAAGTCCAAAGGCTGGGCCCACTCTTAGAGAGAGCAGAGCACAAGTGCGCCCAAGATCACACAGTTACACTAGGCTTAGAAAGTCTTGCAGAGGGTTCAGAAAAGAGTTTAGAGAGGCTTAGAAAAGTTTAGCCAAGGTGTCCCAGGCTAACCCAGGTTCGAAAGCCGGGGGCTAAATCTACCCCGTACAGTCGGTAGCAAGGGAAGCCAGGCGGTACACGGTACCTTAAGTGGGAAGGCTCCTCCAGCGGTGGCAGTTGTTCCTGGTAGTGGGTGCAAGTTGCGTCGTCGTCCAGGGGAAGAGAAGATCTCGACTTGGAGGAAAGATGAAGGTCGTTGCACTACCAGGGCAGAAACCAGCCGCAGAGTTTTCCGGTTAAAGGTGGTACCTTTGTCTCGCGGTCGTGGTAAAACGTGGTATCCCGGTTGCCGGGGTGCTTGGCACGGGCAAGGCGGCCACGAGATACGTCGGGAAAGCGAAAAGACGGTGAAACTGGTTATCCCCACCAGTTAAAGGAAGAAGACTCTCCGGCGGGAGATCTCCTCTGTCGTTGGGAGAAAGTGGTGAGACGGTCCAGCAGGGCTCCACCGGTAGTGGTGTCGTGGCAGGTCGGCTCAGCTTCTCCCTCGTCGGATTCTTAGGTCCTGTGGCGACTTCTGAAGTTCCAGTCCCCAAAGCCCTGCTTTTATGCAGCAAACCCACATTCACTCAGCCTAGCTGTCACTCAAACATGCTAAGTGGTGAGCTGACTGGCTCACCACTTGGGCCAATCAGGACGGAGTGCGGCTTGAGTTGCCTAGGCAACTCAGTCCAGGGTGCCTAAAGTCCCCTCCACTCCTCCTAAGTACACCAGACACAGTGGCACCAATTTGGAGGGCTTCTGTGGAGAAGCCCGCCAAAAAGTGGAACAAAGGGCTCGACTTGGGTTGGAGTCACAGAAGAGAACACAAACACAATTTTAGAATCAAGTTTTGGCAAAAAAATACCAACCGGAGAATTAATATTAATTAAATAAACCGGCGGTACGTTCGAGGCTACCGTAAATTAAATAAAGATATAGGAAAATGTTTGCGGTTGAATATAAAAAGTAGTATCCACTGCCACCAGCCAAAACTCGATCAGGGGGGACGGAGACATGCCCCCTCGACTAACAGACCCTGGGGCAATCGAATTGCCCCAGCCAGAACGTCCACAATATGATGGTTTGTACTGGTTCTGTTCAGAATTTAAGACTAGTAAAGTCAATGGTGACTTTACATGCCCTGGGAGACAGTAGTCAGTCCCAGGGTATGGAGTCTTTACTGGGGGGGTCACTATGACACCCCTGTGTTACTGCACTGAGGGTGCTGTGTAACACATGAAACCCTATGGACTAAAAGACCCCATAGCCCATTAGACACTTCTAGATCCAAAGCAACACACTCAAATCATGTCCAAGAGTGAGGGTAAAAGAGTCTCACTCTTGGCAGGAGAAAAAAAATAAACACCAAAAATCCAGCAAAGCTGCTGGGGGACTCACTAGGTTTGGAAATTGAGCCTAAACAAAGAATTCTCCCTAACACTTATCATTGTTCAATGCATCTTACAATGCAGTACACTTTTTTTTGTTGCCCTAGACCAACACTGGATTTTTGGTTACTCTAGATGTGCCTAAGGGACAAGCTGGTGACAGTTGCTTTTTGTTATTTTTTTTTTGGTGCATTAGTTTTAGCCGTACCACGTTTGGCTATCAACTGTGGCTTGTGGTCAAACATGGCCACAAGTTTTTCAAGTTGTCCTTTGGCCATCTTGCCTTTTACTCGTCTTCTTGGCCTGTGAGGCCAGGAAAACCCTAATATGGACTCCCAGTGCCCAGGAACGCAGAGGCTTTTGGTGGGCTATTGGAGGGCTATGTGTGTTTGCTGCCAGGAGTGGGTTCGGACTGTCTGGTCCTGATCCACAAACTGGTTTCAGTGTGTCTGAGTGGTATGCATGCAAATTAACAAGAGGGGGTCCTGGGAGTCTCTCTGGTCCTGGTTACGAGAGCCTTATCCAGATTCTTTAGCTAACTATCTTTCACAGAGGAGAACTATCTTAAACCTATCAGTTTTTGTCCTGCCCTGGAGCAGTCAAGCACTGAAATGCTAGTCAATTCTCCTCTGAACAAGAGTACCAACAGCAACCCCAGACACGTATGCATGAGCTTTGCCGCCGGTGGTCCCGATATATGAGAGAGGGCAAAACCCGCAAGATATGTAATTGGCTAGTGGGAGTTTCAGCTCTTAACTGGCTTTTGGGATAAGAGGATGTCCCCTGCACCCACTCTAAAGAGATCCTGGAAGAAATCAAAGGAGCCAACAGTCCTGTCGAGCTGCAAGACCCATGAGGAGACCCTGGACTCGGTGGAAGAAGGTCATGGTGACCAACATCTACTGCAGTCCTGGCAGAACCATGTCTTGTGGAAGATCTCCAGCAGTCCTGTGAAGGAGCTGCGACCCTTGGAGTGGAGGGAACATCCACTCTCAACATCTGCTTGGAGTCCTACGATGAAGTCTTTCGGAAGTGCCCCTGGTCTGCCCAGTGGCTGACAAGCTCAGAGTTTGGGCGATCGTGCTGCAGACGTTGCCATTCCGATTTGAGGCCTGGAACTTGGGGGGGGGGGGGGGGGGGGGGGTGTGATCTTCAGCTTGTGCCATAACTTACCTCAGCAAAAGTTTGTAGTCCTAGCATGAAAGGAGACCCTGAGACGGGCAAAGTCTACCGCAGCAAGAGAATTCCTTCAATGCATCAGTGGCCGTTGCCTGAAAACTGTTTACCTGCGTCTAGTCCTGTCCTGTGGGGCCCTGCATCGAATTCTTTTGCATTTCTCAACTGGAAGACCTTGCACCAGCATTAGTCACAGACCGGAGGAGTGTTCTAACATGCAGCTGGGGGTTAAGGGCTGAGGCTGACGGCGGGAAAAGTGACCTCGGACCCTCTTAAGCAGACCTGCCAAGTCCTATGAAGAATCTGAGTACGGGGGTTGAGTTGTAGCAATACTTACCTTAACCCTTAACTCTGCTTTAACAGTTTTTATAACTTTTATAAACGTTTGTAATAGTTTGGCTTTGCCACTGCTTGTTGACACAAGCATTCTGATAGTTGGACATGTTTGTTAGATTAACTTGTCCCTTAACGGTTCATTAGACCCCAGAAACCTTAACTTCATTTTTATTTCTCCAGCTTCGCAAAACAGGATGGAACTTAGCTGAGCGTTTGGGTACAACGCCCCATACATCATAGGGGTGGACCTCTGATGCTAGGATTGTAACTCTGTGGACCTGTCATGCTTATACTAGTCTGTACCTTCATTTTCAGGTGTTTGATATGTATTTTGCCCTACTCCAGTGATTGTGAATATGTATCTATTATTAGTGTTTTGTGTGATATTACCTGTTAGTAGTCATTTTTCACTGTATTATTTGGCCTTCAGTAAAGAAGTATTTGTATACCGGTTTGTCGAAGTGTGTACCTTGTGGACACCTTACAAGCTACCCACCTCTTGACTTAGCCTAGATCACTCACCTTGCTACCTTAAACTGGTTTGGCTACATCTCCCAGAGTTGTCCCTGTCGCAATACTGGTTGGTCTTCTATACATCTGTCCATCAGCCAGAGTGTAGAAAATCAGTCCTAACAATCGCCTCCTGCATGGGCCTTAAACAAGGGTCTTTTTAGCACCATTGTTGTTTAACCTCTACTTAAATTACTATCCGGCTGCCTAACATCTAGGTTCTTCCCTAGACTTGGCATGGCAAAAAATACTGTGGCTCAGCTATGCCAATTACCTGATTCCGACACCCGTGTCTGCAGTGTATTTTGAATTGCCTAGCTATTGTGTTGAAAATGGCTGATCCAGTAAGAATCTAGCCATAAATCCCGCCTTAACCTTCAGTTGGGGTCCCTACCTTTGGAACAAGTTAAGTCTTGTGAATATTTGAGTCTCATTTTTGATTGTCACTCGTTTTGGGAGCTTCACTTGGACCACATGCCGGGCAGAGTTACATCGATTATAGCTGGGCTAATACATTTTGCAGTGAGGTATTCATTCATTGATTAGCCTGTTGAACTAGAATAAGGCTATGGTTAGGCCTTTGTTGTATGGGGCCGCAATCGGAGCATATCAAATCTTTGATCAGGTGATCCTGATTGAAAGATGTAGTATTGCATCTCTGCTAAAATTACCGACCTGGGGGGCGCTCGAGAGCCCGAGCAAGATGGCTTGCTCCCTGTGAAGCTCTGAGGTGTAGGGGCCATGCCCAGCTCTTGTCGCATTTGAATGGGAAGGGGTGCCTGAGCAGCCCTGGCAGGTCTCTACCCTCATCGGGTATGTCAGTAGTACCTGTTGGAGCTGCTGGACCCTTGCTGCAGATGCTGGCCCTGCGGCAGACTTGGGACGCTGTAAACACATGCGCCTGGGGCAGCTGGGAGCTGCTCCGCTCTGCCCTCGAGCGAACGCGCCGCCCCACCCATCCAGAATACAACCAGCTGCATCAGAAGCAGTGGCCCCCTCCCTGGAGCCTGAGGCATCATATTGCGGTGCAGCAGCATTTGCATGGTTCCTGCTGCCGGGTAGAGCTCCCTATACTCGGTGTACAGCCACGGTGACCAGAGTGTATGGACCCATCACAGGGCTCGCCATAAGCAATATAGGGAGCAGGAGCTGCTAGTCCTGGCATTGCATCTAGGATAACAAATGTTCTGATGCTTGTTAATTAGTCTCCTTGTGCATCCGACATTCAGTGTTAACATGGGTATTGCATCTCCCCTTTCGGTCTCTGAAAGGGGACGTCGGCATAGGCGTGTCTGTAACACTATCCCTATCGTGACGTGTGGTGTACCCAAAATCCCTCACGCGCTGAGGTCCCTCAGATTGTTTTATTCCGCCCAGATAATTGGTCACCCTATAGCGGAGCTCTTACTAGAGACATTGTTTATCTTTACCGAATTGTCAGTTTATTCCCCGTTAAGTTACTTGGCCCGCCAAGAACATCTTCGACGAAGACTACGGGGATTAGTCTACGGCTGTGGATTTCGGCACCTTCCAGCGGCCGGATTACCACGTGGTCGGGCCCTCTGGCCGACCTATACAGTAGGGAGAGTGGGGTCGGGGTGGCCATATTGTTGGTATGTCTTTCCTCCTTTTCCCTGTTGGTCTGGTCATCCTTCCCTTTAGCTATGGAAAGGACTCCTTTTAGATTCTGCCCTAAGTGTAGGGTCAGATATCCTTGGAAGGACGAACACAGGACGTGTAACGCCTGTCTCCACCTAGAGCACGACGCAAAGTGGTGTGAGGCGTGCAAACTCCTGCAGCCTAAGACCCTTAAGGAGCGCTGTGTAAAGCGGTGGGCCGCGTACGGTATGTCACGCATGGAACTCCCTCCGCCACGCCCACTGAAAGTGACTGGGGTACTTCGGATGACCAAACATCCGTTACGTATGTTATAGACCTTGAGACGGACCTACCTAGGTCCGCCATGCCCATCCCCGACCCCTTAAGGCTTGACTCTAGTCTTGCTACAGGGACCACACCCGGCGACAGGGGCGTACAAGCGCATAGCACCAAGCACACAATCCCTACGCCGATTTCAATGTCTTCGTCGAAAAAGGCGAAAGCACCAACAGGGCCACCGAAAACTTCGCTGGTTCCCTCGGATCGGTCAGATCCAAAGCCTTCCCCGCATCCGCAGCAGTGTTTTGCGACTGGGCAATCTAAACCAGCTAAGGGCGCTACTCCGAAACCTACACGCATCGAAGCGTGGGAGCCCGACGCTTCAACGGTCTCTAAGGCCTCGGTAGGCCCGAAATCTACGGCTAGGCCTCTACCCGGAAAACCAACCGCTAGGCTCTCTAGCGCCACGGAAGGTATTACACCTGCCGATAAATCATCAGAGCCACTCTCACGACGATTCGGCGACTATCGAAAGCAGCATCGGAAGAATTACGGTGGCGGTGGGCCTTACCCTGGATCCGCCTAAGGTTATGGGACAAGCCGCAGAAACATTTTTGTCGGATTGGGTTCCCGATTATGACAAAGCTTACGAGTATAGTCGAGAGCCTCTTTCTGACGCCCTGAGACACTCCTTTCAACGCTGCAGGGCGGAGAACGTAGTTTCTCCTCACGCAGGCCCGTTTGGGTCCTCTAAATGGAGTGCAGAAAAATTCTCAGGGTGTATGCATCGGCTGGAGCAGATTATCAGTTTTTCTGATCATCCTCCCCCGAAAAGGGCTAGGGTAGACCCTAACCTTCAAATTCAGGAAGATCAGTCTCATGTTTTCCAACAGGAAGACGTGGTCCAGATGAACACCATATAGAGACATCTATAATGAAGAAGCTTCTTTTCTGCAAAACTATGAGGAAGACCAACAGGATACTACGGACAACTGGGAGGAAACCCAGCAGGAAAGTCAGGACCCATGGACACAGCAAGATCAGGACTCTTGATGATTTTGTGCCTAGACTCTCCTCCGTCCACCCCGGCTCGCCAGACCTCTCCAGTAGATGACCAAATGGCATTCAACTCCATGTTGAAAAAAAGCAGCTGAATACTATAAAATTGCCACTCAAGGGGCGGTACCTAAGCAGGATTTCGTGGAGGATATCATTAAGGAAAAACCTCCGGCGAGTCAATCCCTCCCCCTCCTTAACTCTGTTAAGAGAAGGGTACTTCCCTCATTGGTGTCACCTGCTCAAACGCGGGCAGTGAACCCGAGAGTCGAAAAATGATTTTGCCCTTCCCCCTTCCGACCCTCTATTTTTTTTTTTTATTTGTCTATGGTTCAATAACAGATGTAGAACCTTTACAAAAGATAAAATATTAAAACAAGAATACAACAATTACATTCACATTTGTTTTCATATTACAGTTAAAATTCCTTTTTTGCAATTCTTAAAAATAGAACATCTATATCGCATGATTAAGAAGTTCTTTTTCTATATGCTTGCACAAGCTGACCAGTTCAAAAACAAGGTTTATGCACACCCTGCATCATCCGTGCCCAAAGAAATTGCAAGCAATCATCAAAGTCGATGTTAACAAATTTCATGAAGCGGTTTGTACGCATAGATTTAAAATGAGGACATTCAAGAATTAAATGTTTCAGAGTTTCCAAGGGCTCATTACATTCAGGGAAGCGACAATTGGTTTGTATGGCGCCATTACTACTCCAATTAGCAGTTCTTTCTCTGGTATGATACAAATTCATTCTAAACCATATATAAGCCTTCCTGATGTAATTGCATGAGAATAGCGTAACGTGGTTAAATCTTGGCAAGCGAGGTTCTGTAAAAGTACCATATTCTCTAAGCATTTTTTATATTGATATCTTTTCTATTGTCAGCCTCCAGTCTTGTTCAAAGATTTTTTTTTGGCATAAGACGGACGCTGATGGACATCTTCAATGGAGATATTCAGTGAATTCAGTAAATGTTCCATAGTAGATTGATATCGAGAAAAGGACGCCGAATTAGTAGAGTTCATCAATTCATGGAAGTCTTCATATAAGCAATTCTTTGGAAGAAAATAGATTTTTTTCATATCTACATAGTTGGCGCCATTTCCAGCGTCCGGATAGAGCCACAAGTCCAAACTCCTGTCTAATAATTGTGATTGGGACTGACATTGGTAATTGCATCGCACATTTGATCATTGAACCCTGAATACAATCTAGTATTTCACTCATGTCACAAAGACAAATGTCAAGGCAGTAAAGGATAACACTTTCGAATTTTCAGCATCAGAAAATCCAACATTGGCATAAGTGAAAATTTACAAAATTTTCGATAGATAATTTTTAACTGAGATGATAATGGGCGGATGTTGTTTTTAATTAGTTCCGTCCATGCCTTTTTAGAATTCTGAGCTTTGAGATTGTATCCTAAATAAATCGCGCTAGTAACGCACAAAAATTTAGTTTTCATGATCTCCCATTCGTATCCTTAAGATCGCAGTTTTTACAGGGTTCGGGGACAAATTGTGGGCCGTAGCAAATTCCTCAAACAATAAAAGTTTCTTTTGCAATCCCGCAGGTGTAGGATCAAGAATGACAATATCGTCTGCAAATTCCATCCATTTAAGGCGCAAACAACCAACTTTTACTGCAAACAAATTATGACATTCCCATTCTTTATCTAGATCTACAAGGCAAAGATTAAAGATTGTTGCCGCAAGATTGCAACCTTGCTTGAGCCCAATCAAGGTTTTAATTGGATCAGTAGTTTGTCCGTCAACTGAGATCTTAATCCTATATGAAGTATTAGTATGATGAACCAAAAGAGTGAGACAGATGGAATTCCCATGGTTCGCATCTTATTCCACAGAAGATTACGAATAACGTTATCAAACGCTGACGTCATGTCTATCATAGCTACATAGACAGATTGTGCATTCCTTCCTCTTGTGCCATCTATCATGTGAGCCATGATAGCAGCATTCAAGGAAGAGCTCATTCCTCTCCTAAAGCCTGTTTGGTATCTTGAATACAGCCCGTTATCCGCTATGAATTTTTCTAATTCATGTAGGAGTAAAATAGAGAACAACTTTGCGTCGGTGTCAATCAACGAGAGAGTTCTGTAGTTCTGTGGAAGCGCCGGGTCGCCCCTTTTTAAAAAAAGGTACAATATTCGCAGTAGACCAAGACGCTGGAATGGATACGGAGTTAATAATTGATTCAAATTTTATTTGGATTTTCAAGAATCCAGCCCAGAATTCCTGGTCGGCCTTGTAAAGGCACGGGGGGAGGCCATCTGGACCAGCAGATTTAGAAAAGGAAAGTTTCGAGATAGCTCATTTAATATCTGTCAAAGACCATTCCGAACGAGCAATCTTGCTATAACAAAGCTCAAAGTCTGGAGCAGCTTTGAATTTAGTTGGCATCTGATATTTAGTTATTATGTAAGCTTCCCATTCTTGATTGGAAATGCAATTATGCGTTATCAGTGTCGAGGACTTGTCACCACTCCTCAGTGCGCGCCAAATCGCTCTAGTATCATGGGATGCTAATGCTTTTATAAGATTGCAGTTCTCCCTGTTATAGTTTAGAATGTGGACATGCCTGAGATCCTGCTTATAAGATTTCAATATTTGAAGACGCTTGTTTTGATAATATAACGCTCCCAAAGAGGTTATTATGAGTTGTCTTAGAGCCTTATTTAAATCTTTTTAAAGATGTACATGTACTATCAAACGGATGGGAATGTATATTTTTTGCTAAAGTGAGTAAGTGCTTTCTTAAACCGTTCCGTGAGGGACTGGATGGTTAGCATTATATCAGTGATATTCGAATAAATGATAGCTTGTGCCTCAGACAAAACATATTTAACAAATTGCAAGCATAGGTTATGATTCCATCTGACAGATATCAATGGGCGTTCACTCTCTGCCAGAGCTGGTTCAATGGCTAGAAGTTCGCATTCTATGTTGCGCATGTACGAGATTCGGGCGTGATCACTACCTTAAATTTGGCTGGTCTGTAAAGGTAAAGTAAGGACTGTGAGCATCCTCGTGGTAAATATAAAATCAATAATTGAGTTCTTGCTGCCACGTAATTTGCGAGTTACCATCTCCATTTATTATCATGTCCATATCTGTCACCGAGGAGCTCTCTTCCGACCCTTTATACATCAAAGGGCACACCATCCCAGATTCACTGGTATTGACTACCACTCGAAATAGGGCAGGGGTACCCCTTGCCACGGGGAATAGCCACCGGACAAGGAATCTAAGCGGCTGTATGCCCTGGGCAAACATGTCACGTCAGCAGCCGCATACACAATACGGGTTGCTAATAATACTACTCTATTAGCAAGGTATGCTGATGCCCAATGGAATTTGCTCCAGGAAGGCCTCCAAGAGGTCCCCGAACCCGCCAAGTCAAAGCATCTCTCCATTGTAACGGGGGGAAGACTAGTTAACCAGAACGTGGTGAAGAACACCCTGGACACTGCGGAAACTGCAGGCAGGTCTCTTGCTCAAGGGACCCTACTGAAAAGACACGCTTGGCTGCGTACATCAGGATTTGAACCTGAGACTCAGGCCTCCCTCCTTAATAAACCCATTGAGGATACTAACCTCTTCGGGAAAGCAGTGGATGAGGCTTTGGAAACAGCCAAGAAGGAGCATGAGACTCTAAAGTCTGCAACAAATTACACAGAAACCCTCCTCCCAGAGGGGTAATAACTATCGGCGGTCCTTTCGAGGGAAAGCCCGTGGTGGTCAAAACAACTACGGCACGGGTAACTTCAACACTAATCAAACATCTGGAAGCCCCACTTACTACCCCTCAAGGGGTCAAACGCGGCAAGGGTAGAGGCAGAGGCCCCAATCCCAGAGGAGCCACAGCCTCTGGTCAGAAATGATCACCAAGTCCAGGTCCCCTCCCATGTCACCCCGGTCGGGGGGCGATTAACATCTTTCCTCATGGCATGGGAGGGGATAACTTCCGACCAGTGGTTCTTAAAGACGGTCGCCCACGGTTACTGCATGGTATTCTCCTGACAGCCACAGTTCAGACCGTCGCGCTCACGGCGCCTTTCACTGGACCATCTGGAGATCCTGATCCAAGAGGTGGAAGCACTGCTGGGAAAGGACGCCATAGAAGCCGTCACTATTCTTCAGGTAAACAAGGGTATTTATTCAGAGTACTTCTTTGTACCCAAAAAGGATCTCACCATGCGCCCTGTTCTAGACCTGCGCCCAGCGAACCAGTTTATAAAACCCCAGATGTTTTTCATGGTAACACTGCAGGAGGTGATCCCATTGCTTAAACAAGGGACTTCATGGCAACATTGGACATGAAAGAGGCTTACTTTCATATTTCAATGTTGCCAGTGCACAGGAAATATCTAAGGTTCATGATCCAGGACACGCATTACCAATTCAAGGTACTCCCCTTTGGCATCGCCTCGGCGCCAAGGGTGTTTACCAAAGTCCTGGCAGTGGCAGCAGCACACCTGTGCAGACTATCAGTCCCAGTTTACCCTTACCTCGACGACAGGCTCATCACAGGGGACTCGTTCGCTTGTTTTTCGAACACCCAAAAAACAGTAGATCTCCTCTTCAGCCTGGGTTTCTCAATCAACGAAAAAAATCCAGTTTAGAAATCCAAAGAGGGTTCAGAACATGCTTTCTCAGATCCCTCAATATGTAGCCAGTCATGAGGTGACGGTACGCAAAGCCATGCGTTTGCTAAGGATGATAGCTTTATACATATACTTGGTTCCCCACGCGCGGCTGCGCATGCGTCCCATGCAAGACTGGCTCAACAGCTATTGGTGACAGGCCAGCGGACAATGGGAAGATCTGGTAGTTGTCTTGCTAGCCCTCGTTCTCTCTGCAGTGGTGATCAAGAGAGAACCTCTTGAAGGGGAAGACCTTCACCACCCCTGCAGTGGAAGCCACTCTCACGGCAGATGCATCTCTCACAGGGTGGGGAGCTCATCTGCTTCAGCAGACAGCACACAGTTTGGTCTCCTCGTAGCGGCCAACCATATAAACTTACTGGAGATGTTGGCGGTGTTGAAGGCTTTGAAAGCCTTTCAGGTGCAACTGCAAGGGAAGACAGTTCTGATTTTAACAGACAGCACTACAGCAATGTATTACCTGAACAAACAGGGGGGGGGGCACTCACACTCCAGGGCTATCCAAGCTGTCCCAGAACATTTGGATATGGGCTCTAAGACACAACAGGTTTCTGTTGTCCCAACATGTTCCAGGGGAACTCGATCTTCTAGCAGACGTACTCAGCAGAGATTTCCCTCTGCCCGATGAATACGAATGGCGACTGCACGAAGACATTGTGTCCAATGTCTCCGCAGAATGGGGTTTCCCAGAGATCGACCTGTTCGCTACTCAGGAGAGTGCCCAATGCCAAGAATACGCCTCCAAGTACCCCCAGAACCGATTCAAGGGGAACGGTCTCTGGATAACATGGTCGGGGAAATTTCGCTACGCTCCCCAAACCCAAAACCCCCCCACCTCCCCCCGACTCCGCTTCTCAAGAAGATGGTGCACAAGATGCACCAGGAACCAGTTACCATGATACTGGTGGCCCCCATGTGGGCCAGCCAACCCTTGTTCGCTCATCTGATGGAAATGTCCCTCTCCCCACCAGTCAAGCTACCCTGCCTGTACAAGATGTCAAAGGACAGGGGGCGACCCTACACCCATGCCCACAAACTCTGAATTTAGCAGCCTGGCTCCTGAGATCATAGTTTGGACACCTGCAACTCCTTCAGAGGTGCATGGACATACTCGGGGAAGCGAGAAAACCTAATACATGTTATTGCTATGCCAGCCAATGGAACGTTTTGTCATCTGGTACAATTCCAAGGGCGTCCAGCCCATCGATTGCTCACCCTCACACATTGTGCTGTATCTAACCTACCTGTTGGACACTGGGTTAGTCTTCAATTCCCTAAAGGTTCATATGGCTGCTCTGTCAGCCTACACCACATCACAACAAAAGGTATTGTGGTGGAAAATACCGGTGATTAAAGCCTTTATGGAAGGAGTTGAGAGGATTTATCCTCCCATCTCTCACCCAGCCCCTGGATGGTATCTGAATGTGGTTTTGACCAGGCTCATGGGAGCTCCCTTTGAGCCTATGCATAAAGCAAGTCTGAAAGACATGACTTATGAGACCGCCTTCCTCGTGGCCATCACTTCCATCAGAAGGGTTAGCGAACTACAGGCTCTTTCTGTTCTAGACCCCTTTGTTACAGTCCGCAAAGATAAGGTAGTTCTGCGCACACATGCCAGGTTTGCGCCTAAATTCATCTCAAAGTTCCATGTGAACCAATCAATCGAACTACCCACTTTCTTCCAGAACCCTACTAACATGGCCGAAAGAAGCCTTCACACACTAGACGTGCGCAGGGAAGTCATGTTTTACCTGGAAAGAACTAAACCACTAAGAAAGACTAAACAATTCTTCGTTTCAGTGGCAGCTGGTAGAGAAGGGGATCCTGTCTCTAAATCGGCTATCTCAAGGTGGATTGTCAAATGCATCACACTAGGTTTCTCTCTTGCTAAGAGAGAACTGCCCTTCAAGCCTAGAGCACGTTCTACTCGAGGCACTGGGGCATCCATAGCTTTCATTGCAAATGTTCCTCTTGAGTCCATTTGCAAAGCGGCAACCTGGAGTTCTGTACACACCTTTACAAAACACTATTGCCTAGACACTCATTCTAGGTCCGATTCTCAGGTGGGACAAGCAGTACTAAGACATATTTTCTCTACTGTTCCTTCTCACAACCCACCTCCAACTCTGGGTACTGCTCGCTAGTCTGCACAGCATGTGATTCTAAGCAGATTAACAAGCATCAGAAGACATGCATTACTTTACTTACCGTAAAAGCATTTCTGATGATTATATCTGCTTAGATTCACATGCGCCCTCCCTAACCTCCCCGCTCAGGGTGGAAGGAACAGACGTCTTACTACTTTCTCTCTTTATGTACTCGCTCACTATAGCCTTGGGCTCCCTCATGGCAGAAAAAATACAATCGGAGGGACCTCGGCGCGTGAGGGATATTGGGTACAGCACATGTCACGATAGGGATAGTGTTATAGACACGCCTATGCTGACGTCCCCGAAAGACAAGATGCAGTACCTGAGGTTGCCACTGGATGTCGGACCATATGCACAGCATGTGAATCTAAGCAGATAAAATCATCAGAAATGCTATTACGGTAAGTAATGCATGTCTTACCATAGTGTACACAGTCCAACTTGTACCCCTACTGGATGGAAGGAAGTGCTGAGGTTGACTGTGCCCCTGGGCTGAACCCTGATAGCCACAGCACATAGCATCAAGCCATTGTGGGTGTGCTGGCCCGAGACCCAAAGGCTAGGCTGGGCAGACATACGCTGACCGACTAGTGGCGCTCAAGCCAATGGTTGCAAAGACTGTTTGAACTACCCTTGGGCCGCGTCAGGGCTGCTCCTGGGGATTGCCCTTTCGCCATGAAGGGAGAACTGAAGCGGGGCACCAGTTCGCTGAGGCGGGAGCCACTGGAGGGAGCAGTGGAACAGAAGGGACAACGCTGGAAGTTACCTAGTGTTGGTGGTGCACCTTGAAGGAGAGCATCCCCCTCAACACAACCTAGGGAGGTGGGGCATGTCCAAACCCTACCCATCGCAACACACCACCATCTCCAGTGGGCTACGGCGAGGCACAAGTTCCACCAACACCTCGCAAGACGCCACAGACAAATTAGGCCATTTTCAAGCCATATTAGCAGAAAAGAAGTCGCTGGACCAACCGTTTCAAGATACTAACCGGGCAGTGCAGGATGTGGAGAAAGAGCTCAAGGACATTAACAGTAGCTTAAATGCGCATGCAGAGAGAACTACGGACAATGAACTGCACAGTTTTGGACGACCAACCGGACATGGCTCAGGAGTTACATGCTGCCATCAGGGTGAATACAGCACCTGGGAGCGAAATGGACGATCAAGAATCGCTCCTGTCGTAACAATGTCCACCTGGTCGGCATGTAAGGGTCTGACCTAGATGGCTACCCTTAATCGATCTCGCAGTCAGAGCTGTGTCTCGGCAAACCCAGGGACCTGCTAATTGAAGACACCCAGAGGGCTCTGTCCCGAAGCCACCTAAACACGCCCACCCCTGGGTTACAATCTGGTTTCTAAACCAACTTCCAGCATAAACTGGAGGTACTTGAGGCTTATCGACAGCATGGCCCCAACCGGCTGGGCGGAGCACAGATTCAGCTGTTTAGCGAGAAATCATTGGAGGTCTCGAGGTGACGCAGGGCAGGTAATCAAATCTTTGAAGCTTTGAAGGACTCGTCCCATCATTACTACCTGACGTTCTCAGCAATTTGGTGCTCAATTGTTTGAGAATTGATACTTCGACTCCCTAGCAGAAGCCTGCCGGTTCCTGGGCTGCCATAACATTTTGGGACCAGATGCTATTCTCCACCTAGAGTCTCATGCCACCTCCTCTAAAGAAGACGACATGGAGCGAAGTAACTCTGACCAGAGCTTGGAGTGGCGGAGGAAGAAGGTAGGACTGCCCCGGGTGGGGTGGGGTGGGGGTGGCTGCTTAGACCAACTTGAAGTGGCATGCTGAATAAGGTTCCTGGCTGACTGGGGTGGGGCATGGCTAATGAGGATGCACTGGGGCTTGATGGTGTGGCGCAAACCCTGTATTGTATCTCATGATGGCTGCTGAGGGGGTGACTATGCTCATCGATGATTCCTAGGCACCATTGTGCTTTGTTTTGAGCTAGGGCAAAAACTGTGCCTGTTCTTAGACCTTCTTCGGGTCTCCACTAACTGCAGAATATGGCCCTTGCACCATTCAATAAATCCCTCCCCTAGGAGTATCAATCATATCCCCTCTGAACTTCCCGTAAAGGCGGCCTCTACATGTGTGGCGAGTGCTCACACCAGCCCCAACACTAATATTTTTCCTGGGTCACCAAGCGGCCCCCGGGTCCTGTTGCAGGTAATGCAGGACAATGTCCCAGTCAGAAAATCTTTGATTCCCCCTATGTTCTTTGGGGGCGTCTTTGTTTCCATTTATTTCCCAGGGCAGTTTAATTGCAACAGGTGGTGGTACCCCTTGATTTTTAGCTTATGCCTGTCTCGTCTTTGAGCATGTCTCTCTTGAATGGCTGCTGCTTTTCCCGCCCTCCCCTAACCCAAGAACTGCTCCACCTTTCTTCTCTTGACCTGGGAGTTAAAACCCCTGCCGTTTAAGGAGGTCAACCGAATCAATAACTTTCCCCATAGTAGTTTTGTCCTGCTGCTCCCTATGATTGTCCACAGTTGGGTTCTCCCATTCCTTCCTTACCCCCCTCTCTGGGTGGGCACAACCATCCTCTACCTCTCCCGACCCTCTGTCTCACAAGTTGAACCCTTGTAGCAACCCAGAGTAAACCTATGTGGCTCCCCCTAGACCCATGTAGATGAACCAAGACAACCTGTACTCCCTATGCCCCCTAGCTACCTCCCCCAGCAGAGAGCACCATTCCTTCCAGTAACCCCCTTTTCCCTCAGTGTGGCGATTCTGTCTCCGTGGGTAGGTGGGAGCCCTCCTCCCCACACCCTTCGTTAGGGGGTTTTACTGGGCCACTCGGGCCTGTTTTTTAAAATGTCTTTATTTTAAGAAAAACCTTTTTTAGCCCCTTGTCGAACTTTCTCCACTCCCAGTTTCATCTTGAGCGATTCTCTCACCGGTCTTTGTTCTTGCTGTGTTGACCCCTCCTCCGGACCATCCTACCTTCCTTGCAGGTGGTGACCCGATGCTGTTTCCAATTAAAAAAGTAGACCAAAGGAAAATGTCTGCCCGCATTAGATCCCATCATCCTACGCTTCACCAGGGTGGTTTGGGCTATGTCCTGGAATAACTGGTACTCCGAGCCATTGTATTAAATAGATCTAGCCCTCCTGGCAGCCGCCAGCACCGTCTCCTTCTGGCCATACTTGTGTAGGGCCATCACTACATGTCTGGGCCTGGAACCTGGCTCCCCCTTCCTCAGCCCTACTCGATGTATTCAATCTAACTCTACGCCCGACCAGTCTTCCACCTCCAGCAGGTCCACAAACACTTGCTGCGCCATTGTGCGTAGATCCTTGTGAACCACCGCCTCAGTGAGGCCTTTTTATTCTGATGTTTGATCTTATCGAGCAGTTTTCAAAGTCCTTGCTCAGGATCTCTGTTTTGCGTGACCCTTGCCAATTGCTCCACCAGCTCATCGACCTTCCTTGTGTCCTCTGCCACCTCTTGAATGGCACTCTCCGCAGCATCGGTCTGCTCCTCAAGTTTTGTTATATCCCCTTTCACCTCTTGAAACGACTGACGGTTCAGCACGCGTCATGCTCAATTGCGATTGAATGGTGTTCGCTATCTTGTCCCCAAGTCTTGAAAGCATTGGCGAAGGAACTCTTGGGTGACCACTTGTCTTTTGCAGTGCCTGCCAGCGCACCCAATCCCAGTCTCCCCAGCCGGTACCTCACCATATCTGCACCAAAGACTGCTGGTTGCCCTCCTGCGATTTCTTCACCGACTTGGGGGGCAGCTTGTATGTCACCCCCACCCTGCCCCCTTGTTCTTGGACATTGTGTGTAGGCAGTTCAGGTGGGTGGAAGAAGTCCTGGCTCTCCCCCACTCCTGATATCGTATCCCTCTTCAGTCCTTCTGGAATCTATTTCAAGGTGTGAGAACCCCCTCCCTCCATCGCTTTGTGTTGTCTTGTCTCTACCGTGCTGAGGGGTTGGTACTCCCTGCTAACTGTGTGCAGGTGGGCCACTGATTGCCCAGTTCCTCGGGAGCCTGGCATTCCTCCTGTCTCCGATGGCATGGTCAATCCGCCGGGAGCCCTTCAAAGTGGCCTCTCCCTGCTCTTCCTTGACCGCCACAAGCTTTTAAGGGGTATTCATTTTTTTATTTGCCACTGGTGCGCTCTGAAATGGCACAGAGAGGCCAGGTCCCAGCGGTCCCTGTCCCTTTATGTAGCGCTGCTCCTGCTCTATTGTCTGTTATTTATCTGGCGGTGAGTGCAATGGCTGAGTCAGCCTTTTTCCTCACTTATGCCTCTAGCAGCCCCTGCTATGAAGCCAGTGAGCTGCAGAGGATCGGGAGAGGTCCGGCATTGTCAAAGCTTTGGTAGGGACCCACCTGCCACTCACCCACTCTCCTCACTGTCACTCTGCTCTGTGCCGATGGTCTTTACCTGGACTGGCCAGCCACTGGCTGCATGTCCTCTTTCCTTGGGCTGATGCACTCGCTTGCCATGGGGCGGGGGGGCGTGAGGTATGAGCCCCTCAATGCCACCGCCTCAAGGCCTTCACTGAGCAGCCCCTCCTGGCACTCCGGGGGATCCTCCTCGCCCCTGTGGTGCTCGTGAGCCGTGCTCTGCTGGGTTGAATCCTCTGGAGCAGGCACAGCTGCTGCGAGGCGGGAGAGGCACGGTCCCACCTCAATCCTCCCACCGGCGCTCATCCGTGGGATACCATGCTCCTCAACTCGGCCCTGGCAGGTTCACACTACAGCTGGTGATGTCTTCCTGACTGGCTTCTCTGCAGCCACCAGTCCCGCCTCACATACTCTGGATCTACAGCTGCACCGGGGTTGCTCAGATGCCTTCTCCCGCATTTTGCTCGCTGGCTACGAGTCTGCTGTGAGTCTTGGCCCGCACCGGCTTCTGGCACGGGACCTTTGCTCCTTTACCATTGAGGCGCTGATATTTGCGCCTCAGCCACCCCGGTAATCCGAGGCTTCTGCTAGTGTACAAGTTTTGTTGAAGAGAACCCGCCCGGGGAAAGCTCAAATTGTTTGCCTTTTTTGTTGCTTGGCCCCAGGCGGTGAGTTCTGTGCTCTCCCCTCGGTGGCCATCTTGGAATCTCTGATGAAGGCAGTTTTAACACCAATTTTACGAGATTATGCCTACATTGATGTGTGTAAGTTCTAGTAAAATATCGGTCATTGGTATTTTTGAATAATCAATTAACGAGCCACTGGGCCTATATGTATGTATCTGAAGATTTTTTGTTGCTGTTTGTTTTTAACTTATTTTATTGAAATGTTAATGAACAAAACATGTATAGTGTAACTGCACATTGACAATCGCCCTGATGATCTCGTGCTTTCGTTCAAACGTTACAAACCCTTATCCTCCAGCCCTCTCCCCGGAGACAAGACAAGGGTAGAATTTGTGGATCGAGGGTTTCGCGCATGCCAGTGATGAGCCGGGCGTGGAGCGCCAACATACATTATTTATAGATTCTAAGGAAGGGAGCCCATTCCATTTCCCTTCTTGGGGAGAGTTCGTGGAGGGCCCCTGTAATGTTCTCCATCTCATAAATGTCTGTCTTTTTGTGCCCCAAGTTCTTCCTGATGGGGATGACCTGCGATTTACAGTTCATTCTGAGGGATACCCTGGCTGCTAGTAACAGTGTGGCATGTGTGGGAGCCGCGACCATCGGCCCTCCAGTTCCTCATGACCAAATAGTACTAATCGTGGGTTGCAGTTGCGTGCCGCCCTGTCAATCTTTTTGATCCAGGCCAGTACCTCCTCCCAAAATGCCACCACCACATGTGCCAATAGTCTGCTTGGCCACCTCATCCCCTCAAGCATCGAGGGCTTGCTTGCCTAAACATTTTGGAGAGGCGCTTTTAATAATAATAATTTTATTGTGATTTAGTTTACAATGAAACTTTACACATAAAATATACCTTAAGTAAGAACAAAGTTATAACGAGAAAAAACATCAGTAATTAACAAAAACATTGCATAAGAAATTGCCAAGAAAGGCAAAAGATTAAATTCTCTAAATATACATATCCTAAAAACCATATAAAAATCTTCATTTTAGATTCACATTTACAATAGTTCTGGAACCGGATCTTGCCACATACTACCACATATTCTCCAATGAGAGTTTCAGATGGAATAACAATCTAATTTCAGTATTGTTACAATTCCTATATAAATCGGGGCCTGTATTGGCCAACACCTCTTGGATTTCAACTATGGCTATACATCAACTCCTCTTTATATCCTCCTATATGGTTATGTTGAGGCTAATTTCCACCTTCAGCCAAACATTGTACAGTGCCATCAGGAGCCTTATACTGTTGGAATTAATACAGTGATGCCAAAATAGCTCCTCTTTACTGTAACCTTGGTTATGCACAAGCTTACCCAAGCCAAGGTTTATGGTACTTGACATTTTGTGACATTCAGTCAATACATGTCTGGCCGTCTCTAGCTGATTCACTCCTTTACATAAGCGGCAGAGCCGTAATTCTGGGGGGATCATGTCTCTTCTGCCCGTTATTGTTAAAGTAGGTAGTTGTTCTAGCCTTAGAAGTAAAATAAACCGTCTAAGTCTCCTATCCTGGCATAAATTGAGATAGCTCTGCGGATTTTTGTAGTTATACAGTCTATACTGGACAAACTAATAGCTTTTCAGCTTCTGGAGATGAGCGTAATTCTCCAGCCAATCCCAGAGCTCTATGCGTTTGACCAGAGCCCTTTGCATTTCTACAGTGACGCTGCCCACCCTAATTTGCCACCCAATGGTCATCAGGAATTTAGACATTTGCTCCTTCAAGGGGCTCGAGGATTTATCCTTCGAAATCTCTAGGTAGACCACATTGAGTAGCCCATTCTTAGTCTCACCCCTCATTCTCAGGTAGAGTAGGGCTCGCTTTTTTAGTACCATCGCTTTCAATGAGGTCAGCCCCAATTCCAATCTTAATATTGTCATTGGGATTCCCGATGGTAGACCCAGGATAGAGCGCCAGAATTTCCCCTCAATCACCTGCAACCATTTCAGGTCCGAGTTGAGGAGGGCTTCCAGACCGTAGGTGATCATAGTGGATAATACCTGCACGTACAGTTGTCGCGTACCCCAGATGGTAAATCCACCCTGATTTACTGTAAATCTATGGAACAGTGCAGTCAGTTGGGTTGCCTTTACATTGCGTGACTGTTTGCAGAGTCCATAGTCGCCGATACTCTCAAATTCTATACCTAGGTAACGATAATGAGGTGAATAGGCAATGGTATCTGAACCAACTCTGAGCTGCACACAAGTGGTATTTTTGTTGGTAAATCTCATTGCCTCAGTTTTTTCCAAATTAATTTTAAGGCCGTTCCTCTCGGCGTATTCCCACAGAGCGATGGCCGACCTTCGTAGCCCACTAACAGTGTGGTCCAGTATAACCAGGTCGTCCGCATAGGCAAGGACAGGAATCTCCTATTTTCGGTGGGCAATTTGTCGCAGCCCTAATGGCCTCCGGGATGTCATGTACGTACATATTATAGATCAGCGGGGCCGTGACACAACCTTGTTTGACCCCCCTATTTTGGAACACACTTCTAGTAGTGTGTCCTTCCTGATCTAATTTTACTTTAGCAGATGTATTCTGATGGAGTAGTCTGAGATAATAAGTCAGGCCCTCCGGGCAACCCATTGCTTTTAACTTCCGCCAGAGGGCCTCTCGTGGAATAGAGTCAAATGCCGCCGAAAAGTCTATATAGAGGGCATATAGTGGTGGTTGCCCTCCTGATCTGGCTTGTGTTCTCAAAAGGTCCGGCACCATGATGTTGTGTGCCGTAGAATACCCTGGCCTAAAGCCACTCTGGAATTTACAAAGTATGTCAGATTGCTCTACCCAGAGCTGCAGCTCCTTTAAAAGGAGAGGGACAAATATTTTGCCTGTGACATCCAGCATTGAGAGCAGTCTATAATTGCTAGGATCCGCTCGATTACCCTTCTTAAAGACTGGTATAAGCACCGCTGTTTGCCAAGATCGGGGTATTTTCCCCTTCATTTAAGATCTTTTTAAACATTATAGCTAACAGGGATGCCCAGAATTCAGGATGCGACTTCATCACAATATTTGCTAGTCCATTCGGGTCCGGGGCTCGGGAGGATTTTAATTCTGAGATTGTATTCAGCACCATTTGATATGTCACATTAAATGGAGGGTTAGACGGCCTATTAATCAATGTATAGGGTTCCTCTATATCTGCCTTGGAATTCCTATTTTCGAGGAAAGTTATCCATGTTTCAGCATTAATAGGGTTAACTAATGTGCTTTGTACAGTACCTCGCGCATCGCCCAACAATGCCCAGATATTACGCGTTTTGCCTGTACAGATCGTGTTTACTAATCTTTGCCAGGACATAATTTTATCTAATTTCCGTTTGGCCTTGATCATAGCTCTATATCCGTTTTTAACGCTCCTAACCTTAATAAAATATGAAGGGTAAGCTTGACTCTTGGCCAGCCGGAGTACCGCTCTACACTCTCTTCAGGTTTCTAATAACTATGTCAAAGGGCGGCTTTTCCCTACCACAGCTAATCATAGACCCCATACGACAGACCGCATGTTTCTCAGCAAAGGTACAGATCCAGTTTTCAATGGCATCACTCGACATCTCCTGGAAGTTCGATAACAAATTTAGATCATTATTAGCCAAAGCTGCCACAGCAAAAACGACATTTTTATCTGACCAGCTGATCCTAGTGCCAGCTTTATTTGGCATGATGTTACCCATGTTAATACTAGGAGGGGCTTTTGTCCCGATATTCAATTTGCATATGAGTGTAGCATGATCACTCCACTCATTAGGGGTTATTTGCATATCCTCCACTATCTCATACAATCTAGGGGAAACAAAAATGTAGTCTATGGTACTACTCGAAATGCCATTGGACCAGGTATGATTACCTGGAGAGTCGCTCACGGTTTTACCATTAAGCATTTCAATGTCCCATAGATCAAACAAATGTTTCCATCCTTGGCCTTCGGGATCATTTTTTTTGGTGTGTTGCATATCATTTTTAGCTTTTAACTTAGGGTTATAGGACTTCCCTATGTTACCGCTCATGTGGCAGTTGAAGTCTCCAACCACTATTACCCCAGTGTTACCAAGTTTTAGCAGCCAGGTAGCCAATAGATTATGTAAGGCCTCCTGGAGTTGTTCTCTTATTAGTGCACCTGGGGGGTTATATAGACTAACTAGTAGAAAGTGATCCTTTCCTGTCTGGTTTTTATAATCGACCTCCACTGCCATCAAATTACTGGGACAGTCAGTTTTCACTAATTTAGAACCAAACATGTTAGCCACCACTGTGATAAATCTGCCATAGGGTCTTCCCTTTGGACCTTTATTAGCTGCCATTTGATAATGACAAAGCCATCCAGAATCAATGGCTCCATTGCCCAAGTTTCTTGAAGGCAAAAACAACTATGTTTATCCAAAATCTTGATAGAGCCCTCAGTTGACACCAAATGAGCAAAACCCCTTCAGTTCCAGGACAGAATAGTCATATCTCATTGCTTTAACAGCACTTCAGGTAGTGAATCCGCAAGCCATTTTAATACTTGTTGTATGTCATGCAGCTTATATTGAGCCGAGATGGAGATTTTATGGGCCGATTTGCACATGTTTTGTGATCTACCTCCATCGGGGGGGGGGGGGCAGGTCTTTCTCCAGCCACTTCTTGAAGGCTTCATTTGATTTGATCCTTTGGTTGTGTAGGAGGACCTAGTACAGCTAGGAGATGAGACCCTTCGACAACGTGGATTCACTCGAGGTTTTTTCTAGTGGCGTTAGCTCCCTCTGCAGTTTCTCTATTTCGGGGATGTCCGGACTCCCTTCAATTGTAGGAATTGGAAAGCTCCTAGGGGTTTAAGTTGTTGGCCTGCTCCCAGATCCTAGAAAGGGATGCACAAGTCTCCTTTGATCTGTCTCACCCTCTCCAGACCCGCTTCATACCATTCCTGGAAGCGCGGAGGGTCCTGGATCTCGCTTCTAATGGGGGGGCAGGGGCCCATATGGGGCTCATAGGCAATGGTCGGGTCGGGAGTCCTTTCATTTCCCCTTTGCTCCACCAGAGTTTCAGGAGCGGGCCCACCACTCGATTGTTGATGACTTTGGCTGGGAATGCTTCGGGGCCAACAGCCATTCCCCTAGAGTTGCTGGACACAGTAAATAATTTTAAATTTCCACCCATTGCTTGTTTTTATCCCCTCCGTTGTGGCAGGAGGGCCCTAAACTGGGCGGCTCGATAGTATGTGTAGCAATCTGAGAGGCCTGTTCCCCCTTCCTTTCTCACGTTGGGGTGTTGTAAGCTATTCGTCGTTTCTTCCCCAGCCACAGGAACTTGGTGAGTTTGCTCTTAAGATCAGAGAAATTATTCCTCAGGATGTCTATTGGGAGCAGCTGATATTGGTAAAGGACCTTGGGGAGAATCACCATCTTGATTGCATTAAGGCAGCCCAGCCAGGATATTGTCAACTTTGCCCATTTGTCTAAATCTGCAGTTAGCTCCGACATGAGGGGTGGGAGGTTAGCCTCGTAGAGGTTTTTTGTTTCTCTTGTGATGTTGATGCCCAGGTACTTTAGTGTCTGCTGGCGACAGGCATTCCTCCGATGGTTTGGCTTGCTTCGGCAGAGTTACTCAGGGTGTTGTAAGGGAAAAGGGTGGATTTCTCCATGATAACCTTCAAGCCTGCCCACTTGCCATATTCTTGTATAGTTCACAGGACTGTGGGTATGGAGGCCGCTGGGTTGGACATGTATAAGAGCATGTAGTCAGCAAACCTAGCCAATGTATATTCCCGGTCCCCTACCTTAATCTCTTCAATGGTCTGGTCCTTCCTATTTATATTCCCCAGGGTTTCGATGGATTGAGCATACAGGAGGGTGCAGAAAGGGCATCCCTGCCTAGTCCCCCCCCCCCCCATTAGGGTGAATTTGCACAATGATTTGTCATTTATTACCACCCTTCCCTTGAGGGCTGTGTATAGTGCTCGAATCCCTTTTATGAACCGTTCTCCAAAGCCCATGTTCTTGCGCATGGGCCAGAGAAAATACCCCTCTGCCCGATCAAAAGCCTTTTCAGAATCCAACTGAGCAGGGCCTGTCTCCCTCCCCCTCAAACCCCCCCCCCCCCCCCCCTTGAGTGTTCCATAATGCCCAGTGTTTTGCGCATACCGTCTGCCCCTTGTCATATGAAGCCCACTTGATCCGGATGGATCAAGCATGGCATGATGCCCTCCATGCGTGTGGCTAGGACTCTTGTGTAGATTTTCACGTCTATATTAAGGAGCGATATTGGGTGGTACGACTTCCAGCAAGCAGGGTCTTTCCCTGCTTTGGGGAAGACTACTATGTGTGCTTTTGTAAAGGACGGCAGAGCCTGGCAAGATTCTTGTATGAAGTTAATTTAGTCATGTGGGGGGGACCAGGGTCCCCGCAAATTGTTTGTAGAAGCCCATTGTGTATCCGTCCTCCCCTGGTGACCCTCCCGGGGGAGCCTATTTATGGCCACCTTTATTTCTTCGGGGGAGATGGGGGATTCCAGGAAAGCCCGCTCATCCTGGGACATGTGCGTTAGCCCTGCCCTGGCGCTAAATTCTCCCATTTCCGTTTTCTCCCTGGAGCCATCGTTGGTGTACAGGTCTTGATAGTATTTGGCAAAGTGGTCGGCTATTTCCTCCGGGTATGTGGCCCAGTCACTGCTCTTTCCTAACTCTTTCAACCCACCTCTCGCTTCTCAATCTGGAGGCTAACATCTTGGCCGCCTTGAAACCCTTTTCATAGCATTTTTGCTTTAAGAATTACAGTTTACGTATTGTGTCCCCTACTCCCATCTTTTACGTTGTCCCTTTTTTGTTTAAGCGTTTTAAGGTGTTTCTCTCGATATGACCCCTGTGCGTGAAGCCTTTCTTCGAGGTTCAATATTTCTATGCACAATGTCTCCTCCTGTAGCTTTCGCTGTTTTCTTTATGGCTCCTTCCCTCATCAGGATGCCCGTCCATGTGGCTCCAGCAAAGAGTTTCTCGCCAGAGGTGCTCATTGCAGCGCCACTTGGAGCGTCGTCTCCCTAAGCCCTCTATTTCTAGGGTCGCGGTCACCACATGTGGTCAGACCACCCCACTGCATGGATCACGCTATCCCTTATTCGTGACCGGTCTAGTAAAGGTTTTGTGAATGCAGGACTTAAATGTGTATCCCTTCTTGTCTGGGTATTGGGTTCGCCAGACGTCCTGGAGGCTCCCATCGCTCATGCTATTCCTAAATCCATCTCCCCCTGCGAGAGGGGGCCCCCCTTAAGTTCCGGGAGAGGGTTTGAGAGTGCAAATCATCCAACCAGGGCTCCCCTTGGATACCAGGTGAGCGTAACAGATGCTTTGATTAATCCCTTTCCGCCTTTACCTTTTGGGGCTTTTTGTTCTATTGCCATGACGCCCCTTTTCTGGTTCAGGGCGGCTTCAATGGTGATGGGGAGCTCAATTTTATCTAATTCCTCCCTGCTTTACTTTTCTTCCGCCATCTGGTGGTGGGCTTCTGTTTGCAGAGTCCTTGGTGAGCGGGCCTCATGTGTGCCTGTTGGACCCCTACGTCAGCAGTCTCCTTTAGGTGTTGTAACACCTGCTTTGCTTCATCCGGCGTGGTGACTCTATAGTCTTCACCATTGACCTCAAACGTCACTGCAAAAGGTCTACAGTCCCTTCTGAGCCCCAACGTGAAGCTTGACGGAACTTGGTACATCGTTATCTTTGAGCCTCTGTATTTAATGTCCTGGACCTGCTTTGCCCTGAGGAGCATTTCCGATTTCTCTTTATATTGCAAGAATGTCACCACTATGGAGCGTGGTCCGCAGCCGAATGCTCTACCCCCCTCTGTGGGCTCTTTCAATCTGTATTATTTTACCGTCCTGCACTTTGATCTCGACCTGAGCCAGGGTGTCTGCCTCTGTCTCCTCCAGGCCACTTATTCTTATGTTCGATCTTCTCTTTCTATTCTCCAAGTCGTCCCTTTTTGAGGGCGAGCTCTTCTTGGCTCTGTCTGTCATTCCTGCGCTCAGTTTCATTTCTATGAGGTCCACATTGGGTTGGTTGTGCTTAAAGTTCTCCACTTTTCCTTCTATCTTATCGACTTAGTTCGTAGTTCTGAGATGGAAGTTTGAATGTCCGAGCGCAGGGATCTAATTTCCACCATTATCCCCGCTATGTCCTCTTTGGTGGATGTGTCATTCATATTGGGGCCTGCGCTGGAGAGGGGGCGGGGGGCTTGTTTTGTGGACCTCTTCCCTCTTATATTGTTGTAGTAGTTCCAGACCTCTTGAGGGGCGGGGTGGAGGGGGAAGGTGGTTTCTCGCTAGGCCTCTGTGTGAGCGCAAGAGGTCTCACCTCTCCTGGTACCACTATACAAGTTGTTGTGGGGTCTGGCTTGAGGTGATGCCTCTTCCTTTGTTTAGGTCCCTGCTGTTCTGCTTGGGTGGTTAGAAGTGTCCAGAGCCCTCATTCGGAGACAACTCTTTGAATCCCTTCTGTCCTCCTTACAGCTCAGCGTGGCTCTGGATCGAGCTTACTGCACACACAGTTCCGCCCTCACGAGAGTGCCAGCTATTTCTTGGACTTTTCTTTGTCTCCACCCCCCCCCCCCCCACCCACCCTGGAAGCTCCCGACAGTGGCTTGCGGCCTGGGCCAATATGCTCCCTGTGCCTTTCCGGGGTGGTTTGTCTCCTCCAGGTTTCCTGAGCCACGTTACATTTGTTTGTGTTGGAGCCTGACTGCTCGCCTTGCTTGACTTCTGGTCGTGGGGGGTAGATTCAGCGCCCTTCCCCTGTGAGGCTTCTCTGGGGGTCCGGCTCCTGTCCTGTTTTTTTTCTCTACAGGATTCTTTGTGGATCTGCGCGCGGGGGCTTTCTCATCTGCGTTCCCGCTCCTTCGCACTGCTGCTGAGTCCACCTTCTTTGCCATGCCGCAGGCCGCTTGCCTCCCTCTTTTAAAAAAAAAAAAGTGTACTTTGCTCGTTGTCATTGGAGCGGGGGCTGTCATTCCCTCCTACCCCCCCCCCCCCCCACTACGTGCTCTGTCATGGGCCATGTTCTCTTCGGCCACAATGCTCCCTGCTTGCTCTTCCCTCCTGTTCCTGCTCCAGGACACAGGACTCTTCTGGCTTCTCTCTGCCTGACTCCTACTCAGCAGGGTTTGGTGGCTTCTCCCTACTATGTGTTCGGGGTCCTCTTTGTTGCGCACCGCGGCCTGGCTCCTCACCCACTTCAAGCAGGTTTGATGCCCAAGACCCCCCTTGGTCTCTGTCCCGGCCCCAGTGGGCGGGGATGGCCACTATTTTGTGTTCTTCGATCTTCCTCGTTTCTTTCCCCGGTTTATAATCCTTTACAGCCTTTCTCCTACTCTTCGCCTTTTCACCCTTTGATTTTTGTACTTTGGTGGGGGTGGGATTCACTCTTTCATCTTTTATCGCTTTGGTAAGCAGAGCAGTGCTTCAGGTAGCCATTGCCATCCGTGCCCTCTAGTGGTCTCATTGCTCTTTGTTTTAATTGTTCTCTTATATTGAGCAGGATGGCTTATGATGGTTTTGTTTTTCATTTGGATGGTCTGTGTAAAGGGTATGTGAATGTATAGAAAGGCTAATTTGGCTATATCATACTAAAACAAAATGTGTTATGTTCTTTCATACAGTTTGTGTAGCCTACCCAATATAGATATTACCACCAGGCCACAACAATGTGCTCCTTTCATCATAACACAGCTGGCAACAGTGGTATCCACCCCCATGAAGGTATGTGCAAGAATAGCCTGATATACCCCTGCCTCCTTTGCCCCCACCGACCACATTCCCTCCCCCCCCCGCCCCCCAAAACATTCTACTCTGCCTTTTTTTCTTGAAAAACAAAAGCTTTAACAAAGATCTGGGAAGCCTCTAAAAATTACTTTATAGCCCACCCGACCAAGTTCCACGATCAAGTGGTTGGCACCAGATGCCTTTTGATCAACATTAGGTAGTTATGGGTAGGACCCTTGAGTGTGTGCTATAGCCAGTGGAAAATTGAAAAAACAGCTGGCTGCGAGACCACAGTCAAAAGGATGCACCCTCGCAAATTGAAATGTGAAAAATGAAAGACTGGCCTGCGCGCTCAGCTGGAACATAATAGAAACTTAGATTAGGTAAAGTGTAGCTCAAGTCCAAAATACTATATAAGTAGGTATTTTGCAAGGTAGTTAAAACAGTCGTAGCAGTCCATCCAAAGCAAGAGGAAAACATGGCCAGTGGGCTAAGAAGCAAGGTGGGTGAGAAAATCGCACAACCCACACCTCTCACTGAGGCAGAAAAGGCACAAATGTTGCTAGATCAAAATAATGGTAATGCAATCAAAGGCAACCCTGTAACTGTAAGTGTAGAAGTACATACACCATGTGCGCATCCACACGGAATCCCTCCGTTCCCGCTGAAGGAAATGTATGATGGTGAACACTCTGTGCAACTCAGTTTTCTGAGTATACGTGAAGACCCACACACTAATGTACCAAATAGTGGGTCAGGTGGCCTTTTGAAACAGGGCATATCCGATGAATCTATGCTAGCTCCAACTATAATGGCTGAGCTGGGAAAACGAGTACGTATGTCATTAGGGCCCTCGACTCCTGCAAATCCGAGACATGGAACCATTGAAGAAGTACATCTATTTGGTGCGAGTTGCATCAACTCCGATTGTCCGCAAATCCCTCCAATGGGACTAAATGACTCAGATCCAATCTCATTGCAAACATCTTTTGCCACGAACAGCAATAATCCTCAAAATTACCAGCTAAATCCAGCCACGGCTGATGGGGCTAGAGCATGCTCCAGTCCCGTAGACTACGAACAAAATCTCCTGGCAGCTCATGAAGCCTCCCAAATTCCAATTATGGGAATGACAAATGCACTCAATGATTTTGAGAATGCAGAAGCAACATTCCATGTAATAACCAGAATTTTGAACTTGCTTGATAAGGGGCATGAGTTCACCCACCTTGAAATCAGAGAACTCAAACAAACAGCTAAAGAAACACTCAACAAGATCAGCAAAATAGAGGGGTATCTTCTGGGATTAAAGAATGTTGGTGAACTCAAACCAAGCAACTCCACCACAGGAAAAATAACCCAAGCGTCCTCTATGGCCACTCAAACTGCAGCACTCTTACTGCAATCCAAAACACTACAAACAAACCTCTCGGAAAAACCATTTGCGGTGTCATCAAGATCATATTCTAAAGTGTTGGAACAAAAAACGATGTTGAACTAAAGTATACAGGCAGAGGCCTCTGCTGAACCATCGATAATTAGTGACACAATTCAAATCAAATTAGATATGTTGGATCCAAAACTTACTCTACTAACAAACAGTTTTTTGCAACCTGGAAGGCAGCTCGGAAAGCCCTACATCTAGCTTTCCCTCAACCAGCAGAGCGAAGAGTGACGGCCCGTCCATCTTACTAGAGATAATTGAGCAGGAACAGCAGGAAGTTAATGAGGCAACAATTGCTAACATCACAAATGAGGTCCCTATTAAAAACAAAAAGGGATTTTCTGCAGGACCCTATATGTCAAGAAGACAAAAGCGTATGCACACACGCCAATTAAAAAGGAATCTTCGCCCTAAAAAAGAGACAAAAGCGTCTGAAACTGCACAATCCGTAATCATGCCCCAGGATGATGCTAAAGGTGTGGACATGACAGACACCCAGCTAAGCACCTCAGGAGAGGAGGGCGTGCTGGACTTGGAACAGCTAGACGATGAAAGTAAAAAAGCCCAGCAAATAGAGAAAAATAAAATGACAAACGGAAAAAAGGAAGCAGAAAAAGGAATAAAGAGTGTTACAAAAAAACAAAAAATGACCAAAATAAAGGACACACATCACAACGGCAACACAATTAAAGAAGACAGCCATGCACAACTGCAGGGAGGCACAAGCACCCGCCGCAATGAGTATTGAAGGTGCTGTGGCTATCTAATCTAAACCATCTAAACAGCTACAACTCTCTGCCTTTTTTCAAGCGAAGGGGAGTAAAAAACCATCAGATACCAATGCTAAATCACAGCTTGAAATGAAACCTAAAGAGAAAAAAATATCTACAGAAAAGAAGGTAACACCACAACCTGCACATGCCACTATTTGTACAGAAAAATTGGAGCTCCCCAAAAAAGAACCAAGTGGCAATACAAGCGCCAACCAACCGTGTACTGTCCCGGAAGAGAGCGAGGAGGAAATGAGCTCTGATTGCCAACAGGAAATCACATCCAATGCCACCAGAGAAGTAGATAAAGAAATGGAGAACATCATCGGATGGCAAAGCGATGAAGATGTTAACGGCAAGAAACAAATTAATCGCTCTCATCTAATGCACATCTTCAATCTCATACCATCGCTCAGAAATCTGAAATCAGAGGACATTGACTGGGTGGAACTGTTTAACTCCAACAATAATAGAATGGTATGTAAAACGCACTCTTTAGAACATTGCATGGACTTTGAGTTATTGGGACTTGAACTTTTTCAATTTGAATCGCACGAAGCAGCTAAAAACTTTCTCCAATTCCAACCACCCAAATATTCCATGGCTGACACACAAGCTGATGGCAATCAAGCCCTTAGAGAGCCAGAAATAATAGCACTTAGACAACTGCCCAACTTAACTTCTACGATCAAAGACTGGTCATGGCTGATTCCTTTAGCTAAAACTCTAAATGAAGTAAATCTGGTAGCACATCTTTCATAGTAACAACGAAATATCAATTTGCTCCTGGAATTCCTGTGGGTTCAAAAATTTGACTACATGGCAGGACAAAATTCCTTATGTAACGATTTGTGGCGTCCATTTTACATAATTGATTTATACTGGAATCCAGCCAGAATATCACTATGCTGGAACAGTTGAATTCAATTTTGGAGGATATTTACTCACGCCATCCCTCGAATCATATAATCATTGGAGGGGATTGCAATGCATGCTGCAGTGGGTATGAAACTGCAAGCGTGTCACATGGGCTCTCTGCATATCAATCACAGTCACAGGAGAATGGCAACAGATGGAGACAGTTTTTGGAAAGCTGGGACATTTATCTGATAGATTTTGATTCTAACGCAACTCAATATACATGGCGGCGAGATAAAAGTACCTCCAGAATTGATTTTTTGGCTGCATCACAAAATTTGCTACAGTTAACATCACTGGCATATACGGTAGATGTACAACTGGGGGATCACTTAATTATTGGCACAAATATTAGTATGAAAGTACCAGCATTAGCAAAGGACTTAGGGTTGGACTTTGCTGAAATTGAACGCCCGGACATCTCCATAAAATGGAATGCCCGATTATGTCGTGAAGTAAATAAAGTAATTAAAGCTTCTACTTCTGCACTAACAAAGTCTAAATGGCATTCACATGACACCAAGTGCATAGAGAAGTTATTCACGGAGACGATTGCATCCACTGTCTTACTAAGAACCATTGACGTTGATAGATTAAAATCACAGCCTCACAAACTTTGTAATGATGCAATCCTCAAATTGAAATGTTTTAAAAACAGAACTTTACGAAAATTAAAGAAAAGAAAATTTGTAATAATTAAACCAACAAAGTTTGTAACATCAAATGGAGTGCAGAAATCAAAAATAATCAAAGATGGTCCTATTTCTGTGCACACACAGGAGATCCATATGGGCGATGCTCCGCAGTGGCGTAGACAAAAAATCAGAAGTAATGACATCTCCAATCTCTGCGTCAACTTGGACGACATTCATAAAAAGGAAATACCAACTCCCCCTCGCATTCCAGAAAACGGATCCATGCGATATGAATTATACAACTTTATCTCACTGTCCGTGGTCAGAACTAGACATTAAATGGGTGATAAACAACCTAAAATACTCAAAGGCACCGGGGCCCGATGGCATCCTGGCATGTGTCATGAAACAAGATCCTGGATTATGGGCCTCCATATGTAAAATCAAATATGATAACATTTTTAAATCCAAATCAATCCCTACATCATGGAACACTGCCAAAGTAGTGCCCATCTGGAAAAAGGAAGCAGAGAAGATCCAGCCAGCTATAGAGCTATCGCCCTCCTAGACACCTCAGAAAAAGTATTTTCTATTTTGATTCTAAAGGAATTGGAACGTCACATGAAAGACAAAAACATGCTTTCAAGATTTCAAGTGGGCTTTCGACGGGCAATGGGCACTCCTCTGAATGCCACCATCCTAGCGCACTTACTTACAAAATCAAAACATGGTGAATGTGGTCCTATCTACATGGCCTCCCTGGATTTAACATCTGCGTTTGACACAGTCATCCGATCATTATTATGGTCCAAGTTAAAATAAATCAGGGTTTGATCCAATGTTATTAAACATGTTAGCTCTTCTCCATGAAAACACGCAAGTCCGGATTCGTATCACTCAACAAGGCAACTTATCTGACGCAGTCCCTACTTTTATTGGCGTCAGACAGGGATGCAATTTAGCATCCACTCTGTTTAATGCCTATTTGTGTGATATGGATAACATATGGCAGGGTACTTCCATCTATCCTGCCAAGCTGGGGGGCTTGCGCATACAGTGGTTGGCATTTGCGGACGATATATTACTGTTCGACCTCACGCCATCTGGTTTGCAAACTAAATTAGAGATGTTTGCAAAATTCGCACTATCACATAATCTGAGTGCAAATGCATTGAAATCAAACATCATTATATTCAGTAACTCCAGTAAAAAATATGTTAAATATAAGTGGGCACTAAATGATACTCGAGTTGAATGCATACACTCGGTGAAATATCTTGGATACAATCTATCTAACAATGAGTCGAAAAGCATGTGGAAAGCTCGCATTCAAGATAAGATCAAACCACTATATGCACAAATTAAAATTATATTCAATAGATACTGCGAGTACTCTCTCTCCTCTATTTGAATACTACACGTTAAAAGTAGAAGCAATAGTGTTATATAGTGTGGACATGTGTTTGATAAACATCGGACCAGAGCTAAACCAGGCTCAATCCGTGATATGGAAAAAAACGTTAATGCTATCTAATGCAATCCCTAGTGCAGTGATACGACATGAGCTTGGTCTCATATCCCTATCTGCTCGCCTTCATTGGAGGCGTCTCAACAATCTTTCAAAAATGCTTACTCCACCACAAAACTCTCTGTATGAAAATCTGTCAACCATGATTACAGAGAAATCTCCCAAATCTATAAAAAAATATTATGGGGAAATGTTGAACTTATTATCAAATATCAATGCAACAATTGATGACTTGCAGTTGCGCCCAGCATATGTTAAAAAAAAGCTATATGAACATGATTGGAGAATTACCCTTGAGACCCTTTCAACGCTGACAATGTACACAGAAATAGCACAGTTTATTACTAGATACACCCCAAGAGCAAGATATTTGATGCAATTCCCGGCAAAATTAGAACGGCACACTTACTTACGATTTAAGTTAAATCAGTTTCCGACTATTGAAAAAATCCAATATTGGAGAATCACGCCCGTAGAAATTGCACATGGTGGATGTCGATTCTGTGGCAATCACACCATAAAGGAAACTCTTAAGCATCTCATTGTTTATTGTAGGCACTTTGAAACACATCGCATCACTTTCTTTGGCAAAAATAAAACTGATATCACAACACTAGGGAGAGAATGGCTGTGGATTCGTTGCATGTGGGGTACAAATGTAACGCTGATTCTGTCATTGACAAGGTTCTTAAGCATTATTAATACGCAACTTCAACAGAAATTAGTTGAATATAAGGCACGGGTGAGACCTGACCTGTAAATGAAGCGCTTGAGTTGTTCTGCAAAACAAGGAAGGATAGCGTCTGACCAGTAACATGGTTAATGTTAAACACTGATAGCAATGCCATAAGGGCAAATGTAATTCATGTGGACTCAACTTAAAAGGCTCCAGTAAATGCAGTAGTTGACCATATGGTGAATTTTAATAAATGTATTTGATTGAATGTATTTTTAACAACGCAAATGGAAATTGTGTGATCTCCCACTATAACTGAAATCGGTGAAATGTACTGTCTGGGCACAGGCAAACAGTTAATGAAAGGCTGGTGTCAACAGCATACATGCAACAGGTGCTTAGTAAAGTAGCGGTGACATTGTAATTTGTGATTATGAAGTGTAAATATGATTTTAGAACTTGTTATATGTAATGAAAAAGATATATGAATTATTGTGAAATTTTGTATATAGCAAACGTTAAATGTGGAAAAAAGAATGTGAACAGAAAATGTTTCAAGAAACGCAAAAGTTGTTGTAAAAGTTTGTAAAATGAACTAAAAACAACAAATATATTTTAAATTAAAAAAAAAAAAAACTGGCCTGCGCGCTCAGCTGGAACATAATAGAAACTTAGATTAGGTAAAATGTAGCTCAAGTCCAAAATACAATATAAGTAGGTATTTTTTAATAAAAAAAAATGTCAGGCTGACAGCTTAATTTATACAAGTAGTTATTTATTAATAGTATTTTGGACTTGAGCTACATTTAACCTAATTTCTAAGTTTCTATTATGTTCCAGCTGAGCGTGTAGGCCAGTCTTTCACTTTACACGTGCCTTTTTGATGAACGCTTGCTCAATGGCCAAACAGCTGACATTGTTAGCGACCTCTCCTAAGACCAAATATACTTACTCTGATAGCTGGCTCTATTAATATATTAACAGATATTCACAAACGCATTCCGCTAGGTTACAAGATGGAATGCGCAAATCCAGGAGGAGGAGGGATGGAAATAGTGCGGAGATGTGTTCCAATTCTCAATGTCCAAAATTGATAAAATTCCAACTGAGAATCACTCAGCCTTATCTGTCTCCAAGACCTTATCATTCAACTACCTTTGCATCTACAGAACAATTTCCTACAGCTGGACTTTTACTGATTGTTAGAAAAGATTTTCTGTTTGCAACTTTACCTCCATAGTTTAATATGCAATCCTGTTCTTTTTGCTCTGTATTTATCCTATCCTGACCTTTTGAAGGGAAGTAAAGCCTTAAGCTTCACTTCTTGCCTTTTTTGCTCACTTGTTATGGGGAAACTGATCAGTCCTTCAGACTATGAGTACTAGGAAACTTTGTTTTCCTTTTTGATTTCTTGTATATTGAAATTGCACAAAGCAGCTTGCAATGGCGATACCTTTGAACCATCTGAGCTTTTTACACATGGTATTTTGGTTACTTTTATATGTGCCTAACAGTGTTAATGTTTGTGTTTTCTTGGTGTGCACACGTGCATTTACTGTGTATGGCTACTAAATCTGGCTAGGGCTCTAAAATGTCTGTGCCAAGACATTTTTGCTTGTTCTTTGTCCATATTCTAGTTTGGCCTGTGTGTGACACCCAGGAAGGGGCTGGGACTGAAAACCCAGTCCACATCATTGGCGCCAGAAAGCCTGCAGTTGTCCAGTCCGTGACCACTACTGGGTTCACATCCACTCCAGCAGCAGACTGTTTAAATGGTACAGTTCCTTACCATTGGTGGGCTTGGACTTGCTTTCATCCTGAATTTTGGATAAAAGTAGGACTTCTGCAGCTATTATTTAGATCTTTGTTGGAGCCAAGAATCCCCCGAAGAGCAGCCTGCTGAAGATCCGAAGACTACTCCTGATCTGGCCCAGCACCCCTTCCAGTGACCAGCCTGGCAAAGCCCTGCTCCTCTGCCTGATCTTTCAAAGACCCTGAGTGGTGCTTCAACTCTTCGACTAATGGGACAAACTAGTCTCGATGGCTTCTGTAGGATTGTGTCCATGGACTGCCTGGAGCGGCTGACAAGCCCTCTCGTGGGCTCCCTCACCAGAAGCGCCGCCATTCTGCGATAGAGTCCAGAACTCTGGTCAGTACCAGCTTGTGTCGCAAGTTTGCTCCCTGAATTCCTGCTTCCTATCTTCAAGGGCACCTGTCCTCTAGCAACTCTTGAGACCACGACTGGAATGACACCTGTCGTCTGCAAACAGTGATTGTCGCTGTAACTCTCCTTACGCCATCCAGTGACGTGTCCTAAGGAGGCCTGCATCGTTGTATTCTGCATTCTTTCACCGTCTGAGTTACATCTTGTATCTGACCGGAAGAATCCTATAAACCGCAAACCGTGAGCACCTCTCGCTGGAAACAAAGGGTGGAAAATAGAGCCCTCAGCAATCCTCATTTGATCCATAAAGGCATTTGAAAATCTTGAGTATGGATTTTGGGGAGGTTTGGGTTTAAGTAAGCAGGCGTCGAATGGATTGCGTCCACCCACATAATCAACTGTGATATATATCTCGCCAGCTTGGCTGCTTTGTGTAACAAAAAAAAAATTTAAAAAAAATAAAAAAAAATCACGGCAGAGGGCACTGTGCACAAGGTTGTGGAATCTGTCCTTCGGGGGCTGCCGTGGCGTGTCGACGTCACCAGTAGTATAAATAGCTTGTGCCACGTCCATTGACTTCAGTTCCATTTTCCCAGATAGCTTTGCTTTGAGATAACGGCGTGCTTCGTTTTTTCCTCAAGAAAAAATGTCTTAATCTTCGACCCATTCTACCCTCTAAATTGGGGGTTAAGAAATGTCTGAACTGTGGGGCAAAAATGTCCATCACAGACACTCACCGTGACTGCCTTTGGTGTTTGGGCCCCGACCATCGGGCCGACAACTGCGGCTCCTGCCAGTCTGACTGAAAAAGCTCTTTGGGAACACAAAGGTAAATTGGTGGTGGGGCGGGAAGCTTCAAAGGGCTCTTTGAAGAAATATAGAAAATCGGGTGAGTCCAAAGAGACTACTCTGCATAAACATTCGAAGAGGTCTCAATCGAGGAGTTGTTGGCACAATCTTCACCTTCTAAGTTTGCCCTCTTCATCCTTGGACACCTCTACAGAGGTTATACAATGCCAGAGTAGGTTGTATTCCCCCTGCAAGTGGAATGCTTTTAGGGGGGAAATGATGCAAATCTTTGAGAACGCGGCCTCGACCGCTCCCCCTCGACCCCCCCCCCCCCTCCCCTCCCCTCCCCTCCCCCCACAAGAGTCAGACCGACCTCGCAAGAGGAGGTTATTTCTCCATTAGGAGTCAGATGTGGCTCTAGAGAAGTACTTGATGAATTAAATGACAGTCAAAAATGAAAGATCTTTGCGACTCCCTCCACTCTGCCAGTGGTCTGGATACATCACTAGAGTTGAGTTTGCTAAACCTGACCCTCCAGAATATGCAGATTCAAGGTACAGGAACCTCATGAACAGGGTCACTGACTACATGGGTTGGCGGGGAGCCTCACCAACCTACGGGCAGGATGACATGCCGAACATCCTGAATCGGGGTCCCCAAAAAGACCCTGTTCTACCTTTCCCTAGGGCCCGCCAAAGGAAAGTAGACGCTAACTGGGAGACTCCAGAATCTGGGTCAGCTGTCAATAGGAATTTTTCCAGAAAGTATAGGCCTGTGACCCTGATTATCACAGGAAACACCCTACGCCTCAGAGTTTGGTGGTCCAGGCGGCAACTGCCACCAGACAGTCAGCCTATCCCTCAGATAGAGGATAAAATAGGGGCTGCTTGGGCTCGCTAGGTCTTTACTTCGGGCAGTATGGCCCTAAAGGCCACTAGTGCCACCTGTACCCGCGCCAGGTTTACTCATACCCTGTAGGACTGTCAAGATGGCGGCTGAACATATTCCAGCAGGCGAAGAAAGAGAAAGGCTTTCTGAATATAGTCAAGGATGGCAAGGAGGCGATGGGAGTGTGTCTCCGAGCAGGGCTGGATACTGCTGACAGCATCAGCAGATCCATGGCTGCAAGCACGGTACTGCACAGATTTGCGTGGTTGAGTAAGTTGGGGTTTGCACCGGACGTGCAGGCCAGGCTTCTCAACATGCGGCTCGAGGTTGTTCAGCAGCAAGGCGGATGCAAGTTTTGAGAAGCTTTAGAGCTCCAAGGCGGCGGTTAAGTCCTTTTAGCGTCTCCATTCAGCAACCTCAGCAACCATATTCGGGCACATCTTCATGGAGAGGTCTTCCTTTTTGTTACTATTCCTCATTTGGTAGAGTAAGAGGACAGGTGGCATGTGGTGGACGAGGAAGGAGTGCTAAATCAGCCCTAGCGGCAGCATCTTTGCTCTCAGCCACTGCTGCAGCCGCCTCAAAGCCACTCTGAGGCCTTGACACACACCAGTGGGGGCAGAATCTCTCCGCATCTGAACCAATGGCGGGGCATTACTTCCGATGCTTGGGCACTGGAGACAGTAGCTCAAGGTTACTGCCTTCCTTTTCTCAAAAGGCCTCAGAATCATCCACCGTGGACTGACTGTCAAAATTCCAGATCCGCTCCTTGTGCAGGAAATTTTAACCCTGCTAAAGAAAGGTGCAATCGAGCATGTACCTGTAGCGGAGAGGGTCAAGGGTTGGCATTACCCTTATTTTCTCATTCCCAATAAGGACCGAGTATTGAGACCCATCTTGGACTTGAGAAATTTGTCCTTCCTGGGGAATTTGGTCAAGTTCAAGATGATCACCCTTTCTCAGATCCTTCAGGCTCTCCAACTCAGGACTGGTTGGTATCATTGGACCTTCAGGATGCTTACTTTCATGTGCCAATTCATCTCAAGCACAGAGTACCTGAGGTTTGTGGTTCTCATAATCAGTTTAGGGGTTCTGTCAATTGGGTTGACCTGCACCCCGAGGGTTTTCACCAAACTGATGGCGGTAGTGGCAGCGAGTCTCAGGAGAGGTGGGGATTCTTGTCTACCCCAACCTGGACGATTGGCTGATCAGGGCACGTTCTCCCAAACTGACCCTGGAACATCTCAGCATCACATGCCACTCCCTACACAGATTGGGCTTCTCCCTCAATTACAAGAAGTCTCATATGGTACCATTCCAAAAACTCCAATTCATTGGCGCAGTCCTGGATACATCCTCGGGCAAAGCCTCGCCTCCCGAGGTGAGAGATCAACACGTTTTGCAGATGGTAACAAAATTCCAAAATGCCCAGCATCCTCTGGCCTACGATTCTCTGAGTTTGCTCGCCTCATGGCATCCTTCGTTTTTCTGGTGCCAGAGTCCCGATTGAGGATGAGGTCCCTTCAATGGGCCCTCCAGAACTCTGGTCCCAGTTTTCAGTGACTATGTCAGATCTTGTGCAAGTTCTGAGCAGAGTGGCTCAAGGTCTTCTTTGGTGGGCTTGCAAGGACCATGTTCTCAAGGGATAATCTTTTGGCAGCCATGGCCAGAGAACGGTAGTGACGGACACCTCACTCGCAGGGTGGGGAGCCCATGCCAACGATCTAACAATCGGCGGTCGTTGGTCTCCATCAGAGTCCAAACTACAAATCAACCTTTTGGAGCTGAGGACAATCAGAATAGCGCTGAAGGCCTTTCTACCCTCTGTAAGGGGGAAAGAATGTCCTAATTCGGACAACACAGTGGCCATGTACTACCTCAACAAAAGAGGAGGTGTAGGGTCACTACCACTGTGCAGAGAGGTAATGCTGCTCTGGATCTGGGCAATAAAAGAAGGAATCTCTGTCGGCAGTTCACCTAGCTCGAGAGAAGAACACGGCGGCGGAAGCTCTGAGCAGTCTCCCACGAGTGGGAACTAGCTCAGGAAGTCCTTCAAGAGATCTTCACCCTTTGGGGAACCCCTCAAGTGGATCTGTTCGCGACCGCAGTGAATTGGAAGTGCGGAAAGTATTGCTCATGGGAATTTCCTCGGAGGAGCACTAGGGAACGCGTTCGCATGGGACTGGGAATTTCAACTCCTCTACGAGTTTCCTCCAGTCCCCATCATTCCTCATCTAATCAGGCCGTTGAGAAAGTTCAGGAAAACCATGATCCTAATTGCTCCGGATTGGGCCAGGAGGAGGTGGTAGCCGGACCTTCTGGAGATGTCCATCTGACCTCCAACAAGTCTTCCACAAAGAGAGTATCTTCTCTCGCAAGAGGAGGGTTGGGTTCTCCATCCAGAGGTCCAGATTCTCAGCGTTCACGCATGGTTTCTGAGAGGCTGAGATATAAGGATTGGGACCTCCTGGATGATGTAATGGAGATTTTGCTTTTGGTCAGAAGGCTAGCAAACTAATCCCTGTACTGGTGTCGTTTGGAATAAATTCAGTAACTGGTGCAAGGACAAGAATGTGCACCCTTTTCAATGTGGAACTCCTATGGTACTGTACTTCCTATTGAATCTGGGCTGCAGATTAGAACAATAAAAGGATATTTGGCCGCGCTTTCCATTTTTAAGCACTCCTCTGAGGAGGTTTCATATTTCAATAATTGCCCAATTTCTGAAGGGACTCGCATGTACCCTCCAGTACCATTAATGTCCCTTCCTGGGATTGAAATCTAACAGGTATACCCTTTGAGCCTTTACATTCTTGCCCTTTAAGGCTCTTAACATTGAAGACTGCCCTTCTTGTGGCACCAACATCAGCCCGCAGGGTAAGTGAGTTGCAAGCTCTTTCATGCAAACCTCCTTATACTATTTTTCATAGGATAGTCCTTGGAGTTAAACCGTCTTTCTTGCCGAAAGTAGTTTCTGACTTTCACTTGACACAAAAAAATAACACTCCCATCTTTCTGTCCTCCGCTTCATTTGGATAAAGAGGAGAGGTTGCATAGACTAGACCCAAAAAAGGGCTCTGAGTTTTTATGTAGTGAATATTGTACCAGGATGGCCAATATTTTGTGCGATATACTGGCTCTAAATTGGGTTTGGCGGTGACGAAGCGGACTATATCCCGCTCTATTACTCTAGCTATTGGGGTGTTACAGGCTAGTGGGAAAGGAACCGACAGAAGTACTTCGGGCTCATTCTACAAGGGGTTTGGCAACTTCTCTTCAGAGGGGACTCCCTGTGATGGATATATGCTCCGCTGCAACTTGGACATCAATTCATACCTTTTTGTTAAGCATTACTGCTTAGACTCTTCTTCCCAGGAAGGCCTTTTCGCAAAGGCAGTACTTCATTCCATCCATGATGAAACTAAATAGTACTCCCGCCTCCTAAATTCTCACTGCTTTGGGAGTCTATCATAGATGAGGAATACGTGGGATGACCCAATCCATTCGAAGAACAAGTTACTTACCAACTGTAACTTCCTTTCGACTGTATGTTCCTCCCACATATTCCTCATCGCCCCAACCTACCCCGCTGTACAATTTGTGATTTACACTGTGTTTCCGAAGAGCTTATCGTCTGGGGCACGCCTGGATGATTCCTCAAATTATACAACGAAAACCGAACTGAAGCCAACGGGCGCGGCACAAGCTATTTATACTACTGGTGATATCGACATGCCACGGCGGCCCTTGAGGGACATTGACGCCATGACCTCATGCACAGCGCACTCTACCATTAAATATTTTTTCGCGAAGCTGGCGAGATCTGAATATCATAGATGAGGAATACCTGGGAAGAACATCCAGTCGAAAGAACGTTACAGTCGGTATCTGTGCCTATTGTCCCCTGTCCTCATAGGATAACAATGGGAACAAGTTCCTGCTCCGGTCTCCATTCACCTTTTTGGTCGTCGTACCTGGCTTGGGTATCCTGTTCCTCGGTTAATTTGGGTCTGGAAGAAAGAGATCTTACCTGTTGCCTGGTAAATTGTTGTAAAATGTTTAATTGGTTTGAAACTAATCCCCACCACAAGCCCACTGCATCCTTTTTTCCCCCAAGAGTCTTACCTGTGACTTTAGGCACAAAGCCCAGTTCATCTTAAGGTTTTGACTCCTAAAGTTAGGATGTTGATCTTATGAGTGACTCCCATTATTTTATTGCATCTACAGTGCTTGCCTTCTTTGCCTGATGTTATTTGCTGATGTCTATATTATAGTTTGTGTGATGGTACTACTTGCAGTTTCATTTTTCAGAGTGTTCTAAAGGCCTTAAATAACTGCATTTGTATAACTGTCTAAATTGAATTACTGTGGGCCATATTCTGTGTGGACTCATTGAGGGCACCTGCCCCACTTAGTCTCCTGAGAGTAAGCTCTTCATTGCTACCTTGGTTTGGGATTGGCTAAACTTTCGGAGCACACTCTTCACCATGACTAGGGTGGCCTCCTAAAACCTGTCCATAGGGCCAGATTCTAGAAATCCATCTCGACACTGACAAACGTGCATATCTAGTCGTAAACCTTCCTTGGATTTCCAATATCTTGCAATATTTCGGAGTTCAACATTGATCTTGAACAAGACGTCCACCCACCACGTCACTTGTAGCTAACCTTGCCGCTTTACATCTCAAACAAATGGTGAAGGTCTTGCCCACATAGCTGGTCACACATTGGATGGCATTTTCTTTTGTAATGAACCTTTTCAGTCTTTCTCCAGTTCACCTTTGGTTGGGAAATCGCCTATCCATTGTGTTTACAATGTTCTCAAAAGTACCCCTTCTTGTGGAACCTTCCAAATGAAGTGCTTCCTTAAATCAACCCTGGCCAGGCATACATCCCAGTATCCTAATGAGTATTGGAAGTGAACAAACCTAACATTATAGTAGATCCACAAATTACAACGCCAGAGAACCATGCCACAAACGGAACAATACTAACATTTCGCCCCAAAATTGTGACCATTTCAGTACCGCGCCTTTGCGTGGTAATAAAATGTGATCCCCCCAGCCCCTCCCCCCCCCAACTACGCCGACTAAAGGGAGCGTGGGTTGCAGGGGTGTCCCATGCTCCCTTTTTTCGGTGTAGTGGGGGCGGGTCAGGGTTGCAGGGGTGACCCCCCGCTTCCATTAGATGGGAGTGGGGGACAATAAAGAAAGGACCCTGCGATACCCGTTTAGACCCATGTTAGTTAAAACCAGTTTCTAAGTGTGTGAATAAGTAGTTGAAGAACAATAAGCCAGATTCAGCTTTTAAATAAGAATCTGTTGGATACAAATTTACTTTCAGCGTCTAAAATGTCTGGCTTCAAGGTGTATAATCATTTGATGTGGACATTGAGCACCTTTTAGATTGTGAATATATTGCATAAGGGAAGTTTAGCTTGGCTGTAACTGCATTTGCACAATTTTGATTACTGGATCGCCTGTGTCAACACCCATCTTCAAAACGAAGCAAAGACCGACAGGCACTTTGTGCACAGGATATGAATGTAAAACTGATGCACTCTCCTGTATTTGAAGCTTGTCCAACGGTCCTTGACGTTTTTACATTTGCACCAGTCTCGGGGTGTCTGAAATGATTTGAGCAAGGAAATCTAAATCTTAATTGTAAATCTGGATTTGCTGTGTAGCATGCCAATATGGTTGCCAACCTTGCATAATGTCTAGTCACCATGTTGACGTTTGTTGTTGTAACATACGGAGGCTCAGAAGCCAGACACATTGTCACAGCTTTTCTGGAATAAATGGTATAACGCCTGCTCTGACTGGCAGAGGATGTTGCATTGCTATAGGCACCAGTAAATTGCAAGTCTTTCCAGAGTGTCTTTTTGACTCCCCGTACACTAGTAACATGTAGCTTTATTTTTTATTTGTTTTTTTTTATATCTCATCTAATACCGTACCTGGGTTCGGTTTCTAAGCGCAGATCCGGGATTGGAACTGCTGTTGCTCTGCATGGTCTTGCTTCCAAGACCAGCACATTGCCCCTGTGCTATCCTCCCTTCACTGATAATGACTGTATAATAACAAAATACTAGTTGCCCATGTTTATTTTTAAACTGCTAATGTTCTGCAAATTCCAAGACACTGTTCAAGCTAACATTCGGTCACTACTCAAGCTATGCTATGTTATTGGGACTTCTATCGCGCACTGCTCCCACAATTGGGGTCTATTGGTGCCCTCTTGGATATGAAAGTAAGGAGGGCTTAGTGGGATTGAGCGGGACTAGCGCTAGAGAGCTTTGATTTGCTGTTGGTAGCTTCAGTTTGGAAAAACCGGTCACTGTTTTGGTTTGTTTTTATATGGTAGTTGTGGCGTTTGGGGTGTGTGGCTGGCTTAGTGTCTTGTTCGGTGGTGTGTGTGGTTTGTGGTGGTTTTATGATTTGCTGCGGTAGAGGTATGGCATATTTTGTTCTGTATATTAGTGAGGATAGGGTATAGTGTCCAAATGCGCTGAGACAGTTATAATTTATAGATGTGGCCTGCCGCGTGGCTAGTGGTTTATGGCTAGCCCTTAAACCTTAAAATTACGAGAAATACATGTGGTATCCACTGGCACTTCGCACATAGCCTCTGCTTTCAAAAGCATTAATTTGTCTATAGTGTCATAAGACGGTCTTTCAAAGAAATGGTCCTTATTCTTGAGTGAGGGATGCTTTTAATCATTCATGGTATATATTTTTTTAGTTATTGAACAGCCAACATGTGTTTCGACTTAGGCTGCTTGTTAAGTTTACGATAATTTGGGCAGAATCCATTGATGTTTCATTCACATCATAGTTTGCATACAAATTTAAAATGCATTGGAAATTAACATAAAAGTTAGCATCATTAAGTGCAATCACGGTTGTAAGTACATACCATGGGACAGGATACAAGGGGAAAAGAAAGGATAAACTGACTTGTTCAGTATCAAAAGCAAACCAAGCATATCATTTTTGTAGTTTGACCCCATACATTGTCACGTGCTCTATATATATATATATATATATATATATATATATATCTCCACTATACATTATAGTAACTGATTAATTAGCCGGTGGCCCTCCAATATAACATGCAGTAGAATATGCTTGTAAGCACTGTTATAGTTTTACATTATCACATGGGAAGTCTCATTGACGTTGGGTATGTGCATGAACCAATGTGATTTGTGCATTCACATTCCATGGTCGGTACCGGATTGTGCTAATGAAGTTGTCTATATAGCAAGGTGTAACATGCCCCAAATAAACTATATTTCCCCCAATTTCCAAAGTGTGTCTCTGTTAAAGGTGGGAGGTTGGTGGAGTGTGGGGGAGGAGGGGCGAGGGAAAGAAAAGTGGAGAGGTTCTCGCCCATTATACGCTAATTGAGAACCTGAAATAAAGCTATTACATTAAGGTTTTAGTAATTTGCTAAGTTGGCAAAAATGGCACGTTCTCCCAAATATAATGCAGTTGCCATAAAAACTGGGGGCAGCCCATACCTGAATGAGTTAGCTTTGTATGCTCTAAGATACCGTTTTCCTATATTTGTATTTATTTAGTTTATATAGCGCTTTACACCAGAACGCTGTACTGGCGACTGTTGCCTTCATGGGTTATAATTACTCTAAAAATGTATTTCTCATTAGTGAGGGCATCGGACAAACCTAGCTGTTGTCTTGTAGAATATTAGGTTAACAATATATAATGCTAATTAGTAACTCGTATGTACTTAGTTTATCGGATAGTGTCCTGTATGGAATCACCTTGCATTGTGGGCAGCGTATATTTACGAGTGCAACCACCATTGTAAAAGTTTTTAAATAATGCGCGACATTTATGTGCATGAGTGATGGCGTCACAAGAGTCCTTGCAGCATTGCTTGATGGGAAGCTATGGTGCACGTTCTATGCTGAGACTGTAGTGAAGCTATAGCACTGACTTGAGGTCTGCCGTGGGCAGACTCAAGTCTCTTGAACCTGATTTCTTTGTTCAAATCGTAATAATCTATATGTTGCCTCCTTCAGGTAATGTGGATGCACAAATCTCCACTATACATCTATATGTATGTCATTCATTGTCTCGATATGTTCCTGATAGTTTACATCATGTAAATCATTTCTGAAATAAGATATGATGAGCATAATGTCACATTTATCATTGGAGTGACCCATTTACTCCATGAGCTATAGGCCACACCCTCACAAAGTAATGCTTTTGCTAAGACATGTGCTAGTTGGTAAAATGCCATCCATAGTCTGCTATCACTGTGCAGAAAGTAATACGCTTATAACAGTTTATTGGCCATAAATGGTCTGATCTTCTATAGGAGTCTGTGAACCTTGAGTCTGATACTCCTATAATGGTAAGGCTGGTGTCAGAAATTCAACAACATATATTTAAAACAGTATGTCTCCATATATGGTGCAGCTTAGGCTCTTTACAGTTATTAGGATTTTCCTGTCTTCCAACCATACTACATCTGTTATAGGAACACATTCATTTCATAGTCCTTGTTAAGCCCTTCAGTTGTAGATCTTAAAAGACAAATGCATCTAGATTCCATCTATCAAGTTTTAAAGGGAGATCGCCTCTGCGTATATTGCATTTAGCTTTCATTTGCCCCAAAAATCTTCTGTTATTCATTTGATGGCTTTCTTGCCAATTTAAAGTGAACGGTAGCCTTGGATCTTGGCTGGCAAGATTGGAAAGGTTTTCCCGAATGTGTGTGCAAAGCTGCCTGATAGTACTTCCAATTATTTTACACACACAGGCAATAGCATAAACCACAAATGTTCTGCAATTTATGAAATCATTAATTTTGATATCGGCATTGTTCTTGTACCGAAATGTCTGTCGTGTGCAAATGTATCCATGCTACAAAAATCACATTTGTGAAATCCCTTAGTTCTTCTTAACCAGTCTGAGCCAGTCTCTCTTCTACTAGTGTCTAAGAAAGAGGGGAAAAAACGCTTGTTTCTGGGGCTCTGATAAATTCAAATTGTGGTTTCACGTCAGTGTAGGGTGACGGGTCCTTATCCACGTATAACAGATGCCAATGTTTCAGCATGATTTTATGTAATATGTGCATCTTTTCAGTACTGTGTGACAATCCGATCGCTCTCATCTGGTCCTTTTGATACACAGGCCTTCGGTGCACAGACATCTGATCTGTTCTTATTGATTTTATCTTGTGCCATATAACGTTTTCTCAGAATACCCTATGCTCAAAACCCTCTGGGTCAAGAGTTCACATTCTTTAGCATATTCCTCTATTTCACTACAGTTCTTCTGAGCACAATAGAATTCACCCGTGGGAATGTTGGAAACCGTTTTTCTTCTGTGGCAACTATTCGCGTAAAGTGTTGAGTTCACCTCTGTGCTTCACAATGTCCCGTGAAGGACAAACTAAACAAATTTGTTAAGAAATTGTATATATTTAGCAGAATCATCTTGAGACCCATTGCATACAATCAACACGTTTATGTATTGTTTCCACATAACAATGTTTCCTACAAATTGTTTGCCATTTTCTTATGTGTTTTAGCGTGAGTAAGCAGAATATTTGAGAGTTGTTAGTGGGTTCATGATCAGTTGCTGGTGGGTTCATGATCAGTTGCATCATGTTTACTGAAGTTCAATGCGTTGGCTACTTTCAGAATCCACCTAATGCAATCCATAGCTCCACAAAAGGGTTATTCTTTTTGATTGTTTAGACATAAATATTTCACTATTGCAAGTTAATAATTTGTCAAATGTGTCCACACTTAACATATAAAGATGTGTAATGCATTAAGTATGATCGTTGCCTTTTAATGCACACCTGGGTTAGAAATTGACAAGAGCTGCAAGCTCTTTAACTCCTACTTCAAGCCTAGCAGTGCCTGGTTAGCTTGGCACCAATAGGTGCTAGGAGCATTTGTCTCCTCATGTCAGATGGTGCCATGCACACACCACCTAGGTGAAGGTAACTTTGTGTTTGTGAATGTAGGCGCTTTGGGGCATAGAAGTAATTTTTAAAGCTTAATGAGTGGTCTACAATGGCCAAAAGGCTACAGGGTGCATTTTGTTTTTGCAGTTAAATATGTAAATGTGTGATTTGCTATGCATTAACTCCTCCTTACCCAGCAGTGGCTTCTCTTAATGGGATGTGTCTGTTACACAGGAGCTGCTTTTAGCACTTGTTCAATAAATATTTATTCCTAGTCCTGCAGGCCACCTATAAATGGTAAAAAAACAAGTGAATGTTTGCCTATTTATTCAATTTGAACAGTGCTTGTTTTTGTGCACCCATGGGCAATCGGGCTAACTACGAAACAAGTTTGCTGTATTGTCTACTCGAACACAATGTCCAACTAGTGCAGCAAGCATTTGAATGGATTAACAAGGCAGAGAGAGGGCTGTAGGAAAGTACTAAGAACTTGCAGCATACATATGGTTCAAAGGAAACGCACCCAGAAGTATTGTAAAAATAAATGTTTATTTTAAATAAAAGTAGGCCAAGAGCATTTCTGGGTCCAGTAGGTACTTTGTCATCAATCATAAACACAATATAAAAACCCAGCACAATGCTTATGGTATGCAAACCAAAGCATAACCAGTTATTCAAGTAAGTCAAACCGAACACATTTAGAATAGCTAACACCTAGTCATGAGCAGTAAAACCACATCAGTTAATTTTAGATTACTATAAGTAATTCAAGGGCAGTAGACCCTACTGGGTTATAACTTTCAGTCTTATTGAATAACTCGAATACAACAGTTATACGAACAGTGTTGCAGGTAGGTACCTTGCAACAATTGTAACTTATTTTAATTTAAGAATTGGTTGTGGCAATTAGATTACTTTTTAGAACACAGTTCAAAGCTAGTAATGTAGCTTCTATACCTTTCAGACTAGTGAAACCCAATTCTAGGATCAGTATGAACTCTGAACTAAATTTGGGAGAAACTTAAGTTATACAAGGTGAGTAGAGCATGTGTGGTAATAAAATATTACAGTTCTAACAATGTTGCCTTTCAGATCAGTGGAACACAGGCTAAGGCAAGCAATTAATCCATAAACTATTTTTGAAATTCCCTAAGCAGTTCAAGGTAAGCAAAATCTCAGAAAAGACTATTTTAGAAATGCTCTAAAGCATATCAGGTTAAGCAATTCCCAATGATGCACTTTTAGAATGGCACACAGCTATTCAAGGTGAATAAGACCCAGTTGGTGAACTTTTACTTATAAATATAATAAAGTGAAACCATATGTTACTTTTTGGCAGGGTGGAATACAATTCACAGGCAAGTAAAATAAACTATACTTTTTAGAATGGCAGAACACGTTCACAGGTAAGTAAGAACGTTTGTGACACATCAAGTTAGAGATGGTTGCCAAACCAACTCATTTACAAGTACTTTATAACACTCCCAGTTCCAAAGGACATCGCTTTCCAACAAGTACAGTCTTTAGGGTTAGCAGAAAGGGTCGAGGGACTTCATAGAATAGATGCATTACTGCATTAGGCCTGGGAAGACTATGGGCGAAATCCCAAATGCACAATTTGCCCCCAAAGCTATACAGGATTCACACAAGACTTTAGATTAGCCCAAGCCAACACAGTACCTCTGCTGAGAAGAAGAGCTTGGAGTCGGAACCCTCCACCCCCTGGTGCACCAAAGCGTCACTTGAATTAACCACTTGTCTCAAATTGCTTTTTCAGCTATCCAAGTTCACATGCCGTGTGGGAGGTCTTGTATCCTAGTGTCGCCTCCGGTGGCCCAAACTAGTCTCTCTCCCATGATAGGGTGGCAAGTCTGCCAGGTTTATCGAGACTTCTCGGGATGTTTATACAGCAGTCTATACCTGGATGCCCCAACATATAGCAATCATGGTTCCCTTTAGTCTGTCTCCCCCAATGCTCACCCACAGCGATCCAGCTTTCTCCACGGGGGACGTCAATTGGACAGTCTACCATTTCCATCCCCATGCTGATCAATTGGGAGGTGAGCCCCCTCGACACGCACACCATGTTACAGTGGGGTACCAAACATCGCCTAGGTGAGCATTTTCCAAGACATCACATCTTCACTCCCTTCTCTGAAGGCTTTGCGCACTGCCCCGTGCCATACAATTGTCTCAATTAATAAGAAACTGCAGCTGTCAAGATGCATAATAAAGCTCAAAATCGGGCACCTTAATCCCTCCAGTGAGATTGTCCCTCTCTAGCATGCACGGTGCAATCATGTATGGCCCCCGCAACCCACTAGTGACACTCTCTGCTCTCTGGAAGAACTTACTAGGAATGTGGTACGGCACATTCAACAGGTGGTACAGTATGCACGGGAGCGCCACCATCTTCATCAGGGCATTGACAGCGGCAGTTTATTCCAGAAATGCATGGTCCTCGAGGCACTCATTGCCCTCTGCGTGCTTTGCTCATGGGCACCTACTAGGTTTGCCAGATTTTTACCCGCAGGTACAAATGTCCGCAAGTATCACCTCCATTCCAGTACTGGCTGCTGCTCTTCGTCACAGTCCCTCAGGCTGCCCATCGGGAACAGGCAAGATTTTTCACGGCTGATTCGTGTCCCAGAGAGCGCCTCATATCTATCTAGGACCAGAAGAGGAAGGTTATCTTCAGGCCTACTCGGATAAAGCAGCATGTCATCTCATACAGCGATATGACACGTTTCACCCCCTTCACTGTGATGATGCCCGCCTATGCATATTCCGCCCTCAGGAACACTGCCAGCGGCCACCTGCATGTCTATCTCACTGCAGCTCCCTAGTCAATCACATCTTCCAGTGCAGTTGCTATGCTTCTTAATAGATTCCTTCTTCCGCTGGCCCCTTGTGCAATCTGTTGCAGTAGTCTGCTGTTGTTGTCCAGCTGCTCACTTCAGGGGGTTCTGGCTCGTCACTGCTTTAGGTGCTATTGTACTCTGCTGCTGTGTTGCACTCTGTGTTCTTGGGCTCGCCAACACTGCTAGTACACATTTTCTCACCAGGAAGATGGTCTCTACCTGTCTGTGACTGCTGGTCTATTATCGCCTTAAAGAGACAGCTTTGAATTCTAGCCGCCTGCGCAGTTATATCTGGCTAGGCTTGCCCCATCCGTGTTTCAATGCTGTCCCTGTCTAGCATGCCAGCCTCGGGCCACTGCACCACAATCCCTGTTCTCTATTGCGCATTGAATTCAGTGTGTGCTTGCTCTGCTTGTGGCGCCTTTGGCGTGTGCCGTCGCCTGTGGGGGGGGGGGGTACTTTCTCCCTTCCCTGCCTCACCTAGGCGAGGGAATTCCAGGAGGGAGCAAGTCTGTTCTGCGAATCAGTGCCTATTATTTTTCCTGCGCATTGGGTGTTTGGATTGGGCAGTTATGCAGGCCAAACAGTGGTGTTTGGGTGTGTGAAGCAGTAAAGGGACCAGTGAGTCTGTGTTGTCCCCGGAGTGTGCCTAGTTCATTGTCCCAAGCAACGCCTTAAGCAGGACTTAATCTTTCAGGGCCCCTCTTTCAGGATGTTCTTTCCCATCCATGTGGTCAATGCGCGTAGACCGGGCATAGTCCCACTCCCCCCAGCTCACCTGCTCCTCCTCTGCTCTTTCTGAGTTTTCACAGCAGTCATCCACAGCAGGGGGTCTCCCCTGCAGGCTGCTGCACTGTGTTGCTCCTCCAGCCTCCTCTCCCTTAATGTGCAGCAGTGTGACTGCTGGGCAGCTCTTGTGCGCCTCTGTTTCGACAGGCTGCCGCCTCTGCAGCTCCTTCCGATAGGACTCAGCACCCTGGGGTCTCCCTCTTTTTCACCCTGCATTCACCCGGCAGCGACCCTGCTTTTGATGCCAGGGAGCACCCAAAGCTGCTCAGCAGCTTGTGCTCACGGGCTCTCCCTTCACATCAGCTGCTGTCGTTCTGGTCACCTATTTAAGCTGCGGGCGCCATCTTCCTTCACAGGCCCCCTCCGGAGAGTCCAGTCTTCTTCGCAACTCATCAGCCCCCTAGGTGCACTCTCAACGGGGTTCCCTGTGTGCTAGGGGTTGCAGCTTGTTGCTTTTCTGCAGTTTTGCCTAGTTCAAAAGCAGCAGGGCTAATCGGTTATTCGGATTAGGCAGTCGCTTACGGGTCCTCACTGCATGGCTGCTGGCCACGCCCTCCTTCCAGAATCTGAACTTTATACTGGAACCCAGCCAATCACCAGGCACGCAACCTTCAAACATGGAGGGGCGTCTGTCAGCCAGCCTCCCAGTTGGAGTTGGTACCAGGCAGGTGTGCCAGAAGATAAAGGGATTCAGAGCGTTACTGGAGCAGTGAGAACCGAGATGAAATCTCTCACCAGCACTCTACATAAGGTTGGGTGTGCTGGTCTCACAGAATAAAATGTAAAGGGGATGAAAATCCCTCTACCCTTGAACAGTAGCTCCTACAAGGAAAGCCAGAGAAAATAAAGAGCTGCTCAAAGGGCAGCCCAGCAACACTGCACAGATAGTGCTGTGTGCTGAAACAATAAAATGTAGATGCCCAAAAAGTTATTAAAGGATAGTTTCAAAAATACACTATGGAGAGTCTTCTCCAGCGCCCTTTAATCCCTTTTGATTGTAGTTCAGTGATGAGACAGTGCTGCTCCATGCCCTGCAAGATTTGTTATTTCCTGACTGCTCCAATGTCCTTTTTTTCTCTCTGCTGTGAGCTGCTGCTTCTGGAATACCAATAACATTTCATACCTGGTCTAGGTATCTGTCCCGCTGCATCAGGACAGATAAATACCCTACTCTTAAATTATGCTTTTCATAAGATTGCTTTTTATACAGCAAGATTAAAAAAGTGCAGCCATACCTAAGGAGTATTTAGCATGATGTTTACAGCTAAATAAAACAAAAACCTGCAAGGAACACTATGGAAATAAGAAGAGTGCGCACAATAGGGCAAAATGTTAACTTCTCAAGAAACACAAATCTGTCTTTTGGCTGGAATATAGATACTTCTCACAGCAGATCATTTCAAATGAATTGAGGGACTGGTAAGACAAACTATTCCAATAGGGACCCTAAGCTTACGGATTTTAGACTTTAAACACAGCATGGCCCCACAACTGTGAACAAACAAAAGGTTTATGGAACCCCCACTGCTCCCTCCTTTCCTACCATGGAGGTGAAGAGCGACACAAGTGTCATCAAACTAATGGACTTTAAAGCTGTTGAGTAACAGTAATGCAAAAGTGAAACACTGGGCATGTTTCTTGTACAAAGCAACAAATGTAGGCGGGAGAGTAGAACACCCTACAAATGCTTGCCAAGTGTAAGGAAGGCATGGTATCAACAGTAAAACCCAAGTGACCACAGTTCAAGGGTGTGGGAGCAAGCTACGTCCATGTCCATCAAGTAACGCAGTCCTAGTGGTGTCTTGTCAAAATAAAAGGGCCTATGCTAAAAAAAATATTGCCAATCCTTCTAAATACAAATAGTGTGGCAAACAATGTTATGTAAAAGAAATGGCGTTCAAGAAATTATATTTCTGATGATTGTTAATCTGCTTAGAATCACATGCTGTGCATAGTCCGACATCCAGTGGTCACTGCGGAGTATTGCATTTTGTTTTTCGTAGTCGAAAAGGGGACGTCGACAAGGCGTGTCTGTAACACTATCCCTATAGTGACGTGCGTTGTACCCACAATCCCTCATGCGTCGAGGTCCCTCAGATTGTTTTTTTCCGTCCAGTTATTGGTCGCCTCTATGCGGAGCTCCTCGAGAGACATTGCGAAATCATTTCTTCGACCCTTGGTCGTTTATTATTAATAACGAACACATAGATCCCTCCCTCGACGAAGCTGCAAGCTGTTTCTCCGCCGAGCAAGATCTTCGACGGAAGGACGAGCGGAGGAGATCCTTCGGCGTCGCCGAACACGTGACCTGGCCTCGCCGGCCTTACACAGTAGGGAGAGTGGGGTTGTGTGATCTTTTCTTTTCACTCCGAGAATGCCTTTTTCTTTTCCCCTCCCTCTCTTTCGAGGTCGTAATCACACTTCTTGCCCTCAGCTATGGAGAGGACGCCCTTTAGGTTTTGCCCACTTTGCAAAGGCAAATATACCTGGAAGGACAAGCACAAACTGTGCAACCGTTGCTTGCCCTTCGATCACAAAGCGGACGGCTGTGCGGCCTGTAAGTTACTTTAGCCCAAAACGATAAAGGACCGCAGGGCCAAAAGGTGGGCGGCCTACGCCATGTCTAGGTCAGATTCTTCGCCTGCTGCCGCCGCCGAATGTGACGAGGACAGTGATTACACGGCCCCCGTAACGGAGGTTGTAGACCTCTTGAGGGAGCGTTCTCGCTCCTCTTCGTCCGTCCCTGGCCCCAACCCTGGCTCACGCCCAGCTTATGGGGATGAACACCCCGGCGACAAGGACGCACACAAGAAATCTCATAAACACATACGCCACGGCACACATTTGTCGAAGATGAGGGCAGCCATAGCGCCAACGGAGGCGCCGGGCCCACCGGCGTCTTCCGCCGACCGTAAGGGTTGGCAGCCCTCCCCGCCACCGCGACAGGCGACAGGGCACTATGGAAATAAGGGCGCTAACCCCAAACCCTCAGGCGGCGACGCGCCTCGTAAGAGTGCGCACGTTGCCAGTAAAGACTCGACGGTACCTAGCGCGACAGCGAGCGATCCCTCGGCATAGAGAATGATCGCCGAAAGCCTCGCGCGTATATCTTCTAGGGACGGCCAGAGACGGGCGACAAGTGACATGCCAAAAACCACGCACAAGGCCAAAGAAACGCCGAAGGCGCCGGAAAGTAGGCTGGGACAGCTCCCACCGTCGACGGAAAGCCCTAGCCTGCCAGAACACTTCTCAGAAGGCGAAGGCACCTTATCTTCGACGCTATGGGACAGATCTAGGCAAATACAAGGAGAAGAAACTCCTTTTTCACTCCCAGACCGCTCTGGCCTACCTCAGTGGACCTTGGAGAAGTTCCAGTCCTGTATGGCCAAGTTAGACCGATTCATGGCCATTCCAGAAAATAGGACACCTAAAAGACCTAGGGAGGTACTCCTAGAAAGTCCAAGGGCTAAATACCCGAAGTTGTTCTATAACCCCTTTCAGGAGGATATGAACTCTTACAACCTCACCGAAGAGGACACTCACTTCCAGAAAGGAGAGGAGTTCATTTATGATGAAAACCAACAAGAGGGAGAAGGCTTCCATGAGGACACTAACATAGGTGAGGAAGGGTACGAGGAAGACCCAGGTGAGGGTGACCCAAATCCCTGGCAGTCACCATCAGGGTCTACAGAGCCAGACATTATAGACATCAGGTCTCCTCAGACCACACCAGTCCGAAACCCTTCGCCTATTGACGATCAGTCCACCTTTAATGCGCTGCTGAGGAAAGCAGCAGCACATTTTGAGGTCGAAACTGGGGAGGTCACCCCAGACACTGACTTTGTGGAAAGGATTATCAAAGAAAAACCCCCCACCAGCCAAACAATTCCAATACTCGCCTCTGTTAAGAGACGAATAAACCCTTCACTGGCCACCCCTGCACTAGTAAGAGGGGTTAATCCAAGAATCGAAAAATTGTTCTCACCCTCTCAATCAGACCCACTATATATTAGGGGTCACTCAATCCCGGACTCCTTAGTGGTGACTAACACTAGGAAAAGGGCTGGGGTTCCACTGTCTACCAGCGAGGCACCCCCGGATAAAGAGGGGGGAAAAAGCGTTATGCCCTAGCCAAAAGAATTACCACCTCAGCAGCGTTCTCAACTAGGATTGCCAATAATAACACATTGCTGGCAAGCTATGCGGATGCGCAATGGGGAAAGCTTAAGCAGGACATCGAGGAAGTCCCTGAACCCCTAAAAACTTGATTGCTGGCTACAGTTAATGAAGGGTCTCTAGTCAACCAGAGCATTGTTAAGAATACCCTCGATGCAGCAGAAACAGCTGGCCGTTCTTTGGTACAGGGAATTCTGCTGAAGCGCCACGTCTGGCTTCGCAATTGCGGGTTTAAGGCAGAAACGCAAGCGGCGCTCATTAACAAGCCTATTGAGTCTAACCTCTTTGGAAAGGCAGTGGACGACGTACTGGAAAATGCGAAAAAAGACATTGATAACATAGACCTTGAACCAAATCTCAAAGCCCCCTAACAGGCTGGGATTTGCAACAAGCGTTCTTTTCGTGGCCAACGCCAGCAACAGAATCAACAACTTCAATATTCTGCCAACAACTACCAAAGTAATAGTGGCCAGTACAATCAAGAGGTCAACGCCGTGGCAAGGGGAGAGGCCGGGGTTCCACCCCTAGAGGCTCCCAAGCCACCAACAACACCAAGTGACGCAAAGATTCAGGTCCCCTCCCATGCATCGCCGGTCGGGGGCATGTTAACATCCTTTCTTCCAGCATGGGAGCGAATAACATCAGACCGCTGGGTACTATCCACCATAGCCCGCGGCTACTGTATAGAATTCAACAGTTCCCCAACATACAGACCCCCGAGGGGGTGACGCATGACACCAGAACACCTGGCCATCCTTCTCCAAGAAGTGGACCAGCTACTGGAAAAAGGGGCTATAGAGGTCGTACCTCTCTCAGGTAACAGAAGGTATTTATTCAGTGTACTTCCTTGTACCCAAAAAGGATCTAACCATGCGCCCTGTATTAGATCTGCGCCCAGCGAACACGTTTGTCAAGCCCCAAAAGTTTTGTATGGTAACCATACAGGAAGTAATCCCACTGCTAGCACAGGGGGATTACATGACAACACTGGACATGAAAGATGCATACTTTCATATTTTAATGTTGCCGGCGCACAGAAAATACCTCCGGTTCATGATGGAGGGCAAACACTACCAGTTCAGAGTGCTACCCTTCGGCATAGCATCTGCACCGAGGGTATTCACGAAAGTACTGGCAGTGGCAGCGGCCCACCTGCGCAGGTTGTCCATCCCAATATACCCTTACCTCGACGATTGGCTCATAACAGGGGATTCTTACGAAACATGCTTCTCCAATACCCAAAAGACTGTAGACCTTTTGTTCCAACTGGGCTTCTCCATCAACGAGAGGAAGTCCAGGTTAGACCCCAGCCAGACCAAGCAATTCCTAGGGGCTCTAATTGGAACAAAGGACGTCCTCGTCTTCCCCTCCAACGAGAGGGTCCAAAACATGCTGTTTCAGATCCCCCAATATGTGGCAGGTCGAGAGGTGACGGTGCGCAAAGCGATGCGCTTGCTAGGAATGATGGCGTCATGTATTTTTTTGGTACCTCGCGCGCGCCTGCGCCCAATGCAAGAGTGGCTCAACAGCCAGTGGTGTCAGGCCGGCGGACGATGGGACGATCTAGTGGTGGTCTTGCAGGCCTTGGTTCTCTCGCTACGGTGGTGGACAAAGGAAAACCTGGTAAGAGGGAAACCCTTTGCCACACCCGCAGTGGAAGCCACTCTAACCACAGACTCATCCCTCACAGGATGAGGGGCTCACCTATCCCATCAGACTGCTCACGGAGTGTGGACTCCGAGCGTAGCATCCAAGCACATAAACCTACTGGAGCTACTGGCCGTGTTCAAGGCACTAAAAGCCTTCCAGGAACACCTACAAGGGAAGACGGTGATGGTCCTTACGGACAGCACCACAGCCATGTACTACCTCAACAAGCAAAGGGCACCCACTCTCCAGGACTGTCCAAGCTGTCCCAGAATATCTGGAAGTGGGCTCTCAAACACATGTTCCTACTGTCGCAACATGTACTAGGGGTACTCAATCTGCTAGCAGACGAAATCAGCAGAGACTTCCCTCTGCCCTCAGAGTACGAATGGCAGTTGCACGAAGACATAGTCTTCGACGTCTTCACACAATGGGGATTCCCAGAAATAGACCTGTTCGCAACTCTGGAGAACTCACAATGCCAAGATTACGCCTCCAGGTACCCCCAGAACCAATCCAAGGGGAACGGTCTATCGATACATTGGTCAAGGAAATTTGCTTATGCCTTTCCCCCATCTCCCCTTCTCAACAAGATTGTGCACAAGTTATCATGATACTAGTGACCCCTATGTGGGCCCGGCAGCCATGGTTCGCTCACTTGATGGAGATGTCTCTATCTCCCCCAGTGAAACTTCCCTGCCCGCACAACATGCTGTCACAGGACAAGGGCAGGACACTGCATCCATGCCCTCAGACCATGAACTTAGCAGCCTGGCTCCTGAGATCATAGAATTTGGACACCTACAACTCCCGCAGAGATGCATGGACATCCTCAGGGAGGCTAGAAAGCCTAACACTCGTCACTGTTGTTCTAGCAAATGGAAGAGATTTGTCATCTGGTGTAGAGGAAGAAGCATCAACCCAGTTGACTGCTCCCCCACGCACATTGTCCTGTACCTGACCCATTTACTGGACTCGGGTCTAGTGTTCAATTCCATTAAAGTCCACCTAGCGGCACTTTCTGCATACACCACTTCCCAGCTTAAAGTGTCGTGGAAAGTCCCAGATATCAAAGCCTTTATAGAGGGAGTAAAAAGAATACACCCTCCGATATCAAACCCAGCTCCCGGCTGGGACCTGAATGTGGTACTTACCAGACTCATGGGCTCACCCTTTGAACCCATGCACAAAGCAACTCTTAAGGACCTCACTCTTAAGACTGCTTTCCTTACAGCTATCACCTCCATTAGGAGAGTAAGTGAACTACAGGCTCTTTTGGTTCTAGACCCCTTAGTAACAGTTCACAAAGATAGTGGTTCTACGCACGCACCCAAGGTTTGCACCGAAATTCATCTCAAAATTCCATGTAAACCAGTCAATAGAACTACCAACGTTCTTTCAAAACCCTTCCAATTCGGGAGAAAAAAAAGTCTGCATACACTTGATGTGCGCAGAGCTGTCATGTTCTACATGGAAAGAACCAGGCCACTGAGAAAGGCTAATCAGTTCTTTGTCTCGGTGGCAGCAGGAAGAGAAGCAGATGCAGTTTCAAAATCCACTATATCTAGATGGATTGTTCAATGCATCACTCTCTGTTACACTCTTGCTAAGAGAACTACCCTTCAAGCCAAGAGCACATTCTACTCGAGGCACTGGGGCATCCTTAGCATTCAATGCAAATGTTCCCCTTGAGTCCATCTGCAAAGCGGCAACCTGGAGTTCTGTGCACACCTTTACAAAACACTACTGTCTAGATGCACACTCTAGATCTGACTCCCAGGTGGGACAGGCAGTATTAAGACATCTTTTCTCTACTGTTCCTTCTCATAACCCACCGCCAACTCCGGGTACTGCTCGCTAGTCTATGCACAGCATGTGATTCTAAGCAGATTAACAAACATCCGAAGACAATGCATTACTTACCGTAAAAGCATTTCTGATGGTTGTATCTGCTTAGATTCACATGCGCCCACCCTTCCTCCCCGCTCGGATGGAAGGAACATAGACACCTTTCTACATCTCTCTCTCTTTTCTGTACTCACTCACGTATAGAAGGCTCCCTCAGGGCAGAAAAAATACAAACAAACAGAGGGACCTCGACGCGTGAGGTATTGTGGGTACAACGCACGTCACTATAGGGATAGTGTTAGTCACGTCTTGTCGACGTCCCCTTTTCGACTACGAAAAACAAAATGCAATACTCCACAGTGACAACTGGATGTCGGACTATGCACAGCATGTGATTCTAAGCAGATTAACAAACATCAGAAATATAATTTGTTGAACACCATTTCTTTTACATAATATTGTTTGCCACACTATTTGTATTTAGAAGTAAGGATTGGTAATAATTTTTTTAGCATAGGCCCTTTTATTTTGGCAAGACACCACTAGGACTGCGTTACTTGATGGTCATGTCAGGATATGCATGCCGTTGGGCTCCCTTACCCACGTTTTCAGCAGGGGACAGGATGGCATACTCTAGCTTAGCACAGTCTCTGGCTTCTCTAGCACGAGGGGAGCAGTTCAAACATTGGCATCAGGGCCTTCTGTGCCCAAGATTCTCTGCCTTTCAAAGGCTCTTCTTTCAGAGGGACTGATGCGGTATTACCCAAATTGACCTTTTACATTTTGTCCTCCTAATCGATGACCTTTTTTTTCACCTTCTGTACAATTGACCTGATTTAACTTTCATTAGTACATACCTTTTTTTTTCTTTCTTTTTCTTTTGCTTCCTACTGTTTATTTTCGACTTTTCTTTGTATTTTCAATTTCGTAGTTCGTCTGGTATTCTTCGAAAGAAAAAACAATAATTGAATCTCTATTCACTTACCTTTTTTTTTTATTGAGGTTTTTACCATTCAATTTGCTTAACTATTCAACAATGTTTAACAAGCTAGTACATTTTAACTATAAATATGTGCATATATCATATTGTCGTTAGTGCACAACAGTCGAGTCTTTACATCTAGGTAATGCCACTCTACAATGTTATGAAGGTAACTGCAATGGCCATGCTGGTTAAATAGTCTAGACTCAAATGTGTACATTTCTCTGCAATTTTATTTTTTACATTTTGCACGCCTTTTGTTTTTTTTTTTGTTTTTTTTTTTTGCATGTTCATACCACTTAATGTCTGAATAGTAGTATTCTCCTGCATCCCCTGCTCTGTTTGTAACACACCAGGCAATTTCCATAATGTGGACTTAGCATGGCCCATAGCTACTTTTAGGCCATTATGCCACACTTCTAGTTTGTTGTTCGTTTTGGGTGACTCATTCAATATTGCATCGAAACAGTTCCAGTACTCTAATTTGATTTGTGGTACTTTGCATCCAAAACGGGTCTGAGCTCCCAACCATGTTTCTTCGTAGTAATTGAGTAAGTCGACCAATACGGTTTCATGTCTTTTGTAATGCGTATCATTCACTAATGTTGAGTATCCTGCAAGCATATCATCTTTTGGTACGAAGGCAAGAGCACAGAGTTTGCACATATTGTGTTGAAATTCACTCTCTGAGCAATAATTATTTTGTAGTCCATGCTTTTGCATATTGCTCCCCAGTGCCCGGTTTTATAATGAAAATGGCAACCATGTACAATGAAGTTTGGGAAAACAGATTGCTTTTATCAGTTATTTCATAGTCCATGCTACATGTTTTATCTACTTCGTATGGCTTGGTTAAACCGTCCTTTATCTTTTCAAAAACCTCTCGGTACCCCTTTTTGATTTTACCGCTCATTGATCTATAAATTAGTGGAGAAAATCTGTATTGATCTCACCATGCACACTGTACAGTTTAAAATGTTTTGGGCACGTTTTAAGTTCTGTTCAACATCCAGTTTTTGGATAATCCTAATCTTTTTAAATTGTGTGCGGTTGCAAAAAATTATATTCCTGTTCTCACCACTTCCACTGTCAAAGTATATAAGACCTTTTCTCCTTGTAGTGTGTGTTCGGTTTCCCGGTACTTCAATGTCACTCACTTTTCTTGGAACATTATTCACTAAATTCTTTTGGTATATAACCTGCTTTTTCAACAATTTGCCACATGGCATTGCTCTAGCTAAATGAGGAGGGTAGTGCTCTGTCTCACTAGCTGTCTGCTAGTACCTGCGTCACGTTGCCTTTTTTGAGTGCATACAGTTTTTCTTTCACTTCAATTTGTTAAGTTTGGTTCATGATTTTGCTCCTCACTGTGGTTTTCTCCTTTTGTACATGCTCTTCCTCTACAATCGCCTTTCTTGTATTCAATACATTTACACCATCTTTTGTCATTCTGAAATCTTTCCGGGTTATGTATGTATCCATTGCTTGTCAGTTGTGTTTTCCTCTTTCAGACATTCTGCTTTTTCCATTTTTTTATTAAATAGAATTCCCCCAATAAATATACAAAAAGGCAGATGTTAGCACTTCACTTTCTGCATTTCTCTCACTTCAAAGTCAGTAAAGTAACTTACCTTGAAAAAATATTGTTTACTTTCAATTAATTTCTTCTCTGGTTAAGTGTCTCATGTTCTTTTCAAACTGAATTCAAATTAGCCTTGCTTAATATTAGCCCTCGATTCCTGTCGTTCCTTTTCCGTTTTCCAGCGCTTCTGTTGCACGTCCGGTTACTCCTCAAACAAATTTCACACACAGTTCAGATGCTAAAATTACCCGGCATGCATATTTCTCGTCATTTCAATACTCGCGAGAGCACCGAGCGTAGACACGCAGTCACCATACTTCATTGTTGCTAAGGTTCTCCAGTTATTTTTTCCTTTCTTTGATGCTTCGTTTTTTTGCTAATTTACAGATCATACTTGTTTTTCAAAATTAAATTCATGCATGTGTTTGCTTACGATCGGACGTCCCGTCTGTAGACAGCATGCACAGTTACTTTACGTTGTGCTACCATGGAATGAGCTTTTATTTTTGTTTCCTGCTATGCGCTATCACGATTGTACGTGCCGATTGAAGTCACCATGTCAATTTCAATAATGAGTTGAACTACGACTGCATTTATTTTTTTAACTTCATGCATGTCGATCGGACATACCGATCGCAACCATCATATTAATTTTAATTATCTTAAATGTTCTGTACGAATGGGCAATTTCATAAGTATAATCGTGTGTACGATGACGACTGGACGTGTCGGTTGCAACTACAATGCCATTTTTATTTAGCTTGGCCTTTTCCGAATGGAAGCCCATTAGTCAATCCTTCGTGCAGCTTTAATGAGCGAACTGTTGCTCTCACGACCAGTTTACTCACAAACAAATCACTCGAGTAATTTGTATGCAATCCCTGATGCCACAAACCAGAAGTTTCTTTCCTCTTAAGATTTCACATTAGTTAACCGCCTGAGAAATTGCGTATTTACATTGGCTCAATCACCTACCTACCCCCAAACTCCCCCAAAACTCCCCCAGCCTTGCTCAGATCCCCTTCAAAACAATACTTGTAGGATTTTTATGTATCCAATTTCTCAGGTGATTCACGGTTCACCCCGGATCCCCCTCAGCCAGGCTCAGATCCGTTTTAACACAATGTTTAATCGGTCTCCCTCCGCCGGGCTCGGACCAGTTTAATTCTCACTAATACAAACTTGCTTTAACACAAAGCTTTCAATTGATCTCCCTCGTTCGTGCTCTGACCAACTTTATCTACTTTGTCATGAACCTTCTTGGCAGCATCAACATCAGAGACTTTTGATATTGCACAAGATTTTGCTTGACCCGCCGCAGGACCACTTCGATGCACAGTTCTTTGCCACTCTTTCACCTTTGTCAACTCTCGGTTGGATACCATAGATCTTCGAATGAGCATGCACGCAGTGCCAGACCACTCTGTCAAAGGTACTGTATCTTGGTTTTCAAAGTTCAATCCATCTGTTCACTTTTACGCGCATTGGTTACCACATGCGGTTCATACACTGTTTGCTTTAGCGCTCACCTTACAATGTTGCGGTTTGCAACCTTGGCTTCAACACTGACCAGATTGGTATCGGTCTCCCCAACTCACTGGCTATGTTAATTTCCCTGGTGCTGCTTTGTTGTTGGAGCCAAGGACAGTAGCATGGCAGCAGGCGGTTCTCACATCCTTCGTTATCGATGCGTGAGAGCCCGGGTACCTCCGACACACCATGCAGGATTCTTCAGCATGGTTGCCTGGTGTTGCGCTTTCTATTCTCGAGTTTTCGTGAAAGTAACGGTTCCTTGTCGAAAGGGTCAAGGGCCCTTCCCTCCTTGCGATCCCCTTCTCTTATCGCGGTCTTTCTCCTTGTGTTAAACTGCCATCTTGAAACTGTTTCCTCGTATGTTTTGCCTCGCTCACTGTCTCGTGCTCTTTTATTCGTGTGAGGAAGTGTAATGGAAGTCTGGTGTGCATGATGGTCAGTAATTGCCTGACCATTGTATTGGGACATGTAAGGTATACAGCCCGGGTGTTAATCAGTTTTTTCTCATAGCGAGCTGTATGTGAGAAAGTGTTTGGGTTGTTAAAGGGAGCAGGGGTTCTGTTCCTAAGTATCCTACCTGGTAGGATGGAGTCAAGGAGTTAAAGAGGGCGGGATACCACGTATAGCCATCCGCTGGCCTGCCCGAAGACCCCTCACCCAGGTGACTCTTCCGCACTGGTCCACCCCCAGGTACGGGGTCCAAAAGCGATGGGCGTGTCCTGATAACCTGGATAACAGATTCCAGGGACTACTAGCGGGTGAGACACCTGCTTTCTCTCACAAGCAAACGAGACCGGCATGTGAAAAGGGAAAACTCAGTCCATAACAAGAAGACATATGAAAGCAACAAATATCTTAAATACTAAGAGCAAGATGTAAGCAGAATCTAGATTTTGGGCGAGGCACCCAAGAAGGCAAAAAAAACCATGTAGCAAGCATTTTTTGTAGAAATGTGACAACCTAAACATGTATAGCAAGACCAACTCCGATTAATTTATTTTCCATGAAGATAATTGCTCAAAGATTACCCCAGTGGAGTTTTCTTTCATGCCCACTAGAGAATCCCCACCGAATATTCTGCCAAGAGTTTGCTTTTTTTGATATTCAGCTAGAGACGAAAGCATAGGTCGTCTGGAATCCCCCACCTTTTGATGTAACAAGACTTCAGCTCGAGCCTAACCAAAGCCATATCAAAGCGGCAATTCTACGGAAGGGCACCAAAAAACCTGGAATGCAAATTCTGTATGTGTATTGGAAAGTAGATGGCACATTTGTTGCGCAATTACATTATGCTTAGCATGTCGTCCATCAAACCGCTTTATTTCTAAGTGGGCATATTTTCAACTTGTTTTCCCTATTGTTAAATTGTTTGTTTTTCACTGCAGACATCTTACAGTGAGGTGCGTTAGGGAGACTGTGTCCCTATATGGTCTATAGGCTCAATCTCCATCCCACGGACCTCCACAATTCGCTACTTAGGCTATTTAATATCTGATTCTAACGCAATATCAATGTGGAAGAATACATTAAATCTAAAAGCAAAAACTTTAACACAAATGCGCATGATCTTAGTTAAGTACTGCAAGTTTTCATTGCTTCCATTATGTGAATTTTATACCCTTAAAGTAGAGGCAATTCTACTTTACGCACTTGACATGTGCTTGGCCAACATAAATTCCTTTTTGGACCAACTACAGGGCCGTATTTGGAAGGGTGTGCTGCGATTAGCCAATTCACTCCCAAATGCGGTTCTAAGACAGGAATTGGGACTGATTTCATTGTCTGCTCGCTATAACTGGCGACAGCTCTCGAATTTTGCAAAACTGCTTTATCCACTCCAAAACTCGCTATATGAAGATTTAGGGAGGATGAATACTAATCTGAATCCTCCTTCCATCGAAAAGTACCATAGAAAAATGGAAGCTCTTTTGGATGAGAGAGAATTAAAACCCACCGATCTCGAATTTCGCCTAACACATGTCAAGATCCGTCTTTTCGCCCATGATTGGTGCAAAACCCTAAGTGCTATGGAAAAGTTTAAGTCCTATAAGGAAGCTGCTAAATTTGCTACAGTTCGATCTCCATGCAAACAATATCTTCAGCAATTTCCTTGTCCCATAGCCAGGGATTTGTATCTAAGGTTTAAACTTAACCAACTATTAACTCTAGAGAAGACACTAAACTGGAGAAAATCAACCGAAACTGGGTTTGGGGACAATTGTAGATTCTGGCAAAATGCCGACACCCAGGAAACACTCAAGCACTTAACCATTTATTGCGCCTCTTTTGAAGTGCAACGCAATGACCTTTTCAAAAACCAAATTGTGACCGAATCTGTTGAAAGCAGGGAGTCGCTATGGATGGTTTGTATGTGGGGCTCCACAACTAAAGCAATTTTACGGCTTACACGCTTTCTAACCATAGTAAATGTTGAATTAGAAAAAGATTTAACATAAGTAAACGTTCCAATGTCCATTTAGAAGGGAAATATTTGAAAAGTATGTGATCTGAGTATACCAAAGGCGTGCTTAAATGTATGGGGCCTCATTAGTAAATCAAGAAAACATGAAAGTGTAAGATGGGGGAACTCCCATCTGCATATTGTATATATCTTTACACATTGGAATGTATTTAAAGAGTTATTTTAATTGTATTCTATAGTATTTGAATTTTTTTTTTAAACTAAATCGTGTATGTAAAATCATATGGAAATGTGTATTGTAAAAGTATGTTGTAAAAGTTTGGTCAACTATAAGCAACGGGTTTGAATAAAAAAGTGTCCCTATATGTTTTTGGTAACATGATTTTATTATTATAGTCTTGCATGCACTTGCAATCTACCACTTAATGCCATTTTAGAATACCATATACTCTAAAATGGCGGTCTTACGAGATGTTCTCCTGTCCTTGGGCATTTTGTAATTTGGTTGTCTTCCTGCTGTGTGGGGGCCGGATTTGTCATAAATAGTAAGCCTTTTCTCAGGGAAAGCCTTGGACACATCCTGGCCAAAATGTGTCGGTTATTGGGCAGATGTGGTGGCTGGAGGCAGAGCCTTGCCATACTCAAGCTCGAATCCTGGCTAAAAGAACTTTTGCAGTTATTCATGCCCCCCCCCGTGACTCTGTGCCCTGCACCCACCCCTGTGACTGACTGTGCCCCCTCCAACCACCATACCCCTGTGACTCTGGGCCCCCTTCCACGCCCCTGTGACTGTGTCCCCATCAGCCCCCATGACTGTCTCTGTACCCTCCACCCCGTGACTGTCGCTGTGCCCCCACCCACTCCATGCCCCTTTGACTCTGCCCCTGTGACTTTGCAACACCCACCCCCACGTGACAGTCTGTGCCCCCTCCAACCCATACCCCTCCGACCCCATGTCTCCCACCCACATGCCCCTGTGACCGTCTGTGCCCACCCCGTGCCCCTGTAACTGTCTCTGTGCCCCACCCCATGATTCTCTGTGCCCCATACCCCGTGCCCCACCCACCCCATGCCCCTGAAAGTGAGTGCCCCCCAAAAATGCATTTAAAACTCCACAATGAGAGTAAGTAAAGGACACACCCCATGAGGGAATGAGACCAGGACCAAGTGCGGGTGAAGGCAAAAGGTAAGTTTATCCAAACCAAAATAGGGCAAGCGGCGAACTCTGCAAACTCCGAGAGCGCTCTGCTAAACATCAGAAAATATTCACATTTTGTTACAAAACCAGGTCACCTATGACAGGAACTAGGATTACATGAATCGATGAGATTGAGCAATGCGGAATGGGTAGTATAGAATTTTATATCGTGTCTAAGCTCCAGGATTGCCGAGCCTCCACATGGTGTCACGGTGATGCTCGCAGGTCAGATGGGCTCGTCAGGGTGGAGCGCTGGGTCAGGCGATTGTTGAGTTGATACATCTCGGCTGTGGCAACACATACTCATTCAATGTTAACTATGATTCATAATGCCCTGTAAATCCTCCAAGTCGTTATTCTAACATCACAAGAAAAATAGCACATAACTCTGGGTGTTCGTGTTTCATCATCCTAAAGAAACTATACAATAAATGAACTGCTTCATGGGTTCAAATGGCTTATCAGGGGGCACATTTCAGGGCTACCTCTATCACCCGTCTACGTTGGATCTAGTGAGAGACATCTTTATAGTATGTTGGTACAAGAACAAATCTATGGCTACCATGGTCAGTTGGGGTTAGGGTGAGCTGGGATACTACATGGTCAGAGGGCACATAGTTGGTACTTCAAAAAGAGACTTGTTGCCCATATATCTTTAACTAGAGTCCGGGGGTGTGGAACAAGTTTATGGTGCTATTGTGGGTCTGGGGGCGGGTGGATACTTGGTGCAGGCTCAGCAGAAGGGTGCGGGGTTACATTTATAATATCACGTCATTGGTAAATCAAGGGTCTTTAGATGCGAGCTTGGTCTGAGGACGGAGGAAGGTGGGGGCTGAGTATGTGGCGCTGCAGGAGAAGGGAGTGTCCTGTGGCCTCTGTCCGATCTACTTTGCTGGGTTACATACGAATCATTAGAATGCGAGGTAGAATTAGGCTAGAGTGGTAACAAGTACAATTACTTGTATGCGAACTATGAGCATAATATAAGTTACATGTTTATCATGAACACCATGTTACAATGTAAATTCTATCTATAACAGCCTTGTGCTTTACCGTCTTGCATTACGTACATTTTAGAACCATATGCTAGTTGAACATGTTTGTGAACACATATATATTAAAAAAGCCAGTGAGCATCTGGGTCGTGTACCTTGCATTATATCGAACAAGTAAATTGACATATACATTAGTGAGTCCCTTTCAAAGGACGAGATTTGTTCAACAGTATGGGGCCTAGACACATGACCAATAGCTGTATGTGCTATAAGAATAGGTAAAAATATTCTTGTTTTGTTTCTTAGAAGCAGCCCCTTCATGCATCCCTACAGGAGGGGATTTATAACCTTTACAGATGGCTTATCAGTTTGGGTGAAACGGGGTGGCACACTGGCGGGAGATCTGCTATCTGTTACTTTAAAAGGGAGAGCGAGGTTGGGGGGGGGTCATCCTATGCATATGTCATAAATGTGGGGTCTTCAAGGAGACAGAACATGTTTGTGTTGTGGAGATGAATTGTTTTTCTCTGGCCCCAGCTTCCTCCTGGTCATTTGCAGGTCAGTGATGGACTGTGGAAGGTGAAAGATAGTGTGTCTAGTAGCCTGTTCGCACCTAGTCTCCTGTGGGAACATGCCTACTGCAGGGACGCACAGTGGAGGAGGGTGAGGGAAGTGACTTGGCCGCTGTGCGCCATCTGGAGGGGAGAGCTGCAGCCCTGCAGGCCGCGTGTGTGCATGAGGCCTGAGTTGATATGTACAAAATGGAGTCCGAGTGTGGCCCAAAAATGGGGTTCCAAGTCTCGTCCTTCTGACTTAGTATAGCAGTCATATGGATTGACCCGCATCCCTGGCCGCATGGGCGGCCGCTGCCGAGTCAGTCTAACATATGGGAATGGAGGGGAGGGGGCCTGGAAGACCTTTTCCTCCCATACTCTCCTGTGACTTTCTCCGAGTCCCCCACCCACCCCATGCCCCTGTGACTGTCTGTGCGCCCATGCTCTGTGACTCTCTGTGCCCCCACCCAATGCCCCGGGACTGTCTGTGCCCCCTGTGACTGCCCCATCCACCCCATGCCCCCGTGATTGTCTGTGACCCCTCCCACCCCATGCCCCTGTGACTGTCTCTGTGCCGTCCAGCCCATAAATGTCTGTGCCCCCTCCCACCCCTGTGACTGTCAGTGCCCACGCCCCTGTGACTCTGTGCCCCCTCCCAACCCCAGACTTGTGACTCTCTGTGCCACCATGACTGTCCCCGCACCCACCCAATGCCCCCGACTGGCTCTGTGCCCCCTCCCACATGACTGTCTCTGTGCTACTGCGACTGTCTCTGTGCCCCATGCCCCCCGTGGCTGTCTCTGTGCCCCATGCCCCTGTGACTCTGTGCCCCCTCCCACGCCACACCATGACTGTCTTGCTGCCCAACTCCTCCATGACTGTCTTGCTGCCCCCTCCTACCCCATGCCCACTGTGACCGTCTCTGTGCCCCTTCACACCCACGCCCCTGTGACTGTCTATGCCCCCTCCCATCCCCAAGCCCCTGTGACCGTCTGTGACCACCACCCACCCACCCCACTTACCCCATGATATGATATATGATCTGGCATTTATAACGCGCTTCTACAGAAGTGTTTCAAGGCGCAACGAGGAAGGGAGGGGAACAAAGGGAGGACGGACAGCGATCCTACTAGGCCAGGTGTCATTCAGATCACGCAAGTGCGTTGGAAAGGGGCAGGGACCGTGCAGTACATGGCAAGTTGATAACAATAAGTAGTTGCTTTCATGGGTACTAGCCTGGGGTCCTATTCCTCACTAGCACAAACCCATGGGTGGAAGGTGGAAAGCACAAATGGGTGCTAAATGGGTAAAGGCCTGGGAAGCAAAACACTCATTTAGAGTGCACTTCACTCACATAGACCTTGTTCTGGCATAGCCTTTATTTCCAGTTACTTCCTGTAACTCCAACATGGGTGCATGTGCAACCCGCTCTAGTGGCTGGGCATGGCTGCCTATATAAGCCTCGCCCAGAGACTAGCCTGTGCTTCGTGTGCTCTCTGTAGCCTTTGGCACACGCTCACCACAGCCCGGACTTCCATTGGATTTCCTCAACTTTCTCCGCGATCGAAGCAAGCGCTCCTCTTCTAGTCACGCCAACACTCCGGACCTGCAAAAGAAAAAGAACAAGTTAGAAAGCAGTAACTGCTTGTGTGCAACTAGTTCCTCTGTCACCCGCGCGACCAAAGTTGTATCCATACTTACTCACTTTCGTGTGCGAGCTGAGCGGAATACATCCCACTGCGGCCGCATCCAGTCGGCTGCATCGCTCCGGACGCCTTTCCGACTCCAAAGTGGCCGCGTCCAGGTAGCTGGTCCCCTTCTGGAAACGCCTGCAAAGACCAAGAACATTAGCTAAAGCGCAGTGTATCCGAAGTCGGTGCATCAGTCAGAAATCCACTCTGCGCTCCACAACAGCCATGCACAACCAGTGAATTAACTGGTCATCCTAGAATTTACCTGCAGCCCGCAGTTGAACTTACCTGTATCAGCAGCTATGTGGTCTTCAGGAATTAAAGCCTACGAACAGAACTTTCATGTAAACAACTCCCAGTGCAGCAACTGGGCAGCGACTGCGAAGAGTGTACTTCAACTGAAGGTCAGCTGTCGCTCATCAACCAGGACCTAGTGAAGCAACTAGCCCCCGGCCCCCAGACTGCAGAGCCCCTGCAGATGCAGGATGAAGAGTGTGCCACACTAAACCAAAAGGTGAGCCACGCCCGTAGCAAGAGTACACACCTTGCTTGGTTCACAGCGAGGGCGGAGGGAGGGTTGGAGCACCTTCTTCACAAAAACCATCTAAACACCCGTTCTCTTGGCAGGTCAGCTTTCCAGTCCAGGGTAGTGCGAGAACGAGACCGGAGGAATCCGTTGCTCCCGCAGAGAATCGGGTGAGCGTGACAGCTGCCAGCATGTGTCAAGTGCATGGATAAGTGCAGACAACAGGTGTCGCAGGCTGGGAGAGGGACTGTAGGGATACAGAAACCGTCCCCAAGTGGGGAGGTTGCCAGGAGGGCAGTGCAGGTGTGAGACACTGGCATGGGAGGGACCTGGTGCCGAGATCGGAGTGTGTCCAGGTAGCCAGTGCAGTTCATTACAGCTAGGTCAGCAGAGGAGAGGAGGAGAAAAGGCAGAAGCAAAGAGATTTTGATTTGCTTCCGGAACCGGAGATGGTTCTCAAGTTCGAGGGAGGCAAGGAGGCTGTTCCTGAGGGAGGCACCAGCCGAGGAAAGAGATCTACCACCAACTCGTTGCTTGGAGAAGCGACTGACCCTGAGGGAGTTGGAGGTGGATGAGCGAAGAGCTCGAGAAGGAAGATATTTAGGAAGAGTGAGTTGAAAGTATAGAGGCCCCAGGCCCTAGAAGGCCTTGTGAACAATGCAGAGGGTTTTGAACTTAATCTTCGCGGACACTGGGAGCCAGTGCTGAGATTCCCATCCTGTACAGATGCGATTCCTGGGTTTGAGGCCAAGGTCAAGTCTCGCAGTCCTGTTCCGGATACGTTGGAGAGGGCGGAGAGTAGAAGCAGACAGATTTAGAAAGAGGATATTGCAATAGTCCAGCCTAGAGAGAACCAGAGCTCTGGAGACAGTGAACTTCTGGGGGAAGGTGAGGAAAGGGAGAATACCTCTCAAGAGGTGCAGCTGGTAGTGTGACTTCTTAGAGACGTCAGAGATGTGACGAGAGAAGGTGTGGAGTCGAAGATGACCCAGAGGTTTTTAGCCTTGCAGGTGGGAGCAGGAAGAGGGACAAGAGGCCAGCCAGAGAGCTACAGGGAAGGAGGGAGCGGGTGTGCCGATGAGGAGAATCTACGTCTTACTGGCATTAAGGCAGAGGCTATTGGCGGCACACCACTCCTGGATAGCAGACAGTCTTGAGAGGAGGAGGCAAAGGGTAGCCTGAAAATGAGCTGGGTGTCATCCGCATAGCACTGAAAGTTGGGGCAGAGAGCGGCGATGCGGTGGGCAAGTAGTGCCAGGTATTGGTTGAACAGACCAGGGAGAGCGGTTAGACCCCTGGGGGACCCCACAGGTAGAGAAAAAGGTAGCAGAGAGGAAGGACCCAAGTTGGACCTGGGAGGGTCGGTCAGAGAGGAAAGAGTCAGCCAAGCAAGAGCCTGACCAGTGATACTCGGGTTATCACAGACGGTTGAGTAGGATGGCGTGGTTGACTGTGTCAAAGGCAGAAGAGAGATCAAGCAAGATGAGGACGCAGGTTGGAGAGCAGGTCTTTACGGATGTTCAGGAGAGCAGTTTCCATGCTTCTGGCAGTATTACCCAAATTGTTCGTTTACAATTGTTCGAATGAACAATTGACGGAGATGGCCAATTTCTCCAGGTGTTTGCCCAGGAAAGGAGTGATGGAGATTGGGCGATACCCGGGCAGTCGGGGGACAGCAGAGTGTTTAAGAGGGTGCACAAGGGAGTGCTTCAGGGGGGGGATGGAAACACTCCGGTGGCGAAGGAGTGCTTGCAGAAATCAGTCAGGGCAGGAGCCTGGGAGTCGATGTGGTCCTTGATAGTTTTGGAGGAACAGGGGTGAACCTGTTTTGACAAGACTTTCATAGATAGGAACCTTGTCTGCAGAGAAAAGAGGAAAGGCAGAGGAGGAGGAGGAGGAGGGTTGGGAGGTGGCTGCAGAAGGGCCAGAGGAAGAGCAGGAAGTGGGGGGAGGGAGGCGCTAGGAGGAGAGTGAGGACAGGATATCTTCAGTTTTAGAGATGAAGTGAAAAGCCAGCGCCATGCAGAGGGCCTGGGAGGCGGCCGGAGAGGTAGGATTGGCCAGTTCCTTGCAGATTTTTAAGAGTTCAGCGAGTTGTTAGATGCCGCAGAGACGCAGGCTTGGATATGAGCTCTCTTCTTGGTGAGGACTGAGAGCCGGTATTGCCTTGGCATCAGGCGGCAGGCCAGTTATTCCGAGGATGTACATGAAGCATGCCATTTCCTCTCGGCCACCCTGCACTTGTGTTTTAGGGTGACGAGATCAGAGTCGTACCAGGAGTTACACTTGGCTTTCGGCTTCAGGTGGATTCTCCTGACCGGGGCAAGGATATCAAGAGTATCGGATCTAGCAGAGTGGAGCGTGGAGAGGGCTGTGTCAGGGTGAGAGTCAGCCAAAGGGGGATGAGGGGGTGAGAAGGTGGTGGCGAAAGCCTCAGCTGACACGCACTTCATGGGTCGGATGACCGAGATGGTGGGTGGCAGTGATGGAGGTGGCTTGGCCTGAGGGGTAGGGAGGGTGAGGTGGGAGGTTAGGAGAAAGTGATCACTCCAGGAGAGAGGGACAGAGAGGGGAAGGTGTGAGGAGATCAGAACATCCAGAGTGTGTCCTGCAGAGTGAGTCGGGCCAGAGGGAAGAATAGTGAGTGAGAGTCGCAGAAGTCGCGAAAGAGTTCAGAGAGAGGACAGGAGGTATCCAGGTGGATGTTGACGTCTCCAAGAAGAAGTTGAGTTGGAGAGGCCAGGCGTGAGGAGAGGTTCGCCCACTCAGAGAGGAAGGAGGAGATCTGACCAGGTGGCCGATAGTAGCCAGAGTAAGAGCATGGCTAAGGGAGATAGAGCCTGAAGACGAGGCATTCAAAAGAGTAGGCCTGCGTGTCATGTTCTTCAAGAAGGTGGCAGATATCAGAGAAGTGTTTGACAGCAGAGCGAGAGTTAAGAGTGGCAATGTGGAGAGGTTTACCATCCTTGAAAGACTTCCGAGGAGGGGTACAGGTCAGGGGTACGCCCTGCAGAGGTGTAGGAGCCGGGGAGGGGGAGGGGAAGGCAAGGTAGCCAAGGAAAGGGGAGAGGGGACAGCAGGAGAAGAAAGGAAGTTGATGAGGCTCGGGAAGAGTCTATCAAAGAGGTGAAGGTTGGCCTGAGGGCCTTGGACCAAGACGGTCCCATAGAGTAAACATTAATGACGACCTTGGAGGAATGGAAGGAGGGCCAGGTGGGCGTCCCAACGGGTGCCACCATTAATGGGAGGAGAAAGGAGAGAGCACAGAGACCATATTCAAGGGTCCATAGGTCTGGTGAAGGAACAATGGAGGATGTCGTTGAGTTTCTTTGGAGGAGGCACTGGTGTAGGTGTCAGCAATAAGGAGGCCTGGGTTGGAGACCAGGGTGTTCTTTTTAAACATCTTCCTACCAGATTTAGTAAGGAGCGCAGGATAGTCAATAGAGAAGCAGTTAGAACAATAGGAGAGACAGAGAGCATCATAGAGTAGGTGGGAGAGGGGGCGACACTAGAGCAGGACACTGGCGTAGGCAGACAAGACGCAAGAGGCAAGGAAGTTGGACAATAGAACAGGATGACGACACTCTGGTTAAGAGCTCACAAAAGGCACATCTTAAGACCGGTCAGAAGACGCACCTAAGTTTGAGAATCCTGAAAGGGGAGAAAAGGCCTAGTTTTCACAATGCAGTTCATATTTATTTATTTTTTTGATACTGATACAGTGAATATAAAAACAACACTGGGAAGAGCACAGCCGTGTTTAGGAGTCTTTAGATGGAAGGGGGGAGGCAGGGAAGCTGGTGGGACTAACCTGGAGGAACTGACTGGCAACTAGCGTCACTCTGCGGACACCTGCAGACACAACAGGAGCCCCTACGGAGGGAGCCGCCATTTGAATTAGGGGCCCTTAGCCGTCGGCTTGCCGGGCAGGGGCTGTCCTGGTAGTGCCTGTAATGAGGAGGAGGAGGAGGAGGAGGAGGAGGACTGGATTGGGGAAACGGCAGCAAGACCACGAGAGGGGGCAGGGGAGCACACACGGGGGTGGATCAAGGAAACCAACAACTTTTAAAAAAAATAAAAAAACACGTCCCACTGAGGGTCCAAACTACCTTTGCAAGCAGCCTGCAGTCACCCGCTCGGCACAGGATCGAAGTGGCGAGCGCAGTGCACTGCTAGGCTACCAAGATTGGCCCGGTAGGCGAACCAGCCAATCGGGGTGGGGAGGGAGGGGAAACGGCAGCAAGACTACAGAAGACACCCACCCTTACCCCGTGACTGTCTCTGTGCCTCATCCACCACCATGCTCCAGTGACCGTCTCTTGTGCCTCCCTCCCACCCACTGCCCCACCCTAAATGGTTTGATCCCCCCATGATGGGTTGTTTGACGTGGGCTCTTACCTCCTTCTCCCCCTCTCTTCCAGCACTTTGCTACTTCATACCTGGCTATTGTATGACCTGTATGTTGGTTGCTCGTCTATGTCCCACCCCCTCCTTTTGTCTTCTCCTTCCCCGCCCCCTAGTATGTTTGATAGGTCTCTGACCTAGTACTTTTTGTTTTGCTCTTTCCCTCCTCACCTCCTTTCCCTCCTTACCTACACCATTACCATCTCCCCACCTTCCCACCCCTGTTAATTTCTGTCACTACCTCAGTTGCCGCCGGGCATCGTAATCGTAGCCGCCTGTCTCCTGCAGCCTCCTTGCCCTCTCAGATTACCCATTCCCTTTTTATGTCCATTAGCACTTATTCCTATCATTTCGTCCTGTGACCTTTGATAGCAGCTTGTCTGTCTCCCTCATGCCCCCTTGTATTCTCCTCCCACTCGCCCAGCATTATTCTGACCTAATATGATAGTTGCTTTGCTTTGTTCCTCCGCTTCCTCTCCCTTACTCCATACCCCTCGTCTTGTTATATTTATGCACTACATCAATTGTCGGCAGGCATAGTAATGTTAATGCTTTTTTTTCTCATATTTTCCTCTTCCCCTCTCCTCCTTAATTGTTCCTTGCACTTGCCCTATCTGAAATGTCACCAGGCTGATTGATTATGATCGTTATTTTTCACATTCTGAGTTGTTTCAAGGACTTGTAAGAATGTAATTGTATTCTCCCATGTTTCCACCCCTTTTTGAAGCACTTTGCAACACATTGTGTTTAGGTGCTATACAAATAAACAATCGATTCAATCGTTGGGGCCAAGACCTGTACGAAGGGGAGCATCTCGTTGAAGACCCATCACTTTGTGGTAGCAATCCAGCATAGTCTTCATGGAGCAGGGCGTGGTCGGAAGCTTGAAGATCAATAGGCCTGGACTGGTGTTGAATGAACCTTGACTCTCGCTCCCCGCTTGAGGATCTTGCCTTTGGAGGTGCCCCAAAAATTATTCTGCTGTCTGACAAGCTTCCTCTTGGGCTACTGTGCCGGATTGGTTCCATGTTTCGAGTAAGATGCGAAACCCTCGACATTGAAACCAGTGGCCTGCCCATGCAGTTGATGCAGCTTCAACAGCTTCGCACACCACAAAAGCACCCCCGTAAACTGACAAAACAGCTTTGTTCTCAGAACCGTCCCCAATAAGACCAGTTGTGGGTGTGCGTGCCTAGTTAAGTTTCTTTCCCTTTGCGCTCCCGTTTCCCACTGCAAATGAGACAACCAAGGGGGCCACAGGGCTTGACTCCATGATATCTGGGCAGCAACACTAGGTTTCTTGGTGGTTCAGACAGGGTTGGCAGCCATTTCGGAGGTTTTAAATGCCATCTTTCATTGTCCTCTGTGCGCCTTATCTGAGATTGTGTGGATCAGGGCCCATGTTTACTTCTTCAGGAGCTACGTTATGCACAATACCATTGAATTGACCGTTTTTTGTCCTGTTGGAACATGCGTCGTCGCTTGAGGTTTCACATGGTGCTGTGGCATTCTTTCATAACTGGAAACCTATCCTAGAAATGAAGAATTTGAGCTTGCAAATCTGTTGGTTGCATGCTTTGCATAGGCCCTCATCTAGTGGTTGGTCTCGAGTAGTACAAGTTGTTTACTTCCGAAGTTAAAGCATGGGGCATTGAAATGGGTGTACATGTCACATTACTCTACCCTTCTTATGTACTTATACGCAAGATACCTTTTTGTGTCTGTGTCTCGGATTCCCGTTATCTTCTATTTTTTATTTAGTTGTTTAGTCTTTTTGGCGCCCTTAACATTGAATAGTCGTCTGACACTGATAGCCTGCATACCAGTTACATCATTCTTTAAGTGGTGACACTCCACTCAAAGACGCAGACTGTTAAAAGCTCCAGCTCTCAACAGGACATACATGTCCTTTCAAATACCTGAGGATAGTTGCAGACCTCACAGGAGCTGTTGCAAGCAATTACTCGACAACCCTAAAGGGGAAAGTGCTCACTGGCTTGATTCCTCAATTCTGCATGACCGCAGTCCGAATTAATGCAGTCCAACTTTTGTGGGACTAAACAAGACTTCTCTCTTGGTATTAGGTAACCTACCTTTTAATATAGGCCTGTACTATACATGTTGGTAGTGTGAGTGACCAGCCAGGCTTATCTTAAGAGTGGTAATGTGAGCTGTACAATGAAGTCAGTAAATGCAGATATCCAAGTGAACACTTACACACTTAAAGTTATAGTAATTATGTATATGTTTATATTTTATTGAAATCAATATTAACAGTACTTGTAATCCCACGTGTGGATTCAGTTAAAAAACAGAACAATGAAGCAGGTGAGTAATTCTTTCATATGTTATATATTTTCCAGCACACTGAGTGACATCATTGGAGGTCAGTAATATCTTTGCAGTATTGAGTTATAAGGGAGGGAAAGGTTATGGTTAGATCAGAACAAACTGGTATTCTACAAAACAGTTGGATTCTCCCGGAGGGATGCAGGCAGTCTTTTATCCCAGCATTAAGTGTTCAATGATTAAAACCTGTAAGAGAGAAAACCCTGCCAAAGCCAATAGGTTCGGAAGGGGGGCCTTTAGGGAGCCACAACAGCCAAAGTCAATGGGCCAGTTCAAAGTTCTGATGCTCAAATAGAAAATTACAGCAATGCAAGAGGAGTCCCCGTGAAGAAGCACAAGCTGAAAGGCCAGTGCAAGTGAGTTGAGGTGTCTCAGAAGAGGGTAAAATAGCACTCCCCAAGGTAGGATCCACCACATATGGCAAAAGGTTGATGTACCCCCCAAGTCCCACAGTACCTGGGAACTGAAGAATGTGTTCCAGCTGGAACCTAGTGGTTACGGTGCAGCAGACCCTTGTTCCTGGTCCTTGGTCGTGGTGACGAAAGGGAGGATGTCTGGCAGGCTCCTGCGGCAGCACTGGAGAGAGGGACTCGGCAGCAATTGATTCTCCTTGATTCAGCGGCTTTGAGGTTTTGGTGCCTTTCTCTCAGCCCCAAAGAAAAACGAACGGCTCAGGTTAGAAGTTACTTGATCCCTCGGCCCTGGACTGTGGTGAGCGGACTCTGGATGAAGATCTTCTGTTGGGTCCTCTGGTTGCCCACAAAGTTTTGGACAGATTCGCACTTCTTAAGGCAATGCACTTGCTGATGGTCGGGGGTACCCTGGTATTGGGATTCTGCAGCCTTGGAAAGTCACAGCAAGCACAGCGATTTCAAAGAATGTTCTATCGGATGTTCTCTAATGATTATTTGCTTTCTTATGACATCAAAACATTTATTTTAATGAAGTTATTTGTAAAGGTTTTGCACCAAAAAGAAATATTTTAAATAAAATGAAAAGTCACAGCAAGTCGGGGGTTGCCCAAAATGGAGTTTGTCTTCAGGCTAGTTAGGCCCACCAGCTCAAGGGAGGATGTCTTCCCGTGCGGGTCTTCCCAGTCGAAATGAAAAGGACAGCACAGCTGCAGGGCTTCACCAGGCACTTCACGGTCCAGGAGGGTGCTGCTGGTGTCTCTTCACGCCGCCTTTGTTGGATGTTGTCCTCCCAGTGTTCGACTCTGCCACTAGTCCCAAAATCCTTGCCTTTTAAGCAGGTTCCCATTCATTCACAGCCCTAGGCTGTCAATCACCCAGCAGGGTGGCTGTCCGCCTGGACAGCCAACCAGCCATTCAGAACTGGTTCCACTTGGGCACATGTGGCGACAAAGGACCGGGAAGTTTTGCGTCCCTTCCTGCCTTTCCAGGCACACTGGAACCTGGGTGGGCTTCAGGGCTGAACCGCCAAAGGCAAAATACACAAAGGACTGAAACCCGATTCAAACAGAGTAAAAGCCCAGAAGAAACAGACCAATGGTGAAAAACGACGACTGGGGGGCATTTTGGGGAAATGATCACCCATGGGCTCTGTACTACAGCAGAGGATTCAGCCGGCAGATAGAGGGCACAGGAGTTAAAATTCAAAAGCCCGGAGCCAAGCAAGAGAGCTGCGGGTCTCTAAGGTTAAAGGGAAATGGCACAGAAATGAGAATTCTCCCTAACAGTTACTTGACACCTCTTTCAAAAGGAGAGACCGTTTACGGAGTTGTAGAAGGGGAAACCTCGACAGATGACATAGGAGGATATGGGGGTTATATCACCTTGAAGTGGGCAAGCCCATGGCTGTGGATGGTAGTCCAGAATCCCCCTTCAATGAATAGCTAATCTAGGACTTGAATTGACTGAGAGCAGTGGGGCCATGAAGTACCTAGCAGTCCATGGACTTAATCTGATTACCTAAGGTTGGTTAAAAAAAGGGCAGACCTGCAGGGATCCCGGACAGTGTGGGTAATGAGGACTGTTGCAAGAATGTCCCTTGGTCTTGCTTTCTTTTTGTAGTCTGTGGTGGAAGCAAGCTCCTGTTATCAGCAATGCAGTACGCATCCTGTGGATTAGAGAAAAGGGCCTCTCCACAGGGTCATGAAATTCCTGCTGCAATGTCTTTCAGGAAAGGACCTATACCGCGGTCCCCTTCCTGACTCTGAAGGCTCTTTGGCACGCCCCTCTGTGTATGGAGACCTGTAACTAAAAGGCACACAATGTGTTTTCAGGATCAGCTGGACTGACTAGGCCGAGTAGCCTTGGTCCTGCCAGGCAGCCTAACCATACAGTTGGGACAGTAGGGGCGCTTTAGTCCCATAGTCTGATCTTACACGAGACTTACACATGGAGAATACTCAATTAAATATTGTCCTAAATCCAACGCGAAGGTCCCTTGGAAGGACAGACCTACTGTGTGTAATCTCTGCCCTCCAAAGGACCATGCCAAAGAGAACTGTTGGTTGTGTACGCCTTCAAAACCCATAACACTTAAGCAACATCTATAATGTTACGCATGCAACGGAAGAACATAAGGCCTTCAACGCAGATAGGGTAGTCGAACTGGTGGAATTAGGGAAGGATGTGGCAGATCCACTCTATCGAAAGAATCTCGAGGCTCTTGCAGCCAACTCCAAAAGGCTTGCTGCTAGCCACTCTACGAATGATTCTCCTGGTGTCTAGATGGCTGGTAAACCAGGTAAAACTTCCAAGACCACACCTGAGGAACAGTCTTTGCCTCGAGGTGCGCCGAGGATTCAGGGTTGCCATTGAGAATGTTGAACTCTGTCTGGAGCAAGACCTCCAGTATTCTTGCAGTCAAATCTGAATTTAGATCTGTCCAGTGCCTCTCTGGGGAACCCTTCCATACTGGTGACATGCCACACTGACCAAGACTGGTACCATTTTAAAGATGGCCTCCTCTCAGCCTAAGGCCACAGCACAGCCCAAAAGTGCTTCTATCACGTCAAAGAGCTATACCTGGTCCACTGCATTTAGTGAAGAAAGCCTGCCTTTGGCATCCTCCCAACAACGGAATTCATCGCTTGAATTCTCTGAAGAGTACGAAGTGGAGCAAGAATTCTTCCTCAGGAGGGAGACATACGTATTCTGGCATAGAAACCTTAATCTTCCAAAGCAATATGAAATGCAGAAACCTTCCATAATTCAATGCCACACCTTTGGGAGAAGAAACTAGAGAAAATGCTGCACAAACGCAGCATGGCTATATTGGCCTTGCAGCCGAATACCTTCCAAGAAACAAAGGGTGAATTTCATTCACCTGGATAGCCTTGAGGCCCAATGTGGTGATGGCCCTCTGGATGACCCAGAGGAAGATTCCACCCCATTTGGAGAAGGGTTTGGTGGTTCAGACAAGTACCAAATAAATCCTCCAGTAGATACGGGTCACCACTGACTCGTTACCCATTAGAGCATCACTTTGCACACTTCCTTCCTTGCTGAAGAGAGCAGAAACTGAAGAGTTGACATTGTTCAAGAGCGAAGAGCAGCCTTTATAAATCAGTAGCCCATTCCACATACCCCTTATTCCAACGGTCAAAAACCACATTGCCCTCTCTCACAATAACTGCCATTGTGGAGGAAGGTTTTATGCATTGAAAAATATAAACCATTGTCCACAGACCCTGGTTACATGAATGCTCACTCCAACCCTGGACTTGCCAGTGGTCGCAACTAGAAAAAAGTCATCTGCCAAATCACATATGTAAAAAGAAAATGCCCCCTACAGCCACTTACTGTGTGCATGTGGCAAAGTCCTTAACTTAATGGCCAGATATCGTGGTGCACAGTGGGACAAACTCTGTCCAGTCATTAAGGATTTGCCTTGCTCTGTGAAGGCTCAAGTGCCCAGAATCGTGCTTAAGGGCCAGCAGCCCACCAATTAAGTTATCAAAAACACATTAGATCCGGCAGAAAAACAGCGTGACATTGGAAAGTCAGTGACGCTTTTGTAGAGAAATGACTGGCTGCAAAGGACCAGTTTAAAGCCGTAAACTCTGGCTACCATGATGGACAAACCCTGGAAAGGACAGCCAATCAATCAAGCCCTTGAAAAAGGAACCAGAGACGCTAACAATTATCTGGCAAGTCTCGTAAGACTTTCCAGCTGAGAGGTTCACCCACCGGCAGCTATACATTTTTGCTTCCAGAATTATTGCTACACTCCAGCGCAATTTCTGCATACATTCTTTGGTTGATGTGGCCAAGGCATGTTGCTAGGCCAGTCAACTACATGTGCCTCCATTCATAGAGGACCGTATCATGGTAGAGGGAGGAGAAGAGGTGCACCCGCAAGGCCATTGACCCAATACTACTAGTCCCTTCACATGCATCTCCAGAAGGACGATGGATAACAGTCACCCACACATAGGAGGGAATTGCAATGGAGAGGTGGTTGCTTAGCACTGTATAGCAAGGTTACTGCTTACCAGATCATTATCTGTTATTTCTTCACGACTAATTGAAAACACTTCTCCAAAAAGTAGCCTTTCAAGAGGCCCTCAGATTTCCACAAAACGAAATACTCAGTGTATTTCCTGGTGCCATAAAAAGACTTCACAATGAGGCATGAGTTGGACCTGTATTCATCAGCCATGCTTGTCAAACTTGTTCCGAATGACGACACTATTGGAAGTAATACCATTGGTATAGTATTACGTGATGACTCTGGATATGAAAGATGCATACTCTAATTTTCATGTTCCAAGGTCAACAAAATGACCTCCCGTTCAAGGTGGGCTCAAAGCATTAACCATTAAAAGTATTTCCTTTTTGGGATTCCATCGGTACCTTGTGTTTTCACAAAGGTGTTGGCTTTAGTCTCTGCACACTTGCGCAGGTTTACCCTTATTTTAATGATCTGCTCATAACAGGGGAATGTGCAAGGCGAAAATAAAGTCCATGGATCTTCATCACCAACTATGCTTCTCAATAAATGTGCAGATGTCCAGCTTGATCTTAAGTCGGACCACCCAAAGAAAGGTATGGAATAACCATCACAGGAAAAAGTTCAGACCCTTCTGGTGCAACTCCCTTTTTATCAGCAATACAAATATGCAAGAGCATACAAAGGAAATCCAGGACACTGCGCTCTTTTAGTTTGAAAAAGGTGTGTTTTATTATAATCCAATCTTAATCATCCAATATTAGATTTTGCCCTTATAACGATAACATGTGTTTCGGCCCTTGCTGGCCTTTCTCAAATCAGGGCTATTATGGTCATACCACACCAGGGGTCAAAAGTTCCTCCTATAGTAGTTGTGTATTGGGTCAAATCCCATTTATATATGTTTTGCAGACCACCCGTAATCGCTCGTGTTGGCTTCGTACATATATAAATGGGAAACGCGTGTCTTCATTAGAAGGGCAAACTCTAATATTGGATGATTAAGATTGGATGATAATAAAACACCTTTTTCAAACTAAAAGAGCGCAATGTCCTGGATCTCCTTTGTATGCTCTTGCATATTTGTATTGTAGTTTATGACGGGTTCTCCTTGGCTTACCGTCAATCAGTGACCTGTGACGTTACATCACATTTGTGGAAGTAAGGGGATATTCCTGTCCCCAACCTACATTTGGTTACAACTATTTATGCTGGAATTAAATGCTGAAAGAGTCGCCCAATAGACCAGCTGTAAATATAAGCCGATTCCCTTTTTATCAGGCCAACCAGGCTATAATGGTGCGCTCTTTATTGAGACCGCTAGAAGTTACGGCATCTTCTGTATTTCTCGTTCCATTTCCACGCCGCACGTGGACCCCACCCAGCTGCAGCAGTGGTTATAAAGCCAATTGACAATGGGCAAATGGGACAGTAGAGTAGCTGGTAGCCTTTACAATGGTGTCCTCTTGTGAACCTGTGAAAATACAATGTTTTGTGAGTCTGCCCCTGTGTAGGGCACTGTAACGACATTCACCATTTCCCTTGGGGGGGGGGGGGTTGGCGGGGGGAGGCACATTGCCAGGGTGTTCAACCTGATGGCGATGGATCTAGCTTTTTGCAGCTTCAAAACTTTAGTTCACCAAAAAATCGCCTTCATAAAGACAATACAACACCCATGTTCTACGTAGAGAAACAGGGTGGGATGCACTCACCGACACTCACTGTTGGCACAGCAGATATGCCGAAGGCACATACACTGGCAACAGTTTGTAGAAGCCAAACATGTTCCAGGAGTGCACAGTTGTGATCCTGAATCGGCAGCCTTCTTAGGCTGTCCGTGAGACGAGTGTGAACTCCTCACAAACCTACTCCATCCGTTCATTGTGCAAGCTGGACATTCAGACTTATTTGTGGCAAGTACAAACTCAAAATGCCCAAACTTCACATCAGTATACCTGTAACAATGATGTATTGAGAATGCACTATGGATGCATTGGTCATTGAGATTTTATTATGCTTGGGCCAATATACATGTGCCTACAGGGCACCAGGTTGGGTAATTATGAATATCATATTCAGACCCTTTTTGAATTATTGATTAAATTCAGATTCCAATCATTTGCATATTGCACTTTACTCGGTCTGGAAAATAGTGGGGGAGAAAACACTTTGGAAACGTGGCATCATAGAAATGTATAACAGATGTATTTGGGATTATTGTGTAGGTTAAGTTGAAGGTTTTGATTTTGTAATTAGAATGGATAGTATCCTCATTGTTCTTTTTAAATAGAATTTTAAACTAAATTGGGATAGTGGGGGGTACATTTACCCATCCAGCAGAATTGCCCTCTATCACCAATCTGCACTTCAGCAGTTACCAGCAAAATGGCTGCACTGGTACTGTTGTGCCCTATCGCCTTGCCTTAAAAACTGCGTTTTACAGTCACCAAAATAGTGTCAAGCACGTATGAGGCAAGATGGAACATGAACACACCAAGAAATGCTGCCAGTGTGTTTCCTGATGTGCGCCAAAAAAGAGAGTTGAAAAGCAGCGCTGCTTGCTCCAAAATTTCCCATGAAAAAGGAAATATTTTGCATTAAAATGATGGAGCCTGATGCCCTTTTTCATCTGTTCCAACAATACAGTCCTGATCCAGTGAGACCCAGCTATTCCCAGCCATATTCAGGTTGTGCTCCAGCAAAAGATAGCATTTCTCACTGAATGACGGGCTGTGTCAGGCAGAATCTGTGAAATCACAAACAACTTTACTCTAAGCCGTATGGAAAAACGCTTGACTTTTTGCTACAAAATATCCCAGATAAGCTCTTCAAAAAAAACCCTTGATCTCTGTGCATATGTCAGTTTCAAGGGGTCTTTATTTGGACACATGCTTGTGCATTAGAAACATGACTGGGGCTTTGGAAAGATTCAGAAAATGAATGTAAGGAGGCCGCATTTGAAAGCAACATCCCAGCAGAATTAACCATGTGTAAAAATTGTTGTTTTTTTGCAAACAAAGAAAATTCTGTTTAAAAGTCAAATGTGCCGTTAAGGCCCTGTCCTTGCATAGAAATGTGAGGGGGATGGGGGGTGGGTTTATTTGGAATCTAATGTTTTATTCCAACAGCCTTGCTTTTTGGCTCAGAAAAAAAAGTGTGCTGTACGGGGGAACCAGAAAAACAGGCATTTCCTGCGTGGCTTCAAAGGACATTGGTGTGCTGGCAACCTGATTTGCCTTCACCCTCCCCAAAAGGGCCAGCCCTTTAAACTATGAATGGACCAGGAGGGAGCATCTCACAAGCTCATCAGACTTTGCGTCTGGGCTTGAGCCTGTTACAATAGAGTTGCAAATAACACCTCCCCTCAACTGGGGGGCTTCAAAGCCAGTTCCAGAGCAGCCTTGGAAGTTATGCCCTTATTTGGGAGACAATGCTGGCCATCTGGCTCAAAAGACTATTTTATTAATAAACGTTAAGACTTTTATTTCTGCAACCGGACCATGCCGTAATGTAAAAGTTTTAGTTTAAATGCAATTTTTGTGGCCTTCAATTAAGACGCGGTAGCCTTCACTAGCATGTTGGGGACTGAAATGATAGTATATTCTGATGAAAGTGTATATGGTGCCACTTTGGAATTCAGTACTAACATGCCTTATGATAATATGTACACATGTATAAAGTTATAGAATTTTAGGTAAAATATTTTTCACTGAAAATGACATAAAATTATTAGAAGGATGAAACAAAGTATTATGCTCTGTGTGGAATATGTAATTTGCCTTTATGATTTGTGAAAGCGCCACAACTGTAAAAAAAAGGTGCAGTTTATGTCAGAACTGATTTTTGGCAAAACTGACTGGGGGTGGTGTCAGGATGCCTACCCCCGGAGCACCAGGCCAGGCCCAGCACCCCCGGGTGCAGGCATCATACCCCCGGGTAAAAGCCCAGCGGCCCCTTATAGGGGCTCTTTGGACTCTGTCCTGGCGCCTTTGGCCTTTGGCGCCAGGCTCATGTTGGACATCAGTCCTGGCGCCATAGGCGCCAGGCTCATAAACGGAAGTGTTTGGTGCACTTACCTGATGCAGACCATGCTGCATACTCACCTGATGCAGACCATGCTGCATGAAGACCCAAGCCAAATGAGGCTTAGGAAGGACTATTTTTCTGAAGGGACTATTTTGTTACTTGGATGGGGCTGTGGAAGAATACTTACCTGGGACTTCTTCCAAGGCTATTTAAGCCACGCCCGGACAGTCACACGTGCTTCGCGTTGTTCTGCATCCCAGCAGCTGAACGCTCACCCTGTCTGCTCCTGCACCTGGACTCCAGCCACGCCCGCCTCAAACCTGGAACACCTGTAAGGAAAGAAGAGAAGAGAAAGGTGAAAACCAAGAACTTATTCTAACTTCTTACCTGCTTCCGGAAACTTCACGCCAGCATTCTTGAAGAGAGACTTTCATTTAAAAGCATTGCGTTGCTCGCTGCAATGCCGCGCTTCACTCACCTGTCCTCGAGACATCTCCCGACTCCATCGCGGCTGTCAGTACCGGTCGCCACATCTCTGCACCTAGGGGAGAGAAGAAGAGACAAAAGGTGAGCAGAGGGAACACAGGAGGAAAGCCGAATTTTCAGCCATAATACTTACCGGCTTTTCGTGGTGAACCATTCCACATTTCGGGTCGGCGCCACTTCTTTGGCAGGTACCGCACCCCGGCCCCTATGGGGAAAGGACAAAAGACATTACTGGGGAATTTAAAAGAGGCTCACACTTGAACTTTTGAATCTTCATACTTACGGCGTATCGCTCCGAAAAGTCAAGTGGATTTTGCCAGCGCCATTCTGAAAACCAGTGAAGTAACTGGATGAACGTGCGCCCCTGCACCATAAGGTGAGCTAAAACCGGGGGTTTTGGAGGAAGTCCGAGAAGAACGAAGGGGGGAAAAGGGGAAGCAAGCACACTATTCTGCAGACAGTTAATTCCCCTTTCTCATCTGCAGAAGGATATTCCTACGGGCCAGACAAGCAAGATTTGGGGGTCCTGTTCAATCGGTGGTCCGAGTTCTGCGCTTCACGCTTGAAGAGGCCACAGCAACCCAGACTAGACCAGCGCCTCCGTGGGAGCCAGGTGAGCGTTACAGGTGGCTTTGTACCTCATATAAACACACTCCATAAAACTCAGTTCCCTCTTTCAGTTCAATCCGCCCCTAAGGAGGAGGTGACATAACATAGGCTGACCTATTCGATTCTTAGGGGTAGGTCTAGCTTAGTTCTGCCCAACAATAAATCCTGTGATGTCACCCGCCTTATAAAAGGTAGAGGCGCACAGGGACAAGGTACACACTCTCTTCTGAATTTCCCAGCGCCTGCGTATCCAGACATTCCACATTCTCTGGGGGGCAATCAAGGAAGAACCACCCTTCAGAACTAAACCCCATAACAAAATCCCACCAACTCGGGGGGGGGGGGGGGGGGTGGGGTGGGGGGGTGCTGTGGTACCCTTTTTGAGAGTATCCTGTGACCAGACTGGCTTTTTGCCCCACTACCTGCATGCCTCTGTGCCCTGACCAGATATTGCCCCGCTGTCCAGAAACTCGGTTGGCTGTCCCAAAATCCCAAACTCGAGTGCTGATTGTGAGTATTACCCCAATCCATAGCAACACACAGCCTACCCCAACTTGATATCTTATCTTTGTTCCACCTTCTAAGTAATCCTTTCCATACTCTGATAACTTGTTGAAGATAGTCTGAATCCTTTGTGTATTCTGTTCCTTGATTTTCTGGTGTCGGTGCAATTCTTCCATTCATTGCTGTCTTGCAAAAGTCCTTAGTCATATTTTGAATAATTTAATTAATTCCCTAATAGAGCTGAACGCGGGGTGAAAAGGTTAACCTTGCAAATTAACCTTGGAGCGTACTGTGTCTTTCTTTAACCATCTAGCCACTAAATCTAGTTTGTGAAACTTTTCCTTTTCTTTTTAAACCGATTATTTTCTTTTAACTGCTTTTATTGTTAAAACCGAATTTCCTTTCACCTTGAAAATCTCATCCAGTTATCCGGCTAGAGTCGCTCTTTCACTTTTATATTATCCCTTTGATGAGCATCTATCACTCAGCATAAAAACTGCATTCCGATTCTGTCTAGTTCACCCGTTTTTCAAACGTTTTTGACTTTTAAACCTGTGTAATTTAGTAAATGCAAATTCTGTGCGTGTGATTTTGGCTGCACTGTGTTGTCACTTCAAAGTTGATTTATTGAACTGTATGCCCTTTGTCGGTACCTTGCCTTCTAGTTGCTAGTATTATTACATCTGATACTGTGATAACTCATTTATTCAACCGCACATTTGAATTATTTACCAATTCCGAGTGTCATTTATGCAAGTGCAAAGGATTTCAAACCAGATTTTGCCTCCCATTTCGTGAGGGAAGGTTGGATTTTTAATTCAGTTTGCTACCTAGTATCCCCGACTCCTTGCTGCTCCTTTCTATCCACTGAAAATTCGATTAATTGGGGTTTGAGGGAGCATTGCAGGGGGAGGTCTTAACTCTGGTGGTATCTACCCAAACAGTAAAATTGCTCCTATTCATCTGTGCTTTGGATATGCTCTAGTAGGCCAGTTGTGTATTTCATCAGTTTAAATTGTAATTATCACCCCATATTAAAATAGTGTTTTTCTTTGAATTTAAAATAATTGTTTCTGATGCTTGTTAATCTGCTTAGAATCACATGCTGTGCATATGGTCCGACATCCAGTGGTAACCGCAGAGTATTGCGTCTTGTCTTTCGGGGTCCAAAAGGGGACGTCGGCATAGGCGTGTCTGTAACACTATCCCCATCATGACATGTGGTGTGCCCAAAATCCCTCACTCGCCGACGTCCCTCAGATTGTTTTTTTCTGCCCAGATAACTGGTCGCCCTATAGCGGAGCTCTTACTAGACATTGTTTCTTACCAAATTGCCGGTTTATTCCCTGTTAAGTAATTTCGCCAATAACTACAACTTCGACGAAGACTACACGGGGGGTGAGGGGGAGTGTCTACGGCTGTGGATTTCGGCGCCTAAGATCCGGTGGCCGGATTTTCCACGTGGTCGGGCCCTCTGGCCGACCTATACAGTAGGGAGAGTGGGGTCGGGGTGGCCATATTGTTTAGCATGTCTTTCCTCCTTTCCCTTTTGGTCTGGTCATCCTTCCCTTTTGCTATGGAAAGGACTCCCTTTAGATTCTGTCCTAAGTGTAGGGTCAGATATCTTTGGAAGGACGAGCACAGGACGTGTAACGCCTGTCTTTCCCCCCCTAAAGCATGACGAGAAGTGGTGTGCGACGTGCAAACTCCCTCGTCCCAAGACCCTTAAGGAGCGCCGTGTAAAGCGGTGGGCCGTGTACGGCATGTCACGCGTGGAGCCCCCACCTCCCCCACCGCCACACCAGCCAAAAGTGACCGGGGTACTTCGGATGACTAAACGTCCAATGCGGATGTTATAGTCCTTGAGGCGGACACTTCTAGGTCCGCCACTCCCGTCCCTGACCCTTCCAGGCTCGACTCTGGTCTTGCCACAGGGGCCACACCTGGCGACAGGGGCGTACAATCGCACCGCAACACTAAGCACACAACCCCTACGCCAATTTCGACGGTTGTGTTGAAAAAGGCGAAAGCGCTAACGGACCGGCAAAATCTTCACCGGTTCCCACGGATTGCTCTGATCCAAGACCTTCCCCGCATTCGCAGCAGCGCATGGCGACTGGGCAAACAAAAAAGACTAAGGGCGCTACCCCTAATCTTACACAGGTCGAAAGTCGGGAGCCCGACGTTGCGACGAGTTCAAAGGCCCCTATGGGCCCAAAAGATAAGACTAGGCCTCTACCCGGAAACCCGTCCGCTAAACCTCCTGGTAACACAGATGGTCTTTCTTTGTCTCACGACGATTCGGCGTCTAATCAAAGTAGCATCGGAAGGATCACAGCGGCGGTGGGTCTTCTCCCGGTCTCGCCAAAGATTAATGTTCCAGATTCCGATGGGACTTACGTAGATAGTCAAGAGACTCTCTCCGACACCCTTGGAGGTTCCCGTCGACGCCAAAGAGCAGGTAATGTCACTTCTCCTCGCGCCGGCTCGTTCGGGTCCTCTAAATGGACTAAAGAAAAGTTCAAGGGTTGTATGGAGCGGATTATCGACTCTTCAGATCATCCGCCCCTGAAAAAAGCACGGGTAGCCCCAAACCTTCAAGTTCAGGTAGACCGGGCTCAGGTTTCCCAACAAGAAGACTTGATCCATATGGATACTTATAGAGATATCTATAACGAGGAAGAGGAAGCGTCCTTTCTCAAACTGGGAGGAGACCCAGCAGGAAGATGAAAACCCTTGGACACAAGATCAGGACACTGATATTGTATTCTGGACTCTCCTCCCTCCCTCCGCCGGGCCTCCCTTGTGGATTACCAAATGGCTTTCAACTCTGTTGAAAAAAGCGGCAGAATTCTTCAAGATTTGCACCCAAGAGGTGGTACCGGAGCAGGATTTCGTGGAGGATATTATCAAAGAAAAACCTCCAGCGAGTCAATCCACCCCCCCTCCTTAACTCTGTTAAGCCTTTCACCGGACCATCTGGAGATCCTGATCCAAGAGGTGGAAGCTCTGCTGGGAAAGGACGCCATAGAAGCCGTCCCGATTCTTCAGGTAAACGAGGGCATCTGTTCAGTGTACCCAAAAAGGATCTCACCATGCGTCCTGTTCTAGACCTGCGCCCAGCGAACAAGTTCATAAAGCCCAACACTACAGGAGGTGATCCCATTGCTGAAACAGGGGGACTTCATGGCAACATTGGATATGAATGATGCATTCTTTCATATTTCAATGTTACCAGCGCACAGAAAATACCCAAGGTTCATGGTTCAGGACAAACACTACCAGTTCAAAGTATTCCCCTTTGGCATCGCCTCAGCGCCAAGGGTGTTTACCAAAGTCCTGGCAGTGGCAGCAGCACACCTGCGCAGACTATCAGTCCCAGTTTACCCTTACCTCAACGACTGGCTCGTTACGGGGGACTCGTTCGACGCTTGTTTTTCGAACACCCAAAAAACAGTAGATCTCCTCTTCAGCCTGGGTTTTTCAATCAACGAAAAGAAATCCAGCTTAGTCCCCAGTCAAGTAAAACAATTTCTGGGAGCGCTAATTCGGACGGAAGACAGCCTTGTCTTCCCCTCCAGCGAGAGGGTTCAGAACATGCTCTCTTAGGGTCATGTAGCCAGTCGGGAGGTGACGGTACGCAAAGCCATGCGTTTGCTAGGGATGATGGCGTCATGCATACACTTGGTTCCCCACACACGGCTGCGCATGCGTCCCATGCAAGAGTGGCGCAATAGCCAGTGGTGTCAGGCCAGCGGACAATGGGAAGATCTGTTAGTTGTCTCGCCAGCCCTTGTGTTCTCTCTGCAGTGGTGGTCAAGAGAAAACCTCTTGAAGGGGAAGACCTTCACCACCCCTGCAATGGAAGCCACTCTTACGACAGATGCATCTCTCACGGGGTGGGGGGGGGGGTCGCCCTCACCTGCTAAAGCAGACCGCACACAGTGTGTGGTCCCCTGAGGTAGCGTCCAATCATATAAACTTACTGGAGCTACTACCAGTGTTCAAAGCATTGAAAGCCTTTCAGGGACAACTACAAGGGAAGACCGTGCTGATCCTAACCGACAGCACTACAGCAATGTATTACCTGAACAAACAGGGGGGCACTCGCTCTCGAGGGCTATCCAAGCTGTCCCAAAACATTTGGATATGGGCTCTCAAACACAAGATGTTTTTGTTGTTCCAACATGTTCCGGGGGAACTCTATCTTCTGGCAGACGTACTCCGTAGAGATTTTCCTCTGCTGGAAGAATATGAATGGCAGCTGCACGAAGACCTTGTGTCCAACGTCTTCGCAGAATGGGGTTTCCCAGAGATCGACCTGTTTGCTACTCGGGAGAATGCCCAATGCCAAGACTATGCCTCCAGGTACCCCCAGAACTGATTCAAGGGGAACGGTCACTGGATAACTTTGTCGGGGAAATTTCTCTACGCTTCTAACCCCCCCCCCCCCTTCTCAACAAGATAGTGCACAAGATGCACCAGGAACCAGTTACCATGATACTGGTGGCCCCCATGTGGGCTCGCCAAACCTTGTTCGCTCACCTGATGGAGATGTCCCTCTCCCCACCAGTCAAACTGCCCTGCCGGTACAACATGTTGTCTCAGGACAGAGGAGAGACCCTCCACCCATGCCCACAAACTCTAAATTTAGCAGCCTGGCTCCTGAGATCATAGAGTTTGGACACCTGCAACTTCCCCAGAGATGCATGGACATACTCAGGGAAGCGAGAAAGCCTAATACACGTTATTGCTATGCCAGCAAATGGAACGTTTTGTCTTCTGGTGCAACACCAAGGGTGTCAATCCCATCGATTGCTCACCCTCACACATTGTGTTGTATCTAACCCACCTGTTGGACTCTGGGTTAGTCTTCAATCCCCTAAAGGTTCATCTGGCTGCACTGTCAGCCTACACCACATCACAGCAAAAAGTATTGTGGTTGAAGATGCCAGTAATGAAAGCCTTTATGGATGGGGGTTAAGATGATTTATCCTCCCATCTCTCATCCAGCCCCTGGGTGGGGATCTGAATGTGATTTTGACCAGGCTCATGGGAGCTCCCTTTTGCGCCTATGCATAAAGCAAGTCTGAAAGATCTGACTTATAAGACAGCCTTCTTAGTGGCTATCACTTCTGTCAGAAGGGTTAGCGAACTACAGGCTCTTTCTGTTTTAGAACCCTTTGTTACAGTCCACAAAGATAAGGTAGTGCTGCGCACACATCCCAGGTTTGCGCCTAAATTCATCTCAAAGTTCCATGTGAACCAGTCAATCGAACTACCCACGTTCTTCCAAAGACCTACTAACATGGCCGAAAGAAGCCTTCACACACTAGACGTGCGCAGGGCAGTCATGTTTTACATGGAAAGAACTAAATCACTGAGGAAGACTAAACAATTCTTTGTTTCAGTGGCAGCTGGTAGAGAAGGGGATCCTGTCTCTAAATCAGCAATTTCAAGGTGGATTGTCAAATGCATCACACTATGTTACACTCTTGCAAAGAGAGAACTGCCCTTCAAGCCTAGAGCACACTCTACTCTAGACACTGGGGCATCCATAGCATTCATTGCAAATGTTCCCCTAGAGTCCATTTGCAAAGCGGCAACCTGGAGTTCTGTACACACCTTTACAAAACACTATTGCCTAGACACTCATTCTAGGTCCGATTCTCAGGTGGGACAAGCAGTACTAAGACATCTTTTTTCTACTGTTCCTTCTCACAACCCACCTCCAACTCCGGGTACTGCTCGCTAGTCTATGCACAGCATGTGATTCTACGCAGATTAACAAGCATCAGAAGACATGCATTACTTACCGTAAAAGCATTTCTGATGATTGTATCTGGGTACTACACACGTCAAGATAGGGATAGTGTTACAGACACGCTTATGCCGACGTCCCCTTTCGGTCCCGAAAGACAAGATGCGAAACTCTGCGGTTACCATTGGATGTCGGACCATATGCACAGCATGTGAATCTAAGCAGATACAATCCTCAGAAATGCTATTACGGTAAGTAATGCATGTCATTCCCACCAACCGGCCTGGTTCATGGTCCATTGTGACCCGGGGTATTTGTAAAAGGGGGTGTGAGACTGGTTGTGTGCCAGCTGAACCTGAATTCTAGGAAATAAAGAAAACGTATTCTAATTGAGTGCTACATCCTAGGCTATAAGTGCAAGAGTCTTGGTCCGGTATGTGACGCCCGATTAGAATCCTTGACAATGGGCATGAATTCAAAAGTGTGTAACTTTCTTGATGCTTATTTTACATGTGCAAAAGTTTTACAGAACTTTGCATCCCTATTCAACTTGATGGTGTAATATTAACTATTCTATTTGCCAGATGGACTTTTATGGATTTTAGTGAGAGATGTAGTTGTTACTGAGATTTATGAGATTGTATTTATTTAAATGATTTGGTGGTTATTTTATTTTTTTAAACATGTTTATTTTTGATCGACACACCAGAGAAAGGTACATTACAACATATTCTTTCATGACACTCTGTGCAGCTCATTGATCATCTCCTCTCCCATCAACCCGATTCCCGTCCCCCCTTAGTTAACGTCCAAATCTTGCTCTTCTGTCTGTTGTATCATCTCCGTGCTCCTTGCCGTTAGAGCGTTTGCTACCGCTCGTGGCTTAAAAGTTAGTGCTGGATAGCTCTGGTCATAGTCTATTACAGGGGACCAGATGTTCGTGAAGCGGTGAAGGAGGCCTCTGTTTGCCGCTGTGATCTTTTCTGCGACAAAGATGTCCCAAAGTTTAAGCCACCATAGGATCATCAGGGGTCCCTCCGGCGATTTCCAGGGTCGTGCCACTGTGATTTTAGCGGCCAAGAGGAGGTGAGTGAGGAGGGTGGCACTTATACCCGACCTTGGGTATATGCCTGGAAGCGGGGCTCCTAGTAGGATTGATTCTGGCTCCAAGGGCAGCTTTATCCCAGTTATGTCTGCTATGGTGGCGATGCATTGGGCCCAGAAGTTTGCAACCACTGGGCAGGACCACCACATATGGATGAACGATCCCTGTAGGCCGCATCGACGCCAGCATCGAGGGTCCAAGGCTGCGTTGATATGGTATAGTCAAAGTGGCGGGTAGTACCATCTTAGAAGTAGTTTATTGGCACACTCCCGATTAGTGATGCAGAAGGAGGAGGCCCGCGTGCGAGACCAAATGTCTGACCAGACCTGTTCTTCTATTGGGTGTCCTAGGTCTGTTTCCCATTGGTTCATGTAGGTTGCTCTAGCGACCAGGAGATTTGTCTGCAACAGCTTGTACATCGCTGAGATGCGCCTTCGGCGTGGGGGGGGGGGGGATCTGCGATTGTCAGCTCTGTAGGGTCTAGATCTCGGGTCGCTGCCTTGCGCGTTGTTGGATGGGAACACCAATGCCGCAGTTGCACGTATGTGAATCCGTCTGTTCCCGCCAGGTCAAAGGTGTTTTTGCATTGTTCAAAGGTGAGTGGCTGATTCCTCTCAAAGAGCTGGCTTAGGGAGCTGAGGTCGCCGGCGATCCAGTTCTTAAAGTTCACTAGGTGGGTTCCTGGGGAGAACACTGTGTTATGAAATACCGGGGAAGCTAGGCCTAGGCATCTAGGGGATTCCCCTCTGTTTACGAGTCCATTACCAAGCTTTTACAGTTTGCCTAGTGGAAGAGAGGATGTTCGGCCACGTTCTTCGGAGGACGGGGAAAGGTGCAGGAGGAAGCGGAGAGGGAGGGGTAAGCGGGATTGTTCAATCTCAACCCATCTAGGTCTGTTCGAGGTTATCGTCCAGCCCACAGTGTGAGCCAGCTGGGCTGCGATCTGGTATTTCTAGAGGTCTGGGACTCCTAGGCCTCCCAAGTTCGGATTGCTCAGCATCGTCTTGAGCGGGATCCTTGACTTTTTACCTTTCCAGATGAAGCGTAGTACCATCCTTTGGAGGCGCAATAGTGGGGACCGGGGGATCAAAACTGGAATGGCCGAACAGGTGTAAAGCAGGCGTGGAAGGAGGTTCATTTTACATGCCGCTATGCAGCCCAGTAGTGAGATCTCCTGCGAGAGCCAGCGAGTGAGGTCCTCCTCTAAGGTCTTGAACACTGGTTGAAAGTTCGCTTGGTAGGTATCCTCCGATCGGGCTGTGATCTGTACTCCTAGGTAGGGGATGAACTCTTCGCTGAGCTGGATCGGGCAGAGGGCTCTGAAAGAATCCTTATCTTCCTGCTCCAGTCTCACCCCCAGGGCCGATGATTTCGCGAAGTTTATCGCAAATCCTGAAACTTTACCAAAGCGATGAATTTCTGCCAGGGAGGACCTCAGCGATTGGGTGGTGTCCGATATGGTTAATAACACATCATCCGCATATAGTGCTATTTTATGTTGAGTGGGGCCTACTTGGAGGCCTTTAATTCTGGGGTTCAGTCGGATCCTTTGGGCCAGTGGTTCCATAATCAGGGCGAAGAGCAGGGGAGACAAGGGGCATCCTTGTCTGGTGCCGCATGATAAGGGGATCGGGTTAGATAGGAAGCTGTTAACGCGGAGCAAGGTCTTCTGTGATTGGTAGTTCGCTAAGACGAGTTTCTGAAATGTGGGTCCAAAGTGAAAGGCCTCTAGGGTGAATCGGAGGAATGACGAATCTACTTTGTCAAAGGCTTTAGTTGCATCTAAAGCTAGCACAGCCAATTTACGTGCATCTCGTTGAGTGACTTCGACCAGGTTTAGGACCCTGGGGACGTTGTCTGCAGCGGATCTATTCAGTACAAATCCTGTCTGGTCTGGGTTGATTATGTCCAGTAGCACTCTCGCTAATCGGTTGGCCAAGACCTTTGAATAAATGTTAGCGTCCAAATTTAGTAGAGAGATAGGTCTATACGCTGTGATGACTCTGGGGTCTTTTCCCGGCTTCAGGGCGAGAACCGTGATCGATTCCTGCATGGATGAGGTGATGAACCCCGAGGTAGCGAAGGAGTTAGAGCGATGTGAGGGGGGTCACCAGCTGCGAGCGAAAGACTTTGTAAAAGCGGGTCGATGCGAGAGTAAGTTCTGTGTACATAAGAATAGAATGAGTAGTCGCGGACCTCTGGGTGTAAGACTCCATGTGTCGACCACATCCAAGGTGCGGAAAAGTTTAAGCAGAGCTGTGGGGGGTGAGATTTATCTTTGATTGGGTCAGGGGCTCCGTTGAAGTCTCCCGCTATTATCGTTTGACCCTCCACGAATGGCGGGAGGGCATCTTCCAGAGCTGAGTAAAACTCTTCCTGTTTATCATTCGGGGCGTAGATCGAGATAAGGGAGTATAGCTGGCCGTAGATCCAGCATTTAATTGCTACGAAGCGGCCATCTGGGCAAAGCAAAGTGTCTAAAATCTGTGGTCTAAGTGTCTTAGCGATGAGTAAAGCTGCTCCACCTTTTTTGGTGCCGTTCGATGCAAGGAATTGTCTGTCGCGGAGCCTAGTGAAATCTGCTGGAATCAGGTGAGTTTCTTGAAGGAATACGACTGAGGCCTCTTCGTTCTGTAGACGCCGTAGCATAGATTTCCTCTTCTGCGGCCCGTTTAAGCCTCTGACGTTGAGGGTTAGGAACTTCACTTTCAGGTGTGGTTGAGGGTCATCGCGGGCTTTCCTCGATGGCTGGGTGGGCTCTGCGGGGGAGAATCATGAGTTTCAGGCATCATCCAAGAGCTTGGTGACAATGCAGTTCTCTGGTGGTCTTGTTTTATAACCTCTCCAATGGGAGGGCAAACTGAAACGGGAGGGTGAACATGGATGTGTGTGGGGGCCGGGGTTTTCTGTGCGGCCTTCTCCACAGCCAACAGAGCCCAAACTGTTTTCCCCGCCAACAGGGCCGGTGTAGAACCATTGGACTTGGTTCGCCTCCAAGGTTGAGTTGGTGACATACTCCTCGGAGTGGGGTATGGGCCGCTCGGGGCCCGCGGCATAGTTATGTTCCGCTTTAGTTTCGGGATTGGCTAGATCACGATAGAGGGGTCTGACTGGACCATCGTATCCTCCGGCGTCTCTGTGCTTTAGACCAGGATTATTGTTGCTGTCTTTGGGGTGATTGGTCCGGTTCTTCTGGCGGGAGATGAGGACTGGAGGAGAGCGAGGCCTCCGGGCATTTTGGATGCAGGATGGATTTTGCGTCCTCAAGATGGCTGATTTTGCGCAGGGTTCCCTGGTATGTGAATTGGAGAGTGGAAGGGAACAGCCATCGGTAGCAGATCTGCTGGCTTTGGAGGAACAGGGTCAAGGGCTTGAGGGCTCTTCTTTTCTGAAGGCTCATCAGGGAGATATCCTGAATATCTGAAGTGGGGTACCCATGAATGAGAGCTCGTCCTTGGTGCGGCTTATCGCCGAGATGGCCTCTTTGGTGGCGTAGAAATGGACTCTAGTGATTACATCCAGGGGGCCATCTGAGTCTACTCCTCGCCTCGGGCGAAATCTGTGGGTTCGGTCCAGGACGAGTTGAGCTTTGTCCGTGAGCGGGAGAAGGGCATGGAAAAAATTGCTTATATATTCTGGTAGTTCTCTGTCTTGGACAGACGACGGGACCCCTCGGATGCGCAGGTTATTCTGTCGTGCCCTATTCTCCAGGTCCTCCTGCTTAAATTCGAGCACTTTGCTTCTAGTCTGGAGCGTTTGAATCTCGCGTCGCATTTCTATTAGCGTTGCGTCATGGCTCTGGGTTAAGTCCTCGACTTCTCCTAGCCTCTGTTCGGCTTCTGTGAGTCGTTGGTCTGTCTGTTCTAGACGTGTGGTGAGCTCGGTCATGCAGGACCTAAACTCAGCTTTGATGTCCCGCATGAAGGCCACAATGTCATCTTTGGTGGCCAGCTTAGCTTGTTCTTCCGGGGCCTTCTGTGGGGTGAGCCTAGGGGGAAGGTCTGGCTTCTTTGCCTTATCCGGCGCTAGGAGCATGGTGGAAATGTCCGATGACTTGGGTGTTTTAGCGGGCTTTGACATCTTGCCAGTACAATGACCCTGGGGTTTCCTTTTCCGGATGGGTCGCAAAGGGTAGGGGACTGCCCGCCAGGGAGCTGCTGTTTCAGGCTCTACACAGGGCTGAGATCCGGCATATCAGGGTGACGGTGGGCAGGGGCGCCCCAGGAATTCACCAGGTGGCTGGGCCAGCGGAGGATCGAGGTTCAGGCTTCTATGGCCGTGTCCGGGTCCCTCTGTCGTAGCTGGAATGGTGTTGGAGGAGGGTAAGCCGGAGTTCAGCTACTTATCGGGGACTCAAGTGATTCACCCCCGTTGGGCAGAGTTTAGAGCCAAGGCCTCAAGGCCCTCAATTAGTGAGTGCCTCGGGGGGCCGAGCGCTTCGCTCACTCAGCAGGGCCGATGCTTATAGGGGATGGGCTCACCTCTCTTTTGTCGTCGCTCTCGGATGCCGCAGTTCTTCCAGTCCTCAGTTCGGATCTGGCTCTGACGCTGCTCGCTGGTCAGCCACGGAGAGGGGAACCCTTCATTTTCACGGCTCCGTCCGCGTCAGTACCCTGGAAATCTTTGGAGCGAGCCGCCGGTGACAGGGCGAGGAATCTCTCCTCTCAGCTCCACCTCCTCAGCAGGTCCCGTCCGCCATCTTGAAAACGTCGCTGCCGGACTGCGAGCGCAGGGGAGTTCGATCCATTTCAGTGCTTAATCGGGGAATAATGGAGCCTTACTGCACATCGGCGAGTGCCCCAGCATATCAGCTTGCCATAGCTCCATCAGTCGATTCGATCCGTTCACTAGGGGTTGATTAAATGCTAAATGCTGCGGGTCTCCGGCGGAGGCCCTCAGGGAAGCAGCTGCATCGCTGGCGCTCCAGGCCACGCCCCTGTGAGGTTATTTTTTAAGTATAAATAAATAACAGACAAAATGTTCTCCAGCATTGGGTCTGCCATGGATTCACATGCTCATGAATGTTCCCCATCAGGCTGGGAATCCTCTGTAAAAGAAAAACATTTTCACCTTCACTTACAAACTGTATTTCTCCATTAAACCAATCACTGTCCTCTGGGTCATGCTGCCCCATCCAATGACAGTCCTCTCCGTAAGCCCCTCCTCTGGCAGTCTTCAGAATGTTACTGCATGCTTCAGTGTTGAGATTCCTCGATTTTGCTCTCTGAACTACTTTTGTGTTTTTTCATGTTTATTCAACGGAAACAAGTTCTATTTTTGTACAAAAGGAGCTTGTGTGCTCTTTTCTCCATCTACCGACATCGAGGATCTGTTGTCAGTGAATTTCAGCACCCCTCAAGGGCGTAGATCGTCGAAGCTTCTAGAAGGCCATCAGGCCTACTTGCGCCCTCCGACCGAGGAGAAGGCAGGAAGGTGCCTCTTGAAGCGCTGCACCAAATGGGAGTTATTGACTGTGTTGGTGGAGGACAAGCACTTAATGCCTCTACTGCCTGCACCTGGACCACAAGGAGGTGGAGTGGGAGATATGCCTCTGGGTTCTCCAAGAAGATTAGGGACAGGCACAGTAGACTTGCGGCGTGGCTTAACAATGAGGCCTTTGACTCGTGCTCCAAGCATGGCAAGCCTCACCCAGGACCGGCCGGTCCGAGGAGCAGTCTTCTAAGTCCTTTGAGGGTGCCTCATCCGTGGGGGCCCAAGACAAGTCAGTTCTTGACTGCTAGTCTTGGTTCGCTGCAGAATCGGGTACCAAGGTGGATGGGGAAAGATCGACTTACTCTTCTGCCTCCATTGCCAGCTGGCACTTGAGCAGCTCCTCATTAAAGGAAATAATCTACCCCGGCTAAACTGCGTGAGAAGCCGCGGATGGAGAAGGCTGACAGCACAAGCAGGCTCAATCGGCACATGCTAAAACTTTGGCGACAGAGCCGACAACAGCTACTACCACGACAGCTAAGGGCACTGACCCTGCGAAGGTAGCTCCCACAGCGCAGAAGGTATCCCTACCCCTAAGGCGCAACACCGCTGCAGTGACTTTGGCAAAGTCTGCTGGCACGCCAGAAGGGGGAACACCAGCTCAGGCCCTGATTCAAGATGCTCTGGCGGTGCGGGGGGGGATTGAGGAGGATAAACTGCCTTCCCAGGCCCAAGTCATGGACGTCTCATCCACGGACGACGACCAGGAGTCCCTGTGCACAGAGTCCACGAAAGGGGGGGAAGAGGAGCAGGGGGGGAGGAGGGGGAGGAGGAGGGGGGGATGAGGAGGAGGGGGAGGGGCAGGGGGAGGGGGAGGGGGAGGAGGAGGAGGAGGAGAAGGAGAACCAGAAGAGGTTGCCCCGGTTACGGTGGTACCTCGGGTCCCACTCCAGCCTCCACGTTGGGTTCCTTCTCCCCCCAGCAGACCCAGGCATTGGTACGGGGACGGATATGGACATGACGGATGGTGACTAGGATATCGTCGCAGCGGACTGTGAGTCTCTGCATTTGTATACGCCACATAGGGTGTTGCACCAGATAGGGTGGGATCATTCCACTCCATGATCTCCCAGTGCATCCAAGGTATTCCAGCTTGTGCCAGAGGAAACCAAGAAGGGCTACTTGTACCAGAGGCATGAGGCCAAGAGGAAGAGTATCATGGTGGTACACCTTCTGGATAACGTTTGGGAATAGCGCATGGCCCTCATGAAGAAACCTTGCACGGCTCCAGCCAAACGGGATAGGCTGGAGAAGAAGTATCTGATGCCGGACAACACACACCTAAGTACCTGAGGTCACAGCCACCAGATTTGGTGGCATAGGTGGCCACGAGGAAGCAGTCGGCCAACCTGTCCCTCTGGACAGTGGGGTTGGGGCGGAGGAGGATGGACGCCATGTGGAAGGTGATGATTTACATCACAGCATCCCCTCTCAAGGTGGCCAACACACTGGTGATCCTAGCCAGGTACGACAGGGAGCTGTGGTACAAGCGGGGGCCTATTCTAGAGTTCCTCCCTGACGATAAGAGAATGGAGGCAATAGCTCTCTTCCAGGAAGGGGAAGTGGCGTCCGATCACGCCATCACAGTGGCATTGGATGTCGCAGACACAGGGTTTCCAGCAGATGGGAACTGCCTCCGTCGCCAAGGCTGGATGAAGTCCACACATTTCTGTCAGGAGGTCCTAGCAAAGGTGCTGGACATGCCATTTGGTGGGAATTTATTTGGGAAGGTCTTTGAGTCCCTCCAGGCCATCAAAGCGGATACGGAGACTGCCCATTCCCTGGGCACTCTCCAGCAGCACCGCTCTTTTCGGGTAAAGTTGAGCAGGTATTCCAAAAGTTTCTCCCCATGGTACAGTCAGCCTTCCAGATCCACAACTGAGGAAGCCTACAGAGGCCGTTCTTGGGCCTATGGTAGCGGCGAATAGCGTCTCAATCGCCTGCAGGGCAGGACGCCGGCACTGAAGCAAGCTTAAACCGTCCAGAATGTCGGGTCCCCACTCGTGCATTTTGTGGCGGGCCAACTGACTTAGTTCGTCAGCGAGTGGAAGATCACCACTGACAGTTGGGTGCTGGACGCCCTTGCCCAGGAGTTTCAACACGTGTGTCCGCAGCTCCCTCGCGTTACCCCTAGGGAGCAGCACATCCCTCAGCTCTTGAAAGAGGTATGGCCTTGCTGCGAAAAAGGGTGATGGAGCTAGTTCTTCAATGGCTCCTGGGCTACAGCGTCTATTCCAGATTCTTTCTCACCAGAAAGTAGACTGAGGGGGGGCGCTGGAGTCCTATCCTAGACCTAAGACCAAATGCCTGAAGTCCCAAAAGTTCAGGATGGTTCATGTTGCATCACGTTCTCGGCCAGCTGGAAAAATACTTCTTGACGTCATTGGACCTGGAGAATGCCTACTTCCATGTCCCCATTCACAAGAAACATCAGAGGTTTCGTAGTGAAGGGACAGCACTACCAGTTCAAGGCTCCACCTCTCGGTTTGAAGTCGGCCCTCTGAGTGTTAGCAAAATTCCTGGCACCAGTGGCTGCCCATCTACGCCTACAAGGGCATACACGTTTACCCGTACCTGGGCGACAGGCTAATTTGCACCCGCTCACAGGAGTTGGCCATCGGGGACACAGATGACCGTCCAGCTACTGACTGATCTGGGATTCTCCAACTATCCGAAGTCCTGCTCAACACATCACGGAACACGCTGTTCATAGGTGACACTCAATACAGTGTCTTGCCTGGCGTCTCCCTTGGAAGAGAGCATAGCAGCCATTCAAGGAAGGGTGCAGCGACTGTCGTCGATGAAGACAGCCACCGTATGGACCATCCAGTTGTTACTGAGCATGTCGTCCTGCATCTACCTCTGCAGGTTGCAAATGCGACCCATTCAGGAGTTCCTGGATGCGTGCTTGATAAAGGTGCCCGGAAGCTTAACGGACAAGATTCCTCTTGACGAAGAGTTCATCGGGCGATTTCAAACACCCCTCCACCCCCCGTACCAGGAGACTGTTACCACGGATGCTTACACCAGAGGTCTGCACGCCAGAGGAGGATCTCCATATCAACCTCCTGGAGCTACGGGCAGTCTTCTGGCCCCTCAAGTCCTTCCTTCCGTCTCTGAAGGGCAAGGCGGTGAGGATCTTCATGGAAAACACCATATTCTACATCGGGAAACTGGGGCACTCTGTCCCCACTGCTCTTCAAGGAAGCGCAGGACTTGTGACGCACATTAGTACATAACGCTCCACAAACTATACACTTGGAGCTTGGCTCCTGCTGTCATAGACTTTGGTCACCTAAAACTGCCTCAGCATTGCCTTACTATATGATGCCAGAAAACTATATAATCGATGATGCAATTTTTAATAAATAAAGTCAAAATAAGGTTGTACAAAGTAACTCTTGCAATGCAATACTTATCTCAGAATAGGTGCCTTACCCTAGCTAGAGCTCTAATCATCTCTAAACTAGGCTATTGTAATGCCCTGTATATTGGAGCAACTAAATCCACGATCAACAAAATTCAGATACAGCAAAACAATTCGCTTCGAGCAGTATTGAACATCCCTAAGAGAGAACATATCTCGGAAACAAGAAGGAAACGCAAATGGCTTACCACTTATGAGAAAATTGGACTTAAAACAGTGTCCCTCACACACAAAGCTCTAAACAACAAAGCCCCTCAATACTTAGCTGACAGAATCTCCAGAACTAAATCTACTAGAAAAACTAGACTAGCTAACACTAATCGCCTCCAAGTACCCTGATTCAAATTCGCTGGAACTAGATTCCCAGTCAAAGCTGTGCAATTGTGGAACGAGCTACCTGTCAATTTGAGAACAGAACAATCCTTTACCAAATTCAGGCAATTCGTGATTAGTTGGTTGATAGTAACAAATGTTAAATGATTGAATGAACCTGCTCCTGTTTACCGACATGCCTGCCACAACTGTTATCTACGACTACCATTTCCATAGTTATTACTTGTTAACCTCTCACATGTATGACACTCTGTAACTTGCAACCTTGCACTAAGCTGTAAGTTTTCTTATCTCCTGCGCCCTTATACCCTAGGGTCTGGTGCGCATAATAAATACTAAACGAAGAAACAAGTCAAACCAATAAAATGTTACCTGTTCCTTACCTTGCAACAGTGTCTGGGTAAAAAAAATAGTTGCCAAAGATGTCATGGAAGTTGCAAAACATTTATATCCTCTGATGGCACACCCAACCTCCATGTTGGGATTGAACTATGGCCCTATGTAGACTGATGGGTCCTCCCTTTGAGCCTGTGTATAAATATTGTCCAAAAGATGGCTTTCCTCATTGTAATTACATCAATGAGGTTAATCGAACTTCAAGCACTTTCTGTAGAGGAAACGTTGGTCACAATTCACCAACATGAGATGCGTTTTTAGAACTCGCCCCCCCCTTGTCCGACAAACATTTCAAAACTTTGTCCATCAATCCATGCAATTACCTGTTTCCTTCAGACCTCCCCCATCCCCCCAAACAAACTGGAAACATTGTATTGTATTACATTGTATGTTTTGGGGATGAAAAAGCGCCTTGACAGGGCGTCCTGGAATACTATCTCTCCTCTTACGTTAAAGATAATTGAACAAATGGATGCTCCTCAAACCACTTAACAAAAGAACTACAAAACAAAATGACATTTTTCAAATACATCAGTAGGAAGTGAACCTATGAAAATGTAGAAAATGTATGTGACAGATTACATGGCGGACAGAGTATTTAGTATTTTATTTATAGTGCGCACCTAACCCGGGGGTAGCAAGGCGCAGAGACATCAAGAGGATTTGCGAAGCTTGTTACATACAGAAGGATGAAGTCCAGCTGAGGTTACATTACTGGAGCATCAGAAACAATTGAAGCCGGTGAGGCTTAAGTTACAGAAAAATATACAGATACAAAATGCAGGTTATATCATGAATTGTGTCTACGCAGATTAGTTGAACACCAATGTGTACAAGTTTACAGTCATAGTAGTGTGGCGCAGAAGGCAGGCGTTATATATCATGGTCCTTGAGCCACTGAATAGACCACCTTTCAGCCAAGTACAGGGCTAAAAATATAATAAATTCACAGGATAGTTTCTCACCAGCAAGTTTAGATATAGACCGCCCTCGAGAGACATGAGACCGATTTTAAGGAACCGCTAGTACAACATGTGAGAATACAGGAAGCAAATATAAATGCTTTTTGAATAAATAACAGAAGCTGGGAATCGAAGAGGAATTACCAAACATGACCATTTTCAAGAAACAATCCAACAAGCTATACAAACCAGAGGAGGGGGAAGAAATGGAGGAAGCAGTAAAATAAACAAAGACAAGAACAAGATCGGGGACCAAAAGACAACAGAAAAGGGGACCCAATTGAACTTGGTACTTCCTTTATCAGATGGGTAGGTTATTGTCCACACCAGACCTTGCAGGACTTTCCTTTGCATCCACTAATAATAGCAACCTCATACATACACATTGGTATTTTCATATACATTAGCGAACGTACACAGGATGGAGGATTTTAACATCTTCAGAAGATGTTGGAGATGCCCAACTTCTTAGAGCACTAAAAGAGGATGCAGACTTGACAAACGGGATTACATTTCTTTTTCAGGATAATTTATATATGCAAGAACTACAACCGTCCAAACTCGTACCCTTAATATCACAAGATAATGTAATTTAAATTGTTCGCATAGCAGTAACCATGGATAGCCACAAGCATATAGAATAAAGATACAATATTGGTCAGTCCAAAATAAGAACACCACAATCTGACAAAACAAGAGACGTGCCTTGAATAACTTGGCTAATGACAATAGCATTGTTATCAAAGAGGCAGACCTGGGAGGAAATATTCTTATTTTTTAATCATCATGATTGTTAGTATGGCAGAAATGAACTACAATTGCCAAGATGTTACAAGCAACTTGAGGAGAATCCACTAAAGGTAATAAGATCAACAGCCAAGATTATAGTCACAAAATGGTACAGAAAGGGACCCCTTATTGATGAAAAAAGAACATCCAACCATCGATACCATCTACTGTTTACTCAAAGTCCATACACTCTGACATACTCCTGGACGTGAGACCTATAGTTAGTGGGATGGGCAGGATAAAAGGGAATATTTCAAAATATATAGACCTTGCTATTCAAGCCACAAATTACCGTAAATCCTATGTGAGGGATTCCATGCACATTTAGCAAATCCTGGAAATGGTAACATGGAAAGAGCAGTACATATTGGTATCTTTAGATGTAAAAGCATTGTATACCTCGCTTTGACATGAGCTAGCTATGGTAACACTAGACATTACATGCATTGATGCCTCCAACATATTGCATGCATTTGCAAATGATTTGACTTTAAAAATATATATATATCTTTTTACTTAATGGAATGCTAATATAAACAGGTTAATGGTGTGGTGATGGGTGCCAACTCTGCCCCATCACTAGCAAACATATTAACCCAGTGAATTTGTGAAGATGCCTGCACTCTGGAACAATCAATTTATTCAAAGTAAGGGTGTGATACCAATATATTGATGACATTCTTATCCGGAAAGGTACAGAATTGTAACTACAGCAATATGTAGATTATTTTTTTAAAAAAAAATAGCTTTGAAATTGAATTAAGTTACACATTTAGCGGAACAGGAATCCATTGCATAGACCCTCAAGTTTTTGTTGCTGGAAACAAGTTAGGGAGTGAAACTTATCAGAAAGCAATTGATGTCAATTCAATATTGCATGCTGCCACTGCAAAACCACCTTCGAAAATATTCCAATAGGTGAATTCATAAGAGCAAAGAGAAACCGTAGTCCTAATACAGCTTTTGATGAAGTATGAAATTACACAGCAATTTCAAGACCAAGGATATATTCGGAATGTTCTTAAAATGGCAAAGAATATAAGGTATTGGCTAGAAATAGAAATGACCTAATAGTACCCAAAGCAACATAGCAGTGATTGAAGAGAAGTAACTTTAAAAAAAAATGCATATTTATTGACTTTTTAAAAGTGACAGTTACAATAAAGTGGCATAGATGATCACATTCTTTTAAAACTTTAAAATTAAACTGTTCCCCCTTTAATCCCCTCTGCCCACCAACTGCCTGAGAATAATCTTGCGACATTCAGATCTCATTTTGTGACACATTCACCTTGGCTTTTTCTTGTATGGTTTGGGTAGTGTTTTCACCATTACTTTGAACAATGTTACTGTTAGGGCAATCCACTGCAGTATGTCCGTACCAAGTTCTTTTTTTTGCTCCCCTAGCGCTATCCCTCACACCCCTGTTTCTGCTGTTGACCTTTCCTCAGGTATTCCCACCATCTGTCGATGCTCGTGCTATTGATGGCCAAACGCAGCATAGCTATGCAGTGGAAAGCTAACACATATACTAGGTCTTTAATCTTCCCCATAGTTTTGTTTACTGTCTCTCTTGAGGAGCCCCAATATGCATGCTTCCGGGGACTGGATGTCGGGGTTAATGCATCCAGGGGCCACTCTTTTTGCCACCTGTCTCCAAAATTCCTGTATATTATGACATTCCCAAAAGATGTGTATCACACCTGCGTTTTCTTATTTGCATTTAGGACAGGACCGATTAACGCTCCTTGAAGAGAAGTAAGACTTATTACTAGATACTGTAATGACAACACGCTACTGAGAATGTCATATTATGTTGGAACTAATGCCATTTATTAGCTTGAAACCCTTAGTCGCATACAGTCATGCACCTCCATTATGCACTTGACTGTCCCTTGTTCATGAAGAGAAGTCAGGAATGATATGACAACCAGCAAACCAAGAATGACCAGATAATAGACCTGGTTTTTCAAAACGAAATTTGTAGTATATGTAATATTATGTTTGAGTGATTATGTTGGAAGCACAATCTGGGAGATGAGAACACAAATCCAGGAACACCTACATATCATTGGAATCCAGGATCAGCAGTTACTACTTGCATCACATTGGCAAAAATATCAGAACGAAAACCAGAGTTGGACTATACAGAGAAATGCCTGATAGAACATGAGGAGACTGGGAACTTAAGTTAAGACGCTAGTTGGTTGGCAAACATTCCACACTGTACATAAGATGTATGTCCCCCCCCCCCCTCTGTACAGTTGACTCTATAGAGTGACGTTATAAACCGAAGAAAGTATATTATACAGCTTTTTGTCCATTGAAAATGTATAGCTCTCCATGCACCCTGTTATAAATGTCACCTGTGTAATTCACATGTCACTCAATCTTGCACCTTGATATACGTGTCACATGTATGATTCACACTCCCATGACTCAATCTTGCAGCAGATTGCCTCATACAATGTTTGATACTATAAAATGTATACCTTTTCATATAGCATGAATCCTTTGAAAGTATGGTGAAATTATTAGCATTTCTTCAATATGAATTTATAGCATAAGATGTGTACATTTTCATACAGTATGGATTCTGTTGCTAACAGATCCTCCATGATGTGATTCAGAATGTGTGCATCACTAGTCACAATACAGTGGAATTAAGGCTTAAGCAGTACTACTCAAATAATTGCTTCTGAAAAAGTATGCAATATTACAACACCCAATGGTAAATGTCACTAAGTTTAGCACTCGCACCTAATTGATTCATTGAATTATTTCAATTGCGTAAGCAATGTATCACTTATTCAGGCGTTGGATACTTCCTTCATAAGAAATATAGGATAGGACAAAGTAACAATACTCTACATACATATGCATACCTCCAGTAACAAGATACACCAATCTTTATTACACTATATAAAAATGCAGAACGATCTACAAAATCATACAACTTTTAATCACCACTGAGGGAATAATTCTATATTGGTATTTTTAAAATAACTCGACTGTGATACATTTTTATAGCAAATGTCACTGATCTCATGTGATGTCACAAAAGATGGACATCAACAAATAAAATGCTGGCCCCAAAAGGGACACGCTAGATGCGAACAATGCAGAGTACAGCACAGATAGAACACTACATTTATAATATGGGTATGCTTAATTCTTATGTGATGCAACTTGATATATATGATGTGGTGTATAGCAAACATGTGATCAGATATTGGAGAAATCATGTGAGAATGTCACAAACAAGACCACCTTAAACCAAGCAACAGGTGTTTCATAAACTATGGGAAAGCAATTGGTACTGTTCTTACTTCACAAAAATTAAGGATAGCAGGCAACTAACAGTAAGGTCCAGTAGTACTTCACACAGCAGACAAATTCAGAAGTATCGTAAGCAGCGGTTCAGTGTTTCTCGAACTGAGGGGTGTGGTTTGATGCTGCGTGGTCCTTTCCTCTAGTCGAGAGGCTGGCGAGATGGGAGACGCAAGCTCTTGTTGCTGGGAGTGTTCCCAGCGAGGCACCCCTCACACTGCCCACAGAGCCACCCATACCCCTGTTTGAGGAGTTTGTCGCTGTCTGCGGAGCTCGGTGCCTGTGTGGCTGGGAGTTTTGGAGCACAGTGTTGAACCCAGAAAATGTGCCTCACTCAAAGGAGTTTGAGCTTCCGTGAGGAGTGGTTCTTGATTGAATATGGCAAGGCAAACTGATGTATTAGGTACTGACCATATAGCACTGTGTAGTGGTGATTCGGCCACTGAGCTGTTGAGCGGAGAATCTTAATGAATAGCCAACAGTGCGTTCTCCACAAGCGAAGAAGCCAGCAGAGAACGCTCAGTGAAACAACAGTGCATTGTGAGTGAAGAGGGGAGCTGCAGAGAGCAGCAGCCCTGGGTGTGCGACGTGCTTTCACTGGAGCTGGTTTTGGAGCTGAGAGGTGCATCGTGTACAGTGAGCTGTCACCTCTGTGCCTCCTGCACAGCCCTGCTCTTTCTCGTGCTTTTCCCCTTTAGTAGGGCTATTTTAGCCCTAAAGCTCACACCAATGAAGTGCACCTTAGCCCGCAAATATGGGCTACGTAGTGCAGCCATTCGAACGAGCAAGACCTAGGAGCCCGGACGCTCCCAATACTCTCTGTAGCAAAACCTCTTGCACCAAAAAAGATGGACTAGACAAAAGTATTGAAACTCACCCGATCATCACCGGCTTTTTCACTGTCATTCCATCTTCTATGACTTGAACTCAAAGTGAAACACTGCATTTACAGTCACAAAGCGAAAGCATGGTTCCGTGTATTTCCCCCACAATTGACAACTCCTTACTAAAAATGTGCATAGGACTAAAGCGAGATTCACTTGGCGGAGTGATTATTGGGTAAGATTTTCATAACAATGATAAATCTTCCTGACCTGTGTCAACCCCATAACCTTTTGCTTCACTTGTGGATTCTTTGTTCCCTATACCTCAGTGAGTGGCAATTTCTTCCACACTCACAGAATCTTTTACTCTTTTTATCGGTGTCATTTTTAAGACTCTCCGTAGTCTTTAATTTGGTCCTCTTTGACAACTTTTGGTATATGCCTTATTTTTTATTGTTGCAGGGTTGCACTTGGTGCTCCTCTTTAATTTCCACAAGCTCAGCCAGAGAAAGTCAAAGTTCCCATGGGTAGAATGGATCTTTGGATCCAGTTTACATTTTGTTGGGTGAAACTAGCATCCACCACATTATGTGGCATGCTGGGGAGATGCAATGTATTCCCTTTCTCCTTTTTACTGTAACATTTCTGTTACAGGCTTACCTTTGTCTGTGGCAGAGAACCTTTTTACTAATTCGGTGCATTTACCGCAGACTTTTTCTGCAGCCCTGGTAAATGCACCGATGGGTGCTCATTTTACCTAAATGACCCCTATGTTCTTTTACGCCATTTCAGTGTTCCTTGTCCTTTCTTTTTCCTTCCCCAGACCTCCTGGTTGAGAAAATCATTAGTGTCAATTTTGTCTGTGGAACCCCTGCCCAGGCTCCAGAGTGTCTGTGAAGGCAGGAAGCGAGGGAGTAGTCCAAAACTCTGCAGCCTTTCGCCTTCCAGTGAGAATCCAGTTCAAACTGGGAGGCTGGCTGTCCTAAAAGGTCTGCCAAACCCCCAATTGGAATGTTGCAAGGCTGTTTGATTGGTTGGCTCCCTGCATAAAAGTCAAATGCTGGAAGCTGAAGAGATAGTCGACCACTGGAACCAAATACGAAGAGGAAGATAATGCAGCTGCGATGATCTCCAGTGACCCGAGAGCCTGCTTTTACCCTTCCTTCCAATCAACCTGCGGACTTTCAAAACGACGACCCAGAGCCTGTTAAGACTTGACGCCCTGCATTTCGTTTATTTTATTTTTATTGGATTTTCAACTTTAAACCAACAGGAATTTTCATTCTCCCAACTCAGTCACCACCCAAACCCCCACCCCCCCATACACTGGTGTAAATGTCAGAATTGTGGACTTCAGGATATATCCAGTATCTGTATGTTGTGTGGCCAATATTGTCCGTAATGTTCTCCATGGAGGAAGTACAGGATTGACGCCAATTCTAGAAAATGTTGTGTCCCCCCGCCCCCCACCCCCCTGGATTGCATAAGTGACCCATTCCAAGGAGACAAAATGCCATAGTTTATAGCACCACTCCTTGTTGTGTGGGGGCTGCAGGGGGGGAGGTCTCTGGTTTTCCTTGTCTGTGGTCCAAAAAGTATGGCTGCCATCTGTGTTATACCCTTTTCTTTTATGTTTTGTCCACCGTCTGTTGTCCTTTTCTGCCATACCCAAAAAACGTTCCCCCTAGAGATCTCTCTACCCGGCACTCAAACCTTGTTTGCATGTTACACTTGACCTTGTCCCAGAAGGGTGGAAGTTTGGGGCAGGACCACCAGACATGTAGCTAATCCCCTCCCCTCCCTGCCACATTCCCTCCAGTATGTGTCAGGTGTACTTGGCGTTATCTTTTGAATCATTATTTTAAACACCAAAATTCCCTGATCTGGATCGATCTGGTCATGCTAGGGACATCTGACCAAGTTTGCCCATGCCGCCTCTGAGGGTATCGTTCCCCAATGTTTTCTCCCATCGAATTTGATATGGTAGCTTTGCCTGTGGGGGTTAATTTGTTTAGTTTCGAGATTAGGTGTCTATCCCCCGGGTTGGTGGTGAGAAATTTCTCAAAAGGTATGTAAGGGGTCTCAGTGCTGTAGATCTATTGGGAGTTATGAATTATTTTGAATAGCGTTTTTCAAGCCGCGAGGACTGTAAGCGTCTCAGATTTGATGTTGAGGTTCCTGTATACATAGATGTCGGTTTTTTTCTTTTCTCAAATAAAGCAGCAATGAATGAAGGGGATACAGTGACTATATTATTGTCGACCACATGCATTTGAATTAAGGACTAAAAAGCGCACATAAATGGAGTGAATACAAAAGTGTAAATTGGGATCGCTTCTGGAAGATGGGCATTTCAAGAAATAAGGACCCGTCTAGACGTTGAGTTGAACATAAATTAGTAAAATGTGTCAAGTCACTGGAAAGAATAATATCTACTTATGTACAAGTTCTGATGAAGATGAGCTACTAAACCCATTGGTGGATATTTAGGTAGCATAACGTCGAAACTATAGTTGAGATGTTTTGTTAAAAGTATAGCGAGGAATATGCGAATTGGTAGAATCCTCCACAAACGCCTATAGTCGACTATCACTTGTATGGTGGTGTTAATTGTGAAAACAAACTGGCTCTAGCATTGCAATCTAAGAGTTAATAGATGAATAGCGTTTTATTGACTCTTGGTTTGCACATGCACTTTTTTCTCCTATGTGGTTAAAAGCATTGGATGATACATTACGATATGTCTTAATTGTAATAGAAAGGGATGTATGTTGTAAATGTTTATTAGTAATAAGTCTGTATGTTTTAAAAATAACTGAAAGTATTGGAATCTTTGGTTCTCCTGCAGCCCTAGTTCCTTCTTACATGTGATGAATGGCTTAATGGCCTTCCCTTGGAACATATCTCTATATTTAGTACATCCCGCCCTTTGCCAATGTGAGAATGAATAGGAGTCTAACCCCGGAGTGAATTAAGAGTGGGGTAAGGGGCGGATGGAAATGTGAGTTGGTGCATTTGCGTCGCTTGGTCTCACAAGTCCTCAACTTGTTTCATGATCTGACTTCGTTGTATGTTTGTGGTCAGTCTAATATTGGCAACCATAACTTTTCTCCCATTCTTGGCCCTATTATTGCTTTTTCCATCTGACCCCATCTCTTATCTGTGTCTTCTCCAAACGTGTTACTCGCATTTGAGCCGCTTGATAGTACTCTTGGAAGTTTGGGGGGGGGGGGGGGAGTCCCCCCTCAGTTTGAGGGAAGCATTAGGGTCTTCAGCGCAATGCAGGGAGGTTTGTTTTTTCCAAATGAAATCTGAGATCTTGTGAAGGGAGCGGACGTAAACGGTTGGGATCGGGAGGCAGTGGTCGAAGTGAGTGGGAGCAGTGCTCCGCTACTTTTTTTTTTCTTGACTTTATTTTTTAAAAACCGTTCCAGTATGATTTCGTTTAAATGTAGGAAGAAGTTGAAACTTGCAATTTCAGGTTACTGCACTGAAAATTCCTTAAACAGCAGGTCTATGTGTTTGGGGGGTTAGTATTGTGTGTGGGAAGGGGCGTGGTGATGTGGTTTGTGGGAGTGGGTCAAGGCCAGCAGTGGACTGCTGTTGGGAGGGCTTAAAAGACCCAGTGCAGGATGACCATTTTAATCAAATTGATCCGTCCCAACCAAGAGACTGTAAACGGGCAGTGAACGGAATGTGTGCAGTTGTTTCTGTTGTGAGAAACTTGAAGGTGTCTCACTTAGTCCCCAGGGATCTCTTGTCCCGGTAGCTAGGACACAGCCATCGCTATTCGATCCAGTTCCTGGGGGTGGACTAGTGAGGGAGGGTCACCTGGATGGGTGGGTCCTTGGGGAGAGGTAGTGGGACACGGACAGATGAGATGTGAGATGCGGAATCCCCCTTCTTTTAACCCCCCCTATCTCGTAGGATGGGCAAATGTCCCAACGCCAGGGTCAGGCAATTGACCAGAATCACACACACCTGACGGCCCTTTCCCTTCCTGGTTCCATGTCTTAAAATCGCTGCAAAAATGGCAGTGAATACAAAATAACATGGCAAAAATGCTGTGGTTTTGCCACCACAATCCTATAAAGGATGCGGGAGACGCCTGCAACCCCCGGTGCCATTATACCCTTTAAGGGGAGCGGGGGACACCCCTGCAATCCCTGCTCCCCTTAAATGGCATAATGGGTTACACCTTTACCGGGTCAAACCACAGCATGTTATGCTGCGATTTCTTTCTTTATTTTTTGGTGACATTTTTGCTGCAATTTTAACACCCTATTCCCCCTTCCCCCGCAGGGATAAAAGGTGGAGCATGAGAGCACAAAATGAGCAAGGCAGACCGCACAATGAGAGATCTAACTTGGCACGGCAGATTTGTGTATGGCGCTGATGAGATTGTGTCGTAAGTCTTAGTGAACCAGACGGAGGGAGGCCACATTCGAGAGGGATCTGAACCCGGAAGACTGGGACCCACGGGGGAAGAACCATCATTGTAAAGACAAGTAGAAAAGAAGTTTTGTTTTGCTGTTTTGAATATATCCGGCCCTCTGAAGCAGGAGAGTGAAAACCAAAGGTCCTGATATCGAAAGGAACTTTCTGGGGATCTGAGCCCGGAAGAGGAGGATCCAGGGGTGAAGAGGCATCACCCAACTTGCAAGCAGAAAGGAACTTTTTGTTTATTATTTTTGGAACACAGCAGATCCTCTGAGGGAAGAGACATTTTGTAGAAAAGAGACTTAACCACTGAAGGCCCTGATAGTTGAAAGGGGAACTGTTAGCTCATGCTGGGAAAGCTCAAGCGTGTGCTGTGCTCAAAATGTGGGGAAGGGAGACCCCTGACTACCGCATACTGACTTATTTGTGAACACTTCTTTCTTTCCTGTGAACTTTATTCCACCCTCATTGTTTGTATTTAGCGTAAGGATTGCCAATAGGTGATTCTTAGTATAGGCCCTTTTATTTGACAAGATGCCAGTAGGACTGCCTTATTATTTGATGGTCATAGCTTGCTCCCATCTTACATTTAGGTTTAGATTTGGCATTTATCCAACCCGCATATACAGTTTAATAAACACCCTTGAACTTTGAACACTTCTCTGTCTTTACTGTTGCCACCATGAGTTCCTTACATAGTAGGGCTGCCAAAAGAGGCTAAATATTTGCCGGGCATAGTTCTCTAAGCATGTGCGTGATGGTTACTACCAAAACTCTGATTCCCTTGGCAACCCAGTGGCACTGTCACTTCTTTCGCTTTTGTCAGTTCGTCATGTTTGAGCGACAGGTTCAGAATTTCAGATTTAGCAATGTTAATTTGTAAGCTGGCCACTATGGCGAACCTTTCGAGTCCCAGTAATACTGCGGGGACCGTGGTAACTGGGTACATGATGGTGAGAAGCAAGTTGTCAGCATATGCCATTACTGTGTCACCTCTGAATGAGATACCTTTATGTCCGAATGGTGACTTTGTGACAATAGAGGTTCAAGTTGTAGTGCATAGAAAAAGAGGGGGGGCTAAGAGGGGTAGCCCTGTTTGGTGCCCCTTTGTAGAGGAACCGGGCAAGACCGGTACCAGTTTAAGTTTGTCTGTAGGGTTATTGTAGTTCGCTTGATCATGGTGATCTAATTGGGGCTGAAGCCTGTTGCTTGCAGAATGTTTAAAAGAAAGGTCTATTCGACTGTCTGTGTCTAGCGACACAATTACTGCAGCATCCCCTTTTTTGCCTACTTTTTCCAATAGGTGCCACGCTCTCCTTATATTATCATGGGTTTGGTGTTTTTTTTATTTTTTATAAACCCTATTTGGTCGGGGTGGATTAGAGTAGACATTAAGCTGTCTAGCCGGTTCGCGAGAATCTTTATTTCTATTTGAGTGCAATTGGGCGATAGGATCCACATTTCACAGGGTCCTTCCCGGGTTTGTGGCGGAAAAGGATTATCTTGGCTTCTTCCATTGAAGTGGATATCTTGCCGTACATGGCGCACAAATTGAATAGGTCAGTTATTTTGGGGGCCAGGATCGTCCAGAATTTGTTTATAGAAAGCGTCAGGATACCCATCTGGGCCCAGCGATTTATTTACTGGGAGGTTTGTTATCAAATACAGGAATTCTTCCCAGGTGATGTTGCTCTCAAGCTGTTTCCTATCGTGGATGGGGGGGGTCTTGTTAAGTGGGGTTGCCCGTTAGTAGTTAGAACTTGGTCTGAATGATCACATTTATAAAGGGTTGTATAAAAAACATGGAATTGCAATGCTTTCAGTCATCTTCACCCCCCCCGCCCCATTAGATCTTTTACCCCTAAAATTGTTGTAGGGTGCTTTTTTGTCCTAGCTGTCCCGCCAGGAGCCTGTCTGCCTTATTAGCTTTAATGTAATATTCTGTCTCATGTAGATTAAGGTTTTTTCTGCTTTTTTAGTATGTACAAGGTCTAATTTACATTTTTCTGTTTTTGTATGCCCTGTGGAGGTTTGGGCTAGCGTCGGTTTCCATCCATTTCAGTGAATCCTTTACTTCGATTTCTAGTTCCTGTTGTATTTGCCTTGAGTTTTACCCTATGGGCTTCGGCCGCGATTAGCGCTTCCCACAGAGTTGCCTTGAAGGCATCCCATAATCACATCCTGTCCTGTTTTTCCATTTATGTTCACATCAAAGTAGTCTCTAATTTTGTGTTTAAGGTTGTCGCAGAGAGCCGGGGTGATAAAGGCATGGTCGGTTGTCTCCAGCTCTGTAATTTGGGTTGGAGTCTGAAGTTTGAGGATGATTATTGGAGCATTGTCTGAGATCCTGATTGTGTGCGTCTGTGCGACATACTTGCTATTAGTGTGGTTGAGCAACAACTGTAGTCGATTCTGGAGAAGAACCTGTGGGAATAGTGCATATATGCAGTTTCGTTACCTTTTAAGGGTTGTCCACAGGTCCCAGTGTAAACTGTTCGAATTTTGTTTTAAGGATTTGTGAAAGAGCAGGTAGGACATATTTAGTTCTAGAGCTTCTATACCGGAGTGGATCCCCTGCGATGTTTGTCTCATCAGAATAGTCTCCCCTACGCTGAATTGCTCCAGTTCCGTGCTTTTCCAGCGAGTCTGCAACACCCGGCTACTTAAGAAGCATATTAAAAACGGAAAATCGGAAGAAACGAAAAAAAGTCCTAAAGTGGATTTTGCATTTTTAAAAATTATTTTTAATTGCTGAAACAGCACTGCACTATTTTGCAGCATGTTTTACTTGCCTACTACCTTTCTTTCATGGGCAAACACATTGGAAGTGTTACATGTTGACTGCTGATGCCATGTCTCCAACATGGCTGCCATCTTCTTTGTGCCTGTGACTCCTGAAGTGCCTGCCCTCCATTGTGTAAGCTGATTGGCTGCTGTTCCACCGTTATAACCAATCTGGGCACTGGCAGGCTTTTAGCCGGCCCCCATCGAAGGCCCACTTCTAAGACCCCTGTCAGCTCTCCCTGTCGGGTCACTACATGACATTACAACAGCCAGACCCTACCTGGGGATGCCTGCTCTATCAGCTATGAAACCGGACTTCCAAGACTCTGCATATGGTTAGTTTTTCCCTCCTTCTGCCTACCCTTTTGAATTCATCTCCTTCACCTCCACCCTACCTTCTTGTTTACAACTGGTCCCCCCTTCATGCTCTCGTCTAAGCACTCGCCTATAACCTTACCACTTTTCTTAACCTATTGGTGCTTTATTGCCTTGAAAGTGACATTTGGGTGTGTTTGGGAAAGTGAAATTTGGGTGTGTTTGGGAAAGTCAAACGTGGGTGTATTCTGCATTTAACTTTGGCCATTGATTGTAACCTGCTAGCCCAGTGACCTACTCTATACCGCTGGACTTCCTTACTCCTCCCTCTGCCTCCTCTCTCTTCACACTCATGGACCCATGGCGCTTTCTGCTTCTCCCATCTATTCCAACTGCTTCTCTATCAACTATCCTTCCCTTCTCACGGAGTCTGGAAAGAAGAAGTTTAAAAAGGATATCTTGGCCTCCAACCCTGGTCTCCCTATGGCCAATACCTATTCCAGCACCTCTTGCAGACAGACCCTCACAGACCTACACTTTGTTGTTTCTTCACCGGATCTATGGACCCCCTCCCTATATGGTCTCTGGGCTCTGTCCTGTCTCCTACTCTCCCGTTAATGGTGGCACTCGCTGGGAAGTCCTCATGGCTTCTTTCGACTCCTCCAGTCTCATCCTAAATGGCACCGTCATGGTCCAAGGCCCTCAGGCCAATCTCCTCCTCCTCTTCGATAGGCGGTTCCCTCACCTCATCAACTTCCTTTCATCTCCAGCTGCCCCCTCCTCTTACTCCTCGGCTACCTTGCCCACTCTTTCCTCCTCCTCAGGCTACCTCCACAACTCCGCAGGACGTACCTCTGATTTGTACCCCTCCCCGGAAGGTCTTTAAGGCTGGCAACCTTCTTCATCTTGCCACTCTCAACTCTCGCTCTGCTGTCCAACACTCATCTGACATCTGCCACCTCCTTGAAGAACTGGACCTCGGTGTCCTTGGTCTCACTGAGACATAGTTCACGGCCACCTCTGTCACGAGCTTTGACACTCTCCTCCCTGATGGCTACAAGATCCTCTCTGCACCCAGATCCACTCGGCCTGGAGGGGACGTAGCCCTGATCTTTGCTGAGTGAATTCCTGCCACTATCCGTCACACTCAGATTTATTCCTCTTTCGAATGACTTGTCTGCAGGCTCTCTCTCTCTCCCAGCCACACTTACTGTTGCTACTCTTTACCGGCCCCCTGGTCAAATCACCTCTTTTCTCTCTGAGTGGGCTGACCTCTTTCTCCCTCCTGATCTCTACCACTCAACTCCTCCTCCTTGGTGACCTCAACATCCACCTTGATTCTCCCTGTCCCTCATCTTTGCTCTTTCGCGACCTCTCTGATTCCCCCTCCCTCTCTATCCTCCCCTCCGGCTGAGGCACTCTGCAGGACACACACTTGATGTCCTGATCCCCTCTGGCCTCCCCCTCTCTATCCCTCTGACCACTCCTCTCTCCTGGAGTGACCACTGCCTTCTTTCCTCTCATCCCTCTCCATACCCCCCCCCCCCACCCGCCAGGCCTACCCCAACACTGCCACCTACCTTCTTGGACATCCGGCCCATGAAGCGTGAGGCTTTCGCTGCCACCTTCTCTCCCAATCCTCCCACTGTCTCACATCCAGACACAGCCCTGTCCCTTCTTTACTCTTCTATTTCTGATACTCTTGATGCTCTTGTCCCTGTCATGAGGGTCTGCTTGAAGTCCAAAGCCAAGTGCAATTCCTGGTATGACTCAGACATAGCCACACTTAAACGCATGTGTAGGGTGGCTGAGAGGAAATGGAGGGCTTCGTGTTCAGCCTTTGATAAACTGGCCTGTCGCCTACTCCAAAGGCAATACCGACTCTGTCCGCACCAAGAAGAGAGTCCACATTCAAGCCTGTGTTGTCTCTGCAGCATCTAACAACTTGGTCAAACTCTTGAAAATCGGCAAGGAGCTTGCCAACCCAGCTGCAGTCTCCACCTCTCCTCTTGCCTCCCAAGCTCTCTGCAATGCCCTGGCCCCTCACTTTAACTCAAAAACCCAGGACATCCTGTTCACCCTCTCCTCCCCTCCACCTCCTATTCCCTCTGTCTGAGCTTGCTGACCCTCTTTCTACCACTCCCCCCACCCTCCTTCTCGTCCTTTCCTCTTTTCTCCCCTGATGAGGTCACTAGACAAGTCAGATCTATGAAGGCCACATCAAAACAGGTTCATCCCTGTTCCTCTAAAACCATCAAGGATCACATTGACACCCTTGCTCCGGCCCTTGTTGATTTTTCCAACCACTCCTTTGCCTCAGGATCCTTCCCCTCCGCTCTGAAGCACTCCCTTGTGCATCCTCTTCTCAAGAAACCTACAGCTGATCCCTCCTGTCCAGAAAACTATTGCCCTATTTCCATTACTCCCTTTCTGGGCAAACTCCTGGAAAAGCTGGCCATCTCTCAGCTTAACCTTCATTCCGATTCTGTTGGCTATCTGCATGACCATCAGCCTGGCTTCAGAGCTGCCAGAAGTACGTAAACTGCTCTTCTGAACATCCGTGAAGATCTGCTCTCCAACCTTGACTCTAACATTCCCTCTGTCCTCATCCCATTCTCTGTTCTGCCTTTGACATGGTCAACCATACCATCCTGCTCAACCGTCTCCGTGATAACCTGGGTATCACTGATCAGGCACTGGCCTGGCTGGCCTCTTTCCTCTCTGATCGACCCTCCCAGGTCCTACTTGGGTCCTTCCTATCATCTATCTTCCTCTCTACCTGTGGTATTCCCCAGGGGTCTAACCTCTCGCCCTGGCTTTTCAACCAATACCTGGCAACTCTCGCCTGCTGCATTGCCATTTTCTGCTCAAACCTCCAGTGCTATGCTGATGATACTCAACTCATTTTCAGGCTTCCCTCGGCCACCTCCTCTCCCCCTCTCTCTCTCATCTGATTGCCTAACTGCCATTCAAGATTGGTGTGCCGCTAATGACTTTTCTGAATGCCAGCAAGACGGAGATCCTTATCGGCACACCTTCACCATCCTTTCCCCTCACTCTCTGGCCAGCCTCCTACCCCCACCTGCGAGGCTAAGAACCTTGGGGTCATTTTTGACTTCACACTTTCCTTCTCCGCCCACATCTGAAGACTCTAAAAAGTCAAATTACCTACTGCCCCTCCTCAGAGGTACTCTGCCTTTCCTCTCCTTCCCCCAGAAGCTCACTGCCTCCCAAGCTCTGGTTCTCTCTTGGCTGGACTATTGTAACAGCCTCTTTCTGGGATCGTATCTCTCCAGCTCTGAAATCTCTCCACTGGCTCCCAGTGGACGCAAGGATTACATTCAAAACCCTCTGCATTGTCCACTAGGCGTTCTGGGGCCTGGGTCCAAAATACCTTCAGCTATCCCTGCGTAATACCTCCCCTCTTGAGCTCTTCGCTCATCTACTTCTAACTCCCTCAGGGTCAGTCGTTTTTCAAAGAAACAAACTGGGGGTAGATCTGTCTTTGGCTGGGGCCTCCCTCTGGAACAGCCTCCCTGCCACTCTAAAACTTGAGGAGAACCATCTCTTGTTCCGGAAGCTCCTCAAGACCACCTTCTTTGCTTCCGCTCTCCCGCACCCCTGCTGAACTGCTCTTGGCACTGTGCACCTGGCCACCCTCTGTGCCATGGGCCCAGGAACCTGTTCACCCTGCCACCCTCATGCACTGCCTCCTGGCCACCCCTTGCACTGGTGGACTGTATCTGTACCCATACAGTTCCCCACACCCCCATTTTCTTCTTTTTTTCTGCACTTATCAGACTTACCCAGTCATCGCCAACTTGTATATGGATTTTGTGGAGACAAACTCTATATACCACATCAAGAACCCTTTCAAAACAAACATTATTGCTTGGCACAGCTACTTTGACGACTGCTTTCTAATATGGAGAGGCCCAGTTACTCTCCTTTTGGAATTTCAGGAATGGCTAAATCATCGCAACACGCATATCATGTTCACCATGTCATATGACACAAAAACCATCCCTTTTCTAGACTTGGAAATTAGAACACAAGCAGACGGTTCCCTAAGGACAAATCTGTTCAGGAAAAAAAAGGATAAAAACACTTTACTGGAGTACAAAAGCTACCACCCAGCAGGTCTGAAAGCCAAACTTCCCATTGGCCAATTCCTAAGAGTTCGTCGTAACTGTACCACCTTGGACGATTATAAAACGCACGGGAAACAACTTAAAAAAACGCCTTGAACAAAGAGGCTACCCTGAAAAACAAATCAACGTGGCATACAAAAGAGCAAAAAATAGAAACCGAGAAACATGCCTTAATCCACTGAACAAAACAGCATTGGAAAAGATGACGTGTTACAACCTTTAGCCCTATAAGCCATCACTTACGTAAACTCTTCCTAAAAAACTGGCATATTATAATAAAAACAGAAGATTCGACCCAGCACCCCCGAGATTTGCCTTCAGAAGACAAAAGAACTTGCGAGACAATCTTGTCCACATGTATCCTCAGGCAACAACGAAAGTTGATACACAAAGAACACTCTGGGATCTACCACCTGTAATGGGACACTTTAAGTGCGACAACTGTTTTTTTTTTTTTGTTGTTCACTAACAAAAAAATATGAAAAATATTAACTTGAAAGGAAGAAACTGGCAACTCGAATCATTCACAAACTGTAGCACCCAATGGGTAGTATATGCGATCCAGTGTCCCTGCCAACTCTTTTATATTGGCAAAACTAAGACATATAAAAGTACGCATAGGAGAACACTGAACAAACATCAGAAACCAAACGCCAAATAAACCTTTGGTCGCCCACTACCTTCTCCTCAAACACAAAATGCGAAATGTTTTGGTTTATCATCCAAACAGTCAAAATTTCAAAAAGAGGAGGATATCGAGATCTGGCGCTACGCAAATGCGAACAGAAATGGATTTTTGATTTGGATACAGTTAAAAAATGGTCTGAATTCAGTGGTGGAATGGGGCATTTTTTTTCTAAAAACTTACTTGTGAAACACCATCCAAAATGGAACAGGGATCTAACGCACCCAATCACTGTCATTGCGTCTTGAACTCTCGGACCACTAGTCCATGACTCCATGGTTCTTCCACAATGAGATTGGGTACAGGAAGGACTTCATTAATGTATAACGTGCCACATACAATCCATAATCTTCTCCAGTCCATCAGGAGTATGAAGGTGCTCCAAAATAGGAAACCATCACAAACCAATGGCAGCATGACGCCATTTGCAACAAGTAATTAATTTCAAATAAAATGTGCAATCATGCAGAATAAATGAACTTCGGGATAAGCTCAGTCAAATATTTTGCAAGGAAAGGAATCTCAGCCGGAGTTGCCAGCCCTCCGAATGAATTTACACCTTTCCAAGATGGCCGTCTGGACCAAAGAAAAACGCGGACCAGACATGCACACGTACAGTGACGTGACACGCAAACACGGAAGAGAACAACAATCCTCCCACGGTACAGCAAAAGACGAATTGGCTTCCGTGCGCAGACCAAGAGGAGCTGTTGCAAACCGAGAGACTTCTGAACCCACCGCTATCACTTATAAGATAAACCATCCCCGTTATTTTCAATATCCAAGATGTGAAAAGCGGGATGAACTAAGGCACAGAAACATCTGGATGTCTTTTCTTTTAAATTATGGAAAGCCTATGAGTAACTTAAGAAGAGCCCTCCTAAACTCCTCCCCACCTTTTGTCCTCACAGGCTGGTGGGCGAGACAGAAATAAAACGGCATTAAACTGAAAGACAGTGTCCGAATCAAGTCTGAAGGCTCCTGGCACCTAGCGTCAACGCTAACAATAAATCACCAAAGACACAAGGTCCGGAGAAAAAATCTTTGGCTTGAAAGAAAAAAAAATTCACAAGTGCCTCCTGGTTGACAAAATCGCACATTGACCGCGAAAGCCGAACAGAAATAATTTTGCTGCACAAAGTAATTCATGAAAAAGAAGTGATCTTCCACTTTTCCCGCTATAGAAACCAACCTTTAGTCCAACCACAAGAGCATATAAAGGTCAGTGAAAAGTTGAGAAATGGGAAATAAAAAAGCCCAACTCACACAAACATTTACCAAAAGAGTTTTTATCGTGTCCTTTCGTTGTAGACCAAGCATTAACACAAATTCCGCTTCTCCATTTTTTACAACACGAAAAAAGTGTGAAACACCTGGGATTTGTTTTTTGAACTTTTTGTCAACTGAAAAACAACATACAGTCTTGAAGAGGGCCACAACTAAAACAGCAGAACACCAGGGATGGTGTTGATGTAATCTGTGTGCCGAAACATATGTAGACATCCCATAGACACTACAACTAATGTGTCTTTTCTCCGCAGCATTAGAATTTTATGCTGTATAGGTAGAGCATTCTCCCCCCCCCCGAAAAATTTGTAAAAGAACCAAAAATGTTTTGAAATAGTTTGCCAAGGTGATCTGTTACAAATGTCACTATACTAACTATACTAACTCTAGACACCACTAGTAGAAAATGTGTTTTTGCTGGACTTTTTAACCTTTGAGTTTTTCAATTTGCTTCAAGTTTATGAGGTGTCTTGCGGAAAGCAGCCATCACATATAGTTCTTTGTGTTATTATTTCTTTGATTAAAAAATGTGTTTTTACTCTGCCTACTCTTTGGAAAATGTTTGTTCTATGTGATTCCTAGATAGATAAAACAGATAATCTATCACGATCTTCTCTCCTTTTGTCCCTGACCCAAGTGCAAGGTGGACTAAAAGTGGGGTAATTGAGCTCTTTTGCATGTTTCTTGACACTTACCCAGTCTGCTGCCTTAAACAAAGCACTGACTGCACTACCACTGTTTATTGCCTCTACTATTTATTATTTATATGTTCTTCTCTGCTCCGCACTTTCCACTCTCCCCCTTCCATGCACTTGCGCGTTCTCAGTGTCACTGGGCCTAGTAAGATCGTTTTGTTTTCCCCTGTTCCCCTCCCTTGCCTTGTCGCGCTCTGAAACACTTGTGTACGAGCGTGATATAAATAAATGATCATATCATATCCGTGACAACTGATTTCAGGAACCCCCTCTTGTCCAGTGTTTGGGGCATAAATTGCAGCCACTGTCAAGGTCTTCCTGCCTAGTTGTATGGCTAGAAGAAGATAACGACCCTCTGTCGGCTTTTGTATATGAGCTTGTTACCTGGGTGCCTGCTTTAAATCCAAGGATTCGCCCCGCCGGTTTCCCCTTGGCGTTTGCTTGTGTGATTTTTGGGTATTGTCTGATTTTCAACCTGTATTGGTCTTGGAGCCTAATGTGTTTCTTGTAGGTCAATCAGATCATGACATGAAGAGGCGTTCTAGTTTCCTCCTCTTGCCCGGGGTGTTTAGGCCCCTAATATGTGGTAAACATCTGAAGGTACAACCCTTGTTTGGGACTCCGTCTTAGGAATGACTTGATTGTCCGTGCCCAATTGTAAATGCTTTGACCGTTCCCCCATGTACTATGTTGTTCACCACCCTGTGTTCCCCTAACAACCTAAACTCAGCCCTCCCCCACTTTCTTTCCCCAACAAAAGTAACATTTCCCCTTCTCCCCTCCCCCTGGTGTAGACCACCGTTGCAGTTCCTTCTGAGGAATCTGTGGTTGTAGTTGGACAGGGTATCATTAAAACTCCAACTAAGGTCCTCTGGATTCCAAGATGAGCTCTGCCGTAGTTTAGCTTGACTTGAGTAAAGTTCCCAGCTCAACAATATGTTATGTGCTTCTGCTGCATGGATCCTTTTCAGATGGGACCCCTGTCCTCTCGGTATTCAGGACTACGCGGCTCGAAAAGCCTTTCAAGTTTTTCCTACGGCTACATTCAATCTGTCCATTCCCAAGGTCGGGGTGCCCGTGAGATGTACTGCTGGGTCGTGTTTGGTTCTGCGTGGTCGTCCCGGTCTATCCGAGCCCCTTCTGCCTTTGTCGTCACCCTGTGTTTGCCCCTCCCAGCTGAACAGAAGGCCAAATGGGGATGGTCCATCTATGTTATCATCTAGGTGATCCCGTAGCTTTAGAATGTCCCTTTGCACATGGAGCCCGTTCAGTTTCTTTACTGTTATGTGATCGATGCTCCACTTTGTAATAACGTGGAAGCTGATGAACACCCGAACCAGCAGGTAAGTTATTAAGTAGGTTTATTGTAGTTCAATTGCCAGGAACAAAACATTGGCATGTCCTATCCAAGTCAGCATACCTCCAACTGCCAAGCATAGAACCCCCTTCAGATCACAACACACCAACACTCCACTCACACTGACCTCACTACATTCCATGTACAGTGATGTCATCCCCTCAGCTAGCAAGACACATTACAACACACTTCTGGCTGCTCTTGGCATCTGCTTGTTTTGTGGGTAGATTGTCAGGATGTCACAAGGGCGTGCACCTGGGTCTTTGCATTTTGGCAATGCTATGTGGATCCTATCGACTGGAATATCCAACTCGCCTTCCGCATTTAGGAGGTCTCTGAAGATGCTGGTCACTACTGCTTTCAAGTCTGCTTCTTTAACGGTTTCTGGGAGGTTTCTGATACAGATATTGGATCTCCTTGACCTATTCATAAGGTCCTCGCATTGCAGTTCAATATTGTTGTCTTGGCCAGGTGTTGCAAAAACTTGTCCGATTTCGTGCTGTCAAGGGCCAGGTCTTGTAGTGCCTTTTCATTAGTGTGAGTTCTTTCCTGGAGAGATGCAGAGATGCAACATATTTCCTTATTTCAGATAGTTTCTGTGGTGAATGTGTTAAATTTCACTTGAGAGGTTGAACATTTGTTCTGGAACTCTGTTTGCTCTGGACTCAGGGAGGTAGTGTGAGCTCTACGTGTTTGGATGTGCCCCCTCGGACCCAAGCCAGCAACTCCGGATTGGGTTTTCTTTGGGGGTGGTGTGTTGCGTAGTCTTCCGTGCTGTTTGCCTCCCTTTGGGGCCTTGTATTGACTGTGATCTTTGCCAGGCAGTCCCCAATGTCCCTTATGGGACTGTAATCCTGCTGCGCTGCCTCCGTGGGCCCGGTGCTGTAGTGTTGCAAATGGTGCCTGGGTTCCACACTGAGTAGTATGATTTGATGGTGATAAATCCTTCCTGGGTTGGAGTCACCTGATGTGCCGGCAGGATTCAGGGTCTGGGGTGATGGTTGAGGGGTCTGGGGCTGGCATATGGGAGAAGCTGCAGCTGAATATTCACTCTGCAGCCTCCCGGGATGCTCTCCTCGGGTTTGTATGGCCTGGTGTTCCTGCATGCTGCCACCTCCTTTCCCACCGCGACTGGCACCCCGCGCCTTCTGGACCACGCACGGGTCTGTCTCCAGTCTGGATTCCCTGTCACCTTCCCCCGGCCCCCACGCTGGCCTGTGTGCTGCCTCTGGTGGATGTGCACACCCAGCCCCCCAATGGAGGCTCCAGGGGAAAACAGATATTCTCCTTTACCTGCTCATGCGTCCCGGGCACCAGCACAATCCCCCGGGCTGCACTTGCCTGATTGCCGGATTGCATTCCGCTGGATCTCCGGTGCGGGTCCCCTGGGCCCTGGTCTGGGTCTCCAGGAAAGGGGTGTGGGGGTGCTGCCCTGCCTGTTGGGAGTTGGCCATTTGCGATCCGCAGTTCCAGGGTGCTAGTGTTCTTGGGGCAACAGTTTCAATGTGGAGCCATGAACTGCAACCCCCTGGGCCGCGCGGCTCTACAGGCTTTCCACTCCGCTAAGAGTTAGTCCACAGCAGGCTTGTTTCCTTGGTGCGTGTGAGATGGTATCCTCCCCAGCGGGCTCCAGACCCAGCCATGGTGCTCCATGTGAATTTATAACATTGATTAGTGCATCTGGGCTCTTCTGCACCGGGATGAGATTGTGAGTGATGGCGCTCCACTAGCTGTGTCCTCAGTGATGGGCAGCAATCTTGGAATCCCTGAAGACTTGCAGTTTGAGCCATTCCACATTATGCTGTGACCTTGCAGGGCTGCAATACCCCAATGCCTCGAGCCATTGTGCGGTGCATGGTCTTCCGAATTTGAATCTTGCTGAAACTTCGTGGGCATTCTGCTGGACCTAGACGTGAATAGAGTCCGAAAAGTCCTCACGAGAATGCTGGACCTTGCAAATGATGAGAATCTGATCGGCGATATTCAGTCTTCTGGCTCCTGACAAGGGCACCAGAATCGCATCCAGCCGCGGGTAAACTCTTGCCTGTAGCCTTTCCTCTTGATCCCTTCTGCAGAAGCCCTTCTAGTGTCTTCATGACCAGAATCTGCAGCCAAAAAAAAACGGGTTGCAGACTTCCTTAAGTCTCCCCTGTTACAATCTATTCTTATTCTTAGTGAACCATGTGACGATACTCTTGCCTAGTGCCTTCCCCGTGATCCCTGTGAAAAAAAACTTCCTGTGTCCTGCTTTCTGTCTTCATAAGGAATTCAATGGCCAGGTTTTTGGCTGCAGATTTTGAAGTCTTCTTGCTGAAACTCTTCTTCTATGCTAAGGTACTGTGTTGGCTGGGGTATTTACTTACCTTAAGCCTTTGTGATTTCTGTACAGGCTTGGGGTGTTCTTGTGATTGGGAGTCTTCTCCTCCAGTTCACCCAGGCCCACTGCTGGAATCCTCTAGGGTGTCTTCTCAAGTCTCTGGACCATAACTTTAAAGTGAACTACTTACTTGCTGAACAGTCTTCCACAGGAACGCTTGACTTTTGCCTGCACCAGAAGCCTATTTCACCTGGCCCACAACTGGCTTCTAGATCACTAGGGTCCCTCTTCTACCCCTGAATGACCTCACTCAGTCCTTCCCTATTCTATTGCATAAGTAAAGGATTCTGTCTGGAAAAGTATAACCTGTTTTAAAAGTACTTGTGAAAGAGTTATCTGGTAACTGTAACTCTTGAGAGTGAACAGTTAAAGTTATTACTTATCTTGAAAGTGTTCTGCCACTTGTAAAAGTTGATGTAATGTTATTTTACTTGCCTTGGAAATGTTCTGCCATTCTGAAAAGTATATGTTAAGTCTTACTTTCCTTAGAATGGCAAAACAGTTTCTAACAGCAGATGTAAGGTTAATTACTCACCTGTGAATGCGGTTGTGACTCTTCCCAGAAGTAATGCTGTTGGCTTCACTTAACTTTTTCTTTCTGAATATTAGTGTGTAAGTTCACCAACCGAATTTTGCTTTTCTGGTCTGTTTTTATATAGATTCCAAACGGTCTCGGGTTTATACCTTACAGTTGCTCCTTTAAAAAGATTTATAGATTTTACGTATTTTGAGTTAGCGGTGTGCCATCCTAAAATAAGTTAGTTATTGCTTACCTCAATCTGTGGTCCATTGATCTGAAAAACTAATTGCACATTGCACCAAAAAGGTCTTCCTCACCTAGAATAACTGTTATCCTCAAAGTACTTATAGGTTTAAACGGTCCCTTGAATCTGTGTTGCACTATTCAGAAAAGAGTCCTGATAACTGGGTTGGTTTACTATGTGATTTATTAGTTGACGGGCACTGCATAATTGAAGGTCTACTACCCTTGTATTACAGAAAGTAATCTGAAAGTAACTTACGGCTTAACTCCCCAAGAATAGGTGTGACCTATACTGAATGTGTATGAAAGAGGTTTGACTTCCTCCGAATTACTGTTCGGTATTCTGAAGGTTTTGTGCTTTGGTATGTGTACCTTCAAGCATTGTGGTGTGATTTTTTTTTTTTTTTTTTTTTTTATATAAATGTTTTACTCTATGACCAGTACTTACCCCAAGATTTAACTTGGCCTACTTGTATTCATAATAATACTTTATTTGTATATTATAGTTCTGGTTGTGTTTCTAATGACTCCCTGGTGCAGTACAGGTTCAGTGTACATTCCTACAGCCCTCTCTCCCTTCCTAAAATAAGCCTGGCTGCTCTGTCTATGCTACCATATACACGGGTGGTACAGCCTTGCACTAAGAGTGGAGTCTTGTACTGTCTCAGTTGAATGGTTTTACTAAGCCCTTAGTTGGACTTCAGAAAAACTGTCTTAACAGTGATTTCCGGGAGAACTTAATTGGGACAAATCTTTCAGCCAATCCATACCCAAGTATATTGGTTTCTTCTGAATCATCGTTTTCCTCTGATTCGGAAAGTGATATTGAGGATGCTGTTTCACTCCGCCAACATCTCTGCCCAAGGATCCTACTTTCATTCCTGCATTAAATGAAGTAGCATCCAAGGTTGAAGCCCTATTTGCTTTATGTTCAGGGTGGCGAAAGAACAAACAGGACTAACATTCTTGCAAAGGTAGCTGACGTTATTCTTGCTCATTATGCTCCTATTGAATTAGTTAGCACCGGAGATGCTAATGACACTTCATCCAATTACATTGCACTAGTGGATCAAACTTAAGTTTCCTTTCTTCAGACTTCTGACCACACTAACAGAAAGGCTAAAGAAATGCCACCTTCTGAAGTGAACCAGCACAGAGTGAGTGAAATCTCTGTAGTCGATTCACAGCCTGATCCGCTCCCAGAATGGCACTATGAAGAAATATTTATTTAGTCTCCCTTGCCCGAGGCACAGATTGCCTACGAGAGCCGACAAACAGCCATCAGACCTTCGAACTAATATCCGAAGGAATTCTGACAAAAGGAAAAAGGCCAATAAAAAAACAAAACGCAGCAGATTTGGATGGTGTATCAGCGACAGAGCGCTTATGCGACAACTAAGTTTGCCATTCGATACCAAAAACATTGGTAACGCACACATTAACGGATGGTTTAACTAGACCAGTTCAGTTGCAAGGTCATCTGAACCGATTGCTGCACCCACCTGCTTCAGCGCTGTCCCATTTGCAAACTAGGGTCTGCTTTGTTAGATACACCAAGTCAATTGATTGGCCCATCAAAGATGGCGAATCTGCAGCATTCCAATTACACCCATCAGTTGAACCAAGCTGCAGCAACCACTTATCATCCTGCACCCCAGCTGCAACTTATACTCCTGCAGAATGCAAATGTTCAGCCTTTTGTACAGCAAACATGACTGCGTCCGACATTGATGCGCAAAACGGAAATCGGTTAAGATGAAGGAACTTCATCCTACTTACTACAAGACCATTTTTAAATCTTACCCACCTACTGGAGCTATTTGCAAAAATTAATCAACTGATAGTGATCAGCACAGTTGACACTGAACATATTGAGCTCCCTGGGATAAACGGTTTCCAACTGGGCCATTTTAGAATTCACCTCCTTATTGATGGTGACATTGTTAACGTGCCGCTTCCCTGGAACAGATGGGATTTCAGCTAACCATGTCAGTTACTGAAAAAGCAATGTCCATGGGCTGGACTAAATCAACAGTGGACGTTGTCCAGACAGCTAGTCTACCTTCTGATGACGTGCCTGAACATGCTGCATTGATTTCATCTCATTCTTGCATATGAAAGAATATAGAGGCTATCTGGGAGACTCGACAATGGATCTCTGAAATGGTAAACGCAAATGGCAATTGATATCCAGCTCACAATTCCACCATGACTTGGATTGCCTGGAATACTCGTGATTTCAATTGTCTTGCTCATCCTTTGGGTCACTCTGATTTTGGCCTCTGACCTTTTTATGCTCCAGGAAACGTGGTTCACCAAGAACGTTAACATTGATGGATACTGTGAAATTCTGACCGGTATTGGAAAACATTTCTAGCCATTTATGGATTGGTCGTCCCTATGGAAATAAATTCCATTAATCATACATGGATAAAAGGCCATTTTAAGTGACTTATTGACTATGTCATTACAGATACTGGCATGGCTGGCCGTTGTGCTTTGGTGAAATTTTTACCTAACAACATAAGTGACCATCCTTTGTTAGCCTGGATGATAAACCTTGCACTCCGGGATCCAATTTAAACACGGCTCTTTGGGGGTAATTTCATAACCTAGACAGAATCAAGCAGCCTATCGCCAGCCGGTAGGCGAAGCCGGCCCACTCCCAGCAAGGCCCAGGATAATAAGGCCAATACCTGTCTTCACCTGTCCTCAGCCTTCCTCGCCGTTCACCCGGACCCCCTGCCGGATTCCAGACCAACCTCAACGGTAAATGCCACTTCGCTTTTAAATTGAACTGCCTAGACTCTGGAAAAGGCTTTGTTACCACAAGCTACTGATTGCCACTCTCGTGCACTCAGGCCTTATTGCATGCTGTATCTGTGCCCAAAGTTGCTGCCATTTCCAGTACATAGGTGCTCAGTCGTATTTAGACTATTGTGTCGCTAGGCATCCCTGTAACATATAACTGCACTGTGCCTCACTGCTGCTCGGCTACCCTATGCAATTCTAGTTGCCATTTTTAACCGCACTGTGACCATCTGCTCTGTTCTGCTGATCTGCTCACCAATTGCCTCTAGATCTGTTGACCTGCAGCCCAATGTGTCCCCGCTCAACATACTTTTATAGCCACTAAACTCAATGTTGTGCTTAATCTGCTCTAAGTGCTATTCTGAAGTTAGGGGTTATTCTGATTCTAGGTGTTATCTTGAACTAAGTGTTACTCTGAACCTAGGTGCTATTCCCATTCCAGGCGCTATTCTGAATACATGCTACTCTGATCCAAGATGATAATTGGTACACTGGCGCAATTCTAAACCTAATGCTGTGCTAATTGACAAACGCTTACTATGACCACTTTGCTTACCTGTACCTGAGTCAGATGCCAATCTGCAACCTTGCACTACATGGATTAGGTAGTATTCGGCTACTCCAAGCAGGCCGCACTGTCCACTGCTAGATTTCGACCCTAGACAGGACACACACTGCACCTTACCCCCCTCACACAATGTTCCTCCCGGGCCTTTACTCTATACTACTGAGAACCATTCTCCACATCACCAATTCCGCATGCCTGCCCAGCTCACCCCTTAACTTGACCAGCCTAGGCACCGCATCACCCACCCTCACAGAGCCCAGCACCACAATCATGCTTACCCTACTCGCTCCCCCATGCCTTTCGGACAGGCTGACCAGATTACGATCCAGACTTCCCAAAATACACGAGCCTAGAGCCAGGGACTCCACACAATCCATACTCACACACCGAACATCCATTAGCTCCTGCGCTAACCTTACGCTAAAAAAACCCGAACCTAAACCCGTCAACTCCACTACAACCAACAATAGAGCGCTCAGCACAGCTACCACCCCCACCCCTGCCAAAGCCAAAACCCTACCTATAAAAGGTGCCCTCATCAACGCACGCTCCATGATTGCCCATGCCACGGACATCTCTGATCACATTTTAGCTGAATATCTAGACTTCCTAGCCATAACAGAGTCCTGGCTTCATGCAGCCGCAGGCCCAGCCCTTTCGCTAGCCATCCCCACTGACTACACCATCATCCGAGCGGACAGAACTGAAGCTAAAGGCGGTGGTTTGGCCATCATTGCCAAGACCCACCTTAACATCAGACTCAACTCCGCCACACACCTCCCATCATGTGAATCACTTACAGCCAAACTACCCATCGCTAACTCCCAAACAATATCCATTCACTTACTATACAGACCGCCCGGACCCCCGGGATCTTTCGTGGAAGACCTCAATGCCATCCTTACCGACAACCTAAAAAACTCCTCACAATGCCTTCTCTTAGGAGACTTCAATTTAGGCTACAAAGACCCCAAAGACAATCAAGCCACTCTCATCAGTAACACCCTGTCTGAACTAGGCTTCACACAAAAAGTAACCAGCCCCACCCATAACAAAGGGAGAACCCTTGATTGGATAGCAGACTATAACTGTGCCGTATCGATCACTAACAACACTCCCCAATCTTGGACCGACCACCACCTCCTCTCCTTCTCACTTGAGGCCTCAAGCCCTACAACCAACATGGCACTAGCCCCAGCCATCCACACAAGAAGCAAAAAAAAATATTACCGTAGAAAAACTGATCCCACTCATTCTTCCTACACTAAGCCAACTCCAAGACTCTAATCCCTATGACCTCGTAGAAGGCTATAACAACACCATGCGCATAGCCTTAGATGCCATTGCACCATTGAAACTTAGAAAATCCAAACCAAAAAAGCACCTCAACCAATGGTTCTCCAGCCATCTTAAAACCCTTAGATTGGAAAAGAGTAAACTGGAACAAGTCTGGAGACAATCTCCGACTGACCACAACAAACTATTGCTTAACAAAATAACGGCCAACTATAAAAAAGAAATTACAGCGGCCAAACAAGAATCCTATAACCAGAGAATCTCCCAATCCAACTCCAGCTCCAGAGAATTATTTACTATCCTGAAAGAATTGGAAACCCCGGTAACAATCCCAGATACTTGCGTTAAAAACAAACAATGGTGCACCAGTGTCCAAAATGCACTAAACAACAAAGTCACTGGCCTTCAAACAAAAATTAAAAATAAGAAAGACTCCCTCACCACTCTTACCAACCCCATCAACGCCCACTCAAGCCCTCCACCCTCACACCACACACCTAACACTGCTCGCTTCAGCTTTTCCAAAGTCTCTTCCCTCGAAGTAGAAAAAATAATTCTTGGCCTTATAAACCCTCCAACTGCAAAGGTGACCTCCTCCCCCCACAAATCATTAAAGACGCGGCACGAGACCGCTCGCCATTCATCACCAGACTCATCAATGCCTCTTTTTCCTCAAGAACAGTCCCCAGTAACCTTAAAGAGTCCTGGGTCCTCCCTCTCCTCAAAAAACCCTCCCTTGACCCGTCCATCCCAACCAACTACAGACCGATTACCACCGTCCCATTCCTGCTCAAGATACTAGACAAGACAGCATACCAACAAATTCAAAAGTATCTTGAAACAAACCACCTTCTAGGAATAAGACAATCCGGCTTCAGACCCCAACATGGAACTGAAACAGCCCTGATAGATCTGAAAGCCCAAATAGACGTCCTTAGAGATAACGGGAAAACTGCATTACTACTCCTGCTAGACCTCTCTGCAGCGTTTGACCTTGTTGACTATAAAATCCTATGTAATCATTTAGACTCAGCTGCCCACTTTTCACAAGAAGCCATCAGTTGGATTGAGTCATTCCTCAACAACAGATCCATGCGAGTCTTCTCCTCCTCTGCCGCCGCCGAACCCATCCCCATTACATGTGGAGTCCCACAGGGCTCGTGCGTCTCCCCCACTCTGTACAACGTGTTCACAGAGCCCCTGTTTGATGATCTAGATGGCCTGGGTATCACCTACACTAACTACGCCGATGATACACAGATCCTCATCCCGTTGACGGGAGATTACAACCAGGATTTGGCCTTGGTGAACAGGGTGTATCATCATCCAGGCATGGATGGCTTCGCACAGTCTATGCCTGAATGATGACAAAACTGAACTCATCATCCTTGGTTCTACGTCCAACCTAACCAAACTCGACCACAATTATGCCAACTTCATCATAGATGGGAAACTAATCAAGGTTTCGAAAGAAGTAAAAATCCTAGGAATATACCTTGACTCCTCCCTAACCTTCCACAAACAGGTTAGCTCGATGGCATCCTCTACGGCCTACACATGTAAGCTCATAAGAGCAGCCAAACCCTTCCTCTCCACCCAAAGCTGCACTACACTAGCCAGAGCATTGGTATTATCCAAACTGGACTATTGTAACGCCCTCTACATAGGAGCCACCAAACAAATCACCAACAAAATTCAGACGCTACAAAACAACGCCCTTAGGGCAGCACTCAATATTCCCAGGAGGGAACACATTTCCAATATCAGGAAATCCCATAACTGGCTCAGCACAGCAGACAAAATCCTGCTTAAAGTAGCATCGCTCACCCACAAATGCCTGAATAATGCTGCCCCACGCTATCTGGCAGACAGAATATGCAAACACAGCCCCATCAGACCCACCAGAACCTCCAATGCTAATCTGCTCACCGTCCCCAGGTTTAAACGCACTAAAATGGGTGGCAACAGCTTCCAGGTGAAAGCACTTCAACTCTGGAACTCCCTACCACCATCGCTCAGAACTCCCCAACCTTACTCACTTTTTAGACGCAACTACATCCATTGGTTAAAGAACACGAACCACTAACACCTCTAACACCACACGGCTGCTCTCCGCGTTGCATGCTTTAAGAGAATCTGTAAATTTGTAATACTAAACTTGTATATATTTGTAATTCTTTAAATACATCTACTGCATTCTCTCCTGCCAAACTGTACACATGTTCCTTCATCGTCACACTGTAACTATGTAATGTAAAGTATAATTATGTAATGTAAAGTATAAGCATCCTGTAACCAAGCTTTGAATCACCTTGCTGCTCATGCGCCCTCATACCCTCGGGTCTGGTGCGCAATACAAATGAATAAACTAAACTAAACTCACCACTTGGACCTTGGTTGGCGCAGCATGATTGGGACATAATTCTATGTTCTTAATCATGGTTTCAATTTAAATCTAATTCATTTGGCAAACCTCGTAAAGACCAATTGGCTCCCTTCGGTACCTTGATACATCATAAAGTTAGCTTATCCGAAGGATAGAGCTATGGTGGGAGGGCATTTTTCACTTTTGCCAGGGGAGTGGGGGGGGGGGGGTGGTTGGTTGGGAGCACAAAATACCATTCTTGCAACTCGCTATAAAAATTGGTTGCGTCAACATAATTTATTAAGCTGCGCCAACTGGTGGGTGCTGTTTGGTTTGCTAAAGTCTAATGAGAAAGTAGAAAGTACTGGTCCCGCTACAGAGATTTTAAAATCACTACTACTCTGGAATTTAAATCCGGTGCCAGAAACTCTCTGGGGCTCTTGTATTGCTGAACTCTATTTTGATAACTCTACAGGGGATAGAAAGTCAAACTATTTCTTCAAAAACCGGCTCATTATAACTGGCGGTGAGCTGGAAGATAGTTTTTAATCATAAGAAAACTCAAGACTTTGCGAACCCCTGGATCAGACGGTATTTCTAATATTATTAAATCAAATCCCGTTTTGGGCAAAAATACTACTGGGCTTATTTTTTGTGGCCTACAGGGTAGCAGCAAGATAAAAAAATAGTTGGCATAAATCCATTCTGATACTGGTTTTTAGAAAAGGAGACCAAATGGACCCTGCAATTTATCACCTACTCGCGATGCTCGACTCTAGCCTAAAAATATTCTCAACCATCTTGCTGAGCAGACTCGTCAAATGGTCCAAGAAAAATGATCAAAACCTTTCCAGACCAGGTTTAGAAAGGTGCACTGCAAGTTACACAACATAAGGGCCATCAATTATTTGATGGCCGAGGCTGTGTGCCGCTCTAATCAAAACCTGTATTGCTGCTACATTGATAACAGCAAGGCTTTTGATTTAGTCTATTGCTTACTTGCCAGGTGCAAACTAGAGAATTTGGAAATTGATCCACATCTTCTCTACTGCTCTAGTCTTGGGAGGATAGCTCAAGGGCAACGTGCTTGCCTTGGAATCAAGACGACACGGAGCAACATGGGTTTGATCCCTGGGTCCGCGCTTACAAACCTCTGGGTATTAAGCGTGTTATAAATAACATACTTTATTAAAATCTTGTACACTAATACGTCAGTGACGGTACGTCTGAGCTAAGACTGAGAACTTACTAGCACTTGACCCCTGTTGTCTGCACTTACCCTTGCAATCAACTGACCGCCCTTTTATTGTCTTATTTATTGCACTGTTATCCTATGTACTGCACTGCCCCCTCCACTTCCCCTCCTCCCTGCACTTGCGCAATCTCAATGTCACTTGGCCTACTAGGATCGTTGTCTGTCTTGTTTCCCCTCCCTTGCCTTGTTGTGCCTTGAAACACTTGTATATAGGTGTGTTTATAAATGCCTTATCGTATCTTACTGATGACTTCAGCACCAACTGAGGCCTTAAACAGTCGGGGTGCGAGAACACACCCTTGTTTAAGGTTTCTGGCATGTCTGCCAAACGTCCATTAAAGGTTGTCCAAAACGTTGCCCCCCCCCACCCCAAAATCAATGGAGAGTCAGTGTCATGGCGAGCTTACGCACACACTACCATCTTACTTGCCCTGACTCCCATGGGACTACAACGTTCCATAGATGCTTTGACAATTTACACAATGAAAAATCACATGGTCATAAGTATCGCTAAAACCCAAATCATGTGTATAGGAAACAGCCTTCCTAGAAATCCCTCCTTTGTTTGAAACCTAAACAATATTAAGCTTGCAGTAGTTAATTCTTGGTTTTCCCGATGCAACACACCACACAATACTATAGGGATTTAATTTTTCACATCTGGAATAAATTGTTGGTGTTGAAGCATTGTTTTGCCAGCAGAGTGGGAAACCACCTCGAAGGGCTCTCGACAATCAACTGTCAGTATTATTCCTAGCCTAATGTATGGGCTCTCTGCCCTGTATTATATATACATTTCATGACTGAGCAAAATAGCAGGAAAGATGCGTTGTTCCTTAGTAAATCTTCCAAACTCGTTCCAGTGGTGGCACTGAGAATGGAATTTGGACTTCCCTCTCAATATGGTATTTATAAATAACTTGGCTAAACCTAAAGACAACCTTACTTTTCCTGACTCAAACTGCTGAGATTAATTGGTAAGCAACCTCCTATTGATGAAAACAATGTTTTTCCATGACCTAGAGCCTACTGCCCTTTCCTTCTTAGCCACATTGGACGTACCTTAAGGAAAGGACCTTGAAGCCTTCAACATAGAAATATTGAAGGAAAGAATTGAGGTCATGACAGTCGGCAACATCGATAGACTGTCAGCCAGAAGGAGATTAAACCAATTCATCAAAGTTTTTATTTAAATGCACCTCAAATGTATCATATTAAATCCTGCTCTTTTGCAATAAGACACTTTATCATGTGTTTTAAATCTCCTTCCTTCCTTTGCACTACATTGGGGCTTGGACAAAAATTTCCCCTACATAACATGTCATGTTGCCTTTGTGGGAATGGCATCTAAACAGGTCGCCACATATTAACTGCTTGTTCGGCACTAAAAACCCATTACACAAAGGGATATACAAAATGTGTATCGAAACCGACCAATTTCGGAGTATTATATATTGTGCTACATCAATTGTTATCACAGCAGCAGCTCACCTTATCTGGCTAGAGGCATTCAAGTTTATTTCAAACTACAAAGAACTAAATAATAGTAAATGAGCAATTTGTTGGGAGTTTTGTTGATGATCTTTTGGTTACCTCAACTTTTATTTTTGTTCTGGATTTTCTTAATGAGTCCTGTGAATGTTTAGTCCGTTTTAATTTAAGATGGAGGAAATGTTTATATATGAATAACGTTTAACATTCAAATGTGAAATGAAGCTAACTTGTTTTTTAATTTAAATTTGTAACTATGATTAAGGTTTAATAGCCTAATGCACAGTAAAGAAAAAAAATATATATATTAGTCCAGTAATAAAACATCTTTACCTTCTAGATTCACATATGTTAATACAAGTCAAGATCAACACCATTAGAAAGGATATATGCTCACCTCATTAATGATTTAATAAGAATTTGAGTGAGATTTTTCAAAAAATGTAAAAAATAAAGTAATGGAATTATTGAACTGAATGTAACTTTTAGTTTGTTTCCCTCCACCATACCTTTTTTCCTACTCCCTTCTATTTCACTTTTTGATTCATGGTGGTTCTGACTAATGCTTACTTTTCTGGCATTATGCTTACTGTATATACTTTTCGAATGGCATTACTAGAATTGTCTTGGAAGACCAGGTTAATCAACCGTTTTGTCTAGGCTAGACCAATTGGGAAGCAGTCTAACTAGGTACTTTATGGGAATGAGTTAACACTTTGTTAACAGAATTTACATATTTGCTTTGTATTTCTTGACAGTAAATATCTTGTCAATGAAATGCTAGATCTTTGTTCAAATAATGTAAAGTTAAGCTGTGCATGACCTTTAGAAACCATTTACTTGCTTGCTGTTTCATGTGTGGTTATGGCACAACCACAGTTCAGTGGCAGCTTTTTGAAATGGGTTTACTTGCATTTTGATGCAGACAATACTTTATTTGCCCGTTTACTTATTTTACCTGTTCAAAATATATTCATGAAAACTCCTGCCCAAGTTGGCATTTTATATCTTTCCCTTTACTTGTAATGATACCCAAAACAGAATATTAATCCAGGAAATATATCCTAACCTTATTTCAAGAGACAGAATTCCTTGTGTGAACTGTGGCTACATGGGTCCTATGGAAACTATCAATCTCAATTTTCTATTCCCTCCACCCCCAGCATGTATTGCAACATGTGTGTTAGGACAGTTGTTCTGAAGTCAAACTAAGGGCTTAGCAAAACCATGCAACTGAGGCAGTACAAGACTCCTCTTGTAGTACAAGGCTGTAACACCTGAGTTCAGGGTAGCGTAGACAAAGCACCCAGGCTTATTAAGGGAGAGAGGGCTGTAGAATCAATACAAATGAAATTGTTGTGCAAATGGGCCAAAGAAACACTGAAACACTATGTATTGTATTTAAATAAACCATTTATTTTTACAAATAGGCCCAGATAAATGTTGGGGTAAATAAGTACTATCACATTATATATAACCACAATTATAAAAACACAACACTATGCTTGAAGGTACACTGACCAAAGAGTATAACCTAATTTGGAACACCTAACGGGAGTTCTAGGGAAGTCGAAACCTAGTTACTTTTAGAAATAAGAGGGTAGTAGTCCCTATCAGTTGTACCGTGACATTCAGTAAGAAATCACATGGTAATATCAACTGGACAATATACTTTTCAAGCTAGTGAAACACAGGTTCTAGGAACAGTATAAATCTGATTCAGCATAAGTTATTATAGGAGTTGCAACTTGGGTTGTAATATTCAATTACAGTTGCTTTTCAGTTCAGAAGCAATTCATTTTTAGGATAACCGTTATACTCAAGGTAAGTAAAACCTATACATTTTTTACAGGAGCTATGAGCAACTTCAAGGCAGGTTTAAACGTAACCTTTGTCTGTCTAAAACAGACCAGGGAAAGCAAAACCTAGTGTTGCACCATATGAATGACTCAGTTATTCTAGGTAGGTAAAACCTAATTGATACTTATTCTGGACAGGCTAACAGCAAGTCGGGGGGGGGGGTAGCAAGACCCAGTTGGGAAACTTAGAGTTTGAAAAAAAATAGTTAAGTGAGGCCAACAGCATTCCTTTTGGTGAAGAGGCACAACCAAATCACAGGTGAGTAAAATAACCATATATCTAAATTTCAGAATGACAGAACATTCCTAAGGTAACTAATAACCTTTGTAACTGTTCACTCTGTTACCAACCAACTCTTTTACAAGGAAGTAACTTTTAAACACTTATTCTCTTTTCTAGGCAAAAGACCCAATCCTTTGAAAGTCTTCCCCTCTATTCTTGGAGCATGAGTGTTCTCAGTGGCAGAAGGGGGTCACTAGGGTCTAGTGTCCAACATGCAGTGTCAGAATAGGTTCTTAAGTAGCAAAAGTCGGAGTTCTTAAGGAAGACTGTTGAAACAGGTGCGTATTTTTAGAGTTGGCTGAGGGTCCTGGGGCTTCGCAGAAGACGCCCTAGGAGTATTTCAGCAGTGGGCCTTGGTGAGCTGGACGAGAAGCCTCCAAATCATAGTAAGCACCCCAAAATTACACAGGAATCACAAGAGATGTAAGGTAAGTACCCAAGCCAACACAGATTTTGCAACAGGAGTATTTCAGCCAAAAACGGTGTGGGGTGTATCAATCGTTTCAGGCCAGCCAGCCAGCCAGCCAGCCTTCCAGTTTGTCTTCCAGCTTGAGTGCGAGATTCCAGTTCAAAGGGTTGTGGAGGTTTGGACTCCTCCCTCGCTGCCTGCCTTCAGACACTCTGTAGCCTGGGCGGGGAGTCCATAGGACTACCGCCGATGATTAAAAATCACACACAGGAATTTTCCGCCCTGGATGTCAGGGTTAGGAACAAGAAAGGACAAGGAACACTAACCTGGCAAAAAACAAGACCAGGGCCATTTTGGTAAAGGTGCACCGAATTAGTAAAAGGTATAGCGGCCACCCGCCATTAAAGGTAAGCTTGTCCCTGAAAGAGATATTGCATCTCCCCAGCGCTCAACATAAGGTGGGGTGTGCTGGTTTCACCAAATAAAATGTAAAAATGGATCCAAGATCCTTTCTACCCTTGGGAACTGTAGTAGGCTTAAGGTTAGCCAGAGAAAGTTAAAAGGGGAACCCCCAGGGAAACCCAACAACAGTAGGCAGTTATTGCCAAAAAGGTCAGAGGATAACCTTTAAAAGACACTACAGAGAACCTTAAAAATGACACCCATAAAAAGAGTAAAATATTCTGTGAGTGTGGAAAAAGGTGCCCACTCAGAGGTATAAGGAAAAATAATCCACCAGTAAAATCAAAAAGTTCGGGGGTTGACCAATCTTACCTAACAATGTTTTTCCAAAATGTTTCTAATGAAGGATCATGACATGGAGCATAGCACAATATACTGCTAAAGGATAACTCTTATTTTGGTTCTTAAATGTTTGACTTGCTGATCTTTAAGGGACAAATTGTCGAATGTAGTGAACCGAATGTATATCAAACGACAGTGACATCAAATGGCATATACTGTCTAATTTGCCATTATTTTGTATTTTAGTAGCTAACAATGGTGATTTGCCAAATAGCACATTTTACATACGTTATGTTTATAATAATTTATAATAATTTCTTGATAACAAATTGGTAAACCAATCCTTCTACTATTGGTTGTCACAGCTTACTTGGTGATAAAATGTCTATAATAAATATGGAGCTTTCGAAAATGTTAATTAGACTGATCACCTACCACATGTTTCAGATCATGCCCACCTCTTAAAATCGGCCAATGTTTTCTCAATGCATACTTGGTAGTGTCTGGTTTTATTAAATCCTATAATAAAACGGACTGGCACTCAGCACAAGTTCACAGTAATCTATGCATAACTCCCGATTTCTGATATGCCTTAGATTATGTTCTGCGAATATCCGCTTGCTAGAAAGGGATCACGCATTGATCTTGCTTATTTATGGAAATCACTTTTTCTTAGAACATATTAATAAAAAAACTCTTTTAAATGTAACCTTGTCTTTTGTTATGTAATTCGATTGAGAGCAGAAGAGGAGGAGAATGTTCTGTTAGTGCTGACCCAAATTACATTTCTTATATCAAAATATTTATTTTCGTCATTCACTCTAGCACTCTCCTGCTGCATATTGGCACCTGGGGAAACCACTCCCTGTTGCCACCCCATCCCCAAAGACGTTGCTCACTTTCCCCACCGACCTGCTGGACCTGCGATTTGTGATCCATTCCCAAGTGGGAACATCTTTTTTTCTAGCTGTGTGTTTGGAATATTATTTTTTATTTTTGGAGAAAAAACAGGTGTGACTGGACTTTAAAGCAAGTGAGATGCAAGTTATTTGTAAATAACGTGGACACACTCTGTAAGGGCTGTACAGTAATCTGCAATTAAGCGGCGTGTTTAAATTGTGCAAATAATGCCAGTCTTATTTACATCAACATTGCGTGCATGAAATCCACTGTGCAATTTTCATTCACGTAATGTGAGGGAGACTGGAAGCTTGTTACATGGCTTTAGAATTCTAAAACCTGTGGTCTACCCATGTGTAGGGTAACTCGACCCCTGTACTAGATGTGCTCAGTCTTTGAATCGTTGTTGAGGCGAGATCAGAGTACTTAGATGTCATAGTTTGCTATTTTATATCTCTCACATATAAAGTTTAAATACCTTGAACGATATTCAATCTTTAAGTTTTGAATTTTCAAAAAGGCTGCTGCTGTCCTTGGCACCATGCCGCAGTATGTGTGCTTTGTTGATGACATTTGGTGGGATGTCAAATTCTCTTCAGGTTCGCTGTTACTGGAAATTAATTTATTTCTGAACTCCTAGTTATTAGTTGTATAGCATTTTTCACTGTTCATTGGCCAAATGTATTGCAACACAAATGGTTTTTCTTGCTTTGTTCATAGCTCTATCAAATGGGAGTGATTCCCCAGCCCCACTTAGTCACCAACTTGTCCCATCCACCGCTGCAGTTTCTGAGCCTTAGTCTCCTGCTTTTCCTGTTGCCTCCGTTTACTATTTTCTGAGCACCAGCATCGTGGTTTAACTGCAGCAGCACGTGTTTGCTATAAAAAAAGAACACTGTAACATGCACCTTCCACCCACGATATCTAAAGTAACCCACTGCTCTAAAAGTGCACTTTTTACCAATCTCTAGGAAGAAGGGGAAGTAGAGTGCAGGACCTGGCAGGCAATCTTTTAGCGATTACTTGTGCAGTGAATTCCTGCGGATCACCTTAGTCATAAGTTGAGCACAAAAAGATCAATTTACTGCGACCTGTGAAGAAATTAACATAATATTTGCAAATTGACTCAATATGCACAGATGTGCCAATAAATGTTCTGCCGTACTGTTCCTTGACCATTAACTTGCTTCTGCGTTTAATATGCAGCAATTGGTGAATTAAGCTTAGCCAGCAGAGGCACAAAGGTGATAAATGAATAGTGTAGTGTCTTCAGTGCTTCAAAAGGGAACAGACCATTGATCATTCTATTCAAGATATCATTTTGTTTACTTGCAGGTCTGGAGTGAAGTCAACCAAGCTGTGCTGGATTACGAAAACCGCGAGTCCACTCCCAAGCTGGCCAAGCTTCTGAAATTGCTTCTTTGGGCGCAAAATGAGCTGGACCAGAAGAAAGTAAAATATACCAAAATGACAGACCTTAGCAAAGGGACAATTGAGGAATCCAAGTGAACGTGAGCTAAGAGTGGTCTGTGCACATATGGGACGCCAACTGCTATTCGACTGCTGCACAGTATTCATCCTTTAATCAGTCTGTGACTGAGAGATTTTTACTACAGTACAGGACTCCAGCATTCAGATATATTTCCTTGTTTTATCCAGAATGAACTCCTATTTAAAGAGCACCCTTGTTCGAGTGGAGACATGTTGTTTTGAAAGGCCCTAAACCAGCCCAACATCTTGTTGGGCTTATGTACTGTACCAAAAACTATTCTAAAAAGCAGATTAAAAAGCGTTAATTACTAAATTTAGTGCTAAAACATATTCTAATGCACTTCAAAGTTTTAGTAGGTGCAGTGTGTTGCGTGGTTGGTTGAGTTTCAATTTACTGCAGCAAACTGACACCGAAAGTAGTCTTGAACTGTAGAAGCGCTGAACCTTTTTCTTATGTTCAGAGCGATAAAGCAGCTATTCAGCATTCTCTTTTGGAGAAGCCTTCTTTCACAGATTCTTGAATGCTTCCCTTTAAATCCACTCTTTGGTGTCAGAAGCCCATCAGTGCCGTGTGCAATGACTGCTGGTGGGGGGCAGCGGCCTGTGGCATCCTTTGTGTCCTTTTTGGAACATATGCATTTGTTTTAAAAACAATCCCTGCTGGAAATAATCACTTGTTAATCTACTTTTGAGAGACACCCACCCAACATTGGTGCCTAAAAGTAAGTTATTAAAATGGTAGTTTTGTAATTTAGGGATTTTGTTTGAATTTATTTTTTTTAATTATTTTTGTTTTTTTGTGCCTCTGCATTCCAGTTTTGTACAGTGCTATATTTATTTTAATTTAAGTGTGACTTGGTGGAGCCAAGCAAGTTGGTTCCCATTAAGATCGAATTCTTAAATTGGAGAACAAAGGCTGATGTTTTGATTCAAGAAATATGTTCGTAGTAACACTGCTCATCAATCTTAACTTTTGGTAGGAATGTAAGGAAATGGGTAAATTACAGTTTGCTAACCAGTCTGTTCTCTTTTTCTTATTTCACACATTGTCGTCTCTGAATTATTTGCTGTATATCTGTAACATAGTCTCATTTATAGACCGCACCCATCAATGCACTCACCTGTAGTTTGTTGAGAAAATGGGAGATGCCACCATAAACCTTTTTTTGAGCTAATCCAATGTATATGGTGCTTACATCTCTAATCTGAACAAATAACAGTACGGGTTTACTCTCCTACTGAGGGCACCTGGCCAGTGGTTCATTGTTTTAAGGAGAACGTGACTCTTTGTCATATTGTTGAATGGAAGACATGTATTTTTACAATATGTATATTAGAACTAAGCTTTTAAACTTGCACCATTATTCAATTACACCCAATTGATAACAAATCTTTGCCTATTAGTATGGAATGGATTCATTATGGTGTTGCTTGCTCTCGTTAAGCTTGAATATGCATACAGTAATACAAGCATCATGTTTCAATAATTGGTCATCCCACCATGTTGGTTCTTGTTCTCATTGGTATTGTTTTTTTTTTACGGCTACATCTTTTTCGTCTATTGGAAGCATCAACTAATTCCCTGCGCTTTTATATTTATTAGCTGGATTTACTCGTAGTTCTGATATTACATTCTGAACCCACCAGTGCAAAAATGCAAAATCAACAAACTGACAATGTTTTGCCTCAAACACAAGTCTTTGGTGGCAAAATAAAATGCCCCAAGTGAAGGATCACATGTTTTATTCATATACTTGTGACCCGGCTACTTCATTGAAACAAGTGCGACATCACTTAATGGACCTGTGGTATGTACAGTAGTCCTGGTAATCTTGTAATTTATCTTCTTTCAGGTTAGTCTGAATTTTTCTGCCACAGGTGAAAGATGTGCATGTCGTCTTGAGCGTATTTTGCTTTTACCTTGTTAACACCAGTGTTTGGGATTATGTCCACATTACTGTATAGCTCATTATCAATTTCATCATCTGCCTTTATTAACTATTTTTTTCCTATACATTTTTATTAAGAGTTTCACATGTAGCAAACACAGAAAGAAACACAAAAACTCAGTTTCCCCCCAACCTTTAACCCCCCCCGCCCCCCTCCTCTGCGGATCCGAGAGTACAAGTGGAAGCCCTTCTGCAACAGTGAACTGAAACGAAAATGAACATTTGGCCGCCTCGGTTGGACTGGCAAGACACCAAAGCTTTATGACAGGTGGTTTTCAAATGAGTTAATGCGCAGCCCTTCTCAAAGCATTATAGGTCCGATTTGTCCTGAGGGCGATTTATTCCCAATAGTTACATAGCCTTGGGACACCATGCCCGGTGGGCTCCTGCCTTTAAGTATGTTAGCAAGTTGGACCAGTCTGACACAAACTTCATGTGAAGTCCCTGAATCGTATAGGTAAGCCATTCCAAAGCCAGCAGCGACCACAGCTTCGCCACCCATTCGGTGGTGGGTCTTTCCATTTCCGGGCTAGCACCAAAGCTGCTGCCAACATCATTAACACATATAGTTTGCAGTCCGCTCTGTTAGAGAGGAGAGCATGCCATTAAGACCCAATAAATCCCTCCCTCTATTAGCCCCAAGCTCTAAGTCCAGCACTTGGGTGACGGCCTGCTGAACTAGCGACCAAAAGGGATCCATTTTTGGGCACTCCCACCAAATATGAGCCCAAGAACCCATTGCCCTACATTGCCTCTAGCATAACTCGGACACCGCCGGGGACATCTTATTTAGTCTAAGTGGGGTCAGGTGCCACCTCAACATACGTTTCAGCCAGATCTCCTGAAGCTGAAGAGATCTCGTAAGCTTAAGAATCTGCCACCACAGCTGAATCCACCCCTGCTCCTCTAGGTCCCCCCCCCTACATCCCGCGCCCATTTGAGCATGTATATCCTAGACTTCAGGGGTTCATTCTGCTTTGAGTTTGTATATAGATGACACCACCCCTTTATCACCCGGGTCAGTGTCCAGATACTTTTTGAACTGAGTGAGGGGTCTAGTACCTGCTTCAGTCATCAATGGATGAGGGACCCGGTGCCGAATTTGGAGATAAGAATACCTCTGCAACTCCCCTAAGCCAAAGCCTTTCTTGCACTGCTCAAATAGTTTTACCTCCCCATCCGCCAACATATCCCAGATCATGTGGCACCCCCCCCTGAAACCAGATGTCAAATGAAGGGTCACCTGCGACCGCTGGAGTAAATTGCGGATTGCAATGTATGGGCGTATACGGCGAGGGGAAAGTAGTGATATGTGCCCTTTTAATAGCTTCATCCCAGGCGTCCCCTATGGTGGACGTGATATCGCTGCAGTACATTCTGACCGGTCTGTCTTGCCTCGGCATCCACAAAACCCCTTCCAGGTCCCCTCCTACCAACGCCCTATCCATGAACCTCCACACCTTCCCTCTATCATCCCTCTGCCAGTCTCTTATGACCCTGAGCTGAGCTGCCAGGTAATATACCCTAAAGTCTGGCTCCCCAACACCCCTCCACCCCCCTCCGGGACGCCAAAGCCTTCATAAGGGACTCCGCCATCCTCGGTCGCTTCCTCTTCCAAATGAAGCGGCTTGTTATCTTTTGTAGGGCTCTAAAGATGGACGGCGGGATGCGCACTGGGAGGGCCGAGAAATGATACAACAGGAGAGGGAGGATCGCCATCTTCAGGGAGTTGATTCTGCCCAACCAAGAGATCTCTAGGGGGCCCCAATCCACCAGTTTCGATTTGACCTTCTGAAGGAGCGGGGGGTAATTTATGGTGTATAGGTCGCCGAGGGTTCTGGTCAGACGAATGCCAAGGAACTTTAGCGAGTTATCTACCCATCAAAAGCTATACGCTTTCTTAAGATCTTGGACCGCACTGGACGTCAAGGTGAGAGGGAGAGCCTCCGATTTATGGGTATTGATTTTTAAACCTGCTACTTGGCCGAACCCATCTAGTTCTCTCGTCAATGCTAGCAAGGAGGTGATCGGGTGGGTCAGTGTGAAAATCATGTCGTCAGCAAAGGCTGCGATCTTATGGATCTGTCCCCCAAATGGGATTCCCTCAATGTCAGTAGTCCATCTCACCGTTTGCAGAAACGGCTCCAGGTGGAGAGCGTATAAGAGAGGAGACAATGGGCAGCCCTGCTTAGTCCCCCTTTCTATACATACTGGCAGTGAAATTTGGACATTTACTGCCAAGCGTATCACGGGGTCTCTGTAATTTGCCTTTACTCGCTTCAGGAAGCCGGACCGAAACCCATTTTACCCATAGCCTCAAACAAAACCCCCCCACTCCACGTGATCCAAGGCCTCCTTGGCATCAATCGCCAAAAGCAGGGCCGATAGATTCTTTTTCTGAGCCTATTCCACTAAATGAGCCAATTGCCTAACATTATCGGAAGTTTGCCTGCCCTTTATAAAATCCGCCTGGTCCCAGTGTATTAGTTTGGGGAGGATCCCCTCGAGACGATTGGCTAGGATCTTGGTGTGGATTTTAGCATCAATGTTAATCAACGCAATGGGGCGGTAATATGCGCAGTTAGTCTGGTCTTTACCCTTTTTGTGGATGAGTATGACTTTAGCTTCATTCATGGAATCATGGAGATGCCCTGTGGAGCCAATAGAATTGAACAATTTAGTGAGGATGGGGGATCAGGACCTCTGTGTTTTGTAGAGTTCAGACATGAACCCATCAGGACCCGGGGCTTTGCTGGAGGGCATGCTGTTGATCACTCGGTGAACTTCATCCATGGTAATCTCAAGCTCCAGCGCATTCCTATCGGCCTGCGAAATCTGGCGACACCCCGCCAATAGGATTTATGGCTCCTGCTCCGCTTGTGATGGAGTATCCGACCTGTAGAGGACCGTGTAAAACGTACAAAACTCGGTCTCTATATCAGAGTTCATAGTGAGAAGGGTTCCTCCCTCTTCTTTTTATTTTTAGGATTGTTGTATCCACTGACCCCTTCCGAAGTTTTCTGGCTAGTAAATGGTCGGCCTTGTTGCCCTTAATATAGAACTTTTGACGCAGCTTGAGGAGTGTGTGTTCTGCAGCTCTGGTCTGAAGTAGGTTAAGCTGACCTCTCAATGCTCTAAATTCCCTTCTAACGGCAGCCGATGGCCTACTTCCCATACGAGACATCACGTAAGTCTGAGTGCAAGCTGTTGCTCCTCCTAGGCGCAGCTCCCATTCCCTTCTTGCTTTTATGGCTATAATCCTACCCCTGATCGTAGCTTTAAGGGTGTCCCACCAAATTTGGGGGGTTGTGTCCTCCCATTTATTATGGCCGGTGTACTCTGCTACCTGCTCTTCAACCTCCTGAACCAGGGTGGGATCCCTGAATAGCGAGACTGGATACCTCCATTTCCAAATACCCACAGGGCTTTTTGGAGTGGAGAGCTTAAAGGTGAGTGGAGCATTATCCCCAAGGGCGATCACCCCTATCTCTAGTGCAAGAGGTCTTCCCATCAATGGTTTTGAAACCCAGACATAATCTATCCTCGAATGCGACCTATGCGCATGCGAGTAAAAGATGAAACCCGCAGCATCCCCATAGAGTTCCCGTCAGACATCGACCAGGGCCAAATCGCGCATTTTCCGCATCAAGTCTCCCGATGGTCCCGCATGTGGTTTCCAGGAGGTGGAGCTCCTATCTTTAGAAGGGTCCCACGCTAAATTAAAGCCTCCCAACAGGAGAATATTAGCCCTGGCAAATTTCCCAAGGCGGACAAGATTATTTTGTATGAAGGCATCCTGAGCTTGGTTGGGGGCATATAGTGTCACTATCGTGAAAGTGTCCACCTTCCCCTCCAGAATCGGGGCTAAATATCTACCGCAGTTGTCTTTTTGCATGGCGCTGATAGTGAGATCAAGCCCATCTCTCAGGGCTATTATAACACCCCCCCCCCTTCTTATGTTGTTGTGTGGCCTGGAATAGCAGAGAATAGCCCCGAAATGTAATCCTATGGGTGTCCCTAGTATGTACATGGGTCTCCTGAAGGGCCACTACATGTGGTAGTTCGCGCTTAAGCAACCTCTCCACCCTCACCCTTTTAACCTGGGAATTAAGGCCAGTCACATTTAGTGAAAGGCACTTCAAAAAGTCGGCGCTAGCCATATCACAAGTTTGGTGAAATCTTGCTGCCCCGCTCTAGGCCTCAAAGTACTCCCAATACCCGACCCCTGGATCCCTCCCTGACCCCCTCCCCCCCCAAAAAAAACCAGGCGAGTGTTCGCCTGGCACCAAGATCACCTCGTGACCATTCCCTCAAGAACTGAACTCAATAACGCACCCGGAGACTTCCCACGCGGGATAACTCAGTCCCATTCCAAGTACCCGCCCCACCTCCCTCCCTGGTGCTCAAACACCACAAATATGCTGCCCGACAAATGTTACAGAAAAGCTTAGACTGATGCCCTCCCTGGATTCAACTTTGGTGGCCGCATAGCTTTTCTGGGGCCTATGTGTCCGTGGGGGGACTCCCCTCACCCGAAGGACCCTTTGCTGTGTCAGTGCTAATGTCCCTCCTGGGAACCAGGCATGTGGTTTTCTTCTTTTCCCCGCTTGGGTTTAGCAGTGGACCATTCCCAAGGTCTACGCTCGGTAGACTGTGCCTCCTGTGGCACCGAGAGGGACAGCGACCGCTCCTCCAGACCAAGCAATGTCAGACCCTTGTCACAGGTCGTGATTTTATGTTGGGATCCTTGCCAATTGAATGACAGACCAAACGGGTGGGCCCATCTGTACCGAATTTTCTGCAAACGTAGAAAGGACAGGACCGGGCCCATCCTTCTCCTTTTAATTAACGTAATCCGCACCAGGTCTTGGTACAGAGCTATTTCGTGACCATTGTGGGTGATGCACGTGGCCCTTCTCGCCTTTTCCAAAATCTTCTCCTTCAGCGCATAATTGTGGAACGCCACTAGCACATCACGTGTACGAGAACCCGGCTCCGGACTGTGTGGGCCCACCCGATGGACTCTGTCAAACTGCATGTCTGTGACCAGGTCAGAGTCTAGCAGGTTGCCGAAGATCTCCTTCAAAGTTGGGGATAGCTCCTGGTCAGTGATGCTCTCTGGAAGGGATGTAACCCTAATGTTCGACCTAGAGCTGTTCTCCAGATCCTCCACTTATAGCTCCAGGTTCTAAGTGGCTGTCGCCAGAGTTTCTAGGAGAATGTCCACTTTCCTCGCGTCCTCGGTCAGCTCTTGGATGGCTTGCTCATTGATATCCACCCTCTCTTCTACTTTGTTAATATCTCTTTTGATTTCTCTGAGGCCTTCTGCCAGGTCTTCACGGAGCTTGTCCATCTGTAGCTGGCCCGCTGTTGTGATCTTCTCCACCAGGTCTGTCATGAAACTCGTTAGCATAGCCTGAGTAACCGGCCCGTCGCAGGCTCCCTGGGCAAACTGGGGCACATTTTCCTCCGTGGATGTGGCCGTTTCCTGGGCGGATGTCATCTCCGGGTCTTTTACCCAAAGTTTTGTGAGGGGGCCCTCTGTTGGTCTCCTGGGGCCTCTTCCCTGGGGTGGGTTATCTTTTCCCCCTATTTCTGGACATCTCAATAGTGGTCCAATATGCGTAACAAATGACTAGGACACCAGGGTCCTATCTCAGGGGCCAGCGGGGCCTCCCAGCTGTATGCTTGATCTATGCTGCAGGATTCCGCTCCTCCAAAAGGAGGGGTGCCACCGCCACTGAGCCGGTCTGGACACGCCAAGCTGTGCAGACCTCGGCGCCAGCCGGGGCCCGGTCCTGTGTATACTCCCAGAATCAAGGTTCAGCGCCTGGGCTCAATGCAGTCCTCCGGGGCCCCCTTTGGGGGACCCCGTATCCCAATTTCTTCTCCTGGCCCCCCCAGCTTCCGGGGGTCGGCGCCGCGAACTGGGGCCACTCAGGCCTCTGCTAGGGCTACTATAGATGAATCCGCAGCCCTGGGTTTACCACCGTCCCCTTGATCACGGCCCTTCCAGGGAGGGGGGCCCTCTTACCTCCCGCGGGCACCCCCGAGCGGTGATCACAAGTGTTCCAGAGGCCAGGGGATCGCTCTCCTCCCCGCCCGCCTCGGGCAGCACCCAAAATGACACACCTCTCCTCAGGCCGCCCCTGTACCTCCACTGGCGGATCCTCCTCTGCCGGCTGCCGGGATCTGAGTTGGGGCCGTGCACCTCCCGCCACTGTCGGGGCCCCGAGAGCCCGTCAGCTACTCGCGGGGCCCGCCGCAGGAGTCCCTCCACCTCGATTCGGGGTCCCTCCACCTCCTCCAGCCGCCAACCAAGGACCTGAGTGGCGTCACCGGAGCGCCGCCCGCAGTGTGTCGCTGCCCTGACTCTGGGGCGGTTCTCCCGGGCTAAATGCAGAATTGCCGCTGCTATTAGCCACCGCCGCCAACCCAAAACGCCGGGGAGGGCTGTAAGTGGGGTGGGCAGAGGAGTTGCCTTTACGAGATCAGGAGCTCGGGGCACAGCGTCCACCTCCCTACGTGGCCATCTTGGAATCCATTAACTATTTTTAATACTCTGTGCTGGTAACTTGTCTTTTCTGGTGTTAAGCTTTTTCTTGCCAGTTAAGACCGTGCCTGTTGTGTTCCTCCTTATGCATTATAGGTCTTTGCCACTTTTATGCAGATATGTGGTTGTTACAAAGAGGAGTTTGTAGCTAAACTCCAGGAAGAGGCGTTCTTCCCAAGTGATATTAACTGTGCCATACAGGTCCGCTTGGATTTGTCTCTGATTTACACTGCCCTCAAATCAATGTCCCCGAAAATAATTGCATCTGATAGCAGGCTACATTTTTCATCTCCTCGTTTTGAGCATTTGTTGGTAATTTACATCTTCCGGGGGAGACTGGACATTCAAGCAACAATTATACCTTTGCCAAACAGCATGACATACAAATTAATTTTTATTTCGCTGCCATTGGGTGTTGAATACAATATAGTTTCCCATAAATATTCATGTCCCGGTTTTCCTTGTGATAGCTGGCATTCAAGTTGATTCAGCTGAAGCTACCTTGCAATATATGAGCGTTACTGAACACAAAGAAAGTGGTCTTCAGAGTGAGATGGCAAGTAGACAGTTTATCTAGTTACAACCATTTTAGCCTGGAGAATAGGTGATTTTGCTTGCCTGTGGAATTTTACAGTGCTCAAAAAAGAAGCATTTTCTAAGAACATTTTTAATAATTTTACTGAAAGTTAAATTGAAATTGAGTGAGATTTGAAAATTGTATGTATTGTTACTTAGCCTGGACAATCATCAACGTTTACTTTTGGGGCAGCCTCCTATGGCAAATGTGCTATAAAATTGCCTTGGTGCTCTGTATATTAAGCTGAGTAAACGACTGTCCACAGAAAAAGCATTTCCCCCCACCTTGGGGTCCTTTCTGCCCACGTGTGCTGAGGTACTCGTTGTGTTTGTGCCATCTCAAGAATATCTTGGACTATCCTGTTGAAGAACTCTGCTCTCTCCGCTTTATCCCTGCATGTGATTTGTTATCCTGAAGGATTTGGGACATAAAAATGTATAATCTATTTGCTGTTTTAAATATATCGTTAGTTCTTCAGCCTTGGCAGTCATCTGATTGCTAGGCCTATTAATTAGAACAAATGGCTTTCCATGTAAGAGTGTGTCTAGGACCTGGGAACCAAGATGACCCCCCCCCCCCCCCCAGTTTCTCAGCATCTCACTGAACAAGAGTCTGCAGGTCAAACTCATGAGGTGGTAGTGCCTGTGTTTGGATCCTCGAAACCTTAGTTACTACCAAACAACCCACCCCTGCACCAGTTTCATCATCGTGATAATGGGGAATTGTTCATAATGTTAGTACAGGAAAGTCTTTAAGCAAAGCAGTATGGTCAAGTGTAATAGATTAATCTACTTTTAACTCACCAGCAGCAAACGAAGAACAAATAAATGCAAATTCTGTAAAGTTACATTTTGGGAGTTGAAAATATAACCATACACAATATGTAACGTACATTGTTCTATTTCCATTCTTCTGCACCACCCTGACGCTATTATTTACTTGTTGGAAGTGAGTTTCATTTTTGGAATTGGCCCTCACAAACATCATGCAGCTGCAGACCTATTTGGCTGTATTCACTTGGGGGAGGGACGTGGTGGAAAATGAACAGCACACTTAATCCAATCCATGACATCCCATGTCAAATAAGCCCTGTAATACTATCCACCAACCACTAGATGTCAGCCTGTGCAAAGCATGTGAATGTAAGTATCAGAAAGAGGATTACAGGCATGTAATGTTTGTCTTAGATCTGTGCACAAACCGACTAAACTGAGAGCTGCCTTGTGTTAAATGAGAGAGGCGATACTTTCCTGTACTAATAAGAATGGAAAATGGTAATTCTATGTCCATGCATTAATGCTCATTAAAAGCTTGCTGGCAACCAGGTCATTTGCTTGCCATAGAATTGCTTAGAAACAGATGACCTACAATATTGAGGCTTGTACATTTTGAATAATCCTAAACTTCAGTCACTCTTTAATTTGCATTAGTCTACCTAAGTAGAACTGGTGTGCTCAGACATGGGTCCAAAGCTTTTGCCTTGTCATGGTAGAAGGTCTCAACTGACAAATGTGTTAATAAAAAGATCTTGGCTCTAAATTATCAGGGGATTGGGACCGCTTGGTGGTATGCATAAACACACAATATAAGCTTTTCTTTATGGCAGTGGCCCTATGTTCTTCCTGTTTGTCACTGAAATTTGATTTCCAGGAGGTAACCTGATCTTAAATAGTCAGCACAGTCTGTAGTGCAGTTTCCTAACATGTTAGAGTCCTTTTTGGCTTGACTTGTCAGAAACGTCTTGGTCCAGGTGGACGTCTTTGATGGTGTGCACCAAAAACCATGGTGTCTTGGGACATATTTGTGGTCCCCTCGATATTCTTAAGCCTTTGATGTCCTTGGCTGTTTTGTGGGCCTTTCGGTGGGTTTCTTTGTTTATCTCCACCCGACCTCTTACCACCAATTTAGGAACCAGCCTATGGTTGAGTGCCTGGGAATGCCACCCTTCCCTCCTCCTCCTTAGTAACACTTAATACTTCTGCTCACACAAACCCAGTAGTCCCTCTTACCTCCTTGTAGTTTTGCTATGCAGCTCATTTCTTCACCTTATCTCATATCTTCTCCCCTAACAATGTGCTCTACTCTTGTCCTCTTGGACCTGTACTTTTTTTCACTTCAACTCTGCTGCCTGTTTCTCACGCTCCGGTCTTGACACTCCAGGTTTTCTGCTACCTACTTAATCTCCTAACTCCCTCTAGTTAATTCTGCATCACTTCCTCTGCCTTAGTCTCACTCTCCACAACTGTGGTTGTTTCTGCAACTTCCACCTGTGCTTCTTCCCACCTTGGCAATGCTTTCTTCCCCTCTTGCTCTTTCTCCCTCCTCTCCACCCAATTGTTTCCTTTCTCCCATTGTTTTTGCTTTCACTTTCTATCCTGCTTTCAACTCTGTTCTTCTTTCTCTACCCTTTGGCCTGTGCTTTAACATTACTTGAGTTTCCCACCACTCCTTTTCATTCTCCCACTGGTATTTTCTCTGCCTGTTCTTCTGACCTCCTCCCCTCTTTTTGCCTCCTTTCCTTTGTTCTCTAGCTCACATTTGTTTCTCTTTATCTGCTTTCGTTGCTTGCTCCTTTGCCTTGCTCTCTGTCAATCCCTCATCTTCACCATCCAGCCATGCTAAACTCTCCACACCCCTTTTTTCTAATGCCCAGACCCGTTGGCATGCGTGGAAGTGAATTTGTGTGCTCTAGTGTGCAGCTGTATATGGGCCACAGGTAGTGTCTGATTGGTCAAAGCTTTTCTAGACTATACGATTTGCACAAAAGTATAGTTAAAACGTGGGCTGCCCTGCAGCAGTGAGGTTTGGTGTCTCTTAAGGCCTGGGTGCCATCTTGAATGTACTTGCTCTTTGTAGACCTTCTAGGGGAGATCGACTCTGGCTTGGAACCTCCTGCTCTGTGTCTGATGGGGTTTATGAACAAATGTGCATGACAACTGGGTGTTCGAATGGATTTCTGAACTCTGTTCTGGCGAACAGATGTTCAGGAGGCCACCCTTGTTTAGTGAAACGGGAACACTTCTGCGGAGTTTGCAAGGACAATTCAAGGTAGTTTGGAGAGCAGTCCAGGCTAAGTCTCAGGAGTAGTGGAGAGTGATCTGGTGTCTTGGATGAGCACACAGTAGGATGACCAGAATTACCTGTGGACATTAGTATATCCGTCTACTATTTATTAGGCCCAAAACAAACACAAGTGAATAATGAAGAACACAGTAATACTACAACTTAAACGCGCATTATGTAAAATATATGTACAGTTGCATTTCGGTCAATGCAGTAAAGTGCAGATTCCTGCCAAAACATGTAAGGAGGGAAAGCAAACCAACTTTATCACAATGGCCAACTCCAGAAAAGGATCTCCCTTGTGCTCAATGTTATGTTTGTGAATAAAGACCCGCGTCCATGCGTAAAGCTCACAAAGGGGACACTTGAATGGGAAGGAAGAGTTAGAACAGGACACTCCAGTGTGAGGAATTCGGTTCCAAGAGTCGGAGGCGGGTCTGCTACGGAGAACAAAGCTGTCCCTATCTTTTAGACGACTATTGGAAGCAAGAGCCTCTGAAGTCAAGGACCATAATGGATTCTTTGTGTGTAAAAATGGTATGGATGAACTAGGGGGAGGGGAGGGCCGGTAAGTGGTACGATTACTCACTGCCCTTAGCTCACTCCAAACTTGGCAGTTTTTAAGAAGGTCGTCTGGACTATGAAATCCCCCCCCCCCCCTTGGTTACGCTTCAAAGTGCGCAGGAGCTGTGGGTACAGGTCAGATTTACACCTGGAGCTGGATCCCGTGTCGCAAATGCAGCTGGTCTCTGGAAACTTGAACAAAGCTGGGTAATTTACCAGTGGCGACCGTCACACAGTGATGCAGGAACCCAAGTCTTGAGGACTGATGCATGTGCGTCTCTTGATTTGGCAAGAAGAGGTTTTGCTGTGAGAAGTAGGGTTCTCGGAGCTCGAGCCGATACTCAATGTTGCAATGCTCCAGCACGGGTGCCAAGGTACAAGATGGCCAGTCCACTGGAGGGCCCAAGGACACTTCTAAGAAGGATTGTTTGCAGGGTGAAAACGAGGTGGTGAGAGTGATTGGTCCCACCACTCAAAAGGGTTGAAGCACCTTTGCTGGTCTTCAGAGATCGAGCGCAAAGCAGGGCTGTACTGCGACAACAGTGGGCTCAGGGTGTCAAACAGTCTCTGCGCAGTTCCGGACAGTTCTTGGAGCCAAGCATCCTGAGAAGCAAAGCAGATCCATGTATAGGTTGATTCGGACCCAAGGGTGATCTGTGGGTCTGTGCTCAGAGCCCCTCCTCATATCCAAACACAGTGAGTGCTCGCACCCAGCTGGCCAATGAGATATGCTCCATTCATGCATGTCAGCAGTGGTCCAATTGGGGACCACTGCGGCTCTCGTGCACACCAGACACCCTGGCACCAGTAGGGTGGGTTAGGACCAGACAGTCCCATCCTGCTTCCTGGGTACCCAGACACTTGACATGCGTTAGTTGGAGGAAAAAGCGCTGGCCTTTGCGGGAGAGTCCATGCTCAAGTAAGGACTCCTGGGCCACAAAGGGCAAGGGGAAGGCCACTGGACAAAATGTCCAAAGGAGGAGAGAAAAATACCTTGTAGAATGGCCATGACGGACACTAGCAACAGACATGAGCCAAAAGTAGTAAGTCTGGTATGGCTCAGTAAAAGTTGATAAAAATATATGAAAAAGCTTTGGCTGCCAACAGTCCTCCTAGGCACATTGTCGAGTTAGCAAAAAATCCTTAAGGGATGTCGTGCCAACCCCCCCAAGCCCGCCTGCCCCCAACCCCCCCCCACCCAGTGTGTGGTACTGTAATGTACTTTGTTGCCACTTTTGACAACTATATTTCACTGCGCCAAGTCAAAAGATTAAGGGAAACCATGTTTCCCATTACGGACTGTCAGAAGGCCTAGTCAGTTACATCAGAAAGATGAGCTGGAGCCCAGCTGAAGGCTGTGCTTTACTGGCAGAAAGTCTGGACAGGAGGCTAAAACGAAAGCAAAACATTGAGTTGGGGGTGTGGGGATCCCACAAATGTAGAGGTGAAATTGTTCGTAGCACTGGTCCAGTATCGCTTATGAGTGGCTTTTTGCAAACCAGGTGGTCTCTTTACAGCTCCACAGATTTCCACTCTAGATCAGTGAGCTGCAGGACCAGTGTCTCATTCTTGTGCTCATAGTCTCCTTTTTTTCTTTTTGTCTGTCATTCTACAGGGTACTTTCTCTACCAGGGGTGGTTGGGACCCGGAATGTGAAATGACAGACTCACCTGAATCCCATCCACCAGCCTCTCGGGTGAGATTTTTGTAATTGTTTAGTGACTCAAGCTACTAATCGGATGCTGGAACGTATCTGGGGTTGCTTGTTGTCATGACCAGAAGGATGTGTCCTAGTAGTCTGGGCTGGACCGCCCCTCTTGAGGTGTGACCAACGCTGATTTGGATATGGTTTTTCCACTTCTATAATGGCTTGTCAGGCTGGAAAGTAATGGTTTGGAGGGTTGCTCAGAGCAATGCCTCACATCTGTTGCTCTTCAGTTTTGCATTTGTGCAAGCACTCGTCCCAAAAACCTTTTGTGTTCCACTTGCTTCTTGGACTGTGTGCTGCTGAGGTGATCTATGCACATGATCATTGGAAGTTGTGCATTTTGATCAGGATGCTTCGTGGGACTGTCTGCTGCTATGGATCGACAACAAAGGTGACTTGCAAGTTCTCCAGGAAGAGGTTCTCTTGCTACAGTCCCGAAGGGGCCATTTGCAACCTGTGGAATGCTCCTTGTACTTAGCCTATCTGCCACACCCACTAGCTTCTGTTTTGATGACAAGGTCTAGGTTTGAACTGACCATTGCTTGCCGATTCCAGGCCTTCCTATGATATAACTAGCATATAAATTGCTCTGTGCCTCCTTTGAAAGAGAAACTATCAGTATTTACAGATATGAATACTTGAAATATGAAACTTGGTGTCGCAAGTGTAAAGTCCTCTTTCTTGTAAGGCTTGTAAAGAAAGGGCTTCACGCCTGCCCCTGTCACCATTCAACTATTATTCTAAGAGCTACTGGTCTCGCCATTTCTTTTAAGGTGATTTGGCCTTACTTATGATGCTGGTATTGTGTAAAATAAATAGATTATCATTCAAATGGATTGTCCTGCCAAGTATTCCCCATCTGTTATGTGTCTCATTCCAGCGTCCGCTTCTTTGGAAGGTTTTTCTTTCCTGGAGGGTGTCGTCCTCTGACTGCCTCGCTCCGCTCTCGAGCATGATGTCACTGACTGTACATATAGCATGCACCGTGCCCATTACTCCGGTTAAGTGTTTCTGCGGCGCAATCCGCTTTGGATATGGTGTGTTGTAGTTTTGACAGCTATTTCCCAAAAACAATTTGACTCCATAACTGGTATCAAGTGACGGTGGGGCTAAGATGTCCATTATGAACCCACACCGCGTTTGCCTCTGGTTCAAGCACGAGATGGAGGACTGTGGTTCCCGTCAGTCAATGACCAGAAAGATGCTTAAAGAGAAGGGGAAACTAGCTACGAGTAGGACCCTGTATAAATCCCCATTGATTACCACTTTGAAGAGGAGATCTTCCGATAAGACGAGTTTGAGGGAGGTTCACCACAGTGGAAGTGCTTGTGGTCTTGAAGTGGTTCCTGTTAGGCAGAAACCTGTGCAGTTCCCTTAGGGACCACTGCAAAAGGCTTAAGACTACAGGTGTTGGCAGTAAACCCAATTGGTAGCAGTCTGTACCACCCAGATTTACCTGGTAGCTGTTGCTGAGCAGCCAGACTTCTCTCAAGAAGAGTTAGACAGTATATAGAGTATACAAGATAGGTACCAAAATACAGTAGCACAAGCAAACACTGACCAGAGCTTTGGTATCAAGTATATAATTATTTATTTAAAGACACACTTAGAGACACTCTAGCACTATTATTGTAAGCAAGTTCAAAAACACAGTCACTATTAATATATATACATCCCTTATTCCTTATTAGACAAGTCTTAGTTAACACCACTTATTTCCAGACAGAGGTGAGCGCTTAACTAAAGATGGCACTCCAATAAGTTAAGAACAAGGGAGGGAAAAGGCAGAAATTAGGAACAGCACACAACACAATACTTTAGAAGCACTCAGCAAGGCAGGAAAGTCAGTCTACTTATAAGCAAAAAGTTCAGAGGCCAGGCTCCCTCTTGTAGAGAGTAGAACACCAATGCGCCCAAGATCACACAGTTTAAAAGGCTTGGAAAGTCTTGCAGAGAGTTTAAAAAGGAATCTGTTCCGCTCAAAAAAAAAAGTTAGCCAGCGTAGGGCCAACCAAGTGGTAAGTTGAGGATTTACGAGACACCCCACACAGACCGTTGCGAGGGAGGCCAGACGGACACAGTACCTTGAAAGTGGAGAGGATCCTCCAGCGGGGGCAGTTGTTCCTGGCAGTGGGTGCAAGTCACGGTGTCGTCCAGAGGAAGAGAAGATCTCGACGTAGAGGAAAGCTGAAGGTCGTTGCACTGCCAGGGAAGAAACCAGCCGCAGAGTTCTCTGATTTAAAAGGTACTACCCTTTTATTCGCAGTAGTGGTAAAACGTGGTATCCTGGTTGCTGGGGTGCTTGGCACGGGCAAGGCGGCCACGAGATGATCCGGGAAGGCGAAAAGGCGGGCAAACTAGTTATCCCCACCAGTCAAAGGAAGAAGACTCTTCGGGATGAAGATCTCCTCTGTTGTTGGAAGAAGTGGGGAGTCGGTTCAGCAGGGCTCCACCGGTGGTGTCGTCGTTGTAGGTCGGCTCAGCTTCTCCATCTTCGGATTCTTTGGTCCTGTGGCGACGTCTGAAGTCCCAGTCCCCAAAGCCCTGCTTTTATGCAGAAAACCCCCATTCATCAGTCCTAGCTGTCACTCAAACATGCTAAGTGGTGAGCCGGGCGGCTCACCACTGGGCCAATCACACAAGAGTGCGACTTGAGTTGCAGAGGCAACTGAGTCCAGGGTGCCTAAACCCCCTCCCACACCCCCTGTGGTACCCAGACAGAGTGGCACCACTTTGGAGGGCTTCTGTGCAGAAGCCCGCCAAAAGTGGAACAAAGGGCTCAACTTCGGGTTGGAGTCACAGAAGCGAACACAAATGCCATTTTGGAACCGAGTTCTGGCAAAAAATACCAACCGGTGAATTAATATTAAATAAATAAACCAGCGGTATGTTTGAGGCTATGTTAAAAAGTATGAGTCTCGAACAATGGGAAAATCCCATAGGAATATATTCGCGGTCGAATATAAAAAGTAGTATCCACTGCCACCAGCCAAAACTCGCTTAGGGGGGGGACTGGACAGTGCCCCCTCGAACAACAGACCCAGTGGCAATCAAATTGCCCCTACCAGTACGCCTACAATATGATGGTTTGTACTGGTTCTGTTGACAACTTAGGACTAGTAAAGCCAATGGTGACTCTACATGCCCTGGGAGACAGTAGTCAGTCCCAGGGTACGGAGTCTATGTTTGGGGGTCACTATGACACCCCTGTGTTACGGCACGCAGGGTGCTGTGTTACACACATACCAAAAACACATGAATCCCTATGGAGTAAAAAGACCCCATAGCCCATAAAACACATTACAAAGTCAAAGGATATCTCAAATCATGTCTAAGAGTGGGAGAAAAACAGTCTCACTCTTAGCAGGAGAAAAAAATAAACCCCAAAAATCCAGCAAAGCTGCTGGGGGACTCACTAGGTTTGGGAAATTAGCCTTAACAGAGAATTATCCCTAACAGTTCCCACCACTTGTCCTTGGCTTCTTGTAAGAAGGCCAGGAAAATGTGTCACAGATTTAGCTTGGCGTTTTCTGACGCCTCTCCCGAGAGCAAGGTATCTTGTCCAGGTAATTCAGCCTCCAAGTTGGAGGCTTTTCATCTCCAAATGTTCATCTCTGAAAAGGTGACTTTGCTGGCTCCACTCTCAAGAAGCGAAGGACACCCATGGCGCCTTGTAAGGCTGAGAAGGCGTGCACCAGGTTTTCAGCTTGCCTGCCCTCCAACCTCGGCTCTGAACCTTCGACCCATTGAGTGGATTCAAACCTTGAGTTGAGGAGAGGCCTAGCACTCTTTCCTCTGACTCCATCAGGTCACGGATCGAGTTCTTTGAGGTCCATGCCGTTGATGGAACCTGCAAAGGTTCACAAGCCTTTACCGAAGAAATACTTTTTAAAGTCCATGTCTTCAATTTTTGAGGAGAATGAGATCTCTGACCAGGACACGCCTCCTTTTTGCCTTGACTGTGGCACCCCAAATGTTCCTGGTGCTCTAATTTCAGGAGAGTCTAGAATTGAACACTTGTTCGACTCTTTAAAAAAAAAAAAAAATGCAAGTGGCCTTGATACCTCTCCTGAGGTGGATTTTAAAATATTCGGAGCTGTCTGATGATGCATAGGTCTCTTACTCTGAATCCATTCATGGAGCGACCTGCATCTGGGACGGGGAAGGCCTGCTATGGTCTACCAGCAGGATGACCTCAATGATATTTTGGACAAGGGTTCTCCAAAGGATCCTATTTTACCACTCCACTTTACAGAAGAGGGCAATGTTGAAGTAGAAAATCCCTTTTACAGAACATTGCAGTGAGCAAGACTCTCACTAGGAATTAAAAGCCATCTACTGTATATCTGGCTTTCTATCCAAACATCCGACTCCAGAAGGTGTGGCGGTGCAGGCTGCACTGGAACATCAAGGTCTGCTGCATACCCGATGATGCCACCTCACAGGGACGATAAGAGGTTTGGTACTTTGGCTAAGAGCATTTTCTCTGCCAGTAGTATGGTGTTGGTCTATTAATGCTACTTGTTCCCTGGCCAAATTTACCTTTATGCTATGGCTGCGGAATATATCCTGGAAGGGGAGGGAAGGGATGGTTTCCAAAATATTAAGGATGGGAAGGAGGCCATGTGTGAATCTTTTCAGTCTTGACTTGATTCTGCGTGTGGCCTCATGCAGAAGGGATGTGACCTAGCAGTTTGGCTGTCAGTATTTGGACGTATGGCGGGGCATTACTTCAGGTGCTTGTGCCTTGCAGACCGTAGCCCTGGGTTACTACCTCCCTTTCTTAAAAAGGCCTCCCGATCTTCCATCAGGGAGCCACTCCCTCAAGGTTCCAGATCTGTTCCTTCTGCAGGAGCTCTCCATCTTGCTTGAGAAAGGTGTCAGAGAGCTGGTACCTCTAGCAGAGAGGAACCGGGAGTGGTATTCTCCTTATTTATTTTTTTCATCCCAAAAAGGACGGAGGATTAAGACCCATTTTGGAACTGTGATAGTTGAACAAATTCCCCAGGAAGGACAAGCTCAAAATGGTTACTCTTTCTCAGATCCTTCAGTCCCTCCAGCTCCAGGATTGGATGGTATCATTGGAGCTTCAGGATGCTTACTTTCATGGGCTTATTCATCTTAAGCACACAAAGTACCCAAGGTTTGCCATTAGCAGTTCTCACTTTCAGTTTTGCGTTCTGCCATTCAGGCTCACCTCTGCCTGAGGTTTTTCACCAAGGTGATGGTGGTAGTGGCAGCAAGTCTCAGGAGGGGGTTGTGTGGGGATGGGGAGCGATTCACATCTACTCTTACCTGGACCATTGGATGATCAGGGCCTGTTCTCCTGTAAAGGTTCCTGGAACATCTCCCCAAAACCAACCACTCTCTCGACAGATTGGGCTTCTCCCTCAATTTCAAGAAGTCCCACATACCATCTTCTCCGAAGCTTCAATTAATTGGAGCAGTCCTGGATGCCTCATCAGGGAAACACTCGCCAACCGAGGTGAGGGCTCTACACATTAGACAGACAGTCAAGTTTTAGAATGCCTTTAATTTTTTGACGTTGTTTGGCCTTCTGGCATCCTGCATTTTCCTAGTGCCAGAGTTTTGTCTGAGAATGAGGTCTCTTCAATGGGCCCTATCGTCCCAGTGGTCTCAATTCTCTGTCAGAATGATTGTCCTACTCTAGGTCCTGAGCAAGGTCATGCAGGATCTCCTGTGAGGGACCTGCGAGGAGAATGTACTGAAAGGGGAACCGTCCTTCCAACCATGGCTGGAGATAACGGTAGTTACAGATGCTTTCCTAATGGTTTGGGGGAAGTCAATGCTAACTATCTGATGATCAGTGGTCGTTGGAGTCCAGACTACACATCAACCTTTTGGAGGTGAGAGCAATCCGACTAGTGCTGATGGCTTTCTGCCCTCTGTACGGGCAAAGACATTTTCTGATAATGACAGATAATACTGTGGTCGTTTACTACCTCAACAAGAGAGGAGTTGTAGGGCCACTACCACTGTGCAAACGGGCAAAGCAGCTCTGGTTTTGTGCACTGTAAGAAAGAATCTCTCACAGCTGTTCACCTTGCTGGAGAGACCATAGCGGCAGATGCTCAGAGCAGGCAGAGCACATGACTGGGAACTAGCTCAGGAAGCCCTTCAAGGGATCTTTACCCCCTGGGGAACTCCTCAAATGGGTCTGTTCACGTCCAGTGTCAACAGGAACTTCCCTGTTCTGCTCCAGGGAAGTACCTCAGAGAGGAGCTTTGGGAGAAGCGTTTGTAATGGACTGGAAGTTTCCACTCCTGTACGCTTTTCCTCCAGTCCCCCTCATTCTTCATGCTATCAGGAGTTTGAGGAAGTTTGGGGAAACTATGATCATGATTGGCCCAGGAGGATGTGGTACCCAGGCCTTCTTGACATGTCCATCGGCCCTCCAATGTGTCTCCCCCCGCCCCCTAAAGAGAGGACCTGTTCTCACAAGAGGGCGGTCGCATTCTTTGCCCAGAGATCAGGACTGTCAACCTTCATGTCTGGTTTCTTAGATGTTGAGAAACCAAGATTGGGACCTCCTGGAAGACTTGATTGAGCCATTGCTTTTGGCCAGTAGACCAGCAGCAAAATCACTATACCGTTGCAGTTGAAATAGGTTTTGCAGCGGGTGTAGAGCTAAAATACATTGATCCTTTCATTTGCAATACACATGCACTGCTTTCTTTTTTGCTGCACCTAGCCCATCGGGGCTGCAGGTGGTTACTGTCGGTTATAGGTAATAGTTTAGAATGCATAGGATCGAATGCCAAAAGGCGAGAATCAAAGGGACCTAAAACCAAAGGGTCGATTATTTTAATTTTTTGGGGGGTGGAGGGGATCCCCCACAAACCCCCTTTTTTGTGGTAAAACCACTTTTTCTTTCAAAAACGGCAACCCAAAAAAAATACATAAAAAAAAGGAAAATCAACCCTTTGGTTTAAGGTCAAATTGAGTCGACCCTTTGGCATTCGATCCTTTTGTATTAGGTACTTTAACTGGACAAAATTACTGTCAAGGGATACCTGGCAGCGTTGCCCATCTTTAAACGCATGCCAGAGCAAGGCTCTTTAAGATGGCAATTGTCATTCCGTTCCTCAAGGGATTTACGAATATTCTCCCACTGGTCCCCTTTCTAGTCCGTCCTTGGATTTTAATCTGATGATGGGATCTCCATTTGAACCCCTCTGTTCTTGTCCACTCAGGTTATTTACCTTGAAAAATATATTTTTGGTAGCCATCACTTATGCTTGCGGAGTGAGGGAACTACAAGCCTTGTCATGCAAACAACCATTCATTATATTCTCCATGAAGAAGGTAGTTCTGAGGGTTCGGCCCTCCTTCCCAAGGTAGTGTTGGAATTCCATCTGACACAAAAATGTACTACTGGCTTTTTACCCGTCACCTAACCCTTCTCAGGAAGAAGAGAGGTTACACAGGCTTGACTCGAAAAGGGCTTTTAGCTTCTACCTTTTTAGGATGGAAAATGTCAAGCAAGATGACTATTTATTGGTTAAACAGGCCAGGCCAAGCTGTGACCAAACAAATGTTATCCCGTTTGGTTATCTTGTGCATTTTGGAGTGCTACTTCATTGGGGGTGCAGGGAGGATGTTTCTGAGAGCCCATTCCAGCAGAGGAGTACCAGAGCAGGACATTTTTAATGCTGCTACATGGCCCTCACTACACCCTTTCTGAAAACGGCAATGCTTAGACACTGTCAGGTCAGGACACTCAGTTTGGAAGAGCAGTTCTGCACAACATCTACTTATAATGACAAAAATCCACTTTGCCCATCTCCAACATCGCTATGGGAGTTGATCAAAGATGAATCCTTGGGAGGGCACAATCCATTAGAAGATCAAAATTACTTGCACCTCGTGATCTTGCAACTGGATGTTCCTACTACGGATTCCTCATCCTCCTAGCCTACCCCTCTGACTGAGAGTACATTTTCTAATAGACATCTCAACGCCCCTGCTGGTTATATAAGCCTCAATTTGGCTGTGCAGAAGGAGTGGGGGGGGGGGGGAATTAAGAACTGAGGCAATGTGTGCAGTGCACACTATTTATACTAACTTCAATGTCCTGGCTGGACGCTGGAATGGTAACTGTCGAGGTACATCAACTCGATACTGCACAGTGCCCTCTGCTGTCGAACATTTTTGAGACTGCTAAACAGGTATTGGATCCATCAAAGATGAGGAAACTGTGGGATGATTATCCAGCATCTAGAACATTACAAGAGTTATGTAATGTGTTCTTCTGATATCTCTTGCTTGAAGAGCTGCTACACCTGGCTTTATTAGTTTTTGTAGAAGCACCAGTGTGTGGGGGAAGAACCTGAAAGGCAGGCTTGCAAAGTTCCAAACTTGTCCTGCCAAAAGGAATTGTATTAAATTAGGAGACTCAATCCTAAATGCTACATATGCTTCCCTGATATCCATCTGGGCTAGACAACTGCCCTTATGTAATACGCAGCAGGTTCATGCTTTCCATCAAATGCTGGTACACGATCCAGCCATTTTTCTGTTATTAACTGGTTTCGTCTTCTGTTTAATATCTAGCAGGTACTATTGCACGTTTCTTTGGGGGAAATCGATGTCTCCTGGTTCATAAATTGGTCTTCTGCTTCGGAAAATGTTATTTACGGTGCTAGGGCTCTTGATGGTTTGTAGTCTCCATGTAGGAGTCACAGTTGAAAAAGGGGAAATGCCCTCCCCACCCCTGTGGAGGAAAGTTCTCACCTGGCAACATGCACCTGTAACTCACTTTCTACTGCCCTGATGCTCTTCTCCAGTTATGTCTGTGGCCTCGTGTAAGAAAGATGCCAGTATTGGGTGGCTCCTCTGACACCCTGGAACCTTGAGTTGTTTGAAGGACAAACCGCTCTTACACGTCAAACCGCTCTTACACGTCAAACCTTCCCAAAAACCTTTGTTGTTGGCACTCTTCTGGAGGACAATAAGCCGTGGGCTTGGTGACCAAAATGTCAGCTCACCTTTATTTGTGTCTATTGTCACAAGCATGCCTTTGTATTGGTTGGTGGAAATGGAAGAGTTTGGTATTTAGATCAGAAGTCTCCCCTGTAGCTTTAGGCTGCTCTGTTTTTGCCTGGCGACTGAAATGGCCATGGGTTTACCTTTGCAGGATCTCCAGACAAACATTTTGTTGGTGTTCTAATTTTTGGATGGAAAAGCTGGCATGCGCGTTTTTAGATCTGGGTGGGACCTACTTTCCCTCCATCAGGCCTGGTACTTTTTTTTATTTTTTTATTTTATTGAAAAACTACAGTTTTAACAAACAGAAAAAACCTTTGTTTCAAGGCATTGTCAAATCATTTCTATGCAGCAGACACCATGGATTACCGGCCTCTCTGAGTTACTAAGACTACACGATGGAATTTTCTTTGTAGTCGAATGGAAACTTTAGAAGTGCTGTTAGATAGTTTACAATGGCGCATACATGTTTGTTTTGTCCAGAGGAAATCAAGAGCCACCATGTCGCCATATCCCCATCCAGAGGTGCGAAATCGCCTAGGTAGGCAGAGCGATGATCACATAACGCTGGGCAATTTAGAATTAAATGCTTCAGTGATTCCACTGAAGCAGCACAAAAGCGACATAGATTATTTTTTACAGTGGGATGTTTCCTTTGATATAGAATTTCCTTCGAGTTCAAAATGTTTTAAACGGAAACGTAGGAATTGTTCCTGATAAAAGCGGGTATAGCAATGAGTCAGATATTGGGCTTGGGAGTTGAGTTTTTTTTGTACATTGCCTAGCCATTTAGAGTTTGCCATTGTTGTCCTTTTCTCAACATTGACGATCCATGACCATGCTTCAAATTTTCTTTTTGCAAGTTTGGGGCGAGAAAATAGGTCGAAGTTATTAATTTCTGCAGCCACGATCCAGTCTTGAACTTTTTTGTGCCATTGATCTAACATGCAACTGGAGTTTGGATCACCAATAAGAGTAAATATTTTGTAGGCTGGCGCCCTACTCACGTCTTTTATTTTCCGCCACAGCAGGATGGACTTCCAGATCATATGGGAGAAGAGAGAATTTAACGATAGTTTGTGGCGTATCAAAATGATTGAGACACAGTCCGGATTCAGAACACGTCTCCAGAAAAGCCCCTCTAGTTGGTTCCATTTTTGCTCACTAATATTCCAACCGGCTTCTGCGCCGAATGTTAGAATAGGGACTACCTTTTGAAGGTAGAACGTTAGTACTGGAGTTAGCGAAAAATTTCCAAAGTTGTTATTAAGCTTTGCCGCTTGGATTGGCAATCTTGCTGCTTTCAGTTTTAGAACATTTAGCCACTGCTCTTCACAGAGTGAATTGTTAAACTGGACACACAGATAACGGATCGAGTTGATTGAGGTTAGTCGCTGGCCACCAACGGCCCAAATAAATGCCCAATCCTTTTTGCTGGTTTTGGAACCTATTGATAGGCTTTTCGATTTGTCTGGATTGATTACTAGTTCGTTAATAGTTAGGTAATCGAAAAGACAGTTTAATAGCCGTTGTAGGCCAATCTGTGTTTTATCGATCAATACCAGATCATCTGCATATGCAATATAGCGCACAGGAGACCTATTTACTCTCGGGGGAAAACAGTGTGCCTGTTCGAGATGATTCGGGAGATCTGCCAGAAATAATTTAAACAAGTCAGCGGCAAGCGGACCTCCTTGCTTCACTCCTCTTGTTTTGGAGATGCTGTCAGATAAGTCTCCGTTCTTGCTAAGGCGTACTCGAAATGAATTGTTCGCGTGAAGAGCCATAATTGGGGTGAGAATATTCGCAGGACAATTCCATTTGATTAATTTTGTCCAAAGCAGTTCACGATTAATGCCATCAAACGCTTGCTTCATATCAATGAAGGCTAGATGCAATTTGGTTTTTTGTTTTAGGGCATCGAGTTTCAGAGCTGTTAATATAGAGAGATTTACGTCCATTCCTGTACCCTTGGAAAACCCTGTTTGGCGGACATCAAGAATTCCTGCTTTTTTTGCCCAAGAAGCCAGTTTCACTCTCAGATTGGATCCAAAAAGTTTGCCAATGCAATCTAGGAGGGCTATGGGCCTATAGTTTTCAGGAGCATCCCAACTGCCCTTCTTGTGAATCGGGATCACAATTGCAGTGAGCCAAGACTCCGGCAATCTGTGTGCACTGGCAATATTTTGAAAAAGGAGCTCAATGAAAGGGGCCCAGATTTGTGGATTTTTTTTAGCATTGCATTGCTAATCATATCTGGACCAGCAGCATGCGAATTTTTGAGCATCTTGATGGCGTCCACAATTTCAATGTGCGACATTTCTACATTCCCCCGGCACTTGGTTTGCTTCAGGAGGTGACATATGGACCTTAAACTGACTGTTAAAAACTGCCGTGAAGTGCTTGCACCAGATATCACCAGGGATCGTATTCTGCGTTAAGTTTGTACTTATTAATGGACCCATATTCAGGATTTTCCAAGTGTCTCGTGTATTCTTGGTAACCAACAGTTTCATCATGAGTTCTGCACGATCTTGCTTGACGATGAGTCTCTGGGATCTATACCAATTTCTATACGGGTACCATGTTGTTTTATGTATTGATAAAAGCGGCGTATACTCGACACCAATTGGCAGATTTATCAGATTTTCCATTAAGGAGCATATCTTCTTAATGCTCAATCTTAAGCGATTGCCACTTGGGTGTGCCTCCACTGGCGCCGAATATCATAGTGCAGATTTAGGCGCTGGCAGTAGGTAATCTTGTTTTAATACCCTGTGATCACTCTTTGTCGAAATTATGGAGTGAAGAGCGCTGGTTTTCTCTTCAAAATTCCTGGAGACCCAGAAGTAGTCAATGATACTGTGCATTGAATTTCGATGCCATGTCGGTTGAGCCGGCACGTCACCTCGCACCCTACCATTCAACATCACACAGTTATGCGTCTCCATTAGATTTGACCAACGTTGCTCTTTTGCACCTAGTTCATCCTGGGCGAGTTGGCAATAGATGTTAGAATGTGGATCACACTTAAACCAGGACCCGTTTAAGTCTCCACAGCAGATGATTGACAGGTTGTGATATTTCAGCATTGCATCATCCATTAGAGCATTTATCGCTGAAGTGAAGACAGATTCCTGTATTTTAGCTGGGTTCCAATAGCAATTTATCAATAACAGAGAATGAACAACATTTGAGTTTTCGGTCTGTGAGTGCATAATAGATCCTTGGACATATGGGTTTGGATTAGAGCAACTTGGACTAGACCAATTTTTAGACAACCGTATCATGGTCACTAGTCCTGCACTCGGGCGCCCTTGTTTGTTTTTGATGGCAGGGTTAATCAGTGTAACAAAGCCGTCTCTCATTGGTGCATCGCACAGCCAGGTCTCTTGCAGACAGATAGTAAAAACTTCATCTAAAGAGACCTCGAACTCCTAGAACAGATGATGGAACCCTCGAGTATTCCACGAGATAATGGAAGAGATGGCGTCCTGGTGACATAGTCATGGCTAGTCCTGAATTTGATTTCTCTGGTGACTAGCTTTTTTTTTTTCCTTTTGGGCACTAGAGTCACCTGATTTCCCCTCAGAGACAATACTGTGACGTAGAGTTCTCACCTCTGCTGGATTTAGGTCTGCCGAACTAGAAGCCGGCTGATTGGAATTGGAACTCCGGGAATGCTTGTCTGGTTCAACCGAAATATCAAAACCAAACAGCAATAGATCCTCGGCAGCTTTGAGTAGCGTATTTCGTACTCCTGCAGCGTCAATGTGTAACAGCATGGCATCAGAGCATCGTTCATTCACATATTCAACGATTTTAATGTCATCTGAGTTTATCAGTCGCAGAGGGTGGAATATGTTTTAATAAGCGTAAAACGTTTGCTCGATTCAAGTTCAGCTCATTTTCTTCTTTGTGGATATTTTGTAGTCTCAATTTGCACTTATAGTTGTTTTGTCGCTGTAAATGTCGAGCTTGAGACCTCCATGTGGGACGAGTTTGCTGGTTGCGTTGATTTATGGTAAATTTTGGATTTAGACTGGATGTTGCAGCCATGGAGTTTGAGTTATCTTTGTGAGAAGTGATTGAACGGCGACTATGCACTGCTTGCCACTTCAGTGGAGATCGGCATTGTCTTGCATCAGCAGCTTCCGAAAACCTCTGCCTCTCGGACAGATTTTCATCAATGGCACCATGCGATATTTCATCATCGCTAGAGTTTGAATAAGTAGACAGATCGCATAAATCCAGCGAGTCCAATTTCACCGAGATGACTGAGGAACTATCGTCTGAGTTTAAACGATGACACTTGGCACCTTGTTTCAGGGGTGGCATTAATGCACTGGTTTGAGGTACTGTAGGACCACTCACATCCTCAATGTTGCGCTTGAAAAGCCCCAACCGCGGGGGTGTAGTCAAGTTTCTGATTAACTTTTTCGTGGATGTATGAGCTGCCGGTTTTGCTTTTTTAGTCTTAGTAGTTTGCTTCACAGTTTTGGCTTGACCTATGAGCTTGGATTTTGTGCTAGCTGCATTTGGTTGTATAGAGCAGCCAGCTATGTCATTCTTTACATGTCCTATGAAGATGCCAGCTATGGGTGGCGCACTTGCCTGAATATCAGCTTGTGTTGCGGCAGTTAATAAACTCGATGTAGCTTGAGATGGTGGTTCTGCATCCGCTACTGCTAACACAGCGCTCGACGAAACATACTGGACAGCCCCAACCAAGCTGTGAGATGCACTGACTGCAGCTGAGTGGCAAGCATTTTGACTTGCCTCCAGCGGGACAGTAGTGCAATCATTTTGTAATGTCACTGAGGCAGAAGAAGCACCACCTTGCTTCTCTGCCTGCGGCCTGGAAAAAGCGTTCAACGGTGAGACAGGACTGTGCTGATCAGCTTTGCACTGGGTTGGACTGTGACCTGAGTTAAGTAAGGGCGCAATCTCAGTCAGGACCTCCAAAAGACATTTTAGCTGGAGGAGATGTCTCTCTTGTTGTAGGGTGACAAGGTCATTTAGACGAGAATGCCAGTGTGTGCTTGCATCTTTTTCTGCTTGCACATCTTGCTCGATGAACTTGGTAAAAGAACCAATTTGGTCCAGTTTAGATGAAAGATTTAGTAGCATAGCCCCTTGGTCTCTAATTGTTTCATTTAGCGACTCATACAGCTTGACAAACAGGATCATGGCTTGTGATGAAGCCGCTAGCACATTGTTGTGCAGATGTATTGCAGCACCCACAGATAAATTGATTTTGGAATTTGGTGTTTTCTGACCATCTTTAACTGGAGTTGGAGCAATTGAATGCTCGAAGCTGGACGTGGAGGCTTTTGATGGAGTGGTTATTTGTGCTGAAAAATTTGAGCCTTGTAAACGGCTGCTACCTTCTTGCTGTTTCGCTGTACACGTCGAGAGAAGTTTGCCTTTTTCTTGGAGACCAGAGCACGGCGTTGTTTGTGGAGGCAATGTGGATGTGGCCAACAAGGTTGTAATCGGATGCGCTAAATGTTTCTGGCCCATATTCGGCGTCCGAGGATTAAACTTCGGTCGATCATTAAGCAAGCGCTGTTGGACTGAAATCACATCAAGTGGTCCAGATTGTGGCCGATCTGGGACGTGCTTATCAACTTTGGGCGCAGAAAGGGCCAATACTGCCTTCTCAGGCATGCAGCCAAGGCTCTGAGGAGACAAGGCTGAGGCTGCAGCACACTGCACCTTGTGCGCTTTGATAGTAGAGCTTACTTCACCAAAGTTCAGTGCTGACAGTTTCAGGTCTTTTGGTGCCTCTAACAAGTCGTTGTTTTCCACTGGCCCTGTTGTAGGCAGCAAGTTTTTTTGGAAATCAAGAGTTGTATTGCCTGAAAAGGAGATCTGGTCTGTCGCTCCATTTCTGGAAACAAGCTGCGCGGCCAGCGTAATACTTGAGTCCGCTGCGGTAATGAAACTATCCGGTTCTACATTTGCATGTAACGCTGAGCAAGCATCAACACCCCCCTGGTCGATTACGAGGATAGGAGAAGCCAACTGAGTTCCTACTTCGTTGGTTTTATCCTGAGTAGCTGCCGTGGCGCTTATGATTTCTGCATTTGTAAGATCAAAGGGGGAGAAATAGGCTTTGGGAGGAGGGAGCTTCGCAGCATAGGGAACATCCGCCACTACACAATCAGCTGGCGGCGTTGGGATCGGTGCAAGGTCAGTAAGGAATAGCAGAACCAGTGGTTTTGATACAGATTGGGAGGGTGTCGTGCCTGCCGGGTTAGAGAAAGAAATAGAATCAAAAATGTCAGCTGGACCTGGCGTAACAGTAGACTCAAGGTGAACGATGGAGTCATCATGATGCACTTGTGCGGTGGCGTGAGGCGTGGCCCTAGCCAGAGGGCCCACAGGCTTTGCGCAGACAACAAGCTTACCTTGTGGATTTTGACTTGGAACAGCAGCCGAAGTTACCGGCAGGGCAGTCCATGGATTTAACATCCAACGCTGCTGCAGTGTCTTATGGCGCGTCTGCGGCTCACTCGAAAGGCAGGCTTTCAAAGTGGCGACCATCTCCAGCGTCCGTCCCCGGGCGAACTGGGCAAACTGGGACTCTGCCGGACTCCGCTCCGCGCGGCAAAAGTATATTTAAATGAAAGACACTGGAGCTAGAAAGCGGATTCCACGTAGGTCGCTACAGCTCCTCACAGGATACACACACAGAGAGTCTCTGGGCAAACTGGGACTCTGCCGGACTCCGCGCTGCAAAAGTATATTTAAATGAAAGACGCTGGAGCTAGAAAGCGGACTCCACGTAGGTCGCTGCAGCTCCTCACAGGATACACACACACAGAGAGTCTCTGGGCAAACTGGGACTCTGCCGGACTCAGGCCTGGTACTTGCACCATTGTTCCTTCTTATAACTTCTTTGTGGGTTTCAAAAAGTGTTGCTGTCAATATCTGGGTCCGTTTTGGTGAAGGAATCCAATCTGAGGAATAGACTAAAACTCAGTGTCTTCCCCATTATTGTCAATGGGGGCTGAACTGCCAGTGCTAGCACTTGAGTAGGAATTGGGATTTCTGGATTGGCAATGGGAACCATGTTTCTTGCTGGCCTTGCATTTCATTCTCTGGGCTCCTGAAGATGGAGTACCTGCTGCTTGATCAACTTTCAAGGGAAGTATTCTTCAGTTGGGTGAATTTTCACTGACCTTTTGGAGGGATGTTTCCCCCACTCATCGGACATGCTGCTTGTTGAGGTGATGAGGAGGGGTGGAATACTTGAGGTTTTTTTTTTTTAACCAACATGCTTCAGGGTTTGAAATTGCTGGGATCCATTTAGCTGCTGCTTCTGGCTTAAGACGGCCTGGTTAGCTTGAAACATCAGTTACCAGGAGCTACTACTCCCCAGGCCACTTGATGGGGTCTTTATGCTTTCTGCCTCGCACATGGTCCTAGCATTGCCTGACTTTGAGCAGCTACAACCAATATGTTAGTTGCACTGTAGCACGGTGCATTATCATGCAATTGTAATGGAAGGAGTTGGTACATGGCTGCAGCCAGTAGCCACCCGCTAACCTGAGGCTCTCTTGTGCATTATCAGTGCTGCTATGCAATTGACTAGATCTGGTTTTCATCTACACTGTGAGCTATGTATTCCCTACCAGTCACACCTTGAAGCACTTGTTTACTGGCGCATTATGAATGACCTATCATATCACTTGGGGGTACCAGTGCAGTGCTCTCCAAATTCCTGACATGCACATGTTTTGTGTGCTCGCCATGTGTCTGCACCAAACCCTTGCCTGAGACTATGACCGCCTGTATGGTGACAGGGTGCGACTGGCCACTGCACTTCAGAGTGCTTGTGCTGATGCCCCAGTATGAATGGTGCTCATTCGATAGTCTGGGCATCATGTAATGAATTTTCACCATTGTGCTAGTTGGTGGTCATTCTGGTAAGGGTGCTTGTACTTCAGCAAGGGTCTTGTGTTTTATTATTATTATGCTATTAATTGAGCATGAACCGAGCATTGAGAAGCAACGGACCACTTAACCGCGTGTTTGTATTTGAGATGTATATAGCGCCTTAATCCAAAGTGCTGTACATAAGAAAAACTTGATAAAACGGTGCAATGATCTGAAGTTTTAGCAATATTAGCCTGTAATCAACCTGCTGGAGTAGATGCGATTTCAGCGATTTATGAAACATAGAGTAGACAGAAATGGAGTGTAGAGAAATGCGAAGAGCGTTCGGGTGTAGAGGAGCAAGATGAGAAAATGTATGAAAACGTGACTGGGCACAAGGAGGAGGTGGTGGTGGTACAAGACGAAATTGAGAACTAGAATTAATAGAACGGGAACGGGTATAGAATGAAACCAGCTAGAAGAGGTAGTCAGGAGCAAGGGCATAGAGGGATTTTAAAGACAAGACATAAGATGTTACATTTGATTTGTGCTTGAAAGCAAAGTCGGCCAAGAGTAAGAAGAGCAGAAGAGAGAAAATCACATGGAGTCAGATGCAAAAGTACATGAATATAAGTGTTGAAAAGAGATTTTAAAATGGCGAGTTGAGGAAGTGGAAGACCAAACAGCGTAGTTTTTTAAATAATAAAACAATAGAATAAACGTTAAAAAAATTAAAGTGGATATCTTTTTTAAAATAAGTTTGAATTGTTCATATTTGTAAAAAGATTTAATACCATAATAACATTAGAACAATATTAATACATTTTATGTATATTTTTGTTTACCCCCTCCCCAAATTGAACCCCTTTATTCATTTTTGAAATCTTTGTAATTCAACTCCTCCATCTGAACATTTTATTGCAGAAATCTACAATTAAACTGATTAGAATAGTAATGAAACAATAGAGAGATGGAAATGTAAGTGAGAAAGGAGAGAGAAAAAAAACATGCATGCAAATCATTAAAACCATCCCATCTGGCACCATATTTATCCATTTTTTTTAACCTCTGATACGTTGCTTTCTCCCTGCTTCAAAGGATGGAGAGGGCAAGCAACCAGTCATCAATAGATGGTCTAGTATTGCTCTTCCAGCATTTTAAAATTTGATTCCTAGCAACCATCAATGCCCTATACGTTCAAAAAAACATCCGGTACCCGAAAATTGATAGGAAACAAACCCAGTACACACATTAATGGAGTACGAGGGAGCGAAGAATCAGGTACAAGGTCTACCTGCTGAATGATGGCCTCCCAAAACCCAGTGATCTTTGATTTGCAATTCCAGCAAATATTCTCTTGAGTGAGTTTACATTGTTTCATCTTGGAAGGGGACGAATAAATACGGTATATCACCCGCTGTTGGGTGCTTCTCAAATCTAAATCTATTTTATATCTACATGGTCCTGCACAAATGCGGTTCCATTCACCATTCAATAGATCAAAACCTAGGTCAGAATACCATATCCCCCCTAACACGTTCAGATGCCATATTAACTTCCTTTGGTGCAAGGAGTTAATACAAGATAGAGGCCGGAAGTGGTTCACTCTTAGACAAATGCAATATAGGGGGACACTATGTATAGAAGCATTCAATGGAGCAAATAATTCAAAAATTCCACAAAGCAGCCAATACCAGTGTACTTCTGACAATTACAGCTTATATTTGAATCTCAGGAACTCAAAATTAAGCATTGATGTTCCATAACAAATTTGCCCAATTTTCCAGATACCCAGCGACTGGCAGGAGGGCTACGATAAGGAGCGATTTATTAAATTGAATCGCCAAGTTCCTCAAATAGATGATTCCAAACTTAGAAGGTATTTTACCCCTGAGGTCTTGCGGTTTTTCTTCCAATATTTCAGGACATGTCGTACAAAATGAGGGGTCTTATCAATATTTAATTTCTTGTGCAGCCTGCAAAGGCAATCCATAGGGACTAGACAAACAGTGGATTTCTCTATGCCAACCCAATTTGGGGAAGTAGCTACATCATTCCTCAACCAATAGTGCAATGGGCAAAGCGAAAAGGCTCTGTGATGCAAGATTCATAAGTATATCTCTAGGGATCCTAAATCTGCCTTCTTCTCCCCATAAAAAAATTCTGAAATACTTTATCAATGCTGTGAATTAAGTTGTTTGGGTTTGGGTGCATACAGAAAATGTACAGTAGCTTTGGTAGCATTGTCATTTTAATAAGATTGATTTTGCCCCACAACGTTAGGTTTAGCCTATTCCATTTCAAACACAATATGGTTATTTCTGCAAGATTAGCATGGATATTATAAATTAACAGGGAATTTACCTGTCTAGAGATTTGTATTCCTGGGTATTTAAATCCATTATTTGCCCACACATCCCGTTCAACTCCCAGGAGATCAAGTCTTGGAAAAATTATTTTTATAATTGGACACATGGCTAAACACCTGCAGAGTTGATACTAATTCCTTAAATGATTGCTCAGGATCAGAAAGCAAAACTAAAAGATCATCCGCATACAGTAGGACTTTCAAGACCGTTACCCAATTAAATACCTTTTAATACCATCATTTCCTCAAATAGAGATGGCAAGGGGCTCAATAAAAAGATTGAATAAAAGAGGCGACAAAGGACAACCCTGTTACGCTCACCTGGTTCCCACAGGGGCGTAGATCGAACCCGGACAGCTGCGGGCTCCACCAGCGTGAAGCGTAGGGCAAAGATAACCATCTGGACGGACCCCCTCAGTCTTGTAAGCTTGACTCGTAGAAATATTCTCCTGTAGATGGAGAAAGGTATTTAGCCCCATGGGTGTGAATGCAGAACCCCCTCCCTGCTCCCGATCTCCCCACTTGCCACCTCCGATATTCCAGGTCAGTGTCCTCACCTTATGTTTTTGATTGGTGAGCTCTCCATCCTGCGTGGCATGCAGGGGCGCGTAGATACCAGTTACTTCACTGGTTTTAGGTGTTGGGGTTCTGGACGATTATTGAGTCCGGAGTTTGCCAAGTTTTTAAAGAGTTCAAAATGTCCAAAGTTCACTCTTGCACTCCCCTGTTGATTTGCGGCAGCAAATTCTGTCTGGAGGTTGCTGGCGGTGTTCAGGTAAGAGTCTGTATTACCCAAACTATCCGGTAAAGATGCGTGAGATTAGCTCACTGTCTTTTTCCTGGATGCGGCGTATTGAAGAATAAAGCCTCCGGTGATAATCAGGTAAGTCTTGTAATATAAGTGATTGTCTTTTTAGTCTCTTTAGGCTCACCTTGCTTTTTCTTGTCTTTTCCCCAGGTGTTGAAAATCACAGAAAAAGTGACGGAGGCAGCGCCGAGTCGGAGATGCTGTGGGCTGGTGAAAATGGAGCGGCGCTGCAGCTGGGATGCGAAGCGTGCTTGAAGAATGTCCCTTCAGGCTCGGAGTGATGCAGGATCCGAAATCAAGCGTGCTTGAAGAATGTCCCTTCAGGCTCAGAGTGATGCAGGATCCGAAATCAGGTGAGGAATCAGATTAAAGTCTGTAATCTAACCTCTTCTTCTATTTTCCTTTCTCTCCTAGGGGCTGCGTGTTCGAGGCGGACGTGGTAGAAGGGTGGATGCAGGTTGGCAGACACGGTGAGCGTTACGCTGCTAAATGCAGAATAACGCGAAGCGTGTGTGGAAGATCGGGCGTGGTTTAAATAGCTTTGAAAGTAGTCCCAGGTAAGAAGTCTCTAGAACCACACCCGAGTGAAAAGTAGTCCTTGTGGAAAAATAGTTCCTCCAGGTCTCACGTTGGCCTGGATGCATGTGCAGCATGGTCTGCCTGAGGTAAGTAATGACTATGAGCCTGGCGCCTAAGGAGCCAGGACTGAACCCAGATAGCCCCTAGCCGAAGCTTCTGAGGTTTAAACAGATGTCCGGATGCCTGCTTCTGGGGTGGATGGGCTTGGTCCACCTGCCCGGGGGTAGGCATCATGACAAACCCTGTAGACTATCACGATAAATTGGAAAATGCTAAGGCAACCATTCACCAAAGCCCTCGCATCCGCATCCTTGTTCAATGCATTACAAAGTCTTAATGTTCGAGATCCACAATTAACTTTAATCAATACTTTTCGAAGAAAAGACAAACCTACCCTATCAAATGCTTTTTCTGCATCAATACTTACTTCAGCATAAGGCTCTGAAGAGCTGAATTTTAAATGTATTGCATCCACCAGTTCTCTTAAATTATCAAAACGATTTCTGCTTAAGATAAATCCTGTCTGGTTTTGATGGATCACCTTTGGGGTAATAGTGGGTTAATGCACATTGTAAAACATATTGGCAGAAGTTTGACATTGGCATGAAGTAGAAATATGGGTCTGTAATTTCGACATTTCAAGTGATCTTTTCCAGGTTTAGGTGTCACTGAAATCACTGCAGTTTTCATAGAATCCGCTAATTGTTCAGAGTTAATAATTTCCCTAAATAGTGACACCATAAAGGGAGCAAGTGAAGCACTGAATGCAACATTGAATTCAATCGGGAACCCATCCGATCCTGGAGTTTTGTTAGGGGACATAAACCCCATTGAATCAATAACTTCCTGTACTGAAATGTCTTCTTCCAAAAGGAGTCTATCACTATCATTTAACTCCGGGATACAAATGCGTTCTAAAAAATCAGCAACTTCAAGATTGTCCTTCGAAATTGAATGATGCATAAAACTTTCTAAATGCACCACAAATGTCTTCTTATTTCCTCAAAAAGGTGCAGTTGTCTTCTGAAATAAAAAGTACTTGTTTCCCCCTCTCTCTTCCGTGTAACCTGTCAGCAAATAATATTCCAGACCTTTTAGTCAAGTTCCCAAAATGCTTGCTTACTATAAAATAAATCTGCTTTACAGTGTATTATTTTATCTAAAGAACATTTAGCATTCATCATGGTCGACAAGGAATTAACCGAAGGATTGGCAGCGTTTTTGACTATTCATTTTCTATAATCTAATACCAACTGTGTATACTCTGCTTCACTCCCTTTCTTTTTGTATGAAGCGTAGCTAATTGTTCTGCCATGTACGAAGGCTTTCATCGCATCCCCAACAATGGTCAGTCTGTCAACGGACTCCCTTTTCTCTTCAAGGAGCTTGGAAATCTCTATTGCAATTTGTTTAATGAAATCCTGATCGAACAGTAATCAAGTATTAAATCTCCATTGGCAAACCGTTTTCCCACCTCCGTGCGAACGGTCTAATTTCAAGTTTACATATGCATGATTGGAAATCACAATATCACCCATCTCTGACTCATTAACTTCGCCAAACAGATGTCTTCTAACTAAAAAGAAATCCATTCTAGAAGAAGTTTTATGCAGCACTGAACAGAAACTATACTGTTATTTTCCTGGATTTAGTCATTTAGTCGACGCCAGATATATAAGTCCCACAGTTACATTAACTTTGAAAGTCCCTTTCTGGCCCTCTCTTCTGTGTAAGAACGTGATATATCAGACTTCTCCTGCATTGGATCTTTCATAGATTCACTTGCTTGATTATTCCCCGTCGTCAGACTGGTAATCCCTGGTGGTAAAAATGAATTAGTAAACATTTGTTTAATATACATCCCTTCTCCCCTAGAGAATGTATGTAGATAATCCATTGTGGCTTATGAGCCACTCCATTGTGTAGACCCTCCACCTCTCTTTGGTCCTTTATGGCCCCAACCAATGAGGTGGCAGGGCTTAAGCTCCGCCCCAGGCAGCCATCTTTAGATTTTTCACAGCAGTCTATCAGACTGAAGAAATCCTCCAGCTCTCTGAGCTTTCGAAATTCTTTTATCCCTTTGTGTGTAGTATATATTTTTCTAATATATTCTAATGTTTTCCCCTCGTTAGGGGCTTGCTAATCTGAGTCTTTGGACTCTGAGAAATGTTTTTGTTGGTACTTTTTTGTCAAGTGAAAGTTCTCCGCAGCATGGCTCAGCTTCAGCCTGCCAAGAAGCCTTCCCTGTTCTGGGACTGCACGAGGTGCAGGAAAAAACTGGTCGACATGTAGGATCCACATGACCACTGCATCTACTGCCTATACCCTCATGACATCAACAAATGTGACATTTGCAGGACTTTCTCCACTAAAACCCTGCAGAACAGACACAGGAGACTTCTGTTACACCTAGAAGCCAAGGGTCTGTCTTCTGACGAGGAGTCTGCCAAAACAGCTCCTGTATCGTTTACTTAAACCATCTGAGAGACAAACTTCTAAGAGAAGGGCCTCTTCGGTGGAAAGGAGTTCCTCTCCCTCTCATAAGGCTAAAAGAAAGTTGGAAGCCACTTCTTCTATGCCTTCCTTGGATTCGGGAGAGAAAACCACCTCCAAAGGTAAGGAGGTGTTTAAAAACAAATGGCGGTTGGGCGGGCTGTTGCCCACGGAGAAGCCGTGCACTAGCAGCAGCAAAGTCAGGGATGCGCCGTCGAACAAGCCACCGTCAACGACGACAACACTCCAAACCTCATGTTCCACGACAAAATCCTTGTCATCATCCACAAAGCAGTCGTCGTCGAAACTCTTCCACAAAGCTTTCGTTCACAAAGCTCTCGTCCACGGGTCATGCATCTTCAAAGTCTTCGTCCTCTGAACCGCCGCCGATGAAACTGCCATCGATGAAGCCATCGTCGGCGAAACCACCATCAACGATTCTGAAAAATTCGGTGTCTTCTGAAGAAATAGAACCCACACCCCATTCGCTGACATCACGGATAAACCATCCAATGTGAGCAGTCTTGACAAGTATTTGGGACCAGTGTCTCCAATTCCAGATACACCTGAGCCAGTTGGAGCACAACTGTCCCCTTTAAAAGAGATGACGGAATTCCCAGACGTCATTCGTCAGGAGGAGTTCTCGAACACGGAAATGCTTGGTGAGCAACCTTTCCTCATTCCTAAGGAAAACAGCCCTCCATGATTGATTTTGCTTTGATTTTTTGTATTTATAGCACGCACATGACAACCTTAATCGTATTTTGGCGCAGATGACAACATCAAAGGTAGAGGATAAAATCAGGACAAGCCCCCAGAAAAGACAGGGCTATCTACCTAAAGATAAAGGTTTTCAATGCTCTGCATTTTTCAATGCCTTGGCAACCGGGTTCAGAGGACATGGCTGATCCTTATAACCCGGTGCTCATGGCATCGATGCAAAGAATCATCGAGGAGTTTAACAGGCGCCAAGAGCTACAGAAAAGGGTCTTCTATACCTAAGGAGCCAAGAACCACCCTGAGGGATACTTCACCTCGGCATAGCACGCCCAGACACTCCCCTTCCAGGAGTAGACTGCAGAAAAGAGCACGATCACCTGAGCCTCCATGTAGATCCAGGAGCAGAACACTCAGTTCTTCACCAACAAGAGTCCCCTCTCCTGCATCACCTCATAGACCTCGATCGCCAGTTCGAGATCCAACTACGGTACCTTCATCTGTGTCAGTATCTGATTGGCAAGAGGACCCGTTCAGGGATTTTTCAGATCCTGAGGAAGGAGAGATTACGCAGGAACCAGATGCCCCCAGTGAATTGGATGATTATATCATCTAGAAACCTAGGAAGAAAGACTCACCAGGGAATTCCTCACCCCCGGACGATTTGTTATCGTTTCATACTATAATTGGTAAAGCTGCAGACTTGTTCAAAATACAAGTGTCTTCGGAAGAGAAGAAGTCGGTGCTTTACGAGCACAGGGACAGACGCAGAAGAACTGTCACCACCATTCCTCTTCTCAACACCATATGGGAGTCTGGGTCGAAGATACTGGCCACACCCTTATCCACACCTGCTTTAGTTTCAAGACCTGAAAAGAAGTACAAGGCACCTGACTCGGCACCGCTTTGTTTAAGGGGTCATATGAAGCCAGACTCGGTCATCACAGTAGCAGCTAGAAAGAAATTAGCCACCCATCATCAACACTGTCAGCACCGCCAGACAAGGAAGGTTGTAAGCTGGAAGCCATGGGTAGAAAGGTGTCTTCCTCAGCATCTCTCACGATCAGAGCGGGCAACGCATTAGCCATGACAGCCAGGTTTGACCGCAAGCTTTGGCTTCGCATGTCCAAGCTGTCCAAACATCTACCAGCAGATTTACAGGAAGAAGCCAGGTCCATCATTGCGGACAGAGAAGCCACTTCAGACCACATGATCGATGCGGCTGTCGATGTGTCTGAATCAGGTTTCAGACAAATGGCCCATGGCATGGTGTTAAGGAGACAGACAAGGATGAAGGCCACAAATTTCAGGCCCGAGGTGCAGGCACAAGTTTTGGACATGCCCTTCGACGGGCAAGACTTATTTGGCAAAAAGATAGATGACCACCTTAAAGGACTTAAAACGCACACGGATACAGCTCGAGCCATCAGTTCCTTGAAGGATAAATATAAAGACCACAGGTCTTTTCGGCCCTTTCGAGGTGCAGCATCAAAAGACAGAGGATATACACGTTCCTCCTATGGTCAAAAGTCACAAGGTAACACCTTTCAAGGCAACAGATACCAATCCACCAACAGGTATTCCCAGAGAGGAAGGCGTGGCTCTTCCCAAGGTAAAGCCCAGAACAAACAGAATCGACCATTCGATTCTTCCCCCTCTGTGCGAAACACCTATGGGGGGGGAAGGGTAAGCCAATTTTTCAAATGCTGGTGTTTGATAACATTGGACAAGTGGGTATTACAGGTGATCCACAGGGGTCACACCATAGAATTCCTAGACCATCCTCCATCCCTTGCCCCCACCCCTCGCAAAGTACACATGCTGCGGAACGTCATGGCAGAAGTTCAAATGTTACTGCACAAAGCAGCTATAGAGCCAGTTCCATATTCCCAGAAAGGAAAAGGTTTCTACTCCCGCTTATTTCTAATCAAAAAGAAAAATGGTCAATGGAGGCCCATATTGGACCTAAGGGCACTCAACAAATAAATCGAACGCCTCAAATTCAAAATTATATCCCTGCCAGGCGTCTTATTGTGGCTGAACAGAAACGACTTCCTAGCCACTCTGGACTTAGAAGACACATACTTCCACATTCCAATTCAGACAGTTCCTCAGGTTCGCTTTAGGTGACCTACATTTCCAATTCCGGGTACTCCCGTTCGGGCTAAAATCATCACAAAGGGTATTTACCAAATGTCTGGCACCTGTAGCAGCAAACCTCAGAAGGTTGGGAACGGAGAACGATATAACACCTAAAAGGGTTAGGTTTTTCGATAAATATAAAATCCTGCCCAGTACCCAGCAAGACGGTTCTTTTTTTTTTTCGACACCACCATTCCCAGGGTAGACCATCTGCGGACAGATTAACAGCCATCCTCCTCTCGACATCATTGTTCCTAGAAAAAGAGACTACCACGGTACGCTTTTTCAAATCCCTCCTGGGCATGATGTCCTCGTGTATGTTTCTCATACCAAATTACAGACTTCACATGAGACCAATCCAGGAGGCCCTGGACCACCAATGGAAACAAGCCATGGGTTCATGGGAAGATTTGGTCCAGATACCGTTGACAGTGCACAAGGCACTTCGATGGTGGAACACTCCATGGAACGTGCTCCAAGGGATGCCATTCCATGCACCAACAACCACTCTTCTCTTAAGGACAGATGCATCCCTTTTGAAATGGGGAGCACACTTGGCGGACCTTCAGACAAAGGGGGCCTTGGTCAGACCAAGAATCACAGCTCCACATCAATGTCCTAGAACTTAGGGCGATACGATGGGCTCTAAAAGCTTTCCTTCCAGTAGTGGCGGGTCAAGTCTTGACCATCCAGTCAGACAATACAACCTCCATGCACTACACAAACAAACAAGGAGGCACAAAGTCAGAGATCTTATCACAGGAAGCTCAACTACTATGGTCCTGGGCCTTGCACCACAAAGTCCAGATCAGGGCGGAGCATCTACCGGGAATAGACAATGTCTTAGCGGACAAACTGAGCAGGGAGTATGCGTCATCCCACGAATGGGAGCTAGACGAAAGGAAGTTCAACTGATTTTCTCTGAATGGGGCCAGCCACAGATCGACCTTTTTGCCACCAGGGTCAACAGGAAATGTCAAGCATTTGCCTCAAGGTACCCGGAACATCAATCGGCAGGAAATGCATTCTCGGTGGACTGGATAGGGAAGTTCCTTTATGCCTTTTGCCCCATTCCACTCATAGCCAGAGTTCTGTGCAGAAAGAAGGAACAGGATTGCTCCATGATCCTAATAGCGCTGGACTGGGGCGCGACAGATCTGGTACCTGACTCTGCAACATCTATCCTGGTGGCCTCCAATTCACCTCCAGGCTCATCAGTACCTCTTGACTCAACAGAAAAACAAAGTCCTCCACCATGACCCAGCAAGCCTCTCCCTCAAAGCCTGGTTCCTGAACAGCGCAAACTCATGAACTTGAACCTTCTGGTTGACTGCTGGGACATAATCAGGGCCCCCTCAACAAGGATCACCTACGTACGTACGGAAATGGACCCGCTTCTCTAAGTGGTGTGAAACATCGACGATTAACCCGCTTACAGCTTCGGTAGAACAGATACTATCTTACTTATTACATTTGGCTAAGGCAGGTCTCTCCCTATCCTCCATCAAAGTTCACCTGTCGGCCATATCAGCATACACGACGACTCCAGAAGCGCAGTCATTACTCTCTCTTCCGGCCATCAAGATCTTCCTGAAAGGGTTGATGCGTACTTATCCTCCTACGCCCGCTTCAGTTCCTTCCTGGAGCCTGAATACTGTGCTAACGGCTCTCATGGAACTCCCTTTCAAACCCATTCACAGATGTGAAATAAAATTCTTATCTTGGAAAACGGCTTTTCGAATAGCCATGACTTTGGCCAGGAGGATCAGTGAATTACAAGCCTTGTCCTCAGAACCTCCTTTTACTTTGTTTCAGCAAGATCGCGTCCTTTTAACAATATTTTTTAATTGTGATATAGTTTACGTTGAAACTTTACACATTAATACAACTTTTACATAAAAAAACAACATATATAAAGTAACAATTATCATTAAATAAAAAGAATTCATACCAATTTATCATCAAATTCCCTAAACAATCAAGCCATCATGTTGTCATCTCATAGCTCTAGGAGAGCAATAGTTACAGTTTAAACAACAAAAAAAAAGCATATAATGGCAGCTAATCTTCAGGGTGAGCTTCCAGCATATGGTTAACATGGCAATAGTAGTTTTCCGTTATTATAGTTTTTGCTTAGATGCACTCCCATGATAAATGTCAGAGCCCAATAGGCTTAAACAGTAAATGTTCAATGGATTATCTTTATGTCCTCCTATATGGTTATATTAAGACTTTTTTCCACCTTTAGCCAAATATTATATAATGTCATCAGAAGTCTCATGCTGTTAGAATTAATGCAATGATGCCAGAATAATTCCTCTTTGATATATCCATGATTATGTACAAAGTTGCCAAAGCCAAGGTTTATGGCAGTTAGCATCTGGTGGCATTCAGTCAACAAATGTCTGGCCGTCTCAGACTGATTCCTCTCCTTGCATAAACGGCAAAGTCGTAGTTCAGGAGCAATCCTGTCTCTTCTCCCGGTGATCGTTAATGTGGGTAGTTGTTCGAGCCTTAGAAGAAAGATGAAACTTCTAAGTCTCACATCAGGGCACAAATTGAGGTAGCTCTGAGGTTTTTTAAAGTTGTAAAGTCTATACTGGACAAACTGATAGCTTTTCAGTTTCCGGAGATGGGCATAGTTCTCAAGCCAATCCCAGAGATCTATCCGTTTACCCAGGGCCCTCTGTGCTTCCTCTGTAATACTTCCCACCCGGGTTTGCCAACCAATGTCCATCAACAATTTGGACATTTGCTCTTTCGCAGGACATGTGGGGTTCTCCTTAGAGATATCTTGGTAGACGGCCTTTAGCAGCCCATTATTTGATCCACCACTCTTTCTCAGATATAGTAAGGCTCGCTTTTTTAAGACTTGAGCTTTCAGCGAGATCAATCCCAGTTCTAGTCTTATTATTGCCATGGGAATTCCTGGTGGTAGACCCAAGATAGAACGCCAACATTTTCCTTCTATCACTTGTAGCCATTTCAAGTCGGTATTAAGGAGAGCTTCTAGACCATAAGTGATCATAGGGGACAGTACTTGAACATAGAGTTGACGTGTGCCCCAGATAGTAAAACCCCCCTGATTTATTGTAAATCTGTGGAACAAGGCGGTCACTTGTGCCGCTCTTAAAATACGCGACTGTTTACAGGTTCCGTAGTCCTCGATGTTCTCAAATTCGACCCCTAAATAACGATAATAAGGAATATAGGCGATAATATCAAGGCCCACTCTCAGCTGGACACGAGAGGTATTCTGTTTGTTGAATCTTATGGCCTTAGTTTTTTCCAAGTTAATTTTAAGGCCATTTCTCTCAGCATATGCCCACAGGGCAAGGACCGATCTACGTATTCCACTAATAGTGTGATCAAGTATAACTAGGTCGTCTGCATGGGCAAGAACAGGACAGATGGAATCTCCTATTTTGGGTGGGCAGTTGATCGCAGCCCTGATGGCCACGTGGATGTCGTGTACATATAGATTATATATTAAGGGACCCGTGACACAACCTTGTTTGACCCCTCTATTTTGGAGCACGCTTCTGGTGGTATGACCTTTCTGGTCCAGTTTTAATTTTACAGAGGTGTTCTGATGGAGCAGTCTGAGATAGTAGACCAGGCCCTACGGGCAGCCCATTGATTTTAACTTCTGCCACAGACAGTCTGGGAATCGAATGCCGCAGAGAAGTCTATATGGAGGGCATATAATGGCTCACCCCCTGGCCTAGCTGGTGTCCTTAGGAGGTCCATAACCATGATGTTGTATGCCGTAGAATAACCCTGCCTAAAACCACTCTGAAATTTGCAAAGTATATCGGCTTGCTCTACCCAGAGCTGTAGCTCCTTTAATAGGAGTGAGGCAAATATCTTCCAACATGGATAGGAGTCTATAATTGCTGGGGTCCGCTCGATTGCCCTTTTTTAAAGACCGGTATAAGAACCGCCGTTTGCCAGGACCTAGGTATTTTCCCCTCATTTAAGATCTTTTTAAACATAATGACTAGTGATGTCGCCCAGAATTCAGGTTGAGACTTCATCACAATATTAGCGAGCCAATTACGGCCTGGTGCACGTGAGGATTTTAATTCCCTGATCATATTTATCACCTTTTCATAGGAAGGGTTAATAGGTGGAAATAATGGCATATTGGACACTGGGCACGATTCCTCAGTAGCTTGCTTGCAATTACGATTTTCAAGAAATGCTATCCATGTTTCGGCCTTAATAGGATTAACTAATGGGCCTTGTACAGTGCTCCGCACTTCACCCAGTAAAGACCATATATTACGGGTATTACCGGAGCAGATCGTATTTACTAGCCTTTGCCAAGACAAGATTTTGTCAGCTTTCCTTTTGGCCTTAATAATGGCTCTGTATCTGTTTTTAACATTCCTTACCTTAATATAATACTGATCGAGATCACGTATTTGTCTCTTGGCAAGCCAAAGTTCAGCTCTACACTCACTTTTAGCATCTCTAATCATTCTATCAAAAGGAGGCTCCCCCCCCACTAGTCATAGCTCCTATTCGACAAACTGCATGAGTCTCAACAAAAGAGTAAATCCAATTTTCGATGGAGTTGATCGACATCTCCCCAAAATTCGGTAAAAGTAGTAAATTATCATTAGTCAAAGCTGCCATGGCATGGGCTACATTTATATCAGACCAGCTAATCCGTGAACCAGTTTTATTTGGTTTAATGTTACCCATATTGATGGTAGGGGGGTCTATTACCCTGATTTTCAGTTTGCATGTAAGTGTGGCATGGTCACTCCATTCGTTAGCGATTATTTGTCATCCACCATCTCATGTATTCTAGGGCAAACAAAGATGTAATCTAAGGTACTGCAGGAGGTTCCATTAGACCAAGTGTGGCGCCCTGGATAATCACTGAAATGGTCAATGGTAAAACCATTAAAGTCCCATAGATGAAATAGATATTCCCACCCCCAGCCTTTAACATCACTATATTTGGTATGTTGCATACAACTATTAGATTTTAACTTAGGGTTATGGGCCTTCCCTCTCATTCCAGTCATGTGGCAGTTAAAATCGCCAACCACTATTACCCCAGTATTTCCGAGTTTTAACAGCCAGGTAGCCAATACGTCATGTAGAGCCTCCTGCAATTGTTGTCCAAGTACTGCCCCAGGGGGGTTATAAAGGCTAACTAATAGGAAGTGTTCCTTTCCTGCCTCATTATCATAGTAGACTTCAACCGCCATCATGTTACTAGAGCATTGGGTTTCTACTAGTTTTGAACCAAAGGTGTTGGCTATCCCCGTGATAAGGCTGCCATAAGGTCTACCCTTAGCACCTTTTTTTGCTGCCATTTGGTAAGTAACAAAACCATCCAAAATTCAATGGATCCATTGCCCAGGTTTCCTGCAAACAAAAGCAACTGTGTTTATCCAGGATTTTGGTAGAGCCCTCTGATGACAGCAAGTGAGCGAAGCCCCTGCAATTCCATGACAAAATTGAGATATCTCATTGTTTTAGCAGCACTCCAGGTAATGAGTCAGCCAGCCATTTTAATACTTGTTGGATGTCTGAAACTTCCACGTTCTTCCCTTAAGGGAGGTTACGACAAACACTGGTCTCATCTGGTAAATTTTCCTTTTTAGGCAGGTAGTTTGTATCAACCTCATTCAAGTCAGCATCCACCTCCACATCAACTGCTTTCAATTCAGTCTTATAGTTCCTTAGCAATTGTGCAGTTGAAAGAAACTTACAATGGAGCGCTGTGACCTGGAGGTTTGGGCCTTTTAGTGGTTCCACGAATTGGAAGTCGTCTGACTTGAGGACCCTCAGTTGCGGTACATAGCTCAGTCTAGATAACAATTCACAGCAAGAGAGCCATTTTGGCTCTTTACTTAAGTATAAGTTCTTTATCAGACATGTTCGGTTTCCTTCTGTGGGAGCTTTAGGCTCAATTGGTTGAATTATATTAGTTGTTGGAGCCAATGGCTCAGATATTCTGTCCAGGCACTCCACCTCTGAAGTCTCTTCATCGTCGCTCACTTTGTTTCCCTCCAATTTACCATCCTCCTCATCCAGTTCCTTCATTTTTTCCCATTCAGGAATTAACCAGCTGGTCAGGCTACCCTCTTCACAGTTCCTCCTTTTCTTTGCTCTGGCTGCTCTTTTTTTGGCTTTCTTTGAGGGAAGCCCAGTAACTTCCTTACCGGGCCCGAAAGGAGCCAATACTTTGGCTCTTTTATGCTCAGCCGCCCTGCTAGCCATTCTTCGTTGCTTACGTGAGAAGAAAGGTTCAATAGTTTCATTATCAGCCTCTGGCCCCGGTATTTGTTGTTCCTCAGATTGCTGATCTTCAATTTCTTCGACCAGTTGTATAGCTTCCGAAAGGTTGGAATCTGCTGAACAATCAACGTCAGCAATTCTGTCGACTTTCTCCCTTTTGACTATATCTAAGGTTAGGGCATTGGTATTGTCCAATATTCGTCCAGATATTTTCAGTACAATTTTAAGGGCGAATTGCAGGGAAGCGACTGAAGAATGAATCTCAGCCGCCCCTGGATAGGTATTCGCTAAACATTCATTTTCAGCTTCAGGACTATCTTCCATAGAAGCCATCGCCAGATTTGGGGATACTGACAATCTACCCATTGATGCCACTGAGGTAGGAGTTTCATATGAGATATTTCCTTGCTTATTAGCTTGGGTACCATCAATGATAATAGGTAATGAACCTAGTACTGGTGTCATATTTGTTTGGATATTTAAGCATAGTTCCAGTAGCGAATTGTTATCTGTGTCGTCATAATTTGAGACACATAGAGAACCAGGGTTTTGTGGCACTGGAACATTAACCTCCTCAATAGTAGTGGAGTTGGTTTCAGGGAGAGGGTTTTGTGGAAAAAACTCAGTGATCATGCCCTGGTCACCCGGAATAGCGGTTTTAGCTTTCTTCCTGGGTTTTACCCGTACTGTATCATTGCTCAAAGGGCTCTTTGCTTTCTCAATTCCCTTAGTTCTTCTAAGATTATACTTGAGCTGTGTAGATCTCTTCATTGGAGGCATTCGGGTTTGCAACAGCTCTGGTCTTCCCCCACCTTAATAGTGTCGCAAGTCTGTACCAATAAAGGTACGGTCCACAGTCACCTCTCTATAGCGGGATGTAAGCTCATAAAGCAAAATATACCACAAAATAATCAGCAAAGTGCCCCCCAGCTCAACTCCGTGCACCTATGGGCTGCTGTATAAAGGCCCTGCAGTCCCTCTCTGCAGTTGTCCCTCAGCAGAGCGCAGCCAAGCACCGTTCGTGCACTGCACTTTAGCTGCTATTGCCGGCACACGCCTCCCATCTCCGCCCCCCTCTCACCAGCTGCCATCCAAAGATCCCACGGCAGCAGCATGCGGTGGTGGCGGCCAAACACCGTCAATCCGCTCCGCCTCGGGGGGATGTCGCTCCCGGGTCCCGAGGCTCCGGTGCTCCGAGCTTCAGTGTGCACGGAGGGAAAACCCCGCACTAGGGGGCCGTGGGCCGTAGGATGCCAACCGCAGGCAGCGGCAGCAGGAGCCCACCGATGGGGCAGATTCCAACGGAGCAGTCTCTGGGGAAACCAGAGCACAACTCGCAGAGCTCGAGGAGCTCGAAAAGAAAACTGTGGGTGTGTCAAGCCGCACCTGCGCCCACAATAGTTGCAACGCACCATAGCAGCGTAGCACAGCAACGCAAAGGCATGCAAGGGGGAGGCCGCTTCCGACACACTTCCAGTGCTCGCGTCCTTTTGAGGACACACCTAAAATTTCTGCCCAAGGTCTTATCGGAAATTACACTCACAGAGTGCATTGTTCTACCATCTATCTTCCGGAACCATACCTCGAAGGCGGAAAGGGCTTTACATTCACTAGATATGACTAGGGTTTTGAAATTCTACTTTCAGAGAACTAAGGAGTTCTGCTTATCTAAAAGACTGTTCATTGCCTTCGCGGGCTGCACGAAAGGACAACATATCTTCAAACAAAGTCTGGCAAGATGGGTCTCTTTATGCATTACCCATTGTCATCAATTGAAGGGCGACCCCCCTCTCCAGACCGCCTTCAGCACACTCCACAAGACGAAGAGCAGCATCAGTAGCGTTTCACGCAGGGGTTCCCTTGAAGGACATCTGCAGAGCCGCTACCTAGAGCACTCTACACACGTTCTCTAAACATTACTGCCTAGCAGAAGATGCCAACAAAGAATCTGCAGCTGGACAGGCAGTGCTCCGCCACCTCTTTGCATAAGGTAGGAGCAGCCTATTTTCCCGCTTTTCCCTAAGTATGTAACCTTGGTGTTGCTGCATGGTAAAGGTTTGTCAGAAATATTGTTTTCTGCATCTGTGTATATATATATATATATATATATATATATATATATATATATATATATATATATATATAGCTAGCATGTGTGCCTGACGAATAATGTTTTCATCTTTAATAATGAGTATTTTAGACAAGTGCAAGGCACAGCGATGGGCACAACGTTTGCCCCAACCTATGCAAATCTGACCATGGGAGGCTTCGGATGTGTGGACAGAAGAAAATCATACAACTACCGATAACATCGTGCTGTGGCTCAGGTACATTGACGACCTTTTTATAATATGGAATGGGTTGGAAAAAGCATGGACAACATTTGTCAAGCTCCTAAATGACAATGACCACAATCTGAGGTTCACAGAGACACATAGTAAAACCTTCTTAACCTTTTTGGATGTGAATCTCTGAATTGTGGACGAGACATTGACTACGGAATTACATAGGAAACCAACTGGTACGAATACACCTCTGCATGCAACCAGCGGCCATTCTAAAAACTTGATATGGAGCATCCCGTATGGTGAGTTTATAAGGATCAGGAGGAATTGCTCAACTTTGAAGGCCTATGACTCTGACAGTAAAATTGCAGCAAAGGGTTTCCTGAATCAATGTTATCCAAAGAAGGTCATTGCAAAAGCTTATATAAAAGCGAGGAAGAGAGAAAGATCTGACCTGTTGATAGGAACTCGCTTGGCAAATGAGTCCACGAAAGACAATGATGCAACAAGATTAATCCTGACCTACAACAATGAAACATCCGAAATCAAACGCATACTACAAAGACATTGGAAGATTTTACGAGCGGACAAAGACATTGCACCCATTTTGAAAACGTATCCAGAAATTAGTCTCAGACGCAACCGCTCTCAAAGACTCGCTGGTTCAGAGCTTTCTAGCACAAGAAACAAGGTCTGTACAAGAGACGTGGCTGACGAAACAGAAGCCAGGTTTCCGGAAATGTACAAGATGCAACATTTGTAAATATGCCAATAATTGTTCAGATTGCACACAACCAATTTTAGGTGACTCAATTAAGATTACAGACAAAATCACATGTGAGACTGAATACGTGGTGTATGTACTCTCATGTACATGCCAAAAATGGTACATAGGCAGCACCAAATGTAAACTGAAAATAAGAATTCAGCAACATGTGTGAGGGCCATTTTACATCAAAATCCGAATTATCCAATGGCCAAACATTTTTATGACTGTCATCATTGCACTCTGGAGGATTTTTATTTCTTTGGCATTCATAAAATCGAACAAAATATAAGAGGCGGAGATAGAGAAAAGAAACTCCGTCAGAAAGAGACATGCTGCATCTTAGACTTTGAGAGCAAGTACCCTAAAGGACATAATATAGATGAAGAGATGTATACCTTTTTAGGCTGACATATTTAATGTAATTATGTGTCAAGAGTGTCATCAATCAATCAATCCATCTATCTTGCATTTTCGTATATTTATGTGTTTTTTCTGCCTCTCTAGCGCATAAGGATTTATGTCTTCCCATTCAGTTTGGAAATTTATTGAATAATATTTTGATCCTGTATGGACAATTCTGATGAAAAAAATGACTTTTTCCTGTACTAACAACCCTTCTGATTTCCTTATGCTAGTTTCCTTAAGGGTGTGACTTGGTCAGAACTTCTTTAGTCTCAGTAAGGGTTACAGAATATGGTGCTAATTTTGGTGTTTTGGGGTTTTTTAGGACCCCAGTTGGGGGTTCATTTTTTATAGTAGTACACTTTTGGTGAAATTTTTACTATTTTTGGTGAATTTTTACATGTGTATGGTGAAAACAGGCTATGATGAGGAGATGTGTGGACATAATTTTCAATTTCACTTTGTTATGTACTATCAACTAAGAAATCAGACATGGCCACCGGGATTGCCAACTGTGGATCCTCTGTTTTAAAATCTGTTTTAAAATGTACTGTTGCAGGCTTTTTATCAGTATTTATATCAGAGTAATAATCGACATTTTTTGTGTAAATGATATGTCTACATATGATTGTGCGTTAAGGCTATTAGCACGAGGCACTTTAATTTATGGACATAGGAACATTTGAAGCACTATGCATTTTAATGTATGTACATAGGAATGTCTGGCAGCAGATTATTATGCAGCACTTTATAGGCACTATGCACTTTATTGGAACTGCACTATGCACTTTACTTTATAAATGAAGTTAAGGGCATTTTAGCTGCAAAGACACAAAAATGTTACAGACGATATCACTGAGAGCTACAACCTTGAAGCAATATTAATGGCAACATATTGCCTTTCATGTATTCCTGCACAATGCATTTGCCCATTAATCAATTGTACAAGCACTAAGCAATTATTATACATGTCAGGGGCAACCAATGAAAATTGTGACCACATCAGAGGTTTCATAGAAATAGATGGCGGACAATTGGGCAAATAGATGCAATTGTGAGTAATTAGTCCCTTTTATGTCCATGTTTGGTTTCTGCCTATTCAGAGATGGCCGACAATTGGTCACCACACGGAAAACATCAGTCCTCTTTCTATGCCTAAAACCATGCCACATGAGCTATTTTAAAGGTTTGGTAACATGGATCACCTGTTGTGATCAAGCGGTGAGGAAACCGCGTAAACTCTGCTATGCAAGAGACATATGTTTTGCGAGAACCACGATGTTAGTGGATTTTTATGAGCCATATGCTGCGCATTTTTAACTAATGAAGAATAATTTGTTTGATACTGAATACCGGTTTCCAGGAGTAATACTGTTTGACTGGGGGAGTGCTTTCCATGGACTGCAGAGGAAACAGTCTTTTCTAACATATATATATATATATATATATATATATATTTGGTGGTATACTTTAACTGCTTGGTATTCTATTCAAACATCTGAATCTATGAAAGATCCAATGCTGGAGAAGTCTTAGTTGCTTACCTATAACTGTATTTCTCCAGCATTGGTATCTCCCCTGAGAGGCTGCTCCTATGCTCAGCACCCATCATACTGTAGTACCTACGGTTCAAAATCTGAAGATGGCTGCCTGGGGCGGAGCTTAAGCCCTGCCACCTCATTGGTTGGTGCCATAAAGGACCAAAGTGAGGTGGAGGGACTACACAATGGAGTGGCTCATAAGCCACAATGGAGTATCTACATACATTCTGTAGGGGAGAAGGGATGTATATTATAAAAAAAAAATGTAATCATTATTTTTTATCACCGAGGATTCCCAGTCTGACGAAGGGGAATGTTCAAGCATGTCAATCTATGAAAGATACCAATGCTGGAGAAATACAGTTACAGGTACGTAACTAAGACTTAACCAACGCTTTGTCTAAAATAGTATTAAATCCCCACCTATTAATATAGGTCCATTACCCATTTCGTTTAGGACATCATCTAATTTATTAAAAAATTAATGTTGAGCTATAATAGGGGCATACACATTCAAAATTATTAGAAGCCTATTTTCCACCTGCAACCTAATTGCTACAAATCTCCCCTCAGTATCAATGTTAGCCTTTTCTAAATAGAATCAGAAGTTCTTCTTAAATCGAATAGCCACTGCTCTAGTGTTACTAGCAAAGTAACTTGAATATTCCTTTACATATGAATTATTTGGAATATACTCTATTTGTTCACGCTGTAAATGGGTTTCCTGGAGTAGGACAATGCCAGGCTTTTCTTTCCTAAAAAGTGAGCACGTTTTGCTCTTAATTGGATTGTTCATTCCCTTCTCATTCCAACTTAGTACATATAGTGAGTCTGCCATTTAGGGTAAGAACAACATGTACATTGAAATTGTTCTATTAAAGAAATACATAGACACATTTCCGGTGTTGTTCTTATTTCCTATCACAGCCACCAATTTTTCAAGAGAATTATTGACATACAGGGTTTCAATACCAATGTGTGAGTTCCAAGTATTAGATAGCTCTGCCTTACACAGTGAGTTAAAAGCATCAGAACTAAATAACAAACTAAACATCCAAGTGCCCAAAAAATAAAAAAATTAAAAAGAAAGGAAATACAAAAAACAAATGAGACCAGAACATGATGAAAGAATAGCCGATAGAGAAGAAACAGCTGCCCAATATTATATAACTCATTCAAGTGAAGATGATGGGGATATATTACTTAACATTGAGTTCATCATACATTAAGAGTTTCAAATAGTTCCTCAGCATTAAAATAAATAAGGATACTTTACAATTGTCTTACATTTCAGCAAACAAGTCCAGTGTGCATTAAATATCCCCCAGAAAGGGAATCAATATATACATACCATCTATTGCCTTAGTCACTTCACAATAGTATAAAAAATGACATAAATTGTTAAACAAGACTTAACGGACACCCACACCGCACCCCCTATATTCATTAGTAAACCTTTAATATACTCATTGATAGTCGGCTGTTTGTAGTGACACCCAAACTGCCCCCCCTCCTCATTGACGGTCAGCTGTTTGAAGTGACATTTAGTATTCAAGCACATGTTAAATCAATGGCACATATCTTAGCTCTTGCTATATTTCCTAATTTTGAGATTATCAGCATCAGGTAATAAAGACTATAATTTATCTCAAAGATGACGATCACAAAATTATCTATGTGCCACCCTGAAAGTACCTCTCCACTTGTGCAAGCATTGCAAACCTTAGTAATCCACTTATGTAAGTTACATAAACAAACCTCCTAAATGAGTATCGTCCTATGTTTCCATGTTGATGAAGAATCTTAAGTCAAACTAATTGTCACACAATATTGCGCAACATTTCATCTAGGATCTATATATTCCTAGTAGCCCTAACTGCACAGACTTGCATTTGCACAAGATGGATTGTTCTAGTAACATGTGCAAACATACATTCACCTCTTTCAATTGATCTCATGTTCACAAGTCGCATTATCAACAAGTGCAAAGTTCACAACAAACAACTTGGAACAGCAGTCAAATTTTATATCTTTCTGGGTACTAAGCTTACTCTACTAGTTGGTATACCCATACTTCCCAACCAGGTTGAACAATTCACATTAATACAGAAACGCTACTACTTATTGGAACAAATTCAACTAGTAGATTGCAGTTCTGGACAGCAAAAACCTATAGTTCTCTTTAAGCGTGAGAAGTATTAGCCCTTCGATCACATTTCAATAGTGTACCCATCAACTAATCACCTTTGGAAACAATTTATATTATAGTGAAGAAGCACATATCCAATTGCTTTGTGCCATCTTCCTGATGGCATCGCGTATTTCTCTGTGGAGGTCTGCTGCACAGTTTGGTATTCCATAACCCAGTTACTGTGTCTCCCAGCACGGAGGGCTACGGTCCTCCTATCGGGTTCCACACACTGTTCGCCTACCTGGTTGAGGCGGGGGCTGGGAATTCACATGTGTGTCATTTGTTTATATGCTAAACCATGAACCCGAGCTGTACATGTCCCGAGTGAACACCGAAGTATTGCCCGGTAAGGCAATGACAGACATGAAGGAATACATCTAGGTTTCTTTGTTTTATATCTTTAGTTGCATCAAAAGTCAAGAAAAAGCAAACATTTTGAATGTTAATGGTAGCGACGGGCATGTGAAGAGACCGAGATGTGGTATTTAAAGGATAGGACAGAATCAAAGTAAAGGCCCATATTACGGGCAGAAGATGAAATAGGAAGCTGGTGGGGGTGGGGGGAAATGGTGGGGGATGGTGTTAGAAGGGAAGAAGAGTACTTCAGATTTAGCAGTATTGAGTGTGAGATAGTGGGAGGACATCCAGGATTTAATAGCCAGTAAGCAAGAGGATAGTTGATTGTGTATATCGGCTGAGAAAGAGGAAAAGGACAGAAAAAGCTGAGTATCGTCAGTGTAGAAATTATGTGATAGACCATAGGATGAAATAACTTGAGCAGCCGGGGAAGTATAAATGAAAAAGGAGTCTGAGGTTGTCCCTCCCCATGAGACGGAGAATGTCAGTTCAGACAGATAGGGCCTACAGCAGGAAAGAACAGAACCAGAAAAACCAAAAGATGAAAGGAAGGCTACTAGGAGTGAATGATCAACAGTGTCAAATGCAGCAGAAAGATCTAATACAATGAGAAAAGAGGAGTGCTTAGAGTAGTGTTCTGTTGGCAGGGAATTTAAGACTGATAGAAGAACTGTTTCAGTTGAGTTCATGGGGTGGAAACTTGATTGAAACCGAGGGAGAATAGCACTATTAGACATGAAAGAGGCGACTTGGGAATCGATAAGGAGCTCAAGAAATTTAGAAAGATAAGGTAGAAGAGAGAGAGGATGAAAGTTTGATGGAAGAGTGGTCAGCAGAGGGCTTTTTTAGAATTGGAAGGGTAGAGGCATGTTTAAAAGAGGGGAAAGTGGAGGTTAAGAGAGAAATATTCAAGAAAGATACCAGGTAGGAATCTGACGGTCATGAGACGGTTAAACTTTAGAAATGAGGACAGATGGGATGGGGTCAGATGGTGCGGCAGTAGGGTGAACTCGAGTCAACAGAAGAAAGATATCTTTGTAATCAGTGAAGTGCGAGATGGATATAACTGAGGGCAACATAGGAGAAGAGAGAGCTATTTGTGTAGGGGAAAAAAAGAAGACTCAATTGCAAGGTGAAGAGAGGCCACCTTGAAGGAGAAAAATTTGGCTAAGTCAGATGCTGATAGAGAAGAGTTAAGTGAGTGTATTTGTATTTATTTATTTGTATTGCGCAGCCTGCCCACGGGCATCAGGGCGCATGTTTAGAAAGGTGGTTACAAGAAAGTGTTACAGCAGGCAGTTAGAGGTTACACTTATATATACATAAACATATATAAATTATGTACAACATTTACAGGGGTAATATACAGATGCATTATATGCAAGGTAGCCGGGAAGGTGCAGCATGCAGCCAGTGTTACATAGGACTGGCCGCCATAGCGTCTTGCTCATGGAGCCAGTGTTTTGTTTTACTTTTGAAGGATTGGAGGGAAGGGACATTCCTGAGTTCATTGGGTAAGGAATTCCAGAGCTTCACCGCAAGGACTGGGAAGCTCGAGCCTCTGGCAGTTTGGAGCTTGAAACTGGGGATGATAAGTGTGTGCGCTTGTGCAGATCTTAAAGGTCTGGAGGCAGTGTGTTGGGTAAAGCGCGCTGATAGGTATGCCGGTGCAGCGTTATTCTGTGCTTTGTGACTAAGAACAAGTGTTTTGAGGGCGATGCGCCGTGCAATGGGGAGCCAATGTATGTTGCGTCTGGTGGAAGAGATGTGGGCGCGCCTGGGTATGTTTAGAGCAGCCCTGATGGCGTTATTCTGGGTTACCTGTAGTTTATCAATGGTTCTTTGGCTCGTTCCGAGGTAAAGGGCGTTGCAGTAGTCAATTTTTGATAAGATGAGGGTTCTGGCGAGAATAAGGCAGTTGTCCGTTGTTAAGAAGGGACGGCAAGCTGTGATCAGTTTACACGTATACGCGGATGCTGAGACTACTGAGTTGGTTTATCTGTTGAGTGAGAGGGTGGAATCTAGGTAAATACCGAGGGTTTTAGTGACATTAGTAACCTTGATAATGTTGCCATCAATGTTAAAGGCCTCATATTTACTGTCGAGTTTTGCGAGTTTGGGCTGAGAACCTAGGATGAGTAGCTCAGTTTTCTCGTCGTTTAGGCAAAGCCCGTGGTGGGCCATCCACGCTTGGATGGCAGTGTAGACTGCATTAAGCGCTTTGGTGTCCGTTACATAATCCCCAGTGATAGGGAGGAGTATCTGGGTGTCGTCCGCATTATTTGTGTAGGTGACACCCAGATAGTCAAGAATATCAAAGAGGGGTTTCGTAAATACGTTATAGAGCGTGGGTGATATGCATGAGCCTTGAGGGACTCCACAGGGGACGTGAGCTGGGTCCGTGGCGGCGAGTGGTGAGAAGACCCTCATGGACCTGTTTGCAAGGAATGAGGTGATCCATGAGGTGGCTGCATCAGAGAAGTGGGCGGCAATTTTGAGGTGCTGGCAAAGGATTTGGTGATCAACCAAGTCGAAGGCCGCAGAGAGATCCAGTAGGAGTAGGAGCGCTTGTTTACCCTTGTCTTTCATGTCCTCAATTAGGGTTTTTAGATCTATCAGAGCTGTCTCTGTGCCGTGTCTCGGGCGGAAGCCCGATTGTCTGAGGCCTAATAGGTTGTTGGTATCGAGGTAATCTTGAATTTGTAGATACGCAGCGTGGTCCAAGATTTTGAGGAGGTAGGGCACCGTGGTGATGGGCCTATAGTTGGAGGGATTGCTAGGGTCTAGGTTAGGTTTTTTGATCAAGGGGATTACCCAAGCATCCTTGAGGTTGTTAGGTACTATGCCAGATTTAAAGGAAGAGTTGAAGAAGGAGGTGATGAAAGGGGCAAGGTCGTGTGCTGCTTCCTTTACGATTGGTGCCGGGCAGGCGTCACCTTGGCAATTGGATGGTTTTAACTTCATAATGATGTTTTCCACTTCCTTAATGGTGAGGGGTGAGAAGCTGAAAGGTTGGAAGGAGTGTTTAGGTGATGGGATATTGTAGGATTGGGGATTACCTACTGAGTCTAGGAGATGGGTTTTTTTGGCGTTGATTTTAGCTTGGAGTGTAGTGATTTTGTTTAGTAATGCTTTTTGTATGTTAGCACACCATTCAACGTTGGGGGTACACTTGTCGAGAGGAGCAACTGGGGACTCTAATTCCTTGAGAATTTTAAAGAGTTCCTTAGTGTTGGATTGTGCTTGTATGATCCTGTTGTTGTACACTTCTTTTTTAGTCGCTAGTATGGCTTCCTTGTACGTGTGGGTGATGGATAGGAGGTTAATTTTATTTACTGGTGAAGGGGAACATCTCCAGAGAGACTCCGCTTTACGTTTATCTTTGCGCAGTTCTCGTAGTTGTGGGGTGAACCATGAGTTAAGGTGGTTGCGCGGTTTTTCTTTGCGCTGTTTGATAGGGGCAATGGAATCAAGGGCTTTTAACATCGCTCGGTTGTAAGTGTCCACAAGAACAGTGGGGTCGGTGCAGGTGGAGGAAACCGAGTTCAATAAAGGGAGGATGTGTGGGAGTAGTTTCTCAATAGTGATGTCCTTGTTGCGAGTGAAGGTAGGTGGCGCGGTACAGGGTTTGTCTATGGGTTGGCAGGAGTTGATAATGTTATTTTATGATGGTCGGACCATGCACATGGTGACACTGAGATTATATTTAATGTGCAATTCAAGTCTGAAACCCAGTCTATTGTGCGTCCCTTGATATGAGTAGGTTCATTGACATGTTTGGTGAGGCCAAAGTCAGAGAGGACACTTGCTAGGTCACAGGCTTTGGTATCGTTCGTATCCAGGTAGCCCAAATTGAGGTCTCCAAGTATAATGATTTGGGACTTAGGCTTGATGCTAGCTGCTAAAATGGCAGGGATGTCCTCTACGAATGTGGAAATGGGACCAGGTGGCCGGTAGATGAGGTTCACTGAAGCGGTATGGTTGGGTGAGATTGGGAGTTTAATTGAGAGTAGTTCGGCGGAGGGCAACTGGTAGGTGTTCACAGCTCTCAGATTAAGAGAGTTCTTGAATATGAATGCTAATCCTCCCCCCTTGGTTTGATTAGTGTCCCTGTCGCACCTAATGATAGAGTAGTTGTCGGGGATGGCAAGGGTCAAGGCAGGACCTGAAGCCGCATGTAACCAGGAGTAGGAGGAGAAAGAACACTAGAAGTAGTTTTAAAGAAATGTGGAGGAGATGACTGCATGGAGGAGGTCAGAAAAATCGGATTGTTTAGCAGAAAGAAGGCATTCATCATATGATATATGACGCGTATTAGTTATAGTCACCCTCAGATTTGCAGTTAAGCCAGCGTTTTTCAAGGCGACGCAGCGCGTGGTGCATTGACTGAAGGTGAACACAGAGCCAAGGCTATGAGGGTTTACGAGAGGGGTGGAAGAGGGGTAGGAGACTGAGGCACGATAGAGAATATCAAGAGAGTGAAGAAAAGCTAAGAGGCCGCTTTGTCTGCTGATAAGGCAAAGAAGACTGAGTGAGGAGGTAAGGCAGAAATGAAGAAACAAAACATGGGGTGTTCAAACTTCGCAGATTGTGTGGGTGAAATGAGAAGGGGGAAGGAGAAGGAACCGGTAGTACTGAAGTAATGGGGAAGATTGAGGCAGAAAGAAGATAGTGATCAGTAAGATAAACAGGGAGAGATGAGACGGATAGAGATGGGGAAATAAAAATAAGATCAAGGCAAGATCCAGAGGTATGTGAAGAGGGTGTGGAGAGAGAAATAAGAATCAAGAAATAGAAGAGAAGAAAGAACAGAAGAAAGATGAAGACTAAAGTCTCCTAGAAGTATAAGTAATGAATGGAAGAATAGTCAAAAGGAGATTGTCGATGTCTTCACGGGATGAACTAACTGCCCTAGGGGGGGCCATAAATAAGAGTGAGGTGGTGAATGGCTTAGAGAAGGTAATGAATGAAAATTCAAAAGAATAAAAGCAAGGAAGGGAAAGAAAGGAAGCAGCAATTCTATAACTTGCACGAAATAATATTCAAGTGCCTCCACTGCGGGCAGAGGGTCATGGGGTATGACAGAAATAAGTCTCAGAGGAAGTCAGGGAAGCTTCGAGGGGTGGAAAATTGCAGGGCTTCCAAGCAAACTTAGTGGCAGTGAGTTTATGCTCAAAATGCAAAAGAAAGTTACCAGCATGGAGCCAAAGCAGCTGTGAGAGCCGGATGGTTGTGTTGGCCCTTCTGGTAGTGGAAGAGCAAAGTAAGCTGCCATGAGCTGCGCCAGGAGACTGGTTATGTAGGCAGATAACAATGAGGAGAATTGCTCAGCGTTGCTTCCCGACACGGATCTCGCCCAGGGCAGATGTGAGCGGGATGGAACTGAGGCAAGGGGGTGTGGCCTTGAGCATTGCTCAGCAACTGAGATGCCTGTGTTCGCACTGGAGGAGCAGGCAGCCACAGCAAAGCAAAGGCTGTACTCTTGTACGGCTGATGAAACAAACAGTGCTGCTAACACCTACACAACCAGGCAAATGAAGATTCCACTTCTCCTTCAGCCACGGACCCCTCAGACAACGAGGTCCAACTTATCCAGACTTTTCCTGGGTTCACCAAGTGCAAGTGTTATGAGCCGGTGAGCGGGATTGAACTGAGGCAAGTGGGTGTAACCTCAAGTGTTGCTCAGCAACAAAGATACCAATGTTGGCACCAGAGGAGCGGGCAGCCACAGCAAAACGAAGGCTGTACTCCTGTACAGCAGATGAACCAAAGAGTGGTGCTAGCACCCTCACAACTGGGCAGAGGAAGATTCCAGTTCTCCTTCAGCCACGGACCCCTCAGACAGCGAGGTCCAACTTATCCAGACTTCACCTGGACTTTGCCCAGGGAGGATGTTATGAGCCGGTGAGTGGGATGAAAATGAGGCAAGGGGGTGTAGCCTTGAGTGTTGCTCAGCAACAAAGACGCTGGTGTTCACAACAGAGGAGTGGGCAGCCACAGCAAAGCGATCAATGTACTTGTGATTCTGCTCCAGTATTCTGTCTGTGATACACGAGTAATGTAGATGTTCAGCCAGACTTTTTATCCTCTGCCACAAGTCTTGGGCATTGCAAGGGACTCTTTGCTCCTTCCGTCGCCAGTGAATGAATTCAATGTTTTAGGGTGTCGTGGAAAACACTGAGTGTTGAAGACATTTCAAGGGTTATTATTTTCATTTGCAATGCCTAGGACTGTCCATCTCTCTTGTCTGCACACATATCTCCTACCTTATCCAGGCCTGTGTATTCCCTGTTTAGTTCTATAGATTGGTAACCCTCATCTGTCTACAATTCTCTTCTTTTGATGGTCTCCCTAAAAGCAGACTCAAACTCCCTCATGGACTTCCAACTGTATATAATCTAGCAATTGGGTAGTGCTCTAAAGGGGTTTTAGATAGTGCATTGCACTTACTCGTAGCCAAACTAGATCAGTCACGCTGTAGGATATAGTTTGAATAATATATTTAATATTTTGGTTGTTCATTAGGTGGCATAACAATCTCATGGCTCTATGTGATATTTCCACTTTTTGTTGGTCGCCTACCAAAAAGACTGATTTTATTTATTTTTTAGCCGATTTTTGGTGGCTGCATAAAGCAAAAATATCACTTCCCTTTGCCCCCCACGCTCGCTGGTGGGATATCTTTTCAATTGGGGTGTTTCACCCTGCATCCCCCACTTCCTTAGCTACCTCCGCCTCCCTCCCAAGCATTCCCCTACACCATAAAACACACACACAGGTTTTCCCACAACTGACGTGCCTTTCAGCCTCTGCAGGCACTCATGTGCTGCAGAGACATGACAGTTTGATTTAGAAAGACAGCTCCGTGCGATCACAGAGCGATCTTTATAAATTGGTCTTTTTTTCTATTCGATGAATAGAAAAATACTTTTTCACTTCTTACCAATCTCATACCCCCCTCATATACAGTGTGACCAAATATTCTGGACAAGAGACAGGTGGTTTGCTGAAAACTCAAATTTATTTAAATGAAAGAAGTAAAGATCTAATCGAAGCAAAGGTGGTCTCCAGCTTTATGCAGGGGAAGTCTCCATAATGTTACACAATCGGACGACTGGTCCACAAAAGCGAAAAAAAGACCTGCCTTCATAAATCTCACTATTTCTCACACACACGTCCATTTCCATGATTTTATATGTATTTTGCATTCTGAATAATACTAGACCTTCTAATTGTCTAGTCTGTCGGCTTGTCGGTCAGTATTTCAAAAATGACTATGAATAATATTTGCTTTCTGCATAAAAGGCAATGGTAACTGTGTGGAAAACTGCATGCCTAAACTTGCCACAATATTCCACTTTGAGTCTCGTACTCTGTACAATGATTCATGTGATAGCTTGTCATTGTCCTCTCTGCAAAGCCATTAATCTATGATTAATGGAGCACTTTTGACAGGCCACATTGCCCTGCTTGCATTAGGCCCAGCAAAATAGCTGACTTTTTTTATGTGATCTGGGTAAATATGTTGACAACTAATGCACAAAGTTGCCTTTAAAGCTGCCCATAAAGAAGCACAGGTGCCAATCATCTGGCAATTCCACATCTCATTTCTCGACACACCTTAGATTCTAGTCTTCTGGTATGGCAATTTATTTTTTATAAGCTTATCCTCTGGAATATATTCATAGGTGAGAGGGAGTATGCTCCGAGTTGAAATGCAGGTCAACTTAATGTCAGCACAATTTCGACTGAATTGAATGCAGCATTATCCAAACTAATAGAACTATTGCATCTTTCTTTTCTTCATTTCTAATTGCATCATTGTTGCATTCAACATTATTTCACATGATTTAAATGAATTACATTGAAGGATACAACCCACTTATCAATTAGCTGTGCTCCATTTGAAAGCAAGTAAGTTAGTTTAGAAATTCACAGGAGAAGGTGCTGGCTGATGCAGTCTTTGTGGTAGGTCAGAAGGAGACAGACTATGTTTGTCAGGTTCAACAGGTAGTTTATTGAAACAATAAGGAAAAGGCCTAATTAGGCCTATGCTGTGACTAGTGTGCTTGTTGTCAGTAGTGCAAGTCCACAAAGTAAACAATCTGTTCTGTCTCAAAATAGACCTCTCTGGCCTGACCACTAATAGAAAACAACCAAAAAGTCCAAGATAATGACTCCCTTCTCCTGGATAGGATTTCCAGCCCTTATAGGCGATTGCTAATGTGTTTTTGGCTATTTGTGTATTAACTTTGTTAATTCTTCTCGGGTACTTTTGCTTTGACCTGTCAGTCCCCTTTCTCTTATAAACAGTCTTTCTCCTTGTTGTGGAGAGGGGTTCAAGCCCATAGGTTGGGTTATCTTGAAGTGTCTCTGAATGATTTCTCTTTCCCACGACTTTCAAGAAAGTTTAGTGTACCTTCTTTTGAATTTGAGTTTTTATCCCTTTCAGACTCTTGCATTCTTTATAAACAACTGTTTTTTATATCAACTTCTTGGTCTTTTAACCTGCTTCCACAATCAGTATAGCGACTGGGATAACGAAACAGACCTCATTGTGAGACAGATGCAGAATATCTGTTTTTTTTCCTCCAGAATATTATTATCGTTTCTTATGTTATTAATTCTGTAATTATTAAGAGTGGCCTGAGTCTCGTTGATATTCTTGGTCTTAGAAACACTTGTCCTTTCATAGGGACAAGTAGGATGACTCCTGTCGTTATTATCCCCCTTATGAGTATTTGTCCTTTCACTAGGACGAGTGGGTTGATTCTTATAGGTATTATCTTTCTTATAGGTATTATCTTTCTTATAGGTATTATCTTTCTTATAGGTATTATCTTTCTTATAGGTACTGTCCTACTGGGATGACTAGGTTGATGCTTGTAGATACTCAAACAAATATGTGCCATCACACTGGGACTAGTGGACTGAGTGCATCCCTGCTCCCTGTATCCGGTTCTGGGTCTCCCACCTCTCACGTTACTTTCTTGTTCACTGGCTAGCATCACCAGGTCTCTTTTCAGGTTCAGATACTTCTCTGCTTTGGACCATCCCTTGTGGTCACGCCGGCTCCCCTTCCTCCTTTGGTGTGGTGTAGCGAAGCCACAGCTGCAGTGGTCCCGGCATCGTTTATGGACTGGACAGTTCAACTACCCCAGTTCACGCCACTGCTTACTGGCCTTTCTTCTCTTCTGGCTTGCCTTTCCTTTTGTGACATGGTTCTCGGCTTGCTCAATGTCTCTGGATTGCATCTGCTGGCCAGGTCATCCTGACAGAGGATCTCCTGGTCCCTGATAGCTTCCAGGTTTGAGCTTCCCGGACCTCTGTCTCTTTCAAGTCCTTCCATTTTTATGCAAACTTGCTGGGTCCTACCCAGCCAAGCCCAAAAGTTCATTTTCTCTTTCTGATCAGTATTCTTGCTTACTTGTCCACTTACTCTTGCTTACTTGTCCACTCTTCCTCTCAGTTTGAATAGGTTTTAACCCTGGAGCGATCATTATAACTCGCTCATCATTCTTAGTTGGCTCAGTGTTTTTGACAGACCTTTCTTCGTGTTGGATGTTAGAATAAAACACAGTGGTTTGTTCTGATTGACTTCTCTGAATCCAAGTTGGGATTGAAGGTTCATAAGAGTGGGTTTCAGGGAGTTCCTTTATGGAATAGGAGGCCTTATCTGCAAGAGGGGAGTCTCTCCCTGCAAGGTCCTGCTTACCTCCACCCCTAGAGGGGATTTGCGTAGTGGGCTCACCTCACAAGAAAGGGTTCCCTTCTGGGGAGAAGTGACAAAACCCTGCGATTTGCACATCCTTTTGACTGTGTTACAAACATGTCTCTATAAACGTGGCATTTTTTTTAAGGTAACATACCATAGGTGCTGGCTATTTGGCTTCCCTGCATTTTTGCATACGCAGTTTGTGAAGAAACTCATGTCCTATGTCACATACTGTGTCTCTGGTGCTCAGATGAATACTTGCAGTCCGTAGGTGCACCCTTGTTATGGTTAGTAAGAGATGGAAATTATGACTAAAATGTTACATTTGTCTGCTGCCCTTCACTTAAACTTGAAATTATCTCCATTGGTCTTTGACTCTCCCAGCACTGAGGTACTGGCCTCACACTAAAAAGGAGCAGCGCAGTCCATCGTTTCACAGCATCAGTTTGCTTTAGGGAAATAGTCTTAAGATCCATCTATTCTGGCAGACCCCACTTCCTCCCCGACCCCCTCTCCTGGTCTTCTCGCCCTACACCTGGGGCCAGTTTTAACAACTGGAAATTTGTTCAGGGATCATTTATGCTTGGAAATTATCCTTCCGGCATAGGGTCCACACCCCCAAAAGGCGTCTCAACTTCCAGCTGGCCTTCTTCCTGCAGTCTCTTGAGCATTTGCTCACTGATGTAGAAGTTTCAAATTGTTCTCCCTTTTTGGGTAAGAGTACTCTGATCCCTACCTCTGGGAGGAAGGATAGCCAGATGGAACGCGTTTGTCTTGGAAGCAAGACAACGCAGCACAACCCAGGTTCAAATCACGATCCTGCACTTAGAAACCACTCCTGGTATTAAGTGCGTTATAAATGAACAATTATAATTTCCTATGGGTGGGTGTGTGGTTGACACCCTTTCTTCTGGGCTCTTTCCCTCTTACCGTTTGTGATCCAGGACGGTGGGAAAAATGTCAGTTAATTACTAGAAGAGAGGGGTACAAAAGTTGGTTAGTATCAGAATTTTCATTTTATACATTACCTTCAATTCCTAAACTAGTCTTTACACAAAAGAATTAGAATCGGAACACTGATGCGAATGGAAGAGAACAGATACTTTGCAGGTGGGATTAACCCAGGATTTGTAGCTAATCAAAGACAAAAGAACATAACAACCTAAACAAACACGGACAGAAGACAATGGGGGTCATTACGACCCAGGCGCTAATTGCGCCAACTTTACCACCATGGTGTAAACTATGTTTACACCATGGTGGATGGCGGATTTACCTCCCCATTCCAAGGTGAGTGGGGCGGTAAATCCCCATTTCCCATTTTCCCTTCCCCATTCTTGCCCCATAGGGCATAATGGGAGTGTGGAAGGCGCTAATTACGCCACCGTAAATTACGGTGGCGTAATTAGCATCATGGCAGGTTAGCACCATGGATTTTAACGGCTGCTAAGAGTTAACCCTTAACGCCTGGGTCGTAATGAGGCCCAATGTACTGTGTGATATTGTAACACTGAATTTACCCTGATTTGAAGAAGGCACAGGTCGTGCCGAAACACGTGTCTCACAAAGGGCCCTCCTACGGGAGTTCACAAATGCAAACAAGTAAAACCAGATAAGGTATGGTGTTGAGGTCGACCACCAGAGCCCCCCTGTACAGGACTATCAGGTCGAGTCCCTGGGGGCCGACTCCCCTCGCCATAGAACAGCTGTTTCAGGATTACTGTGGCAAAAGGACAGCCGGAAGATAACGCAGCCCACAAGGATGTGGGAAGAAAAAACAGAAGAGAAGGGAAAGGAGCAGGAGAACGAAGGAACCAGCCGGGAAGGAGCAGGCTGGAACTAGGCAGAAGAAGGAGAGGCAAGGAGCAGGTGGAGGAGAAAAAAGGAGAAGAGCCAAGAGGCAGGCAGCGGGAAACAAGGATCCAGCAAGTGGCAGAGCCAAACAGATGCTCAGCAACAGATGCTCTCACCGGAGAGGCGAACATATGGAGCATGTTAAGGCGCGTCCGTCCAACGGGAAAGCAGGTTTATGAAGGCAGTCCTTCCTGAACACTGTCTCCTATGAAGGACGTGGTTGTTAAGGCAACACAAGACGCTGGGTACTGTGCAGCGGTGCAGGAGACAACGTTCCGAGCCTTTGCATGTGCCCTGGAACCAGGAACTGAGGTGCCCGCATTACGGGTCTAGCTGATGCCCTGAAGCTGCTGATGACTGCCAATTGGAGGACCGTAGCTGGGAAATCACCCGCCGACTCTTCCAAGCCCCAGATGCCATTGTGAGTATTGATACCAGGTAACAGGGTGCCGGCTACGGTAGGTCCAGGATGTGACACTAGGAGTGGACTGGTAGCAGCAGAAGTTTTTTCGTGTCATTTTATAACTTTTTGCTGAGCCATACCGCGCTTACAGTGTTTGGCTCATGACCGGCTAGTGTCCGACAAGGCCGTGCCGCAAGGTCTTTTGTCTACTCCTTTGGCCATTTTGTCTGTCGACCTTCCCCCTGGTCTTTATGACCCGGGAATTCCTTATTTGGGCATGCAGTTGCTCATGAAAGTTGTATCTTTCGCAGGCTATTGCAGGTCACGTGTGTGGGTATGCAGGAAGTGCACTGGGACAGTCTGGTCCCAATCCACTCAACTGGTGCCAGGATGTCTGGTGTGCATGAGAAGATGAGAGCTGCAGTGGTCCCTCATTGGACCACTGCTGGCATGCATAAGTGGGGCAGATCTCCCAATTGGCCGACTAGATGCGAGCACTCACCGGGCTTGTGGATAGGTGGAGGGGTCCTGAATGCAAACCAGCTGATCAGCAACAGATCGCCAAGAGCCAAGTATCCAGAAGAAGCGAGCAGACCCAAGGACTATTCCGGAACTGCGCATAAGAAGAACCCTGTTGTTCCCAGTAGAGCCCTGCTTTGCGCTCAATCTCCAAAGACCTGAGAAGATGCTTCAAACATGTTGTAGTGGTGGGACCAAACACTCTCGACGCCTCCTGGATGCCCTGCAAAAGAGCTTGTTCAGAAGTGTTCCTGGGCCATCCAGTGCAAACCTTGGCAGCCGTGCATCGAGTTTTGCCTTGAAACTTTGGGGAATCCCAGCTTGCACTGCAAAGCACCTTTACACCGAATTTCAACATCCCAGGTGCTTTAGGCCGTGAGAGAGAAGTATCCATCAGATCGCGAGAGTTTGGTGCCCCTTTGTCACTGTGTGACAGTGACGATCGCGGAATGCAGTTTTCCCACATTCCTTCTTGTCCCCCGAGACCAGATACATCAATGTTTTCTTTGTTCTTTAACTGAGATGAAGGATGCAGCTGCTGGTGTAAACCAGACCCGCATCTGCAGCACCTGGGCACTTAGAAGCCAAATAAATGATGGGAAATTGAACCTCTGGCGACCCCCACACCCCCTCCAGACCTGCCAAGTTTGGACCCAAACTGAGCTAAGGGTGGTGAGTACTGAAACCACTCGCCAATGGCCCCTTGTTCATCCATTATATTTTACACACAGAGGATCCCTTGTGGTCCTCTCTTTGGCTTGGGTAGCCTCTGCTTCCTAAAGTCCTACAAACGTTGGGAATAGCTCTGTTCATTGCAACAGATCCTCCCCTGACTCTTGGAACCTTTTTTCACCCTTCAGAGTCCTGTCTCTAACTTTTCCAGCTCCTTAGAAATGTTTCTTTTGTGACTTTACTCACGACTGAACGCGTTTACGTGCGCATCGAACATTGAGCACAAGGCTCCTTTCATCGCAGTGCTGGATTTATAAAGTTAAGGTTATCCATCTCTGAACACTGTCTATGCTATAAAGTTTGCCTTCCCTTTTCCCTTACAGGTTTTTACAGGGTTTAGCCCTTCACTGCATTGACATCAGTGACTGTGTTGTTAGAGTGGTCTTTTTTACTGTGCATTTCATTATTCACCTTTGTTTTTTTTTTTTTTTTTTTTTTTTAACTAACTTTTTAAAAAAATGTTTATTTATAGCAAGGCAGTATAGGTTACAAACAGTATCGGGTGGCAGTATAACATAGCAAAAGAAAGATTCTGGCTGTGTGTCCTTTTCCCCCCATCATTCCGGTTTTCCCGGGCCAGAGATTCAGTCTATCACCCCCGCCTGGTGTGTACCCTCCCGGTACCTCAGGGCCCAACGGGCGTTGATTGGTTTGAACGTCATTGCGGGAAATCGCTGATCATAGTCCAGCACTGGGGCCCATACATTCTGCTCTCGCTGCGGTGACCTTTTCCGCTATCAAGATGTCCCACAGTTTTCCCCACCAGTGGGCTAGGCAGGGGCCATCTTGCGACTTCCAGAAACGGGCCAGAACTGTCTTGCCCGCCAAGAGGCATTGGGCCTCATTAGGACCCTGGCGGAGAGGGTGTTACGCCAGCGTAGTGCATGGCGTACCTCTCCGCCATACTACGAGTTCCCGTAGCGCCATGGAGGTTTTCTCCGCCTGGTTTTACCAGCCGGAGAAAACCATGGCGCTACGGGACCTCGTTGTTAATTACGCCACCGTATTTTACGGTGGCGTAATTAACTCCTTCCCCACTCCCATTATACCCTATGGGGCAAGAATGGGAATGGGGAAGGGCAGAATGGGGATTGGGGATTTACCGCTCCGCCGAGGTCGGAATGGGGCGGTAAATCCGCCAACCCCCATGGCGCTATCGGCGGCTTTCCGCCATGCTTCGCGGTGCATTTAGCACCGCGAAATCCGCCTGGGTCCTAATGAGGCCCATTGTGTGAGGAGCTTAGCCCTGTTGCCGGAGCGGGGGTAGATTCCGGGGACCGGGATCCCCAGCAGAATTGTTTCAGGTTCCAGTGGGAGGGCGGAGCCGGTGATTTGTTCAATGGTTGAGAGACACCTGGTCCAGAATTGCTGGATCTTGGGGCACGTCCACCACATGTGAAGGTAAGAGCCTGGCTGAGTGCAGCCTCTCCAACAGGCGGGGTCCACTTGTGGATTCATGTGGTGGAGTCTGAGAGGGGGGTAATACCAACGCAGGGTGAGTTTGTATGCACATTCTTTGTTGGTGACGCAGGTGGAGGAGGAGTGGGTGCGGGACCATATGTCCACCCATGTTTGGTCCTCAATCGGGTGGCCTAGGTCCGCCTCCCACTGGGCCATGCATGGGGTTTTTGCCACCAGGAAATCCCCCAAGAAGCGTCTATATATGGCTGAAGTTCTTCCTCTAGCCGGCAGATCCGTGAGAGTTAGCTCCAGAGGAGTCGGGGGGCGAGTTGCCGCTTGGAGGGTCCGGGGGTGCGAACACCAGTGGCAGAGCTGGCAGTACGTGAATCTGTCCCTCTCTTGAAGCCGAAATGTCTCCTTGCACTGTTCGAAGGCCGGGGTTTGTTTTCCGAGTACATCTGCCCCAGGGTTTCAAGGCCCCCGTCTATCCAATTCTGGAAGTTGCGGGGATGAGTTCCCGGGGAGAAGTTGGGATTGTGGAAGATCGGCGAGAGGGGGCTCTGGCCCCTCGGGATTCCTTTCTGCTTTAGAGCCCAGTCCCAGGAGCTTAGGGTCTGCTTCGTTGTCAGTAGGACGTCCTTCCAACGCGCCCTGAGGGAGGGTTGGATGTGAGGGAGGAACCGGAGGGGGAGCGGAAGCTGGGCTTGCTCCAGTTCCACCCATCTGGGGCGGGCTGTGCTCGACTGCCAGGCGTGTATGTGTGATAGTTGCGCCGCTGCGCTATAGGCCTGCAGGTCCGGGACCCCCAGGCCTCCTAGCCTGGCGTTACCAATCAGGGTCTTGTGGGGGATCCTGGCCTTTTTGCCTTTCCATATGAATTTCGATATCTTCGATATCTTCCTCTGTAAGTGGTGGAGGGTCTGGGCCGGGAAAGGCACCGATAGGGACGAGCAGGCATAGAGGAACCTAGGGAGCAAGTTCATTTTGACGGCTGTAATCCGGCCCATTAGTGAGATCTCTTGCGTGGTCCAGCGCTTCAGGTCTCCCTCCAGCTCCCTGATCAGTTTGGGAAAGTTCGCCTGATAGGTCTCCCTTGGGTTCGCCGGGATGAAAACTCATAGGTAGGGGATCGAGTGGTCCCGCCATTCGATCGGGCATAGACCCGTTAACGCCTCTTTTTCCTCTGGGCGGAGGCCGATTCCCAGGGCCACTGATTTGGCGAAGTTAACAGTAAAGCCGGTAACCTCCCCCAATTCCTTTATTTCCGCCAGGGCGTGCTTCGCTGAGGTACTGGCTTCTGTGAGTGTCAGTAGTACATCGTCCGCGTAGAGAGCAATTTTGTGGTGGGACGGGCCCACCTGAAGTCTCTTGATGGACTCATTCCGCCTGATCTTCTGGGCGAAGGGCTCCATCGTGAGGGCGAAGAGCAGGGGTGACAGCGGGCAGCCCTGCCTTGTCCCACAGGTCAGAGATATCGGGGCTGAGTGGGCGCCATTGATCCTGAGGATGGTTTTGGGCTGCTTGTAGTTCGCTAGGATCATGGCTCGGGTTGTCGGGCCGAACCCAAATGCTTCCAGGGTACATTCCAGATAGGACCAATCGACTCTGTCAAAGGCTTTGGTTGTGTCCAGGGCCATTAAGGCCAGGCCTTGGGAGTTGCGGTGGGCAATGTCCACCAGATTCAGAGTCCGCCGGATGTTGTCCCCTGCTGCTCGATGAAGAATGAAGCCTGTTTGGTCGGGGTGGATTATTTCCGGGAGAATAAGTGCCAGGCGGTTAGCCAAAATCTTCGAATACAGGTTGGCGTCAATATTCAGTAGGGCGATGGGTCTGTATGACGCTGGATCCCTCGGATCTTTCCCCGGCTTAGGAAGGAGGATCGTCACCGACTCTTGCATTGTGGGGGTTACGGAACCCGAAACCTGGAAAGAGTTGAAAAGAGCCACCATGTGGGGGATGAGCTGGAGCTTAAATATCTTATAGAACCTCGGGGAGAATCCGTCTGGGCCCGGGGCTCGCGGTTTGAGGGCCTTGATGGCTTCGTCGACTTCTTCATCTGTTATTGGGGCTTCCAACTGCTCTCGTGTGTCGTCTGGGAGACGCGTTAAGGCTGCGTTTCGCAGGTATGCCTCCTGCCTCGTCCGATCTCGGGGGGGCGCTGTCATGACCTGGGTTAAGTGGTCCGAAGCTAGTTGTAGTTTCATCTGTTCGGAGTGATGCATCACCCCTCGTGGGTCTCGGAGCCCTATAATTGTGTTAGTCCGTCTTGTTTTAGCTAGCTTGGCTACTAGCAGCTTGTTGGCCTTGTTGCTTTTGGCATAGTAAAATTGTTTGGTCTTCGCCAAAAGTTGCGCAGTGTGTTCCGCATAATGGGCCTCCAGTTTCTTCCTGGCCGAACGAAGCGCTCTTTGCGTTCTGGGAGACCAGCCACTCTTTTTCTGGGCTTCCTCAGCTGCTCGCAAGTCCTCCTCCAAGGATAAACGGACGTGTTTCCGGTTTCGATGGTATGCTACGCCTTGGGCTATCAGGGATCCCCGAACTACAGCCTTCATTGCATCCCAGTTATTGGCTAGGGAGGTGTCCGCGGCTGGGTTCTCCTCAAAGAAGTTCTTGATGGTGGTAGTTATATTGTCTCTGATTGACATATCATCGAGGATCTGGTCATAGAGCGCCCATCTGCGTGGCGCCTTAGCGTGGGTGTTCTGAATGCTTAATTCCATTATTATCGGAGCATGGTCTGATAGAATTCGCTGGCCTATAGATACCTCATTAGCGAGGGCGAGAGTTTGGGGGAAGATAGGAGGAGGTCAATTCTGGAATAAGTTCGGTGAACGCCCAAGAAGAAAGAGTAATCTTTCTCGGTGGGGTGAAGCACCCGCCATGTATCCACCACCTCCAGGGTTCTGAAGAGCCGCAGCAGACTGAGGGCCTGACCGAACTCGCCAAGAGCAGGGGGGTGGGATTTGTCCTTAGTGGGGTCTGGAACCCCATTGAAGTCCCCTCCAATTATTGTCTGGCCTTCCGCAAAGCTTGAGAGGGAGGAGCCCAGTGAATCATAGAAAGTCGCCTGTCCCGAATTGGGTGCATATGCCGATACCAGGGTGTAGAGGTCCCCCAGTAGGAAGCACTTGATGGCCACGAAGCGGCCCTCCGGGCACATCATGGAATCTAAGATCTGGGGGTGCAGGTCTTTCCGGAACATAATTGCTGTGCCCCCCTTTTTAGAGTTCCCAGAGGCGAAAAACTGGGGTGGATACATGCTGGATCGGAGACGACCGAAGTCTGCCGGGAGGAGATGAGTCTCTTGAAGGAACACCACTCCGGCCTCCTCATCTTGTAGCTTCTGGAGAATCGATTTGCGCTTGGGGGGGGGAGTTGAGTCCGTTAACATTCCAGGAAAGGCATCTCAGCGTCTGGTGTTCCGGGATCGGGGAGCTAGAGGTTCCATGCTTGGGGGATGGAGGGGGGACTCCAGGTTGTCCATTAGCTGCCATCGTGAAGAGGGTGTAGAAGCGATCTGTACCGCACTTGCAGTTTTAACGGAGGCCCCCAACGGGAGGCCAACTTTTTAACTGGCGGGGTGGGAAACATTGTGGGTGTAACCCCACCCCAGGCCAACAGGGCCAATTGTATCTGAAAAAGTAACGTACGCATCCAAGGACTCTAAAATGGAGCGGACCTTGGAGGGGGACATAGGCCGTGAAAGAAGCCCACCGCACTGGGTGAACATAGGACTGTGTTGGGCCGGAGTTGCTGCTTCTGGGATTAGCTGGAAGGGCGTCGGGCGTCCGGGACGCCGGAGGAGCGGAAGATATTTAGGGCCGCTCGGACTCCGGCTATCTTTTTCTGTTGTTTCGGGAGGCCCTGGACCATGAGGGTCGCCTGGGTTGGGGAGGAAAGGCTGACGTAGGGCTCCCTGAAGCATCGAAGTCTGGGGAGGTAGTTCCTTCGGGGGAGGAGGATTTCTGCATGATTTTAGCGGCATCTTCTAAATGGGATATTCTCCGGAGGGAGCCATTATAAGAAAATTGCAATGCTGTGGGGAAGAGCCATCTATATTTGACTTGACGCTCCTGGAGGAAGAGGGCTAAAGGTCGGAGAGCCCTTCTTTTCTGTAGGGTTGAGAGGGAGAGGTCCTGATAAATTTGAAGAGGGTGACCTTGGAAGGAGAGTTCATCTCCGGACCGACTGATAGCGGAGATAGCTTCTTTTGTGGAGAAATAGTGAACTCTTGTAATGACATCTGGGAACTGGTCGGAGTCTACTCCCCGACGCGGACGCAGTCTGTGAGTCCGATCCAGCAGCAGTTGGGATTTATCTAGTTGTGGGAGGAGGGTTTGGAAGAGGTCTCCTATGTAGTCTGCAAGATTTTTGTCGAGGACTGAGGACGGAACTCCCCGGATTCGGAGGTTATTCTGACGGGCTCTGTTTTCTAAGTCTTCTTGTTTGTGTTCGAGGATTTCGCACCTGTCTTGGAGGGCTCTTACTGTTTGCTGGATATCTCCCATAGCCGATGTTTGGTCTTGGGAGCGGTCCTCGATCTCACTCAGTCTCTGCTCCACCTCGGTCACCCTGTGGTCCGTTTGTTCCAATTTGGTGGTGAGTTCCGACATGCAGGACCGAAACTCAGCTTTGATGTCTGCCATAAACGCCAGTAGATCACCTCTGGTAGCTGGGGTGTCACCCTCCTCCTGGGAGATCGTTGGGGTGGGTTTAGCTGAATCCGGTTTCTTTCCCTTGTCAGGAGCGGTGAGCATGGTGGCAATGTCCACGTTTTTAGTAGCTTTCGACTGTCTAGACATGGTGGCGAATCGTGGGTGGGAAGATGGTTTGGAAGGCCCACCCTGTGGTCGGGCGTCAAGGCTCTTGATTGAGGAGAGGGAATGCTGGTTCCGAGCTTGGCCGGTGCACAGTGGCTTCAAATAAGGGGGTGAGCTCTCCAGATCTTGGTGGTGGGCAGATGTGTGGGGCGTAGGTCCCGGTGGGTAGATAGATTGTTGTGCGCCCGCTTGGGACTGGGCCAGGGAGAAAGAGCGGGTGATACAGTGGGCCGGGGCGCCCCAGGAAACACGCAGCCAAGTCGCTTCTGTAGCTGAGGGGGGGCTTCCCCTCCGGAGTCAGGGGTAGCCCGGGCGGAGGGGCGGCCAGGCCCCGGGGTTAGCCTAGCCGCGTCGGGGGGCGCCGGTGAGGGCCTTAGGCCGGGGCTCCAGGTGGGCGGCGTTGGTTCGTGGTGCGTAGGTCAGGCCCTCCTCGGGGCTTGCAGCTGTGGACCCCCCAACGCGGCTAGGCCAGGACCACCCCTCCTCCGTGGACCCAGGCCCGGATCCCCTGGTGGGGATGATAATGGGAGGGGACCTCCAGGTCCCGGGCCAGGACGGAGGCCCCAGACGCCGGTATGGGCCGGGGCGCCCCAGGAATGCGGCGTATGGGGTCAGGATCTCCGGGTATTGGTCGGGTAGCGAGGAGTGGAGGCTGGAGCCCGCTCCGGGGCCGCCGGGGGACGGAGGGGGGGGTGGTGTGGCCCCCACCTCAGGTGCTGTGGCAGGTCTGGAGGGCTCCTCTCGTGTGGCCCCGGAGGGATGGGAGGCCAGCCCCCCACCCGGGTCCTCACCCCCAGCAGCCCCTACCTGATAGGCACCGTCCGTGCCGTTCTTCGTCGGGTAGCCGCGGGCAGGCCTGGGCCGGTAGCGCGGGAAGCGGAGGCCCCCCGCGGGCGGCTCAGCTGCGCAGCGGTCGCTTCGGGGAGACCACCGGAGGAAAAGTCCGGGGGGCTGGTGCCACTCCGCCGCGCCCCGGGCACTCGAGGAGTTGAGCCGCGTCTGGATGCGGCTTCAAGGAGCTCTCTTCGCCCTCCTGGGCCGGGGGATGAGCTCGGCCGCCATCTTGGGAATTCGTCGCTGAAGACGGCTCGGGAAGCCGGGGCGAATAACTTCGTCCCCGCTGGGCGTTATGATCCCCGCTTCAGCCTGTATGAGCCCCAGGCCATCCGACGTCCATAGGATCAGCCGGGCTCCGGTATCAAGGCGTAGAGCCGCATTAGGGGCCCAGAAGCGGCGGGCCTCGCACGGCGGGCCTCAGGGGAGCAGCCACATCGCTGGCGCTCCAAGCCATGCCCCCCCATTATTCACCTTTGTTGATTCTTGGGCCTAGTAAATTGTATATTTTCACATACTACTTTTGAATGGATTGTGTCCTCCCAAGTATTCATCTTATGATATTTCCATATCCAGCTTCAGCTGCTTCGTAATGTTTTTCCAGCCGAGGGCGCTGCGCATCGATGCCTGTCGACTCGATGTCCCTCGACTCGTTGTCCCTCGGAGGCCTCCGTCTCGATGTCGATGTCATCGACGGTATAAAGCACACACAGCGACTGTTGGCTTCAGTCCCATTTTTCTGCAAAAGCTACCGCTTCGGATACGGTGCACTTCAGTTCCCTACGAGAATCATTGAGTAAAAATCATTAGAATGGCCTCACTGGCATCTTCGACTCCGAGATCAGCATTTAAGAAGTGCCAGTACTGTGGGGCAAAGATGTCCCTTACAGACCCCATCAGGTGTGTCTGTGGTGCCTTGGTTCCTCTCACGCTACCTTCGACTGTAAGGCCTGTCTATCAATGACGGAGAAAGCCATGAAAGAGCAAAGAGGAAAATTAGTGGCAGGTAGGTGTAAATCCCCATCGACGACTCTGTCGAAAAGACAGTCTTCAGACGAGTCGAGAAATAATTCTCACCACTCATCTTTGCAGCGTTCAAAGAAAAGGCACCATAGGTCGCAGTCTTCGTTGTTGCGTTCCTCCTCAGAACGGGTTAAATGCCCGATGAAATCAGCCTCCCAGGCTGAGTGGGAGAATTTCAGAGTCAAATTGAAGAAAATATTCGAGAATGTGGCCTTCAACCCCTCGAAGACTTATGAAAGCCATGCCCAGGTCGAAAAAACTAGACAAGAAAAAAAGATGAGGGCAAACCCCATGCATCCTCGGGCCCGGGAGGCAAGAAAAAATCTCCTTGAGCGGTCGAAGGATCCCTCGAGTCGAAACAAATCATGCTCGAGGAAGAAGTCATCGACGCCATTTATGCCGAAAGCCTCTTCTTCGGACCCTAACAAGTCCTCGACGCCGAAAGCGTCGAAGCCCTCGATGTTGAGGGTGTTAAAAATGTCAACACCATCGAGGATTACAGAGAAAGTATATACACCACTACCAAGAAAGGATTCTTTTTAATCGCTTTCTTCTATTTATGATTTAGTAGGAACATTCCTCTGATGATTCATGTCCCTTTGGCCTACAATATGGATAGGGTTTCCTGTTTTATGGGTTTCTTTTTTTTTTTACTTCCGGGGTTGTTTTCCAGTGTTTTCAAAATTTTTCACAATCAGTGTTTGTCAGAGTTTTCCCGGTCACCCCTTTAAAAAAATTGATAACTGTTTTATCCAGTGTAAATGAAGATTTTATTTTGTTTAATTGCGTGCATAGGTAGGGTAATATTTCTCAGGGCAAGATGTTATAACCACTTCATGTTAGATTTATTTAGATCATATTTTGTTTGACCAGCTGGGCTCAAGAAACTTTATTCCTACTGTATCAAGCAATAATACCTGAAAATGTGGTGTAATTGTCCATCACACTGTCTCCTTTTCAAAGTCTCCCCAGGTCTAGATTGTCATTAACAGAATATCTTTCGGGATCTATGTCAGGTTACTGTTGTAACATTTATGTTTAAATCATTTCAGGGATATAAAAGGGAAAATCGAGAATTCAGTATAATTACTCTGTAAAAAGAACTAATGTTCTGTAATATGATTTGCATTTTCCAGCGATATAAAACATTGTGTACTCTAATTTCCCTAGTACTGTGGCAGTGCATAATATGCAAATATGCATCAGAAAAGACATACATTCAAATATGCATGCTCATGATGGTTTCATTGGAAAAGGCCTCTGAAATGAATGCCCAGTGAAAGCAGCATTTAATTCATTGCTGTATTCTATTCAAACATTGGCCAAATATATAAATAAACACGGCAGAGGCAGTAACAGTCCTCCCCACGTCCCACTGCTCTGCCACGGCCCTGTTTATTTATGTATTTGTCCAATGTTTGTCGGACCCGACAAACATTGGACAAATAAATAAACCGGGCCGTGGCGGAGGCCTGTAACTGCCCACGTCCCACTCTTCTGCCACAGATCAATAGACAAAACCTCTGAGAATCGACCAGGAAACGAATAAAGCAGTTTGAAATGCACTCAATTCAACATTACGCCAGAAGGTGGCATTGATGCATAATCATTTAAGTCATTAAATGCAACTCTTTCATAGAGCTTCCAGGATAGCTCACTGGCCACACTTCTGTCTTGAGTCCAAGACAACACAGCTTCAAATCCCGCTCCCTGCACATAGTAAGTATGAATTACCGGGTTTATCGGAGTCCCCAGAGTAATTGATTTATATTAATCGGTAATCCCCGAAACCAGACTCCCTAAATATGGAGCACCTGGGGTCCCTGAACCATTGATCTCTGAGGAATCAAGGTTGAAAAATGTACAGGAGCCCCTGCAAAATGCAAGTGGACTAGATAGATACCTCCCCAGAGTTCGAATTTGGGAGCCCTTATCCTACTGACCATGCAGAAGGGTCTTACAGAAGTTAATGTCCAGGGTGGTAGAATAAATGGGATGGGAAAGACCCACACCAATATATGGCTCTGAAAAGGCATGTAAATACAAATTGGGAGACGCCAAAATTAATTCCGGCAGTAAATAAAAAACTAACATCCAAATACAGGGCGTCCAGTAGTGACCCCAGTTATCTGACCAAGCATCCCACTCCTGAACGTTTAGTGGTACAGGCTGCCACATCAGCAAAAACACTAGAAAGACATTGTGGAAAGCTTAAACGGCCCCAAGATTCATCCCCAATTACCTGCATGCAATAGCATGGAGGAAACGAGATTCTTAAGTTAAGAACATATGTCCCTTTTGAGGAGAGTAGAACACTAACATAAATGTGGCCATAGGAATTGTATCAAGGACACATGAAAACTGAAAAAATGTATTACAAAGCTTTATTATATTAATATATATAAAAAAACATATACACAATAGTTAAAATACAACACATTGCAGGGAAACTCCTGCCTAAAATGATTCTCTCTTAGTGTTTCAAAAGTGCAAACTCACTATCAGTCTCGCACAACACAATGCAGGGAAACTCCTGCCTAAAATGATTCTCTCTTAGTGTTTCACAAAGTGCAAACTCACTATCAGTCTCGCATACAACCGCTATCTAACACAAAAACAGCACAATTCAACTCACATTTGTAATGACCACAACTATCGAATACTCAATTGAGGGAGCTCCCACATTGTGGGCTGCTCACTTTTAGCAACACGCATACTTGTTAGGCGAATCCTTGTGTCTACAACCACAGGGTTCTAATCTATTCAATATTTCGGCACTGGGTGCTGTCAAAATATACAACACCTAAAACACCCAACATGTTTCGTTCTTTCTCGACAAGAATAATACAAGTATAAGAACTTCTTCAGGGGAAACTTTGACAAATAGGTCTTCACTTTCTTGCGCAATCCACACAGTAGTGTTCTTCTCAAACCTTAAGGGAGACCGCATGAAAATAAGCCATTAGTAATGCTGTTTACTTGTTCAACCAGCCTTCACTTAAAGGAGCTACTAAGTCTCCTAGAGTAGGCTTACCGTGGTGGCTTTAAACAATTAAGCTTCCAAAGGTTTAGTAGGTGTGTCTTCAAAGTAGACTGCAATCTGTGAACACAAACACACTATTCAATCACAAACATGTCGTTTGAGCTGTACATACACAATTTAATTTGAAATTAAGTATATTGTAGACGGGTGCCTGTGAGGGCACCAATCCCAATCTATCTCGCACTAATTTGCAAAGGCAACCAAGTATAGCGAACAGGTAAAGTACCTCGTTCCAACCTGATAATTTTCTCTAATAAGGCTGTCCGGATTTTACAAGATTATCTCATGCGCCCCAACTATACCATTCTAAACTCGGTAAAAAAACAGAATTCACCCCAAATTGTGTTCTACTAAATACCGTCACTAATACCTGATACTCCAGCTCCTACAAAAACCCTTTGCGTTATCTGGGTTCTACCTCTCTAAATCTATTTCCCCCGTGTATAGGAATTTACAATGCGACTTCACTTACTTTGAACGTGCAGAGCGTGTGTTAAACCTTTTAAAGCTGTGAGCCTTCGTTGTGCCTCATAGGTTCTTGTAAATGTGCGATCCTTCTTAGAAAAGTCAGAACGCCTCCAAAGTACACGGTCTCCTCACTGGTAGTGTGCTCAACCAGCTGGACTTTTCCATGCCGCTGAATTCCTAAACATGGATATGAAATAAAGTAAGGACGTTACTATCATTCTTCCTTGCTTCCCTACTTCAGTCTAGTTTTCGAAAATAAAACGGGGGGCATGTTGAGCAAACGCAACGGCACCAATTCCTACTAATAATAACTTACTAGGTTTGAATTGCGGTCCTCGTTTCGTTTTCATACCCGGCGTGAATGTACGTCCTCTATCACCCGATTCGTTAGTGCTGAGGACGAAAGCGGCTTTTATAGCAAAGCCCTTGGTTCAGCTGGCTGTAATTAAATCCCTTAACACCGATAATACGAACCACCGGGCGTTGACCTGCAATGTCTTTCACTGAAGGCGGAGGGCGGTTCAAAACTGCTTTGCATATGGTACGTTTACATCGTGGTTCTAGTTAGAAAAACTCCTACAGTTCGTAATTACTAGCAGTTACTTTATTGAAAAGCCGTTGTTTATGATATAAACATTAGGAAAGGATGAAAACCGTGACATTGCATGGCCGGCCCCTAACACGTGGGAGTACATAAAACATCCAATGCAATGTTTAATAAGACTCGCATGCCTCACGATTGAAAAGAATAACGTCATCTCATTCTCAAGGGCGTTCGCTGCCACATCCACTGCAAAATGAAACGCAAGTTTCTCTGCTGGGAATATGGCCCTAAAGTCAGTTAATGCTATGTGCACGTTGGCCAGGTTCATTTACACTATTTGGGAATGTCTAGCAATGGCGGCTGAGCATAACCCCAAAGGGTACGGAAGAGACAGATTTTTAAATTTAGTCAAGGATGGGAAGGACGCGATGTGCGAATCCCTCCAGACATATCTCGACACTGCTGACATTATCAGCATGTCAATGGGGGCTAGTACAGTAATGCACAGATGTGCCTGGTTTTGCTCCAGGTGTGCAATTCAGACTTATTAACATGCCCTTTGATGGCACACATTTATTTTGTAGCAAGGCTGACGAGAGCCTGGAGAAACTGCAGACCTCCAAAGCAGAGGGAAATCCCTTTTTGCTGCTATTAGACAGCCACAAAAACGCCCCACTGGCACACCTTGGAGGGGTAGGTCCTTTTGCTGTTACTCCTCAGTTGGAAGGGAAGAGGACTGTCCAATCAAAGAGGTAAAAATAATTCCCCCATGGTGGATGGGGAAGAGGCACTGAGACTGTCCAGGCAGCGGCTACTTTACCATCAGCCATTCCTCTAGCCACCTCAATTCTTCTCTGAGGCCTTAGTTCACAAGACCGCACTGGGAGGCAGACTCACTGCATCTGAAAGAATGGCGAGGCATTACTTCAGGCGCTGAGCATTGGAAACAGTTGCCCCGGGTTACTGCCTTCTCTTTCTAAAAAGCCAGAGAGTAATCTACCGGGGAACTACTCTTTCAAAGTTCCAGATCCCCTCCTTATGCAGGAAATCTTGACTCTAATAGAGAAGGGTGCTTCAGAACTAGTACATGTTACAGAGAGGGTTGGTACTTCCCGTACTTGCTAATTCCCAAGAAGGATGGAGGATTGAGACCTTTTTTGAACTTTAGTGACTTGAACTTGTCCTTCCTGAGGAATTTGTTTAAGAAGGTTACCCTTTCTCAGATCCTCCAGGCCCTCCAGCTTCAGGACTGGATGGTATCATTGGACCTTCAGGATGTTTACTTTCATGTGCCAATCTATCACAAGCACAGAGAGTACCTGATGTTTGATGTTTTCATTATCAGCTTCGAGTTCTGTTAATTGGGCTGACCTCCGCCCGATGGGTTTCACCAAGTTGATGGCGGTGGTGGCAGCAAGTCGCAGGAGAGGGGAATTCATGTCTAACCCTACCTGGACAATTGGCCGATCAGGGCCAGTTCCCCCGAACAGGCCCTGGAACATCTCAGCTACATCTTTCATTCTCTCCACAGACTGGGCTTCTCCCTCAACCTCAAGAAGTTCCACATGATACCACCTTAAAGGCTCCAATTCATTGAGCAGTCATAGATGCATCCCAGGGAAAATCCTCTCCACCAGTAGTGAGGGATCAAGACATTCTGCAGATGGTCACCAAATTTCAAAGCGCCCAGCATCTCTCAGCCTTTGACTTTATGAGGTTGCTTGGCCTCATGGCATCCTGCGTTTTTCTGGTGCTAGAGCCGCACCTGAGAATGAGATCCCTCCAGTGGACTCAATGGTTTCAATTCTCAGGCAGAATGTCAGATAACCTTCAGGTTTCAAGCAGAGTTGCACAGGATCTCCTATGGTGGGCCTGCGAGGACAACATTCTAAAGGGAGAACCTTTTTGGCAGCCATGGCCGGAGATAAAGGTAGTAACGGATGCCTCACTCTCAGGTTACACATACAAACGAATTGAAAATCCGCTGTCATTTTTCTCCATCAGAGTCAAACTACATATCAACCTTTTGGAGCTGAGGGCAATCAGACTAGCGCTGAAGGCCTTTCTGCCCTCTAAGTGGTGTGAGAAACCTGAAGGTGTCTCCCTGGCTGGTCCCCAGGGATCTCTTGTCCACGTGGTCAGGACATGTCCATCGCTATTGGATCTAGTTCCTGGGGGTGGACCATTGAGGGATGATCAGGTGATCCAGGTGAATGTTGGGTCCTCTGGGAGTTGGAATGGGACACCGACTGGTGAGACGTGGTATCCCTCTTCCTTTAACACCTTTTCCCCATCCTTTTTTCTAGGACATTCCAAACCACTGCCCACCCTTTCAAACAGAACACTTTTGCACAGCACAAAGGTCAACAGACTAACACCAGAGCTGTTTACCTGACATGTCCCAATAAAGGGGTCCGGCAGAGTCAGGCAAATTGATCAGAATCACATACACCTGACGGCCCTTTCCCTTCCGCACATGGATAAAAGGTGGAGCCAGAGAGCACAGTTTGAGCAAGGCGAGATAGGCAGACAGCATGGCAAGATGGCTATCACACAGCAGTTCAAGAGAAGGAGAAAGGCGGCAGGAATCAAGAGGGTGACGAGGAGACAAGTGACCTTGCCCTTTTTGTCCCAGACCCGCGGAACCTTCATGGAAGAGAGCTTAAGACTGTGAACAATAGCACATGTGTCTTGCAGCAGATGTCAACGGTACACAGAGCAAGCTTCTGCCGATAAGCAGGAGTGAGGGAAGCACCCACATCTGTGGTACTGGCCTTGACTACCAGAAAGCCAAAAGCCAAGTGGTTCATCACAGCCAGTGAGTCAAGGGGAGAACCGATAATGACCGGGCTATGTTGAGTGAAAGAATTGCAAAGTGGCAAGTTTGAACCAAGTACAAGGAACTGTGAATGAACTGTAAAAGTGTAAAGGGGAGACCAGCAGAAGAGGGAAACCGGCACCATGTGGGTGCTATCGCAAGAGACTGTGGTCAATCCCCATCTGAGACAAAATCGAAAGATTTTGATCTGCAAACTAGGTGAAAGCAACGGAAGTGGATCCCACATATAGAGAAAATAAGGGATGTGAATCCCGCATCATGAGAAAGCAAAGGAAGCGAATCCCATGAGTAAAGTGAATGTGAAGTCAAGAAGGGTCAGTGCCCAGGAGAGGGAAACCCAAGGGGTGAATCCATTACCCAACGAATATTGGAAACAAACTTTCATTTGTTAAAGGAACTTTTGTTTTTGTTAGCTGAGCACGCCAGGTCCTCGAAGGCAAGAGACTTTCAAGTGAAACAAGACTTGTCCATCGATGGTCCATCAAGCTGTCATTGGAATTGTTGTCTCGTACTGTGCTCCAAGCTCCCATCTTAACCCGTGGTCAAATTGTGGGGAAGGGAGACCCAGGCTACTGCATCCTGGCATATTATTATTCAAGAACACTTCTTTCTTTTCTTGAGAAATATCCCACACCCTTTTTTTTGTATTAGTTGTAAGGTTTGGCGATAGGTTTCTTAGTATAGGCCCTTTTATTTGACACAACGCCACTAGGACTGCCTTATTTTTTATTTGATGGTCGACAATTGCTCCCATCTTAGATTTCGGTTTATAATAGGTGTTTTTCCAAACTCCATACAGATTTCATTATTCAATAAACACCCTTGAACTATGAATACTTGTGTCTGTCTTACTTGTTGTCACCATGGGTTTCTCACATATGGTGTCAGAAGTGGGATGTGACTCTATTGCAACAAATTGGGGAACCCTACAATGTCAAACGCTTAGTCAGAGAGCCTCCAACCCTTCAATTGCCACCAAGGAATCAATAGGGTTTGATATCTGTAGCAGTAGGGAAGCTATTATTCCCCCTGGGAAAAGAGGAATGATTCCTATGGATTTAGTTTTGATCCCCCTTCTGGAGGGTTACATACGATTAGCTACAAAATCTGGCTTAGCATGGAAATTCGGAATAGATGTCTTAGTGGGCATTATTGATCCTGACTTCCGAGGAGACATGAAGCTTCTCTTACAAAATCATGGTGAAGTCCCTTTTGAGGTAGGTCGGGGAGACCAGATTGCACAGGGAATTTTGGAGAGAGCTCTGTTCCCTCAATTCCAAGAAAGTGAACCAGATGAAACAGGCAGAGGTCATTTAGGCTTTGGAGAATCTGATAAATCCCCTACCATCGAAGAAAGTAAAGTAGAGGAACCCACCATCTATCCCGACCTAGCCTTTGCCCTGCAAAATGATCCAGCCCTTACTGAAACTTTTTTGCAAGCATTTCCTGAAGAAGAAGGCCTAGAGAAGGTTAGTCCCCTTTTCTTCTTAAATCTAGGTTTACTGTACAGAAAAGAAACATGCCCTGAAGGGTTAATAAAAATTCCACTAGTAATACCCAAAAGTCGACGAAAGGTCGTACTAGAGATCGCACATTCCCATTTCACTGGGGAGGTCATTTGGGCCAAGTAAAAACCCAGGCGCGTATTAGTGGAAAGTTGTACCGGCCAGGTATCCACGCTGACATAAAAACCTTTAATCCAACATGCGAGATATGTCAAAAGACCAATCTGCATGTTCCATTACCTGCCCCTCTGAACCCGTTGCCAATTATAGAAGTTCCTTTTTCACGAATTGGTATGGCCATAATAGGACCCCTGGAAACATCTAAATTGGATAACAAGGATGTCCTGGTGATCGTGGATTATACGACCCGATACCCTGATGCATTCCCAATGCAAAATAATACCATTCAACAAATCCTGAAACATCTTCTACCATATTTTTCGAGGGTTGGCTTTCCCAAAGAAATACTAACCGATCAGTGTTCAAATTTTATTAGTAAGCTTATAGCCGAAGTCAAAGAGCTACTCCATATTACCACTTTGCGAACTTCTGTGTACCATCCCCAGACCGATGGTCTAGTAGAAAGATTCAATAAGACCTTGAAACTCATTCTGTGAAAATTGGTAGATAAGGACGGGAAGGACTGGGATCGAATGATCCCATGGGCATTATTTTCAGTAAGGAAAACTCCCCAAGCTTTTCTCCCTTTCAAGTACTCTATGGATGAGAACCGAGAGATGTCCTGGACATGCTCTGTGAGACCTGGGAAGAACGCGAGGAGGCCCCCATTCCAATATCCCAAGCCACCACGAGATTGCGAGAAATCATGTAATTAGTCTGGGTCTTAGTTTGCACTCACATGGGAAAGGCCCAACACCAGCACAAGCCCAGTTACAACAAGAAAGTACATTTAAGATCATTTTCTATTGGACAGAAAGTACTGGTCCTCTTACCCACCTCAGAAAACAAACTTGTCTCCAAGTGGCGCAGACCTTATGGGATAATAGAAAAAACGGGAACATGCAGGTATCAAATAGCCAAGCCAGACCGAAAACCGAAAGTCCATTTATACCACATTAACCTCCTAAAAGAGTGGAATGAAATCCTGTCCCCCACCCATGCCAAGATTCTAGCCTGCCTGGTTCCCGAAGACATAGATAACTTTGACTTAATTCCACCCAAGTTATCTAGCCACCAACGAGAAGATCTAAAGGACGTAATAGTCTCATTCCCTGATGTATTCTCCAAAAAACCGGGAAGGGTAAATGTTACATATCATTACATTCAAACACCTACAGGCAAAGTAGTTCACTTAAAATCTTATCATCTACCCGAGGCGCGAAGACCTGTAGTGATTGAGGAAGTCAACAAAATGTTGAAGGCTAATATCATCAAACCTTCCTTCCAGTCCATGGTCCTCTAGTATTGTGTTGGTCACTAAACCCGACTGGCCCTGGATGTTCTGCATTGATTTCCGTCAAGTGAATACCATATTGGACTTCAATAAATATCCGTTGCCACGCATTGATGACCTAATTAATAAATTAGGAACAGCCACCTATCTATCTATCTACCCTAGATTTAACAAAGGGGTACTAGCAAGTTCCCGTATATGGGCCAGGTAAGGAAAAAACTGTGTTTTCAACACCCCTAGGGTTATTCCAGTTTAAAGTCCTCCCTTCTAGCCTACACAGTGCACCAGTGCACAGTGCACCAGCTACGTTCCAATGTCTTATAGATAACATCCTACTACCTTTTGTGGAGCTTACATTGACGATATCGTCATTTATAGTAAGACTTGGGAAGACCCTCTCTTCCATCTTTATACCATTATGAAAGTCCTTAGGAATGCTGGTCTAACTGCAAATTCAGCTAAATGCAGATTAGCCCAATCCGCAGTGAAATATGTTGACTTCTTCATAGGAAATGGAACTGTACAGCCCCAGCAGAAAAAGTAAAAGCCGTCTTGGATACCCCAACTCCCAAGACCAAGAGAGCCCTTAGAGCTTTCCTTGGGTTAATATGTTATTACCGGTAGTTTATCCACAACTATTCGGATAAAACGGCCCGGTTGACAGATAAATATAAAAATGCTGAACCCCAGAAACTTCAGTGGAGCAAAGACGAGGAATGCTATAACATCCTAAAGCAAATGGATGGATTGTGTCCTCCCACGTATTCCTTATCTTTGATATTCCCATATCCAGCTTGCTGCTCCGGAATTCTTTTTTTCAGTAGAGGGTGCTGCGCGTCGATGACTGTCGAGTCGATGTCCCTCAAAGTTCTCTGTCCCGACGTCAACGTCATCACTGGTATAAATGGTCGCGTACAGTGTCCGTTGCTCAGTTCCGTTTTTCCACGCTTCATGAGCTTCGGGAACGAGACGCTTGGTTCTGAGAAGAGAATGATAATGTGTGACTTTCTGTCAAAAAATCCTTTGAATACTCGAGTCGAGATGGTCTCTTCATTGGCTCCATCTACACTCCAATCCGGCTTTAAAAAATGTCGAGATTGTTGGGCAATGATGTCCTTGACAGATCCCCACAGGGTCTGTCTATGGTGCCTAGGTGCAGAGCATCCCTGTTCGGAATGTGAAGAGTGCCTTTTTAAATGACGGCAAAAGCCTTAAGAGAGCGCAGAGGGAAGCTGGAGAGAGGTATGCCTGCAAAATCTATTACCCCTACCAAAATTACCCCGGACAAGTCGAGACCGCCGTCTCCTCGTCGAAAGAAACACTCCCAATCGAGATCCCGGAGCAGATCACATCATTGATCCGCTTCGAGACATACCAAGAAAAGGAGTCACAGATCGCCTTCCACATCATCCTCCAGTTCACCGGAGAAAGTAACATGCCCCGCTAAGAACAGCTTCCCGGCTCAGTGGGAAGAATTTCAAAAAAAGATGATGAAGGTGTTCGAGAACACAGCCTTACCCCCCTCGTAGACACCTAAAGACGATACCACAGGGAAAAAACCTGGTAAATATAAAAGCCGTGAGTCGTTCTCAGCAAAACATACTCCTCAAGAGTGTCACGGACCCTCGAGTCGAGCTTAAAGCCTCTTCTACGCACAAGGCATCGACACTGTCGACTCACACATCGACACCGATAGCTGCGTCATCGACGCCGACTCACACACCGATGCCGATATCTGCGTCATCAATGTCGACGTCGATCACTTCGACATCCTCGAGGCTTTCGTCAAAGACATTAAAACCGTTGTCAATTCTATCGACGCCATCGAGACCAATTACTAATCTATCGAGGCCAATTACTTCTACATCAACTGTGACCAGTTTAGCCCCTCCTGTAATGACTGCTATAGCTCCCCCCTCTTTGTAAAAGAGCTACACACCACTACCATGCTCCGATTATTTCAGAGCTTTATCCTCAATTTATGAGGAGGATGAGGATTCAGAACTAGAAAGACCTTTTGGTCTAGAAAGAGTTAGACCCCACATTCCAGAAGAACTAATTTCTTAAGAAGTGAGGTTGAAAGATTTACAGGATTCCTTGCACAAAGCAAGTGGAATAGATACCTCCCCTGAGATAGGTTTTAGCAAGCCTGAACCAGGGGAACATGCTGAGAGTAATAATAGGTCTCTCAAGAACGGAGTCATGGAATATGCGGGGTGGGCGAGACCTGCACCCGTATACGAACAAGATGACCTCACGGACATACTTGACAGAGGACCACAAGAGGATCCTATAGTTCCTTTTCACAAAGCTCTGCAGAAAAAAGTGTCCAGCAATTGGGAAACGCCGGAAGTCATTCCAGCAGTTAGTAACAAGCTTCATCTGCAGACCCACCATACTTGTATAAACATCCAACCCCTGAAAGCTTGATTGTTCAGGCAGTAACTTCGTCAGGAAGGCAAACCGCGTATCACACAATCCCCCAGGATCGTGACGACAAAAGAGTTGATGCCATGGCCAACAAGGTTTTCTCAGCATGTAGCATGGCACTTAAATCTGCAAACGCCACATGCACGCTGGCAGTGTGTTTCAATGGCGGCTGATCATCTCCTAGAAGGGGAGGAACGAGATGATTTCTTGAATATTATCAAGGACGGGAAGGATGCCATGTGTGAATCCCTCCAAACCGTTCTCAACTCTGTTGACAGCATCAGCAGAGCCATTGCGGCTAGTACCACAATCCGCAGATTTGCGTGGTTGCGGAAATCTGGATTTGCTCGTGATGTGCAAACCAGATCTCTGAATATGCCCTTTGAAGACACCCATCTATTTGGTAAAAAAGATGATGACAGTTTGGAGACGTTGCAAACTTCCAAAGCGGCGGCCAAATCCCTTGGAGCTGCAATTAGACAAACTCCAAACCGCCCCACAGGTACGCCATGGAGGGGTAGCTCCTTTTGCTATTACTCCGCATTTGGAAAAGGTAGAGGACAGCCAGCTCAAAATGGCCGGAAACGATTCACCCGTGGTGGACCGGTCAAGGGTATTAAGTCTGCATCTGCAGGTGCTGCTTTACCCTCAGCATCTGCTTCAGCCGCCCCAAAACCCCTCTGAGGTCTTGCATCACAAGACATCAGTAGGAGGCAGGTTAACTCAACATCTGACAGAATGGCAGGCTATTACTTCAGATGCTTGGGCATTGGAAACAGTTGCCTATGGTTACTGCCTGCCTTTCCTACACACACCTCAGAGTCATCCACCGGGGATCAACTCTTTGATGTTTCCAGACCCGCTCCTTATGCAGGACATTTTGGACCTGCTATAGAAAGGTGCTATGGAACCGGTACCTGTGGCGCAGAGGAACAAGGGTTGGTACTCCCCATATTTTCTAATTCAGAAAAAGAACAGAGCAATGAGACCCATCTTGAACTTGCGAGAATTGAACAAGTTCCTAAGGAAAGACAAGTTCAAGATGGTTACACTTTCGCAGATCCTTCAGGCCCTCCAACTCCACGATTGGTTGGTATCTCTGGTCCTTCAGGATGCTTACCTTCATGTGCCAATACATCCAAAGCACAGACAGTACTTGAGGTTCGCCGTTGGAAGCTCTCACTATCCTTTTCGGGTTCTGCCATTTGGGCTAACCTCCGCTCGAGGGTCTTCACCAAGCTAATGGCGGTTGTGGCAGCGAGTCTCAGGAGAGGGGGGATTCACATATACCCCTACATTAACGATTGGTTGATCAGAGCGAGTTCCCCGAAACAAGCTCAGAATCATCTAGATATTGTTTGCCACTCCCTCCACAGGCTGGACTTCTCCATCAACTTCAAGAAGTCCCATATGATACCATCTCAAAAACTCCAGTTTATTGGAGCAATCCTGGACACATCCCTGGGAAAAGCCTCGCCACCAGAGGTGAGGGCTCAAGACATTTTACAGATGGTGACAAAGTTCCAAAATGCTCAATATCTTCCAGCCTTCAACTTTCTGAGGTTCCTCGGCCTGATGGCATCCTGCATCTTTGTGATGCCTCAGGCCCACCTGAGAATGGGATCCCTCAAGTGGGCTCTCAGGACCCAGTGGTCACAATTCTTAGGAAAGATATCAGATCTCCTTCAAATACCGAACAAAGTTGCTCTGGACCTTCAGGTGGGCTTCTCGAGAAAACACCTTGAATTCTGAACATTTTTAGCAACCATGGCCGGAGATAACGGTAGTGACGGACGCCTCACTTACGGGGCGGGGAGCCCATACCAACGATTTGACCATCAGCGGTCGTTGGTCTCCATCAGAGTCCAAACTACACATCAACCTTTTAGAGCTGTGGGCAGTCAGACTAGCGCTGAAGGCCTTTTTGCCCTCCGTACGGGGAAAGAATGTCCTGATATTGACAGACAACACAGTTGCCATGTACTACCTCAACAAAAGAGGGAGTTTTGGGTCACTACCACTGTGCAGAGAGGCAATGCAGCTCTGGTTTTGGGCAATACAAGAAGGAATCTCTGTGGACAGTCCACCTCGCCGGAGAGATGAACACAGCGGCTGACGTTCTGAGCAGGCAGAGCACAGTATCCCATGAGTGGGAACTAGCTCAGGAAGTCCTTCAAGAGATCTTCGCCCTTTGGGGAACCCCTCAAGTGGATCTGTTTGCAATGATGGCCAACAGGAAGTGCGAGCTGTACTGCTCCAGGGAATTTCCCCCGAAAGGAGCTCTAGGGGATGCATTTGTGGTGGACTGGGAATATCCACTCCTTTACGCATTTCCTCCAGTCCCCGTCATTCCTCATTTAATAAGGAGGTTGAGAAGGTTCAGGAAAACCAGGATCCTAATTGCCCCGGATTGGGCCAGGAGAGCATAGTACCCGGACCTTCTAGACATGTCCATCTGTCCTCCACAAAGAGAGGATCATCTCACGCGAGAGGAGGGTCAGGTACTCCATCCGGATACCCAGACTCTCAGCCTTCACGCATGGTTTCTGAAAGGCTGAGGTACAAAGATTGGGATCTCCCGGATGATGTAATGGAGGTGTTGCTTTCGGCCAGAAGGTCAGCAACCAAATCACTATACTGCTGCCGTTGGAACAAGCTCTCCAGCTGGTGTAGAGATAAAAACGTTGACCCTTTTTCATGCAATACACCGACGGTGTTATCTTTCCTTTTATACCTAGAAAATGTAGGAATCCAGATCGGCACAGTCAAGGGTTACCTAGCAGTACATTTTTAAACGCACTGCTGCGGAACCCTCATACTTCAAAATACACTTGGTTATTCAATTCTTGAAAGCGTTGACCAATGTTTATCCCCCCAACTCCATTTGAAGTCCCCCTGCAGGACCTTAACTTAGTCCTGACATTTCTAATGGGTACTCCTTCTGAACCCCTTCATTCCTGCCCACTGAGATTCCTCACCTTCAAAACTGTTATTCTAGTGGCAATAACTTCTGCACGGCAGGTAAGTGAGTTGCAAGCTTTACCCTGCAAACACCCTCACACTGTCTTTCATAAAGACAAAGTTGTTCTTCAGGTGAAGCCAAATTTCATCCCAAAGGTTGTGTTGGGATTTCATATTATGCAAAAAATAACCTTACCTTCATTTTACCCTCCTCCTCATCTGGGGAAAGAGGAAGAAAGGCTGCACTGACATGACCCAAAGCATGCTTTGAGTTTCTACATCAGCAGACTTGAAAAACATAGGCAAACAGACCAATTGTTTGTGGGATACGCAGGGCATAAGCTCGGCCTAGCCATCACTAAACAAACCATTTCAAGATGGATAATTATAACTATCCTAGAATGCTATAAACTGGCAGGTGAAGATGCTCATCAGCACCTGAGGGCTCATTCAAACAGGGGTATCGCAGCTTTGTCAGCTCTCCATAGGGTAGTTCCAATAAAAGACATATTTGCAGCTGCCACATGGTCGTCTGCACACACCTTCACTAGATTCTATAGTTTAGACTCCTCCACTAGCCAGGAGACCAAATTCGGGAAAGCTGTTTTGCTCTGTGCACTATTAAAACATACTAATTTTTACTCCCTCCTCCTGCACATATTATTGCTTTGGGAGACTATCAAAGATAAGGAATATGTGGGAGTACACAATCCATTCGATGAACAAGTTACTTACCAACTGTAACCTTCATTTGACTGAATGTTCCTCCCACGTATTCCTTATCGCCCCTCCCATCCTTCCCCGCAGTAAAACTTCCTTTGTAGTTGCAGTCTGCGCTCCCTCAAGGGTAGTAACCGTCTCATCCAGCACAATACCTAACTTTTCAAAACGGAACTGAGCAACGGACGCCTGCGGTGACTATTTATACCAGTGATGACGTTGGGACGGAGGCCTTCGGAGGACATTGACTCGCAGCGCCCTCTACTGAAAAAATATTTCTGGAGCAGCAAGCTGGATATGGGAATATCAAAAATAAGGAATACGTGGGAGGAACATCCAGTCGAAAGAACGTTACAGTTGGTAAGTAACTTGCTCTTATATGTTGCTTTTGCCCATGTATTTCAGTGTTTCACCATGAAGAAGGCGGACATAATCTAAAGGTGTCGCTGAAACTAGTTGGTGCAGTGTTTTATGTGGTATATCTCCGAAAAGCATGGGCATTGACAGGTCTTGATGGAAACATTTTTATAATTCATTCCAAAAACCTGCATTAAGTCCATTCCGATTGTTTGTACCTGGTGGTTTACAATGTCACAGTGGTGATTTAAATATGGTGGTTGTATAATGGCGCCTATGCAGTTCCTTGTTGACAATTTCATCATTTCATGATGCTGTTTGAGTCATTTTTATAAATAAACCAGTCAGCTATTTAAATCGAGTATGTGCATCGAATACTTTAGAACAGCAACCTCGTTTTGCATTTGTATCTTGACCTCTTCTGGCAAGTTTATATTCTCAGGGATACGTTTGTGATTTTCCCTTAGAATATTGTTTCCTTTGTTTGCCATAGAAGGAACTGGCCAATGTAACCTTTGTACCCTCTTATTTAATTCCCTTAGACACACGGTCTCCATTGTCCATTGGGGTTCAATATTCCTAGTACTGGTTTATGTAAGGGAGGCATGGTATCAGAAGTATGTCACTGACACAAAACTTACAATTTGTAAACGTTTTTATTAAAAGTTTCAATGGGGTTGGAGAAATTCCTACTATGCCCTATGGCTAAAATGGGAGTAGTCTCGACCAACAAATAATAGATAAAACAGTCCTAGTTGTGTCCGTCAAATCAAAATGGCCTATACTAACAAAAACATAATGCCTGCCCTACATTTTGTGCAAAAATTTGAAAAGGAGAATGTGTATGCGAAGGAAAGTCAGTTTTCAAATATAAAGAATAAATGTGGCTGAGTTAGCTCTCCTCCCCACGTTGGACTGCACATAGTAAGGTGGTCCCTGTATGCAACCTGACACACTCTGGCTTGACCTCGCCTTCCCAACTCTGCTGTTCACCTGGGAGGGTCGCTGCCATACTTGAAACACAATGCAGCTTTCTTGTTTGGGACGCGGCCTTCTCCACGTGTCTTTCGTGGCCTTTTGGAGGCAACAACCTCCTTCAGGGGACTCCTGAGATACTCCACCCGTGGCTCTTGACCCTCAGTCTGTTGCTCTGCTCCAGTAGGTTCACCTTCGCCCTGGAAGTTCTGCTCTTACTCGTATTCCACCTTACTCAGAATGTATTTCTATGTTTTGCCTTTTATCAGTGTGAGGAGAGCTAATTGGTATCAGATGTATGCACTTAGGGTTAAGTGCCTGACTTCGCCTGACCCAATTAGTGGGACATGTCTAATGCAATGTGTAGGAGTTAGCATTATTACTCTGTTGCCCTCTTCCTTGGCTCAGTGTTTGTGTGGAAAGGGGTGGGGGGGGGTTTGGGACATCACAGAATCCCGTGAACGTTCAAGATGGGTCCCATCCTGGAATTCCCTGCAGAAGACAAGAAAACATAGGCTTTCCCTCCTTCTTCTTCTGACCATGCCATATCGGTGTCAGTGGACATTGAGGACACAGATTTTTGGCAATTAAGAAATGGTGCTGTACTTTGCAGGCATGGCTGGCTCAATGCACATTCAACAAAGGCCCACATCGAGGCCCGACAGAGTTTCTTCTCTCCCTCATCTTCCAACAGAGAACAGCTGATCTTCGTGCTCCGGCAGCCCTGCATCTGCACTTTGACCTGTTCTCATGTGAGCCTCCTGCCAAGACGGTAAGCCAATGTATGGCTTTATAATCGCTGTGTATCGTCTCATTCACGAAGAAATAAGCATTTCACAAATCTTCTTGGCGCCTGGTGACATGCACCAAAGATTTTAAAAAGCAAACACGGTGGTGTTTAAAAGACTTCTGTATGATGTAATGACCACTTTTGCATTAACGCTGAAGTTTATGGTTTTTAAAAGGAATTTTCTCCATGATCCTGCATTGGCCTTGCTGTTTGTGGTCTTTTCCAAGATGGACACCCTCTTTTTAGACCTTATGAGGCTTCCACTGGCGTGAGCCTGGCTCCCCTCCATTGGCTGCCTCGTTCCACATCAACCAATCGTTGGAACCGGGAGGTGGGAGGCAGCCCATTCAACCAAGGCCCACATCTAAGGCCCTGTCTGTCTGTGCCTGTCTGGGCCTTGCCGGAACTGCGGACTAAACATTTGTTACTGTGGGCATAGGCTGTCATGCTGCTTAGGACTGGGTACCTCATCCTTGCTCCACTGGACTAAGGTAGCCCCCCTCTTGCCATCACATGAGTGCTGGCTGCTGCTCCATTGCCTGCCCCTTCCTTCCTTACCTCCTACCCTCAGCCCTTCAAGCCATTCTTACTGTTCTACTATCACTTTTGGCACATGTTGTAACGCTCACCTGATTCCCGCAGAGGCGCCGGTCTTGACTGGGTGAATGCCGTATCTGCAAAGGTGATGTGTAACACACGGTTGGCTCTTTGGGCTGGACCTCTGTGCACTGTATGTCTGACTCGAAGAGTAAGATGTCTGCAGATAGAAAATATGGGATTAAGGAACTAGGGTTATTGGGTGCCTCTCTCCTCTTCCCTTTCCCTTCTCCTGTAGAACCCCAAAGGTTAACGCCCTCACCTTAGGTAAGTGAACGCCGAGCTCGCCATCTGCCTCGGGGCAGGGTGCCGTAACCAGTTTCTTCGCTGGATAAGGGTGAAGGCCTCTTGACCTCAGAGGACTGCTGTCCGTCGTTAACTGCACGAACGGTAAGTTCTGGGCACTTCAAATGTCTTAAAAGTCTTTTGTAATGATATCTCTTGTTTTGCAGGGTTCCGGCGATGGCGGATGGCGGGCTGAAGAGAATTGAGGATCGAACCCGCGTGAGGAATAGAAGCGCCTGGAAGCACGTAAGTAAGCGCTTGTAGCCTGCTTCACGATGCGCACTAACTGTCCCTTTTATCTTGCAGGTACAAGTTCGGAGCTTTAGAGAAGCTGAAGGGTGCTGGAATACCCACTGGATTCGGCGTGGGAAGGAGTAATGGCACGTGAGTAATAAAGTTGCCCAATGTCTTTAAACGCACCTTCTTTTGTCTTTCAGATGCGGGATGCAGCGCCGAAGGCCTCCGGAGCGTGCGAAGAGCTGGTAAGCTTTTGTCTTTCAGATGCCGGAATGCAGTGCGAAGACCTCCGGAGCATGCGAAGAGTAGGTAAGCCTTTGTCTTTCAGATGCCGGAATGCAGTGCGAAGACCTCCGGAGCATGCGAAGAGTAGGTAAGCCTTTGTCTTTCAGATGCCGGAATGCAGTGCGAAGACCTCCGGAGCATGCGAAGAGTAGGTAAGCCTTTGTCTTTCAGATGCCGGAATGCAGCGCGAGGCGTTGGTGACAGCCGATGGACCAGGTAAGAGATGCGCTGCCACTGAAGACCGTAGTGCTAACCTGTTCTTTCTTTGTCTTTACAGGTGCTGCTGAAGACTGGATTCCAGGATGATAAGCCTTTGTTCCCTTAGGCCCAGGATCAGAAGCAGAAGACACGATGAGCGTTCTGCTGCAGAGAATGCAGAATAACGCAAAGCAAGATTCATCCATCGGGTGTGGTTTAAATAGCCTCCTGTAGTGCTTAGGTGTCTCCTTCCACAGCCTCGCCTAGGTAAGAAAAGAGTTCCTGCTTTCCAGAAGAGTTCCAGTGTTCTGAACCTAGGGAGTGGCTCCTGCCCCACCCAACAGGAAAAGTAGTCCCAAACAGAAGAGGATCAGGGGCTCAACTGGCAGGTAAGTAAGCAGCATGGTCTGCTGCAGGTAAGTCCACCCAAGCATTATGAGCCCGGCGCTTCCACCGCTGGGACTGGGCATCTTTATGAGCCTGGTGCCACTGGCGCCAGGACAGGGTCCAAAAGGTCCCAATTGGGACTGGCTGGCACTCGGAACCGGGGTTATGGGTCTGCTTCCAAGGGAGTTGGGCAAGTCCTGATCTTTTGGAAGCAGAGATCATGACAGCACCCCCCCTCAAGGCCCCTCCCAAACCGGGCTTCTCCGGGGGTTTTGGCTTGTTAGGAAATGTTCGATGAAATCTTTTGATTAGACGAGGCGCGTGGACATATTCTGCAGGTTCCCAGGATCTTTCTTGGGGACCGTAGCCTTTCCAGTCAATCAGGTAAAATAGTTTAGATTTGGAGATCTTGGAATCCAGGATGCTTTTGACTTCAAACTCGAGTTCTCTGTCAACTAGAATAGGTTTTGGAGATTTAGTTAGTCGGGTTTGAGGTTGCACGAGTTTTAATAGAGAGACGTGGAAGACCGGATGTATCTTCATGTGAGGGGGCAAGTCCAACTTGACCGCTACTGGATTTACTATGGTAGTGATGGAATAGGGACCAAGGTATCTTGGGTTGAATGTGCGTGGTCCTTTTAGAGGTAGATATTTGGTGGATAACCAGACTTGATCTCCTACTTGATACTGGGGGGCTTCCTTCTGATGTTGGTCGGCTCCTTTCTTGTATTGATCCTTAGCCCTTTGAAGGTGAGAAACGGCTTCCTTAAAGGCTTGGGTGATTGTAGAATGCAGGTGGTCTACTGCTGGTGTTCCCAGATCTTGGAGTGGATCCAACTCCGAGGTTCGAGGGTGACTACCGTATAAAATAAAAAACGGGGTCTTCCCAGTTCCCGAGTGGACAGAATTATTGTAGGCATATTCGGCTATCCAAAGGATATCTTTCCAAGTTTTTTCAGTTTGTTGTAGCATGCAGCGCAAATACTGTTCCAGAGTTTGATTGGTCCTCTCGGTTTGTCCGTCGGTTTGAGGGTGGTGGCTGGTGTAGGGGAGGACTGGGCAAAGAAACCTCCCTCGCCTGCGTTTTCTCCCCAGGTGAGGGCTATGGCTCATTGGGCGTCCCCTCATGCCACCCGGGCCCAGGTGGTGGAGGGTTCACCCGCTGGAGACATTACCCACACGTATTGATTGCCCACACGTATTGATTGCCCACACGTATTGATTGCCCAACACATATTGACTGCCCACATGTATTAAAATTTAGCTAGGCCCAGAAACCATTTTATTTGTTAAAGATGGTGTGAGCTCAGCGCACTGTAGCGCGGCCCCCACCCTTGGAGAGTCTCAGTCATCCCTGTCGCCGCAGCACCCTGGCAGATCCGCTGCGAGCACGTTCCCACGAACAAGACGGACATGAGCTAGCGTAATACACTAACATTGTATCAGTTCACCTCCCGCAGTGTATCATCGCTCCCAGCATGACCCGGCCAGCAGGCCTGGGAAATGAAAAGAACAGTAAAACGGTCATCAGATGGCAGACAGTCTTTATATATTAATGTCAAGACCACTCGCAAAGTATGCTTTCTTCCACAAAACCCTTTATATTACAAAAGCCTGTAAAATGTATAAACATAAGAAAGCATGCTTCCATGATATAAGCGATGGCGAGCCCACACCATTGCAGTTGGGTGCTAATAACAAAGGAACGCACCAGGGATCTACTTGTTACGTGTATCACTGGGAAACTTACACTCTATGGGCTTGCGCCATAACTGAACTAATGCTGCTAGAGGACACGAGAAGATGAATGTAACCATACAGAGGGCTTATGTGAAGGATGCACGAGAAGGCGTTTGTCATGTGTGCATGCCTAGGCCCCACATGTGCCACCACCGTCACGAACAGTGGCGGGTTATTTTCTGTGTACTCCACCAATTCTAATTCTACCTCACTTACTGCAAATATATATGCACATAACTAAATACTGTAGTTGTTAAAACATAATGTATGAATAAGGTGCTCAGACTGGATATAATCGAAACGCATCCAGCAAAGTTTAAATGCATGTTTTGTATTGATTTGAATAAGTATCATAGAGTGTTCAAATGTTTGTGATGTCTTTACCTAAAATCGGCAACACACGAGGGAGATACCTTTGTGAAATACGGGCAAGGCCATTCCCCCTCCCACCCTGCGAAGACTGCCAAGGCATGAGAACAAAGACCGCGCCGCACTGCTTTACCTCCCCCAACCAGACTGGAGCCGCTTCAAAGAGTTGTAATCCCCTCTGTAGCACCCAAGGCCGCGGCCCGCCACCTGCATTATTTACAGCTCAGCAGTAAACCTCTGCCTGAACACACGCGCCCCCTTGTAAACCCCACAACCTACCGGACCATCTCAGACTTATGGCCCTGTACAATCAAGACACCCAACACTTTGACAACACACAGAGGAACATCCATAACAACTTCTAACAAGGCAGAAAGACCTGTACCGCCCGTCCCAGGCCCTGAAGCTTAGCCCCTCGACCTATGGCCCCGGTCAACAGGACACTGGTAACCATGTCCTGACGTATTACCTCCAGACCCCTCACAAGGTACATTCCTCCTGTGTTGCATTAACCTGTAGTATAACCTATTGGAAGATTTACTAAAGAGAATAATATTGAAATAACTGAATGACTGCGGTGTGCATGGCATAGGGCAACCAAGTCAGGAAAAGACATTCATCTCTGACACTGGCCACAACAACACCGTCCGGATGAACTCAGCCGACCTGCCAGGCCCAGCCCAACCCACGAGGCTGACCAGTGACGTCGTCCAGCCGAAGCCAACCACATCGCAGCAGCACCTATAGTTAGTCGTCGCCACCCAATCCCATTAAACTTGTGCCCCCTATAGTGTGTAGGTTCTTATGACGTTTTTTGTAAATATATACGCCTGTCTTTGCTATTGTCAGACAGAGCGCTCTCGGAGGTTGCAGAGTTCTTTGCATGCCCTATTCTGATTGATAAACTCCCATTTACGCTCACCCGCACTCTGTCTTGGCCTTATTCCCATCCTGGGAGAGTCCTTCATTGTCTCTCATTGCGGGGAGGATCGTGCTGTTTGGGGACGCTTGCCTTCAGTGGTGACCCCGAAAGCGTGATTATTATTATTATTTCCCGATCCAACATTACCGTCCCCTTTTGGCACGAGAATCTCCGGTCGAAAAGGGATACGCACGGTGAGCCGGCTCCGGGAGGCTGCCCGCCAACGGCGACCGGTACACTAAGAAGTGCGCACTCAATAGAGAGAGGGTACGGGATCCCGGTTGAAAAATCCCCTTTGAGTACCGCTCGCCGGAGCCGGGGCTGACTGTTGAGCTGACGGCGACACTGCCTGGACGGACCCAGTTTCGGAGACTATCGGTTCAAGACGGGCACGTGAGTACTGAGTGCGAGCGATTGTAAGGGGAGCGGGGAGAGAAGTGTGGGACAGGTAACGAAGAGGGGGTACGCAGATCTACTAAAGATCATCTTAAACTTTCTTTGCTTTTTCTTTGCATATGGCCATTAGGATTACGAGGTGAATAAGAGATAAAAGTGACGGGAACCTAGCTCCGAAAGGGGGTGGAAGGCAGCGCCGCATAGTGCTATCTTGACTAGTACTGGGAATATATGAAGAAGTGGAATATGAAATAAAAGTGTTCAGCAAAAGGGGGCACTGAGAATATATTAGTGATCGCTATTATTTCTTTCTTTTCTTTTCTTTAGGGGTAGGGGGAGAATAAAAAGTGAGATTAACACAAACCTAGGGGAAAAAGTAAGAGAAAAAGAGTCCTACTGGAAGGGGGGAGAACAGGCTAACATATATATACATGCGCATCCATAGATTCAAATAAGACGGACAGGGACAGCCGGCTAGGGAGGAAAGGGAGGGCAGCTTGAATGGTGAATTGAGTGGTACCAAGAGGTGTGTGCACCTCGTATGTGTCAGAAGACAATTTGATGTTGCGAATGTGTAAAACGGCTATAAATGTATAATAGTTAAATGGTCATGGTAAGTGTGACCGGATAAAAAATTTTTTTGTTTGAAGACAACGTTGATACAGTGAAGTGAGTGGGTACCTTCTGATTTCTGGGTTGAAATTGTCAAAATAAATGATGGGTTGCTCTTGTATGTGCCCCTCAAAGAGAATAGAGTAGAAACTGTGTACAGTCAGTTTTGTATTGTGCAGTCAAGGGGGGAGAGCCCAAACGAGCCTAACATTGAATGTGAAGTAGAATATAAAAAACAATATTGATATTACATTTACATTGTAGTTGCAGACACACACACAGAGACACACAAGCACTAGGAGGGCACAGAGATGGGGGCTGAAACACCCTTATCACATATTTGTAAGAATCTCCCAGGGTACGCAGTACGGATTAAGAAATATCACGACCAATGGGTAACTGAGCTGAAAGGAGAGGGGTTACCCCAGATATGGCCAGAGGGAGGGTCATTTGATAAGAGTGTTCTGGATATGGTGACCACATGCATTTGTTTGAAGTACAAAGTAAAGCAGCTGCAAAATAGGAGAGAAATAGTAGATCTTTGGAGGTTATTTGAAGAGATACCACCGCCCAAAACACCAGTATTAAATACTGATCTCCCATCCACCACAGACAATCCACTACTGATACAGAAAGATGTCAAAGAATTGCCAAGTGTAGCGCCACCAGTAGAGGTAATAAGTTTGTACCCGATATTAAACAAGCCTGTACCCACAGAAGGATACAGTGACCCCACATATGTGCCTCCCCCGACAACTATTACACCCCACCGGCCTACGGCACCCCCACCATATGAAAGTACGAGAGAGCGAGGCCAGGCGAGTACACAAAGGGTGGACATAGAGAAGCTCACAGATGATTTACAGTCAAGACTGTCAATAGCAAAAGATGAGCTCTCAAGGATAAGGGACATGTGTGGGCAAACAGCACTTAATGCGCCTAGATCAGGGCGCGCGTCTAGAGCGCCAAGTGAGAATAGAAAACCTGAAGAGGGGTGGAAAAAAGGTGAGATACTGTTCAGAATTGAAGAAGAACCGACACGAATAATTGAAATAGGGACGCGAGAGGAAGATACTGACAATGAAGAAAGGCCTATGGGGGACAGAGAGGAATTACTATGTGACATAAGGGACGAATTAGAAGAAAGCGACAGGTTGAGCATGGCAATGGGAGGGGGAAGCGAAGGGGGGGATGGTACGTGTTCGATGAGAACACTGGATGATGAATGGACGGGGCGATTATGGAACAGAGTGGGGAAAATGGCATCACTGGGAACATCAGCAGCCAAAACGGGTCCGGATGGGACGACGAAAGGAAAGCTACAGCTCCCGTTGATACACAGGGGAGGAGGGAGGCCTAACTATATCCCATGGGCGCAGATGGATAAAGCCAATTTATTAAAGCTATTGCCCCCGTTATCAGGAGGGGCAAGTAAGTGGATATATGCCTTTGAGAAACATACTGCTGGGGTACCCCTAGCTATAGGAGATGTGAAAAGTCTGCTTGTGTCAGCAGTGGGCGATCAGGCTGAAAGAGTATGGGTAAAAGCCGGTTTCCCGGGAGTAACGTTAGACTGTGACCGCCATGATGGGGCCTCCTTTAACACAGTGCGTGCCAGGGTGTGGGATGCCTTACGCGAAACATTCCCAGATACGCCAGACTTACAGTCAGTGATGCAGTGTACAATGAATGACGGGGAGGAGGCTATGGATTACATTTTTCGGGTCCAAGAGATATGGAGAGCAGAAACGGGCACGCCCTGGTATCAATCGACATCTTTATTTTACTTCATTATAAAAAGAGGGCTCCCAAAGGAAGTGCAGAAGGCGCTCGACAAGATAGCAGGTATTGAAGCAAAGGGATGGCCAGAAATTCAGAGCATAATAGTACACCATTGTAAACGAATTAAGGAGAGGGAGAAGGAGGTGGCGCAGAAAAGATTGGCAGACGAGGCGAAGTTAGTACAGACAAAGTTGGTGAAGGTTGCAGCAGCAGTAGCCGCGCTCCCACACAGCAGAGAGGGAGATGATGAGGAGGAGGGGCTGATAGCACTACAAGGAAGAGTGGCAACTAATTGGGCGGGAACAGGACAGCGGCAGTGAAATGAGCAGGAGCAAGGCGGAGGTCCGCAGTGGCAAGAGTGGACCCCTCGAGGGGGACGAGGTGGGTACAGGGGCCGAAGAGGAGGTGGGCCGGGGTACGGGGGAATGGGAGGAAATGGATGGCAGGGTCCTAGAGGTGCACAAGGAAGTTGCTGGAACTGCGGGCAGTGGGGGCATTACTCTAGAGAGTGTAGAAGCAGACCCAACAACGGGTTCCAAGAGGTAGAACAGTATGGCCATCCCCACCCGGGAAGCCCATATGGCCTTCCGATGGGACAACAGCAACTGAGAAACCCAGGCCAGGGTAATGCTGGCCAGCAACAGGGACCCCAGTACAGAACACAGAACCACCCACAAAACAATGACAGCGTGCAATACACGCCAGGTAACCCTTTCGCGGTACATGTAAACGGGGCCCCCGCGCCAGCACCTTACAACGGTATGTCAGTGGTTTCCGGAAGTGTATTTAATGAAGGGGGGGCAATGAGACACCCCGCATAGGACAGCCCACAGAGAAAACTTGCGTGTCCAGTTCTATCCACCACCTACAGTGCAGCAGAGGAACCATTGGTAGGGGCGCAGATAGGAGACAAGCAATTCATATTCATGGTTGATTCGGGAGTGGAGAAATCATGTGTCAGAGAGGGCCGATTCCCGTTATCTAACAGGAAGTTAGAGACGCAGGGGTTCTCTGGGGCTGTAATTGAAGTTCCTTACACAGAAGCATTGGATGTAACAGTGGGGGGTAAAACTGTAAAGGCACCCTTACTGTACTATGAAAACTCACCAGTAAATTTATTAGGGAGGGACCTCCTGAGTAAACTTAACATGACCATATCATTCACCGAGAGAGGAATAGTGTGTTCTACACCCGGGATATGCCCCTTGCGTGCGATGCTGGTAGTGCACGCCTACACAACCACACAGGAAATACGAGGGCTGCCACAAAATGAGGAAATGTTCATTGAAGGGCTAAAAACTTTGGCCCTCATAATTCCAGAGCTAAGAAGCATGGACTGGAGGATTCCAGCGGAATTCCTCTTCCGCCCCATAGTATGTCCCAACGCAGCACCAGGATCAGTGGTATCATTGGACTTGCACGCTGTACAGGTATCAGCGAAAAGGATCGCTGTGATTGGGGTGGACGGAGAAGGATGTGAGTGGCGCACAGTGCTGTGTACAAACGCCAACATCGCCCTACGAGAGTTAACAGATGAGGATCTCTTTTCTGACACAGAAGGGGATGGCGAGGTAGTGATGGAAATAGCGATGCCCTGTGACATTTTAATACAAGCCAGGGAGACCCCCGTCCAATTAATGACAGTGGTAGGAGCACCGCCGTCATTTTTTGATGACGACATGAGGTTCGTACCAAACAATTTATGGACAACAGGCCCCCATGATGTAGGGCTGTTGCACGGAGTACAACCTGTGGTAATAAAACTAAAGCAAGGAGCAGTTTTACCCCGAGTTAAACAGTATCCATTGTCCTGTGAAGCTGAAGAAGGGATAAAAGAAACAATAAATGCACTACTAGCACAAGGGATAATAGTGCCCTCAAACTCCCCTTGTAACACATGTATTTATCCAATCAAAAAAGCAAAAGGAGGGTCTTGGAGGATGATACAGGACTTACGCCCCCTCAATGATGTAATTCAGAAGGAGTTCCCTCTAGTCCCGAACCCTGCATCGATACTATGCAGCATCCCGAAAGCGGCATCACATTTCACAGTAGTAGACTTGAAAAACGCATTTTTCTCAATACCCCTGGCTGAAGAGAGTAGATACCTTACCGCCTTCACACTGGGGGGTAAGAGATATGAACACTGCAGACTACCACAAGGATACTGTGAGAGCCCGAGCATATTCAACCGCATATTGCATGAAGACTTGGGAAACCTATCAGTTGAGAGTACGATTATTCAGTATGTAGACGATCTATTAGTGTGTGCACAAGACGAAGCAACATGTAGAAAAGATTCAACAACGCTCCTGACCTTACTGGCCAACAAGGGATACAAGGTAGACAAGGAGAAGCTACAGTACTGCCTGACTGAGGTCCTATACCTGGGACAGCTCATATCAAAGGATGGAAAAAGAATAATTCCCGACAGGGTAGAAGCAATAAGATCAGTAGGAGCACCCACAACAGTGAAAGATATGCAGAAATTCTTGGGGATGTGCAACTATTGCCGAGCATGGATATTAGATTATGCAGCATACACGAGGCCCCTCCTACAAGCACTCAAGGAAGCACAACAGGAGAATGAAAAAATACAATGGTCAGAAGAAATGAGCAAATCATTTCAATCATTGAAAGAGCTAATTTCAAGCGCTCCAGTACTAGCAAACCCCGATTATGGACGCAAATTTTACCTATTCTCACACTGCAAGGAAACACTCATGACAGCAGTACTGACACAAAAAACATCCTTAGGACACAAGCCATTGGCTTACTATAGTGGTACTTTAGATGCCGTGATGCAGGGCCATTTCGCGTGCGAGCAATCACTCGCTGCAGCCGCGTTCGCGATTGAGAAAAGTGCCACAATAGTAATGTGTTGCCCTGTGACATTGTTTGTGGAACATTCATTATTTGCAATACTTGAGAGATCAAAAAGCACACTGACCACACAGCGGGCGACCGCCTACGAGATTATATTGTCCAGTGCCAATATCCATATAGTGAGATGCAAGACAGTGAACCCCGCCACATTCATTACAGAAGCGTGCACACTCGAAGACATGCAGAACCACGATTGCGCAACTTACACAGGAGAAAGAGGGGAGGACACAGTGGTGTGTGAGAACGCTCTAAGCGAGGGGGAAGTGTACTTTGTGGATGGGTCTGCATCAATTGACGTGGACACGGGAGAAAAACACGTTGGCATGGCAGTAGTGAGGTTAGAAGATGGTGAGTATGAAACACTAGTACAATACCGCCTCCCATCACATTACTCCGCACAGGCAGCAGAACTGATTGCGCTCATAGAAGCACTGCATGCAGCAAAGGGTTGTGCAGTGACAATATACACAGACTCAGCCTACATGACGACGACAGTACATGGAGGGCTAGCAAGATGGGGGCGTAGGGGATTTAGACGGGCAGACGGAACACCAGTACAGCATGCAGAATTGTTGAAAGAGCTAATTGAGGCCCTACAAAACCCTACTGCAGTAGCAATAGTAAAGTGCCAAGCACATACATCCAACACAGATGTTGTGTCTTTGGGGAACGCGGCAGCGGACGCTGCCGCCAAGGAGGCTTCCTATTTTCAGAAATATGACACAGGTGAGTACATACTTAAGCACAAAAGAAACGAAGAGCCCCCAGAAGGATACAACATGATGCCCATATCACAAATACTAGACTTGCAGGAAGGAGCTAGTGCAGAGGAAAAATTGATGTGGACAAAACGGGGGTGCAGCAAGTCGGGAACAGACCTGCTGTGGCGGCAAAATAACTCGGGGAAAGTGGTAATGCCAATACAGTTACTAGAAATTGCATTTCAACAGTTACACTTCCCTGCACATAACACCAAACAGCACATCGCAGCAGAAATACAGGAAGAATGGTTCGTGCCCTGTCTCCAAGAGCATGTGTCTCGGTTGGCAATGGAATGTACAACATGCCAAATATACAATTCAGGAATGACATTACGTACTCTCCGGGGAACAATTCCTAAACCCATTGGCCCATTCAGAGAGCTGCATATAGATTATGCAGACATGGGGGAAAGGTGTAATGGCGCGCGGTACATGATCGTGGTTGTGTGCCCATTCTCAAGGTGGGTGGAAGCAGGACCCTGTGCGCTACCTGGTGCCAAAAGCGCCGCCAAGTTCCTAGTAAGGGAAGTGTTCCCGCGCTGGGGAATTTGTGACGTGATTCGCTCAGACAACGGCAGCCATTTTGTAAATGAGCTTTTCAAGGAAGTCACTACATTATTGGGAATAAAACATAAATTATGTTCAATTTATCATCCTCAAAGTAATGGCGTAGTGGAAAAGATGAACGGACTGTTAAAGGGCAGGTTATCAAAACTATGCTTTTCGTTAAAGAAGAATTGGATTTACTGTCTACCCCTTGCGCTATTTGAATTGAGAAATCAGCCAAGCAAAGACCACCATTTGTCCCCGCACGAGATCGTGACTGGGAGACGAATGAACACAGCACACTCTCCACTGCGCGAACACTCAGATGCTCACAGAAGCGCCGCAATATTGGGAGATGAGTTCACAGACTATTTAAGGAAATTGACAAGGGCAGCGCGCGTGATATCAAAGCAACTGTCCCCACCCTTCACTAGAGAAGAGGGTAACGTCACAGAATCCGTCACGGAACCAGAGCAACAGCTACAGCTGATGCCAGGCGACTCAATTTATGTCAGAAGCTTTGTGCGTCGGTGGAATGCACCACGATTCCATGGCCCATACGAGGTAATATTTTGCACGCCCACGGCAGTGAAGGTGAAGGGCTTGAGGTACTGGGTGCACTTGACCGATGTACGGAAGGCATATAGCAATGTACAAGAGGAGGTAGATGAGGAGGCACAGACAACAGCAAACGATGCAACTGAGCAGAATGACTGAATATGAACTTGTGTGTGTATATTGGTACTAGATTTGAATGGGAGAATAACTGATAAGGATACTTTAAAAAAAAAAAAAATGTGTTTTCTCTTTTTATCTTGTTGATTTGTATATACTTAATGAAATGACCAAATTATGGCCTGTATACACCCTTGTCTGTGAATACCCCTCCCCGCATCCCCACCCGCCTCCATTCCCCGTCAAATATATATTGGCACTGATGGTGCTAGCAAAATGTTTACATGCATGCACTTAATGCACTTTTATATCTCAAACAGGAGCTTCCATGGCATCTAACGGGCAGCCTGCAACGGATAGAATTAGTAGAATGAGAGAATTAGTACATGAGAGATGCAGATATTCGTATGAGTGTGGATTATCTGTATGCATCACATTGTTTTTTATGCTAATGTTTGGTCTGGTTACATATTGGTTTGTAGCGTTCATCTCTATCGAGATGAACGAGGGGGGAGGGATTAACAGCACTACTGGGCCCAATACAACTACAAGGGCCAATACAAGGGAAGGTGATTTTTTGAGATGGGACGGAACTAAACTTGTATGGGGGTATCATACCACACCATCCAGTGCTGTCATCGTACAAAGAAAAAAGCCACAAGGTGGAATGCAGAACAACACAGTGTCTCCACCAGGGGTATCTAATTACAATGCCCACAGTTTAAATGACCGAAACCCGTCTGCTATATCGTGGTTGTATAACACCCCCACCAGCCAGCCTGCCCCCATACTAAACAACTACCTGCCAGATAACGTCAGGAAGGAAGAGGAAAAGCTGCTAGCAATACACGAAATATTATATGATGCATGGGCCAAGGGGGGCGGGAATGAGAAAGGGGGGTCTAGTTTGTCCCTTGCCCAGGGAGTTGGGAAGTACATGAGGAACAAGAACAACAGACGGAAGAGGGAAGCAGGGAGGAGGAAGTATGATGAGTACTATGGGCTAGGTCTAGATAAGATGGAAGACCCACGACACCCCCACCAAACAAATAAGTGGTATGCAGATATGAGTGCCACAGCTAAACAAACAACAAACGAGAGCTGTTATGTTTGCTCCCTCATCCCTCACGCATCAGGTACACCCAAAGTACTGTTACCCAAAGAGTTGCCAATTATAGATGCCCAATGTCTCCTTCATCTCACGTTATGCAGTATTAAGAACACCTTCCAGGCACATGAAGTGACTTTTCAAATGCTGCAGAACGAGAAAACGTGCTACCCAAAACCGGCAGGGGTGGTATGTCTGAAAGAACCATTTTTTGTAATTGAAGGGACACTTTTTTCTGATAACAAGCGGAAGGATGAAGAAGTAGTGTGCAAAGCGGAAGCACTGAGAGGTGTGGCACCGGAGAAATTGCAGTGGATAGAAGAAACATGTACACCAGTATGGAAGGAACACATTTCAAAACTAACTTGGGTAACTGCCATCGAAAAACCTTTCAAACTACAGAGCGAAATGGACTATGAACTGTGTTTTAAAGGAGAAGGGAGAACCTCCATGGGAACAAACAAGAGCTGTAACAAGACCCTCACCATCCCAGATCTAAAAAAAGGGACTGCGGCCCTTATGGACACGTACTGGGTATGCGGCAACCAGGCATACCTACACCTCCCCCCGTCATGGAGTGGCAGCTGCTCAATGGCCACTCTGCACTCAGCCCTAATGGTGATACCCGAAAGCCACATCGATGGGAGCAGAAGGACACAGGAACGCATGCAGCAAAGTGTGGCTCAACCAACTGCAGAGTCACAAATGTATGTCCTGTCTTCCGGAAGCAAGGGAGAGGTGCTGACCCGTAACAGACGAGCATCAAATTATATATCAAAGGCATCATCAGAACTATTGGCTCAGATCCCAGACAAATATCGATTATTCAGCTCAGCAGAAACATTTTTTGCCTCGCTCGTCTCAAGTGTCCAAGCAAGGGCAAACGCAAAATGGCTCCAGATAACCCGCTGGGAATTGATTCAGCTGGCAAACAACACTGAAGAAGGGTTCAATATAATAAAAGTGGAACTAAGAGCTTTACGACTGATGACCATGCAAAACAGGTATGTCCTGGACCTGTTGACGGCGATAGACGGCGGTGTTTGCCGAAAAATAGGAAGTGCCTGTTGCACTTTCGTACCTTCCGAAGACGCAGAGAACGGCTCCCTATCCCATGTGATTGAAGCAGTCCACAACCTAGGAGAAAAAATGAAAATGGAAGGTGGAGCAGAAGACAGTACATGGTTCGATAACATCTTCTCCTGGGTCCCCTCATGGCTTGGAATAACTGTGAAATTTTTGATGCCAGCTGTGGTGTTCCTCCTTTTAATTTTTTGCCTGTGCCAGGTGGGTCTTCGAGTTTGTGCTAACGCAGTACCAAATGGTGCAATGATGATGGTGACAGTGGGCAACTCACACGGTACAATAAAAACGATGCAAGAAGCACAAGTACAAACAGGGATAGATAACACACCCAGGTACCAACTGGTGCCTATGTACCACGATAAGGATATTGTAGATAAGTTATGGCACACCACCATCAAAGAGCCCCGTATACTAGAATGGTACGAGGAAGTTTGGGTAGATTTAGAAGGAGACGGTGGATGCATATACCTAACGTGTACTCCAGATGAATACGCCAGGAGAGGTGAGAGCTTAAGGGGGGTGTGCAGAGCATGGATGCCCATCAAAGGAACTCCTGCATGGGATGAGGCAGTGATGGACGAAGCAGAATGTAGGAGGATAGCGGATTTAAAGAATTTGTTACTTAAGTAACGAAAGGGGGGAAATGTAGGGGAGGACTGGTCCAAGAGACCCCCCTCGCCTGCGTTTTCTCCCCAGGTGAGGGCTATGGCTCATTGGGCGTCCCCTCATGCCACCCGGGCCCAGGTGGTGGAGGGTTCACCCGCTGGAGACATTGCCCACACGTATTGATTGCCCACACGTATTGATTGCCCAACACATATTGACTGCCCACATGTATTAAAATTTAGCTAGGCCCAGAAACCATTTTATTTGGTAAATATGGTGTGAGCTCAGCGCACTGTAGCGCGGCCCCCACCCTTGGAGAGTCACAGTCATCCCTGTCGCCGCAGCACCCTGGCAGATCCGCTGAGAGCACGTTCCCACGAACAAGACGGACATGAGCTAGCGTAATACACTAACATTGTATCAGTTCACCTCCCGCAGTGTATCATCGCTCCCAGCATGACCCGGCCAGCAGGCCTGGGAAATGAAAAGAACAGTAAAACGGTCATCAGATGGCAGACAGTCTTTATATATTAATGTCAAGACCACTCGCAAAGTATGCTTTCTTCCACAAAACCCTTTATATTACAAAAGCCTGTAAAATGTATAAACATAAGAAAGCATGCTTCCATGATATAAGCGATGGCGAGCCCACACCATTGCAGTTGGGTGCTAATAACAAAGGAACGCACCATGGATCTACTTGTTACGTGTATCACTGGGAAACTTACACTCTATGGGCTTGCGCCATAACTGAACTAATGCTGCTAGAGGACATGAGAAGATGAATGTAACCATACAGAGGGCTTATGTGAAGGATTCACGAGAAGGCGTTTGTCATGTGTGCATGCCTAGGCCCCACATGTGCCACCACCATCACGAACAGTGGCGGGTTATTTTCTGTGTACTCCACCAATTCTAATTCTACCTCACTTACTGCAAATATATATGCACATAACTAAATACTGTAGTTGTTAAAACATAATGTATGAATAAGGTGCTCAGACTGGATATAATCGAAACGCATCCAGCAAAGTTTAAATGCATGTTTTGTATTGATTTGAATAAGTATCATAGAGTGTTCAAATGTTTGTGATGTCTTTACCTAAAATCGGCAACACACGAGGGAGATACCTTTGTGAAATACGGGCAAGGCCATTCCCCCTCCCACCCTGCGAAGACTGCCAAGGCATGAGAACAAAGACCGCGCCGCACTGCTTTACCTCCCCCAACCAGACTGGAGCCGCTTCAAAGAGTTGTAATCCCCTCTGTAGCACCCAAGCCCGCGGCCCGCCACCTGCATTATTTACAGCTCAGCAGTAAACCTCTGCCTGAACACACGCGCCCCCTTGTAAACCCCACAACCTACCGGACCATCTCAGACTTATGGCCCTGTGCAATCAAGACACCCAGCACTTTGACAACACACAAAGGAACATCCATAACAACTTCTAACAAGGCAGAAAGACCTGTACCGCCCGTCCCAGGCCCTGAAGCTTAGCCCCTCGACCTATGGCCCCGGTCAACAGGACACTGGTAACCATGTCCTGACGTATTACCTCCAGACCCCTCACAAGGTACATTCCTCCTGTGTTGCATTAACCTGTAGTATAACCTATTGGAAGATTTACTAAAGAGAATAATATTGAAATAACTGAATGACTGCGGTGTGCATGGCATAGGGCAACCAAGTCAGGAAAAGACATTCATCTCTGACACTGGCCACAACAACACCGTCCGGATGAACTCAGCCGACCTGCCAGGCCCAGCCCAACCCACGAGGCTGACCAGTGACGTCGTCCAGCCGAAGCCAACCACATCGCAGCAGCACCTATAGTTAGTCGTCGCCACCCAATCCCATTAAACTTGTGCCCCCTGTAGTGTGTAGGTTCTTATGACGTTTTTTGTAAATATATACGCCTGTCTTTGCTATTGTCAGACAGAGCGCTCTCGGAGGTTGCAGAGTTCTTTGCATGCCCTATTCTGATTGATAAACTCCCATTTACGCTCACCCGCACTCTGTCTTGGCCTTATTGCCATCCTGGGAGAGTCCTTCATTGTCTCTCATTGCGGGGAGGATCGTGCTGTTTGGGGACGCTTGCCTTCACTGGTCGAAAGTCTCACATCAATTTGAGCCGACCGACAGCAACTTCGCCAAAAATGAGAAATAAATTGACTCCCTCGATCCGAAATTAGAACTGAAGGAAAACCATGCAGTCGGACGATGTTTTCGAGAAATTCTCGGGCCAGAGTTGCTGCTGTTGGTAAGCCTTTGAGTGGAATGAAATGCGCCATCTTGGAGAATAGGTCCACGATTACTAGGATCGTATTGTATCCGGAGCATGGAGGTAGATCGGTGATGAAGTCCATAGAAAGCGTATGCCAAGGGCGAGGTGGGATGTCAATAGGGCGTAAGAGGCCGGCTGGTTTTTCCTTTTGACTCTTGTTTTGGGCGCATACTCCACAGGACATTATAAAGTCTCTGATATCTTTTTTCCAAGACGGCCACCAGAAGTAGCGCTTGATCTTTTCCGAGGTTTTGGCCATACCGGGATGTCCTTCCATTAAAGAATCGTGATAACAAGAGATTACCTTTTTCTGTAAATCTGTGCTGAGCAGTATAACCGTTCTTGCAAATATAATAGGTTGTCCTTCACCGTAAAGTCCTTTCCCTGCAGATGCCAATTCTGTATGTCTGCTGGAGTTACCAGTAGCCTGGCTTTATCCTTAACTTCCTCTATGGATTGTGTGGCGATTACACCCAGAATTCTTTGTTCGGGAATGATAGGTACAGGTTTAGGATTGATCAAATGTTCTTCCACTCCCATCCGAGAAAGGGCATCAGCTTTACCATTTTTTGTACCAGGTCGATAGGTAATTATGAAGTCAAACTCGGCAAAGGATAGTGCCCAACGGAGTTGCCTAGAGGATTGAGCTTTTGCGGTTTTCAAATATTGCAGGTTTCGGTGATCTGTAATCACAGTAACGGTGTGTCAGGCCCCCAGAAGATAATGCCGCCAAGCCTTAAAGGCGGACTTGATAGCTAGAAGTTCCTTATCAGTAATAGTGTAATTGATTTCAGGAGGCGAGAATTTGCGGGACCAAAATGCCACGGGATGCAACTGATTGGTTACTGGGTCCTTTTGTGATAGAACTGCCCCCATGGCAAGGCTCGAAGCATTAGTTTCAACGATGTAGGGGAGTTCTGGGCGAGGATGTTTTAAGATCGGTGCAGAGATAAATCTAGTCTTCAAATTCTGGAAAGCTTGTTCCGCCTCGGTAGACCATTCAAACGTTTGTTTTTCTTTAATAAAGCGGTGATGGGCTCGACTATTCGAGAGAATTCAGGGATAAACCTGCGGTAAAAGTTAGCGAAGCCTAACATGCTTTGAACACCTTTTACGGAGGATGGCGATAGCCATTTGAGAATTGCATCGACCTTCTTTGAATCCATACGCACTCCGCTAGGTGATAATATGAATCCCAAGAATTCAACTTCAGTCACGTTGAAAACACATTTTTCCAACTTAGCGAAAAGTTTGTGTTGACGCAATCTCTCGAGGACCATTTTCACGTGCTTCCGATGTTCAGTTTCCGATGAAGAATAAACGAGGATGTCGTCAATGTAAACAACAACACACACATCTATGAGCTCTCTGAGGACATCGTTCATAAAATATTGAAAGGCGGCCGGGGCATTGCAAAGTCCGAAGGGCATGACCTGATATTCAAATAGCCCATACTTGGTGCGGAAGGCCGTCTTCCATTCATCGCCCTCTTTTACTCGTACCAAGTGGTAGGCTCCTCTAAGATCCAGCTTTGTATATATGCATGCTTTTCTGACTTGGTCCAGGAGTTCAGGGATCAAAGGTAACGGATATCTATTCTTAACAGTGATCTGGTTCAGGGCGCGATAATCTATACAAGTTCTAAGGTCCCCTTCTTTTTTTGGAACGAAGAACAAAGCTGAGGAAGCAGGGGACTTGGAAGGACGAATAAACCCATTCGCTAGGTATTGATCCAGGTATTGTCGGAGGTGAAGATTCTCAGGCTCGGTGAGGGCATAAATTCTACTACAAGGAGGAGTAGATCCAGGTATCAGGTCTATCTGGCAGTCATAAGACCTATGAGGAGGTAGAGAGTTAGCCTGATCCTTCCGGAAAACATCTTGGAATTCTAGGTATTCAGGAGGTAACTGGGGAGCCTCCGAGGAAATTGCTGCCAGTGCAACACCAGGTCGAGGGTGACAAGTAGAGACACATTCTGGAAACTGAACCGTTCTTGCTCGCCAATCGATCTGAGGATTGTGCTTTTCTAACCAACGAATTCCTAGAATAATCTGGAACTGAGGGGCTTTGATCACATCGAACACGATCTTCTCATGGTGTCCATCTTGGCTTACTAGCGTCACTTCTTGGGTGGTATGCGTTACTGGTCCGGAGGCTATCTCCGTACCATCCACCGTAGTAATGACGTCCTTTACAGCCTTTGGACAAAGAGTCAGATTCATCCTCAAAACCATTTCATGATCCACATAATTGCCGATGGCACCTCTGTCGACGTAAGCTTCAATCGCATGTAATCGATCCGGATGTTCAGGGCTAATGAGGACCATAGGTATCACGAAATGCGAGGTCACGGAACTGGTTTTAACGCTCTGTAAGAGGACCTCTAATCTTGTCGGGCGAGGTTGTTTCCCTGCTCAGAGTTTGTGACCCTGGTAACTGCAGCTCCTAATGCCTTCTTGGCTGGTTTCACCGGACAGTCTCGAAGAAAGTGCCCCGAGTTTCCGCAATAGAGGCATAATTGCAGCTGTTTTCTCCTTTCCCACTCCTTTTGTGTTAGTGGTCCTTTCAGGCCCCCTATTTGCATGGGTTCCCCGGAGTCTACTCCTTTGGTAGGAGTTGGTGATTTGGAAAATACTCGAGCATCAAACTTGGGACGATCGGCCTTCCTGTTCTGCAGTCTGTGGTCAATTTGAACGACTAAGTCAATATAGTCCGAACAGTCTTGCGGGGGATTCACTACTTGGGCTAACACATCTTTGAGCTCTCCACGTAAACCTCTATAAAACGGCGTAATCCTTTTGTCCTCAGGCCATCGAGTTTCCACTATCAGTCTGTTGAAAGACGCAATATAAGCCAAAAGGTCTTGATTACCCTGTCGCAATGAAAGGAGCGCATTGTCCAAGGCCTGCCCCTGTGAATGTCTTGCAAACAGTTTTTCCATACTGAGCTGAAAAGCTTGAAAATCATGGAGAACAGGATCATCTTGATTAACTAGAGGGATCGACCAGTCTGCCGCATTGCCACTAAGGTACGAAAGCACGAAAGCTACCTTAGCTTGATCAGTTGGAAAGGCTGCTGGCCGGCATAAGAAGTGCAACCGGCACTGATTAATAAATACTGCAAACCTCTTTGGGTCACCAGAAAATCGTTTGGGCGGAGCCAGAGGTACATTCCCAGGTAGGTTGATCTGCACTGGGTTCGTAGAGGATGTTGAAGGAAGATTTGCCCCTGATGCGGGTAACGGAGTTTGTCCGGCTTGTGACTGTAGCAATTGTCTAGCGAGATCGTCTGTTCGCTCCTTGGAAATAATCAGTTCCCTTCTTAGAGCATTCGTTTCCTGACGGGCTGCATGCACTTCTGCTCTTAGTTCCCCAAGTAACTGGGCTAGCTGGTCGGTATCCGAGGTTTCCATAGCGCCTCGGTGGGAGTTTTGCGGTGGTCTTTGGGTTCTGTAACGCTCACCTGATTCCCGCAGAGGCGCCGGTCTTGACTGGGTGAATGCCGTATCTTCAAAGGTGATGTGTAACACACGGTTGGCTCTTTGGGCTGGACCTCTGTGCACTGTATGTCTGACTCGAAGAGTAAGATGTCTGCAGATAGAAAATATGGGATTAATGAACTGGGGTTATTGGGTGCATCTCTCCTCTTCCCTTTCCCTTCTCCTGTAGAACCCCAAAGGTTAATGCCCTCACCTTAGGTAAGTGAACGCCGAGCTCTCCATCTGCCTCGGGGCAGGGTGCCGTAACCAGTTTCTTCACTGGATAAGGGTGCAGGCCTCTTGACCTCAGAGGACTGCTGTCCGTCGTTAACTGCACGAACGGTAAGTTCTGGGCACTTCAAATGTCTTAAAAGTCTTTTGTAATGACATCTCTTGTTTTGCAGGGTTCCGGCGATGGCGGATGGCGGGCTGAAGAGAATTGAGGATCGAACCTGGGTGAGGAATAGAAGCGCCTGGAAGCACGTAAGTAAGCGCTTGTAGCCTGCTTCACGATGCGCACTAACTGTCCCTTTTATCTTGTAGGTACAAGTTCAGAGCTTTAGAGAAGCTGAAGGGTGCTGGAATACCCACTGGATTCGGCGTGGGAAGGAGTAATGGCACGTGAGTAATAAAGTTGCCCAATGTCTTTAAACGCACCTTCTTTTGTCTTTCAGATGCGGGATGCAGCGCCGAAGGCCTCCGGAGCGTGCGAAGAGCTGGTAAGCTTTTGTCTTTCAGATGCCGGAATGCAGTGCGAAGACCTCCGGAGCATGCAAAGAGTAGGTAAGCCTTTGTCTTTCAGATGCCGGAATGCAGTGCGAAGACCTCCGGAGCATGCGCAGAGTAGGTAAGCCTTTGTCTTTCAGATGCCGGAATGCAGTGCGAAGACCTCCGGAGCATGCGAAGAGTAGGTAAGCCTTTGTCTTTCAGATGCCGGAATGCAGCGCGAGGCGTTGGTGACAGCCGATGGACCAGGTAAGAGATGCGCTGCCACTGAAGACTGTAGTGCTAACCTGTTCTTTCTTTGTCTTTACAGGTGCTGCTGAAGACTGGATTCCAGGATGATAAGCCTTTGTTCCCTTAGGCCCAGGATCAGAAGCAGAAGACACGATGAGCGTTCTGCTGCAGAGAATGCAGAATAACGCAAAGCAAGATTCATCCATCGGGTGTGGTTTAAATAGCCTCCTGTAGTGCTTAGGTGTCTCCTTCCAAAGCCTCGCCTAGGTAAGAAAAGATTTCCTGCTTTCCAGAAGAGTTGCAGTGTTCTGAACCTAGGGAGTGGCTCCTGCCCCACCCAACAGGAAAAGTAGTCCCAAACAGAAGAGGATCAAGGGCTCAACTGGCAGGTAAGTAAGCAGCATGGTCTGCTGCAGGTAAGTCCACCCAAGCATTATGAGCCCGGCGCTTCCAGCGCTGGGACTGGGCATCTTTATGAGCCTGGTGCCACTGGCGCCAGGACAGGGTCCAAAAGGTCCCAATTGGGACTGGCTGGCACTCGGAACCGGGGTTATGGGTCTGCTTCCAAGGGAGTTGGGCAAGTCCTGATCTTTTGGAAGCAGAGATCATGACACATGTCCCTTGTACTTCATGGTCAAACTTTTACATTGCATTTCACCTCCATCACCTCCACTGCCACTGTGTTTGTACTGCTGTACTGAAACACCTGTGTTACATTAGTTTGTGACTGTTTAGTCTGAAATCGAATTTAGGTGGGGTTTCATCCTGCATTGCACTGTTTGTGACTGTTTAGTTTGAACTCGAATTTAGGTGTGTTTTCATCTGCTTTTCTTGTGACCACGCTGACTGGTTACTCCCTCTGCCCTCTTCTCTGTCTGTTTTTTCTGCCTCCTTATCCTTTCAGTTCCCATTGTTTTTCCTCCAGTCCTGTTTGTATTTACTTTGTGCGCCTCCTGCCTACTTCCCCCCACTTACCTCAACTGCTCTGCCTAGTTAAGTGTTCCCAACCTGTGCCCTCTCTACGGTGCTTTCTATCTCTCCTATCTTCTCTTTCTGCTATCCTTCACCTCTCACTAAGTCTGGCAGGAAGAAACTCAGGAAGGACACACTTAGATCCAGCCCAGGTCTGCCTATCGCTGACACCTACGTCAGTGTATCTGCCAGAGAGATTCTCACCGACATCCTCTTTGTTGTTCCTTCACCCGACCTATAGACTCGTCATATGGTTTTTCTGCTCTCTTCTTACTCTTCCTCACACATTAATGGTGGCACCTGCTGGGAGGTCCTTCTTGCCTTCTGTGCCACCTCCAGGCTCATCATAAATGCCTATCGGAATGGTACCATCCTGGTACAATCCAACCTTCTACTTGTTGATAGGCTCCTCCCTCGCCTTATCAACTTTCCACCTTCCTCCTCACGTGCTCCCTTGCCATTTGCTTCCACAGCCTCCCTAGCTCACTTGCCTCCTCCTGACCATATGGCCCCTCACACCACAGCTCCCTTGCTGCCTGCAACATGCCTGGCTCCCTTGCCTAAACTCACCTCACTGACATCCTTGTCATCTTCCGGTCCTCTACCTCCTCCTAACTGTATCTCTCAGGCACTTTCGCCGCTCACGGGGGAGACCTGAGTTCCCTCTACACCCCCCATAAGTCTCTCAAAAATGGCAACCTCTTCCATGTTACCACACTTAACTCTCACTGTGCTGTCAACCACTTCTCTGACATCTGCCACCTCCTTGAACGCCTTGATCTTGATATTCTTGCTCTCACTGAGACGTTTTAAGGACAGCTCTGTCACATGTTTTGGCACACTTCTCCCTGAAGGCTACAAGATCATTTCCAAGCCCAGGCCCAAAAGGCCAGGAGGTGGTGTAGCCCTCATCTTTCCTGAGTCGATCCCTGTTTCCGTTATTCCGACTCATGCCTTCTCCTCCTTTGAATGCCTGGTCTGCAGGCTCTCTCTCCTGTCTCCTCTCTTTCTTTGGCCACCTTCTATCGGCCACCTGGCCAGTCTACCCTCTTCCTCTCGGAATGGGTGGACCTGAACTCTGCGCACCTTTCCTCCTCTCCCCAAATCCTCCTGCTGGGGGATCTTAACATACACCTTGACTCTCCAGACTCTTCAGGACCTTTCCGCAACCTATGTGACTCTCTTTCTCTTTCCATTCTACCTTCTGGTCCAACTCACACCACAGGCCGAAACCTGAATGCTCTCATCTCCACAAACATCCCTCTCTGTATCCCTCTCAATACCTCACTCTCTTGGACTGATCACTCTCTTATCTCTTCACACTTGAAGCTCTCTTCTCCTTTAGCACTGGCGCACCCTGCACCGCCGACCGTCTTCAAGGTGTTCCGACCCATGAAAAGAGTGTCAGTTGCTGCCTTTGCCCCCACCTAGTCTCCTTTTTCGACTCCTGCGGCTGACTCCCACCATGACACAGCCCTCTCTATCTTTCACCTTTCCATCTCCAACACTCTCGACATTCTTGCCCCTATCATTAGGGTACGACTAAAGCCTGCAAAAACGTGTAACTCTTGGTACGGCCCTGATCTGGCTGCCCTTAAACACAAGTGCAGAGCAGCAGAATGGAAATGGGGATCATCAGGTACACCCCCTGACATGCTGGCCTGCCGCCTTCCTCAAAGGCAATACAGACTCCTCATCCAGTCCAAAAAAAAAGTTCATATTCAAGCCCACATCTCAAACTTTTCAAAGTCAGCAAGGAACTGGCCAACCCTACTGTAGAGGCATCCTCCACTGCACCCACCCAGACCCTTTCCTCAGTCTTGGCTACATACTTCACCGCCAAAACACTTGACACCCTGACCTCTCTCGCCTCCACACCTCCTCATGCAAAAACATCTCTTGAGACCCCCGCGGCCACATCCACCCCTCAAACTGAGATTGTTCGCATTGGGACACCTGCTCCCGCTTTGCCCCTTTCACTCTGGCTGACCTCCATTGGCCCTGCGCCTACCCCCACCTTTGAGGTCAAAAACCTTGGGGTCATCTTCGACTCCACTCTCTCCTTGTCTCACATTTCTGATATCTCGAAAAAGTCTATCAACTACTCCTCCTCAGAGGCACTCTACCTTTTCTCACTTTCTCCCAGCGGCTCACTGTCTTCAGAGCCTTGGTTCTCTCCAGGCTTGACTACTGCAACAGCCTCTTCCTCAACCTCCCTGCTGCTGCCCTCTGCAACTCATCCAGAACAGAACCACAAGGCTTATCCTTGGCCTCAAGCCCAGGGACGGCATCTCTCTGCGCTGAAATCCCTTAACTAGCTCTCCGTGGCTGCAAGGATCAAATTCAAGACCCTCTGCATTGTCCACAAGGCTTTCTGGGGCCTGAGACCTACTTAACTTCAACATACTGTCCATCTTGAGCCCTCGCTCATCTACCTCAAACCTTCTGTGGTTGATCCGGTTCTTCAAGCAGAGATTTGGAGGGAGATCCCTTTCCTCGGCAGGAGCCTCCATCTGGAACAGCCTCCCTGCCACGCTCCGTCTTGAGCCTGATATTTTTAAGTTCTGGAAACTCCTCAAGAACTTCCTCTTCTCCTCTTCCTTCTCTCTCACCCTACCCTGCTAACCTAGCTCTTGGCACTTCCTTCTCTCCCTCCTATCCACACAGCTCACTGACTGGCCGCCTGGTGTACCTCAGAGTCTCACAGGTCACAGGCACCCCTGCCAGTCCTTCTGCACTTGCCTCAGGGCACTGCACCTCACCCCCCACTGCTCTTGTTATAAAACCTGAGAGCTTCTCTCTCGGACTTCACCAGTCTCCACCGACTGGTGCACTTGATCCCCTCCCCTTCCCGCACTTGCACGATCTGTATACAGCCCTGCCTGAAGATCGTTCTGTCTGTTCTCACTTGTCTTCACTCCCTAATTGTGCACTTGAAAAAACTGCAGAATCGCCATCAGGCCTATTTGCTGTATCTAAACAGTTAAATGTCTCATATTCACTTAATCTGCCTGTACAGACTGTTTAATCGTCTCAGAAATTCAAGGGCTCTGAGCTACTGTTGTTTTTTTTGCTCCTTGATCCCACCTTCCTTGAGCACTTTCAAGCACTTGCCTGTGTATAGGCGCTATATAAATAAACATTACGTACCATACCATTCCATACCATACCATACTATACCATCTTCTCTCCTCCCTCTCCCCTGTCACACCTGAGGAGGTTTCTATGAAAGTCCGGTCTATGAAAGCTTTGTCCAAACAGGTGCACCCGTGCCCCCCAAAACCATCAAGGGCAACATTGATACTCTTGCCCCAGCCTTGGCCGACCTATGTAACCTCTCCTTCACCACTGGCCTTTTCCCCACTTCACTCAAGCACTCTTTTCTGCACCCTCTGCTCAAAAAACCTTCCACCGACCCTTCTATTCCGGCAAACTACCACCAGATCGCTATCACGCCTTTCCTGGGAAAACTCCTGGAGAAGTTGGCTGTCTCTCAGCACAGAAACTGCTCTTCTGAACACCTGTGAGGACCTGCTCTCAAATCTCGACTCTAACTTTCCCTCTGTCCTCATTCTTCTTGCCCTCTCTTCAGCTTTCGATACAGTAAACCACAACACCATGATCTCCCGTCTCCATGATACCCTGGGCATCACAGATCAGACCCTGGCATGGCTTGCCTTCTTTCTCTCTGACCGTCCTTCCCAGGTGGAACTTGGGTCTTTTCTCTCCGCTATCACTCTCTCTAGTTGTGGTGTCCTCCAGGGTTCTAACCTTTCTTCAGAATTGGATCTTTCATGGATTCACATGCTGTGAATATTTCCCGTCGTCAGGCTGGGAAACCTCAGTAACTTTAACCTAGTGTTTTCCTATGGAAAACCTCAACACCTTAGTGTCCTATCGACGTCCTTTTTGGGTGTTTTAGTCTACCCAATAGGACGTCCTGTATAAATAGCCCCACCCTGCGGCGTCCCTCCAAACAGTTGGGATCACCTTGTGTCTACTCTTTGTGTTCTACATGTGTTTTTCGTACTAGCTGCCATTATGTCATCTGTGGGCCAGAAAAAATCACTGTTTAGGCCTTGTGCAACCTGCGGCCTAAAGAAGGTCTCCGAGGCGGACAGCCATGCCATGCCGATTGTCTTTGCCCCAATCATTCGGCGGATGCCTGTGAGATCTGCCATGGATTTTCTCGGAAAACACTGAAAGACCACAACCGCCGGCTGATTTGTTGGCTCAACAAGGGCACTTACCCGGGTTCAGAGGTTTTGTCCCAGGGAAGCAAGTCTTCAGCTCCGGCGGTGAAGGCGTCTACGCAGTGGAGGGTGATGTCTGCGGAACCCCCCACCAAGAAGCAATGCACGGAGGTGCCAGCGTCGGATGTGGGGAAAGGTGGTTCCTCTGAATCCAAGTCGCATCGGCCCAAAGGTGCGAGTAGCTCTTCGCTCCCCAGGCCGGCGAGACCGGACAAGTCCAACGGGTCGAGTGATAGGACTGAGAAGTCGGCTCAGAAGTCTGCGTCAGGGAGAAGGAGAAGGTGAGGGTGAGAGAGCCCTCTTCGAAGCACTCGTCATCTAAGGACCGACATAAGTCCTCTTCCAGCCGAGACTCGTCCAGCACCGTTCCGGCACTTCAACCACGCGGCCGATGTCGCTGAAGAAGGCCAGGCCTGTGAAGGCCTTAGGTTCGACGTCGAGGTTGTTGACGATTGTGGTGCAATAATCACTCCGTTCGTCGATGGGGGTGTCATGGGCTCTGTCTACGGCCGTGACTGTCAGTGGTCCGCAATTGCTGTCGATGACGTGGTTGTTTGTTGCTGACGGGTGATACATGGCAGTCTGGGGCCGGCTTCGGCCATTGCTCCTGGTGGACAATCTTCAACACGATCCAGCTTCGTATTCAGGTTTCCACCCATCGGCGCTGAGTCTGTTGGAGGCAGGTCCGTTTACGTTGTGGGGCTGGAGCGCACCTGCACCCGTTGATGTACCCTCACTCTTTGCTGTCTATGCAGGTGTTAAGTACGCTCCCGTCGCTGTTGGGACAATTGGATGCACGACTTCCAGCAGCTCCGAACCCGGTGGCTCCAGTAGTGCGTAGAGCACCTGTTGAGGCCCCTCGCCTGAGTCTCCCAGGAATTCGCCTCCGGTGCGGCTGACATCGCCGTCACCCGTGGGGTGGGCCTTCCGAGAAGTCATCTAGGGGAAGGGAAGCTGGTTGATTCAGATCAGGAGAGCAGGCCTCGTGACACATTGTCGACAGTGTCCTCGTCACCCCAGGAGAGATGATACGTGGGATACACACCCAGCTCGGCCGTCTCCGCCAGACGATATTGGGGCGTTTCACGCTATGATGGCGAAGGCGTGCCAAGAATTTGGCCTTGCTCCTGAGGAGGAGCGAAAATACTGTTTTCTTTTCGATCACATGGGGAAGCGACGGAAGGCAGTCTTCTTGGTCCCCATTTTGAACTATGTGTGGCAGGAGGGCCTGCGCACGATGCGCCATCCTTTTTCTGAACCAGCCGTGAAGGGACGTCGGGAGAATAATTTTAAGGCACTTGATTCAATCCTTAAGTGCCTCATGTCTCAGTCCACGCTGGAGTCAGTGGTTTCGGCGGCGGCTAGTCGGAAGGCGAGGAGCCAACACAAGTGTGTTACACCCCCGGACAGTGAGGCCAGGAAAAAAGATGCTTTCTGGAAGAAAGTCCTCATGGTGGGCGCTACAACAGTGAAGGCAGCAAATTCCTTGGTCATTATGGCCAGGGTTGACAGGGTGATGTGGCACTGGTTGGCCTCGCTCTTGGAACATCTCCTGGAACAACAACGCAAGGAGGCTATGCTGCTGGTTCGAGAGGGGGATGAGGCCTCCAACCACAGCATCAACATTGCAGTGGACATGGCAGAGTCAGGCTTCAAACAAATAAATAATGGTGTTGTTCTCCGGAGGCAGGCGTGGTTGCGCTGCACTGACTTTGAATCAGAAGTCCAGCATAAAGTCATGGATATGCCCTGTGAGGGGGAGCAGCTCTTTGGCAAAGAAATCGATGAGGCGCTCAAGTGCATGAAGGAAGACACTAAGACGGCGAAGTCCCTGGAGGGCCTCTGGTAATGCCAGATTTTCCGCCTCCCGTGACCGAGGTTACAGTCGCCCCGGTTAATATTGCCAAGGCTTCAGGCACTCAGTCTCTGTTGTTCTGTCTTGCTTGGAACATCAGGCGCAGTGTAAGAAGGGTCCTGTTTCCTCAGCTGCTAAGGGACGGCAGTCTAAGTCTCACCAATGACTACCATGCAGGTAGTCAACTTGGGGGCAGAGTGTCTCAACACGTTGATGAGTGGAATCTTATTATTTCGCAGGGCTGGGTACTGGATATGGTACGTCTTGGCCACTCGTTGGAGTTTCGGCGTCCTCAACTCCCAATTCCACCTGTGCATGTGGTGCAGCTGTACCTGCCTGTCTTGCAGCAGGAGGTCGAACTCTTGTTGGCGAAAGGGGCGATCAAACCAGTCCTGGTGTTGGAATGGGGGCAGGGGTTGTACTCCCGGTATTTTGTCATACAAAAGCCCAATGGAAAGTGGAGACCTATTCTAGATGTTCGTCCGTTGAACAAGAATGTGCAATGCCTGAAGTTCAAGATGATTACGCTGCAGGATGTGATCGGGCGGTGTAAAGACTGGAGGGGGTGTCTGTACTCCTGCTCTTTATATGGCAGAGGAGAGGCACAGAGGACCCCTGCCAAGATTCTCTATTGTTAGTAGCAATGGACGAGCAATCAGGGCCTAGCTTCTCAGGAGGTGATGCAGGCTGGTTCTTAAGTACAGTGTAGTCCCCTAGCCCCCACAAAGGAATGTCCACACACTGTATTAGTTAAAACACAGTCTTTATATAATTAAGGTCAAGGTTATGTACACAATCACAAGAACTCACTTTGTGCTCAGTGAATCTACAATTGCAAATATATACAGTTCTAAGTAGTACCACAATTATTATTAGATTCCTTTAAAGTGCATCAACTGTACTCTGGTTAAATGTCAAACAAATCAATTAATAAAGGTAACCAACAATAGACATAGGAGGCAAGCAGTTGGTTAGAACAATTGGCAGAATACTGGCCCCCGTTAGCTAGACACAGTTCTGTGTGGAGATCCCCCCACCTGAGAAACCTGTAAATAAAGATATCGTACAAGCCCAGTCCATATATTGTTCAAAAGAGTCTTATTACCTTCTAAAATAGTTCTACCACCCCAATGTACCTGGAATATCAGAGTTGGTCGTCGGGTCATCGACAGATCCTTCTTGAGCGGCTCCCTTTAAGGCAGGAGCCACGGATCGTCGAGATCCCACGAGGAAAAGGGTTGAACGATGACGGTGAGGTGGCAACTTCGTTCCTAGAGGTGCTCGTCGACGACGGAGAGTTGGCATCCTGCAAGGAAGAGGCGTGCGGGGCATCTTGATGACGATAGTACAGGACCGCTATGAGTTTGAAGAACTGTGGCCCAGCAAGGGCGTTGAGTCGTCGGCATCTCTGTGGTCTTTAGGTGGCGGGAAACCCACCGGCGGATGCTCCTCAGCGTGTCGGTGGCCTCTGCTTTCTCCGGCGGGACAAAGCGCTTGATGGCACAGGCGAGAGCATCCTTGGATCAAATATTACTTGGGCAAAGGGAGCAGGGCGGCTCCGGTCGGGGACAGCAGTCGTCGACAGTGATGGACTACAGTGTCCGGGCACTTCTCCTTGTGATTCCGCAGCGGTTTCCGTCTCCGGTCGGCAGCCTGTCGTAGGTCTGTCTAGCAGGGAGCGCTGGCAAAGATTAGCAGTGCACAATGGTCCCTCGTAGCTCGGGAAGAGGGCGCCTAACCAGGTCCTCTCTGAGTCAATCCTTGGAGACACAGCAGCTTTCAGATTGGTGAAGTAGAGCAGCAGCAAGACTTCTCTTCCAGTAAGGGCTTCAAGGGTAAGCTTCAGTTTCAACTCCAGTTTCTCTTCAGCTTCTGAACACAAATTCTAGCAGTGAGAGGTCCCCAGATATGCTAGTTGATCTCCCATTCATTCTGCTGGGTCACACTTAGGCAACCAATCGGACAGAAGGGCATTCATGCAGGCAGGCAGCCAATCAGGTGCATAGTGCATTCAGGCCATTCACTTCTCTCCAGACACTCACAACAAGTTATGTGTATTGGGACAAGTACCCATCCATTCAACACCCCACACTGCATTCATACCAGTTTCGGGCAGGGCTGTCTCAGTCATTGTGTCAAACACCAGAAACTAGACATCCATAACAGGAAGTGGATATTCGTCACACACTCCATTCACCCAGGTCCCACCTGCAGGGTGTACCCACAACATACAGTCACTGGGAAGGCTCCAGCCAGTCTGGCCTGGACTTCACAACAACACCATATATGGAACGTCCACCCAACAGCCAGTCAGGGGGAAGGGACAGAGTCAGGGCTTCCCAGGACTTTTGGAAAACAAGGTAACAGGCGATAGAAAGCAAGAGGCAACAGGGGCCATCTTGTTTCCTATCAGGAATAAACTGATTCCAATGGCAGGACCTGGGTATCCCAAAATGGAGGATCCTCGGAGCACCTGTCAAATTCAGCATGGAGCTGCCACCAGCCCATACCCTGCTCTGTGGGCCACACACAGGTGCCCAAAAACATACACTAGGGCCACAGGGTTGTACCCCCACCCATGGGTGCCATAAGGGTATCCCATGGGCCTGTACACCAAACCAAAAACAGGAAGAGCTGCACTGCCAGGAGTCCAACATGGACTCCTGGGCAGAAAACAATACAGATGAAAAAGGAAAGAGAGGAGGGCACCACTTGGTAGTAAGAAATGTCTATACCTCTATTAAAAGAAAATCTATAAAGATACTTTAGCCTGGAGCAGCCAGTCCATAAAAGATCCCATAGCACCGGGATCTATTCAAACCAATATTCTCCAAAAAACAAAGTGGATCCACTTTGTTAGGAAAGGCGCTTCTCAGTTGGCCCCAATAAATGGTTGCTGTTTGTTGGATAAATGCTCATAGTAACAAAAACTTTAAATGAATGTGAGACAGAAAATGTTTAATGCACATTTCTGAATTGTTGGATGAAAATCTTCTTAATAGATAACACATAGAGCATCCATCGAAAATTGTCCATAATACTATGGTGTTAGTGCCAATGCATTTCGGTGAAAACCTTCATCAGGGCAGTATTACAGCTCAACATGATACATTGTATATTTATTCTATTAACAACAATTTTAGCAATATTATTAACAAAGGTTGCAGAATTCATCATAATGTAACGAATGAAAAACACGTACCCATTCGTGAAAACACATCCGTGTGGAGAATTGGAAGCAAAAGGAAAGGCAATTCAATTAGTATTCTACGGTACTAAAGGGTGTGTCAGTAGTTCAACAAGCTTACAGATACTCCATACCTACATAGGGTCTCTGAACGCCTGGTAAACCTCGTCCCTTGTTAGCAAAACGTAAAAATCTGGAATGAAATATAATTTTAGAACCAGGGGTAAGCCCCTCACTAATTTAAACTAAGCTATAAGTCCTAGGGAGTGTCAAATCTTACCTGACGGTTTGTAAGACGATTCACCCGCAAGTGCAGCGTCCAGCGCGCTTGCGGTGTGAATGATTGTGTATTTAAGGGTAACCATGGAGACGAAGCGAGGCGTCGTGGTCACAAGGAAGCACGTACGCCTCGCGCCCCACCCCCTGGCGTTAGCCCTGGGGCGGGGATATCTCCATGGTTACAAGAAGCTTGTCGATTACAGCCTTCTTAGTAAAACACCAGTGGGTACGATTGTTTATGGGAGCCGGGTTAGTAGTATCAAAAGTACACTCTTAGAACTGGCGGGGAAGCTATTAATACACTCTGTCTCGTGTAAACGAGGATGTATGGGTATTATAACATGACAAAGTGTTAATGGCTATGATGAACATGATTATATCCATTTATTAACTATTCGCATTCATCGCTAGGGTATTAGACGAAATTGGTAGGGGTCATCGGACGGGTATCTAATATAATTGATTACTCCAGTGTTTTGAAATTTTTGGTAGTAGAAAAAAATCGCACACAGAATTTATGTCCATAGCGGTAAAATGAAAATTACTACATTTTAAATGTGTATACCCACTCAAATAGGAGTGAAAAATACTAATCAAACAGTTAACAATAATAAACAGAAAGTCATTTATCACAGCAAATTCTGTCCATCTACATGTGATAACTAGCTCATTTCTCACAACCACGATTAAGCAATTCCAGCCTGAACCTGTTGGGAAAAAATTATTCATTGAGTCCCAATACTTCATAGATAGCACATATAGTTGATCTCTTCATTGAGCCCTCTCGGTGTGAGGGAGCTCAAACGGTCAATCCAAAAGGACTCTCTTTGGTCCATCTTTCTTTGGAAATTCCCATGCATGTCTTTTTTCATGATCACTTCTAGAATCACAAACCGGATTTGGGCTAAGTTATGTTTTTTCTCATCCCAATGTCTTGATACTGCTGAATTCACGTTATGGTTCCTTATGCAAGATCGATGTTCGTTCCATCTATTCTTTGCTGTTCTGATAGTTTGGCCCACATAATATAGTCCGCATGGGCATTTGATAGCGTAAATAACATTTTGGGAGTCACATGTAGCAAAACTCTTAAGTTTAATTGTCTCTCCTGTGTAGGGATGCTTCACTGTCTCTCCTTTTATGACGTAGCTACAATTACTACAATTCAAACACGGGAAAGTGCCAATCTTTGTTGTGAATTTCCCTTTTAAAGTTGGTTTTGTTTGAACCAGTCTGTCCTTTAGATTCTGGCTTCGCTGATATACAAATGTAGGAGTTTCCTTAAACAGTTGTTCAACTCGTTGATCGCATAGAAGCGTATTCCAGTGTTTCTTGATGATACATTTAATGCGATTGCTCTGACGTGAATATTTGGATACGTAAACCAATGGTGGAACTTGCTCTTGTTTCGTGTTGACCATCAATAGGTCTTCCCTCCTCTGGGTGGCTACCCGGGATTGGGCTGCGTGTACTTCCTCATCTGAATATCCTCTATCCAAAAACTTTTTGCCCATCTCTAAGATGGCTTCCTGATAATCCTCTGGGTCACTTACAAGTCTTTTCACCCTCAGCATTTGACTGTATGGGAGATTCTTTATGAGGCTTGGCTGATGGAAGCTAAGGCGATGAAGTAGATTATTACGGTCTGTTGGTTTACGAAAAATGGTGGTCTGGTATCCCATGGTGGTGATCTTGATGTCTACATCCAAAAAGTGGATGTTGCTGAATGAGTATTCATGAGTGAATTGTATTCGCGCATCAATGTTGTTCAGGTATTCAAAGAAATTTAGCAATTCTTCCTCTGTATCTCTCCATATTCCAAATATATCGTCGATATATCTTATCCAGAGGCCCAATTTAGAATACCAATTCTTATTCTTTAGTATGTTTTCCGATTCAAATTTATGCATAAAGGAATTTGCATAGGAGGGGGCCATTGTGGCTCCCATAGCTGTACCTGCCACTTGAAGATAATATTCATCCTTGTATCGAAAATAAGAGTTGTTACTAATGAATTCAAGGAGTACCATTATAAACTCTTTCTGGGCTGGTATTTCTTCTGCATTTAGTAGCATCCACTCTACAGCCTCTCCCCCTAAATCGTGCGGGATCGACGTGTAGAGGCTCTTGACGTCGATTGTGAAGCATATATTCTGGGCTTCAAATCTGGTGGAATTCAACAATTGTAAGAAGTGGGTTGAGTCCTTAATGTATGTATTTGTTCCTTGAATCAGTGGTTGCAAGAAGAAATCTACATATTTGCCTAAAGGTTCTAATATGCTATTCATTCCTGCCACAATTGGTCTCCCAGGTGGACTAACCGGATCTTTGTGTACCTTTGGCAGTGTGTAGAAGTGTGGTATTTTAGGGTAAGCATTTGTCAAAAATTTCTTCGTATGGTGATTTATCCACTCCAGTTCTTCCGCCTTGTCAAGCAAATTCTTTAAATTGTCTCTTATCTCTGGTGTCGGATCATGTGGCAATTTGGCATAAGTATTAGTGTCACTAAGTTGCCTTTCACACTCTTGTTCATATTCTTGTGTGTTTAACAGAACAAGACCTCCTCCTTTGTCTGCAGCCCTTATTGTAATCGACGAGTCTCCATATAAATCTCGTATCAATTTTAATTCATGAGGTTTCATGTTTCGTGGTGAATGTCCTTTAAACTTGAGTTTTTCAAAATCTCTTGTCACCTGTTTTTGGAAAATTTCAATAGAAGGTACACTTATTGGAGGAATGAACGTGCTTTTACTTCTAAATTCTTTCAGCTCTGTTTCTTCTTTGGCTTGTTGGTCTTCCAACTCGTTGAAGAACACTTTAAGTTTCATCTTTCTGATTAGTTTGTAAAGTTCTATTTTGGACTCAAACAGTGTACTGTCATACGTAGGGACAAAACTTAATCCTTTCTGCAGTGTCTCTGTTTCTTTACTAGTTAATACCCTTGCGGAAAGATTCATCACTATGTTTTCTTTTGTTGTAACCTCGTGTTGGGTTTCCCTCTTTGTTTTTCTCTTCCCCCTTCGAGTTCTCCTCTTCCTCTGTCTAAAAAAGGGGCAGCAACGTTTCTTGATGGTGCTTCTTCAGTTGCTCTCGAGGAGCTGGAAGTACTTGCCGTGCTGGCCTCTTCCCGACTTGTAGGTTCACTCTCGATATCTGCACCTGAGCTGGATGTCTCACTAGAATTCGTGGGTCTGGGTTTCCTTAGTGGTGGAGGATACTTATCCATCCAGTTGTACACTTCATCCTTTAAATAGTCGTAAGTGTCTCTTTTGAATTTCCGGATTTTTTTAGATTCTAATGCAGCTTTGTATTCCACCAATTTTTCATTAATATCTTGCAAGATTGCATCTACTTCTTCCCTGGTTAAGGTTGCCGTTAAAGCTGCTTCAATCTCTTGAATCTCCTTATTAAGACCGGCTAAATCTTTTGCCAACTCCTGTATGGTCAGTAATATCAGATCTAGTGAGCATTTATTGAGTATTGCTTCCCATTTCTTTACGAAAGTCTTACTTTCCTTGCATAATGTGGGGCGTAATTGAATGCGTAGTCCCCTTGGAATTCGTTGACTCTTATGGTATCTTCCTAAGGTTATTGCATGTAGTTTGCGATTTATTTCTTTACGTATAAGGTACTCTAGTTGTTTAACCTGTTGTGTGGGATCTTGGAGTTTGCTGTTCCCAGTTCCGAAACCACTGTCTTTTATAAGACCCAATATAACATTTGCTTCTTCTGTCGAAAAGCCCAATGTGTCAGCCCGATTTGTGGTCAGGGCTTCGATGTCTGTGTAAGACATCCTAATTTTTACTTCAAATGTTATTTGCGTATTTATGTATTGAAACTTCTTAAGCTGTGTGCTCCGCCTCTTTGTGCCAAGTAGGAAAACAGATGAAAAAGGAAAGAGAGGAGGGCACCACTTGGTAGTAAGAAATGTCTATACCTCTATTAAAAGAAAATCTATAAAGATACTTTAGCCTGGAGCAGCCAGTCCATAAAAGATCCCATAGCACCGGGATCTATTCAAACCAATATTCTCCAAAAAACAAAGTGGATCCACTTTGTTAGGAAAGGCGCTTCTCAGTTGGCCCCAATAAATGGTTGCTGTTTGTTGGATAAATGCTCATAGTAACAAAAACTTTAAATGAATGTGAGACAGAAAATGTTTAATGCACATTTCTGAATTGTTGGATGAAAATCTTCTTAATAGATAACACATAGAGCATCCATCGAAAATTGTCCATAATACTATGGTGTTAGTGCCAATGCATTTCGGTGAAAACCTTCATCAGGGCAGTATTACAGCTCAACATGATACATTGTATATTTATTCTATTAACAACAATTTTAGCAATATTATTAACAAAGGTTGCAGAATTCATCATAATGTAACGAATGAAAAACACGTACCCATTCGTGAAAACACATCCGTGTGGAGAATTGGAAGCAAAAGGAAAGGCAATTCAATTAGTATTCTACGGTACTAAAGGGTGTGTCAGTAGTTCAACAAGCTTACAGATACTCCATACCTACATAGGGTCACTGAACGCCTGGTAAACCTCGTCCCTTGTTAGCAAAACGTACAAATCTGGAATGAAATATAATTTTAGAACCAGGGGTAAGCCCCTCACTAATTTAAACTAAGCTATAAGTCCTAGGGAGTGTCAAATCTTACCTGACGGTTTGTAAGACGATTCACCCGCAAGTGCAGCGTCCAGCGCGCTTGCGGTGTGAATGATTGTGTATTTAAGGGTAACCATGGAGACGAAGCGAGGCGTCGTGGTCACAAGGAAGCACGTACGCCTCGCGCCCCACCCCCTGGCGTTAGCCCTGGGGCGGGGATATCTCCATGGTTACAAGAAGCTTGTCGATTACAGCCTTCTTAGTAAAACACCAGTGGGTACGATTGTTTATGGGAGCCGGGTTAGTAGTATCAAAAGTACACTCTTAGAACTGGCGGGGAAGCTATTAATACACTCTGTCTCGTGTAAACGAGGATGTATGGGTATTATAACATGACAAAGTGTTAATGGCTATGATGAACATGATTATATCCATTTATTAACTATTCGCATTCATCGCTGGGGTATTAAACGAAATTGGTAGGGGTCATCGGACGGGTATCTAATATAATTAATTACTCCAGTGTTTTGAAATTTTTGGTAGTAGAAAAAAATCGCACACAGAATTTATGTCCATAGCGGTAAAATGAAAATTACTACATTTTAAATGTGTATACCCACTCAAATAGGAGTGAAAAATACTAATCAAACAGTTAACAATAATAAACAGAAAGTCATTTATCACAGCAAATTCTGTCCATCTACATGTGATAACTAGCTCATTTCTCACAACCACGATTAAGCAATTCCAGCCTGAACCTGTTGGGAAAAAATTATTCATTGAGTCCCAATACTTCATAGATAGCACATATAGTTGATCTCTTCATTGAGCCCTCTCGGTGTGAGGGAGCTCAAACGGTCAATCCAAAAGGACTCTCTTTGGTCCATCTTTCTTTGGAAATTCCCATGCATGTCTTTTTTCATGATCACTTCTAGAATCACAAACCGGATTTGGGCTAAGTTATGTTTTTTCTCATCCCAATGTCTTGATACTGCTGAATTCACGTTATGGTTCCTTATGCAAGATCGATGTTCGTTCCATCTATTCTTTGCTGTTCTGATAGTTTGGCCCACATAATATAGTCCGCATGGGCATTTGATAGCGTAAATAACAGCTTAAGAAGTTTCAATACATAAATACGCAAATAACATTTGAAGTAAAAATTAGGATGTCTTACACAGACATCGAAGCCCTGACCACAAATCGGGCTGACACATTGGGCTTTTCGACAGAAGAAGCAAATGTTATATTGGGTCTTATAAAAGACAGTGGTTTCGGAACTGGGAACAGCAAACTCCAAGATCCCACACAACAGGTTAAACAACTAGAGTACCTTATACGTAAAGAAATAAATTGCAAACTACATGCAATAACCTTAGGAAGATACCATAAGAGTCAACGAATTCCAAGGGGACTACGCATTCAATTACGCCCCACATTATGCAAGGAAAGTAAGACTTTCGTAAAGAAATGGGAAGCAATACTCAATAAATGCTCACTAGATCTGATATTACTGACCATACAGGAGTTGGCAAAAGATTTAGCCGGTCTTAATAAGGAGATTCAAGAGATTGAAGCAGCTTTAACGGCAACCTTAACCAGGGAAGAAGTAGATGCAATCTTGCAAGATATTAATGAAAAATTGGTGGAATACAAAGCTGCATTAGAATCTAAAAAAATCCGGAAATTCAAAAGAGACACTTACGACTATTTAAAGGATGAAGTGTACAACTGGATGGATAAGTATCCTCCACCACTAAGGAAACCCAGACCCACGAATTCTAGTGAGACATCCAGCTCAGGTGCAGATATCGAGAGTGAACCTACAAGTCGGGAAGAGGCCAGCACGGCAAGTACTTCCAGCTCCTCGAGAGCAACTGAAGAAGCACCATCAAGAAACGTTGCTGCCCCTTTTTTAGACAGAGGAAGAGGAGAACTCGAAGGGGGAAGAGAAAAACAAAGAGGGAAACCCAACACGAGGTTACAACAAAAGAAAACATAGTGATGAATCTTTCCGCAAGGGTATTAACTAGTAAAGAAACAGAGACACTGCAGAAAGGATTAAGTTTTGTCCCTACGTATGACAGTACACTGTTTGAGTCCAAAATAGAACTTTACAAACTAATCAGAAAGATGAAACTTAAAGTGTTCTTCAACGAGTTGGAAGACCAACAAGCCAAAGAAGAAACAGAGCTGAAAGAATTTAGAAGTAAAAGCACGTTCATTCCTCCAATAAGTGTACCTTCTATTGAAATTTTCCAAAAACAGGTGACAAGAGATTTTGAAAAACTCAAGTTTAAAGGACATTCACCACGAAACATGAAACCTCATGAATTAAAATTGATACGAGATTTATATGGAGACTCGTCGATTACAATAAGGGCTGCAGACAAAGGAGGAGGTCTTGTTCTGTTAAACACACAAGAATATGAACAAGAGTGTGAAAGGCAACTTAGTGACACTAATACTTATGCCAAATTGCCACATGATCCGACACCAGAGATAAGAGACAATTTAAAGAATTTGCTTGACAAGGCGGAAGAATTGGAGTGGATAAATCACCATACGAAGAAATTTTTGACAAATGCTTACCCTAAAATACCACACTTCTACACACTGCCAAAGGTACACAAAGATCCGGTTAGTCCACCTGGGAGACCAATTGTGGCAGGAATGAATAGCATATTAGAACCTTTAGGCAAATATGTAGATTTCTTCTTGCAACCACTGATTCAAGGAACAAATACATACATTAAGGACTCAACCCACTTCTTACAATTGTTGAATTCCACCAGATTTGAAGCCCAGAATATATGCTTCACAATCGACGTCAAGAGCCTCTACACGTCGATCCCGCACGATTTAGGGGGAGAGGCTGTAGAGTGGATGCTACTAAATGCAGAAGAAATACCAGCCCAGAAAGAGTTTATAATGGTACTCCTTGAATTCATTAGTAACAACTCTTATTTTCGATACAAGGATGAATATTATCTTCAAGTGGCAGGTACAGCTATGGGAGCCACAATGGCCCCCTCCTATGCAAATTCCTTTATGCATAAATGTGAATCGGAAAACATACTAAAGAATAAGAATTGGTATTCTAAATTGGGCCTCTGGATAAGATATATCGACGATATATTTGGAATATGGAGAGATACAGAGGAAGAATTGCTAAATTTCTTTGAATACCTGAACAACATTGATGCGCGAATACAATTCACTCATGAATACTCATTCAGCAACATCCACTTTTTGGATGTAGACATCAAGATCACCACCATGGGATACCAGACCACCATTTTTCGTAAACCAACAGACCGTAATAATCTACTTCATCGCCTTAGCTTCCATCAGCCAAGCCTCATAAAGAATCTCCCATACAGTCAAATGCTGAGGGTGAAAAGACTTGTAAGTGACCCAGAGGATTATCAGGAAGCCATCTTAGAGATGGGCAAAAAGTTTTTGGATAGAGGATATTCAGATGAGGAAGTACACGCAGCCCAATCCCGGGTAGCCACCCAGAGGAGGGAAGACCTATTGATGGTCAACACGAAACAAGAGCAAGTTCCACCATTGGTTTACGTATCCAAATATTCACGTCAGAGCAATCGCATTAAATGTATCATCAAGAAACACTGGAATACGCTTCTATGCGATCAACGAGTTGAACAACTGTTTAAGGAAACTCCTACATTTGTATATCAGCGAAGCCAGAATCTAAAGGACAGACTGGTTCAAACAAAACCACCTTTAAAAGGGAAATTCACAACAAAGATTGGCACTTTCCCGTGTTTGAATTGTAGTAATTGTAGCTACGTCATAAAAGGAGAGACAGTGAAGCATCCCTACACAGGAGAGACAATTAAACTTAAGAGTTTTGCTACATGTGACTCCCAAAATGTTATTTACGCTATCAAATGCCCATGCGGACTATATTATGTGGGCCAAACTATCAGAACAGCAAAGAATAGATGGAACGAACATCGATCTTGCATAAGGAACCATAACGTGAATTCAGCAGTATCAAGACATTGGGATGAGAAAAAACATAACTTAGCCCAAATCCGGTTTGTGATTCTAGAAGTGATCATGAAAAAAGACATGCATGGGAATTTCCAAAGAAAGATGGACCAAAGAGAGTCCTTTTGGATTGACCGTTTGAGCTCCCTCACACCGAGAGGGCTCAATGAAGAGATCAACTATATGTGCTATCTATGAAGTATTGGGACTCAATGAATAATTTTTTCCCAACAGGTTCAGGCTGGAATTGCTTAATCGTGGTTGTGAGAAATGAGCTAGTTATCACATGTAGATGGACAGAATTTGCTGTGATAAATGACTTTCTGTTTATTATTGTTAACTGTTTGATTAGTATTTTTCACTCCTATTTGAGTGGGTATACACATTTAAAATGTAGTAATTTTCATTTTACCGCTATGGACATAAATTCTGTGTGCGATTTTTTTCTACTACCAAAAATTTCAAAACACTGGAGTAATTAATTATATTAGATACCCGTCCGATGACCCCTACCAATTTCGTTTAATACCCCAGCGATGAATGCAAATAGTTAATAAATGGATATAATCATGTTCATCATAGCCATTAACACTTTGTCATGTTATAATACCCATACATCCTCGTTTACACGAGACAGAGTGTATTAATAGCTTCCCCGCCAGTTCTAAGAGTGTACTTTTGATACTACTAACCCGGCTCCCATAAACAATCGTACCCACTGGTGTTTTACTAAGAAGGCTGTAATCGACAAGCTTCTTGTAACCATGGAGATATCCCCGCCCCAGGGCTAACGCCAGGGGGTGGGGCGCGAGGCGTACGTGCTTCCTTGTGACCACGACGCCTCGCTTCGTCTCCATGGTTACCCTTAAATACACAATCATTCACACCGCAAGCGCGCTGGACGCTGCACTTGCGGGTGAATCGTCTTACAAACCGTCAGGTAAGATTTGACACTCCCTAGGACTTATAGCTTAGTTTAAATTAGTGAGGGGCTTACCCCTGGTTCTAAAATTATATTTCATTCCAGATTTTTACGTTTTGCTAACAAGGGACGAGGTTTACCAGGCGTTCAGAGACCCTATGTAGGTATGGAGTATCTGTAAGCTTGTTGAACTACTGACACACCCTTTAGTACCGTAGAATACTAATTGAATTGCCTTTCCTTTTGCTTCCAATTCTCCACACGGATGTGTTTTCACGAATGGGTACGTGTTTTTCATTCGTTACATTATGATGAATTCTGCAACCTTTGTTAATAATATTGCTAAAATTGTTGTTAATAGAATAAATATACAATGTATCATGTTGAGCTGTAATACTGCCCTGATGAAGGTTTTCACCGAAATGCATTGGCACTAACACCATAGTATTATGGACAATTTTCGATGGATGCTCTATGTGTTATCTATTAAGAAGATTTTCATCCAACAATTCAGAAATGTGCATTAAACATTTTCTGTCTCACATTCATTTAAAGTTTTTGTTACTATGAGCATTTATCCAACAAACAGCAACCATTTATTGGGGCCAACTGAGAAGCGCCTTTCCTAACAAAGTGGATCCACTTTGTTTTTTGGAGAATATCAGAAAACAATACAGAACACAAAAGACAAAGGACTACAGGACAAGGACAGGGAGGCCCTGTCCCTCCAATGCATTTCCAGTATCACAGGCGGTGCAGCTGGGGGAGTTCCTGGCGTCATTCGATTTGGAGGATGCTTACTTCCACATCCCGATGAGGCCAAACCATCGCCAGTTCCTGCACTTTCTGATCAGGGACGATCATTACCAGTTCTGTGTCCTCCCGTTTGGGCTGAAGTCTGTGCCTAGAACGTTCACAAAATGCCTAGCTCCAGTCGCTTCTTCCTCCGCAGGGAGGGGCATCATGTGTACCCGTACCTGGTTGACTGTTTGGTACGGGGGCTGTCGCCGGAAATGGCATTGAAGTCTCTCCAGACCTCCTTGAATCTGTTACAATGGCTGGGCTTTGCAGTAAAGTTTGCTAAATTCTTTCTGATGCCATCCAGAGAATTGTTTTTTCTCGGTGCCCAGTTTCTCACACAGGACAATCTGGTGAAGCCGTCGGAAGAGAGAGTGGTGAAGTTGCAGTCCAGAGCGGCCGAATCAGGACAAGGAACAGTGGTCTTGGTCCGCAGTTACATGTCACTGCTGGGGTCCATGGCGTCCTGCATCCCTCTTATCCCGAACTGTCACTTGTTCATGCGACCGGTGCAGGAATTTCTCGCAGACAGGCGGTTGCAGAGTCAAGGGTTATGGTCGGACAAGGTGGTCATCTCCAAGGTACTGGTGGAAGCCCTGAGATGGTGGGCATGCACAGACAATCTGGTATGCGTCATGCCCCTGCTGGAGCCGGATTTTGAGTTCGCGATAGAGGCTGAAGCCTCCCAGGTGGTTTGGGGGGCGCACCTCGACCAGTCGCAGGTCCAGGGCCTTTGGTCTTGGGAGGAGGCAGTATTGGACATCAACGTGCTGGAGTTGTGAGCGGTGCACTGGGCCCTGAAATCTGTTCTCCCTCGCATCCAAGGCGCGGTGGTTTGAGTGTTCACAGACAGTACCATCACAATGTTCTATTTAAGGAAGCAGGGCGGCACGCATTCTCAGCTCTTGTCCAGAGAGGCCCAGAAGGTGTGGCACTGGGCCATTGCTCGGAGAATTCACATTACGGCGTGCCATCTGCCGGGGGTCCAGAATGTGCAGGCAGACACTCTCAGCAGAGACGGGGAGCAGTTGCACGAGTGGACGCTGAAGAAGGAGCAGGTGACGAAGATCTTCAGGAAGTGGGGGTTTCCCCCCTCTCGACTTGTTTGCCAAGCCAAAGAACAAGCAGTACCCATTGTTTGCCAGCAGAGTGGCTCATCCAGGGTCAAAAGGAGACGCGTTCTCGTGGATGGGCCTCTTCGGGTATGCGTTTCCTCTGTTTCCGCTGCTTCGATGGACAATCCAGTGGGTGCGCAAATACCCGTGCAGAATAATCTTGATCGCCCCATTCCGGCCCAGACAGACGTGGTTCTCAGATCTCCTTCATCTAGCGGTGGAAGAGCAGCTTCGTCTGGGGGCAGAACAGGATCTGCTATCGCAGGACGAAGGGAGAGTGTGGCATCACAATCCAGCATCTCTCTGCCTGGCTCCTGGCCCCTGACCACTCAAGTATGGTCATTTAGGTATTTTACAAGAGTGCCATCGGATCCTGGATGCAACAAGGGCGCCTTCCACTAATGTCTCTTACAGTAGAAAATGGCTGAGATTCTGTGCCTGGTGTGAGCAGCAGCTGGGGGTGCAGCCATTGGAGTTTACACCAGCCCAGGTTCTTCCATACCTGCTGCATATGGTGCAGGGGGACCCTGGCGTTGTCTTCAGGAAAGGTGCATTTAGCAGCGATTTCCAGATTCACCAGACGGTGCCATGATACTCCTCTGTTTAGTGACAGATTGGTTAAGCATTTTGTGAAAAGACTTTTTCTGACATTTCCCCAAAGTGGTTCTCTCTGCTCTCATGAAACCTCAGTTTGAGCCCATGTCGACGGCGTCCTTGAAGTTCCTTGCGTGGAAAGCCGTGTTTCTGGTGGCAATCACACCTGCCAGGAGGATTTCAGAGCTTCAGGCGCTGGTCATTGACCCACCGTACCTGCCATTCATGAGGGACAAGGTTCTCCTGTCTACTAATCCCCACTACATACCAAAAGTGCCTTCGGCCTTTCACAAACACGCTACAATTGCCCTGCCCTCATTCTTCGCTAAGGCGACCACGCCGGTGGAGAAAGCCCTGCATTCCCTAGACGTTAAGAGGGCGCTGAAGTTTTATCTGGCCCGTACTCAGGACTTCAGGCAGTCGAAACAGCTGTTTGTGGCATTTGGTCCGTCCAGCAAGGGAGGATCCATTTCCAAGCAAGGTCTTTCCCTTTGGGTCTCGTCCATGATTTCATTTTGTTACGAAAAGGCTCGCAAGCCCTTGAGGGGCAATCCTGAAGCCCATTCTACAAGGTCCACGGCATCGTCGTCGGCGCTTTGTGCTGGAATCCCGCTCATTGACATTTGCCAGGCGGCTTCTTGGGCGGTGACGCATACCTTCTCCAGACACTATTGTCTGGGTCAGCAACATGTGGAAGATATACAGGTGGGACGGGCGGTCCTTCAAAGCCTGTTTCAATAAGGTAAGCCCCGCAGCTTTCGGGGGTTTGTGTTTTACTCTATCACTTGCTGGTTCTGTTATGTTGTTGATGTTATTTGTTATGTTCGTGGTTATGGCCTGGGGGAATGGGTTTGGTTTGCCTGTCATGCACCTCCAAGGGTTGTTTGTACTGCTATGTAATCAATTCACAGCATGTGAATCCATGAAAGATCCAATGCTGCAGAAGGGAGTAGTTTCTTACCTGTAACTCCATTTCTCCAGCGTTGGCATCTTTCATGGATTCACATGCGCCTGTCGGCCTCCCTGTGCAGGAAAACCGTGCTTCGGGTTTCCTCTACTTTGGAGGTTAAAATCTGAGAAGCCGTGGGGGTGGGGCTATTTATACCGGACGTCCTATTGGGTAGCCTAAAGCATCCAAAAAGGACATCGATAGGACACTAAGGTGTCGAAGTTTTTCATAGGGAAACGCTAGGTCAAAGTTACTGAGGTTTCCCAGCATGACGACGGTAAATATTCACAGCATGTGAATCCATGAAGGATACCAACACTGGAGAAATTGAGTTACAGGTAAGAAACTACTCCCATCCCCCTGGTTCTTCAATCTTTACATGGCACCTCTGGCCTGCAGGATCTCTGCATTCACCGCCAACTTTCAGTGTTATACAGATGACACACAGATCTCTTTCAGGCTACCCTCGGCCTCCTCCTCACTCATTCCTGACTGTCTGACCGCAATTCAGTCTTGGTGTGCTGCAAACGATCACTGTCTTAGTGCCAGCAAGACAGAGATTATCCTCATTGGGACCCCTGCTCCCCCCTTCCCATTTTCACTCTGGCCGACCTCCCTTGGCCCTGCGCCCTCACCCACTAGTGAGGCCAGAAATCTGGGGGTTATCTTCGACTCCACTCTCTCCTTCTCCTCTCACAGCTCAGACATCTCTAAAAAGTCACACTAGCAGCTGCACCTCCTCAGAGGTACACTACGTTTTTTCACTTTCCCCCAGAGGCCTACCTTTCTCTCTCCCCCTCCCTTGCTAACTTTCCTTTGCAGATGGGGAGCAGGTGCAGGTGGATCTAGGTCAGCTGGCCTAAGCCCTGCCCACCTGGTGGCTTCCTGTCTGCTGCTCTTTTTCACCACTTAGCAAGCCCCGCCCAGCTGGTGCCTTCCTGCTTGCTGCTCTTTTTCACCACTTAGCAAGCCCCGCCCACCTGGTGCCTTCCTGCTTGCCGCTCTTTTTCCCTACTTAAGGAGCCCTCCAGCCTCTTTTCCTTTGCAGATGGGGAGCAGTTGCAAGTGGATCTAGGTCACCTGGCCTAAGCCCCGCCCATCTGGGGCCTTCCTGCCTGCCGCTCTTTTTCACCACTTAGCAAGCCCCGGCCATCTGGTGCTTTGCTGCTTGCCGCTCTTTTTCCCTACTTAAGGAGCCCTGCAGCCTCTTTTCCTTTGCAGACGGGGAGCAGGTGCAAGTGGATCTAGGTCACCTGGCCTAAGCACCACCCACCTCCTTTCCTGCTCTTAACTATTAGATCAAGGGCGCCTCTCACCGGGCATCCTAAGCGAAGGGCAGACGAAGAAAAGGGCAATTCCTATTTGGACCAGGAGTACCCAGGGCCCGACCCCCTGCTCAGACAGCAGGTAAGCATGCACCAACATGTGTTACTCCCTCTGTCCCCACAGGCAATCCCCACCCCCTCTGGCCCCCCCATGATGTTCCCTTGTGCCCCCACCATTCTCGCACACAGGTGTTGCCTGTTTTGCTTGATTCTTCTACCTTGCTCCCCCCTCAACTCCCTCAAGCCTACTTCTGCAGGGGTCTGTCCTGATACATTCTGGCTTCACCATCACCGTCTTGTGGCCAATGCTGGATTTGACTTTTATGGACTTCATTCATTCACGGTGCTTCACCCTTTCTCAACTCTCATGCTGGACTTCCTTTGCATCTTGTACTCATGGTGGCCCTGAATCATGCTGTTCCCATCTTCATCTTGTATCCTGGCTTGCAGCATTATGGCCCTCATTAGGACTCCGGCAGAAAACCATGGTGCTATTAGCACCATGGTCGATGCCGGAGTCCGCCATGGCGGAATGGGGAATTACCACCCCATTCCAAGGTTGGTAGGGCGGTAATTCCCCATGCCGCCATGGCCCTTCCCCATTCCCATTTTTGGCCCATAGGGCTCAATGGGAATGGGGAAGACGCTAATTACGGTACCACAAATTGCGGTACCGTAATTAGCACCAAGGTCCCTTTGCGGGTTCCTACTTTAACGGTTGGTAAAACCAGCCGTTAAGGTTGGGTCCCGCAAAGGGACTTTGTAATTAGGCGCTAGGTGTTTAACGGCGCCGCAGCCTTTTACGGCGCCGTTAAACACTTAGCGCCAGGGTCATAATGAGGGCCAATGTGTTACTTCTGACTTCTGCAATTGTATTCACTCTCCTCTCTTGCTTCTTCACTCTTTTGACTGCTAACTCTCTGTTCTCTCCTCCTTTCTAATCCCCTTACTTTCTTCTATGCACTTACTCTATCAGAATTGTCCCTGGACCTAGTATGATAGCAACTCGTCTGTCTCCTCCCCCATCCCCTTACTGGTTTTTTCCTCCCAACCGCCCCTCCAGCACTATCTGAAATGTCGTCAGGTCTAGTATGATAGTCGCTTGTTTTGTTGCTCCCCTACCTTTCTGCACCCTTCTCCCTCACCTCTTGTTTTCTCCGGTTCTACCAGAAATGTTGTCAGGGCTAGTACGGTAGTCGCCTGTCTGTTTCTATTTCCTTTCCACTCTCCCCCACCCTTCCTTATCTATGTCTTAGCTCTTGCACTATCTGAAATGTTGTCAGGCTGAGTACGATAGTTAATTTCACATCCTTACTGTTCCTCGCCTGTAAAAATGTCATTGTATTTTCCCTTGTTCCCTCCCTTGCCTTGAAGCACTATGAAACACATTGTGTATAGGCGCTATATAAGTAACCATCATATCATTCCCTCTTCCTTCTCTTCCCGAACTCTGCTCCGTTTTTGCTGACTGGTCGCCTGGTGCACCTACAGAGCCTCACAGGTCCCAGGCTCCACCGCCAGTCTTTGCAATTGCCCCCAGGCCTTTGCACTCTGCTCACCACTACTGCACTTCTTGAATTCGTTCCATGTGAAGGTTAACCTCTCTGCACTTAACCCAGGGCACTGCTTGACTGTGCACACTTGTTACCTTCCCCACCCTTTCACTTCCTGCCTGTGTACTTACATTACCTAGAATGCACTAGGCCTAGTCTGCTTGGCTTAGTACAGTAGTTTTGTTTCATTTTGTTCTTCTCCTCCCCTCTCCTATCATCTCACTTTGTGTCATGCACTTGCATTATCTGTAACGCCACTGGCCTAGTATGGTAGTCTAAGGATTGTGTGTCTCCTATCTCTCCTCCCCCTTCGCCTTCCATCCTATCATGAACTTCACTAGTAGTAATGCCGTCAGGCCTAGTATACTAGTAATTTTTGTTAGATCATTCGGAAACTTCAACCCTTAAGAATGACTCTGTATTCTCCTGTTCCCTTCCCACCTTGAAGCGATTTGAAGCACTTCACTTGTGTATAAGTGCTTTACAAATTTACAATTACAAGGCCACCAACTTCAGGGCTAGTTAAAGGTGGTGGACATGCCCTTCAATGGCAACGATCTGTTCTGTAAAACGGACGAAACATTGCAAGCCATAAAAACCAGTACAGACATGGCATGCTCCAACAAAAGCGCCAGTCCTTTTGATTGGGGAAAACCCATTTCCCCAGAACTACACAGGAGTTTCGGCCATCAAACCAGTCCCCATCATCATCCTACAAGTCCCCTTCCTATGCAACATCAGAGGCATATAGGAAAACATCACTGTTTTACAGGGGAAACCAACGCCGGTGAGGCTCGTCTCACTCTAGGGGGGCAGTTGGCAAAACAAACCTGATCCACCTCGGGTCCAGCCACCCCACTTTCACAGCCCAGTAGGGGCAGGGGAGAAGGCTGTCCTAATTTGTCCATGAGTGGCGCATCAGCACCACAGACAAGTTGGGTGCTATCCCTTCTCCGGCAGGGTCACACGCTGGAGTTAGTCAAATGACCTCCCACCATTCCTCCACAACAACAAAAGGCAGAAAAGCAAATACATCTGCTGCAACAGGTGGTGCAAGCACTGTTATTCAAGGATGCCATTGAAACAGTAACACACGACCAATGGGGACAAGGTGTCTATTCACGATACTTACTGGTAAGGCAAAAGCCTGGGGGTTGAAGACCAATACAAGACCTCAGAGTGTTAAACACATTGCTAAAGACTGAAACCTTCAGAATGGTGATGAAGGTTCTAGCAGAGCTGCAAGAGGGGGGGGGGGGTTCTGGCATCTGTAGACCTAGAGGACGCGTATTTACAGATCCCCATCCACAAGCAGCACCGCCACTACCTACGTTTTATAGTCGTGGGATACCACTTCCAATTCAAGGCCTTACCATTCGGCTTCTGATCAGCCCAGACGGTCTTCACCAAGTGCCTGGCACCAGTGGTTACCCATCTGCAACGAGCGGGCACACACATCATTCCCTATCTGGGCATCTGGCTGGTAAGAGCGGCTTCCTTTGACATGGTGACAAAATACACCACTCTCCCCATTCAATGCCTACAGTCTCTCGGATCCTCGATGAACTATCCAGAATCCTGTCTCATCCCATCTGAATAGGTGCTCAATTTGGTGCATGCCTAGACACGCAATCTTGCAGGGTGACCCTGTCGGAGGAGAGGATTCAAGCCTTCTTTACATACAGGTAAAGGTCCAGCTATAACACTGCCAAGGGGGGCGTACGTATCAGTTGTGCAAGTAATGTGGTGATGCCTAGAGTGACGTGGTAGGTCACAATGGGAGTGGAACGTCATTATGCACTGCTTGCATAAGGGGACATCGAAGCAGCCGCAGAGCAAGAAGCCCCTCAGGGGAACTAAATAAAGCGTGGGTGATTTGGGCGTAGTAATGGATAGTTCTATAGCGTGGGCACTGGGGGATTGCAAGGGGACTTAGGGGGGGCAACGTGGTAGGGGGGCTTTTGAGCAATATGTGAACAGAAGATAAGCCATTTTCTTGTAGGTCCATATTAGGAAAGCATTTCTCACAGATTGCTTATAATAAAAGAGCTGCAGGCCTTTTTGTGGCAGCAGTATATATTTCTTGACCATTCAGCAGAAATATTGCACGGCTGAAGTTTACCACGAATCCACTCCAAGAGATACTTTCGAGGCCAATGAGCTAGGCACCTGTGTGCACGAGGAGAATTGACAGAGAAATCGAAATCAAATAGAATTCATTAAAATCCAGCCACTGTGTGTTTTTCAGACTACAATTGCAGCAAGGCGTAAGAAGGGACCTGGGGGTCAGAGCATTGGGGTAGAGGTTATGGGGCGCACAACAGGGAGCCAATCGGGAGAGGGAGTTTTTGGTGTCCCTAGGGTGCAACATTGTATAGTATCCTCGCTGATGTCCACGGGGCACATCATTGGTCAGGTTCAGTGTTAATGTCTTGCCCCTTGTCATCTCAAGATGCCCTATCCAATCAGCGTTTTAGTAGTTTAGCCCTTTGTATATTGGGCACTGACAACCAATGGGTAAACCAGTGTTGTTTTGACTGATCAGCACACTAACTTAATTTTGGGTGGTGTGGGAAGGTTTGTGATGTTACGAGGGGTGTTAATGTAATTTCTGGCCAAGATGCGTATTGTCCAATAAGGGTCACTTAACATATATTTGTTTGTAAGGGACCAACATAGTCCCACCAATCAGCTCCTGTGACCGGCCTTAAAAATGTAATTAAAATGTTGTATGGTCATTTTGCAAATTATGTTTAAAATGTTGAGCTGCAGTGTGTGGCGTCCACAGCTCATTTCATTCAGTTCAGTTCCACAGTGCTGTCTAAACTGTGCTTGCCAGCTGTTTGGGTCCAAAACATTTGCGTTACTTCTTGTTTGGTGTACGCTCTGTTTCTTGGATTACTATTTTCCTTGGAGCTACATTTGGTGGAGGTCCCCTGGTACACTGTGGAGGACCAGGCGAGATCCTCACTTCCCTCTACAAGTTGAGGGTATTCTTGCCGCACTCATGAAGGTGTGGGGCAGGCAGGCTGAAGCAGTTCAAAGTGCATTAACGAGGAGCCCTCGAGATGCTGAGTTTGCAAAAGGTCTGCCTGGTCCGGAACCTGTGCTCAAGGGGAAGTGTAGGCCGTGGGGGAAGGCTCAGTGCAGAGAGGACATTGAGGATCTCTAGAGCACGTGAGTGTACCCTTGCATGAATGCGCCAGCATTTTTTATTGGTGTATAGGATGCATCCTACAGGAGGAGGACGATTGGCCGCAGGAGTCGTAGATATTAGTTCTAGTAGGGCGAGGGTGTGTAGCGGGGTCATCTGTAGTAGAACAGAGAAGTTTGTAGATGTGGCAGACTTCCATTAGATGGAGCTGTGCGTAGTTCAGGCTATTGTATAGTTGCATATTTTTTTCTGTTGTATTGTTAAGGTAAGCACTGATTTGTGTTGAGGGGCGCGTGCAGTAGAGTAGAATTATTGAGGTATATTGTGCTGGCCCAGGAGGGAAGGGCAGGCGTAAAGGTCGTGCTGTAAATAATAGTGCTTAGTGATTGTTTAAGTTGTTTGGTGGGCCGAGGAGGAGAAGGGGCCAGGTAGCGGTAGAATACAATAAGCTAATTGGAGGATAGAATTGTGTGAGCCTGAGGAGAGGGCCATTGGGTGTTGTTTTGGTGGGATTGATGTGGATGGAAGGTGTGAATGTGGGAGAGGAGTGGAGTGTTGAATGAGGGTATATGGGGGTGTGAAGTGAATATGTTTTGGAAAAAGATAAATTGAGACTGGTACAAGTGAGCAAGTTGTGATTGGCTTTTCTTATATGTATATATAAATTGGGAGGGAAGCTAAATTGCATGAGGGCAAGGAGGGAGGACTCTCTACTGTGATAAGTGAGTCTGAGTGAACTAGAGGATGGTGTTTAGTGGGATTATGGACAGGCCCTGGACCGCTTATGTAATAAATTGCCCCAGTATCGAGATAAGATTTTAAAATACCACTTTCAGTGGGTTCAAGAGAAGTACCGTTCGATAGTGGCACAATAGAAAACATTTTTTCGTATTTGTTGGTGACATAAAAAGGCACCAAATTGAAGAGTAGGCACACTTTTTTTTATTATTGTGTTTAGTTTTTTGCAAAACTTTTTACAAATGTTTGTCATTCAGTTACATCAAGTAGGCAAACTATTCTAGGCCTATGATGCTCTATGAAGAGGAAAAGAGGAACCTGCCAAAGAGGTTGGGAAAGGTAGTGATACCGCAGTGATGCCCACTGTACCGCCCCACCCCCTTTTATGGGCTATAGCCTATGCTGAAGCCTGCAGCGGGGTACACAAACCCACAACGGGTGTCCCCAAATCGGAACAAGGCAAAAATAGAGAAGGGAAAACCAGAGGCTAGAATCACTACTACTGAGAGAATAGCCGCCAGTAACAACACGTACATGGCAGACATAGAAAAAAGTGTGCCGCGGGAGTTAGAAACTGTGTTCAAAGCAACAGAGGATGAGATAGAGAAGGCAGACTGGAAAAAAGGAGGAGAGCAAGGGGCGGTGGGGCCACCAGGTGGCTGGACTTCTGTGAAAAATATTAGGATGGATAAAGAGACTGGAGAAGGGTTCTGTGGGGTCACAGTGGACCCCGAGGATATGGATGAGGATATAGGAGCAGGGCCTGACAGAGATGGGATGTGGGACAAAGGGGGATGGGATGAAGACCGAGAGAAGGAATGGGAAGAGGAGCGAAGACGGAAGAGAGAAGGAGAAAGAAAGGGAGATAGATTGGGGGAGCAGTAGGGACTGGTCCGAGACTCTCTGAAATAGAACAGGTAGGATGGTGGTAGCTAGCACTGCAAAGGGTGGGGCTGCCACTGCGCCACAAACACAGTTGCCCCTGTTACCCCTGTTACAGAAAGGCATGGGAGGAGTGCGAGGAAAGCAGTCACATTCGCCTCTCCCATCGGTGCCACCGAGCCCCTTGCGCTGCTACCTCGGCGCCAGTCTCTTCGCACCCCCCCTAGAAGACAGTGGAGTATTTACCGTTCCGGACCCACCATCCGACACCTGAGGATCTGCCATCTTGGAACGGAGTGAGGTGCATGCGCTCTAGTCCCTCAACACTGAATACACATCAAGTAACAAGCTATTTGACTGGTATTGCCATTGGGAACTTTTGTACTGCTTGTGAAGCAGATCACACACAGACTGGTGTCTGCAAGGCATTCTTTGAAGTGAGATGGAGTATTTTAAATAGAGATGTTGTTACTGCAGAACCCGCCCTGCGGATAGACTGTAAGTCCGAAATGCATTGGATGGGGCCTTTGCAAAAATGAAAAAAATCTAATAAAAATATTGTTGAAAAACTTTGAAAACACGAGAAGAGCATCATTTGATACATCCTCAACAGGTTGAACATAGAACGTTTCAAAGATCAAGAATTACAATTTTACATTTGCAGTGGTATTTACTACACATCAGGCATCTCCAATGCTCAGTGAGAGTCTCATTGAGCACACCTTGCCCATAGGAGTACAGTATATACCATGGCAGAGCATGGGCAGAGACAATATTTGATGTACAGCTTTGCATTCCTTGCAGTAGGGGCAGGCAAATGGATATATACTCTTCAGAAAGAGACAGCAGGGATTAACCTGTCGATTGGTAACATGAAGAGCCTATTTGCAGCCATATTGGGCAAATGAGGAAACAAAATATGGGAGCAGGCAGGACATGATGGAGTCAAATTGAGTAGTAACATAAACAACAGTGCACCCATTAACAACTGCTGCGCACACATGTGGAAAGTATTAAGGACTATGTACCATGGCACATCAGATATCGGGGAGATGTGGACATTAGAGACTCGACAATCATGGTACATGAATATACCAATATTTTACCAGATATTGGTCCGAAGCCTTCCCTCAGATATGCAAACATCCCTAGAAAAGGTGGTTGGGATTGAGGTGAAGGGATGGTTGGTAATACAGACCACCATACTCGACTGGCTTGCAGACATCAACTGCAATTCCAGCATCACATCTAACTCTCCCTGTCCGTGGTCTGATCACCACCTCATCATATTCAATGTCGATACAAAGATTAGCCAAACAACCTCCCTACACTAGCCCCAGAGGTGCCATCTAGAAACAAAAGGAATATCACAGCCATCAACCTGCTCCCGCTATTGCAACTTATCCTGGCATCGTCAACTGTTGCCAACGCCGACCCAACCATAATGGCCAAACTCTACAATGACACAATCCTTACAGTTATAAACAACATACCCCTGCTTGCACTATTCAAAGCCAAACAACCTGCCCACCTCAATGGCTGGTTCACCCCTGCGCTAAAAGCACTAAGAAAGACTAAAAGAAAGGCCGAATCACTCTGGAATAAATCATCCACAGTAACAAACAAAAATGTCTTTGACAATGCCTCCAGGGAATACAAACAACAAGTACTCATTCTGTGAAGAGGTGGCTCAATCATTAGCAAAAGCAGTGATCATCTTGGACGTGGGATCCCCCCGGGCCTCTCTGCGATGGGATGTAAAGCGCAGACAAGGCCTCTGGTGCAAGTATGGTGAAGGCACCTGCTAAAAAGGGCGAATGCGGAAATGGTGGTGTGGCAAGAAGCAATAAGCAGGAACTCAGATCAGGAAGAGGGAGGGGTGGAAGCTTGTAGACAGTTGATTACGGAATTGGCCAATTCCACACTGGATGGCAGAGCATCGGAACCCGGTCCCGTACAAGAGAGTGCAGATGTCAGAGTGGCTGGTGGAGAGTAAACAGGAAAGGTGTGAATTATGTGGTGTCGAATAGGCCGGGGTAGAGAAGGGGGGAGTTGGGTGGAATGGGGGATCAAACAGACAAAGATTTGTACTGTGATAGGGTGTACACTATGATGTAATGTCTGTAGTTATTGTGGTTTACAATAAAATAAAAACTGTTTAAAAAAAAAAGAAAAACAACAAGTACTCTTTACCAAAAGTAAACTCTACAATAACAGAATCTCTAAAGCTAGCTCAAGCACAAAGGAATTGTTTTTAATCCTCAGAGAGTTATAAACCCCGATCCCACCAGTGGAATGTTGCAACAAAGATGCAAATTGGTGTGAGAACATACAAAACACTCTCCAAAACAAAATCAATTGTCTCCAATCCATAATAGAAGCAAAAAAGAACAGCCTAGCCAAACTTTCCGAACCGCTGACCCTCTGTGAGAACGCCACCAACCTCAAAGAACTGCCCCAATTCGAATTTACGGAGGTCACTAACTCAGAAGTACTCCAAGTCATCCTAAGCCTAAAACCATCAGCGTGCCAAGGTGACCCCTACTCACCTACTGTATTAAAGACTGTGCACCCACCAACTCTCCCCCTTCATCTTATTAATGCCTCATTCAAAAACAAAGGCGTCTCCACGGATTTAAAAAACACCTGGGTACTATCCCTACTAAGAATAAAACACCCTCGACCCTAACATTCCCACAAATTACCACCCAACAACAACTGTACCGTTTCTCTTGAAAATTCTTGATAGAGTAGCATACTTGCAAATTCAGAAGTACCTTGAAGCCAATAACATCCTGGGGTTACGTCAGTCTGGATTCCGCCCATGACATGGGACGGAAACAGCACTCCTGGATTGAAAAAACCAATTGGACGACCTGAGGGACAAAGGGAAACTAGCCTTGCTTCTTCCCTGGAACTCTTCACTGCGTTCGATCTGGTGGAGCACGATATCCTGTGTAAACATCTGGCCTCAGCAGCGCAGTTCTCCACAAATGCCACACAATGGATACCATCTTTCCTTAATGACAGACCAATGAAAGTCTTCTCCACTAAAGCGGAAGCACCACCCACCATGTTTGCATGTGGAGTACCCCAAGACTCGTGTGTGACCCCCAATTTATACGATATATCTACAAAGCCTCTATTTGACCAGCTGGATGACCTGGGTGTCACCTGCATGAACTATGCAGATGACACCCAGATCCTCATCCCAATATCCGGGGACCAGGGCGCTGACACAGCCACTCAATGCCATATACCTCCCCATTGAAGCTTGGATGGCGCATCACGGGCTTTGCTTAAATGATGACAAGGCCGAGTTGCTCCTCATAGGCTCTCAATACAGGCTCGCCAAACTAAATGATGCCTTCAACTCCTTCAACATTGATGGTAACACCATTAAAGTTACTAATGAAGTAAAAACACTAGGTTTCTGCTTAGACTCCTCACTCACCCTCAATAAACAAGTAAATGCCACAACATTAGCCACTACCTACCATGCAAACTCATTCGCGCCTGCAGACAATTCCTCACACCGGACAGTTGTATGACTCTAGCCATAGCATTAGTCCTTACCTGTCTCGACTACTGTAATGCCCTATATGCCGGCACTAAGATCCAGAATATCCAGAAGCTATAGGTCCTTCAGAATAACGCTCTCAGAGCTGCGCTTAACATCCCCAGATCAGCACACATATCAGCAACAAGACATCAGCAACACTGGCTGCCGGTACATGAACATGTCATGTTCAGATCACTCACCTTAATTCACAAATGTCTTCACCGGATGGCCCCCCGCACACATGTGTGACAAAATCTGCATGACACTGTCATGGTCATCGGGCCAAGGACGCAGACCTTACAGAGTCACACACACAGGGGGCCCGGATGGACACAGTCCTGGCGCCTTTGGCCTTTGGCGCCAGGCTAATAAAGAACAATAAACAAGACATTCATTTGGTCAAGAAATACTTGTATTATGGACATGGCACTTTCATTTTGGGTGCATAGTGTATTTAACATGGAACTTTCATCTTTAAAGCAGCCCCACATGTATTCTTGGGCGGGGCTACTGCAATTGGATTGCCTGGCACGTGCTGACTCAGTAGGAGTGGTAGGGTGTGGCAGGCAAGCCAAACCAAGTGGGCATGCCCACGATCACAGCTATAAAAGTTGCTCCGTTCCCTGAGGCAGACACTTCGCGTTATTCTGCACTTCCATGGAGCGTAACGCTCACCGCCGCCTGGGATTCAACTTACCTTTGGAAATCTTGGCTCCTGCCTCCATACTTACCACCTGGGGGATCCTGCTCTCACCTGTGCACATCTTCATCTTGGCACCCCGATTCACCTCCAAATCTTCTGGAGCGCAGACATCTTCATCCTGGCACCACGGCTCACATCCAAATCTTCCAGAGCGCAGACATCTTCATCTTGGCACTGCGGCTGACCTCCAAATCATCCGGGACGCTGAAATCTTCATCCGGACACCGCAGCACGACATGTTTTACCCGCGACCACAGCACCTGCAAATAAAAACAAAAGGCAAGGTTAGACACTAAACAGACATTACGTTTAAGGTCATGCTACCACCAAACCTTGCGCTTTCCCTTAAACCCTCACTCACCTGTTGTCAGACATTGCGGTTTCAGTCATCTTTCTCCCGGCCGCGTTCTGTGCCTCCACAGCTGCTTTGGGCTGCATTTCCAGCTATTGGGAAGAAAACAGAAGAGAAAAAGTTATTCAGGAATTAACAACATCATTGAGAGCAATAATATCAAGACAGAAAACAGAAAGGGGAAAAGGCAAGAGACATTGATAGACACTTACCACCAACCCGGAGAAGCATAGTCACAGCTGGACTGGACTATTACTTACCAGGGATCAGTGAAGGAACTAGATCCCATCAACAAGCACCCCTGCCAGAATTAGCAGGACGCACAGCTCATCATCCATACTTACCAGGAGCAGTGCCACCAATTGTCGCCGCCAACAGTTTATCCGCAGGGGGAGAGACCTGAAGAGGGAGATCTAATTCCTGGGAGGGCTGCAACCGTGCCCCAACGCCTCCGCAGAGACTAGGTGAGCATAACAGACACAGCGTGCAAGACTGTCTAGAGCATCCTACCAGCACCGCCTCGCTATTCCTAGGTTCAAGCTCCAAAAGGCAGGTGGTAGTAGCTTCCCCACGATTGCCAGCAAACTTTGGAACTCACTTCCGCTCCCACTCAGAGCACAAGAATCCCTCTGGATTTTCCACAGACAACTCAAAACGCACCTCCTTACTCAAAGCTTGGGTAACTAATGCACACCATCCACCTCCACTGACCATCCCTCATACGCCCAGCCCCCACAGCCCTTCACCTGCTCACATTAATATACTGTAATTACTGTAAATACTGTGTATACTATATGCTATCTGTAATGTTAATACCATGCATTTTGTCTGTTTTGTATATATTCTCCGTGTAACAACTGCAACTGTAACATTTCTATTCTGTAAGAAAGCGCCCAGATGCCTTTGGTTATGGGGCTCTATATAAGCATCAATATAAATAAATAAATAAATACATAAATACCATAGTACACTTTTGTAAGAGGAAACAGGAGAAAACGAAGGACACTGCCGACAATGCAATTAAGGCAGAGACAAAGTTGGTGCAAAAGAAATTAGCAAAAATATCCATGTAAGGAGCTGTACTTACCAACATTTTCCCATGACAGCTTGAAGTAACACCTAGGTGGGTTTCCTCGCAGGGAGCATGCCACAGGGAGGAGTGTATCCACAGCAAGGGGCAATCCAGCAACAGGAGTGTATCCCTAACAGAGAGTGCATCAGCAACAGGGATATTATCAACAATGGGGGGTGCAACCCACAGAAAGGATATTACCAACAGGGCAGAGGATACTCTTAGAGAGGGAAGGGATTTGGATATGGAGGACCAGGACCCAGATTTGGAGGACCGTGTTTTAACATGTGGACAGAGAGGACACTTTGTACGGATGTGCCCACACAAACAACAGCAGCATTATGGCCCGTGGGGTGTGGGGCAGGTACATGTTCAACCGATGCAGCCACAAATGCAACCAATGTAGCCACATCAAGCACAAATTCCATCACAGCAGGTGCAGACACCCTTCACACAGACAATGCAACCTTTAGGGTCTGCAGTCGCTCAGCCACCACCGGTACATACACATACACAGCAGCAGGTGACCGTACCATGCACAAATATACACTCAGGGGGCAGTACATTGTTAGCTCAGAACACAGTACCACACTACACGGGAGTGACTGTTCTTGGAGGTAACATTTTCCCATTTTCAGGACAAGGCCCAAGTTCTCAATCGGCCAGGCCACAGAGGATACATGCGTGCCCAAATCTTTTAGTAACTAAAGACCCCAACGAGGAACCCCAGGTTGCAGTGAAGATTAGACAAAAAGATTTCTCATTTTTGGTTGACACAGGAGCCACCAAATCTTGCATTGTCGGATAGAGTAATGGACACACAGGGATTCTGGGACTGTAGTGACAGTTCCTATTACAGAAGACTTGGCACTCACGATGGGAACACAGCAAATAGTGCCCCTGCTATATTCAAAGGACATGCTCATCAACATATTAGGGAGAGATATAATGAGTAAATTAAATATGACAATTTCATTTTCCGAGAAGGACATAGCATGCTCGACATCCGGTATCTTTTATGAGCGGGTTGCAGCAATCATCCAAGTATTTAGCGTACACAACACTTTATGCGGGGCACCGTGCCACCCTGAATTATTCCTCTATGGGATACGAGCATCATTAGGGCGGGTGCCCAGAATGAAGGATAAGGTATTCAGATTAGCCACAGAATTCTTGTTCAGACCAGCAGTACACAAAGAAGTGGCGCCCGGTACAACAATCACAATACACTTAGAAGCATTACTCACAAGGAAGGACATGCTATTATTGTATGGGACAGATGAAGATGAAGAGGGTGCAGAATGGCATGCAGTCCTATGCATAGACCGGACACTGAGATTAACATATGTTAGGAAAGATGACCAATTATGGGTTATTTTCCCTCCAGTTGTGTACCCCCAACTTTTTGCTGTTGTGTGACCACCCTAGCATGACTTTTGCTCGTGGAGCCCAGCCTTCTGCTGTACTCTGATGGGCTTTTGCTCATTTTGTTATGAGGATACAGACATGCCCTTAAGACTGTCAATACTGGGAGACTTTGTTTCCCTTATTCTTTCACTTTGTTGCTCTTTCTTATTTCAGTGCACAAAGTGTTTTACAGTACAGTGCTTTGGGGTCCCTTTTTCATTTTTAAGGCCATAGACACCCTTGAAGGATTTTTGGTGAATGTACAAGTGTGCCTTGGACAGAGCTGGTGGCAGCTGTTACTTTTTATGTGTTTTCAACTCTTTTCAACGGTCCAAACCTTGTTTACCGCGTTTGGCCCAGGACAGTGGCCAGTGCTTAAAATGGCCATGCCACAAGGTCCTTTGTTCTGTCCTTTGGCCATCTTGTCCCTTTGCCTTCCCCAGGTCGATCAGACCTGGGAAATTCCTTATTTGGTCATGCAGACCCACACGCAAATCGAAGCTTTTGCAGGCTTCTGCATGCCTTGTGTTTGTGCCCCCAGGATGTGGGCTGGAACCGTCTAGTTTTAAATACACATGCTGGGAGCCAGGATATGTGGTCTGCTGGGATTACTGGGACCACCATGGCCCGTGATTGGTCTACGTCTGGCATGGCTGTATGTGAGCAGATCTATTGGCTTCTCTTCATTTTGGTACGAAGGCGATTTTGGATAAGAGAAGGCATCTTACACCCATTCCAGGTCGATCTTCTGAGTTCACACCAAACTTAGTAAAGGAGCCAAGTATCCTGAATCAATGAAGCAGATCCGTGGAACGCTGGTGTCATGCTGGAAGGTTTGGCACCCTGAGCCAACTGTTGCCCTGTCGGACCCCCTGTTTCTGATCGAACCTAGAAGGCCTGCAAGGGCGCTTTGACCCATTCGAATAGTGGGATTAACTATTCTCGGCACTTCCAACTTAACCTGTAAGCAAGCCTCTTTGGAAGTGTTCCTGGACCGCCCAGTGAACTGACCAGCTCGTACGGGACATTTGTCCTGGAACTGCCGCTGTCTCAGGTTTTTACTTGAACCTTTGGAGATTGTAAACTCTGGGTATAAGGCACTCTCCCACCGAGTTTCGTACACGTAGCATTCCTAGGTTTGGAATTAGGAGAGAACACCTGAACCTGAGCATACGCGTTCACTGTGTCGCCCAGCTGTGGTGACAAACTTCTTGGGTGCCTTGCTGCTGTGCCCCCCTGTGCCCTAAGGCTTGCTTTAGTGGAGCTGGCCTGATCCCTTCATCAGGAGCGGAGAAATAGCCACTGTCCGGCCACAGAATCATTCCTGCAATGCAGCCCTTGAAAGCTGTAGAGCCGCACAACTGCAGGATTTAAACCTGCAACCGAAGTGGACTCGACTGCCAAAGTATGGTCTGGAGTGTGCTGAGGGTCGGTGAGTACTTGCAACCCTTACTGGTGGCCCCTGGCTCATCCACCCATTTTTACGCACAAGTGTGCCCTGAGGGCCACTCTCCTTCATTGAGGTAGCCTGCGCTACCGAGCTATTCCCAACTCTTGGATCCAGTTCTGGCCTCTTGGGGAGTCCCTCCTCGAATAGTGGGAACTTATTCTTCACTGCCTCATCCACCTTCCTGAGTCACTGCAGCCCCTTGAAGAGACCCCTGTTTGGCTTCACCACACGTTCGCGTGCGCCAGCGCTGAAAGTACTTTTGAGCTCAGGCTCCACTCATTTTAGGGACTGGACTGCCTCTTAGGGTTTGAATTGTGAAGGACTGCCTAATCGATATTCGCAGTGTGTGACCCCTTTCATTAAAGGTTGTGGATCAATACTGTGTACTATTCCTTTAGGTCATTGTCGACTGTATATATGTTTGCTAGATTAGTGTTGTGTTGGTTTTGTTATTACTGCTGAATATTTACTTTGTGTTTTACGTAAAATGACTGTATATATTTTTTTAATATACACCCAACTGAGTAATTTGTGGTATCGTTTGCTGTGTGTGCTCATTGTGGGCATTCAATCACCATCACCCCTCATGAGACCTAATCTAGACCGCTGCCAATGCTACCTTGATTGGTCTGGCTTGTCCAGAAGTTTACCCTGTTCCAAGAAACTAGGTCAGAGTTCAGAAAGCCATCTTAACCGCAGACTTGACAGATGAACAACTGTTTTCAGAGGACGAAGAGAAAGGGGAGATGATGTTTCAGATGTGCCATGTCAGGTAAACATAGGGGAGAGACAGATCCCTCAGAGGATGCAGATAGTGAGCAGGGTTTCAGTTCACTTGTGGGATGATTTGAAAAAAGTAACAGAGGTACTATGTACCAGTGGGCCCCATGATGTAGGGTTGTATAAGGGAGCAGGAGCGGTCCACATAAAATTGAAGGAAAGGGTAAAACAATACTCACTATCACGTGAAGCAGACAAGGGTATATATATGACACTCTCCACCGACTATAGTGACGGGGCATAATTAAAACATCTGAATCCCCATGTAACGCTTTTTTATTCCATTGCACCCAGATTCAGGAGAATGCATGCGCCTCTCACTTCTGCATGTACAATTTTAGATGCTAACAGCACTGCCCAATTCCTGGGAGATTAAGTGTATTTGCGTGAGCTCACGAAATCTCTCACCTACATTTTGCACCAGATTCAACCATGTCAACGCACGTCAAAGCAGGTCTGCCGACCTGACATTAAGCACATACACTCTGTCAGCACAAACCACAGAGAGTTTTACAGTACAACTCCCCCTTTGTCCAGGCTATAAAGTGTTAATCTGCAACTTGACAAGGACTTTAAAAGAGCCACGCTTTACCCGACCCTTCACTGTGACGTACTGCACCCCAACCGCAGTAAAGGTAGCTAAGGTGTCCATGGATCCATCTTACAGACATCCGCCAGTACAAGGCCTGCGCTTCCCTCACAGGAGAAGAGGGTGGGGGCACTGATGGGAAGTATACACCAGTTAAATATGACATTTTACACCCGAAGGAGTTACGGCAATTTGAAAGAACAGGAGGGGGAAGGACATTGTATAAGCTATTTTGTTGCAGTGTACTGTTTTTTTTAAAATTTGGTTTTTAGTTGAAAGGGGACCGTTTGTCGCTACTAGGAGTAATAGTGAAGGAGTATGCAACAAACGAGAAGTATTTCATTCTGAATTGTTCAAAGATGGCATTAGGGGCAGTCATTGCACTGCGTCTGGCAATTTCTGGTATGACGATATGAGACGGGTGGGGTGTGGGAGGAGTCAATGACACATGTCACATGTGCTCTCTCATTCCACACGTTACAGGGACGCCAAAGCTCTTTTGCCCTAAAAAAGTGTCAGTTGAAGAGGGGTGGGGGGGATTATGGGGTTTGATGCATTAGGCTTTATGTATAATAAGAGATTTGTTTTAGGGACACTCTTACTGTCCAATAGATAGATGAGGTGGAGGAAGTATATGCTGACAATGATATGAAACTCACCAAAATGGTTAACAAAGATGCCACAAAATACAGCATATTAGAATATGTGACCGAAGGGGCGAGAAGGGGGTAACAACTGTTCACAAACCATAGCAGATTAAAGTGATTCAATGCCACAGGGCAGAGTATTCCCTGGTGCATACCAGACCACTAATTCACATTGAGGGATCGGTTTTCCATGATGGGGCATGGGAGAGGGAATTTTGCATTGTAGGCTGGAAGGACTGGCAGGGTTTGAAGAAAATGTAGTGAAAATGATGAACGGTAGCTGTGGCATATTTTCGAACAAGCATGTTCACGCTCGAATGTGGATAGACAAGAAAAAACTATCTTTGCACATACGGTAACTAACACACTTTTCTTTGTGTTTTATATCCACCAGCTAGATATATTTGGGAAGCAACACTGGTGCACAAATACGATGAGTGTACCGTCGCTGAAGAGTGGTACTGCAGTTATTATGGACAGATGGTGGGCATGCGGGACCCAGACATACGCCCAGCTTCCTCCAGATTGGGGAGGCACTTGCTCACTCGTCACTCTGCACAGCCCCGCCTTGGTGGTGCCTCATTCAGAACTCATTCCGTTTATCGATCATGCTGCACTATTGAATAAAGATTTACAAACTAATAAAGATTTGCGCAAGGGGGTGCATACACGATCAGCCAGATCTCTGAACTTCAACAGAATTTGCAAGAACAGTAATTACTGGTCCCAGAAATCATCTGACAGACTGGCTGCTATTCCACCAGAATGTTGCCTTTTTAATAAAGTTCCTACCTTCTTCGCATCCCTGCTGCTTGCAGGAGTCCAGATAGCAGTGAACTGTAAATGGGTTTAAATCGCAAGATATGAGGTATTACAGTTGGCAAATTCAACAGAAAGGGGTTAAACACTGTGAGAGAGGAGCTAAGAGCGCTAAGACTGATTGTGCTTCAAAACCGATATGTTTTGGATTTGCGAACAGCAATGGAGGGTGCTGTCTGCAAAATGATTGGCAGCAGCTGCTCCCCTTTCGTTCCTACAAACGATGCAGCCAACAGAACTTTGATGGAGACTATTGAAGAGCTGCACACACTCCATGAGACTAAAAAAAGAAACAAGCCCAGCACCATCTGATTACTGGCTCAATAGCATATGCGCCTGGGTCCCCATTTGGTTAGCTAACATTTTCATGATGGCAGTCCCAATCCTCGTTCTGGTACTCATCACCTTTTGTGCATGCCAATTAGAATTAAGAGTTTGTAAGGGTAGGGGAGAATATACAATGCCCTTGAATGTTGCCAGGGCCATGGAAATGACACGCAGTGTACAACACACACAAACGCCACTGGGTATGCTTACAATGCCACCCCTGGATATAAATAACTATGAGGCCTTTTGGGTGGACTGTTCAGCTGATTGGGGAAGCATGTATGATAATGGTTTGCTCTCTGCAGGATTATGAGGCTCAAGGGGAGAGTTTATGCTGGGTAACTAGGATAAGGATACAAAAGGAAAAGAGCAGTGAGCTGCCGACAAAAGATGTGTTGATCGATTGAAGGGGGAAAGTTCAAGGTTCAATGCTGCCAAGGGCGGGGTGCATGTATCGGATGCACAAGTAATGTGGTGATGTCGAGAGTGATGTGGTGGGTGACATTGGGAGTGGGGACGTCATTTAACGCAGTGCTGCTTGCATAAGGGGACACAGAAGCAGACACAGCGCAAGATGTTCCACGAGGGAACGCAATGGAGGGTGGGTGATTTGGGCATAGTAATGGATAGTTGTATAGGGATGGCACCGGGTGGGCTGCAAGGGGCCTTATGGGGTAACGTGGTAGGGGGCTTTTGAGCAATATGTGAACATCAGAGAAGCCATTTTCTTGTAGGTCCATATTAGGAAACGATTTCTCACAGATCGTTCATCATAAAAGAGCTGCAGGCCTTTTTGTGACAGCAGTATGTATTTCTTGAACATTCAGCAAGAACAGTGTCCAGAAATGTTGTACGGCTGAAGTTTCACAGGAGAACGCAACCCCATCGAATTCCCTCCAAGAGATACTTTCGAGGCCAATGAGCTAGGCATCTGGGTGCACAAGGAGAATTGGCAAAGAAATAGAAATCCAATGCAATTAATTAAAATCCAGCCACAGTGTGGTATTGTTTTGTTTCAGACTTCACTTGATAGCAAGGCGTGAGAAGGGAGCTGGAGGGCCAGAGCATTGAGGGAGGAGGGGGGGGGGTTATGGGGCGCGAAACAGGGAGCCAATCAGGAGAAAGCGGTTTCAGTGCCCTTAGGGTGCAACATTGTACACTTTCCCTGCTGATGTCCGCAGGGCACATCATTGGTCAGGCTCTGTGTGAATGTCTTGCCCCTTGTCATCTCAAGAAGCCCTATCCAATCAGTGTGTAGTAGTTTATCCCTTTGTATATTGGGAATTGCCAATTAATGGCAACCAGTGTTTTTTGACTGATCAGCACAATCACAAAATTATGGGTGGTGTGGTAAGGTTTGTGATGTCACGAGGGGCGTTAATGTAATTTTTGGCCAAGAAGTGTATTGTCCAGGTCACTTAACTTATATTTGTCTATAATAAACTGATGTAGTCTCGCCAATCAGCTCCTGTGACTTGCCTTAAAAATGTACCTAAAATGTGTTATGGTTATTTTGCAAATTATGTATAAAATGTTCAGCCGCAGTAGTGTTCACAGCTCATTTCATTCAGTTCATATCCACGGGGCTGTCTGAACTGTGCTTCCCAGCTGTTTAGATCCAATAGATTTGCATTATGTGATGACTAAAATCCCAACCTAGTCTCCTCCCATGTGGCCAGGGAAAGGCAGACGCTAGCTGACCCTAATGCTGGGGAGGTGTTAGGAGGGAGGATCACATGGGAGGAGAAGTCTGTCAATGGAATGTGATGACTTTGTCAGGAGGGACGCAGTATTCATCCTTCTGAGGATGAGGCTTCCCCATGTATTTAATGGCATGTTGTCACAGCAGGGACTTACCAAGGTATCAGGCAAGAAAACCTTTTGTGTAAACATGAAACCGATGTATATAAGGGACAGGGAGTCAATACAAATACCTTTAGTAGTTGTGATTCTCCATTGTATTCAGGTTATAGACCCAACAGAACATCAGCATTTCCTTTAAAATCCTCCCCTAAACATACTTCATGTAAATCCCCTAAACAGAGTGGATTAAATAGTGCAACAACAGATAGGAACATTATGGACTTCAAGTCCAATAATGCTCTTAGTACTGAGACGAGGAAGAGGGATTCAGAGTTGCTAAACTGTAGTAAGTGGTCTAGTTGTGGTAATGATCAACACATTTAAAGGCCTTTCAGGTGTGGGTCGAGGAGAAGCAGCAGCAGAAGTTGGAGCCACCGCTGTATTGACAGCAGGACGCTGTGCCGAGAATGTGGTGAAGGTCCGGATTCCTAACATATGCAGAGGACACGCAGCAGGAACCAGGATTGTGGCCACCTTCCCCGTAAGAGAGAGAAGCTCTCTACATCTTGTTGTATGCTCCGGTGTGAGGTCTTTAATAGTGAGCGTTTGGAGCTGTGGAAGTTCCAGTGATGGCCAGCCCGAACCAGCTGATGGGAGTCGTGAAAAGCAGGGGGAGTCCTGACGAGTGAGGAAGCAGAACCAGCGATGAAGTACTGTAAAAGTGGTATAAGGTGGTAGTGGAAAAGAAGTGCCAATTCTATTGTATCAGTGGCAATTTCACTGTAGTGTTTGAGGAATTGTTGTCATGGAAAAGAAGTGGCTATTCCACTACTGTGGTTGATAAACTGTTATTTAACCATTCTGACTAAGATGTTGTTTCTAAAGAAGAAATGTGATGTGATAAGAAGTGATTGATCTTCCAAGAGCATTTACCTTGACTGCTGATGTGTGAAGAGAAAGTCTTTTTGGTTTGTCAAGCAGACAGTGGTGGAAACTTAACTACTGTTTGCAAGTCTGTGAATGACATATTGAATGAAGAGAACATTTATAGACTACCTGGAGTTGAACATGGCTTATGACCAGAACTTACTTGAAATTGAACTTCGATTTGAAACATCCTGAATTGATCCAGAGGAAGGGGTTCCAAACCTCGTCACAAGGATTCCTGTTTTATATATATCTTTGTGTTTGAATGTATATGTATATTTGTGTGAAGTGTAAACTGTCAAATGGTTTCTGTATTATTTTGTTGTATGTATTAGTGTGAGGGACAGATACCTTTGGAAATTAGGTCATTTTCATTTAGGCTTAGTTTGTTAGGTAGTGAAATCCTTTGTAGGCTAGGGAGATGTAGGCGTTATCTAACCGTTCATCTTTTAATAAAATGGCGACTTGTGAGAAAACTCTACCTAAGTGTCTGTCTCGCATTTCTGACCCCTCACAGTTACTTCTTGTTTGGAGTACGTTCTGTTTCTTGGGTTACCTTTTCTACCCTGGAGTTATTTTTGGTAAAGGTTCCCTGGTACAGTTGCAGGATGCCACTTCCAATTCAAGGACTTACCATACAGCTTCCTATCAGCCGTGAGGGTCCCAACCAAGTGCCTGGAACCAGTGGTTGCCTATCTGCGACAAGCGGCCACACATGTCTTTCCCTATCTGGACTTACCATACAGCTTCCTATCAGCCGTGAGGGTCCCAACCAAGTGCCTGGAACCAGTGGTTGCCTATCTGCGACAAGCGGCCACACATGTCTTTCCCTATCTGGACTTACCATACAGCTTCCTGTCAGCCGTGAGGGTCCCAACCAAGTGCCTGGAACCAGTGGTTGCCTATCTGCGACAAGCGGCCACACATGTCTTTCCCTATCTGGACAACTGGCTGGTACGAGTGGCTTCCTTCGACATGGTGACAAAAAACACCACTCGCAGCATTCAAATAGCTACAGTCTCTCGGATTCTCAGTGAACTATCCAAAATCCTCTCATCCCATCTCAACAGGCGCTCTACTTGGGGCATGCCTAGACACACCATCTGTAAAAATTCGATGGCTCTTGACCATGTAGTGTAGCCATAGAATTCTTCAAGATAATATGTTTCCCGAGCGGTAAAATATAAAACTCAAAGAAGACTATTAACCAGAAGAGGGACACCAGTTGACCTCTGGCGAGTCAGGACTGCACAGGAATACCATGAGGATAACTCAGGAGGCTTTCAAATTCCTGTAGATAGAAATCATTCAGGTTTCAGAGGAATAGTGAGTGCAGTCCGTAAAGAAAGGAAAACCAAACACGTGGACCAACCTGTGGTAACTGGTAAAGAGTTAGGACCGCAGGTAGATAAGCCGTGGAATCCCAACTGGGGAGTATCCCCTACAAGACAACACTATGAAGGACTTTTAAGGAGTTTGACAAAAACAGGCAAACAACACAGAAATATGCAAAACAGGCTTACCAGGATGCGCAGTAGACCGCAGATGGTGTCTCAGGTCTGCAAAGAGGAATCCTACCCCGACGAAATGAGGATGCCTGTACCTGAAGTTGCGAGTCTCTAGTCCCAGTCTGCCACTGGACCCACCGGCACGCGGACGCCTGAACCTGGAGTGGCGAGTCTCTAGTCTAAATGTGCCACCGGACCCGACAGTACACGGACGCCTTAAACAGATAGAAGGGAAGACCTGAGCGATGATCCAGAGGAGTAGTGCAGGCGGTGATTGGCAAGTTGCAGTGAAGTAGGGGGAGACCCAATAAGCGTAGTCAAGGTCAAACCGCTGCAGGAAACTACAAGCGTAGGGTTGAGGCAAACGCAATCCACAAAACGTGATCTGGAGTTGGCAACATGCAGGTAACAAGGTAATGGTGGGGTATCCAAGAGTTCCGTACAACATAAGCAGGGTCAAATCATGCGTCGAAAACCATAAATCAAAAAGGGCAAGGCAATACCAATCCATGGAGCAAAGTCCGGTTATGGCAACTTGTGAGCAGCAACAATGACAGATGAGGGCAATACTGTAGCAATCCAAAGAAACAAAGCCGTAGTTGGAACACCAGGATACTAAACAGGAGACAAAGTAGCGAGAAGTAGCTTAATCAGAAGCACCGCCCCCAAGTTTGAAATGACTTAAAAGCCCTTATGTCACGTGACACAGAGTTACATGTCACATGACCAGAAGCCCTAAAACGCTGTCCTAGTTTCCAGAGTAACCGGCAGCGTTCCATTAGTCGGGTCCGTGCCGTGAGGAAAACCCTCTGCAAAATGGGTACAGAACGGTGCTGAGGACATTCTGAAAAGGCACAGTGAGTCATGGCATTATTACGAGGAAAGTCTTTACCACTTGTGGCAACCTTAGAAGGATACTTAACAGTGCTAAAATACTGTTTCCTGACACCATCTTGCAGGGTGACCCCGTCGGAGGAGAGGATTAAAGCTCTCCTCACCAAGGTACATCAGCTCTCCCGCATGCCATCCACTTCTGTCCACCTTTAGAAGTCCCTGCTGCAGATGATGTCTTCATGTATCCCCATACTCCAACACTGCAGGCTGCGCATGAGGCTGATACAAGAATTCTTCAACACATGCTGGTGTCAGGCATCGGGGTCCTGTGAGGACAAGATTGCACTGACTCCACACTTCAGGAAACCACTACAATGGTGATCAGTCCACTCTGACCTTGTTTAAGCTACACCATTTTGCCTGCCCACTCACCAGATGCCTCGCTAGAAGGTTGGGGTGCGCATACAGAACACCTTCATGCCAGAGGCTTATGGACAGAGCAGGAAAAGACGATGTGACTGGTCTTAGGTGCTCAAGTCATTCCTCCCCCTGGCCACCAGCAGAGCTGTTTTGGTCTTTATGGACAACACCACCACAATGTTTTATGTCTGCAAACAGGAAGGCATCAGATCTCTCTCCCTCTCGGCAGAGGCACAGGCCCTGAGGCACTGGACACTGAAGCGGGATGTTTTCCTGATCCCATTGCCCCTCCCAGGTGTTCAGAACACCATGGCACACTACCGCCACATGAAACTCAGATCCTGACATGAAGGGGCGCTGCACCAGTCCCAACTTCTCCAAATATTTCATCACTGGAGAAGCCCAGACATCGACCTGTTTTCCACTTTCCACAACAAGTGTGCACGCTTTGCCAGCAGGTTCTCGCTTCTGGGGAGCCTAGGAGATGCCTTCTCACTCCCCTGGGAAGAACAGTTCCTGTAAGCATTCCTTTCGATACCACTGGTGGCACGAGTGATAGCCAAGTTCAGGCAGCTGCCATTGCAGACTGATCTTAGTGGCCCCTGTGGGGCCAAGACATTTCTGGTACTCAGACCGCCTGTCCCTAGCCTCTGCCCGACCGATCACACTTCTTCTTTGTCCAGAGGCGCTGTTCTCCACCATGACTCAGCCTCTCACAACCTGATGGCCTGGCTCCTGTCCTCAATGAATTTGGATCAATCCCATTGCCTCAGGACTGCAAGGACATTCTGGCACGAGCACAAGCCCCTTCCACGCCTGCCTTCTACAAGAGCAAATGGAAGCGTTTCACCTGTTGGTGCTCATCACAGGGACTAAAACCTCTTACCGTTCAACCAAAGGACATCTTTTCTTACCTTTTAGCGCAATCTGGGTTAGCACATGCAGCCATTAAAGTGGACTTGCGGCAGTATCCCGTTACACCTGTTCCTCTTCCAAGGCTTCTCTGGGGTCACGCCGGCTAGACAAGCAGTTCCTGAAAGGTATGTTTTGCGCTTTCCTGCCTACCAAGCCTGCAGCTCCATCTTGGAAGCTGAATCTGGTCCTAACAAGGCTTGTGCGTTCTCCTTTTGAGACCCTGCAAAACACTTCACTCAAGTTCTTCTTCTGGAAGATGGCCTTCTTAGTCACCATCACCTCAGCACAAAGGGTGGGTGAAATCCAGGCTCTCTCTTGCAAGAGGCCTTTCCTTGCCATCCACAATTCCAAGGTGGTCCTATGCACTAATCCATCCTTTGTGCCAAAGGTTACATCTGCTTTCTACCCAAGTGAACCAATTGTATTACCAGTCTTCTTTGTCTCCCCCAGACCAGCAGCGGCGCAAGCCCTACACTCCTTGTATGTGGTACGTGCTTTGAAGTACTACATTGCCTGTACCAAATCACATCATAAAACCTCTCAACTATTTGTGGTGTTTGGTCCATCTGTTGTAGGGAAGGCTCTATCCAAGTGTTCCATTACCAGGTGGATTTTATCCTGCATTTCGTTGTGTCACCTACACGCTGGCAGGCCTCTTCCAGAAAAATCCAGGGCACATGCTACCAGAGTGGTAGCTGCCACAACAGTGTTCCTAGCTGAGGAGACCCTCCACGACATTTGTAGGGCTGCGACCTGGAGGTCGGTTCACACCATTACAAGTTTTTACTGCATCTACAGGGAATCTGTGGCAGAGTCCAGTGTCAGCCAGGCAGTTCTCTGGAATCAATTTGCATAAGGTCAGTGTCTCCTGTGGTACGTTTTCTACAAGGAGCTTGCCCCCTCCCTGTATTTATTAGTACAGCTTTGTAATCTATTCACAGCATGTGAATCCATGAAAGATCCAATGCTGGAGAAGGTTAATTACCTGTAACTGTTAGGCTCACCTGGTATCCACAGGGACGCCACCCAGCTGGGTTACTCGCTGGTATGCTTCTCAGCTTTTCCCTGATGTGGTCTGTGGGGAAGGTTCTGCCTGAAAATACAGGAGGACTGTGCTCAAGACTGACCGACTGGAGTAAGTATCCTCCCTCCACCCCTGTATGCTTTCAGTCCCTCTGGCGCCCTCTCCTCACCTTGTGGTAGAATTAGGCGTGCTCTCCGTCCTGCCTTCTTTGCAGGGGCGCGTTGTCTCTCGTGGGCAAGTGCGCTCCAGTTACTTCACTGACGCCGGCCCGTTTGATATTGTTCAGGTAGGTCTTATTGCTGTTCTTTAGTTTTGTTGCTATCCTGCATGCCTTTCTTTGTTTAAAATGTCTCTTTTTTTCTCCCTTAGGTATGCAGAGCTTCAGCACGGCGAACTGGCTTGGTTCAGCCCCGCTGGTAAATGATGGCGCATTAAGAGCACTATGATGCGGTAAGTAAGCGCTATGTGTAGCGCTGCGAAGTCTTGCCTTTGCTAACCTGTGTTTTCCTTCCTTGTAGGTTGCAGTGTTCTTCAGCGCGAGTGGAATGTCCGGAGTGGTGCCAGCCGAGAGGCGACCAGCCAGGTAAGCCTTTTGAGCAGTTCCTAATTTATAAATGTCTCTACAGCTTTCTTTAATGTTGCCTCTATCTTCCTCTTTCAGGTCGTTCTGTCTGGGAGGCGTTCAGATTCGAGGAAGCAGTTCTCAGTAGCTGCGAGTGTTTAAAGATGAAGACTGCAGGTAAGATGCTGCTGCTAATGATGTTCCTTTTGTCTCCTTGCAGGTTCTGCTTCTCCGAGGTTCGAGGGAATAGCTGGACATGGTGAGCGTCACGTTGCAAGCTGCAAAGTAACACGAAGCATGTTCTGCAGTCAGGGTGTGGTTTATATAGCCCAGGTAAAGTAGTACCAAGGAAAGTAGTTCCAGGCCGACCACACCCAAAACACTAGACCGCAAAGCTTGGTTCTTAGGAACCAAGCTATGTGATGCCTCCATGTTGGCTGACAATACAATAAAGTAGTTCCCAAGCACATTGTTGTTCATGGTGTATGAACCTGGCGCCATAGGCGCCAGGACTGGCCCCATGAGGGCTTTTGAAGAGGATGCCAGGCTCTAGAGGCCCGAGTCCTGACTCCACCAGGCCAATGGGTTTGCCAGAGCGGGTTTTGGGCAAGGGTCGTGACAGTAACTCCTGTTCTCCAGCATTGGTATCTTTCATAGTTACACGCAACCCTCCCGCCTACCCTGCTTGACTCTTCTTGGGTCATAGTGCCACTTCATGTGTGCTATGCCAAAATCTGAAGATGGTCTCCAGGGGTGGGGCGAAGGGAGCTGTTCTCATTAGCTGTGGGCAGTATGACCTAGAAATGACTATATTACAGCACTAAAGTGACTGAAGTTTTCAGTTTAAGTTTAAACAGCTGTATGTTACTGAGGAGTCTCAGCCTGATGACTGGGAATATTCACAGCATGTGAATCTATGAAAGTTACCAATTCTGGAGGACAGGAGTTACAGGTAAGTAACTTATTCTTAAGATAAGTCAGAAATGACATCTCTCACGACTCAACTATTATGATGTATCTTTTTGTTTCCAATTTTGATCATCATCATATGTCTGCTGGTAATTGTTAGGAAACATTTCCCTTTTGGCAACTTTCCCTCCATATCTGTGGACACCTAAACATGTTGCCTCTGTTTTTGAACCTGTCATGACTTTTTACAAGGAAGTCACTTCCATGGCCTTTTGCTCATTTTGTTATGGGGAAACTGATCAGTCCTTCAGACTATCAGAACTGGGAAAGTATGTTTCCCTTTTGTCTTTTTACCTTTTTGGTAAACTTTTGACAGTGCACGCTTCTTACAATACAGTGGGGATACTTCTGTATCAGCCTAGTCCTTTATACTTTGGATTTCGGGTTACTTTTAAATGTGCCTAAAGACCAGCGGGTGGCAGCAGATACATTTTTACAATGATTGCATTATTTTTAGTGTGCACATTAGCGTTTACTGCGTATGGCTACTAAACATGGCAAGCGCCCTAAAATGGCCATGTCATGAGAATTTTGGCTAACTCTTTTGCCATGTTTTTGGTTGTTTGCCCTTTTTCCTACCTTCTCAAGTCAGGAAATCCTATATAAAGTCAAGCACTTGCTCGGGAAAACTGCTACTTTCGCAGGCTAGTGATGCTTTGGCCCAGGAAGGGGTGGGACTGTCTGGTCCCATTCCACATCTGTGGCATGAGTGAAACCCACAGTAGTTCGTGAATGGACCACTGCTGAATGTTTGAATGGTGCAGATCTTTACCATTGGTGGGCTTGGCCTTGCTTCCAGCCAAGATTTAGGATAAGAAGAGGACTCCTGCAGCCATTTCTTCAGATCTGTGTTGGAGCCAAGTATCCTGTGTATAAGAGCAGCCCCCGGAAGATCTGTGGGCAACCTCCGAAGAGGCCTAGCACCCCGTCCTGTGTTTGGCCGAGTGACGCCTTGCTGGACTACTTGATCTGCAAAGGCCCTGAGCGGTGCTTCAACTCTTGAACTGGTGGAACCAACAAGTCTCAAGGATCCAGCCACCTGAGCCTCCAGACGTGTCCCTGGATCACCTGGTGAATGGACCCGATCCCCATTGGGCTACTGTGCTAGAACTGTCACTGTACTGCATTTTCCGCTGGAACTTCGGTAGTCGCCAGCTTGTGGTGTAAGTCACCTTCCTGATGAATTTTAGCCTCCCAACTTCAAGGGATCTGGCTCTGGAAGGTCTTCATCAACCACGACTTGAAAGACACCTTGTCTGTATGCAGAACTCACCTTTCCCCTTCTGATGAAGTGTCCTGAAGCGATCTGCATCAGTGCCTTCTACATTTCCTCTTCGCAAAGGGTTGCACTCTGTTCCTGGAACCAACCAGAAGACTCCTTGCACCTGCTGCTCCTGGCCACCTCTCACTGGAAACAATGGCAGAAAAACCTACCTCCAGTAAGCCCCCCAATCAACCCACATAGTTATCTAGGAAAATCAGAGTTGGGGGTGGGGTGAAGTCATTGTAATGCATTCACCTCCCACTGTTCTCCTTAGAATAAATCTTAGAATAACCGTTGGACCTTCCATCGATCTTTGATTGTCGGATCTAAACACCTGCATATGAAAGATAGAAATATCATTTTACCTAACTAGTGACTTTGTTGAATCATCTTCTGGAACACTACACCACCACAAGAACTCTTCCTACATCAGCCCTTTTTCCGAAGAAGAAGATTTGTAATTTTTGGTCACAAGGCCCCATATTTCAAAGGGATTGGAGTTGGGGTTTAATTCTTGTGAATTGGTTTCATTCCACTGTGTCAATACTGACCTTCTTTTTGTTGTCTAAGTTATTGAATGCATTTCTAAAGACGAGTGTATTGTATGTTTTATAATTGAGTGTTGTTTAATATCACCTACTTGTTTAATTTCCTAGTGTGTGTTTTGTGCCTAGAATAAATATAGTATGTTTTTGCCTACCTGCCTCAATTGAATTATTGTTTACTTCGCTGTGTGGACCCATTGTGGTCCCCTGACCCCACTTGCACTATCCTGAGAATAGCCTGACCACTCTCCTTGCTTAACTTGATTGGGTTTGGCTAACCTCTCAGAGTTCCCCTGTACACTATAATTAGGGCGGCCTCGAAAATGTGTCCACCAGGCCAGATTCTAGAAATCCATCTTAATACTAACCATATCTTTTGAATCCATTTCATTGTGTCCAAATTTTAAATGATCAATTAGATTAAATGTGGGAATATTCTGAGCCTTCTGTAATTGCCTAAACAATCTTTCGCTGATGTAGCTTCTTGCTTGAGTTAAAACAACTTGGAACAGAATATATTCTGTACCTTCATTTAGTTGAATATGGAAGAATGAGTTCTCCTTTCCTTTGTAATGGAGTTAAACTGCTGATGTTTCCTCCTGAGCTATGCTCGGATTGACCTTGATCCTCACTGGAGATCTATCACGGGTTGGACTTTAATATATTTCCATCCAACACACAGAACCACTCATTATTTGGAGATTTATTGTCAAAGGTTCTGGGGAATTCCCTTCACTATTATGCTCTTTCACAGATATGATAGTGATAGCTGAAACTTGAGTGTTCTGAAAATCTCCACTCGGTCAGGGTATTTTTCAGTTAAGTGACAGGTGCCATTCAAACTAACATAATTTGCAGTACTCTTTAGTTTAATCGGGCAGCGAGTTTGGGGCCAGAGGACCTGCTTTACGTAGTCTATCGGAGCCAAAAGCCTTGAAGTAAATAGTTTCCCAGTGAGACAGGTGTGCTGAGAGGCGCCACGACTGTCAGTGGATGGGTGAGTCTGTCACCCTATTTTGAATTGATTTCAGTAACCCCAGCTTCTGTGACCTCCTTTCCATTGAAATGATTTAATTCTCCAAGGAGAGGTTTGATGGTAATACAGTAACCTTTCCCTCTTGCTAGATTCAGAGTTTCAGGTACTTCTTGAGATATCAACGTCACCTGAGACAATGTATCTATGAGAGCCAATAAGTCACACTGTCCTAGAATTTGGAAAGGTTTGAGAAACTTTTAATCTCTAATTTACAGAGAAAGTGTGAGTTAGTTGATTTTTTGAATTTCATGAGTTTGAACTTGGGCAGCCCTCTTGGGCATTCTCCTCTGTGAGTTGGTCAAGGACTCTATAAGAATGAAAATACACTTTGTAATTCCTTCTGTGGCTTCTAGGTCACTGCAACTACTTGGATTGTGATGCCTCAAAAAACATGCAGAGGAGGGAAGATCCTTTTTGTTTAAATGTCTCTGGCAAAATGACTTCTTCTTGAGTCTCTTGTCTGAGGTTTGCTTTGCTACTCTTTCTTTTCATTCAGGTTCTTTGTTGTACTTGTCTTAACCTGGATTCTCTGCTATTTTGGAGGAAAAATCACCTTTTGGGAAGGAAGAAATTCTTGATTCTATCCCCACAGAGTTCTCCTCTTTTTCAAATATAATTGTCACATTTTTCTCCTCACTAAAGTTCACTTGATTTTTCTCTGATTTTGTTTTAAACAATAAGGAGGGTTCATCATTGGCCTTTGTCAATTTTTCAGCAAACTCAGGGTTATTTTTGCATGAGCTAAAACGAGCTTCCCCTAATGCTCGGCATATCTTTTCTGTTATCCCCCTCGTTCCCCTTTCCTCTTCTTGTGTAGTTTGAACTGGTACCCTTTCCTCTTGTCACTGTCCACTCATTCTGGCCAAGATTTTTGTGAGCATTAGAATCTGTGTTTCTCTGCTGGGATCTCATGATTTGACCGATGCGCTCTGTCAAATGTTTAACCTGACGCTCAAGCTGTGAGAATTTGTATCCACTCTGTGGACTGTGGGGTGGTCGTTGGTCATATTGCTGTTCCTTCCTAGAAGGGCAACTATCTTTCCTAGGAGAGTAGTTTTGATAACTGTTGTTATATGTATTGTTTGGTCTCTACTCACTCTAAAACTGGGGTCTGTTACCCTGGGACATAGGAGTAGGGTAACTTTCTTATTAATTCGTTTTAGGAGGTGGTGATTATTTTCTCTTCCTGGGAACATTGTGACTTTGATTTCCCTGGGAACCTACTCCTGAGTTCTGCATGTTTCTCTTGGAAGGAAGGGCATATTTGTAGCCTAGGATAGGCCTAGAGCCTAAATACTAAGGAGTAATGTAAGTCTCTGGTTTTGTGGGATATGTATTTTGCATGCCAGGTGGGGAACTAGTCTGCTGGTTTTGAACAGACGGTCTTCTCTGTCTGTTAGGACCTTTAGCAGAGCAATACGTCTTTGGTCCCACTTTCTCTAAGTCCAACTGAGGAATACTCTTCACCTGCGCGACCTTAAGCGTGGTTGGAGCAAGCGTTTCTTTGGGCTTCTTTTCTTTGTTTTTGGGAGTTTTTGGGTTATGAACTGTAAAGATCCTCGTAACTCGAATGATTATCCACTTGAGATTTATTGCATCATTGAAATCATACACTAATTGAGTCACTACGTATTTTGGAAGGGCATGGAAGAATGTAGTTTTGAAATCTTGACTTTAGGTATTGACATACGCTGAGAAATCTGGGCAAATGTGCACTTGAGTTCTTGAGAAAACTCCCTAGCAGATTGGTCCCCTGCACACATTAAATTATAGGCTTCAGTGCAGCCTCTTTTGTGATTTCTGGGAGTTGAAAAATATTTTAAAATGGCTGCCTTGTAAGAGGCGAAGTGCCCAGTTTCATTGAAAAGGTTTCCCTGACAGGCCTTTTTCACTAAACAGCAGCCTGTCTGGGAACAATACATGCTCTCACTGCACATACAGAAGAATGTGCCACCACCTGGCTGCCGAGGGTGTAGTATGGAGGGGTATCTGTATGCGTGTGTATGTATGTGTTCTATGATGTTTCCTCGCAGGTGGATTTCAATGGAGCCTGTTTCCTTGAGTCTGGTATCGGCACTGCAGGGAAACAGTCCCTCTCAGGACCACCTTCACCGGTCTGCCCCAATGAGCGTGACACCCCTGCAAGGCCCTTTCTCTCAACCCACCCTCCTCCATGTTCGCCCTGTAGTGTGTTCTCTGGGGGACACTCGCGCCATCCTCCAACTCCCGACTTGTCCTCCTGTCCCCGGCTTTAAAGACATTCGTTATACCTTATTAAGCGTATATAAAAGATTAATTAGTCATGTCATCTAATAAGTCAGGGTGCAAAATGTGCACTCGCCACTAACTATTGGCTAGTGATAATTGACTCTTGGCAAGTAAGAAATGGTGTTGTGTGTGTGTATAGAATTGAGGTGGCAAGTGAGGTTTTATGGCTGTCAAGCCCCCAACTTGAAATGTTTAGCCCTGTTAAATAAGCTACTGGTATAAGTGGCTCAATCAGTTATTTTGGTGTTTAACGTATGCGTCTTGAATACTTTTGTCATTCATAGTCCATGTCTACAAAGTTCTTTCTCTTAAGCATTGTTTAGCTTCCCTGCACACTTTACGGCCATTTTGTATTGCCTCTGTTACACTGTGTTTCTTCACTGATAATTTCTTATTACCCAGAGCCTCATTCAAATGTTTGATCTTTTGTTCACATTGATTATTAGCTTGTTGCAGGAGAAGCTGTTCTGCTGATGCTTTTTGGGCATTGCTGTAAATTGGTGTAAATGATGCACATTTTCAGTCAACCTGGTCTGTACTAACGTAAGTTGGAAGACTAAATGGGAAGAAAGATTCACAATCATCTGCTTCTCCTCCCCAACTATGGAGGTTAATGTCTTTGTAAGGCTTCATCTAACGGGCCTTCTGGTCCCCACATATCTGTTCCAACATTTTCCACCATATCTCAATGTCTTGCGTCAGCCATTGGCCATGCAGGAAATATCTGGTTAATGTATGGTCAAGAGCCTCAACCAAATATGCCCCGACATCATGGCCGCATTGTATATCTGATCACAGTTATGACTCTGTGTATGTGACAATCAAAATCCTGTAACCAAATAATTATACAAATGTCAATTCACAATCACTCCCTGTATACTCTTATGAGAATATATAGCCAGGACCATCTAATTCTATGTACTAATGCAACATGCATGTATGATATTGTGCACATTTTGTGTTAATCATTGCATGAGTGCATGGACATCAGTGATGCCATCAACCTAATGTCTTGGCATGACAAGCCCACATGCTCTGTAAGCAATAGTTTGATTAATATATTAACATTTAGTTTGTTAATTAGGTGGACACCCCGATCTCATATCCCCTCATATACAATCACCCCACAATTCTGGGGAAGAAACAGGTGGATTCAAAACTCAAATGTATTTAGATAAAAGAACTAAAGGGTAAATCAAAGCAAAGGTGGTCACCAGCTTTATTAATCTGACAACAGGCCCACAAAAACTAAAATGACCTGCCTGCATAAATCTTACTATTTCCACACACATGCATCCATTACCATGATCAACGGAAGCAGAGTGGTTGAGACTGAGTAGTCTGCAGTGCATGTGGTGTTACTTTGAACTGTTGCACCAATTTTTCACTGTCTAGTGTGGAGGTGGAGCTATCACCCAAAGACTTTTTATAAAAGGTCAGTCCTCGCGCAGAGTGGTCGAGACTGAGTGGTCTGCAGTGCCTGTGGTCTTACTTTGAACTGTTGGACCAATTCTTCGCTGTCTATTGTGGAGAAGGAACTATCACCCAAAGACCTTTTACAAAAGGCCAGTCCTCGCATGGAGCGGTCAAGACTAAGTGGTCTGCGGTGCCTGTGGTATTTCTTTGAACTGTTGCACCAATTCTTTGCTGTCTATTGTGGAGGAGGAGCTATCACCCAAAGACTTTTTACAAAAGGCGAGTCCTTACACAGAGCTCCCGAGACTGAGTGGTCCACGGCAACATCGGCAACTCAGTAAGTAAAGACACTTTCATTTGACTTTCATTTGACGTAAGCTGCACAGTCCCTTCTTTGTTCCGTTTGCTCTCTTCCTTCCGGGCTATGAGCCCAGTTTTATTGTCCGGTTGTGGAGAAAGGGAGATGCCCAGTGTAAGCAAAATTCATAGCACACCGAAGGTTTATTATCTCCAGAGTGGGGCCCTAGTAGACAACCTGAGAGCCCCGGAACTGGATTCTATAGTGTGGCAGGAAATGGGCAGTCCTCTACAAGATATTGTGACAGAATCCCCTGAAGTAACACACCAAGGGACAGGAATTAGAGCAATAGAAGAGACTTGGCCTCTTATCAGCAAAACGGCTCCCTGGATGTGTTTACCCCACCGCGAGCCACAGATGGCGTGAAGGCAGCGTGGGCGAGTGGTCTAGACTACACCGTAACAGCAAAAAATCTTAGGAGAAAATAAATGATTGCATAAAGACAAGGAAAGAGTGGAGCATGGGAGATGTGGATTATTTGAAATGCCCTGGAGATAATAACTTGCAAACTCCGGAGGAGGGTACGAATGGGGGTTGAGGGCAAGGTAAATGCCCTGCTGAGTCAGTCGAGGAGTCCTAGGTTGATAACGGGGGATGTCAAAATGGTGACACCACCCCTCCCCCCAATTTCAACAAGAAAAGAATGCGAATTACCCTCAGTTGGAGAACTGCGTAAGTGCTAACTGAACCCTGAAGAAACGCTGATAGCGCTAAATTTCATCTTAACATCACTAGTGAATGTCTTTGAACTTTTGAAAAGTGAAGTCCAGACGTACTCAGGGATACTGTTGGAATTATCTAAGGACATGGGAGGCTGTGAATCAAGGTCGGTGGGTCAGAAATCGTCAGTAAACACTGTGGTGTTGGACTCAATCAAATACTTGAAGAGGGACGCAACAAAACAAAAATCAGAAATTGGGAATCTGTATAACATTGTCACTGATTTTATTGGTCAGAACGAAGGGCCCCACAAGAACAGAAAAATTCAAATGATTGCTAGTCAACAGGTGGAGGATCTGGAGGCTGGGGGTAATAGTCCTTCAATTTACTAAGGTTAGTTTGAGGAGTTGGATGACACACCGTTATCAGAATCCGTTCTTGAGGAATTCAGAAGATTGGCGCAAGTGTCAAATGACTTCGAGGAGCAGAGTACCTGTGTTGTGAATGTGACAGAGACCTCTGAAAAAGTGGTTATAGAAGAGGCTCTAAGTGCACAGCCCAGCGATAAGACGCGTAATAAGCGAAAAAGGAAAAAGAAGTTGTAGAATGATGAAGCACCCAATGTGCCGAGAAACAGGAGCGGAAAACAAAAAACTAAAGTGGTCAAAAAATAAAAAATGCGGCCACTTCTAATCTGTTACAGGCTCTGACCCTGGCAGCTAAAAAGAGGTCAAAATATGTTCAAAGTACAAATGAGGTTATTAATGATCAATAAGATCGGACTTCAGTGGTATATAGTAATGCAAACCTGAACCCAGCCGGTGTTGAGGAACTACAGGGGGTGGTGGGCCCCTCTATTTCTCCCCGGCCGCTATGTTTAAAATCTACTAATACTCAAATGGGGCAAAACATTAAAACGGTGACCTGGGAGTCTATTTTTTACAAATGCAAAAAATATCAGGTGGGTGTTGCGCAAAGTCTCCCCAATAGACGGTCTAAGGTCACTACTGGAATTCAAACATCTAATGGGACTGCTTCAGAAAAATGGGAATCAATTTTCTACTGATGAAAGACCTCCTTATCGGGGTGCACACCTACAATGACAACTTTAGTCGCAGAAGTACCCAGACCAGCCTCAGCCGCCCGGGTGCTTACCTCCGACAGGACCTCAGTTAGCAGAATAAATGGACCTGTAAATCAATTGGTGCCGAAAGAAGGGCAGCAAAGAACACAATTTGCTGTGGAAAACGGGGATAAATTGGGGGCCTCTGCATCAGTTGCCAACAGGTTGCGGCCTCCAGTAGCTCTACAACCTTTTGCAAAACAGAGGGTTTGGATACAGCAAGTAAAAAGAAGTAGAGATTTTAAAGCCCTAAATCGGAGCTCAATCTTACTAGGACTAAAGAAGATCCCGGACTTGTATCTCTTTTCGACAGATGGCATTGAATATGTCTGTTTTCCCCACCACAGATGTACTTATATTGCAAAGGTGGGTTTGAAAGCAAGATTAGATACAGACGCTTTAATGGCAGCTTCTGCAGAATTGACCATCTTGGGCATTGACATCTCCCAGGAAGAAATTCTTATAAGAGAACAAGTTGAGGACGATGGGGCTGAGGTGCCAGAAGTTGGTAAAGGAGTCTCTCATGCTGCAGCGGCTCTACCAATAATATCAAGTTATTCTCCCACGCCACAAGTGGGGGGATATCCTTTTTATTAATCCAAGTAAAAGATGTGGGCAATGTTACCGGAAATAATTGGACAAGTATTTGAGAAGTTAAGGTGGGTGAATTATAGCCTCGAGCGAAACGGGACCTGAGAATGGTTGGAATATGCAGGGCTCCACTTCCTTAAAAACTAAATCAAGGAAGGAAGCCCTTTTTGGGGGGCACGATCTTATACTATTCCAAGAAACTTAGTTAACAGACCGTGTAAAGTTCAGTGGTTTTATAACAGTTGAGCAGTTGGTGATAAGGGGTGTGAGTGGGTGACCAGCTGGGGGTCTCATGATATCTATCCGGGCCTCAGTAGGTTTCAGTTTAGTTGTGATTCCTACTTTTAGACAAGGCCTATTAGCCGCCTTGGTAACATTGCATAGAAGGGCACCGTGGGAGAAAATAGTAGTTATAAACATTCATTGCAATCCTGCTTGTTGAAACCTGATTGGTTTTCTAGATTCACTGATGGACCTGCCGGGGAGAGTTAAGATCGAGCATGGCCCGGTGAGTATAATACTCACAGGTGACATAAATATGCAATGTATTAAGTCACAAGGAAATGGGTCACAAAAGTGCAGGAGGAAGCCGTCTGATAACAGTGAGAGATGCAAGTTGTAAGCTTAATATAGTGAATGACAGCGTATGTGAAGATATCCCGCCATCTTTCACCTGGTCTAGAGGCTCCGCTGACTCAACATTGGATTGCCTGTTCTTATCTGATGATCTGTTAATGAGATGTTCTTCTTTCCAGGTGGTTCGAGGTGGTTCGAGTGATCACAACAAGTTATCTGCCATGCTCACTTACGTTAATAGTGCTGAAATGTCACACTGCGACTCCAGTTTCATAATAAATAGTAGTAAAAATCGAGCTGTTAAGTTTGGACACAGAGGGAATACTCTGAATAATAATTTGGGGTATCTGATGACAAACACACTGGAAGGTGGTTTAGAAGGTGTAATCCAATGTATTATGTGGCTATGCTATGGGAGGTAGATCAGCCTGGCCAGGTGAGTCCCTCGAGGCGTAAACAGCATGCCCCTTGCTTTGACAAGGCAACATGGGCTAAGAAAAGAGTCTGCATAAAGGCCATTTGCATCTTAAAATAGTCTGCTATAACCGTCTTAGAGTACATTGAAGAATCAATCAAATTGCAAAATGACTAAAGAAATTGGTCCTGTGCACATAGATATTTACACCACCAGGTGGATAGGGAGAGGATGCATTAGCGAATTACAACTCCTGTAACTTCTGGTTGATGATAAACAATCTGAATATGTCACAAGTTCAAATGCAAAATAACGTGATAGCTGAGTTGACTTGGTGCAGCTACTTTGAGTCAATTTATAAGAGACTGATACCTGCTGGATATTGCCAAGGTCTGAAGGCAACTTGGAAGCTGTCTGTGACTGAGGATATTGTGGCAGATCTGTTTAAGAGATCTTCATCATCAAAAGCAGCAGGTCCAAATGGATTTACTAATGTTATGTTAAAATCTAACGTTGCACTGTGGTCCAAAATCCTCACTGTTCTCTTTGGAGAAATCCTGAGGACTGCATCCCTGCTAATTACTTGAAAGTCAGCGGTGATTGTACTGATCTACAAGAAGGGGGACTGGGCAGATTCTGCTTATTACCACCCAATCGCCCTTCTGGACGTGGATGGAAAAATATTTGCTGCCGCTGTCTTGAGGGACCTGGAGAAATGGGCAAGGAGAGAAACATTTTTATCAAGGCTGCAGCTAGGCTTTAGGAGGGGACTGTCAACCTCCCTAAATGGTTTGGCGATGTTGATTATTTCTGAGAGGTCTGAGAAGAAGGATGTCCCCATATTATATGGCGCTTGGTTGGACCTCTCTCTAGGGCTTTCAACACGATCAACAGGGAGAGGCTGTGGTCAAAGCTTGCCTCCTGGGGTCTCCCAGGGAACGTGTTGGCTTTATTAGTCAGCATACATGAGGGCACAAACTTGAGGGTAAGATTAATGGCCCAGGGTGACTTGACCAGTGAAGTGGCCACTGAAACAGGTGTGTGATAGGGGTGCATTATTGCCCCATGCCTCTTCAACCTCTGCTTAACAGACCTTGCTGAAACTCTGGCTCATCACTCTTTGGCTAGTTCAAAGATTGGCATGCAGCCCATAAATTGGATACCTTACGCTGACAATATCGTCCTGCAGGACTATAAACCAGTGGATTTACAGTGCTTATTTACCACATTTGGTGATTAAGCAGTGGTTAATGACCTACAAGTAAATCTGGCAAAATCACAAATACTGATGTTTAAAAAAAATACAAAACATCCCTCCAAGTTTTAAGTGGTCACTCTCAGAACAAATAGTACCCGTGGTTAAGGTAGTCACTACTTAGGTTTTAAACTGTGTCCCACTCACACATTGACTTCCATGGAGTCAGATATGGAATTTAAACTGATTCCGCAGGTGACGCAAATGAGAAAGAGCTACAGTACATACTGCACATTTTCACTGTGTCCATTAATTCGATATTACAAATTAAAGGTGATTCCAACGCTGTTATATGGTCTCGATTGGAGGGTAGGATCTGGAAGAAGGTCTTGCGGTTGCCGTATAGACTGCCAATAGCCAGTCTGTGATATGAATTGGGCCTGTAATCACTAAACATTTATATGGTCTTGAAAATTGTCTTACTATGCAGGCATATAGTAACACCTCAGGAGAATTCACTATATGAAAATGTACTGGAGGAAATGAAGCAGGGCTCGAGTAAGATCTTGGTTGGGATGGGCACATTTATCTGTATGATGTTGAAACAGTGTGACCACACAGTGAAAGACTTGGTGGGAAATCCAATGGGTCTCAAGAGGGCCATGTCATGAATGGACTAGATACAAACTATAACACAAATGCGGGAGTCAAGCTTGTTTGGATCCTTATCGTTATATGATAAACCAGGGGATTTCCTTCCAAACTATTTAACATGGTTCCCAAGTTCAAAATTGAGATCAGAATTCCTACCACTCTGGCTAAATTTGATCAATACGGGGGGAAATCCACTCACTCCGTGACATCTCACTGCCCAAAAATGTGCCCTGCTCCCTCTGCAGCGAAATGACTGTTCAATCTCTATATCATCTGCTGATTGTGTGCAAAGGCACTGGGGAACTCTGAGCACAAATGCTAGGAAGATTTGTGGATAAATTAGATTGGCAGTCATCAACCTAATTCTGGGAAAGACTTATAGCTGGCCATGAATTAAGCTTGACTATTGAAGTTTTAAAGATTTTGCGAGTTTCAGGTTTTATTACATTTAAGTAATGACTTTATATTATATATTGCTATTCATGTTTGTATTGTATTTCCTTTCTTGTTTGTATTCTTTTACTTTATCTGTGAAAAGCCTTAATTTCAATTACACCACAGTAAAAAAAAAAATAGGAATTCTTTATATACATCTCCAGTTCTGAATAACAGTAGAAGTTCTAATTCTATGTCAAGACCGGAGGCTCACATTATGCTTCTCTTTCTTTTTTTTAACATGAAAAGAAAGCTCAGCAGCAAGATATTTTTTGTACATGAGCACAATACATAGAAACATATTAGGTTATGTCCATTAATCCCTGGGGAAGACATAACTCCATTTCCCAGGGGACTTCTCTTTAGTTCAGTCAGAGGTCACCAACATGTGACCTTAGTCCTCCAATAGGAAGGTAGGTCTCCTCATAAACAGTCCTGAACATGATGTAACTTCCTCTTTCTTTGCTGATCACAGCAAGAGATAAGTACATTCATGTTCAGCACTGTTTATGAAGTGTTTATATGATTTAAATATAATGTTATTTATAGTTTACTTATTTTTAAATAACATCTTTTAATGCTGTATATAATAATATAAGAGCGCGCCTCTTACTGATTAATTTCATTAGCTACGACTCCGTAGCCGTGTACCTTTCGTTGGTTCCCTCCGACGCCAGCTACTTCCTGCTGGCGTCGGAGGCAGTGTAGCACACACAGATCTTGTTTGCGCCGCCTCAGCTTATCAGCTGATACGAGTCCGCGGAAGAAGATTCCTCGGTGTGCTCGTGCTTGCGTCCCCAGCCCTTCGGTGCTCTCCTCAGGCACGGGGAAGCCGGCATGGCCTTCCTGAATCCCGCAGCACCGCCCGCGGGCCTCCAGGGGAGCTCCTGCTCTCCCTGGTCCTTTCCTCAGGATTCTGGCGCACACGTGCGCATGTCCCTTAGAATTAGCTATAGGGAAGGCGTCCAGAAAACCAAACAAAAAAGACAAAAACAAAAATCAGTAAAGGTGCTTTAAATTAACCATGGCAGCGCAGTACTCTCCTCAGTCAGATCAGGCTTGTTCCGAAGGTGAGGAAGATACCTGCTATATTGATGAGGTGGCAATTGCAAATAGCCTGTAAAAAGTGCTGGGATCTTCGGTTGAGCCCAGCATTAAAAAGGCAGTAACTGACATGCTCCTACCTATTCAACACTGCCTAGATACTATGGAGGAGCACCTACGAGATACCTCTCCACCTGGGAGGAAAAAGACCCAAAAGAGGAAGCACCTTACTGAAGGGGGATGTATTCCGGCTCGCAAGAGTAGAAGCTCTCCGACCCCCCCAAGCCAGCCAGAACCTGCCACTTCTGCCATATCTGACGCCTTCTCCAGGCTAAAGAAAGCCTTTATGAATAGGAAGGTAACCCCTTCTCATGATGGACCCTCTTACCCCAAGGAGGATAACAGGGGTAATAGACCCTCAAGCCCGGAGGGAGAGAGACAGGGCACGGAAGACAATCAGAGCAGAGGCGTATACAATGCTGATTACTCCCACACCTCCTCTGAGAAGGACTTTCAAATTGAGGGTTTGAAGCCCTCAAGCTTGGGGATTGTGGCAGCCCCCATCCCCAAGAAGACAACCGTGAATAAATCTCCTTCAAAGGGGATGTTCGCGCCGGAGGATCTAATACATCCCAGATCCACTGACTGGGAACCGTCTTCCAGAACAGCTAATTACATTTATTCCAGACTGCGCAAACCCCTCGATAAGGAGGTCAGAGCCAGACTGCGCGCCCAATGCCCCCGCCCAGACATTGCAGACAAAGTAGCTCTAACACCTGAGCTAGACTCTAAAATGATTACTTTTTTGGGCAAAAATGTGAAGGACCCTAGGAAAGGCATAGACCGTGCCTGGAAGTCCTGTCAGGACAAAGTCCTGGACGTTACGGTTCCACTAGCCAAGATCTTGGACCTAGCAGAAGCAACCATCGACACATCCGACCCGTTGACCCGGGGATTCTCTCAGGCTGGGTTCAGTGGGCCATTTGCCTACTAGGAAATGCTAGTTGTGCCATATCAACCGAGCGTCGTAAAGGCATTCTATTTAAGATCGACGCCAAGCTGAGCGAATTAGCAGACACAGAGTCTGGTGCTACTGCTCAAGGCCTGCTTTTTGGGGATCCTTTCATGAAGGAAATGTCTAAATCGGTCAGTACCTTCACCGCATTGGACAAAGCTCAGGCCTCCATAAAGAGAGTTTTCGCTTCCAAGGTTTTCTCCAGGGCCGGACGAAGTAGAGGTCGCTCCTCTGGCTGTTATTTCTCTGGGTTTATCACATTGGCGATGAGGATGGGATGTGAAAAGGAGGATATTCCGACATGCGCAAGCGTTTCGTCGGTACATTTCTTCCTCGAACACACCACGGACCCGACACGAGTGATGGCAGCCATTTGCATTTTTCATGTGTGAGGCAGTAGCGGCCCGCACAGGTGTTCGTGCGCTGCCCACGTGCTGAAGAAGATCCAAATCTTCAATTTTTGGAACCCCTGTGGTTCTCCAGCCAGGAGTACCACAGAAACTATCAGGAAGGTGGGGGCTCTTCACGGTGGAGAGCTGGAGAGCCTCTTCAGACCACGTTCTGGTGCTTGTGGCAGGTGCCAAGGCTGAGGTACAACAGGAAATGTTTCAAGGTATGTGTGTGTCTGTGTAAAGTCAGGTTTGCGGCCTCCAGGACAGCAGGAGGTGCCTGTGCGGCCTGTGAAAACATGGCGGACAGCGACAGAGAAGCAACTGCGCCACCCACAGTGAGGCGTCGGCAACAGGGCTCTTTGCTCACAATGCAAGAATTTGACATCTCTGGCCCACCCTCGAAACTCGGCCCGAAATGGCTATCGTGGATCAAGAAATTAGACATGCATTACACAGCCACCGGAGAGAACGATGACGATGTGAAAAGGGCCACTCTACTATATTCAGCAGGCATAGACGTTCTACGCATATATGAGTCCCTGAACCTGCAGGTGGTGACGTATGCAGCTGTCAAAATGGCACTCCAGAACGATTTCATTCCGTTAGCCAATGTTGACTTTGAGAGGTTTCTCTTTTGCGGAGAGAAGCAGCATGAGGACGAATCTCTCGACAAGTTTTGCGCACGTTTGCGACAGATGGCAAGCACCTGCATGTGGGACAACGAGGACAACATGATCCGCAATCAAGTGATACAAGGGTGCAGTTCTGGCAAACTTCGCAGGCAGATTCTGCGAGAACTAGGTATAACTCTAGCCCAAATATTGGACAGTGGCCGGGTGTATGAGCTTGCCGAGACGAGGGGTGCAAAGATGGACGCAGCTGTGCGCCCAGGGAAATGTGAAGAAGCATTTGCAGTGGGGAGACAGGCCCCATCAAAATCACGATGGAGCCAGAAGCGTCAGGAGACGGCCCTTGCGCAGGGGAGTGCGGCCATATGTCAATACTGTGGGTACGATTTGCCCCACTCAGAGGACTGTCCAGCCAAGACGAGAGTCTGTGGAAGGTGTAACAATCCTAATCACTATGCTAGAATATGTCGCGCAGCCGCCCCGGTGTCCGCGCACAGGGGGCCAGCAAGGGCGAGTGGAGGTGGCTTTCGGAGACAACGCAGCATTGCCACACTGGAGCAGGACAATCAAAGACTCAACATGGCTGAGGAAGAGGAGGATGAGGAAGAGATCTTTTTCATTTTCAATCTTGCGACAGGGGCAAAAAAAAGGTGTCAACCTACGTGCATCGTGGACATTCAGGGCGCCCCTACCCAGGTTCTGATTGACACTGGCGCCTCTGTGTGCGTACTTGCCACTGACCACTACAAGGCCATCCCGGGGCCGCCCCCGTTGGATATGTCCAAAACCAAGATATTTACTTTTGGTGGTGACACACCGCTGCCCATTCAAGGGGTGTTCGTGGCACCGGTGACTCGGAGGGACAAAACCATCAAAGCAAGATTTTTCATCACTGACGTCAGCCCACACTCACTCCTAAACTGTGCTGCGTCGGAGGCGCTGGACCTAGTGCATTTTGCCCTCGAAGTATATCAGGTGGACACAGACCGGCTACTAGACAAGTTCTCCAGTATCTTTCAAGGGGTGGGCAAGTTGAAGGCTCCCCCAGTGCGGTTGCACATCGACGACACTATTCAGCCCACCGCCCTCAAGCATCGACGAATTCCGTTCCATCTTCGGGCACAGGTCGAGAAGGAACTGCAATTGCTTATGGAAATGGACATCATTGAAAGGGTTGAGGGGCCAACGCTCTGGGTTTCGCCCATTGTGGTGGCGGCCAAGCCTAAACAGCCAGGTGCCGTCCGCATCTGTGTGGACATGCATCTCCTGAATGCTGCCATCAAACGGGAGAGGCACATTACACCCAAGTAGGATGACATTGTGGGAGAGCTGCAAGGGGCAAGGGTATTCTCGAAATTGGATCTGAGGTTGGGGTACCACCAGCTGTAGCTCCACCCAGACTCAAGATACATTACAACTTTTACTACCCATGAAGGCCTTTATCAATTTAATCGCTTGAGTTCTGGCATTTATTCCGTGGCGGAGGTTTTTCAAAATGCCATCAGGGGAGCGTTGGCCGGCCTCAAAGGAGTACTCAATATGAGTGATGACATTCTGGTCTTTGCCGAATCCCAGGCCGAGCATATGAAGAGACTGGAGTTCACGTTGCATAGGCTGAGAGATCTGGGCCTCACTCTGCACATTTTTCAAGGATCGTATTGGATTCTTTGGATTCATTTTCCATGCCAGTGGTGTCTCGCCAGACCCCAAAAAGATCGAGGGCATCTGTGAGGCCGCGGCACCACAATCCCCCACAGAGGTGTGTAGTTTCTTGGGGATGGTTAATTACTGTGGGCGGTTTATCAAAGTTCTGGCGTGCCTATCCGAACCTCTCCGAGCATTGACCAAAAATGATGCCACATGGATGTGGGAGAAGAGAGAACAGGATGCCTTCATGGAGATCAAGCGTGCTCTCTCAGATCGAGACACAATGGCGTATTTTGATCTCACCGCCGAGTCCGAGATCGTCGTTGATGCCAGCTCCGTGGGACTGGGGGCTGTTCTCATGCAGTCAGACGCCAGAGGTGATATGCGACCCATCGCATATGCGAGCAAGGCCCTCACGGACACCGAAAGGCGCTATTCGCAGATTGAGAGGGAGGCTTTGGCCATCCTATGGGTCTGCTGGCATTTTTGTCTGTACATACCGGGAAAACTCGTAACAGTTGTGACGGACCACAAACCGCTTCTGCCCATTCTGGCGGGGGTATCTTCGAAGACTCCCCCGCGGATCGAGCGCTGGATTTTGGTGCTCATCGAGTATGGGGTCAAGGTCGTGCACAGGCCGAAGACGAACAATCTGGCGGATTACTTGTCGCGCCACCTGAACTATGAGAGAGCGCAGCGATCTCAGGAGCTGGTTGAGTGCCAGGCATTGGTCCATAACATTGTGGAATGTGCCATGCCGATGGCCCTGTACAGAGAGGTTGTGGCGGAAGAATCATCATTTGATGAGGTGTTCCAGATTATACAGGCTGCGATAAGAAGTGGGCACTGGAAAGAGGTACTACAGAATAACACCAGGCGGGACGTCAGGGCCCGGCGGGATCTCCAGGCGCTTTGGAGGGTGAGGGATGAACTCTCGATATCGGACGATGGGCTGTTGCTGCGTGGATGGCAGATTGTCATTCCGCAGTCGCTGAGAGCTCGAGTTCTGGAGCTGGCGCACGCGGGTCACTAGGGGGTCGCGAAAACCAAGGCGCGGCTAAGACCCAAAGTATGGTTCCCGGACCTGGAAAGCCTAGTGGAACTACATGTGAGGAGGTGCCTGCCATGCCAAGCAACAAGTCCCATTGAGAAAGCGCCACCCATCAGTTCCATGGAAAGAAGTGAGATCCCGTGGGGCACCGTCCATGCTGATTTTGTGTCGACTGGGAGGGGCATGTACTTTCTGGCTGTAGTTGACCAATGGTCAAGGTATACAGAGGTGGAAATCGTGGAATCAACAGCAAGCGAATACACCATCATGGCCCTGGACAAGATGTTTGCTACCCATGGGTTCCCGGAGATCCTATGCTCGGAGAATGGCCCGCCGTTCACGGGGAACCAGTTTGCGCAGTATATGAAAGAAAAAGGGATCCAGCACCGCAAGGTATCGCCGCTATGGCCCAGGGCTAATGGAGAAGCTGAAAGACTCATGAGGACCCTGAACAAGGTGTTCAGAATATCAGCCCATGAAGGGGGTGACCTGAAAAAGAAACTGGTTGAATTTCTTCGGGAATATCGTACCACACCCCATCAGTCGACCGGAGTTGCTCTGGCGGAGGCTCTGTTTGAACGCTGCCCGAGAGGCCTTCTCCCGGATGTTGAGGACCGTGAGCCAGGGGTCATCGACAACGACAGAGTCCAAGAGGAGAGAGTGGCACGCAACGAGAAAGAGAGCGTGCAGAGAGGTCTGCAAGAAAAGGAGGTTGCCATCGGTGATGCAGTGCTCGTGTGGAACCGTAGACCGGAAGGAAAGCTGTCACTCACATATGAGCCCCAACCGTGGACGGTAACTCATGTCAAGGGAACCATGGTCACCGCGGTGAATGACAAAGGGACCGTCACCAGCAACCAGTCCGTCTTCAAGAAGGTGGACGTTCGTCATCATGAGGAAGAGCAGGAAGGGGCGTCCCCGCCCGATGCGGTGGTAGAGAGCCCAGAGGGAGATCCACGAGAGGACATAATGCCACCGGTGGACATCCCGCTGCCGACCCCCAGGAGCAGCAGCCGATATCCCATGCGACATGGTCGCAGACTGCCTGTTCGTCTCAAGGACTACGTCCTGGACTCAGGAGACTGAGCCGACGCTGCAGTCAGGTCAGCGTTGGGCCCATTTAAAGTTGTCATGTTTCATTGATGTTGGAAGTTGTTTTTTCTGTTTAAAGAAAAGGAGGTATGTGACGTCTTGAGTTGTAGACGCGAGGTGCGCGTGCTTCGTTATGGCCCGCGCATGGGCGGTTGTAATAAAGATGGTCCGTGCGGCAGTTGCTGCCGGGACCTTGGAAAGCACAGACGTACGTGCAGTCGACTCAGTGATTGTGTGCATGCGTGTGTGTTAGTACGGGGCGGCCCGAGGCACGGGCAAGCCCATCACAGTCCCCTACAGTATAAATAATGCATTGTACAAGAACGCCTAGGTACAAGGGGTACTTACTTGTGAAAATTCAATGAAAAACCATGTGTTATTATTGTGAGGTCACAGTAGCATTCAGCCCGAGGATGTTAGTTTGGTGCTGTAGCCAGGTATCCAAGACGTTACGAATACCCCAAAGCCGTATCGGTGGCAGCATGCCAGTGAATGTGGCGGGCTGGAAGAGAGGGGAAAGAAACTGGGATAAGCCCACAGATATGGACAGAAAAAGAGGCATCAGATGGTGCAGCCGGGCTTAGCAAAAAGGTGCATAACGGAGGCAAAGCATGTCGGGGGGCACACTAACTTGAAGAAATGCACAATGACGAATCCGTCTGCAGGGACTGGAACAAGATCGCATCTGAACAAATGTTCAGTCTATTTAAAGACGGCAACGTAATGAAAAAACATACGTCGTGGTCACTTGGTGCTAGCAGATAAACTAGTGCGTCAAAAGGGCCTTGGGCAGAACACAATCCTCATATTGACGCATGCTGTAAAAAAGGGGCAACGCTGTAGTGCATTTAGAAGTATTGGCCCAATAACAAAGTGAAAGCCGTCTGTGCATTCGCAGCGCTATTAATGAAAATATTTGGACTAGCCGGGGTCGCTGAATAAGTTCAAAGGCAATGTTGTCAGAAAAAGAGGGCGGTCTTAGATGTTCTAGGACTGACACAAAAATGTTGAAATGATGCGACAGAAAAAATTACGCTGAATATGAAATACTATGGTAACATAGCGCCCATGGTGGTGGGACCATGTGAACCTAGATAAGGTTGCGGGATCAGCGAATAGCAGGTGGAAAATATTTTATGGGTGTCCCAGAATGTGAGGTGCTATGGTGACCTAATGCCAAAGGTGGGAGGACCATGTAGGCCTGGCTGGTACTGTGAGATCAGACAACCGCAGGTGAGGTCCGGTGGAGAAGAGCAATTACCCCAAAAGGCTATTCCACTCAACTGAACAGTTGAGGCCTTGATTTACCGTGGTAAGGGTGTAGATCCACCGTTGTTCGCACCGACTGAGTGTCAATTCCCTGTTGCCTCCTCTTATGGAGAGGGGAATTTTTTGGATCACGAACCACTGCATTTTGTAGTGTTTATGTTTGGTTATTTTGTAATGTGCCACAAGAGGTTTTTTGTCTGTTTTGTTTTTTAGACAAGACCTATGTTCGCAAATACGTTGTCTTATAGGTCTGCTAGTTTTACCTATATACAATTCATTCTGGGACACCCATAAAATATTGTCCACCTGCTATTCCCTGATCCTACAACCTAATCTAGGTTTACATGGTCCCACCACCATGGGTGCTATGTTACCAGAGTATTTCATATTCAGCGTAATTTTCTCTGACGCATCCTTTCAACATTTTTGTGTCAGTCCTAGAACATCTAAGACCGCCCCCTTTTTCTGACAACTATGCCTGTGAACTTAGTCAGTGACTGCAGCTAGTCCAAACATTTTCATTAATAGTCCTGTGAATGCGCAGACGGCTTTCACTTTGTTATTGGGCCAATACTGCTAAATGCACTACAGCGTTGCCCTTTTTTTACAGCATGCGTCAATATGAGGATCGTGTTCTGCCCGAGGCCCTTTTGACGCACTAGTTTATCTGCTAGCACCACGTGACCACGACGTACGTTTTTTCATTACGTCGCCGTCTTTAAATAGACTTAACATTTGTTCAGATGCGATCTTGTTCCACTCCCTGCAGACGGATTCGTGATCGCGCATTTCTTCAAGTAAGTGTGCCCCCCGACAGGCTATGCCTAGTTATGCCCCTTTTTGCTATACCCGGCTGCACCATCTGATGCCTCTTTTTCTGTCCATGTCTGTGGGCTGATCCCAGTTTCTTTCCCCTCTCTTCCAGCCCGCCACATTCAATGGCGTGCTGCCGCCGATACGGCTTCGGAGTATTGATAACGTCTTGAATACCTGGATACAGTACCGACTTAACATCCTCGGGCTGAATGCTACCGCAACCTCACAATAATAACACTTGGTTTTTCACTGAATTCTCACAATTAAGTGCCCCTTGTACCTAGGCGTTCTTGTACAATGCATTATTTATACTGTAGCTGACAAGTCTTATTGAACTGATACACATGTCTGTTGCCTTTAACAGCATCCTGGCTTGCATTACTGAAATGTCCCGCCAGCAGTCAGCCTTTTGACAACACAGCCCATTTAGGCATCCTAAAACAGACTTGCTGTAAGCTATTACTATTCATTTACCTATGGCCTCAGAAGTATAATAATACCCACTGTATCACATCTAGGAGACTTCTTGTCTCTTTACTAGGTCGTACCTAGCAACCCAGCAGGGTCCTTTTCTTTCCACCTGCCCTCTGTGGGCCAGCGCGTGACTCTCATCTAAAAGGAGAATAAAAAACCCTTTTTGTTGACTGCAGCTACCACGCCCTGAAGTACTTCAGCACTTATAACAGTAAGCCACTTTTAAGTGTTCTCCATCATTACTGTATACTTTCAACCTGATAACTAGGCTCACTAGCGGGGGCCTCATTTCCAGCCCAAAACAGAGTTCCATGATATGTCAACTCTGGGCTCTTTCCATTTCAGATTTATTGTCATACCACCTTATACCATTGTGAGGTTTTCCACAAAGTGATATGGCCACTACTTATAAGTGTTCCCTGACTCTTAGTAGCAGGTATTTTGGTGACAATTGCAACCGGATCCCCGGCTCTCTCGCTAAGTCTGTTGCTGCATTTGAGCCTAAATCTAAATCCAATGGTGGTAACTAATAACAATTACTATTTTGTGGGCTAAAATTGCGGCCCGCCAACAAGCCTTCTTGTGGCACTCCTAATGAAATTATACAGCTTGACCTATTCAAGTCAATTCTTTTTCTCACCTGACCTGGAAAAGAAAGTAAGAGATTGTGTGGTTACGTGTGTTTTCTTTCTTAGTTTTTTTAACTTGAAATGTCACCTGTTTTTCTGTTTATATATGTAACTGAAATATTGAATGTAACTGAAATATCGAATGCAGGGATCGTAATACCTTGTCACCCTGTGGTTTATGCAACCTGTTGCTAGGAATGAGGGTCCAACCACCTATCTGTCACCCTGAGCCCGGGGGGGTTTTGTACCTATGCTCTACGGTCTATAGTTCTGTATTTCTAACATGCTGTAACAACAACGGCTTTTGTGAGATTACTCCTAGTCAATAATAACCTGTTTGTATTTTTATAGATCTTTGATGCTGTTATAGCATCACTAACGGGGTTAATCATTTATCTGAAGTTGTCCTGGAAGAAATCCTTAGTCCTGAAGATGGCCACAACAACAACCTTTGAAAAGACACCAGAGATAGTGTCTAATCTATTGCATGGCCGAAACATGTCGACTATCTTGTATAAAGACTACTAATGATAATAGTCTAATTAATTAACTTCACAAAGTACTGTTCATTTAGTGACCTGTTTCCCTGTGTTTTCTGATTCAGGTTTTTCTTTTTTCAGTTTGATGTTTGACTGCACTAACTATGCATTTATTCGCTTAGTCTTTTTTAACATTATAACTATGTTTTAAGTTTTGTACTATTAAAATAGTTCTATTTTCTTCTAATTCAGTTGTACTGCATTCTTGGTATTTACTGAGTAAGTGATCTCCATGTCTTTTGTACGTTAAATACTATGTAAACACCACTCCCATCTCTAACTTCCAGGTCTGCGTAGAGAGGGATAAGCAATTCTTTTTTTGTTTGAATCGTATTTCATATACACAGGAGGACGAAATGCAACTCTAGGGTGATTTCTTACCCCGCTTTCAGAGACCAGCCCAAGCTTTGCTTGGTTAAATGCTTGAAGGTTTACGAAGAATATTGCGGGAGGAATTGTAGAGTGTACGGTGTGAGCTGGGAGTATGATTTGGAGTGTGGCAGGGGCTGGGCAGTGCAAATTGTGACTTGAAAGTGTGACATAGCACGTGAGTATTTGTATGACAGAGTGAGAGGTTAAGGAATGTAAGTTGTGATGGAGAGTTGGTGAGATGTGTGTTGGTGAGAGAGGTGTGTGGGTGTTTGGGGATTGGAGAACATAAAAGGGGAATATGTTCAGCATTACAATTGATAATGATCAATTTAGTTAATACTATTAAATAGGCATGAACATTAAACCAGAAATGGAGCCACTTCAAACACTGTTTTGCCAAGCCAGAGACATCTGGGACTCTTCCTATTAAATTAATACAAACGATACATAATAATGATATCCTGGCTCTCTTGTAGCCTTGCACTCTGCCTATTTCCTGAAATGTGGCAATCTTACAACCTCCAGTTAATACAAAATGTCCCGCAAAAATGCTGCAATAAATAAAGGTTTGCGCTGCAAAATTTGCCATTTCATGCCGCAAAATTTGCCATTTCATGCCGCAAAATCCTGGAAGGTCTGAAGAAATGACAGCCCCACTTAGGACCGCCTCTAATGGGCAGCTCTTGATAGCTCTGCGTAAACCACACAAAGTAGTTTCTGCTCCAACTTTGGCATGCTGGGTGTGTTGGACTCTAACTCAAGCAGGGATAGATACCCAGCACTTCGGAGCCCACTCCGTTAGAGGAGCCATGGCCTCCAAAGCCTTTCATGCTGGAGTTCGCCTAGTGGACATCATGAGGATGGCAGACTGGGCAAGCAAATTAATATTTAAGCAATTCTACCTGAAACCGGTCGATCGGCCGGCGACTGTTGTGGTAAGTAAGCTTTAAACAAGCATAATGTGAGCCTCCGGCCTTGATATAGAATAAAGATTTTCCATAATAACTTACTAGAAAGTCTTAATTCTATTAAAGACACGGAGGCGAGCATTATCCCACCCGGTGAGAGAAAGAATAGCAGCTCGTAACACACTTGATGATAATCATGCACATAGCTATGAATTACTGATGATTTGGAGTTTGTATATGCTTTCTAATAATTCAAGCTTTTCTCTCCCACCCCACAAAGGGAACTAGGGTTGTCATTGACAGCGCCTGCAGACAAGTCCACTTAACCTACAGATCGATTTGGTTTTCCGCCATGAGATGTCGACAGTTACATTTTCTTACCAAGTTATGGACAGTCAAGTTCGCAGCGTTGAAAAAGGAAGTTACATCATGTTCAGGACTGTTTATGAGGAGACCTACCTTCCTATTGGAGGGCTAAGATCACATGTTGGTGACCTCTGACTGAACTTAAGAGAAGTCCCCTGGGAAATGGAGTTCTGTCTTCCCCAGGGACTAATGGACATAACCTAATATGTTTCTATGTGTTTGTTATATATTTTCTGATGTACCTTTCTTACACATATCACTTATTGTGCTCAGGTACAAAAATAACTTGCTGCTGAGCTTTCTTTTCATGTTAAAATAAAGAAAGAGAAGCATAATGCTCGCCTCAGTGTCTTTAATAGAATTAAGACTTTCTAGTAAGTTATTATGGAAAATCTTTATTGTATTTCTACTGCTTGTTGGTCAGTATCATGAAATCCTTGACTTCACTAAAACATATCCAAATTACACAGTCATATTTACAAATGAATCAAAAAACTTTGCTTTGCCAAATACATGCTAAAATCAAACTGTTTCAGGTTTCCTGCTTCTCACATAAATGTGGTGCTGTTGGGCTAATGTGTGTGCAATTCACTCTATGCTTACACTAACTTTGATCTACCTGTTTTGGGTCAGGGAAGTAATGTTATCAATTTAGAATGCACAGACCATTTTGACTCACTCACCCACCCAACCCGAGATAATGGTTTTCAGATTGTACTGAACACACATAAATATCCCATCCCTTGCAAATCACACATGTCCAATTTCAGGATGAGGAGTAGTATTGGAGTTACATTAATACTATTTTTATGGAAAGATAAATTACTCCTTTAAACTTGCTCTCATTTTTTAATTTAGTTCAAGTAACGATGGCCTTCACCAAACACATATGATTAAACTGATCCTCATTAGGGCATGATACGGGGCCTTCGAACCATGGTTTAATGTTGGCTATAACTGTGATAGTGGTTTGGGTACAATTTAATGAGATTATGATTTTTAAAGAGCGGCCCTTTGAATGCACATTGGTATCGACATCATTGTGCACATAACTCAAAGGGGTATTTTAAGCTGGATTGAATTCACATCTCACTTAAGTTTACATAAAATGAGATTGAACTGTTTGTTTTTAATTTAAATCAATGCATTTTGATAACATCTTCCCAACCCACCCCCTTTTCTGGACTGAGCAGGGCATATATCACTTTATTTTGGGGAAATCTCTCGCTCACTTTTGTTTATTCTTTAGAGGCATGGAGCCCGGACAAATCCCCTGGGGGGTCTGTCATGATCCTATTCGCTTCTGCAGTGCCCCTTGTGGGCAGGAGTCCTCTCCTAGGACAGGAACATTCTCTTCTCCAGCTCTATTTAATCCATCCAATAAGTATAGGTGATGTTCTTTCCTGCAGCTCTTCCCAGTGTCAGAATGCATCCTGGGGTCTTTAAAAGTCTCTCAAATTCCAACATTGTGTCATGTATGTGATGCGCCAATGAAAGAACTTGGCTGTCCCATTGTTGTATACCACTCCTATTGAGTATACAACCCCAGTCTTCATTGGATGATGATTATTTCTACATTAATGGTGGGGGCCAAACCCACTCCAAGTATGTTTGACAGCATTTTTGTTTTTTTCCATAATATGCAAACTCAATAAAACCAAGATGAGCGGAATCTGTGTTTGTATTTGTGACACAACTGTATGACATACATATTGCTTCATAACTTTATGAAATATGAATTTTTCACATTTCATTAAAAATTGGAGACCAGTCTAATTTGGTGTCAAATCCAAGAGGAGTCTTTGACCTTTTAAAACATACTTGTTTTCAAGTTCCTATGTCTTGTAGTGCCAGATGTATGAGCAATATTCACTTTCGGAATGTAAGGCCAGTGGTAATTATGTGTTTTTCTTTAACCAAGGTAATAAAATGCCTACACTTTCCCTATTGTTCCACTATGGATCTCGTGCTCGGCGTAAGTATTCATGTGATAACTCTTCAGTGGCCTCTCTGCAAAGCCATTAACCTAATTGATAAAGCACTTTTTAAAGAGCCCATTGTCCTGGTTGTAGTAGTGCCAGCAAAATAGCTGATTTTCATGATGTCCAGGTGAATATGTTGCCAACTAATGCACACATTTGCCTTTGAGGCTGGCCATAAAATAGCACAGGTTCCAACCATTTGGCAATTCCATTTCTCAATCTCTCGGCAGACCTTAGATTCTAGTTTTCTGATATGTCAGTTTATTTTTTATAAGAATATCCCTTAGAAAACTTCCAAAGGTGGGAAGGACTGTGCTCTCAGTTGAAATGCAGGTCAACTTAAGGTCAGCGCAGTGTCCACTGAATTGAATACAGTGATCATAGACAAACAAATAGAACTAGTTCTTCTTTCTTTTCTTTATTTTATAATTATACAATTTTTACATTTAACATTATTTCACATGATTTAAATGAAATATATTGCAGGATACAATCCAATAAATTAGCTGTGCTCCACTTGTAAGCAAATAACAAGTTAGTTTAGAAAGCTACAGGTGAAGATGTTGGCTAGTGTAGTATTTAAACTAGATCTTTCACTGTTGAATTGTTTTCCAGGTAATGAAAAATAGGTGCTGGTTCTTTGTTTTTATTTATTTTTGTTATTTGTTAATAAATAACCTTTAACATTCGCATTACATAATAAGCATAACACAAATTAATAGAAAACATTATTATAACAATCATAATCAATTATCATAAAATTCATGTAAAAACATAATAAAACTGATTTCATAAAACATCCTATCAAATTATTGTCTATAGACAGATGAAACGCCTAAATAAAGCCAGTGACAGCAATTAATACGGAGGTAGAACGACCCGCGAGACAGACAGCCCATATTAGATCAGCTTGCATCATAGAAAACAATTCACAAGCCTCCCTAAAGTGATAAAAATGGGGCAAGTGCTCCACATTTTTTTATGTTTGTCCCAAAGATGCTGAAGTGAAGGATAGGAGTGTACATTCTCTATGGTACATATCCAATCATAACTATAAAGAAGGCATTTAGTTGACTCTGGGCAGTCATCAGTTCTTCAGTAGAGCTCCCTATCTCCATCAATTAGTTCTTAGAGAAATTATATATTTCTTTTTTTAAACTTCTTTTTATTGGTTTTCTAACACAGAGAACAAAAGAAAATTTCCAAACTCCCCCCTAGCACCCTCCCCACCACCCCCATAGGCAGCTTCGTTTTATTCGTTGGCAGAGAATGTCATAGTTCAGATACACCAGAGCGCCTTGCGTAAACAAACCAAACAATACTTCCCCCAACCTCTTCCCCCCTCCCCTGCAGCGGGTTCCACCTTATCCATGATCCAACACGTCCATCAATCCTTCAACAGCGCTCACCCCAAGTCTAATAGTCGTAGGCGCTGAGGACGCCATCCAATTCAAAAATCGTCTTTTAGAAAGAGCAGGGTTTCCTCCCAGTCTCCTGCAAAGGACTGTAGCTTATTGTCTTTTGTGTACATGGCCCATTCAAGAGACACAATGTCCCAGATTTTCCGTAACCAATCCTGAAAAAGAGGGACCTCCCCAATTCTCCATCTCTGTGCTATTACTGTCATAGCAGCCAGAACACAAATTACTGTCGCCTTCTCTCGAGATTTAGGCTCCCCTACCCCAGCACTCCTCCCCACTCCCAGTAAAGTCTCTTCTGGAGACCTGCTACTTCCTGGCCCATATGCTTGCTCCTGTGCCCTCTGCACCTCCAACCAAAAGGGTCTAATGCGTGGGCACGGCCACCAAATATGCTGTGCCGGACCCTCCATCCCACATCCTCTCCAGCAGTCCCCATAGGTAGCAGGGAATATCTCCCTAAGTCTGGCTGGTGTATAGTGCCACCCAAACATAATCTTGTACCACATTTCCTGGATCTGAGAGGCTTTCGCTATTCTGGGAATTATCCGCCATAGATGTTCCCACTCCTCCCGCTCAATTGTCCCACCCAAGATCAAATCCCACCTTCACATATACGTCCAAGGGCCCCTATCCGGAGTTTCATCTTGTATCCTGTATAAATTGGATATAAGGCCATTGGATCCATCGTTTGAGAGAAGAAACCTCTTAAACCGTGTTTTCCCCCTTGTGGCCGCCAGCTTGTTTACGGGATTCATAACCCAGTGGCACAGTTGCGCATACCGGAGTCTCTCCCCCTCCCCCATACCATACTCCTTTTTACAGTCCTCAAAAGAGAGTATCTTCCCGCCTCGGAACATATCTCCCAGCCATCTGCATCCTCCCATTGCTGAAAGGCCCCTCCTTCCATTCCCGGGGTAAACTCTCCATTGCGGAACAGAGATGTGAAGGGAGAGGGGAAGGTCGTGATTCCCTTGCTTCTAACCAGTTTGTCCCAATTCCGAACCATCAAGCTGGTAATGGTGCTCTCAGATATATGACCAGGTTTTAGCTGCCTCGGGAGCCATAGAACCTCTGCAAGACTGCGATGTGCCACAGCCCTATCCATTGCCACCCATTGCTTGTTTTGTGTGACTTCACCCTCCCGCAGCCAGTCCTTGACCACCCTTAACTGCGTCACCTCATAATACCGTTGAAAGTTCGGCAGTGCTAGACCCCCCTCCCGCCTGGGAGCCAGCAATATTTGCTTACTGACCCGAGGCTTTTTCCCAGCCCACAGGAAATCTTTAGTGAGCAATCCCAATTTCTTGAAAAAGTCCTGTGGGACCACCTGGGGAATTGCCTGGAAGAGGTACAGAAGGCGGGGCAGAGTCACCATTTAACCGTCGCCACCCTGCCCAACCATGTGATCGGGAGATTCCTCCACCTGCGAAAATCCCCTTAGATGCTCTTTAGTAAGGGAGGGTAGTTGGCCCTATACCAGCCTGCCAGCCTTGGTGCGATTCTCACTCCAAGATACCTAATTCCATTCGGGCTCCAAAGAAACAGGGTAGACTCCCGCAGAGCTGCCTGCTCCTCACCCTTTAGTGTCAAGTTCAACAACTCCGATTTGCCGAAATTAATCTTGAGACCCGAAGCCTCCCCGAAAGTTTCTAACAGACTCCTACTTAACTGGATGGATTCAGCTGGGGCCGTGAGAGCTAACAAGAGGTCATCAGCAAATGCCGGCACTTTTTGTTCACCCCCCCACCCCTGAATGGAATGCCCTTTATCCCCTCCGCTTCTCTAATCGCTTGTAATAGAGGCTCCAGATAAATCGCATAAAGCATGGGGGATAGAGGACAGCCTTGTTTGATACCCCTACTCAACCCAAAGGACCTAGACATAGCTCCATTTACCGCTATTCTCAACCTAGGCGTCTGATAGTTGGCCTGCACCATACGCAAAACATTTCCCCCGATACCCATCCTCTGCATCACCTTAAACAGAAAGGACCACTCCACACGGTCGAAAGGTTTTTCTGCGTCCAGTGATAGGAGGACCGCAGGACTGTCCGTTCTGTGAGACTTTTCTACCAGATGAGCAATCCTTTGTATGTTGTACGCAGTTTGCCGACCCTTAACGAAGCCCGCTTGGTCAGGGTGACCCTCCAGCCTATTCGCCAGCACCTTCGTAAAGATTTTAGCATCGATGTTAATCAGTGCAATAGGCCTATAGGATGTTCGCTCCTCGGGATTCTTATTGGGCTTCAAAGCGAGGGTCAGCCTAGCCTCCTCCATGGAGGAAGTCACTCTCCCCGTTTCCCCAAAGGTATTAAAAAGGTATGTCAGCTGTGGGGCCAGAATATTTACAAAGGTTTTATAAAAATCTGCGGTATAGCTGTCGGGGGCTTGGTGCCTTATTCAGTGGTAAACCCTCAATCACCCTCCGCACCTCCTCTTCTCTAATCTCCCCGTTCAGCATCTCCCCTGCCTCCCTCCCGATCCTTTCCAACTCACCTTGTTCAGGAAGTCCTCCTGCAAGTGATCCTGGGGATTCTGCAATGCATAAAGAGTTTCGTAGAAAGATGCCAATGCTTCTCTTATCTCCCCTGCCTCGGTAACCCTGTCCCCCGATTATGTTTTTAGGGCCGTGATCGCATTTTTGGCCTTAGCCCCTCTTAGTAATCACGCAAGGAGGGCATCCGCTTTATTTGCTTTCGCGTAGTAGTGTTGGCGTACCCTCAGGAGAGCCCCCTCTGCCTTTTTAGTTCTAAGAACCTCGTTGTCCCAACGCCCTGCGGTATTCCCTCATAGAAGGCCTGGACGGTGTCGTCCCCTCCTTCCGTCTCGCTGTTTCCACTTCCTCCTCCAACTGCTCTTCCAGCGCCTTCGATTGCTTCTCTCTGTGTACCTCTAACGCTATTAACTCCCCCCCGTAACATAGCCTTAAAGGCATCCCATCTTATCTCTTCTCCCGTCTCTCCTCTTTGGTTGACGGTAAAGAAGTTCTGAATCTTCTCCTCTATGTCCTGCCGAATTATCGGATCTCTGAGGAGGTGTCCTGGGAATCTCCACGTCCAAACCCCTCTCTCTCTCGGGCCCAAGTCCATTATCATTGAGACTACTTTGTGATCCGCTATACCAATGGGTCCCGTCACAACCTCTTGCACCCTACCCATCAAGCTTGAGGACACCGAGATGTAGTCAATTCTGGATTGAGATCCGTGGACCCCCGACAGGTAAGTGTATCCCTCCTCCACTCCCTTGATCTCCTGCCAGACATCCCTCAATCCTGCTTCCCGGATCTTATTCTTTAGGTCCGCTGACATCACTGCCTCACCTCCTCCCCCAGATGACCCGAGCGGTCCCGATCCCTTTCCCATGCTATGTTGAGGTCGCCCATTAGGATAATGTGCCCCTGAGCTTTTACCTCTACCAATCCCAGGATCCGCCTCAGAAATTGCTCTTGCCCCACATTCGGGCCATACACTACCACTACCGTATACGGTCTACCCTGATAAGTCTCTATTGCTAAGATGTACCTGCCCTCCTTGTCTCGTATACTCTCCGATATCTTGAGGCCTGCAGAAGTTTTAATAGCCAGAGCTACCACCCCCCCAGATCTGGTCCCCCCTGATGCATGCAGAATCTGGTAAAATCCCCGAAGTTTAAGGCGTCCCTGATCCTTGGTTCTAAGGTGCATTTCCTGCAAGCCTAAAACATCCAGGTTTTCTTTTCTTGTAAATTGTTCTAGTTTTTTCCTTTTCAGAGGAGTATTGAGGCCCCTCACATTATGCGTTAACCACTTAAGAGTATATTAGTAAACCCCAGCCAGTGAAGAGCCCTGTGTCCCTGGGAATTCCCCCCCATCTGAGTTCCCAAGTGGCGATGCTTTCCATCCGTCCCCCCTTGGCTCCCTATTACCAGCCAGAACTGAGAGAACACCCTCTGAACCATATATCTTGAACCATGCCCCAATCTTCCCATCCACCCCACCTTTTGTCCCTCACCTCTCCCCCCCCTTCTGAAGGGCATACCCTTCCCGACGCCCCCTCCCCCCCACCTCGAGTAAACTCACCCTTTCTGATTCATGGATGGGTGCTCCCCCCCTGCCAATTACACCCTTTGGTGGCCCACCACCCTCGTATCAATCCTAAATTTAAGACCCATCTTGTACTGCTTTTCTCCCCTCTCCGGGACCGCTCGTAGTATTCTCCGTAGAAAGCTTGCCACCGAGCTTCACCCTCCTTCTCTTCTCTCCCACTGTTGACCAGGCCCATGGTCTTGCTTCCGGGGTAATTGCTGCCACTTGCCTCCCCGAGCTCGTGGAAAAATCATCGATATCGAGATTCAGTAAGCCTGTGCCTTCCTGCAGTGTGGTAATTCGTCTTTGAGCTCCTCCCCACTCGAACAGCAAGCCAAAAGGAAATGTCCATCTGTATTTAATCTCTCTCTCGTTCAATGCCTTGAGGACCGGAGCCATTTTCCGTCTCTTCAGCAATGTGCTGGACGCCAGATTCTGGAATAATGCTATGCGATGCTCTTGATACTTAATAGGCTCTTGTTTCCTTGCTTCTCGGAGGACTGCCTCCTTTTGGGCGTACCTGGCGAACGCCACAAGAACATCTCTGGGTCTTCACTGTGGTCCCAGACTCCCTCTGCCCACTCTGTGTATTCGATCAAGCTCAATATCCTCTGGGGGCGAGATCCCCAGAATCTCTGCAAAGATCGACTGGGCCACTTTTTTTTTAGATCTTTGTCTTGGCAGTTTCAGGGAGCATTTTAATTCTTATGTTGATCCGACGGGACCTATTTTCCATGTCCTTCACCTGTGTTTCCAAGTTACGCGTAGCTACATCCAGCCTCTCAATTGCCGCAATGCTAGCCGTTACTTCCCTGTCCAATTCTCGTAGTCCTCTCTCCAGGAGATCCGTTCTCTCGCCCTGCTGCCGCAACTCCTGTTTTATTTCCCCCATAGCTGCGTTAAGGTCCGCTCGAAGAAGTTGAAATTGGTCCTGGAATGTTTTGGTCATGCTAGATTGCAGGGCGTGCATCTCCCCCTTCAGGTCTTCTTGCGACATCATAGCTGTGCCCTCTTCACCTGGTGGTGAGACACTCCTCACCGAACTCTCCCTTGCAGACTTAGCCGGCTCTCTCGTCTCATGCCCCGGCCATAAGGAGGGAATGGTACCTGAAGCTTCTCCCGGGGTCGCCTTGCCCTTCCCACTTTTCCCCTTGATCTTCGTGGCCATCCCAGAGTGGAATCTGGCTTCGTAGGACGCAGCCGTCCTACTTCTGTCCCACCTTTACCTGGACCACTCTGCGTATTCCTCAAACAGGTATGGGTATTGGCCTTCCCTGTAGCTTTCTCCGCCTTCTGGTATCTTCAACCTGCTAGTTTACCGCTCCCCTCAGCCTTCATCTGGGAGGAGAGTCACTTAGTCCCATGTCTGTGCAAAAGGGCCCCCTCCAGGCAGTGCAGCGCACCCTTGATTGACAAATCTTCCGATGGTGGTTAGGAAGGACACCTGGATCTGGGGGCTGGAGTGACCTCCCACCCCCCTCCTGGGGCTGCTCTACTTATGGCATTTGCCCAGGCTCCCCTCCGGCAAAAGTCCTCTTTGCTCTGGGGGCCCTTCCTCTTAGTTCAGCAGGGCAGTCCCAGTCATCCCCCGCCGAAGCCGTCCTCAGCCCTTACCCAGATCCGTGGGGTTAGCTTACTGTGGGGTCGATCGCTAGGCTGCCCCCTCCTCCTCGGACCCAGCCCGGGGCTGGGCCGCCGCAAGGCCTCCCACTGCCGGGGTTCGTGCCCCGCTCAGGCAATTCGCTCTGCGCTGCCTCCAGTGCTGAATTCTGTCCCCCCGCCTCCGGCCTGCATCAGCACTCACCGGCTACCTCAATGCTGGCGGAGGCCCTCCTGGACCTTCCTTCACTGGAGCCCAGACACGCCGGAATGATCTTCGGAGCTTCTCCCGGCACACAATTCAACTCCTGCTAGTGGCACTGGGCCGGGGCACTCTTCTCCCTCCAGGCTCCTAGGGTCAGGTCGGGCCGGTCCGTCCGTCTTTCCCCCTCTTCGCAGGGCCGATGTGAATTCCCTTTCGGCCAGCTCCCCCGGTCCAGCGCCGACCACGGCTCTCGTCTCCGCTCCCTGCAGAGCTCGTTCCATGCCCGGCACGGCTCCTACCGCGTCAGCACCAGTTGCCGCCCGGGCTCCGCTCGCTTCGGGGAAGCTGCGACATCCTCAAAGCACAGACACCGTCGCTGCACCGGCTCCCAGGGGGGGTTAAGATACTGGTTTCGGGGCCAGATTATGCCGCAACCGCTGGATAGTGGGCCTCTTCCAGCATCGGGGCTTGGGAACTTTGTGGGCACGTCTAACCACGTAAAAAGGAGAGCATTTTCCAAAATGCTCTTACCTTAAGAGAGACAATGCCTAGATCATAGCGAATTACGTCAATAGGGACGCAATTTGGTAATTTAAGTATTCGTCTCCATATTAGAGCTTCACGAAATGGGAGGGATTCCAATATTTGCAGGGCCATAACACTCTATTCCGTAAAGCAGTTTGGGAACAATTTCCCCCAAATAGTATCAAAGTGCAGGTTTGATGGAAAATTTGCCAAATTTGGAATCTACTCTTTGTACCTGGCTGGCCATAGCTGATGCCCTATCCAAAAGCCATTTGTGATATTTCCACAAATTGGGTTTAGAAGTCACCAGAAAGCCTGAGTGGATCATGGAGCTCATTTTGTCCGCAGGGCCACAACCAGATCTTTCACTATTTCAAACTATTCTAACTTCATAAAACTGGCAGTGTTTTCCAGGTAACGAAACATGGGTGCTGGTTTTTTGGCTTCTTTGCCTTTTTGCATAAACAGTTCCATAAATGTTCACAGTTTGTAGCAAAACCTGCATCATATGTTGTGTGCTGTCTCTCAGGTACACCCCTGCATTTGAAATAACCTCAATTTGTCTTTGACTCTCCCAGCACTGAGCCACCTGCCTCACACTTAAGAGGAGCAGCGCAGGTCACTGTTTTCAGCATCAGTTTCATTTAGGGAAATAGTCTTTGGTTCCATTTATTCTGACAATGCCCATTCACTTCTTCTCAACTGCTCCCTGCGACTTACTCCTACTATCAAATCTCAGCCCCTCCTACATTTTGCTCCTCCTACTCCATGCCCCTTTGATGTACCAACTCCTCACATTTCTCCAGCACTACTCCTGTGCTCTAGTTACTGCTCTCCTTCGCCCACGCATCCCTCCAAACTACAGAAAGACCCCCCCACCCCTGAGTCATTCACTTCACATAACCCCAAACACTGGTTTTTCTACACAGTGGTTTCGCTCACATTCCAGAAGCACCATCACCCCTAAACCTACACTGCACCTTCTCCAACAATCTTCTACACAAACTGCTGTGCCTTCCTCTGGCTGCTCTCTTGGTCATACTCATTCTCTGCCATCATCCTCATCCAGTACACTGTCAACTTCATGCTTCCTTTGAATATCTCTCCCTTCTTAGTAATTGGTCTTCTTTCCCTATCCAATCTGGGCTGCTCTCCCCACCCCAGGATGTGAATGTGCACAGGGAAGCTTTGAAAATCATGTCAAACTCTGTGCACTGGATCTGGTTGAATTTGCCATGTAATTGTGCTGTACCAAGTTCAATACAACAGTTAGTGTTTTGGGAAGTTGTCTCTCTGATGGTGTCAGTATGTCTCTGATAATGTCCTTGGTGGTTTTGTGGATGTATGTGCGAACTCCTACCAGTGAGACCAGACATGGCCTTGTCACAGCGGGCTCCACTAAGCTAAGTACTGCAGTGGGTCCTATGGGTTGAGAGATTGGAGATTCACTTTCTTGCTGTCAGGGAAGATGGGGATGTGAGGAAGAAATCCACATGGATTTATGCAGCTGGTAGGGTGCTGCACAAAGTATTGGAGACTTTAAACCGCTGGATAATGTGTTTGTTGCTGTGAACACTAGATTACCTTTGTCACTCCTCAGTGCTGATTATTATAGATTTCAGCTTTTGCAAGCCCCATTTAAGGAATGCTAGTCCCTAGATGGATGTGTATCACACACCTGTACGCCATCTGCCACTTATGTGTATTCTCGGTTGCTATGAAAACACATGGATTCTGGATTTTGGCAGCTCTCACAACCTGGCATATAACAGGGTCTCTAGTGTGAAAATGGTGTTAAGGACCCCAGGGTAGTTTCTAGTCCATTTGGTGCCCAGGGCCGAAACACTAGGAATGCGCCCCCTCGCCCCAACCTGCGCACCACTCCCACCCACCCCGCGCGCCACTCCCAAACTACACCGTTAAGGAACCCAAAGTCAATAAATCACTGCTAAATAAATTAAATCGGTTTTATTACATCATGATTCAGGAACTTTGCAGTAACTACTCGGACAAAGCAGAGTACACAAACAGTATATACTACTTTTAAAGTTGTGTCCATTTTTAGTAAGGGCACTCTCCTTTACTTTGCTGCTGCAAAAGCATTTATTCCTGCTGCATAATCAACGTTTTCAACAAGTTCACTCTCAATTGAAAGACGTATTTGTTGCATAATCAATGTTTTCAACAAGTTCACTCTCAATTGAAAGACATGTTTGCGCAGTGACTTGCAGCCCAAATCAAGGATGCGGAATGAGTTGCTGCGTGCCTGACAAGGGAGCTGGCATGTCAGTCGTGTTGCCACCCTGGACAGAGCTGTTTCTAGCAGCGGTGCGCTGGCCAGGAGACACACACCTATGCCTATTCCCTCTTGAACTAAGGAGGAGAGAATGTGCTTGAAACAGTTGACTTCCAAGATGGATGGCTTGCCTGCATTGGTGCTACAGTGAGTTAGATCTATGCCTCCCTGGTCATGGAAGGGTACAGAATGGGGCAGAGTTTCAGCTAAGGAGGCAGGGTGGCATAGGTGCATGGCAGAGGGAGACATGATGGCAAAGGTGCATGGCAAAGGGAGACAGGGTGGCATAGCTGCATGGCAGAGGCTTGGAGTGCTCTTATATCTTTGTAGTCAATGTTTCCATTTCTTTGTATTTTAAGGTGTTCTTTTTACCAGTGTTGAATGTTTGGACACCTGAAACCTGGGCTTTAAAATCAGATTTTTTACAAACATGTCTGCTGAAAATTGAATGATGTATGTCTGGCATTGCTTGCCCTTCAAACAGGTACACAATGATGTTCCCTCTATCACCTGCTATCACCAGTGTTATGTAATGTGACCTTTTGATGTCTCTTTCCCTACCGCCCTCGATCTCTGTATCACCTGCTATCACCAGTGCAATGTCAGCTGATTGCTTGATGTCCTTTTCCCTACTGCCCTCACACCCTCGAAACCTCTATCACCTGCTATCACCATAGTGCTGTGTGAGTGAAGCTCCTCAGGTGGTTTCCTCTGCTGCGAGCCATGCCTCAGGCAGCTGATACTATCCTCTGTGCCACTGCGCTATACCGCACTGTGCAGCCCTCCACATCTTCCATCGCTGAAGTTACGCGCCTCCCCAAACCACCACCCCTTGCCGGTCCTCACCTTCTTAATCCCTGGCCCCGGCACCCCTTTGACAATACACCCTGTAAGCCGGTGCAGTGTGGCAGAATTAATCACCATGACGGAAAGCCAGGCACATCACACGTGTAACGTGGGACCTTTAATTAGGACGGTGTAATTGGATCGAGCACAGCCCATAAATCTGATTAGAAGCACGGCGGTGGGTTCCCCAGGAGAGTGGGGCTGGAGGCGCCTTCCGTAAAACAAGCAGAAGCGCTGGAGTCAAGATTGGCCTAGTTGAAGCGCTCCTTGCTCCATCAGCCACTCCTGCTCCATCTGCAGTAGGGAGTCGAGGAGCGTGTGCATCATTGATTTTCAACGCACGCTGATCACCCAGGAATGGGGCCCGCTTGTGGAGGGAAGGGAGAGGGTCGAGGAATCTGGAAAGAGGGGGTAGAGCACTTGCTTCATCAAAGGACCCTCCAGATGTTGAGGCCCTAGCAGCGGAACAATGGGGGCATAGGGAGCCTCCGACTTCCGTAATGTTGCATAGTATTTGCGTACTGTGTGACATCATAGTCAGAAGAGGCAGCGCCAGCACCTGCTATGGCATTTCTGTGCTGCCGAACTCTCCCAATGGCAATCGCGCCGCCCTACAAACAGGGACATTTCATCCCCTCCAGGGAACACCGGGGCAATTGCGCCCTCCCCACCCCCTGGGCAATTGCGCCCCGGGCGGCTGCCCGCTTTGCCCGGGCCAAGAAACGGGGCGGAAGGACCCTCAGGTGGATGAGGAGAGTATTGTTCCTGACAGCCTGACCTATGCCAAACCACTCTGTATGCCAGGATCCTCCAATGCCTTCATCTGGCATTTTTGACTTGTGTCTGGGTCGATCCTACACCAAGGGAGATGTCTTGCCAAGGGACAGTCGTGTGGCAAATGTGGTAGAAACAATCTATTTGGCATGGTCTGCGGGTCTCAGACCCTCGACTCACAGCCTTGTACATGACAAGGGCAGTTTGCCTGGAAAGTGTGATGAATCCGATGGAGTCATCACTGATTCCCCGGTGGAGACCTCCTCCCATGTGGCCAGGGAATGGTAGCTGCTACCTGATACTGACACCTGGGAGCAGCTATATGAGGCAGGATCACATGGGGGGAAACAACCTCTGGGGGGATGTCATGGTTTCATCGGATGAGACATGGTATCCCCCATTTTCTCTTGAAAACAAACCTCCCTCATGGCCTATTCTGATACATCCAGTGCTTTCCCATGAGAAATAGGAAATGTACCTCTCCAATTCCACTCATCAACCATTCAGAACTCATTTACCATTTAAGAATACTGGAAATGGTTATTTAAGTTTTCCAAGGCAATCCTCAAAAGCTTACTTCATCTCCCAGAATGACCAAAGTACTGGGACAAAGAAGCTGAACAGAAGAGTGACGATCAATGAAAGCCAGAAGACCAATGTGCACTCTAATCTTTGTGAAAGCACACCTATGCACAGGAAGAAAGGCAAGGGAAGCAGAGAATCAATGTCTGCTGCTGGCAGGAGAGAGCCACATCTCTCTATGAAGGCGAAGAAACTGGGATGCAGTTACTGGCGTGGTGGAGCGAGGTGGCTCACCAGAGAAGAAGGAAGAGGCTGTATGAGATAGACACACTGCTGGAACACCAGGAGCCAGTGAGAGACTCCTGGGCATTCACCGGTGACAGGGAGCAGAGCTTTACTTACCGGAGCCCGGAGAGCAGCAGACGCGCGAAGTAGGAGCTGCTAGAAACGCCAGAATCAAATGGAGGCTGCTGCAAGAAGGAAACAGGTGGATACCCTTCTCTGGTTAACCGCAGGAGAGATAAAAGATGCCACCAAGAGCCAGTGAGTCCACCCAGCGGCAGTGGAAACCCCGGGGCATGTCAGCGGCAACAATGAGTGGAAGTAAATGGAAACACAAGTTATACAGAGAGAAAGAGTGAATTAAGTTGATGTTACGAGGGGGATTATACAGCAAATTAACCCCTTTTAAGTAAAAGGATATATGTTATGCACATATGGGGAACAACCAAACTGGATGGCATGTTCGGAGGACAGTTTGACAAAGAAAGTATATATGCAACTTTGGAGGAAGGCAGAAGCATTGTGTGAATATAAGAAGTCCTGGCAGGAGAGTACACCAGGCAATTACAAGTGTGTGAACAGCAGAGTTCCTGGCTGGAGAGTATACCAGGCATTCACAAGTGTGTGAACAGCAGAGGTCCTGGCAGGAGAGTATACCAGGCAATCACCAGTGAGTGACAACAAGAAGCCCTGGCTGGAAAGTATACCAGGCAACTATAGGTGTGCGAGAGCAAGAGGCCCTGAAAAGAAAGATCAAGACTGAATAAAGGATTGCGTTGATTGAAAGACAAAAAGACCCTGAGAAGAAACATCAGGACTAGAACTGTAAGTCAATTGTTGTGATCCTAAGGAGGCACAAAGAGCTGTTGTGTGTGAGACTTTGGAGAGCAAAGAGAAATCCGGGGGAATGGAACCACCCTCTGGAGCGAGGATCTCTATCCTGGAAGAACATTTGTGTTGGAGCCATCTATCTTTCTTTTGTGAACACTTTTCTAAACCGCCCCAGGTTAAAGACATTTCCCGTTTCACCTTAGAGTTTAGTTTTAGTGTGAGCCTCAGCATAGAACTTTGTACACAGGACAATATTGATTTTGACATCCTGACAAAGACAGATCCTTAATTTTGGTGTAGGTAGGGAAATTCCTCTTCGATCAGGGTCAGAAGGCCTGTTGGAAAAAAGGAGGATGGTCCACCAATATCTTGGTGGACAAAACACAGGGCACACTCTTGTCTGACCGCATTCAGTAATTGCAATCAAGAAATTATTCACGTAAAATAAATAATTTGTCTCTTTAATTCGAGATAGAAAGCTAATGTAATTTAGGCATGTATATCTTCAAAAGTTCACTTGTAAATTAAAACAGAAAGTGTTCAAAAAGTAATAAGGTTAGTACATTCAAGTATTTGGAAGTAAACAGTTTCAACAATTAATCATCATTGTCTGAATACATAACAGTTCACTTCGTTAACATTGTCAAAAGGATGTGATTCAATTTGTCACAAAATATCTGTACGACGCGTTTCGGGAACAGCCCCTTTTATTTTCAATAAATGTCTTTAACCAAAACCATGGCTAACTTGTGTCCGTGTTTCATTCCTGACTCCTCACAAAAACCAGAGTTACATAGGTGGTTGCGTCCACTGCCAATACTGTAGGTAGATGACCTGAAGGAGGATGAAGTAGTGTTTTCGATTTCCCTTCCTCCCGAACCAGGAACGAGAAGTCGTTATTTCAGGAAAGACTGTAAGACTCACTGCTTAAGATTCTTAGCTGGCATTGCATCTGCAGCAGTTCAGTTTCTGCTGGGTTATCAACCTGTGCGTGTTTGTGGTTTTACTGTAGGCCTTACTTGTTCTTTTCTCCTGCAGCTCCCTAGTTTTATTGCTCCTCTCTGTGACTACCCAGTCTGATGTCCTGCCTTATGCTTCCTTCCAACTGGTAGCCAGCCACTCTTGGCCGTACTCATGTACTTACCTATGTTACTGTGTTGTGCTGGGGTCTATGTAACTGCAATTGCCATCTTGCCTGTCTGGGTCAGGCCTTCCTTTGGTTCCTGTGTGTTTCCTGTATTTATCAGTTTTCCTGCCTTTTGAACTCCTATGACCTGAATGTTACTAGGCTGGAGTCATCTCCGTTCTCGTCTTATTTCTCCCCTCACACCTACCACTTTTACTTGGGGTGCCACAAAGTGACTGATCACCACAGGTGCCTTACAAATCAACTATAAATAAATACATTTCTACTGAGCAATTAGCCACGACCAGAGGAAAACCTCAATCTCCAAGTGGTGTGATGACACAAGGCAAAGAACACTGGAGCCTCTGTGAACATCATGGTGCAATCGCTTTCTGACCATTTTAGCCAAACAGACAATAACTCCCATGAAAGTTGTCACATTTGGTGGAACTTTGCCAATACGACCAGAATTCCAGTTTCAGCTCTGGTCACTCATGGATGGACATGTGTGTGATCAGGATTCAATATCACAAGGGTGAAAAATTACCCTCTACTAGGGAATGACAAAATCAAAGGCCTAGATGCTCCCACCATCCGAAGTGTGCTACCGGTCTCCTAGGTTTGCTGAACATAAGTGATTACATCTGTTGTATGCAACACCGGAAGCTGTTGCTCGTCTATGAAAGACTGCAAACTCAAGGTCTTATCCTGAAAAGGGTACATTGATCATTTCTAACAGCTAATATTGAGTTTTTTAAATTTTAGTTTTTCTATAGGTCTTCCAGGACTTGGTTCTATCTGAAGATCCTAAAAAGTCAGGTTCCAAGTGGTACCATTTATGTTCGGATTATACACAGAGGAGTTCAACATTGGCACCATACAACCAGTAACGCCGAGGCACTCTCATATACAGTTTCACTGATGTAAGATATACAAAATAAAAACATGAAATAGCCTGAACTACAGAGGCTGGAAAAGTAGACATTATTGAAAAGGTATCTCGCTCCACCCTCCCCCCACCACAATGTGTTTATCCCACCATCATAGTCTCCACAAAACCTGACCAACCAACCTCAGGATCTGTGTGGACATATACCTTCCCAATGAGGTGATCCAAAGGGAATGATGGACAATGCCAACAATTGACATTGTGGCAGACTTGCCGGGAGGCAACCTGCTTTCAAAGTGGGCTACCATTAGGTGCTGCTCTACCCTGATTCATGCTACATTACATGATAGTTTGACACTTTGACACTGTGACACTTTGCCGCTGTGATATTGTGCAGCTTGCCATTTTTATAGTTTTCGACTCTCATAGTTTTCCTGATAACCTGACATGGGAATATCCAACCATTTGAAAAAAATAACCACTGGGATAATCTGCCACTGTAATGCTCTTCCATAGGATATCTTTGCTACAGTGAAAATGTACCACTCTAATAATCTTCCACTGTGACTGTACTTTCCCTTTTACCAACCTGTAAATGAGATACGCCACTATGAAAAACTTGCCATTGTTACATTTGCCCACTTTGATTCTTTTCCAGTAGGATAATTCGCTGCTGGGATAATTTGCCTCTGGGAATATTTTGCCCTGGTGAAAATTTATAATTTTGCCACTGGGAAACTCATTGGGACAACTTGCCCCTTTGATGAATGGCCACTGGAATATACTGCCACTATTTTGTCTCTATTTAGCAATGGTAATCTGCCCACTACGATAATCTTCCACGGGGATATTTCGATATTTCTATCTACCGGAATAATCTCCCGTCTGGATAACCTCCCACTCTGACACCTTGCCACTCTGATAATCGGCTTCTGGGACACTTCCTGATCTAGATAATCTGTCAGCAAGTTATCCAGATAATAAAACAAAAAGACACCTAAGGTCCAACAAGATGCATGCAGTGTATCTACACCACAACCCTCCTAAAACCTACCGCACAGACCCCACAGAAATACATTGATTGTGGAAAGACTGCTGGACAATAATTACCTGTAATGCCACATGCACCAGTGAAGAAAGGCAAACACCAAAATCAACTGCTCCTTTGAACCTAAATAGTCTGAGAAACCACGCACCTCTCCAAGTTACAAACGCACGCATCCTCGAAAACAACATCAAGCCAACATGCAACCTACTTGAGCTCCTCAATGAAGAATCGGAAGCCAAGACTGTTCACACCCTAATGCCCACACCAAAGTCAATCACTGGATCAAAATGCAGTAGGGCGCAATCACCAAAGGACAAAAACACCCTGGAAAACAAAATTATTCACTGCAATCTGGTCAATGCCAGATCAATACCAAAGCATAGCAAAGAGATACAAATGCTCATCAGTGAAGGAGAAACGCATATGCTTTTCCTCTCAGAAACCTGGTTAATGGATGACTTTAAGGTAGTTACACAGAAATCCTTCCCAAACAACTTCAAACTCAGGCCGGTCAACAGCGAAGGAAGAGGAGGAGGTGGCCTAGGCGTAGCACACAAATATTACCTAAGAATGACAACGGCACCATTATTAAAGATCCCAGACTATTGGTCACTGTCCCTTTGCATAGGTCTGGATCATCAAATCAAAATATTCTTCTTACTCATTTATAGTCCGCCCCTATACAACATGAACTTTGCAGAGAAACCTGTAGACTCCAGAACCAGCATTGCAATAGAACACAACCACCTGATCATACTAGGATACCTTTTAACATCTGGTTTGAATAGGAGAATACCAACTCTGCAAAAACTCTGACCTCTCAACTATCTACCAAAATCATCCACAAGTGGTGAAGGGGGCACCCCATGCAGTCGGACATACTAAGGATGCAAGCGTCTGAAAAGAAAAGCCTAACTAAAATTGCATCCCTTGTACACATTCTTTGGAACGACCACGTTATGATACCTTTCATGATTCACGTTCCAAGATGGGAGCACGCCACCGACATACATCTAACTCCAACTGATCAGAAGGATTGGAAATACCTCAAAACCTTGGATCTCAACAACAGACTGGAATTTACAAAACCACCAAACGCTCTGCTAGATACACTTCTGCAAAAAAAAGATCTCAAACACTCCAAAAATGGATTACAGACGCTCTTGCACCAAATAAACTCTTCATTCCATCCCAAAAGAAAATGGATGCCAGATGGTTCATAGATCTGAAGAAAACAAACAGAAACTGAAAAGAAACTCAAACAAGCTTGGATGAAACATTACAACAACAAGACAAAATTGCATTTCAAAAACAGAACCCATATACAGGGAGCCTATTCTATGCAGGATTCTGTAACTCTGCCACCAGTGGGATATACTATAACACACGTGGGTGACCTCGGTTAGTACAAATATTTGAGTGCCTTCATTGAATCAAAATGTCTAACTAAACTATCTCTGTCCCTCAACGAAGGACTATGCTATCCTAGATGTAAACTGCGCCTAGAAAGAGGTGTTGCACTGCCTATCTAACATGGATAGTGCAAGAGGAACCAGTCCCTCCACTAAACTACAACTAACAACTCTAAAAAGCAACCTGATTGTTTATGCTTCAAATGAAAATGTGCTTGCCAAGCAAATATGAAGTCAAAGGGCAATCACTTTTAAGTCACACATTCAATGTATAAGCATAATAAAACACTAAAATCAGTGTCCTCAAATGAATCACATCAGCACGCACTCAGGTCAGTGATCGGCCGCCTACAGTAATGCTTGAGAATAGGAGGTGATTCATATGCTTAATCAAAGCGGTTGTCTTCTTGATGCTGAAGAAGGTGGCGAACCACATGCTACTGAAACCGGTCGACACTCGTCTTGGATATATTCTCTTTTCTTTTTAGTTTAGACCTGACGCTTTTTACTTGGAAGTATTGACAAGTGAACTTGGTTGAAATCACATTAAGGCATACTGGGGCAGGCTAGATTAAAGCTCAAAATCCATTCCGCAAATGCTGATATGATTCATTTGGTGACACTGATCTTAGTGTTTTAGTATGCTTGTACATTGAATGTACATTGAATGTGTGACTTAAACGTGATTGCCCTTTGACTTCATATTTGCTCAGCAAGCACTTTTTCATTTGAAGCATAAACAGTGAGTTTGCTTTTCTTTGTTGTTAGTTGTAGTTTAGTGGAGGGACTGGTTCCTCTTGTACTATCCCTGTTAGATAGGCGATGCAACTCCTCTTCCTAGGCGCAGTTTACACCTAGGGCTAGTGTAGTTCTTCGCTGAGGGACAGAGATACTTTAGTTAGACATTTTGATTCAATCAAGGCACTAAAATATTTTTATTAACCTAGGTGACCCATGTGTGTTATTGGATATCCCTCGGGTGGCAGAGTTACAGAATCCTACATACAATAGGCTCTCTGTACATGGTTGCTATGTGGTGCAGTTGTTTGACTGCTGGGAAGTGATTCTTTCACGCATAGTAGAGCGATACACTCTCCCTATAATTTGTAGATTAGTATTTGTTTTTACATAGCACAGGACTTTGGCCCATTACTTCCATCAGTGGTTCCTTTAGCAACAAGATCTGACAGATGGCAGACCAAAATTATTTGGCCTTTGTCAAGGCACTGATTGAAAGCATTCTATCTAATCCCTCTATCCTGGGGACCGACACAATAGTTCAATCTTGCGCAAGCAGTGACGAGTGGAATGAGCTCGAAATTCTTAAGAACAAAATCATTCACACCGAACTCCATGCTGCTTTAATGACTGAGTATTTTATGCCACCACACCGCACTCAACAGACTTATTATCCGGATAGAACCAAGAATATTATTGGACAATTTACAATTTAGGCGGCATTGGAGCTTCATAGCCAACAAATTACTTGTGATTGGCTCATTCTTATAATCAATAATGCCAAAACTGTGTCAGAAACCCATTGAGAGAAATCCAAAAGATGGACAAAATAAAAAATAAAAGATGTTACTTGATACGATAGCAAATTGGCTGCACTGGACACAACTATGAAGGAGTTTCGAGATCTAAACCTGAACAAGAAGATCATTAAGTTGAAGAAAACCATTGCAGTGTTAACACACATGCAAAACTATCCTTCTACATCTGAGGAGTATTATACCCTGGAGGCAAAACAAGCGAGAAGGGACACACAATATCAGAATACCAGAAGGCCATATGCCTGTTCCTGATCAAGGGGTGATGACTGGTACTCTTCAAGCACTAGCTCGGAGGGTGAAACCAGAGCTGGTATTTGTATTTGTTTTTTTGCATTGATTTGCAGCGCACATAACCCATAGGTATCCAGGTGCTAGTTTTGTTGTGGAAGGCCAGTTTATTTATATCTTTCTTGTTTTTTTGTTTTTTTTTTTCAAGCGCAGGTCCGGGATTTGAACCTGTGTTTGATCAGCAGGGTCTTGCTTCCGAGACCCGCTCGTTGCAACAGTGCTATCCTCCCGTCCCGATGGTAGATCCGGAATACGTAACGAAACAAGACTCCAGTACCGCCAAGAGCAACCGGTCAATTTCGAGGACCACCGAATAAGTGCAACAGGAATACTAACACAGCCTTTTTTAGAACCAAGAGGCAAAGGAAGAGGCAGACAGATGGCAATACGAGTTGCCCAGGATAACCAGGAGCTGAATGCAGGGGTGGGGGGAGGAGGTCTTCAATGAGAACTTATTGATAATGAATCTTTCACAGCATATACTCACTGCAGCAGAAACAAGCGTATTAAGGAAGGGCCTTTTGTTTGCACCTACAGCAAGATACCACCAGTTTCAGACTTGCATAGAAATTATGCAACTTATGAGAAAAATAAGGCTCAGACAACACTTTGGGCAAGTAGAGGCTTAAGACTCAATTGGCGACACTGGTTTACATGTACCGTCGACGTACTACCCACCTCCAAATAGCATTACAACAGAGCCGATAACCTTTGAACAAGCCATCCTAAAAAAAACTTGAGGGATTGGAAAAAGATATAACTTTCATTCAGAATAACAGTAGTACAGATGAGATTAAAGCATTGCAGTGCTTGTCCGAGAACCCAGAAATTACCATCAAACCCGCAGACAAGGGTAGAACAACTGTGGTCATGAGTACCACAGATTATGATCACATGCTCCAACAACTCCTCTCTGACCGCATAAACTATCATATTTTGGCAGGAGACCCGACTAATACTCTCAGAGCTATGATTGCTCTATTAATTGAAGAAACAGAGGCAGGAAGGCTACATTGGCCATATGGAAGCCGTTTTTTCTTACACCTAATCATCCAAGATTGCCACCTTTCTATGCGCTCTTGAAGATTCATAAGGGGGTTCACCCCCCATCAGGATGGCCTATAGTTTCAGGCACCAGTTCTATTTGAGAATTGCTGTCAAAATTGGTTTACTTTTATATCAAGGATGAAATACCTAAAATGCCTTCTTACACCTAGCATTCAACAGCTATGCTCAACTTGCTTATAACGATAGACTTGGATGTACCCACTCAATTTCTTGTCATCTTGGACATTGAAGCACTATATACCAAGATACCACAAGAAGTTACTTTGTTAGCCCCTGAACAGCTTCTTATGACAAAAGACACCTTGGGCGCAGTAGCACCAGTATTCACACTTCAACTGGCAGAAATCACCCTCACTAAAAATGTCTCCATTCACCAAGTGACCTTCTACACCCAAATATCAGGTACTGCTATGGGTGCTTCATTTGCGCCAAGTTTGGCAAACATCTATGTAGACCTATTGGAAAAAACATGGATACACACAGAGAATCCATTTACAGACTATATCATCATATGGAGACGAGGCATAGATGACGTCTTTCTAATGTTCAAGGGAAAACAAGAGGAATTAAGCAACTTTCCCAATTTGTTGAATGAAAGAAACTCACATTTAAAATGTTTGTGTGATATGTTTAAGCATACTATCCACTTTTTGTATCTTGTGATCACTGTCCAAGATGATATGTTAAGCACTTGTGTGTACAAAAAGCCCACGGACCAGAATTCTTTGCTTGCCTTTGGAAGCTATCATCTGAGGGCCCTAAGGGAGAATCTCCCTTTTGGGCAGTTTCTGCGATACAGGCGGACGTGTTCGACATCTAACATGCATAGGGAACAAGGAAAAAATCTGAAGTAACAGCTGAAACAAAGGGGCATCCTAAGAAGAACATGAAATAGTCATTTACACGTGCACAGAATCTCCTGAGGGACATTCCCCTACAACAGAATCGCAGACCAAAGGAGGCAGCAGAGATGACAGCGGTTTTTAGCTACTATCCGCTATTCAATATACTAAAACGGGAAATTTGGAAACTTTGGACCATCTTGAACACTGGACAAGCACCCCTGAGTAGATCACCTGTTGCAATAAAACAGAGGGAAAACCTTGGGGACAGATTAGTCCACACAATGGCCCTCATTACGACCCTGGCGGAAAGTGACTGACCGGACCGCCACAGCGTAAATAGCGTTTCCGCCATTGCACGAAGGAGCAAAGTGCGGCCCATTCCGACCCATCGGGCACGAGCACCACGGCATGGCGGAAGTGCAAAGTCCGCGATGGCGGAAATGACCCCAAAACGGCCCACACCGCCGCCGTACGGCGCCCTAGGTGCAATACCGCCACCCATCACAGCGGACACCGCAGTGTGCGCCTACCGGAAAGTACGGTGACCGGAAATATACGGAAACGGAAGTTAAAACATGGGCCCGGAACGGGAAACATCCCGCCGTACACCTATAAAACCACTAAAACCACACAACCACTAAAAACACTACCCTGAGACACACCCCAACCCGACATCCACCCTAGCGAAACCAAGAAAAATGGGAAAAGTAGCGAAGAAAGCGTGCGACCGCAAGCGGCAGGTCCACTTCTCCCGTGAGGAACTCACCGTGCTTACAGAGACCCTCCAGGAGAATGCTGCCGTCGTCTTCTGCACGCAAATGACCAGGACGGCACTTGCAAACAAGAAGGCCATATGGGCTCTGGTGGCACAGCGGGTAAGTGCGGTGGGGACAGCACCCCGCAACCCACAGCAATGCCGAAAGCGATGGGACGACCTGCGGATACGCGTCCGCAGCATACTCTCTGCCAACCGCAACATTGCCACAGCCACCGGGCGAGGTCCTGAATCACCCATCAAGTTGACCCCCTGGGAAGAAATCTGTGCCTCCACCATCGGAATGGAGAGCATAGAGGGAGTCGGAGGGATGGAGAAAGGAGTGCAGACATCCGAAGATTCAGGTAGGTGGGCCAAATAAAACAATGCCAAATCCACAAAGTCCATCCATGTGAAGTACCATGTGTCCACATAGTGCAACAGAAACACATGTCCAGGAGAACGTCCACACACATCGGCCTGATAGCGCACGTTAAAACCCACAATAAATACATAAATAATTAAAAACCCCTAAAACACGCACTACACGTGCAGCAGGCACACCCTAACTGCAGGCTGCCAAACAACTGCACCCTCACCCCACACACAAATGAAAGCACCTCCAAGGCCCAGACCCAAATCACCCTCAGGCACCACCCCAATGCATGTGATACAATGCCATTCCAATACCCACAGACCCATTAATAACCCTCGCCCTCCTTTACTCCACCACAGGGTCCGATCCAAACGACGAGCATCAGGACACCCCTACCAGCACACCTGCAAAGAGGGCCAAGACCAACGGCCAAAGACCCTCCACCTCAGCTGCACGCATCAAGACACGGCAGCAGCACAAATCAGGTGGCAGCACAGAGGAGGGAACATCAACAGGCACCCCAGCAGCCAGCATGCCCACAACACCACCACCACAGGTCCCCCCAACGGATGCCACAGAAGGCACTGCCTCTGGTGGCAGCAGCACCATAGGTGACACCCCATTGATGGCAGCATGCTCCGACACAGAAGACGGGGATGTCGAAGTCAGATCCATCCATGGCCTGTCCCAATCCCCCTGTCTGTCCCATCCCGTACAACATGAGGATACCACGCAGGGGCACCCACAAGACGACGACTGGCCATCCCCCACAAGCCCTGTGGCAAGGCAACATGAGGACAACAGCCCCTCTGTGACACCCCCGCAAATGGCCATGGCCCAGCAGAGGCAACAGTCCCTCGACCAGTTAATCGTGCAACAGCAGCAACTGGCCACGCTCCTCAAGGACCATGCCGATGAATGTGGGGGCACTAAGGCAGACATAGAAACATCAACTGAGACACTTAGGGCAGAAATGGAGAGAGGTACAGAGACACTAAGGGCACAAATGGAGAGTAGCACGGAGAGCCTGAGGGGGGAACTGCATGCGACGTCCAAGGACGTATGTGCCGAACTTGCCGCAGTGCGCCGTGTGCTCACTGAGCTCTCGCAAACCCTTAGGGACATGCATGGACGTGAGCAGGCAGAGACATCATCCGTTGCAAGTTCCGTCCAGGGCAGCCCCCAACGTAGATCTGGGAGGAACCTGCGCTCCACAGGCAGGGGTGCCCCTGATACCCGCAGAGGGGGCTTGCAATAGCGACAGCCCACTGACAATGAGCATCTTTGGACACTGGTGTTCGGGGTGGAGGTAGGAGGGTGGAGGGGGTGTGTTGGGCTCACTTGGGTGGCGGGTCGATAGGGTGTACTACATGATATCACATATGCCATAAACAGTGCACGATCAACCAATGAGATGTGTGGACATTGATCTTTGTGTACTAGGCCATCATAGGTGTACAGTCCATATTGTGCATGTCCCAGACACACACAGTGCCACGAGTCCTGTGTCCATGTATCAGCCACCAGGCGTGAGTGCTAGAAGCATACATCTATGAGATGCTGACGAATGTCACGGCCCTCCGGTGCCTCGCAGACTCCTTGAGGTGCTGCCACATCCCCACCCTCATCATGACCATCATCAGGTGCTTGCAGTTCTGCGTCAGGGGGCATGGGCACATTTCTACGTACGCACATGTTGTGGAGCATGACACATGCCATCACCATCTTTGCAACCTTCTCATGGCGGTACAGGAGTGCCCCGCCAGACCTGCTGAGGCAGCGGAAACGACCCTTCAGTAGGCCGAATGCCTGTTCAATGACTACACGGGTACGTGAGTGGGCATGGTTGTAGTCCTCCTCATGCTGGTCCCGTGGGTTCCGGACTGGTGTGAGGAGCCATCTCTTCAGTGGATATCCAGCATCACCTGTATGTGGACGATAAACGTATGATGTGGAATGCCATTGCTACGTACGCACACCCCCCCCCCCCTTCCTGCCAGGTCATTGCCGAATCACATACCCCACATTATCATGCATGTAATGAGACTCACCGAGTAGCCAGGATCTGTTCCCTGCGTGTCGCTCCATGTAGCGTGGTATTGTAGAGTTCCTCAAGACCATAGAATCATGGGTTGATCCAGGGAATCGGGCACAACAATGTGTAATGATCCTGTTGGAGTCACACACCATTTGTACATTCAGAGAATGAAATTGTTTTCGGTTGCGGTACTGGGCCTCCATGGCATGTGGGACGACCAATTCCACATGGGTGCAGTCGATGGCACCAATGCAACCCGGTATGCCGGCAAGTGCATGGAATCCCACTTTTGTGTTGGTAATTTCCTGCTCCGAGCGTGGTAGGGAGATGTAGTCGTCTGCGTGCTGCAGGAGGGCATCGAGCACTTGCAATAGTGTCCATGAGAACAGTGGCTGAGAAATGCCATGCAACTGTCCGACTGTGTGCTGGTAGGTGCCTGTGGCCAGGAAGTGTAGTACAGACACCACCTTCAGTAGGGGTGGGATGGCGGTTGGGCTATCTATCATGCTGACAAGGTCAGCCTGTGTCATGTCCACAATGGCGGCTATGGTGTCCCGGTCCAGACGGTAGAGGGTGTGGATCTGCTCATCAGTGAGGTTGAACGGATGTGCTCGGAGGCGTGGGATTGTGGGCTGCCTGCGTGGTGGTAGTGGCTGTGCTGGCGGCCCTTGCTGGCCCTGCCTTGCCCTCCTCCTCCTCCTGCGTCTCCTCCGTGCGGCCGGTTGTAGTTGGTGTTCGTCTTCTTCTTGGAGTTGGAGTACTTGCAGTGCTATCATGTCCCCCAGGGCCAACATCGCGAGTTCTGCCGGTAGCATTTCGGTGTGGTTGTGGGAGGAGACTGGCTGTGCAATTTATGTGTTATCAGGCTGTATGGCCTCCACCTGTGGTGATTCATTCCACCTGTGCAAGCTGCTCTCCCCTTTGGCCGAGCACGTCCCGCGCACAACGCTGCAATTCGGGGAATGGCATCTTGCTATTGCAATCATGTATTTGTACCCGATGGCCGTGTAACATTGGTTGATATGTTCATTCTGCTGTGGTCCCATTGTTTCACATACTATCTGTGCAGTCGCGAACAGACTTGTGAAGGGTCAGTGGAACGTAGTACTCGAGTAACGGTGGGCCCTCATGCATCACTGTACCGAGTTGCAACGACGGGCGGGGCGTCCCATTTGTGGGTGAAGGCAGTTGCCATTTTCACACACAGCCGCACTCGATGGATTAATTAGTGATTTCAAACGGCCACAGATGCCTCTTCGACGTGATGTTGCAAATGAGGAATTCGAAGGGCGGCGCTTTCGGTTTTCAGCTGGCGGCGAGGAAATGCCCACAGGTCTGACTGCAAATATAACGTACTATTGTTCAATGTCCTTGGGACAGGGGCCATGGCGAGGATGCAATGATTGATATGAATAGTATGGGATGCGCAATAGCGACGTGGGCGATGAGGCCGGACGTTCCCAAATACATGTTACTTCACTACACTGGAATTACGGGCTGGGGCACTGTGGATTTTGCAGGCTGCATAACGCACAGACTCAATGGATATTTCTAATGTTATGTGAGTAAATATTCAGGCGTTTTTATACCGGGATGAGGGAATGATGAATGGACGCATGGGCAGGTGATTTGATACAGAGTTTGCCATGTACAGGGCTTCTTGGGATCTATCCGCCTCCCCTACGCTATGTGATGCAGGGCTGCCATAGTGGGACCATCGTCTATCTGGCCTTGTTGAGCCCTCCCTGTCTCGACGCGCCCTCAGACACTTGTGTCCATGCACGTTACCAATCCCATCTGATGGATTCTGTTTTGACAGACGCATGCACAGGTACACTCGTTTGTGATGGTGTTTACACCTCGATATAGATAGTTATGAGTCGCAAGTGGTTTTTGGGTGGTGATGGACCTTTGGAGTGGGCTAGCATGCATATGGCTGTGGATTTAGTGTGATCATTGAAGTGAGTTGTTGGAATGTAGTTCTGATGGCCATTTTGTTCTTTTTCTTTTCTTTTGGATGACAGGTATCTCCTCCCCTTTTGCCACTGCCATCTGTATGCCACTCCTGCAGATGGGTTTTACTCCCGACACCTGCTGCTTCGTGTTAATCAGTGGAGCAGCATTACGATCTTATGGGACGATCGCCAATGGGCCACATGCCCTTACGCAGTACTGGTGGCTCGGAGCAACATTTCGGCCTTTCAGCTGGACTAGTGCCTCCCCATTGGGACGGCCCTGCGGTTCTGTGCGCTTCCATGTTGCCTTTTCGTACGTGAATGTGGCTCTGTGTACCATGATGGAACAGGGCGTCACACAAGTAGTGGCTGGTCATTTCTTGCGGATGCAGCCCACAATGGTGAAATGTGTTTTGGAGTTCATGGCCTGATGGCTGTATGGGCTTGGTGATTTTGTTGTGCATTAAATTTCTATTCTGATTTGGCCCGTGTAGCGTTCTTCTTTGCAAGTGATGTGGCATATGCCTATTTGGGGAGCGATGTATTGTGAGGAGATCTGCATTGGGTTCCAGCTTCGGAGTTTAGTTGCGTGGTACTGTACTGGGCGCGTTTGCCTACGAAGCCCGTGAGGTCAGGGATGGGGGCTGCCAATATGACTGTTTGAATGTTGTCATGCTCAGGGGCGGGGGATTGGGTTTTGTGTGACAGATGCCGGTCAGCCAGGTGGACTGGTGGAATGATGTGATTTTCTGAATATTGCTGGTCACAGGTGCCTGTGTTTGCGTGCGTTTCTTGGTGGGGGACTGTGGTCATGCCCATTGGGATGGCTTCTGTATTCGTGCCATCTGTGCCCTGCAGCTCCCATTGGCCCCTGTTGTGTTTTTTTGTTCGTTGGCATGCATGGGTGACTTGTACATTTCACTGGTTGCATTGTGGCTTCATTGCACCTACGGGGAGTTGTACTTTGTGGGCAGGGAGCGGTGTACAGGCACTCAGTGGGGCCGTTTACGGTTGATTCGCGATGCCGTACTTCTCACCATGGCGGAATGGTACATTCCGCCATGCTTGATGGCGTTAGGTACATGTCCGCTAGGGTCGGAATTGGCGTACCCTTGCGCCATGGTGGTGTTTACGGTTTGGCATGGCGCGCGCGTGCTTGGTGCAGTTGGCGTTGGCGTTCACTACGGTGTCGCTAGTGGCTTCGTACTTTGCGGTGACGGGTCATAGTCGCACCGAGCGCTATTCGATGGCGGTATTGCATTTCCGCCATCGTTTTCCGAATTCCGCCAGGGTCGTAATGAGGCCCAATGGCTGAAACGAATACTGAAGACAATCGGGTCACAGGCCAGACAACACTATCAACACATGGCAGTCCAACGGGACATGCACCTTGTGGTTTATGCACTGTATGCAACCAGACATGCAGAAGCACAACCATTAACATCAGATGGAAAAACCGAGGGGTACAGAAAGTGTTCCCGAATTCGAACCCCCCCGGAGTAATATACCTGATTACATGCCCATGTGCATTGAAATATGTGGGGATGACCGACTGTCATGATTCCTGCCCCTCATGTCCCCAGCCCTCCAAGATGTAAGGCTGGAGCCAGGCCACGATCACCTACATCGCCCTCAAGGGCCTCTCCATCCCTCCAAAGACCCACTTGGAGTCAGACTTGGCGCTTGTTGCACCAGACTCACTCACTCCCATAGGATAACATTGGGGATTGGACCTAGTGCTTTGATGGGGACAAGATGGATGCCCCCACATATTTTGGTTCCCAGAACTGCATGTGCAGTCTAGTCTTTTGGATGTGGTTCAGCCCAGAGACACCTGGGATACCCAGAGACTATTTAAGCCACGCCCAGGCTGAGAAACATGCTTTGTGTTTTCTGCACCTGCAGCGTGACACTCACCGTGTTCGGATCGGTCTCCAGTAGGCCTGCATCTTTCTTCTGCGCTCAGCTCCTGCAAGAACAAGAACACCGTTAGGAACAGCCTTACCTTGCGGCGCTTCTGCCCATCATTCATCGCTTCTTCTGTTCTGCGGACATCTTCGACGGTGTCATTCCCATCCTGGCACGCCGCTTCCTGAGGAAAAGGGAAAAGAACAGAAAAAAGGCATTAGTAAGCATTCAGCAAATCTTCGCTTATTTTTAAAGACTGCACGAGCTTCAAACGCTTACCTGAATCCCAGCCGCTCTGGGGGAACTCTGTCTCGGGAACTTCTCATCCATCTGCAAGAGGGAAAAGACACTGTAGGTTAGCGTGGAAACATCTAGAGGTGCCACATACCGCGTTTACTCGTGCATCGCGCTCTCACTCACCTTCAGCACTACTCATCTCAGCAGCACGTCGCCATCCCCGGACGCCGGCCATCATCTAAGGAAGGAAAGGAACAAAGTTAGAGAACTGTTCAAAAGACTCATTATACTTACCTGTCATACTCTTTCCCGTGAAGTAACTAGGCAGCAACGAGCCCGCATCAATCAACGCGCCCCTGCGCTGAAAGCAGGACGGAGAGCACACTTTCCAAGAAAACAAGGTGAGCTGTGGATCAAAGGGAAGGGTTGGACCCCTGGGAAGAAGGGGTTCATGCACACAGAGACAATAGGGAGTTAAACTCTACCAATCCTGTGTTTCAGGCCCAGTCTCCAGTCGAGTAGACGCCAGGGAAGGGTTTGAGGTTGTAAATGGTCAGAACAGGCAAATTGACGTCCCTGGGGGCTCGAATGGGAATGGGGAATGGTTCCCGGAATGGGGACTTAGCGGGTCCTCCAAGGCATAGCTCTCAACCATTTATGTCGCAAAAGCGGGTGAAACCACCCGATTTTACTTTTGGCGGGTGAGAGGCCCATTGAAATGAATGGGCGTGCATGAGGTTTGGCGGGTGAGTCCGCTGTTTACAAGGCGGGTGACACCCGCCAAAAGCGTGTGAGTTGGGAGCTATGTCCAAGGTTGGAATGACCCGGTAAGTCCCTATTTCGGGAACCCGGACCCGGAATGCGGTAAGGGGGTAGCCATGGTGCTGATAGCACCATGGCTACCTCCTACCTCGCAATGAGGCCCATGGTATCCCCCTTTCCTGTATGAGAATGAGTCCTACTCCCCCCGCCTTTGTAGGGTATTGTACGTCTTTTTCCTTTTCAGACACACCCACTGTCCCACAATCATTCGCCTTTAGGACTGGGATGAGGAAGAGGCAACTAGGAGTAATGCACACTTCTAGTCAATTTCACCACTGTGATACTTAGACGAAGAAGATGCCTATGGAGAGTCAGGCATGTCCAGTCAATTGTTACAATTGTGGGTAGGCAAAGTACTCGCACCTGCAACCCGTTGGAAGACCACAGGTGCTTAAAAGGAAGCCCCAGCAGACTGGAAAGGGGAACTTGCCTAGAGACAAGGTGGCAGCTGCGAGGCGAGGAGTGGGCTGGAGCAGGACCGGCACAGAGGACGCTGTGTGCCGCCAGGGGGTGTGAGAGGTGCCACAACCGACCAGACTTTGTGAGGACCAGCGCCCCAGAAATTATCCGAGCTGCGTGTTCCCAGCTGAAGCTGTGGAACACGGAAACCTCCCAAACTCTGCAGGATGCTGCGAGAGGTTTTCCCGATAGCGAGCGTGGCTCACTAGAGCTTGCGACACAGATCTGGGAGTGAAGAGGAAGACAGAGAACAGAAGGAAGGTGCCTGAAGGAGCAGACCAGCCCCGGTGAGTGCAAGACAGGGAACACTCGTATCTGGGTGCTTCAGGGGCAGGAATTGGACATTTAAAGTAGCAATAAAACGAAAACCTATAAGGATGGGGTTTGGAACCTGAATGAAAGAACAGTGAATCATGAACAAGTTGCCAAGCATTTTGGGGAATACACAGCATATACTGAATACCGAACTAAGGCGAAGATATGGAAATAAACTGAAATTACAGCACGAGTGGAAAGCGAATAATGTGCTATTGTGAAAGTAGTGAAATCTGTTAAGAAACATTGATGAACAAAATTAAAACCTTTAATGAATACTTATGAACTAAGTGAAAAGCAAGTGTGAAAGTCAAGTTGCTGAACTTGAATGAGCAAGGTGAAAGTAAGGTGTTGGAAGAGGATATACACCACAGAATCAAGTGAATACAAGTTGTGCCAAAGCCAAAAGACTTCCAAGGAGAAACCACAGCACATGTTAAGAGCTAACACTGGTACAAGGTGGAAAACCTATGTTGGTCAACCAAAACAAAGAGCATCACAAAGTGCCAAGATTATCGGTCGCATGATCTTTAATGGGTGGACTGTGCGGTCCGACAACTGTGCCTAGACCGAGTAGCCCGACTTGGGAAAGAGACAAGAGAAGCCAAAAGACAAAGGGCCTCATTACACGGATGGCGGAGAACCATGGTGCTATTAGCGCCATGGTTCATGTCGGTAAAATACCGGCACCGCCTTTGCGGAAAGGGGAATTACTGCCCCAGTCCAAGGTTGGCGGGGCGGTAATTCCCCCTTCCACCATTTTCCTTCCCCATTCCCATTTTTGCCCCATAGGGCTCAATGGGAATGGGGAAGGCGCTAATTACGGTACTACAAATTGCGGTACCGTAATTAGCTCCCTGGGTCCCTTTGCGGGTTGGTTTTTAACGCCTGCAAAAAGCAGGCTTTAAATCCCCCAACCCGCAAAGGGACCTCCTAGTAAGGCGGTAAGGATTTACCGGTGCCCAAAGTGCCTCATTACAACCTTGGCGGAGGACCATGGTGCTATTAGCCGCTAAGGTTGCATGGTCCATGCCGCTAAGGTTGCAATTCCGCCATGGTGGATGGTGGAATTACCGCCCCATTCCAAGGTGAGTGGGGCGGTAATTCCCCATTCACCAATGGCCCCTTCCCCATTCCCATTTTTGCCCCATAGGGCATAATGGGAATGGGGAAAGGCGATAATTACGGCACCGTAAATTACGGTGCCGTAATTATCGCCAAGGTCCCTTTGCGGCATGGCTTTTAACGCCTGCAAAAAGCAGGCGTTAAACAGCCATCCCGCAAAGGGAACCTTGTAATCAGGCGTTAAGGGTCGGCGCCGTTTACGCCTGAGTCGGAATGAGGCCCAAAGACTGTATGGTGTAAGTGCTGAAGTTAAGGAAAGCATGTGTGCTAACTGTTGCAGAGTCTAAAGGATTATAAAGTGAAGCTGAAAGTATTGGTGAAAGTCAAGAGACTTGAACTGTGTTGATATCCTGGAACTGTTTTAAACTTGGGGAAGGGAACCCCGAGATATCCTGGAACTGTTTTGAACTTGGGGAAGGGAACTACAAGACATTTTGCAGAACTATTTGAACTTGGGGAAGGGGAAGTTGAAACAAACCAGAGCTGCAAGATGCTCAGATCAGTATTCTTGAACACTGTTTCTTTTGGTGCTGACATCCCTACCCATTGTATATCTTTAGTTGTGAGGACAAGTACAGGTTTTGGACACACACAGACTTTTAAGTTGAACTCACTGACACAGACTGTCCTTAGTATCTTTAGATAGGGAAATCCCACCTTAGTATAGGGCAAGTTAGGCCTTACTCCATCCTGGCATATAAAATAAAGTAATTTTTGGTAAGAAAAGTGAATCTATTGTTTGTGTCATGCTTCATGATGCCTTCATAGAGGGTAGTACTTGTAATAGCTTTTAAGAATTACAATTGACCTTGATTGTTTTACAGTAACTGCCTATTGTCATGTTGTCCAAAAAGGGGGATATATCCCTCGCCAAGATGGCTGCTATTGTAGCGCAGTATGCTTGAGAAGAGAGCACATAACACGTGACCGATGTCACGTGACCGGGATAACCAGAAGATCTAATAAATTAATCCTATCTCCAGGGACACGCGTATTAGGGAAATACAACCGCGCATCTACATTGGCAGTGACTGATGATGGCACCGCGATAATATCACGACGTAATATGGGGGCGCATATATTACCTATTTGCAAGAGGAGACAGGGAGGAAGGTGTGCTTACTGGGGCCCCTTTCTCTGTCAACGATTTATCTGTCTTACATCTCTAGGCTTCGAGACAAATAAACAGCTTGGACTGTGAGCCTTTCAGATTGCAGCATTGAAACCAAGCAGCCCCTGCATAATGTTACTTACGGGCTAACAACAGGCCATCTGTGAGGTGACTAGAGGGTATGCTTTTTTCAGATCTTTTGAATTTAGGAACTCAGGAAATACTGAGTTAAAGCCAAGGGTAGGACCCCTTTTCCACCAATTTGGGGCTACATTTATATTAAGCCCCGCTCCCCTTTATTCTCAAATCTTTTTTTACTACAAATCTGAGAGAATTCAATTGAGAACGAACAGTGTGAGGCTACCCTATCACTTGCAACATGGATGCAAATTGCAGCAAGTAACAAAGACCACAATCCTGAAACCACGGTTGGTGTAGTTTTGGGGCTCAACCTGTTCCTGTGACACATACGTATATAATTATTCACAAAATGTATTACATTAAATGATAGAGAAGCAGAGCACGCTCTCAGTACCTTGAAATATTGTTCTCCACCCCGCTGTTTAGGTCATTGATCGGCCGCCTAAAGTAATGCTTGAGAACATGAGGATTGATTCACATGCTTAATCAAGGCGGTTGTGTATTTGGTCCTGGAGAAGGTGGTGAACTACATGCCACTGAAACCGGTCGATCCTCGCCATGGATATCCTTTTTTGATTTATTATGATAGGGATACCGTAATAGGAAACAAGATATTCTCTTTTCTTTTTAGTTCAGACCTGTCGCTTTTTACTTGGAAATATTGAACTTGGTTGAAACCAAATTAAGGCACACTGGGACGGGGTAGATTAAAGCTCAAAATCCATTACGCAAATGCTGATGTGATTCATTTGGCAACACTGATTTTAGTTTTTTTAATAGGCTGATACATTGAATGTGTGACTTAAAAGTAATTGCCCTTTGACTTCATATTTGCATGGCAAGCACTTTTTCATTCGAATCAAAAACAATGAGTTTGCTTTTTTTGTTGTTAGTTGTAGTTTAGTGGAGGAACTGGTTCCTCTTGTACTATCCCTATTATAGGCGGCGCAACGCCTCATCCTAGGGGCAGTTTACATCTAGGGTTAGCGTAGTCCTTTGTTGAGGGACAGCAATAAGTTAGTTAGATATTTTGATTAACCTCAAACACTGATATGCCTCTACAAAGATGTAATCCTCGAAGCAAAGAAACTGCAGATCTCCAAAGTAAGCAAAGCACTGAAAAAGATGTTCAACAGCCTTCTTGCAAGAACGTCCCCACTCCCTTACAGAAACTTTCTGATGACCTTGCAGAGCCCTAAACATCCAACAACTTATCAACACAGTGCCCAATGAAATAAGCAACAAAATCACCCACAACCCAACCACAATATTTAGCTACTTCACACCGCTCTCAACAGAATACTTCACTAAACTAGTGAAAGAAAGCACCAGTAGGGCCTTGCCAACCCGGGATCTGCAAGAATATCCTCAGCAGGAGAGCGCATGCGCGAGCCGCGCATGACGTCGTAGAAGAACCAGCTCCCAGCGGCCGCTGATATCCTGCTAATTTATCCTGATCCCCTGCGTCAGGTTTACCGGTGCATCGAGACAGACTGCTGGCGGAAAACCTTTGGGACGAGTAGTCGCATTCCTGGGCCAAATCGGTGCCGGCAGACCGAAAACAGGGGGTTTGCCCCCTCCGTAGCCAGCAGCGCCCTTTTTTGCAGCGAGGCAAGCATTGCAGGCACACTGTCGGTCAGCCTGCCCCCCGGCATCCGCAGGAGTCAGAGGGCAAAAGCCAACAATTGGGACTAGGCTGAAAACTCGAGGAAGCCGGGCGCGAAAGTGGAGGAGGAGCCCATGCCGACACCCCGTTAGGGTTTCATCAGGCAAACGGGGTTTGTCTCTTCCACCCGTACAGGTGCAAGGAACCAACCAACGCTCTGCATAAAACAGAGCTACTCCGGTACCTGCTGATGGCGGGAGGCCCCCTAGATGGCCTGAGGTGCGGCACAGCGTGGCACCAGAAAGGAGGCACCCCACACGGGAGAGAGCAACCCGCACCTCCCCCAGCCCTCAAGGACCCACGGAATTGGACAGGGCCCGCATCACGAGCGGCCCTACCACCTACTGCTACCATGCAAAGGTCTGGCAGCTCAAGGGTTCAAGGGCTAATGGTGGCAGTGGTAACGAGATCCTGAGCACACGCCTAAAGAGCGGAAGGACGACCCCCATCACAGGCCCAACACAACGTACGCAATTGACAGCAGCTGACAGAAGGGTGAGCTGAATCCTGCGTGTGAGCACCAAGGGGAAGACGCCATGGCTGCACAGTGAATGGAGTCACGGACAAGCTGGCAGCTGGCCCAGAAAGGAGCAGAGGCAGTACCTTACTTCAAGGGGCCACGCGAGGTGGGGCGATCAGAATATGGGGATACCCAACCCACAATGACACTGAGAGGTCCGGCGGGACGACATTGCTGGAGTCTCAACATTAGGCATTCTAATGCAAAACCCCAATAGGTGGGCTTGGACAGGCTGCTCCAGGGCCACCCATAGACAGGCATTAAAACAGTGCCACCCTAAGAGCGCCTTCAACAAGTTGAAAGCCCCAATCGCTAGGGCACAGACCCATACAAAGAGAAGGCCGTAGGGAGTGCTCATCCAACGCCTCCTCCCACCCCTGGCAACAGTGGGTTCAACAAGTGGCCTTTTGGGTGACCAGGTTACGGCCTAGGCTGAGAGGGAGCGTCCCACCCCGGTGGCCAGCATACCGAGACCTCCCCACCCCAGCTTGGGGTCACACTCGCAGACGACCCAGTTGAACTTGTGAGAAGGCGTGGGCGGCGCTGGTCCAGCATTCCCCCTGCACACCAAAAGATACTAAAGAACAGCAACAACAGACACCTCCCCCAGCTGAGAGAGAGACACTCAAAGCTGGAAACGGGGATCACCCCGGGTCCAACCACAACTGAGCCTCGTCCTCCTGGGAGGACGACTCGATCAGAGACACCCAGACACTCCTGCTGTCATCCTTCCAGGCGACTGCACCCCCCCCAAGGATCGCCGCTGATTTGGGAGGAAGCATACAGCTCAAGCCCCGTTGACTACCAACATCACAACCCCCTCTGGACCAGCTCGACAATGGGTAAAGACAAAGCTAAACGGCAAACCCTCCAGAGCGAGATGGACCTCTACATGGTCAAGCCCGTCGAGGGCCCCTCAAATGCAAGCAGAGGACAATGAGGGGCGAGCAAGAAGAAACAATATCCGAATTCTCAGAATCGCTGAAAAAGCAGAGGGTCATAGCGCTGAGCTCTTCCTGGAGGATTGGCTGGTTGAAATATTCACCCCCAAGAAACTCTCTAAGTTTTTCTCTATGGAAAGAGCACATAGAGCCCCAACGGGATGCCCTGTCCCTGGCACACCACCACGAACAATCACTGCCAAACTCATGAACTTTCGGATGGCTCGAACCACCGGCCCCATCACCGGCGGCGGCCCCATCACCTACAATGGCTCCGGCGTGGGCTTCTATCCAGACTACACCAAGAAAGTCCAGAAGGCCCGACAATCCTTCAACTCTGTCAAGAAAGAAGAAACTGCACTCCCTCTCAATGAAGGTCTACCCAATGAGCTAGTCACAGACAATGGAGTACAGTTAGTGTCAAGGGACATGGAGTCATTCTTGCACAAAAACAACATTCATCAAAGAAAAGCGGCGCTGTACCATCCCCAAGCCAAAAGACTTGTGGAGAGAGCCAATAGGTTCATTAAAGGAGCCAATCAACAAGCAACCGATTCAGGGATGGATTCCCTAAAGACAATCAAAGAGGCCATTGCAGCCCACAGGTTAACGCCCAACGGGATCACCCAAATTTCCCCATTTTGCATGTTGAGAGGGAGGAGAGCAGCATCTACATTGGTACCGCCATGGTTAGCCAGAGTAAGAGAAGATGACGAGGTAGATATGACAGAAGTAGTATGGAGACTGGAAAACAGCAAAGCACGCATGAAAAAATGGAGTGACAGAAGGACGACCCAGAGTCGAGAGGTCGAAGAAGGTGATTGGATTAAAATACGACTGCCAAGCAAGGGTCAAATGACAGGTTCGAAGTTCAGTCAACCCATGAGAGTAGTTCATAGAGGAACCAACCACATCCGCACTGAGGATGGCTGCACATGGAATATGGAGGGAGTAGCCATGTTTGAGGAACATCGCAAAGAAGAAAAGCCACAAGAAGAACCCAATCCCTGCAGAGGCCCTGACAGAGAGAATGTGCGAAAACCTAAACCAGAAACTGGAAGGAGAGAGACCATGGAGGAAGAAATAGAAAGAGGCCCACCAGAAGCCTTCCAGGAAACAGGTCAGGTACTGGACACCAGCGGCACTAAAGAAGATCGACTGAGAAGGGTGCACAGAAGACTGGTGAGATACAGTAACTATGTTATGCAATAAGTTGTCCTGCATTATCAAGGGGAGGTGTGTAGAGAATCGTGAGACTCCCAGTATCGCGAGATCTCGGCCAATCTGGAAGTGCGGGTTCACGAGAGTGTGAAAGGAAGACAAAGCCGGAGCAGAGGGCACGGAGCAGACTGAGTTCCCGGCGCTCCTCTGAAGGGACACTGTTAATCCATCTACAGACATAGAATCATCCCAGCAGCCTGCACTGCTTACGGCAAATGCCCCTAGACTTGATTTATGCGGAGTTAGTTGTTAATATAAAGCTGGCATCAGCGCCCTAATAAAAGGGTACAACCAGCTACACTGAAGTCTCCGGCGCATTATTCCACAACAAAAGCCTTGTGAAATGATTGGAAGGCGCCATGTTAGCCCATATGTAAAACTAATAAAGACATTCAGAAATATTGGCACAATTAATTTGGTTGAGATGGGAAGATGCGACCTGTTGGCTCAGCCTTTTCTTACAGCCAGCCTTCGGAGCCACCTGGGCTCGAAAGCAAACGGCTCATGTTCTCACATGTACTTCTGCTTAAACTATTCTCATTAGAGCAGTGGTCTTCAAACTTTTTTGGCCAGGGCCCCCCTGAGCAAAATTTGGGCAGGTCGAGACCCCCCAGAAATGCCAAATGGACAGTATATATTGCGCGCCGTCACCTGCTCCCATCAAAGTCGCTGGGCTCCCTCATCCCACTCCTACCCAGTCGCTGGTCTCTCCCCACCCCATCACACACCCAGGGCTCTCCCCACTCTGCTCCCATCACTATCCCATGGTTCCCGCCCATTGTGCTCCCACCATAGTCCCTCGGTTCCCCCATCCCGTTCCCAACACAGTCTGAGGGCCAGCGGCGGCTGGTGAATCTTTTTTAAGTGGAGGGGCATTAAGGGGAGGTTCGGGGGGGTTTCCCCCTGTGAATTTTTTTTAAATAATCGGTTAAAATGTTGCATTGTAGAGCATACTTTTAACAAAAAATGGGTAAATAGCCAAACAGTTTGCAATTGTTGCTGGGAGTCCAGGGGGCAGGCATTGATATTTTATTTCTATCACGCTCGTACACAAGTGTTTCAGAGCGTGACAAGGCAAGGGAGGGGAACAGAGGAGAATAAAACAGCGATCTTACTAGGCCCAGTGACATTGAGAACGCGCAAGTGTGAGGGGAAAAGTGCATGGAAGGGGGGAGAAGTGGAAAGTGCGAAGCAGAGGAGAAACAGATAAATAACAATAAATAAATAATAAAGGCAACAAACAGTGGTAGTGCAGCCAGCAATTTGCAAGTGCTACGTTTAAGGCAGCAGACAGGGTAGGTCTGATAAGTGCAGGAAGAAAGATGGTTCTCCTCAAGTTTTAGAGTGGCAGGGCGCTGTTCCAGAGGGAGGCCCCAGCCGAAGACGGAGATCTACCCCCAGCTCGTTTCTTTGATAAACGACTGACCCTGAGGGAGTTGGAGGTAGAGGAGTGAAGAGCTCGAGAGGGGCGGTATTTGCGGAGGAATAGCTGAAGGTATTTTGGACCCAGGCCCCAGAAAGCCTTGTGGACAAGGCAGAGGGTTTTGAATGATAGATGTCCGGTAAAAAGATACCATCCCTGTCCCCTGGGCCCCACTGGTCCTAACACAATGAACATGATTATGTGTATATGCAAGGCGCTGCACATTCATACAGCAATCACTCTATCATTCACATGAGCATCCATCACCATACACTCACTCATAACGCATCCATACACATGTTTAAATAAAAACAATGAACATAAACGTACCTTCTGCATTGGCCTGTGTGTGGGTGCTGAAACGGCCTGCTCCAGCTGCTCTGTCCGTATGTGCGAGGAGGCGCAGGAGCTCCCCCTCGGACATACAGACATGCAGTGCCCCAGCCAGCATTTCCAATGAGCTATGCAATGCTGGCGAAGCAAAACGCCCCAGCACTTGCATGGCTCAGTGAGCATGTGCGGCTGGGGAACTAAACTGAACTGTCAAAGGGAAACAGTGTTTCCCTTTGACAGTTCAGCCAGCCCAGGAGCACTCCATTAGCTGGATAAAGCAGCTGAGGGAGTGCTCACTGTTTCACTGGGCTGGCTCCTTAGCTCCTCCATAATGGGTGAGGGGCCACTGGGTGGGCGCCTCTTGCCATTATGGATGAGCCGCCAGGCTCGGACAGGCTTATAGGGCAATGCCTGTACCAAAAATGTAAAATGCTAGTTTGGGCCAATCAAAATGGGCCACCATTTTGGCCAATGTGGACCATTTTGATGAGTTACTTAACTATGCAGTTAGTAATGTTGACCATTGTTGCTGAATATATCACAATTTACTTACATTTTAACACAAAGCACCCCTTTGGGTACTATTGAAACAGTGGGTTTCATAACTACTCTGGCGGTAGCTGTGCCGGTAAAACCGGCACGGCTGCCACTGGAGTTGCATCCGGGTCTGGCACCCGCGAATGGGCAATTACTAGGTCATGCCGAGTTAGGCGGACATGATAATTGCCCTTTCGAAGGTGCCGGTAGATCCCCATTCCCATTTGAGCCCCATATGGCTCAAATGGGAATGGGGAGCTCGGATGCACCGGCACCGTTAATAACGGTGCCGGTGCATCCGACGAGGTGAGGTCAGACCTGGCGGGGGCTGTCAAGCACCCACGAGCACAACTCTTACTATGGCGGAACGGTAGCAACGGTGCCGGTAGCTTACCAGCACCGTTGTTACTGGTCCGCCATAGTAGTAATGAGGCCCAGTCTGTGACTAAAGGAATGAATATCCACTTACAACTGTGGGCCACTTTTTCATTGTTGCCTGAGACAGTTTCATGCTTCAGCCACCCCTGCCCATTTCTTCCAATCTAAAAAAAAAAAAAAAAAAAAATCTTTTTTCATGCTGAGCTCTCAGGGCCCCCCTGGGATGCACCCGCGGACCCCTAGGGGGTCGCGACCCACAGTTTGAATACCACTGCATTAGAGGATTACAACTCTAGAGAGTTAACCTTTGCACTTTGCTGTTAATGCATGCAATTTGTGCACATGCACTTGCCACCTCACCCTGGAGTAATTATATAAACTAAAAATCTTTTTGGGATTGTAGATCGTATTGGAATGCAGTCTTTATAAGGCTATTTTGAAACCAAAGGTTTGGGTGTAGCACATGGGTTGCAGTTCGAACCGGAGGGGTCACTTTGGCTTTTCATCCGTCTGAGGTTGATGAAATGATGCTGCTCTGGTCACTCCTTCCCATCATCCCTCCACTAATTGCTCGTCCAGCTGGGTAGAGCTACTGTGCATCACCCGCAACTCCCTTATGACCCTCGCTTTGTTGGCGTAAACCCTGTACACCGGAAACGTATAGTTAGGTTCTTCCTGGATGGGCTGCTTCCCTGAACTAGAAGGAACGATGTTCCCGCCAGCAACTATATCCAAACAGTGCAGTGCTTTGTAGCTGTCAACGAATGCGCTGAAGTTGGAACAGTCTGGCTCAGTTCTACAACAAAGATATTTAACAAGGAAGAAGCCAGGACCTCCGGCGTCCACGGTGCAAACTGAAACACCCTGGCCCTGCCCTATAGCATACTTGCCAAAATTCTGCGACCTAGGCTTGAGGTTGCTGCAGTGGCAACTGCGCAAACAAATTGGTGCAGCTGATGGGTAACATTCTGAAGCCATAACTGTCTTGTTCCAGCCACCGGGCCATTGTGCAATCTTAAACGAAATACAGAATGTTGCTGGTTATTCCTAGCAAGTGAGCGCGTTGAGTCTATGGAACAAGGGGCACGTGCTTGCCAAAACATTTACTGGCACTTTAATGAAAATCCTGTCTTCAACCGAAAGAATTCTCGGATCATTTGGAGCACATCTTCAAGTACATTTATGTAATCCTGTTGGTCTCCATATATATAGCGTGGTTAGTGAGGAAGCTGTGGACATGTGCTTCAGACACTGTTAAACTGTTTCCCCTTATCTGTTTCCTGCTGCTGCCTACACTCTCAGCATAACCCGGAAATGACTCCTCTCTGAATTCGTTGCCTCTTTTATTTCTATTCATGTCTCTTTTCTGTATGCAGTTCATTGTGTCCTGTGTACGCCTCTTATTTAACATAGCTTCCCCTAGGGAGTAAGCCAAAGTGTCCATTATTTAGTTAAGGGTGGCACCTTCGTCTAACCCTTCACGAAAAAAGGTTGGCAAAAAATGTTGGGAAGAAACATCCTTCAGTTTGCTTCACCAGTTACACAAAAGAGGTGATAGCTGGAAAGTTTTGAATTAATCTTAACCTCTGGCATTGCTATGGGCAACCCTGCAGTCCATTGTTCTTCGCCGGCCAAGCCATTACAGAAAGGGGAAAGACCATGTGCAAACCAGGCTTGGCCCCAACCCAAAAGGGGCAGTCCAGCCCGAACTGCTAGGTCACATCCCTGCTGCACAAGACCACAAGCACCCCCAGACATGTTTCAGCCTCATTGGGCCTCATCAGTGAGCAGTACCTTGGGTCTCTAGGCCCAGCAGGCACTGGACCATCGCCTGGGTATACCCGTCCCACTCGGGGTAACTAAAGCAACACAAAAGAGGTGATAGCTGGAAGGTTTAGAATCAATCTTAACCTCTGGCATTGCTCTGGGCAACCCACCTAGACCATCGTTCCTCACCTGCCAAGCCATTTCAGAAAGAGGAAAGACCATATGCAAATCAGCTTGGTCCCACCCCAAAAGAGGCAGTCCAGCCCGAACTGCTAGTTCACATCCCTTCTGCACGAGACCACAAGCATCCTCAGACATCTTTCAGCCCCATTGGGTGTCATCAGTGAGGAGCAGCTTAGGTTTCTAGGCCCAGCAGGCGGTGCGCCAGCTTTCCAGGATTTGACACGACACCTGGCTCTCCCTCTGGTTGTATCAAAACTTCCAGCTTGCCAGAACCGCACAGGCCATTGCCTGACGGGTCAGAGGATGGCAAAGAAAACAACAGAATCAAACGTCTCCTTCCAACTACAATTTCAGGTTTGGACATTACAATCTCCAGGGTGTTGCTGGCGCCCTGACGGCTTACACGTTCGCCTCACTCTCTTTAGTCCCAATTCTGTTTCTAATTTATATAGTTTGGTCCTCCCCAGCACAACGTTGGGTTGATTGACAGAAGCTGTGGGAACACTCTTCACGCTTCTCTGTGAAGCACTTGTGTTCTTCTTTGTCTCAGTCTTTTAAACCTTCAATGAATGGGTAGTCTATCCTCCACTGTTCTTCGTTCCAGTACTGTTAAAAGAAGGGCTATAATTAGCTAATAGTTCTACCTTAGCCTTTTTAACAAGATCAGGAATTACAGACTTTGAAGAAAGGATATGATCACAGTATACTTTAGCACTTTTTGAATAACTCTTCCTAGATCTTAAAGGTTTCAGAGTCTCAAGGGAGGACGAATAAAGGAGTCCCATCATGGGATGAGAATCTCTATCCCTAGAAGGAGTTGGCATTATTACTGCCCTGTGGGATCAATGGTTAGAGAGGCCTTCCCACAGATTCGTGTCCCTGTCCCCAGGAAGGGAGTTCCTCCCGCATGTTACCACCCCCAGGGGGACTATCGGTTAGCGGCCTCACCTCTGTGGCCTCATGGAAAGGTGCTTTGCTCCGGGGAGAAGTGATGCTATCTGATGGTTCGTCACAGGCCCTCCAACTGCCACCACCCCCTCTGGGATAGTACTGGTACCAGTTTTCTCTCTGGTAGGCTTCCCACTCCAGGCTGAGAGGGGATCCCATGCCCTCTTGACCAGGTCACAATGTATACTGCTTCCGTCTTCCTGTTCTACAAAGGTTTAGGGGGCTACACTGGGACCAGTTCCTCATCTGGTGATTCACCTCATTCTTTGCTAGGAAGTGCAAATCAGGTTAGATCTCTCTTACTGCTATGGCAGGCGTACGCGGGCATAGACTCTGTGCAAGCAACATCTGAATACCTGCCACTGGGGACGTGCTTGCCAATTCTTGCCGAAGTAGCATAACCTAGTATCCTGGTAAGCGCTAACCTTCACACATATGCCCCTGAAATGTTCATGCATGCCTTTACTCTATTTTCCCCTTGCCTGCATACCTGCTTTCTGAAAATTATGGTAATGCCCTGCTCCCTGGAACTTTGCTCTCCTTTTCCCCTCCCATATAAATTTAAACTTGCTGCATCTGCAGATGTACCAAGGCAAAGCCTTCCTGGAGAATATCCCATCAACTTCTAATTTCCCTTGTCAGTCTTCTCAGATTTAATTAGTCATTAAAGGAGGGTAGTAATACAGCATGTCCAGATGTATGTATGTAAAGTATGATCAGAAAGAGGTAATTAATAAAACTGTGGTTGCATATAGGTTGCCATTGCATTCCATCACTAGGGTGGCATGCCTTGAAGTTCTGAGAACGAGGGCATGCAATACAGATGTTTGCCTAGCATGGTAAAATGGCCAAGCCAGGTGGTAGATCAAGTTTGTTTGAGAGGGAGCATTGGTGTGAAATGTAAGTCCGCCAGGAACAGGTCTAATATCTGTAAAGGTTCCAGAAGAAGCGAAGTCTGCATAGGAGATAAGGTGAAAATCAAATTGCCATGTTGTATAAGAACGGCTTGATCCAACTCTCACCCCACACCCGCCTGACCAACATACATCATTGGAACATCCGGGGCATTGTGGCTGCCCAGGATGTTGGGGGATGGCTGGTGCCATGGTGCACACCATTTCTTTGTTATGGCGACATGGCACGTCAGTGACAGCATGCCATCAGGGTCTGGCGTACACAGCTTCATAGTCTGGTGCTTTGCCATTGCCCTTCCACTGATGAAGTAGATTGCAATCTGGGGCTTTGATCAAGGCTTGGTATGAAATGAAAGGTGTGTGCTATGCTGTACCACGATGTCAGTTTCAATTTCAAGTATCTTACTGTAGATTGATGTCCATCTCGAAGATGGCTGGTCTACGAACACCACTTTCCTTAATATGGCTGAGCTGGGTATTTCAGAAGCTTGATAGGATGGAAGCATTTATTTATTTTATATTTTTATATGGTGGAAACCAGGCATAGATGCATCAGAGCACTGTACACATTTCCATATATAATAAATAAAAAAAACATAAACAAAATATAATGGCTCAATAAAATCAGAGAATGAAGATTGCCCAAGCGCATAGCGTAGGTAGTCTTTATTCTATTAAAGAAACAGGGCCTCATTACACGTTGTGCGCTAAAAATCTCAAATTACCGGCATGGCGCTCTTAACGTGTCCGCCCTCGCAAGAGGGCGCTAATAGCGTACCATTACGAGTACACGGACACGAGCATAGCTCCATGCCGGTAATGAACCTACCGCCATGCCGCTAAAGTCCCCAAAAAGTCTCTTACCGGCTTCGACGAAAGTGCGGATAGCACCTCCGCCCTCACGCTGCATGCAAATAGCGGTCACCGCTATTAGCGGTGACCGTTAAATTGTGGAACCGGAAACAGCGTCATCGCACAGGAACGGGAAAGTGCACGGTGGCCATCTTTAAAAACACAATCCATTGCCATCCTCTGCCCCCTGGACCTGTTCTGAGTAGTTTGCAGTAGGAAATCCACAGGGACACCCTCGACATGCCTAAGGCAGTAAAAAAACCCACCGACCGGCAGCGGAAGGAAACATTTACCACAGAGGAGCTATTAATGCTCACCCAGACCCTAGCTGACAATGCCGCCGTGGTCTTTGCCAGCGACATGCGGCGGGAGACACTCTTCAAAAAGAAGGCAATCTGGGCTGAGGTCGCCTTGAAAGTCAGTGCTGTGGGCAACACCACCCGCAATGTGCGTGAGTGCAGAAAGAGGTGGGATGACCTCAGACTCCGGGTGAGAAGCATCCTTGCAGAAAACCACAACATTGCCACAGCAGGTGGATCTGGTTCGCCCAAAAAACTGAAAGAATGGGAGGAGACCTGCGCCAACCTCATTGGAGTGGAATCCATAGAGGGAGTCGGGACGATGGAGCATGGCGTGGCAACCACTTCAGATGGAGGTGAGTGTACACATGAAAGCATGCAATGTGAATCTACTGGTCCCCCCAAATGTGAGCCCAGAATCACCTAATGGATGGCCAAACATCCACACATGCATCCAACCCTGGCCATGTCAGTGTCAGACCCAAACACATACACATGCACACATCACCAGAGACAAGTGCCACACACAACCATGCATGGATGAGCCACTGAACTGACACATCACCTGCATCCTTTACAATGAAGTCCAAATGCCCACAACTGCATTATTGATGTATACTGCATTAAGTACATAGAACGTAACCAATGCCATCCCCCTTCTTGTCCCCGACAGGCTCACATACTGTCACGCTCACCTGATTCCCACGGAGGCGCAGGTCTGGCTTCGGGTGCTGATGCTTCTTCTATGGTGAAGCGCAGGACTCTGAAGATGGACTCACTGGCTCGCAGGAATATTCCCCTGTGCGTGAAAAGGGAGTATTACCTACTGACGGAATAATGCTCAAGCCTCCCACTCCCTTCCAGCCCTCCACGATACCCTTCCTCGATTCCCTGTGAAGTCTCACCTTAGGATCTGGAAGGATGAGTTCTCCATCCTGCTTCTGATGCAGGGGCGCGTTGAAACCCAGTTACTTCACTGGATTGAGGTTTGATGGGAGTTCAAATAAGCTTGACTATTCAGGTAAGGCGCTGTAAGAGTTCTGTAGCAAATTCAAAAGTTCAAGCCTTATAATAATGTTCATTGTCTTATTGCAGCAAGCGCTAATCGCTTATGTCTTTTTTCCCCTTAGGGGCCGGGGTTCGGAATGCCGGAGATATGGCGCCGACCCGAAGTGAAACGTGCAGTTCCAGTAAATGACAGGTAAGTTCTGGATGAGCGTTCGGGTAATGTCTTTGCATTCGCTTATTCAATGTCTTTGTCTTTTTTCCCCATAGGGGCCGGGGTCCGGAATGCCAGGAAGCGGCAGGACCCGAAATTAAATGGGAATGACCCAACAGGTAAGTCTTAGAAGGAAACTGAGCTTTTCCTATTCCCTTCCTTCTCTCACCTTGTGTTCTTGTCTTTTTCTCTCTAGGCTCTGGGAAGTGGCTGCGGATCCGGATGATCGCTGCTGAAGATGGAGGTGCCCAGGAAAGGTGAGTGAAATGCAACGCTGCAGCGATCGAAGCGAAATGCTTTTAAAATGATGTCTTCCCTTTCAGGATCGTCGGTGTGAAGTCTCCGTGATGCAGCTTTAGCAGGTAAGGTCTTCTTTCTCTCCAATTCTCTCTTAGCAGGTGACCCAGGATGCTGACAGGCGTGGCTGAAGTCCAGATGCAGGAGCTGACACGGTGAGCGTCCAGCTGCGAGGAGCAGAACAACGCGAAGCGTGAGTTGCTGATCGGGCGTGGTTTAAATAGCTTTGGAAGAAGTTCCAGGTATGTATCCTTCCACCGATCAGGTATGTATCCTTTCCCGACCACACCCAGGGGAAAGTAGGTCCACAGGTAAAGTAATTCCATTCAGGCCTCAAAAGGGCCTGGATGTAGCAGCATGGTCTGCATCAGGTAAGTGCACCTTAAAACACTTGAACACATGTCTAGCTTTATGAGCCTGGCGCCTAAGGCGCCAGGACAGGGGTCCAACATGAGCCTGGTGCCTAAGGCGCCAGGACTGTGTCCCAGCTTGGGCCCGCTGGCACTTCCCTGGGGGAAATGATGCCTGCCTCTGGGGTTGCTGGGTCGGACCTGGCTCCTTGGAGGTAGGCATCATGACACATACAGACAGTGAGGATGCTGGCAATGCATCTCAGGCACCCCCCTGTGCATGGGAAAACAAGGGCACAGGACACAGAGGACACCCCCACAACATCAAGGGGCAAAGGTAGAAGGGTCCATATGTAGAGTGTGAAACATCGGTGGAGCGCCACTGCCAAGACACAAGTTGCCACACCACCAACAACTGCCCCACCTCCGGAGGTTAACCCACCACCACCGATCCCAGCCACGGAGGGCCCACCCTCAGCTGCAGCTAGTTCCGCAGGAGAGGCGGCAGCCACTGCACCACTATCAGATGTGGAGGATACAACCGATTTCCACATGGAGATGCACACCCCAACCCCTTCTGGAATCCCTGAGCCATCACCACAGCAGACACCTGGGTCTAATGTCACTGGCGATGACAACATGGGAGCTTTTAGTAGCCCCCCGGTGGCTTCATCTGTTGACCTGGTTGCATCACAGGGCACAGCAGCCACACCACCAGAAACCACCACTGCCCTCGACCTGGCCAGCATCAGCCAGCGGCAACAGGAAATAACTGTGCTGGTTGGGCAGCATGTGGAGGAGGCTGCCCGTCTCAGGGCGGAGATTACGGAGACAGCAAGGCACTCCAGGGAGGGGATGGAGGCCTGTACAGACAGGCTGTGTGGGGAGATTGTCCGAGTTAGGGAGGTCCTCACACGGATAGCTGACGCAATGGACCGCCACTTCCCACCACCACCACCAGGACAGTCAGCCACTTCTTCATCCGCTAGTTCGAGACAGACAAGCCCCCTCCGCCACTCCTCACGCACCACCAGGCGCACGTCTAGGCAGCCTCCCAATGCTGGTGTTGGCAATGGCCAATAGGGAGTGCATGGTCAAGCTTCCGCATGCATGGCTGGACGGAAACATTGTGGCAGACACATGAGGAACTGTTGTGGGAGGTGGTGGAAGGGTGTTATGGGACTGTTGTGGTGGGTGGGGGGAAGGGTGGTGAGATGTTTGGGGACATGCACATTTTCTTCTTTACGTTCCTTAATACACTGGTGTTTCATCAAAACACAGGCTTGGACCTCTTCATTGTATGTGTACTTTATTGACGCCAGGGTCCATTGTGCGCTTCCAAACAGACACCAGTGCATTACTACCCATATCCATGTGACAGTACGAAACCATGCTACTCAGAATATTTGGTTGATCAGATGCTGTCTCACAGCACGTCCCTCCTGGCCATCCCCTCTTGCATGACCTGCATCCCCTTCACCTCCGTCCTCATCACCATCATCATCCTCATCAGGTGCTTCTATTTCAACGTCAGGGGGCAGTGGCACATTCCGTCTGATACAAATATTGTGCAGCATGACACATGCCATGGTGATCTTGGCCACCTTCTCATGGCCATACAGGAGAGCGCCACCAGACCTGCTGATGCACCTACACCGTGTCTTCAAAAGGCCAAAAGTCTGCTCGATCACGATACGGGTACGGGTATGTGCACGATTGTATTCCTCTTCGTGCCTGTTCTGTGGGTTCCGTACAGGGGTGAGGAGCCACCTCTTCAGGGGATAGCCGGCATCACCTGTATGGGGGGGCGAATGGGGTCCTGTTACTGATCACCTCAAGAGCGGCCTGTTCATATCACACAAATTGACTTTGCATTGTGATTGAAGTACACAATTGACAGCATACATGCAGATGGTCTGTGTGACTGCAATGTGCAAAGGTGAGCTCGACCCTGCAAGTAGACATGCCCCATTAATGCCTCCAACAGTAATTGACATGTCCTGGGTGAGGCCAGGTCTTAGGTGTCCCTTGGCCCAGGCAGATTTGGTACCACACTGCTTGTGTACTGCCATTCCAACATTGATGTTGCCATGCTGAGAGGCATCACTTCAGTGGTGCTATAGGTGTGTGGTGCAATGCTATGGCTAGGGGTGATCCGTTTGCATGCATTCAAGGGCACATTGCATTATTGATGTTGTGCTGGACTAATTCTGTATGACTATCTTGACGGCATGTATGACATTTGTGTATTTTGTGGCGTGGAATGTTGTGCAATGTGGATGTGGATGGATGTTTAATGTTTCTAGACCTGGATTGTCATCTATGTTGTGTAGCTTATACTTGCATGTCCGTTCATCTCAAGTACGTTGCGGCCTTCCCAGATGGACATTGGCGTACATCTGTATGTGCATTTGTCCGACGGATGGCAAGCTACACCCATTTCGAGTATGTATATCTCCCCCCCGATCACACCCAGTTGGAGTATGTATCTCTCCCCCCGCCCCAATCACACACAGTTGGAGTATGTTTATCCCCCCCAATCACACCCAGTTGGAGTATGTCTCTCCCCCCCCCAATCACACCCAGTTGGAGTATGTATCTCTCCCCCCCCATCACACCCAGTTGGAGTATGTATCTCTCCCCCCCAATCACACTGCCATGTGCTTGCCTTGCTACTCACCAAGTAGCCACGAACGTTGTCCGGCTTATCGCTCCAAGTAGCGTGGGATAGTTGAGTTTCGCAGGACCATGGAATCATGGGTTGATCCGGGAAATCGGGCACAGCAATGTGTGATTATCTTGTTGGCGTCACATACCATTTGGACATTGATGGAGTGGAATTGCTTCCTGTTTCGGTAGACTACTTCATTGTGATGTGGGACCACCAATTCCACATGGGTACAGTCGATGGCCCCGATGCAACTTGGGATGCCTGCCAGTGAATAGAACCCAACTTTGGTGTTTTCAATCTCCTGGGCAGTCCGTGGCATGAATATGTGTTCAGGTGCATGCTTCAGGAGGGCATCGAGTACCTGGTTCAGCGTGCATGAGAATACTGGTTGTGAGATGCCATGCATCTGCCCCACTGTATGATGGTAGGTGCCTGTGGGCAGGAAGTGGAGCACAGTCACCACCTTGCGTAGAGGGGGGATGGCAGTTCGGATGGCTATGAGGCTCACAATGTCGTTGTGTATCATGTCCACGATGCTGGTGATGGTATCACGGTCCAGACGGTACAGGGTGTGTATCTGCTCAGGGGTTAGGTTAAATGGACTGGCTCTGATCCTGGGGATTGGTGGGTGCCTCTGTGGTATGATTAGGTGCCGTGGTGGTGCTTGCTGAGCCTGTCTTGCCCTCCTCCTCCTTCTGCTCCTCCTCCTGCGTCTCCTCTGTGCTGCCTGTTGTTGTTGTTGCTGCGCTGCAATCATGTCCTCCAGCCCATGTAATGCTGCTAGTATTGGAACCATCTTGGTGTGGGAAGGGGTGTGGGAAGGGGTGTGGTGTGCTCCTTTTGAGCTGCCACAGTCTCCATTGCCTCCACCTGTGCTGATTGTGTCCACCTGTGGCAGGTGGCAGGTGGGAACACTGCTCAGTTCTCTTAACGGGTGGTTCGCGATGCCGGTATTAGCGCCATGGCGGTAAGGGGTTTTGGGGGCTTTACTATGCCGCTATTGGCATGTCCACTTGCCTTGTGATGCTGTGCTATTAGCGGCATGGCGTTATTTACGGGATGGAGGGTCGCGCGCACGCGGACTGCCCACTATTAGTGGCACCGTACTTAGCGGTGCCGCTAATAGCGGTGAGCCGGGTCGTAATTCGCATGGGGATTTAACGTTACCGGTATTCCATTACCGGTAACGTTAAATCCCTACCGCCTACCGTGTAATGAGCCCCACAGAGTGTGCATTATGGTTAAACTTCTTTATTTACCGCTTCCAACAGCTTTTCAAATCTTAAGTTTCCTTTTTTACATTTTTCTTTTATATCAGCTATATGCTGCAAAAACAAAACAGTGTATAAACACAAAGGAGAGAAGCGAAAAAAACCACAAGTCCCATGATTCTCTCCAATGTGGTAGTCCTGAGCCTCTGTCTGACTCCCCAATCAGGGCTCATCCATAGATATAAATCGCTGCTTCCCTAGGTCCTTTCCTCTTCTTTTTGGGTTCATCCTTGAAACTTTGCATAAAAGTCTAGAAACAATCACAGGTAACTTCCTCTGAGCTTTCTGAAAAAGAGCAGTCCTGTGCTCCAACAACTCTAGTAAACATTGACTTAATATCCTCCCTGCAGACCCTGCGGATGTCTAATCTCGAATGCTCTTCTGATCCTCTCCTACATCAAAAGAGAGGCATACTGTTAGGGAGGGGAATACACTCATTCTGACATTAGGAGAGCCGCAAAGACAGGTCAAAGTGATCATACAGGGGTCGAGCCAAATCTCTGTACAGTCAAAAGTCTTTGACTGACAAACCAATAAAACGCAAGGGAAGTGAATCCCACATCAAGATAAAGGAATTGTAAAGTGGCAAGAGTGAACCTGGCAGAGGGATGCCAATAAAGAGGGGCAAAGTCTAAAGTCCCAAGAAACAGTGTGTTGACAAAAGTGATCTCGGCAGAGGGATGGCCACAGTGAACTGTTTGAATTGTGAAGCTAAGGGCAATGAGTCCCATATTGTAAGAGCTGAATAAAAAAGATACGATTGACAAGATTGGCAAGAGTGAACCCAAAAGAGGGATGCTGATACAAGGGGGTGAAGTCTAAATTCCAGAAATACAGTGTGTTGACATGAGTGAACCCGACCGAGGGAAGTCCACAGTGAACTGTTTAGCAAAAGTTGGCAAGAGTGAACACGACAGAGGGATGCCAATGAAAATGGTGAAGCCTGAAGAACTGTTTAAAAAGACATTAAGATTTGCGAATGCACAAAAAGCCATAGTGAACCCGAAGGAGGTAGGCTGACGTCTGAAAGGGGATCGAGCTCAAAAAAGGGAGATACAGGGGTAAAAAGTCATCACCCAATGTCCAGTCAGAAAGAAACTGTTTATTTGTTTTGTTGAATACAATTCGTGAGGGGTTTGCACCCGGAAGAGGGGGACCCATGGGTGAAGCCATCACCCAACATATATGTAGAACCAAATGGTTTTGTTTGTTTGTTGAATACACAACGCCCTCGAAGGCTAGAGACTTTTGTTGAATTGTGAGAGACTTAATCATTGAAGAACCTGATAGCTGGTACAAAAATGTCGGCTTGTGATGAGAAAGCTCAAGTGAGTGCTATGCTCAGGAGATACATTTGTCCCGTGCTCAAAACATGGGGAAGGAAGACCCCTGGCAATCATATCCTGACTTATCATTTATGAACACTTCTTTCTTTATTGAAACCCTTATCTTCTATATTTAGTTGTAAGGATTGACAATAGGTTTTTCTTAGTATAGTCCTTTTATTTTGACAAGACGCCACAAGGACTGCCTTATTTTTCATTTGATGGTCAAAGCTTGCTCCCATCTTAAATTTAGGTTTAGATTAGGCATTTTCCAACCTGCATACTGCTTAAATAAATACCCTTTAATCATGATCACTTGTGTCTGTCTTTACTGTTGCCACCATGAGTTCCTTTCACAACTCACTGTTCATTGGAACTTCAAGCTTGGCCTGTTCTATTAGCATCCCTCCGTCTTGTTCACTCTTGCCAACTCTTGGCAATCACACAGTTCTTTCTCTTTTCTCACTATGTAGGATTCCTTCCCTTGGCTTTCCAATTACGTGCAGGCCAAAGATTTTTGACTGTACAGTGGGTTTTGCTAGAGCCCTGTATGACCACTTTGACCTTTTCCTTGCGGCTCTCCTAGGGCCTTCTGGTATGGGCAGTTTCAACAAACGTGGGATCAAACAGGGTCTCTTGAATGAGCACCCACATGGTGGTGGACCCCCCTGTAGCTGGCTTTCCCTTAATGTTAACAGTTCTTTGAACTTCCCTTAATTTGCGACTCTCGTTCAACACAGTTTGGTTTCTTATTGGTTCTCCCTCGACTCACCGGATGTGATGAACAGCTTGGCTTTTCTTGTCTCTGGAGTTAAGGACAGCCCCATGGTTGTGAGCGTTTCTCCCTGTTCTGATTATCAGTGTAGGCGTGCTCCGTGTACCGTTGACATCTGCTGCAACACATGCTGGCTATTGTTCACAGTCTTATGATTCTTTCCACTGAGGTTTTGCGGGTCTGGGTCGGAAAGGGAAAGGTCGGTTCTCGCTGTCTTTCTCCTCCTCTTGAATTGCCGCCCTCGGATAGCTGTCTCGTTGTGCGGTCTGCCTTGCTCATAGTGTGCTGTCCTGCTCCACCTTTTATCCCTGTGGGGAAGGGAAAGGGCCATCATGTGTGCGTGGTTCTGGTCAATTGACTGACTCTGCCTGACCCTTGTGTTTTGACATGCCAGGTAAACGTCTCTAGTGTTGTCTTTCGTGGTGTAAGAAAGTGTTCTTGTCGTAAAAGGGGGGGGGTGGGGAGAGTGTATGAGTATCCTACGTGGTAGGCTGAGGAAAAGTTGTTATAAGAAGGGGGCTAGGGAGATACCTCATCTCACCTGTCAGTGTCCAGCTTTCACTCACTGACGACCCCTCATCCAGGTGATCCTCCCTCACCGTCCACCCCCAGGAGCTGGATCCAATAGCGATGGCCGTATCCTGGCCACCTCGATGACAGATCCCCAGCCAAAAGCTGGAGGTAAATCGGGCCAGCCCTGGCACAGAATTGCCGGTATTACCCCCCATGGAGTTCTATCGGACTCTATGGAATGGGGAAGGCCTGCTATTGCCAGCACCTGGAATATCCCGGTAATATCAGGTGCAGGTAACAGTTGGTCCGTTTGCCGGTATTTTGCCCGAATTACTGGCGGGATACCATTAAACCCATAATGAGGGCCATAGTGATTGCATACTGCTGAACCTATGTGAGTGGGTAACTGCACACTCACTACAGGTCCTCAATAGGACAGAGAGTGACCATAAAGCAGTCAGATTACGGATACAATTAGGGACAACTGGCAAAAAGAACGTGAGATCAAGCATCTTGGACCCCATTACATGCACAAACAACCGCAAAAAACTGATGTGGGAGCATATTAAAAAGGAAGAAGTCCTGCTAGAGTTATAGTCTGTGCTCTTACCCACCTTTGAACAGGTAATGGTAGATTGGACAATTGAAGCCACCAGTAGATTAAGTTTGCTGAAAATGTTGGGGGAACATAACATCCCCAAGGAAAGGGGCCCCTTGTCTGCCCCTAAAATTACACCCATGGGAGCCTCAACACGTGGCACTCCTTTTACACTTGCACCAAAATAATGAAATGCTTTGTCACAAAACCACAGACAGGGAATACAGAAAGAAAAAGGATCAGCAGAAGGAATACATGGAGTTGGTATGATCAGGAGGGTAGACCGTGCACAACTCACCTGCTCAAAATGTTAATAAAAGACAAAGGGGCAAATAGACTCGAGATAGCAGCGGCTTGCCGGACTATAAACTTCTCTGCAAACAAAAAAAGGAGATCACAAACTGCCACAATGGGAATCTCTTGATCAGGCAGTTAAAGTCAAGGACATGAAAGCTTTCTGGGAAGTAATATCCATGTAAATAAATATCAACATATGCTAGAAGCCTGCATTGCGCCTGACAAGTGGCATTGACACTATGGTGTACTGGAGAGATATTGTCCTGAGCTATATAGGACTCCAACTACGACAGGGAGTGGAGGGTGGGAAATCATCCCCGTACAGTTTAACAGGGATGAGGTATCCATCACCATCAAAGCACAAACATCTCATTAAGCACCAGGCCCCGACCATGTCCTGGTGGATCTCTATAGAGATGAAATATATATTTGGGCACCATAACCGTCAATGATTTTTAATTCCTTGCTTGTTTTAATTCCTTGCTTGTTAGCGGCAGAACCCAGACATCATGGCGACAAGCAATATTTGTACCAATTCACAAGATAGGCGAGAGGGATAATGAACTCATTATCGCCCTATTTCCTTAATAGATGCATCATGTAAGATCTTTGGTAATACAATTTATGTCCATTTGGAGGATTGGAAAACTATGGATAATATCATCTCACACCAGGGTTCCAAAGTGGGCTCGCCACAATTGATCAGCGTTATACACTATATCTGCTGTACCTAAACTATGTAAGTCAAAGGAAAATGAGTTTATATTTGCTGTTTTTAGTAGTAAAGGCTGCTTTTGATAGAGTTCCATGTGACAGTCTATAGATTACCATTGTCTGGATGGGTATACCTGGGGCTATACTAAATCCGGTCATGGCTTTGTATTTGGTAAACACAGAGATGGTCAGGTGGGGTCTTAAAGGGGAGTGCACTCCTGTCTATAAAGTAGACAAAGGAGTTAGCCATTATACGTAAAAGAGAACCTTGAAGCAGATGCCCCGCCCTAGGGGGATGTAGGCTAGGAGACACCGCCCTGAGATCTATGACGTAATGGGATTCCATTACCTCCGTTTACTCTAACATGCGAAAAGCAAAGGCAATGGAAATAAATTATACCAAAACTAAGGTGATGGCGTGCCAGAGAAAAAATGCCTCTAAAAGGTGTATGTTCATGTAGGCATAAATGGGAGGCCCTAGAGTGCATGGATTTGTATGACTACTTGGGTATGTGCTTCGCTGCAAATAGCAGATGGGATGAACAAGTCAAAAAGAGCAATGTCACTTTCACAACAATATAGTGCAGTGGTCGCCAGATTTGCAAGCACAAATGGGACCCGCAGCATCAGCACCGCCCTAACCATATTTAAAATGAATGTTCTGCAAGCTTCCCTTTACGAAGCAGAACTCTGTGGCTATTGGGATACGAGCAGTCTAAAACGACTATCAGGCTTACAAAACCTACCCCTAGGAGTGCTTTAGACAATAATTAGGATGGACCGCATACCATGAACGATTTAACTTAAAACCAATTTTCTATTGGTCTAACCCAAATCGATCCAACCCTAAAAAGGCAATGATTGATGGGAATGAAGAGGGCACTAACTTATCAGGGTTCAGGCATCTAAAAAAACATGCTAGTTAAGATTTACAAACATGAGGTATGGCCGAATCCTGACAATATCACGAAAGACTCAAGTCGAGCAATGGATATTGCCTAATATGAGGGGGCAGATGAATCTCATGTCTTAAAAAACACAGAAAGTAGGCTTATGAGAGATGACTTCAAGATAAAAGACAGCTCTCGCATTGAGAACTACCTTGATGAGATAAGCCCTCCCTATGTTTGCTCCTTATTTATTAAATTTCGACTAGGAACACTTCCTGTTGTCTCGATTTTAAAAACATTTGCCCAATATGTCATTTTATTTATTTATTAATTTACACCGCGCCGCAGCCCGCAAGCCTCAGGGCGCAACATTTAGACGCAAAGACATTTACAATCAAAAACGGGACAAAAGTTTACTCAGTTACTCTTTCTAGCCTACTGTCAGCAGATATTTATTTGAAGTGGTGCGTTTTCAGTTTTTTCCTGAAAGTGTAGACATTTCTTTCAAGCTTTAGCTCCGTCGGAAGACTGTTTCAATTTTGAGCTACTTTAACAGGGAAAGAACTGCCAGGCCATTTACGCGCTTGAAAGCTGGACATTTGATCAGCGTCTGTGTTTCAGATCTTCATGGTCTTGATGGAACATATTGATTGATTCTTTCTTTAAGATAGACCGGAGTCTGTCCAAACAGACATCCCTGAGCTAATGTCAAACTCTTGAAAGAGATTCTCTCCTTGACTCCAGCCAGTGGAGGTCATTTCTGTCCTTAGTGATGTGTTCTCTCCTTTTTTTCACTTTGATTATTCTTACTGCGTTATTTTGAATAGTCTGACATTGGGCTAGACATTTTTCGCTTGCATCAGCCCTCAGGGCATTTCCGTAGTCCAAGCACGATGAGATAGTGGTTCTAGCTATGGTGGCACTGTTTTCCTCGTTTAAATAGTATCTGATGTTCCTGAGGAGTCTGACGTAGTATTGGCAGTTTCTATGCAGCTATACTACATGCTATTCTGCGCCTGGGGATGCTTATAGCTATAAGCCAAGAGTTTTTACTTTTTCACTGACTGGTATTATTACATCCTTGATGATAAAGGATTTAAATTCTGGGCTTAGTTTGGCTCGAGCCTGGCTGGATCCAAAAGTCATGAACTCCGTCTTCCTCCCATTTAGACACATCCAATTTTGTGCCATCCATGTTTCGATGATTTTATAAGTGGCTTCCAATTTGGCACTATCCTTGCTATAACATCTGCTCAACTCAACCACAAGCTGGGTTTCGTCTGCGTAGTTAGTAAAAAAGACACTGATGTTCTCGAGTATTACGCCAAGATACCACAGATATAGGTTGAACAAGATCGGGGATAGACACGCGCCGTGTGGCACACCACAATAAATCAGGTTTTTTACTGAAAATATGTCTACCCAATGGATTTTTGAACTTCTGTCAGAGGCAAAAGAAATTATCCATCTGATTGCGTCAGGAGAGCAATTTGCAGTGTGTTCCAGAGCCCACCAAAGCTGCTTATGATTGAGCAGGTAAAAAGCTGTGCTTAAATCTCGCAGGACCAGAAGACCAGTTTTTCCTCTGTCTCTAATGGTTAACATGTGGGTCTGGAGGTCCAGCATTGTGGTTTCTGTACTGTGGGCTGCTCTAAAGCATGATAGCTGCTTGTGTAGGATGTCTTTTCTTCGATACATTTTTGAAATTGCGATGTGGCTATCTTGTCCATAATTTTCAAAAGAAAAATTGCAGTTCGTAATCGGAAGTAGGTTTCCTGGGTCTTTTGGGTCTTGACCTTTTTTTCCACTAATGGTGTAATAGTAACAATTTTCAGGACCTCAGGTGTTTTCCCTTCCCGAAAAGAGGCATTCACCATCATTGTGGCTTGCACCGGCAGGGGTGCAAAAATGTCCTTATTTCCAAGAATAATATTCGGCGGAATAATATTCTCTGCACATGTTGTGGGTTTCATATGTGTTAGAAGTTTTAACATTTCACATGTGGTTATAAATTGAAATTCAAATTTATCTTGATCTCTCCTGTGTTTTAACATCGGGGGACTGGGTAACTGCTCCTGTAATGTAATTTGTGCTTCTTGGATGATTCCACTAGATTTTTTTTTATTTTATTCATGAAAGCATCCTGTACTCTATTGCAGTCTTCTTGTGTAAGAGTGGCTTGTGGAGTAAGTGCTTTGGGTTTCTCAACTAATTTTAATATTTCAAAAAGTTTACCTACAGAATTTGATGCTTCTGAGATGTGTTTATTGAAGACATTCTTTTTTGTTTCTTCAATACATTTCTTGTAGTGTTTTTCTGTTTATTTCCACTTGTCCCTATTCATTTGCAATGGCGATTTCAGCCATATAGCCTCTATCCTTCTTTTCTCTCTCTTCAATTGAATTAGTTTTGGATTGAACCATTTTTGGTGATTTTTGTTGTCTCTAACCCGCTTGTTCTTAATGGGCGCTATTTTATCCATAAGTTTCTGCGTGTGACTATTATATTTCCTGATGATATTGTCACGTGTGATTTGTTGTTATTTCTTCCATGATAGTTTTAAGACAGTCTTGTAGATGTACAGTGGATACTTTTTTGTAGTTCCTATTTTGGATGGTTGTAGGTGTATTTTCATTCTTCCTTTGAGTATTTTTTATAGTTATGAGGAAAGATATCTGGAAGTGGTCTGTCCAGATGGACGGGGACGTTTTTTCCATGTGTGCCTCTAGGTTATAAGAAGTAACCCAGTCTAGTTGGTTGCCACTTAAGATTGTTGGTTCTGAATTCAGGACTGAGAAGTCTATGTTGATCTATTGCTTCCTTGTCTGCTGGGTTTCCTCTCCACCCATTAGTAAGAGAGGGGGTTCTGTAGATGGCCACGATATTCAGGCAGCTGTTTGGAGTTGGTGTGTGTTTCAGATGTAAAACTTTGCACCCTTGGCAGTCTATGGTAGAAGGGAACAGGTGTATTGTGTCCCTGGCAATCACTGCTACCCCTCCTCCTATGGCTATTTCCATATTCTTACAGTAGGTTGAATAGCCTACTAGAACAGCTACATCCACAATGGGGCCACTAGGTTCCTGAAGCCAGGTTTCAGTCAGGCAGAGTATGTCCAAATTATCATCAATAATAAGGTCATGAATGCAGAGAGCGTGTTTTTTCATTGATCTTGTATTCAACAGACACATTTTCAGTTCTTTATTATCTGTTACATCGGCAGCTAGAGAATCTTGTGGTCTCATGTCTATAACTCTCTTCCTTTTTCATTTTCTGTGTCTATTCTACGCAGCATTGGCATAGTACATAGGGAGTTGTGTCTCCACTTGCATACATTTTGCTAAATAGTAAGTAAGTTGCACTCTTTTTTGTTGAGGGTGGCCTCGGTCATGAGGGGGTGTAACAATTTTGAGAAAAGGGACTGAGGTACCCCACCTTGTGGACACTGGCCGTGAAAGGATCCAGCACTCTAATGACAGATTAATCCTATTAATCTGCGTTCTAGAGAACACCCAGGTCCACTTACATACAGTCAGAGTCCATTTTATGAGCCTCTGTCTTGCTTACCTACATTGCGCTTTGGACAGCCCTGTGCACTGCCACCATACGATGGTGATTAAGCAGCTCACAAGACAACTTCTTGAAGTTTACGAAACCCATATTTGCTTAATGAGTTAGGAAAGGTCCAAATAGTCCAAAGTACAGGGTCAGCCCTTACCCAATTTTGTGGTTCGTTTCCTCGCCTGCAACGCTGCGGACAGCGTTGACCATGGTGGTAAAGAAACAACAGAGCACTTCATGTTTCTTTGCCGCAATACTATGACGTCCAACAACAAAATTTGAAAACCTATCTTAGTGTGAGAACATTGGCAATGGCAATGAAGTTATGCAAAGGGTGAACATACCATGATGTAGTCTTTGCAGTCTCTATTTACCTGAAATTAATCTGGCGCACTAGAATCACCTTGATCAAACATAACACTGAAGGACTTGTTGAATATAAGGATGGGCCAATAATATGTAATAGGATTAACATAATACAGAGTTCACCCCATGTTATGTGTAATGTAACACCTTAATTTATTATGCAATGATTTTAGTGTGAATTATATAATTGTGCATCATACGTACATGGATTTGGTTTTATGACTTTGGTCAAAATAAACTTGATGGCACGCTTGCATCCTAGAAATATTTGAGTTGTGTTTGATGATATATAATAATTGATGATTATATATATTAGCTTGCTCAGTATTTATGTTTAATTTGTTGTATTTTAACACAAATGAAAACAGCAAAAATACTGGTAATGTTACTGTTGGGGTGAATGTCATGTATCCCACACGTAAGAGGAAATACAAACTAAGAAAACCCATGAAGCATGAGTCAGAATGCACATCAAAGGCCAAGGTTCCAGGCTGCAAGCAGATCACCATGTCATACCCACCATATCCCATTACCGAGAGATAAAATGGAGAGCAGCATCCACCCAGGCACTGTTGGTGTAGACATGCCAAAAGACAGCAGACACAATGAACCAACAAATATATGCCAAGAGTCAATGTGGCATGTGCGTAGAGATAGGTCCAAGTAAGTAGGCCCAAGAGGCAAGAAGCATGATAGGAGCTAGAGTAGACATTTATTAGATAAAGCAAGCTGTAATAGGTTAAGACCATGAACGTGACACATTAGTAGTAGGGGCAGTTCCCTTTTCTAACATGAGGGGGATAGCAGTAAGCACAACACACATATGCACAGATAGCTGCTTTCGTAGGTAGGCTAAGCGATGAAAAGTATGACAATGACAGAATAACATAGAGACAGAAGTTAGTCCTCACCAAATACATAGATACACGTTAGCACAGACTAGAGGAACTGAGAAACACATCAAGTTGGTAGGAGTATGTGGTAGCAACACTAAGTAATAGAGAATATAACACATGATATATATGCATACACATATACGTGAACACATTAAGGATTTATACGTACCGTATCCTTAGTAGGCCTCAAGACTAAAGGCAGTGCATAAGCCATTACAATAACAGGCCTCAGAGCATTAGAAATAGTTTCACACAGCAGAAGGCAGTCAGTTCAAGACATTGAAAAGGAATGCAGTGGCAAGATCAGCAGCCTTGAACACAATGTAAAGTCGTGCATCGATTGGTCAGTAGTATGAGGCGAAACCCTTTACCAGCCAAAGTACTAGGAAACATGACCTAATCAAATGTTGTTAAAGGAAGCAGGGTCGCGAGGGGAGGGGGTAGAATGCTGCATAGTGATTGGCTGGGATGGAGAAAGCTCAATCGGGTCCCACACATTCAGCAAATGAAACATATAACAAATAGAAGTTCTGCCATGTACTCAAAACTAACCAAGGCAAGGTCATAGCCCTTGTGAGGGTTCCATGTGTTAATATCCCCGCAAACATATCGCGATCCACAAATATTGCCATATTTTTCCGGCGAGATTGACCCATGGACCCTGCGGGGGACACCCCTGCAACACCTGTATTATACTCCCGCTCCCACAAAATATCCTTCCTAAAAATATTGCCTATGGCGAGACAAACAGCCATATGTGCAGTGATATTTTTGGTGGGGATATTTTGTAGGGATACCCTTGTGAGGATAAGACCGCACGCAGAGACATGTACTAGACAAAGTCATTCAGCTAAAAGAGACACATCGCACGCTGTAGGAAAATATCCATCCAAGACTAGAGACACATACAACGGGAGGTTAGCTTCCCACCCAGGTAGAACTCAATATACTAAGGTTCAAAGGCCGTAGATAAACACCAAGGATATCATGAAGATTGCGTATCGATTAGAACCTATCGGTGAATCATAGGAATGATGTAAGTTGCCTTATCAGACGTTCATATAGAAGTAAAACACACATAGGGCTTCATTACACGGTAGGCGGTAAGGGATTACCGGCACTGGTGCCGGTAATCCCTTACCGCCCTACTAGGAGGTCCCTTAGCGGGTCCCTCCCCTAATGCCTGGTTTTACCAGGCGTTATGGAAGGCACCCGCTAAGGGACTTCAGAGCTAATAACGGTACCGAAATTGCGGTACCGTTATTAGCTCCTTCCCCTCAAATGAGAATGGGGAATGGTTCCCGGAATGGGGACTTACCGGGTCCTCCACGGTCGGAATGACCCGGTAAGTCCCTATTCCGGGAACACGGACCTGGAATGCGGTAAAGGGGTAGCCATGTCACTAATAGCGCCAGTAGCGCCATGGCTACCGCCTACCGTGTAATGAGGCCCATAGTCTCAATAAGTGTTCGTCCCAGAGCAACGGGCCTAGAAGCACAAGACAGGAGTTCATAAACATGAACCGTAAGAAAGGAAGGAGCAGGGTTACATGTTTCCAATCAGGAGTTGCAATAATATGCTGCCGGTTGACGCAGCTGGAAGGGGAAGAACAGTAAGATGGTGCCAATGTTTAATTCCCATGAGAATAGGATGTAAAATGTGCAACTGTTGCCACATTGTTCGCACCTCACAATTTCATTGGTCAACGATGATCGACGTGGCCCACCCCAGGATGGCCACAGGAGCTCCACCAATTAAACAGCAACGACTGAAAGCAACAATATTAAACATTGATTGTCCAATAGCAGACCTGAGAAAGTAGATGATATGAGTGTGCAGTCATTTTATGAAGTAATTAACAGCATGGTCACGAGGGATAGGATAAGCCAATAGGGCTGTGAATTGTATAGATTCACCTATAGAGTAACCATTAACAACCAATCATAGAATTACATTGTCTGAATATTCTGAAACATTGTTTATGATGAAACTATAAAACTCGACTATTTTGTACTGATCACCGAATGATATTTTCAATCACATACAACCGTGGTTGCATGTAATACATTTTTAGTATTTCTTGCTCCTGTGCACTTTATTGACTCATTTGGATTACTTTTTAGCATTAATTCTTGGGTCTTAACCGTCATTACAGAGTGAAAATCATAGCTTTAAATATTTGCGAAATTGTATTAGTAAATGTTCACAGTAAGATAACGCTGATAGCAGAAAGGGATGATCAAAAGATACATTCTACAGGCTTAAATTCAGAAGGTGCACAGACATGACATGAGAAAAAGCAATTCTCTATAAAAAAAAATAGCTTTAGTACATGGTCCCGGTTTAAACTAGCATTACACGTGTCAATTGTATGAATCCCCTTTGGCTGTTGTTCTATTTTTCCTCCTCTAAAGGGGAGATTGGTTTGTTCCACCCCTGTACATTTCATTTTCATGACATCCTCATTTTGGTGATTCTCCTGCCTATGCATTACCATTGGGCATTTGGAGTTTATGCTCTTTATTTCCCTGAACTATTCTTGAATGAGCATTTTTAATTTTCAGATCCTAATTCAATTTTCTTTTCTATTTGCATGTACATTCTAACATGTAAACTACATATGGGGTATTAGAATGTATTTATATATTCTTGTATTTTGTAACGATTATGAAAATATTTATAATAGGTATTCTCATTTCTTTTCATATATTGCTTATTTTACTTTATTCATGTTTTACGTGTGAATGACACGCGGATTGTATATTTGCCCTGTAAGTGCTATGGAAATTGTTATTCTCTGAATAAACTTCAATTTATGATGATTAATTCAAAGTGGAGCCACACTCTTGTAACATCTTGCGTCTCTCTCATTGGGATCAAAGCGGTTGCTTCTGCTCCTAGATCTTCCACTATCTCTATTATGAAGTGGCTCCACATCTCTTGTCAGGCTTTTCTCCTTTAGCCATTAAGCCTTGATCGTTGAGAAGATTCTATTTGGAATAGGGAACTTCAATTCCCAACATGCACCAAACTTTGCTCTCACAATCTGTGTTGGTTTTGGACCAGCCTTACTTTTCCAACAGGAATTTATCTTCATCTTTACTTTTATAGCTGGGGCATGTTGAAATGAGTTTAGAGTTTCTCCCCCGCTTTCATGAGTGAAACCCTTTGTTCTCTTTACTACAGGCTAGATAGGTACCCAGTTTGATGCTGCTCTAAAGGGTTCCCAGTGGTGATATAAGGGTGCTGTGGAAGGAAAAGGGAACGTAACATATTGAAGGACCTTTATGATTAAAGAAAAGGACAAGACATGGGTTGCAACTCTCATAGAGCGTCCCTGAGTTCTTTGGGCTTATTATGGGTGCGCACAATGAACAGGCCCTAGGCATACAATGCCTGTAAAATGGTAAAGTATCCACCCGGAGTAGATTGTGGGGCACATTCCAGGATGCTCCTGTGCAACAATGCTCTTGTTTTTTTCTCTCAGGTGTGTTGCATAGATGACAACTTTTTAAATTGGGTTCGAGAGTCACTCGCGCGTTCACATTGTTCACATTCCCATGCCCTGCGCTTCCAAAATTTGCATATTTTCCTAATCAACCCCAACACCCTTTAAAGGACACAGTGTGCTATGAACCCACCACGTGCAAATTCCATAAGAATCAAGAACAAGCACAGTACACCTTGATTTACCATTTGTGATAGTTTTTAATAATGTAGATAAATGTTTTGACCCCCAAAACAGATGAACGCTCCTTAGTTGACTGTATTTTGCCGTTCGTTTGACGCGCAAGCACTTAATTTTATTGACATAACTCAGTGCAATTGAGTACTGCATTGCAATTATGACTTAACATTTAATCAGCGCTGGGTACCGGTGCGATTGAAACAGGGTGACTTGTGATCGTAGGCAACACTGTTCTGAGCTCCTGTGTTGAGTATCAGTAAACCATTGTATATATGGGCCCCCAGTGCATGCTTATTTTTTATTTTCACAAATTAGCTTTATTTTTGACTTGGCCGTACAAATAACTTGTGAAGACGACTATGCCACTTAAGCTGCTAGTTTTTGATTCTCCAACGGACGAACAATGTTGGCACATAAGGTACAGTAAGAGTGTCCAAAATCACACACTTTAAGTGGAGAAGGTGGCATTTGATACCAGTCTGCAATTTAGGCTCCTGACTGACCACCTATCATCCTACCTCTGGTTGTGAAAAATATATGCATTCTTATAGAACTATATTAAGCACGTAGAAAATGATTGTGGCATTATATTACCGGTAATGAAATGCTAAGTCATTTTAAGACTAATCATTCTCTCTTGGTTATGCAACTTAATCTGAAGCCTTGTAGGAACTCAGCCTGGAGCTTCTAATTATGCACAATGTAAAAAACCAAATGTGTGTTTCCAAAGGAAGAAAAAGGAAAACCCTTTTGTCCATTACATTGTGGAAATAAATCACTTTAAAATGAGAATAGTGGTCAGTGTGTGACTTTATTTAAGTGTCTTGTGCTGTGCTGCCCCATGGCATCTTAGGCTTTGTATCTACGCTGAATTGAAATGTACTACAGCATAACTTTACTAATGCGTATTAATGGTCACTACTGCATTTAGGCGCCGCATTGCAGTATCTCGCTTATCTGTGTCTCCCTTAAACTTATGTGATTATGCGCGTCCCTCTGCCTCCCACTGCCTGCTAATCCTACTGTGCTACCCCTATACTCACCTGCCATACTGTGGGCCTACTGCATTACCTCCTGCCTTATACTGACATTTCGAATTTAGGTGCTCCTTATTGCATTGGGTTATCTATGTGCATTTTTGCCTTATACTGACATTTCGAATTTAGGTGCTCCTTATTGCATTGGGTTATCTATGTGCACTTTTGCCTTATACTGAGATCTCGAATCTAGGGGCTACCCATTGCTCTCCACTTATTGCCACTTGTGGTGGACACCCTTTGGCGAACTATCATCCGGTCAAATACCTCACCAGCTATTAAGCACCTGGCACCTCTTCCTACCTGAGATTCTAACCATCAGGACACGCCATGCGGCTGTGGCACTCTGCTTGCCTCCACCTTACCTACCTCGTCAGCGCAGTGTATTCAATCGACACTCTCGCCACTAGCGCTGCCAAGACACACAACAACCTGCCCACAGCCTCCTTCACAATGCATCTCTGCACAGACCGCCAAACTAATCCGTACCTCGACGACCCAGCTCTATGGATTAGGCACTTTGCAACAAAACCCACACCTAACCAACCTTGCACCTTACTATCTAGGAATACCAGACTGAGATATAGACTGCCCGGGCACCTTGCGCCCAGCGCGACCTTACTGCCCATACACAACTGGATACACCCACAATATCCAACCCCCCCACCCCCCTCACACTCCAATCACAGCGCTTAAGAGAGCACTCATCAATGCCAAATCCCTCATGGCCCACGCTCTCGATATCGCTGATCTCATCATAGCCCAAAACCTCGATTTCTTAGCCATCACTGAAACTTGGCTACATGCTGCCTCCGGCCCTCTTCTCGCCTTAGCCTTACCCAACGGCTATTCCATCATTAGAAACGACCGTCACTCCAATCTGTCCAAAGGAGGAGGGGTCTCATTTATACATAGAGATAATATCACTATGAGAACCACTACCAATTCCCAACTCAGCTCGGCAGAATCCTTATCCGTGGAATTATCCCTCTCACCTACTAACACACCTACTATACACCTTATCTATAGACCCCCTGGTCCACTAGGTTCATTCACAAATGATATTACAACCATCTTGTCTGCCAATACTAAGCCTAACTCTCAGGTGCTGTTACTAGGAGACCTCAATCTTGGCCTCTCTGACCTCAAGGACCATATGGCAACCAAGGTCGCCACCACCCTTAGTAACCTAGACTTCCAACAACGTATTCTCGCACCCACACATAACAAGGGCAAAACACTCGATTGGATTTCTGACCATAACTGTAACATTACAATCTCATCTAACTCTGCCTGCGCCTGGTCTGACCATCACATCATTACGTTCAATCTACCAGCCACCAACCTCCAACCCAAACCCACCACAGCCCCTGCCATACCCACTAGGAATAAAAAGGACATTACCAGGGATAAACTGATTCCGCTCATTCTCCCCATCCTCAACAAATGCGCCCTACAGCATAAGGACCCTACCGTCCTTGTAGACATCTACAATCGTACCCTACTCAAAGCCATTGATTCTATAGCCCCACTCAAAATACGCAAAGCAAAACAACAATCTCATCTGAACTCGTGGTTCACCCCACAGTTGAGATTGTTATGCAAGGAAAAGAGGAAGGCCGAAGCCCTCTGGAAAAGTAAGCCTAGTTTGGCGAATAAAGACTCCCTTCTCATCACCTCACTCAACTATAAGGAAGCTATCCTTCAAGCCAAAAAAGAGACGTACAACCAACGTATATTGAAAGCTGAATCCAACACTAAGGAGCTATTTAAAATTCTTAAAGAACTAGAATCTCCTTCACCCGTCCCGACTCCTGCATCAAAGACAGTACGTGGTGTAATAACATCCAAAACGCACTGCTTAACAAAATTGCTACCCTGCAATCCAAAATTAAGGCCAAACAAAACACCCTTTTCACTCCTCCCCTAACTAAGTCTATGCCTCCGAAAATGACTACCCCATTTTCCCATAACCCATTCAGCTTTACACCACTCACCATCAGTGAGGTTGAAAAAACCATCAGTACCATAAAACCTTCAAATTGTCAAGGCGACACTTGTCTGGCACTGATCATCAAGGAATCGGCCCATGACCTCGCGCCTTTCATAACCTCCTACATCAATTCCTCATTTCAATCGGGAGTGGTCCCTAACAATTTGAAGGATGCTTGGGTCATTCCCCTACTAAAAAAACCTACCCTAGATCACAGAGATTCCGTCCAACTACAGGCCCATCACTACTGTCCCATTTCTCCTAAAAATACGAGACAGGGCAGCCTGCTTACAGATACAGAATTATCTGGAAACAAACAGTCTGCTGGCTACAAGACAATCCGGCTTCAGACCCAAACACGGGACTGAAACAGCCCTTTTGGACCTCAAAACCCAAATAGAGGATCTAAAAGACAATGGCAAACTGGCACTATTAGTCCTACTGGACTTATATGCTGCCTTCGATTTGGTCAACCCCCAAATCCTCTGTCAACAGTTGAAATCTGCAGCTCATTTTTCTGACAATGCCACCAAATGGATCAGATCATTCCTAGACAACAGAAACATGAGAGTATTCTCCCCCACCTCCTCAGCCGACCCAGCGCCTGTCCCCTGTGGGGTTCCGCAAGGATTGTGCGTATCACTTACCCTCTATAATGTATTTACTAAACCTCTGTTTGATGTGCTTGACTATCTGGGTGTCACCTACACTAATTACGCAGATGACACCCAGATACCCATTCCCATCACGGGTGACTACTCTGTTGACTCTAAATCACTGAACGACATGTACCTTGTCATCCAAGCCTGGATGGCACAACATGAGCTCTGTCTTAATGATGACATGTCTGTTCAGTTCATTCAATATCGATGGCAACCCTACTAAAGTATCCAAAGACACAAAAACCCTAGGAATTTACTTAGATTCCTCACTTTCTTTGCACAGACAAGCCAATGCAGTTGCTGCTGCATCAGCCTACACATGTAAGTTGATCACAGCTTGTCGCCCATTCCTCTCTACGCAGAATTGCATCACCCTCGCTAGGACTCTGGTTATGTCCAAATTGGACTATTGTAATGTACTGTATCAAGGCACTAACCAATGCAACCTCAATAAACTCCAAAGCACTCAAAGTAACGCTATTAGAGCAGCCCTCAACATCCCCAGATCAGCACACATCTCGGCTACCAGGAAGAACCTGCACTGCTCTCAGTCGCCCAAAGGATCTCCCTAAAATCACTTGCCCTCACCTACAAATGCCTTCATAACCTAGCCCCTATTTACCTAGCTTTGCGGTTCACGCAATATACCCCCCTCGAACATTTAGGTCTGCCCATAACCAGAGCCTTTACATCCCCAGATTCAAGCTCCAAACAGCCGGAGGAACTAGTTTCCCTGTCTTGGCAGCCAAACTGTGGAATTCTGTGCCTCTCAATATTAGAAATCTATCATCACTCAACCTATTTAAACTCAAAGCTAAACATTGGCTAGCCGCCTCAGATGACTGCATGTCCTACTGAATAGCTGATACCCCAGTTTGACATGTATGCTTGTCTTATCTGCTCTGTTGCTTGATTCTTATGACCTGTACTATGTTTTTTACCTGTACTTCTGCACTATGTTTTGGGATTCCCATGATCTGCACCATGTCCATGTATTGTTGTAACCACTGTTGAAGATATGCGCCGGTAGCCTCTGGGCCTGGTTCTGCGCTATATAAATAAATAAAATACAAATTGTGGGAAGATGCATATTCCCATATTCAGCTGTTGGAGCTGTATGTCTGTTTTAAAATGCCACGTTTTGTATTGTTAAGTGAATGGTAAACTGGTGCACCTAAATTAGCGCCACAGGAGCGGGACTGCCCTCAAACTGCCCATGCAGAAAAGTACCCGCCCCCTCTCCCGCGTTGTCATCCGTCCTTCAACCTAAACCACACCCCTGTGACCATTGCACCCGCTATAGCCAGCTGTACTACCCAGCCCTCAGTCAATGCTACTCCTCCTATCTCGTGGGAAGTTGGGATGAAAACCTGGATAACGACGTTGGTTGACGCCGCTTAGGGCAGTGCCCACCGAGACCTCCGTCCTGGTTTTTATTTCTTAAAGAGACAGTATCCTAGTCATTAAATCTAATTTATTAATAAAGTATGTTTGAAATTTAAATCCATGTCTGTGCATTTATTTTATTTCTTATAGAGACAGTGTGATTGTCATTAAATCTAAGTGACCCCAAAATGTTACATGAGGGTACTTGATTCTTTCAGTTTGTTCGGGGCACTGCATGTATTGTACTCCATTCGTTGCTCACTACTGCTCACTACTTCCCAACCTTCGGATGAGAGCTTGTATTCAAACAGCCATCACACTTTGCTATCACAGTGATTATTGATCTACCATTGCACTTTGTTTGACAAAATGCATTAGACTTGATCATCAATGATTCTTGCTCTTGGATTAAACGTTGTTTCCCAACATTCATTAGTCTTCTTTCACAATGATTCTTTGATCTTTGCTTTGACTTCCTTCCCTTGCCTACTACCATCACAAACATTCTTGATCTCTGATTGCAGTTTGTTTTCCAACATGCAGTAAGTAGACTTCATTCGTTCTAGTTTTGCTAGGCTTAGCCTGGGTGGTTGACTTCATTTCCCAAGGCAAACACATTTTAAGCCTTTTATGTATGTTTCCTCTTGTGGTTCCGGAGGCTCTTTAAATGTTTATCCCAGCATACATCAAATTTCTCCATTAATACCTGCTAGCCGTGGCATGGGGAATTAGTTTCCATTTCACATCATGCAATGCTATTCCTTGTAGCCGCTGGTTGTATTGTGGCGTAGATACTTGACTGTATACCAGCAAACATCAATTTTCTCTGAATTGACATTAAACTTGGCTGGGGGAATTAGCCTTTATTGCCCAGCAAGCATGTCTCTTGTCTTGGCTTAGCACATTGAACCTCAAATCCCAGGATTCATTACCTTCTCACTTAAAGCTCATTTGACTTGGCTTGGGAACTTGAACTGCTGTTGCCAGCATGCCACAGGGTCTTGCTTTATACTTTCTCTGAAGGTTGTTTTGGATACTGGACTGCATGTCAAAACAAGCATCAACCCCCTCTGTCCCTCTGTTGTTGATACAGTCAATTGTCAGGTAAGGTCAATTGTCATGTCTCATTAGATTACGTGGGTTATCAGTTTTCCAGCTCCAATTCCATGCTCCTCTCATTTTGCTATCCCCACTAGATAGTCTCAAGAAGCACATTTTGGCAGCATTTTGGATCACACAGATACTATCTATTTATACAGGGAGGCACAATGCTCTTTTAATCACAATAGTTATCAGATTTGATGGGAAGCAGTGAGCTTCTTACAATGGGGTGAGTTCGAGTGACATTCTGACCAGGTTGTGGGGGTGGGGGGTAAATCGAACAGTCACCAGGGACAATACATCGGTGGACATACATAGATTAAGGGCAAACAAAATATATTTTTAAGTGCTGGTAGCGTTATGGCCAGCTGTGTTAGGGATGTGACCATGATGGATGAAGTGCTAAGCTGGAAAAACTTGAATCTCCTGTTTCTCCCTCCCCCCTCTTTGCCAAAACGCATCCACTTGTCCCACAGGTGCTGACTTCTTTTCTTCGTTGCAGTGGGCTTCCCAAAGACCAGTGATTCTATCGGTTTGATCACATGGTGACCAACATGGATGACAGGCTCTGGGTTTCTTCTTGATTTGCCATAGAAATGAGTACGGAAACTGGTGAAATCATTAAAAAAACAATAACCTTGTGCTTTGTACTGCAACCTAATAGAGGCTGTGAAATAATGAGTTTCAATAGGCCATCATGCAAGTTGATCGGAGGTTAGAAAAAGTCAGGAAATCTTCTAATTGCCCTACTGGTTCTTTTAAGCAGGAGAGAAGGATCACAAATCTGGCTGCTCTGCAAATCGACTTAGCAGGACTACAAGTTGGACCATTTGATCAAATCCCCACCATCATCATCATCATCAGGCTATAGTCGGATACGAAATACTTCAAAGTACATAAAACCATATACAAAATTCATTGTTAAATCATTTATACAGACAAGTAAAACATAAAAACCAATAAATAATCTATAGCCTCTAACTAAAGTCTGACCTGCCAGCATTTGAGTCCTCCTGGTACATGCACTCGACAGGTAGTCTGCCACGGCTACCTTTGTTGGGGTGGTCAAGAAGGGTCCCCATTATTACGAGGGATTCATGTTGTGCACACCATATTGATGATGGGGGGGATGTGCACACCATATTGATGACGGTGGGATGGCAGCAAACTGGGGCAGTGTTGCAAATCTATATGAATCGAATGGAGTTAATTATGGATGGGATATGCTACTTTAGTGTTACAATCGTTTAGAATGTATACATATTAGATCTTCACGCACGTAGAAAGATACAATATTAAAACTGCAAATGCAACACAAACACAATCCACACAATGGGGTGCTTTGCTCCATGATTAGCTGTTACGCATGAATTGTAAGTAGCAGGGACATTCTTGATGGAAAAAAGAATGAGTTGCCTAGTAAGAAGGTCAGCACATGAACAGGACAAGGTCTACAGTCCTGCAAGGGTACAGATGTTATCTCGCCCTTTGCATTAAAATCTTTAGAGCGGGATAGTCATTTGTTTGGTGGTAATGAACAGGAGGCCCAATGTCATGTTCCGGTGGTTAAGCTTTTTTCCAGGCCATCAGAGGCTGTATGTGGCCGCATAAATTAGAAGGTCTTTTAGAGGCACCAGGGGTCTGGGGAATTAAGATGGCAATCAGTAGTTCAAAGAAAATCCTGTTTATGCAGATCATCCTCTATTTACTAAAATATGTAAGTGGACCATATACATTCACACTTAAAGCTAAAGGCTTTAGGCCAGTTATTGCTAGTAATGAATTACATTTTCAATACCAGTGTTTAACCATGTACCGACATTATGACCTACAATGGACGAATCACAAAAAGAGGTGTGCTTTGAATATGACATGAAGATGATAAATAAGATAAGACTAGCCAATGGAAATGGAAGAATTGCAAAAAATTGTATTTCTTTGAAGAGGTGTTGTGCAATCATATTTGGGGAGTAGATGGCAATAAAGTATCTGGAAGTGTTTAAAATTGTTGCAAAAAGTATATAAGATGCCAACTGATATTGTATTGTTGAGACTTGGGTTAGTATGGTCCTGCAACACCATTTAACTGCACCCTGGAGCTTTGTACAATAAAGCATGTACTCGCTTCTTAAGTGGTGGGCCTGTTTTGGGTTAAATTGATTAAAGGCCCATACCCACATTTGGCGAGCCAAGGTTAGAGCCCAGCTGTTCCGAGATGTTGGGGATCTTCTGTCCACACCACTCAGCTATGGCACCACATGATGGGGACCAGTCTTACGTGCACAGTGAAAAAGAGATCTGCGGACGCCATGTTGGTTAAAGGTCCGTCTGCTCCCTGGAGATGTGGTCTTGTGGGTGAGCTGTGCGGAACAATTTGACAAAGCACCACATCGGAGCACCTCAGGATCATGTGAGTACATGTTTGAGGGTGTAAAGCAAAGGGGAACTAGGGGTAAAAAAGGGGTTGTTTCTTTGATTTAAGTTTTTTTTCTCCTTTTTTTCTTTTTTGGGGTAAGGGTAGACTTGGAGTGTGGGTGTGAAATTAGTTGAGGTTGCAGGGTTTGGAAAAGTGGATATTTTTTGATAGAGCGATTGAACTGTTCTGTGTTGCAAGTCCATTGTATATATTTTGTACCTAGTTTGTTATTTTAGAAGTGTGAGGGGGTACCTTTCCCTGATACCCTTTAGCTTGATTGTCTGGTTGGCTGGAGCCCTCACCTAAAGGTGGGTTGGTATTTTAAGGTTAGTCCAACTGTAGATAACTTTCTGAAATAGGCCTTGACATACTTTTGTATGTCTTGGGGGGATAGCTTAGGGGCAATGTGCTCGCCTTGGAAGCAAAACGACACGGAACAACACAGGTGCCATCCCCGGGTCCACGCTTAGAAACCTCTGGATATTAAGCATGTTATAAATAACCTATCATATCATATCTTAGTCGAAGTAGTGAAGGGAAACTTCCTGTAGTCAGGAAAAGATGATTTTGTAGTAGAGAAAATCGTACTAGTAATGAAGAGAACAAGCGCAGCGGTGCTGTAGTGGAAAGCATTGTGCCCCTCCTATGCTTGAGTTGTGGGGATACCTCTAAATATTGGCTGCTTTTTTGTTGATAAGATGTGGTCTTCTGTGTATGAGTGAGAAATAGAATTGGAGTAAATAGTGAAGTGAGGTAATTGTGCTATAGGCGAGTACGGTGAATGAGTGTGAAGTGCAACTAAGGAATTGGGTATGGGTAAAAAGGGAGTTCTTGGGTGGACATTTCTTCTGTGCTGCAGGTTCGGTATCAGGCTTTTGTGAAACCATTTTTTTATAACTTGGGTTTGAGTATGGAGACTCCATTGAATCATTTGTGCCATGTGTTGCCTGGCTGTAAGACGAACATTTTCAAATATCATAGGGCATGGTTGCGGGAGAGTAAGAGATTCTTGGCTATTGAGGGATCCTATGATATGGGGATATTGAAGAACCTGCATACCTTTTCAACTACAAAGCACAACGGCTTGAAGTGAGAAAAGTGGTAAACATCTTAGAATTATAGAGGATGTATGAAAAAAACAGGAAGGGCCATAATCTTGAAATTGTGGGGGTGAGCTGAAAATGGAGCGTACAGGAATTTCTTTGGTACCACCCCCATATAGGTGCTATCCTTTATCGGCCACAGAGTTCATACCACCATTTACTCCAGCAGCTACTCCAGTGGTTGCAAGAAGTACACAGGTAACGCCTCCATCAGTTCCGATTATTATGAACTGGGATTTTGAGCAAAGTGAAATGGGAACTCCTTCACTCCTTCAATGGTTAGGGCTGCAGAGAGGTTGAAAATGGGAAGTGGGAAGGGGATAACTCCCCCAACTGCTAGGTTAGCAGATAGATTAAGGGTGAAGGAGCAAGAAATAGTCAGGGAGAAAGGATTGAAAATGAGAGAGAAAGAAGAGGTTAGGCCTCTTCCTGCGAGGATAGGGGATAGGCTGCGAAGAGTGGTAGATGCGCAAGAACGGGAAACGATGAAGGAAGCACTACGGCTAGCGGAGGAAGGGGTGATGCTGTTATAGCAGCAGAGAGATGCAAAGCAGGTGGAAGTTAGAAGACAGGTAAGGGATGTAGAAGGAGGAAGGTGGAGACATGGGCAGGTTCTTGTTAGATTGGGCAACTCAGTTATCAGAATGGTTAAGGTGGACATGGAGAACAGGGATGCTGCCATGGGTACAGAGGCTGAACAGGGAGTATGGGAGATGGCACCTTATGGTAGTGCTGATTATGCTTCCTTGCCTGTAGAAGGGATAGGGGATGTAGTAGTCCGAGTAGATGATGAAGAAGGATCGGAATGGGATGACAAGCAAGGAAAGCAGGTGTAAGCACCTATTTTCTGCTCTAGTAGCAGCAATAGAAAGCACACCATGGTGCCATAGGACACTCCAGGTTATTCACATGGCTGTAGTAAGTGGTAGGGAAGAGATGGGGGAAGCCCAAGTAAAAACAGGTATAACCCAGTTTCTGTTGCTCCAGAAGGGTCTGGGAAAGGTGTATTATGTTCCATGGTCACACATGGACCGGAATAACTTGATGAAGACACTACCTTCACTCACTCCAGGGTTGGGGAAGTGGATCTTTGTATTGGAGGAACATACTTCCGGTGTCATGTTGGCCATAAGGGACACGAAGAGCTTATTCATGGCCCTAATGAGGGAGCGATCAGACGAGCTTCAGAAGAGATTGGGGTATCTGGGAGTTCAGTTGGATTCAAATACCCATGATGGAGCAGCTTTTAATAATCTTAGGGCACAGGTATCGGGGGCCTTGCTGATTATGTATCCTGATATGCTGGATATCAATTCAATTTTAGCTAAAACAATGAAATTGGATGATGGTCCTGCCACACAAATCCAGTCAATTCAGGTGATGTGGAGGGCAGAAACGGGAGAAGCATGGGACAAGAATGTGGCAATTCTTAACCACATGCTGAAGAAGGGACTCCGAAAGAAGTCCAGCACGATTTAGATAAACTAGCAGGGATGAAGACCAAGAGTTGGCCAGAAATTCAGGTACACATTGTGCATTTTTGTGAGAGAAGACAGAAAAAGAGAGGGTGAATGTAGAGCAGGCAAAAAAGGCAGAGGCTAAGCTTGTTCAAAGGAAATTGGCAAAGATTTGTTTATAAGGGGCAGTAATTACAAATTCTCTGGAGGGACAGCAGGGACAACCGGTACATAGTGAACCGGGTATGATGCATGTTTGGGTGGACAGGTATGTTCCCGGTGCAAGGCCAATGGGAGGGTTTCTGATGGGCAGAGCAGGATTTCCACAGGAAGTGGGTCCTTGGTTTAATGGGCCAACAGGAAATAATTATGAGGATTTTATGGGATTATGGTGTTGGTCGTGTGGAAGGTCGGGGCACGTGTCACAGGATTTTCATGAACAGCCACAGTACTTTAACATGGGAGCTCAACAGATGCTGGCCCGACCCTGCCATATGCCCCGGGCTCTGTGTAATTGCAGCAGGCATGGGTTGAACAGAACCCAGTGACTGGGCTGCACAGACCTTCGGGTTCCCACGGAACATGCCAGCACATGCATCAGTGCAGACATTGGACAAGAATCCTTTACCCAGAGGAACAGCCATGCACTACACTGGAGCGAGTGTTTTCGGGGGAATCCTTTTTCTCTCCCCAGTGCTAATACGTACCAGGAGTAGGACTGCCCAGAGGGATCTCAAGGCGTCCAGTCCTGTCCAATACCAGCGATTTAGAAGACAAACCCCGGATAGGTGTGCAGGTAAGTGACCAAATGTTTTCATTCATGGTTGACACAGGAGCTACCAAGTCTTGTATTAAGGAAGGTGAGTTTGTCTTGTCAGGCAAAACGATGGACACACATGGATTCTCTGGGTCTGTCCCATCGGTTCCTTATACTGAAGATCTTCGTATCAAGGTGGGTAATCAAAATCTATCAGCCCCTTTGTTGTATTGTACGGACACCTAAGAAAATCATTTGGGAAGGGACATCTTGACCAAGTTGCGCATGTCGATTGCCTTCACGGAGGAAGGTATTGTATGCACGACCCCAAGGTTGTATCTGGTAAGGGAAACAGCACATTTTCAGTCCTATTGTAGCGACAGTGCGATTAGGGGATTCCCGTGAAGACAGCAATTTTTCTCTATGTGGTGATGGGTTTTTTTAGTTGGGTCCAGGGGATCAGAAATCAGGCCTAGCGAGTACCATTTGAGTTTTTATTTTGGTCTAATGTGCCGCAGGAAGTAACACCAGGTGCCATTGTTACAATTCTCTTAGAGGCTGCAGTGATTAAGAAGAACAGTGTGGTTCTCTCAGGCTCAAGACGGAGAGTGGCGCGCAGCTCTGTGCATCGATCTGACTTTTTTGCTATGGGACGTGTCCAATGAGCAATTTCTTAAAGCCACTGAAGACACATGGTTAAGAATATATTTTGGAAGGATGATTTGGGAAAAGTGCCAGACCATTTGTGGACCAGCAATACTCTTGATGTGAACATGCTAAAAAGTGTTGTAGCAGTGAGAATAAAATTGAAACACAGTGCGATATTACCACGGGTTAAACAGTACCCCATATGCAAGTAAGCAGAAAAAGGGATTTATGAGACCATTATGACGATTTTAAAGCAAGGTATAATACAACCCTCTGTGTCCCCATGCAATGCAGCTATCTATCCTGTGAAGAAGGCGAAGGGGTCCAGTTGGAGGATGGTCCAGAATGTGTGCCCCCTCAATAATATTGTTGAGGCGGAATTTCCAGTGGTACTAAATCCTGCCACCATTCTCTGTACCATCTCTACTGAAATGCACTTTTCTCTTTGCCATTACACCCCGAATCCCAGTACCTCACAGTGTCTACGTATTGTGGTCAGAGATTTGAACACACAAGGTTGCCCCAGGGTTACTGCCAATCTCAGAGTATTTTTAACAGGGTGGTTCAGATGGATTTGGGAAATGTACATGTGTCCAGTATCGTAATTCAGTACACAGATCATTTATCAGTCTGCAGCACTTCAGAGGAGCAATGTCGAGGAGACTCAATAGCTCTCCTTAACTTGCTCACGAAGAATGGGTGCAAAGTGGACAAAGAGAAATGATAGTACTGTCAGACAGAGGTCATTTACTTGGGGCATATAATACTGCCCGCGGGAAGCAAAGTAACATTTGTGTATAGGCGCCATACAAATGTCCAATAAAATATAAAAATAAAATAACGCCAGAAAGAGACAGTCACTGCAGTTCAAAATACGCCTCAGCCAGTCACAGTGAAACAAATGCAGCAGTTTTTGGAGCTCTGTAACTATTGTACATCATGGATTTTTGATTACTCTAGTTATACGAGTACCTTATTGCAGGATCTAAAGTCAGGGTCTCCAACCCGTAGATTGCGAGCCACTAGGGAGCTCACCTGATGCTTCACAGTAGCTCCTTGCATCAGACATCAAAAAGAGCACTGTGTGTTTATTTTGGTGTCTGAAATTCCTGGGCCTCTTCCCCTGCCCCCTCCCTCTCCTCTTCCTATAAAACAAACAGTCAAAAGCTGTGTGCACAGTGAGAGAGGGAAAGGGGCTGCATCTGAAGGGCTTGCAGTCAGTGTCCCAACAAGGGGTTAACTATCAATAGCTTTTTAAAAATGTTTTCTTTTATTTGTGATTTGGGTTATAAGCCAACCTTTCACAATAAAACTAGATTTGGTTTATAAGCAAACCATACACAATAAAACTATCAATAACAAAAGGGATGGGAAATGTATGTTGTGGCCATTGTAACCAAGAAGTGCACATGATGGCTGATTAGAAAGGCAAATGATGCACAAATCTGCATGTTATGTGAGAAAAGCTGGGGATGCAACTTTCAGTCCCACTGGGTTTCTTTAGATGTATTCTGGTTAGCATTACTTAGCATGCTGGTAATTGTAGGCTCAATCAGAAAGCTACAGCTCTAATCGCTTGTTGCTCAGCACATGTGCATGTATGGAAAAAAGACATTGGGCCTCATTATAGGTTTGCCGGTCTGGGAACTATGGTACCGGTAAGCTTGCCGGTACCGTAGTTCCCGGAACAGCACACTACGAGTTCTGTGGGCGGGTGCCTTGCTGCCCGCCAGGTATGACCTGTGATTTGCACCACGTATGAGGGAGAAGAGGAAGAGAGGGTAAATGTGAAAGAGGATGCCCTAGAATGGGTGAGGTGATTTTTGTTGATGGGTCTTCCACCATCAACCAAGAGACGGGTGAGAGGCATACGGGCGCAGCTGTCGTGGGTCTTGTAGATGGGTAATACCGGGTCAGACTGAAGAGACAGTTGCCATCTCATTACCCTGCACAGGCCTGTAGTGATGGCCTATGTCTTTCTTTGAAAGAAATTGTTTCGAAGGCATGGACTGGGTCAGAGGATTGGCAGGTTATGATGAAGCATCTGTGTTCTTGCTCAGTTCCCGTGGAAGTTGTGTGCTGTAACAATGATCCATGTTTACTTTCCATGGCTGGCTGGTGATATTCAGTTAGAATTCCAGCCACTGCACATCAGCATCCCAATTCTGAACCTTGGGACAAGCATTCACAACCTCAAACATTAGTTGCTCCCAAGTGACATTGGTTTGGCCATCGACAATGCTTTGTTAGTGGTGTTATCTGAGTCTTCATACTCGTCTTCTTCCTAGGCCTTTAATACATAAAAAAACAAGCATTATTTATTTCACACTTACATAACATATTAATCTGAACCTTACCATCTAATACCAATGAAAGAAATTCCAGATTACCATTTTGGAAAAATTGTTAAAGCTTGGATCATATTTACCTTTGCTTTTAGAGTTCTTTTTGATACTGTCAATCTTGGTTTTCCTAGCTCACCCCCCAACTGCAACAGAACATTCACAAAAAGTTGTAAATAACTGTATATTCCTTATGTGGCAAGAAACATCAATACAATTACAAGTACACTATTTCACTTCAAAAAACACTTTACACACAATGAACGGAACATTAAAATTCCAGTGGAGGATAAATGATGACTATCTGTGTTATTTGTATACCTATGGTCCATGTGTCTCTTCCATCGCGACAGCTTCAGTAGTAGATTCCTTGTACATAACAACACATGTAATAAACATGGGATACTAATTTAACAATGTAATGTTAACTTCTTTGGTAACAAACTACAAATGATAAATATCTGGTAGTGATACTGTCTGTAAAAATCCCTTTAATTGTCCGGAGGAACTAGGAAATTGTTCACGGATGGCTCGAACCACACATGCATGTATGTCTTGTCGAACGCGGAATCCCAGTCTTCCATGAATCAACCATGTAAACGTTCGATAGGTCACAAGCCTGTACTATCTGTGTAAAAGATAGAGACATTTTTTTGTTGAATGAATCCAATAGTTGAATTTATCTTGTTTGGCCCATCATGTAAAATACAAGGCATTGGTATGAATTCAAAAACATACTCTTTGAGTAAAGTAGTCACAGTCCAAAACTTTTAAGGTACGAGTAATATAATAAGGTATATGGCCTTTTGAAAAATAAATGATAGGAAGATGATTTTTTAATAGCTTGAAAGTACCTCAAATTGTAGTGTTGAGCCACAAAATAGAAGATGGAATTGTTTTAGATTAACAAAGATAAATTCATTTTCCAATATATCAAAATATATATCGTGAGTGAACCCATGAGATCACAATTTACTAGAACATAAAATTTGATAGTACGCAGTTGTCACAAACAAAACTGAAAGACACAATACTTACTCATTACTAGGAGCACAAGGGCGACCAGTTGCTATAAGTTGGTGCATCTGCACCATCAACATTCTCAACACGGATCTCGTAGGGCAGGCTGCCCTGACGTCATGCAGCTGGGTAACGCATAGTAGTGGAGGCTCTTCTTCAGCTTTGTTGGCTAAGCAGCCAGAGCTTTCTTGTCAACAACAGTTCTCCACCAAAGTTGCCATTAACTCACATCGATGGCAGGTACACCAAGTGGAAACATCTTCCATGCAGCGAGGATCAGGGTCCTGGGAGCGATCGTCACGACTTTCATCATTTCAGCTACTTTCTCTCTCAACCATTTTCTCTTTGGTATACACTGGCTCGTAAAGGTATGGCTGAATGGATGCCATAATTATTGAGGATTGAAGAAGTAAAAAATAGACTGTTAGATTAGTAAGTTTGATAAAGTAATGAATGGAGGTTTTATTTTAAAATTCCATGTAAAAGAAAATGAGGAGAAGAAACAGATGTTATAAAAACCCATAGTGCAAAGACAACAGGAATAGGCCCAAAGTTGGAAAAGTTCTCATTGGCAGATGGGAAAAAACTGATGTAAATATACAATTTAAATATGGTTTAGTAAAGACATTTGTCAATTATGTAATAGTTATTGAAATTGAAAGCGCTTACAGAGTAAATTAATTTGTACTAGTGTAAGTACCTTTCTCAGTTTAATTTGCCTTAGTTGTTAGGTAGCAGAACAGAGCAAAAAGAAGTCGTGGATGTCCTAAATGAAATAGAAGGCCACTAATGCAGCGGAAACTCCAATGTTGTCTGATCAGAAAGGGTTTGTTGATACTTATCGAGGAAAGAGGCATCTTGAAATTTCCATTGAGACAAGTGAATAGATTGCGCACAGAGGATGTTTGAATGTGCACTGGCGTTGTGATAAGGGGCATAAGTATCCAATGATGTCAGCTTGAGGGGTGGGTGGTCTGATTTACATTTGTGAGAGCACTTGAACTTAGGATGATGGATCAAAGGATAAGATTGTCCATGGTGGTTTCCAACCTATTAGTTTCATGTGTAAATGTCAGAAAATTGAAGGTAAAATGCATTAGAAAAAAACATTCGGATCTAGCGATATATGCTAAGAAATACATGCCCAATCATTGGGCCAATACAATTCCTGAGTGAACTGCCCCTTTAAACACCAGCGTAGAAATGCTGGGTAAGTGGCAAAGCTAGAGCACAATTGTGTAAAGGGCAGGAGAAAGGGTATGCCTGGCGACCATGCGTATTAAGTGTAGGCAGGACGCAGGTCAGATGGGTGAGCCTAGGATAGTGTAACGCTCACCTTGTAACCACAGGGATGCCCCTCGACTGGTCTGGATGCTTCTGGGAACACTGCACCTTCTCCGGGATTTGTGCTGCCAAGGGTCAGTTCTAAAAGACAGGAGGTGGGTTTTAGCTACTACTCCTTCCCTCAAGGCCCACCTCCCTGTGCTCCCCTTGCGGTTCCCCTTGGGACTTCTCTCACCTTGGTTTTTGTTAAGGTGCGCTCTCCGTTCTTCCGTGCTGAGTTACTTCACTGGCGTGGGCCTGGAGTCCAGGCCAGCTGTGACTCCACTTTTGAGGTAAGTATTTCGTATTAAGAATGAAAGTCTGTAATTGTAGATGTTCTGAATAACCTTCTCCTTCTTTATTGCAGATGCTGAAGGGATGATGGTGAAAACGAGCTGATACATGAGGCTGAGCTCGAGAAGGTAAAAGGTGCGCAAAGCGCAGCGCTGTGAGCGTCCTTGAAAGTTGGCTAACCTGTGCTGTTGTTCCTTGCAGGTCGCGAGAGGAATCCTGGAAGAAGGTGATCGAAGGGACCAGACGCCGGATAGACGATGTTCGTGTGGCAAAGGACTTCCAGGAGGGCTTGGTAAGTAAGCTTACTTAATGTCTTATTCTCGTCCTTCTTTTCAGGGATGTTGCTGGAGGAAAATAGCGATGTCCAGGAAGATGCCGGGGGGATGGCGGAGCTGGAAGCTGGGCAGGTAAGGATGACTCTGGTTCTTCTTTTCCTCTCACCCGTGCAGGCCAAGATGCTGAGCAGGACCCGGTGAACGTCATGCTGCAAGAGCAGAATAACGCGAAGCGCGTGCCTTGTGTCGTGCATGGTTTAAATACCCAGCAGGTATCCCAGGTGCTTCGGGGCGGGCCCCGTCCTGGATGATAGACTGCTTGTTGCAGTTCCCCATTGAACATTGTGGGGGCAGCCATGTTAGCCCATTGCCCACTTGCCATGTGAGACTGATGCCAACGGCGCCAGGACTGACTCCAAGGGACCCGAGAGGGGCAGAGTTGGGCCCTTCGGGCCTTGTTAAAATACTGTGGCGAGGGCCAGGGAGCCCGAGTTCCTTGGCCTGAAGTTAAGGTTGTGACAGATAGGCACAAGAAGGCCATGGTACAAGAGGAGAGGGTCAAAGCTGAAGATCATGTACACCAAGAGCAGGCAGAGAATGGATGTGACTGGGACAGTCCAAGGGGGATTAATGGTATTAAGGGTAAAACTGGAGACCATGTAAAACCTGTACTCCAAGGGCAGGGATTATGAGGTAATACTAGAAGCATATGGCTGTCCTTATTTCTATTTCACTTTCCAGGAACAAGAGAGCTCCCCACGAGACATCCCAGTGGGTAAGCACAAAGCCATACCATGCCATTAGGTCTCCATAAATGGAAAGTGATTCCTGTCGTGGACCCTCGAGCAGACAGTGCGAGGGGCTCTCACTCACGCCGAACACCAGCTGGGCCCTGGCAAGGCCATAAAGTATGTAGACACGGGGATGCCAGTTCCACTTCTTTATTCTCATACTACATAATGGCCAACTACCAAAACCCCGACCCACGTGACCCCCGTGAACCCGCCCCATTCCCTAGCCCAACGTTCCTTTCCTTATACTGTGGCCTGAGCTGAGAGCCACCCACATAACGATGTGGGATGCCTACAAGAGTCACGTTGCAACGTGACAATTTCGGACTGAATCTGCCCCCACAAAGATAGAATGAAAATCCTTTTTATTTGGGGGCTGAGGGAGCGCTGAAATGGTTCACAGCTGCCTTGCTCCTGGGGCACCCGGGAGTGCAGCTCCAAGCCCCTCAAAGCCAGAGAACGAGTTCTGCCATGAGATGAACGTGAATGCTCTTCAACCTGTACTATGTGAGTCAAATGACTTCACTGTGAGCAGGTAACACTGGTAAGAGAGAGGGAACAAGGCAGTAAGTAGCATGAGGAGATGGCACTCAACTCATGATTTTTCCAGGTAGTGTGTTGAAACTAAAGCTAAACTGGTGCCAGCCACTTGGCCTGTGCTGGCCTGACTCTCCATGGCTTATCCATCTCTAGTGTTTGCATTCAGTTTGGCATATGCAGGGAGACATTCAGCTTTATGAATGATTGGTCCACTCTTACACCCAGGTTACTAGCCAACAGAGGATGCCCAATGTCCACGAGCCCAACCCTCTTTTTCAGTGAAGTGGGCACCTGCAAAGGGGGTGTATGATTGCAACTGTAGTTTCAGGCAAACTTTCATGCCTGGCCAGAATGACCACAGAGAGGGAGAGTCGTCCCCTCCTCGTGTGGTCCTTATTGGTGCCAGTAGATCTAACAAGTCAAAGTTATACCTAGCTCACACAAGTCATGATCACACCATTCGGAATGCCAAAGTGCCAATGTTCTGGGGAATTTTGACGTGACTCCATGCTAGGCTTTTTCCAACCAGTGCACATCCAAATTGCACTGGATTTGGATTTAAGTTTGTCTACTTTGGCACGTTGTATTTTATTCATCTAGGTTTTTGAAAACTCAATTAATAATTCACTGTCGTATAATTTATCCTCCTGGTGCTTCAGTTTCGATTCCAGTAGGGCTTGCTGCCACTGCTATGCCTCTGTGTGGGGGGTAGTGGTGCTGTTTGGGGCCATTCTGCATGTACTCCGTTGGCATCTTGACCAGCACGGCTCTCTGGGGTGTTAATTGCAGCATGCCTCTTGGAGGAATTGGGTGCTTCATGGTTTGTGCGGTGGGGCTTTTTTGCTGAAAAAGCAGGAGTTCTCTACTCTCTGGACTGGAGAATCATCAAGTAGACATTTTCTCAAAGAAGCTACTGGAGGACATAATTTTATAAAGGCATATTTATTTAGATTGATCCAAAATCATAAGATTAAAAAATAATCATCAATTAATGTAAGAAAGAAGAATTTGATACAGGTAAAAACACAACTGTGATCTCTCACAAAGAAAAAGTCAAGGAAAGGGGAGATGACAACTCATCCTAATACACTCATCCAAATACAACAATCAAAATAACGCAATGTACAAATTAAAAATATATCTACAAGACATTTCATCTAATTAAAGCAATGATCCACAATGAATGTCTTTCCTTTGGAATAAATCGAAGTTGTTGTTCAATATTGTAACATTTCCAAGACTCAAACAGGACCGACCAGTTTCGACGTGAAGGTGTTGTTTCACCACGTCTTCATCAGGGGGTTAAAAAGACATTCTACAACAACAACACAAATATATATATATGGCCACATGAATCAAAATGTAATTGGACAATTAATACTACCTTTGATAGCCTAATGGCAGTGCTCTACATTCACATACATGATTGACAATCAATTCCATAGGGAAATGCCCCATGCTTCGGCACACCTCCATAAATGCCAGGTGAATCCACAGTGACTTTGGTGCCCAGTATCCCCATGCCTTCAGCCGAACAATGGTGGGACAGAATGGAGTGAGGCCAACCCCATATCTTAGTGAAAATTAAAAATTGGAAATTAATATACACATAATTAAAGAAAGGAAGGCAAGAGCAGAGGGTTACCTGTGTACATTGGCAGTATCTGCCTCTGAAACAATCCAACAGTCACGAGAAATGCAAGCCTGCAAAAGGGTCTCGTGTAGGGACTGTTCTCCAGCTGTTGCACTGCAGGGGGTCACAGCCCACTGTGTGTTGAAACTTGCCCCAAAGAGACCAATTTAATCCTAAACAAATATTTATACAATGATTTAGTTGGGCTGTCCGTTCATAAGCATATTTGAAAATCGACAACAACCACGACAGTCTACTAGCAAAATGCAGATACACGCTGCATGGCTTACTTTCGTTCTTTAGTCAGTTGGTAAAGCAGACATGGCTGTCGTCATCTTCCTTCAAGACAAGCTCAGCCGAGAAGCAGCTTGCAGGAATCAACCTCAGCTTTCCTGCAAAAACCACAATGTGGTAAACATGGAACACGCTAGTTATCCCGCGACTGGGGCGTCGCATGTGCAAAGAGTGTGTTGATTCTGACAATTGGAAAGTGAATAGTGCAGTTGGAACACACTAATTATCAAGTGGCTGAGCCGTGTCATGGCGTCACACGTTGCAAAATGAGGGAACCAGATTGCTTCCGACATTTGAAAAAATGGGTGCGCCACCCCTGTTCGAGCACGACAAGACAACATTACCTCCACGTCCACTCTTCCTCGTCCCAGTACTTACTTCATGAGGCACCTGCCTCCGACACAGGACCTTCTTCTATTTCTTTAAATCCCTATAACTCCTCCCCCACATCCATGTCACTCAGTTTAATTTTTCCTGCCTCCGGCAGGTTGGACTTTTTCTTTCCCGGTGCGGGGCACCAGGGAGCACCGATTGCTGGCCCCCTGGGGGGGGGCTGTGTGGCGGGGCCCTCGGCTCCCTCAGGTGTGGCGCTGCTCCTGGGCCCCCTGCGGGGCTTGGGGTCACAGTTGAGCTGAATTGCCTCACTCGGTTCTTTGCTGGGCTCTGGACCGCAGCGTGAGCATTGTGTCCCGGGTCCTGCACGGCCGGGGGAAGGTAAGGAGAGGGGAGGACTGGGCTTGATGTTTTTCCCCTCTCCTCCTGTTTTGGCCATCTTGATTCGACTTGGCAGTATGGGCTAGCCTTCCCTTTTGTTGTGAGGCCTCTCTGCTTCTTGTCGTGGGGTGACAGTGGCAGAGAGTCTTTGGTAGTGCGGGGGCTCTGTTCTGTCGCAGGCATGTCACATACCACCTGCTCCTCAGAGACACACGGCCCAGGATGCACCGGATGTTAGCTGCATTATCTGGGGGAAGGTAAGGAGAGGGGAGGACTGTGCTTGATATTTTTCCCCTCTCCTGCTGGTATGGCCATCTTGACTCCTTCAACATGCCGTTTTCCTCGTGCTTTGTGTGCACATCTTTATTGGAAATGATGGCAAGCACTTGGCAGTATGGGCTAAGCCTTCCCTTTTGTTGTGAGGCCTCTCTGCTTCTTGTCGTGAGGTGACTGTGACAGAGTATTTGAAAGTGCAGGGGCTCTGTTCTGTCGCAGGCATGTCACATACCACCCGCTCCTCAGAGACACACGGCCCAGGATGCATCGGATGTTAGCTGCATTATCTGGGGGAAGGTAAGGAGAGGGGAGGACTGTGCTTGATGTTTTCCCCTCTCTTGCTGGTATGGCCATCTTGACTCCTTCGAAAGGCCGTTACCTCGTGCTCTGTGTACACATCTTTATTGGAAATGATGGCAAGCACTTGGCAGTATGGGCTACCCTTCCCTTTTTGTTGTGAGGCCTCTCTGCTTCTTGTCGTGGGGTGACTGTGACAGAGTATTTGAAAGTTTGGGGGCTCTGTACTGTCACAAGCATGTCACATACCACCCGCTCCTCAGACACACACAGCCCAGGATGCACCGGATGTTGGCTGCATTCCTTGCGTGCTGCCTGTGAATACGGCGCAGATTTGGACACGTCTGCAAGCGGCCGGCCTGGCATAGTCTACACTTCGGGTTCGAGTCTCAGCGGTGCTGACTCGGTCCTTCATCCTTCCTAGACCGACGCATTGGAACGATTTAGAGCATGGGGCTACCAGCTACTGGATACAGGGCTCAAGCCGCCTCTCAGTCATGTGGCGTGTTAGTGGTGTGTTTGGGTCTGTGCTAGCTATGGATGCAGACTCCTTGTCCTGTCCTCTTCCTCTAGACTGCGCGAGGGAAAGTCAAAGGAGTCGATTTGCTTTTCCCTTGTCCGGCATGGGATTATGGAAAATGCATCATGGAAGTAACGGCCATGCAGGGGGTTCCCAGTGTCTCTTCTTTTAGGACCTAGGTCCTCCGGTGCCGACGTGTTGCTTTCACGCCTCCTCTCAGACTTGTGGGAAGTGATCGGGCACATGTCTGTGCTTAGAGGGGTTCTCAGAGCCCCTGGTGCCAGTGGAGGGGGATGTCACTTCAGTGGGTTTTCCGGTATAGGCATACCTCAGGTAGGGGGTTGCCTTTGATGTCGGCTATCCGGGATGGATTGCTTTGCCCCGCTTTGTGACAGTACTCTGCCCTTTTGACGCCAGCCTGGTCGGCTGAGGGGGCCATAGTCTGCTGGACTTCTGGGCTGTCCAGTATCTTCCTTTTGATAGGTCAGATCTTTTTGTGGGCTGACAAGCATGCTGTTATATTGTGGCGCAGGCCTGTTTCAACGTCCTGTGATTTCCCTCTGGTGCAAGTGCAGTGACTGGCGGTTTTCCCTGGCTCCTCGTCTCTATCTTCTCGGAGGTGTATGGGACCGGTGGGGTTCGGCTTCCTGGGTAATGGGCTCCTTCTGGAGGGGGTATCAGCTGCTGTTCCTGTCTCCTCCTGTCCAGGTTTGCATGGTTGGGACTTTGGTACCCAGCTCACGGTCCAAGTAGTTGGCCATGGGATCCGTTCTCTCCGAACGGTTGTTGTGGGTTACCGTCTTGCCCGTTCCTCTCCCTGTTCAGGGTCAAGTTTTCTACTTGCGGGTGTTCCTGGTCCCTATGCCTTCTAGGATGTGTCACCTACTTATGGGTCTCAAGACCCTGCACTGTTTGTCCGGACGTCTGGGGAGAGCGTACTCTGGATGTTGTGCAGGGGGGGCGCTTGCTGGCTGTTCTGGGCTGGGTTCTCAGAAGGCAGTATGTCTCGGCTCGCCTGTTGCTGAAGTTACGGGGCACGTGGCGTCTTGCATGTTTTCCAGTTCCTTGAGCCCGTCTTCGGTTACGCCTCCTGGCGTCTTATACTCTCTCCCACTGGCTCCCGACATCTCGGCTTTCGTAGTTTTGTTTTCAGTGTCCCCAGCGCTGCGAGTGTCCCTGCTATGGTGGCGGGGGGTTTCAGGTCTACAGGCTGAGGTGTGCATGGTCCTTCCTCCTGTGGCCTCTCCTACTACCAACACCAGCAGAAAGGGTCTACATTGGGGGTCCTCTCAGCTCAAGGGTTGTGAGATCTGGGGAGTGCCGGCGATCATCCAATTGGCAAGAGTTGTGCCATTGTCCAAGCTCTGGTGTACTTCGAGGAGTTGCTGGACGGTCGGCGGTTTTTGGTCCGATCGGACAATACGACGGCCTTGGCATATGTCAACTGCAAAAGGGGTTCCGGCCACTCCTTGAATGCTCTGGCAGCGCTGATAGGCACCTGGGAGGACTCTCATCTGGTGTCTCTGGTGGCCTCACGTATCAGAAGGGTGGACAATGTTCAAGCGGATCTTCTCAGACGCCGGTTTTCACTCCTCTGCGGAACTGGTCCTGTTGGCCCAGGTCTTTGCGGTGACCTGTGTCAGATTAGTGTCCCTGGTTCTAGACCTGTTTGCATCCCCGGCCTCAGCAGAAGTTCCCCTCTTCTGCTCTCGGTTTCAGGCTGAGGGGATTGGGGGATGGACGCCCTCTCTGTACAGTGGCCTTGGGGTTTTCCTTTATGCCTTTCCGCCTATTCCCCTTCTGCCCCGGGTGGTTTGGCGCATCAGAGTGTCCAGGGTGACTGTGTTGTTGTTAGCTCCGTTCTGGTCCCGCCGGAGTTGGCACCCCTCTCTGTTGAAGCTTCGGTCCTAGGAACCTTGGCTGGTTCCGAGGTGGCCGTGTCCCCTTCAAGGGGATCTGCGGTTGGAATTCCACCGGATGCAATGGGCGGTGTGGCTATTGCTCAGTCTAGGTTGATATCTCAGGGGTTCTAAGATCCTGTAGTTGAGTCCAAATGGATGCTCTTAGACCCTCCACTCTGAAGGTGTTAGGCAGACATTGGGGCCATTTCCGAGACTGGTATGGGCGGTCTGGGATCCCTCCCCTGCGTTCTGGCCTCTGCTATCCTTCGGTTCCTCCAGGAGGGGTTTTGACAGGGGCCTGGCAGTTTTTCCAGGCTTCGCTCTCAGTGGGCCTCCATGAAATTCCTTTTGGGGGACTCTGACGGTCACTTGGATGGGGAGGTGTTGGTGGGGAAGTTGATCCAGGGTTTTTCTTCTTCCCGTCCTTGTGCTGATAAAGGGCTTTCCTCTTGGGATCTTCCTCTTGTATTACGGTTCCTTCACGGGCCTCCTTTGAGCCCATTTCCGAGATTGATATCAAACATCTTACACTGAAATCTGCTTTTCTTATTGCCTTCACTTCTGCCCGTAGGCTTGGGGAGATTGGGGCTCTCTTATGTCACGCTCCTTTCCTGAGGGTGCTGCCAGACTCGGTGGTGCCGGGGTGTGGTCCGGTGTTTCTCCCTTCAGTTGTCTCTCGGTTTTCACACCTCTCAGGGTCTGGTTCTCCCTGACTTCTTTCATGATCCAAGAACGCCTGAGGAGGTGGCTCGGCTTAACATTGATGTCCGGCGGGACGCGTTGGAGTATTTGGCTTGGTTTGCTTTTTCCACCAATCTGATAGTCTTCTGATTGCTTGTGGTCCGGCTGGGGCTCGGCATAACGCATCTGTGGTTTCCATTTTCCGGTGGTTCCGGGTTGTGATCTCTAGGGCCTATGTGGCTTCTGGCCTGCCTGTGCCTGCGCACAATCAGGGGCGGTCTGCCAGGGGTTTGGCGGCTTCCTGGGCCGATGCAAGGAGGGTTTTTCTCTGCAAGAGATTTGTATGGCTGCCGCCTTGGCTGGTCTAGGCATTTTCATCAACCGCTATGGGTTGAGTTTCTCCCACTCTGGGGTTGGTTCCTTCGTGGTTGGAGTTTTGTCTGTGGGGATGTGATTTAAGAGTTATTGTGGGTGTGTTTTGCTGCACTGTTATTGGCTCTGTGTCTCATTGGGACCTTTTCCCCGTTGCTGCTTTGGTATGCCTCATGAAGTAAGTACTGGGACGAGGAAGAGTGGACGTGGAGGTAATGCTCTGATTACTTGCTGGTAATCTTCATTACTCCTAGTCCTACTCTTCCTCGTCACAGTACTGACGACCCTCCTCACCCTCCCTGCGGGGAAGGTCCCATGCTCCGGCTTGGTAATATGAAACTGAGTGACATGGATGTGGGGGAGGAGTTATAGGGATTTAAAGAAATAGAAGAAGGCCCTGTGTCAGAGACAGGTGCCTCATGAAGTAAGTACTGTGACGAGGAAGAGTAGGACTAGGAGTAATGAAGATTACCAGCAAGTAATCAGAGCATTCTAGCCATTGGCTCATCATGTCTTCCAAACAAACCAATATGTCTGCAGTCTTAGGTAGCAGGATACAGTAGACATGCAAGCCATGTCGGGCAGAAAAATACCTTGAATGAATCAAGCGGTTCTGGTGAGCTGTTGCGGCATCCGGCAAGAATCCTAACCCGGAAATGAAGCGGCCCCGATTATAAGGGTTGTTGACCGAGATCATGTGCTTGATGACATGTGAAAAATGGGCAGAGTCAAAATGACGAGACGCCCACTGAACACGTCAAAATATTGTAGGCGTGCTCCAACCTTCACCCACTTAGTGGGTATGTCTGTTGCTATGGAGAGGCAATCCCTCTGCCGGGTTCGTGTCTAGTTGTCACTTATGCAGAACATTCACAAGGGCGTCATTGCTGTGTTAGTAAGGGCTAGAGCTAGACGGCTTCTGTGGCCTAGTCAGAGGCCTTGCATTAGTAGAGCAATGAATTTTGTTTTTCCTGTATAGAAATGTGTGCCAACTTTACTGTTGGACAGGGGTATTGCTAGGTCTGGAAAAGATCCGGGGCTGAGCAAATGTCGGGGCTAGCTATAGCCTTTTGGTTGTAACCCCTGAGCTTCTATCCGTCAGCCCCCTCAGCACCCCCCTAGCAAGGCCTCTGGACATACTTCTATGCTGATGCAGTATATTTGCAGACTATTTATGGCCAGGATATTGAGTAGGCTGCCCGCCCAGCACAATACCAGTACGGTGTAAATAAACTCTGAATGACAAGGTGAAGCAGTGGAGCGACACTTGCAAACTCAGTCAAAGCGACACTTGCAAACTCACTCAACCATTACCGTTTCTCTGAACTGAAGCTGCCAACAGCACATCAAAGCTTGCTTGCTCTTCTCCCTCTCAATCCTACTAACAGACGCTGCATCCCTCCTTCCATTGCACATCCACCAGAGCGCCAAGAGACCACGGAAGTGGCGAGAGTGTGCGGTACAAGACCCATTAACACCATTAACCATTACCGCAATCAATAAACATTCGGGAAACATGAAGTATCTACATGGCTTGGAGTCATGGGGACTCTTCAGATATCATCCATTTTGAACTCACATATGACTCCATTGAGGAGATACAGTGTTACTGCATGAGTATTAAATACCAAATGCAATGATACTTCTGTGGGGAGCTAATTTCGTTTACAAGAAAGCAGGCAGATTTTTTGAAAACCGGTTTCTCAAACCATCACTGTGAGACGAGGTAAAACATGAGGTACTGCAAAATATGGCATGTTTTGCCATTATGACAATGTCGTAATCAGGCCAATAATAGCCTGCCCCTGCATGATATCCTGCTCTTGGGTGATAGTCTGCAACTGGCCTTCTTTCGGCCTGATTATGTCACTGGCGGTTCTGCCACTGGCATGATTTCGTGTTAATTATGTGACTGCCTGTGTTACAACTCGTAATGCTGCCAAACTCATGTATCGTTACCGTAAGTTATAAACATGCATTAATAGGAAGGGTCCTCATGATTAAGAGTCATATAGAGATTAATTTATTCCCCATTTTGGAGTACAATAGGACTTAATTGGTTACATGTGGTATTGCAGCATGGGTAATACCGCATGGCGTAATACTGTGTGTGGAGGAAACTTACTCTACACATAAGCAGTTGCATTTTTTGACAATGGGGTTCTCCATCCATAATTGAGCAGCAAAACATGAAAAATTCACAAATCCTATGTTTTACTGCTACTTGTAATCTCATAATTAGGCACTCTGAACCTCATTCCGAGTTTGGCGGTATTCCAGTGGTGAATCCACCAAATTACTGCCAAACTCTATTGCTGCTACGACCACCTATTCCTGCGGAGTTACCATGGGATTAGAAGTGGTTGAATTCGACAATTTTTGGAGTCCATAGGACTCCATGGGGATTTTTGGTGGATTTGTAGAATTACTGTATGGTAAAATCTGCCAATTTCTGGAGGCAAAGTGGAGGATTTACCTCGAGCAACAAGCTGCAGCTGAATGCACCACTTTTCCTCTGAAAAGTCATCAGATTTACTGCACAGTAAATCCGCCAAAAATTATAATTAGTTGGTGCGGGAAAAGTGTCAGTAACATAATTGCCACCATTTTTTTCCTGCACCACCAAACTTGATTAGTCTTGTCTTCAAATGAAGTGTTGCTATATTAGTGAGCATGTAAAGAGTGGAGCTGTCAAAATATATGGTGTATGACCTTTGCACAGTTCCAAAAATGTTTGCAACTCAGATGAATAATGTTGGGCATGCTGCAAGGCAGGTGGATTTGTCTGTCTGACTATTTGTCCATAGAACCTTTTGCATCTGATCAGGGTCATTTTATCATGTCCATTGTTTCACGTTCATTGCATGGCTCCATGTCCGCACTTTTTGGTTGATGCCTACCCCCTTTGTTGAATGGACCAGGAGTGGTATCTCAGTCTCTTTCCCATTTGTCCATAAACTGTACCTTCTCCTTGCACAGTGGAGACCCCCATGCATGATATCCTCTATGCGGACCTCTGTGGTCCCCTGTCCTCCTCTTCTGCCTCATTCCCCTGGCTCCGATGCACATGTGCTCAATGCCATATCAAAAAGGCAGTGGTGTGGGTGACCTGGCACTTTTTGTGACCTCAAGATCCCCCTCTTCAAGTAGTCTCTCTACCTCAACATCTTGGCCATCACATTGCCCCGTGTCACCTAACCTGCTAGATGCCGTCTGACACGGTGAAGCTGTACCCCTTCTCTGTGTCCCTCTGTATCCTACCACCCGCTGTATATGTTCTGTTGTTATCTCTGGAAAGTGCTCCGTTATGCATCTGTACTGTTGTATACCTCGGTAAAGCATTCTGTTATGCATCTGTACTGTTGTATACCTCTGTAAAGCGCTCTGTTGTGTATCTGTATTGTTGTATAGCTGTGTAAAAGGCTCAGTTGCTTCTCAAAGCTAGGTCTGCGCTCAATAAATACAATAATAATAATAATAAGTGCTGTTGGAGGCCAAAAGGACACGAGCCCTTTAAGAAAAGAGGAATAGGGAACCGGGGGAGGGACGGAAGGGGAGGAGGGTGAGGGGAGGGAAGACAAGGGAAAGCCAGTTAAGGGAGAGTGAATAAAGGAGTTAGACGTCTCAGTGTTTTGCTTGGAGAACAGTCCGGGTGGGTAGGACACAACAAATGCCTGCTCTGGAATTGGCCTTGATCCTACCGTTTCTTCTGTTCTCTATTACCTCCAGGAAGCAGGGATTGGTGTGGATTACTTTTGGGGTTCATTTTGGAATCCACCGAAGTGTAAAAAAGGTGTCCACAACTGGCATAAAAGAGTTAAGCCAAGTTTTATGCCTTTTTTACGCTTCGGGGTATTCTCAAAAATGTTTGCAGATGGAGTGGGGATGCAGAACAGGATGAACCCTACTTTCCCTGCAATAAACATATGTTTTTACGCCATGATGTCATTTTCATTCTGGTGTACTGTTATGTTATGTTACTTGGCATTTATATAGCGCTTTATATATCATTGGTATGACCTTAAAGCGCCGGTAGGTTGAACGCCCTCGCAGACCGTAGTTCAGGTCAGTAGCGAGAGATAGTGTTGTATGGTGCGTGGGTGCACCGGATATGTGTGCAGCTGGTGTAGTTGTCGGACGATAGCTGCTTCCTAGCGATAGGTGTGGTGCTGAAGATATCGTTGGATGTGTGAAGTCTGGTGGGTGGAGACCCAGACTGGGTTCTGGCTGCGTTAGGCCCGAGGTACGCCTATGTGAGCAGCTATGCCGGAATGTGCTCAGCTAGCTGCATTTTATTAGGGTGATGAGGTGTTCATTGGGTCGTATTCGTATGTGAACAGGTAGGCCAAATTATCAGGGGTATAGCTGTGTTCTAGTTGAATGATGATGTATAGTACAGAGTAAGCATAATGGTGTGATATGGTGATTATCTGTAAAGCGCCTGAGACCAGGCACGTGACCAGGACGTTGGGGACGTACATAGCGACATACGGATATATAGTGACAGGGGTCGATACAGGTATATATGGGGATACAGATATATAGCATATAAAGGGGGATACAGATATATGGCAACACCACGGGGAACAGGTGCACAGTGATACAACGTGTGGGGCGAATTTCAACAGGTTCCACTCATTCTATTCTGCCCCATTCATTCAGTCCACTCCGTTCATTTTTCTGCTTCGTCTACTCAATCCACTGGAATTCACGTTTACTGCATTGGAATCCACCTGTTTTTAATACCCCCTAAGAGCAAGCAAATTACATAGAAGTCTTTTGTATGGGCTGTCTGCAATGCTTACGCTTTTTTGCATTACATAGTGTACAAGTACGGTATTAAGGCGGTTTTTACTGTTTTTAAACTTCGTAGACAAAGGATGAAAATTGGTGACCAAAGTACATGGAGAGGAAATGTAGGCGGTCGCCTCTGTACAGTTTACCCCTTTAAAACATTTTTTTTAAACCAAAAAACAGAGCTGTTTGTTTACTTCGTATCACAAACATTCGCTTCAAATTGATTTGTTAACTTTGTATCACATCTGTCAGGAGAACGCTTTTTAGCTGTTCTTTCTTGCTGTTAACAAAAGTGTATGCTCTACTACAGTACTTCATGACATTTTCTTCCAGCTTCTAAGCGCTGTAATAAAGCATCTTTACAACTCAAATTTTATGGTGCCTGATTTAGCAATGAAAGGGTAAGCCACCCTACTACAGGATTTGACCTTCCAAAGAGCAGGCTGCCCTCATGTCGTAGAGCAGCTCTTTACTTTTGAGTTTTCCACCCGCATATTCCAAAAGGTGTAAACAACCAGCGTTGGATGACAAGTCAAGTTTGTCGGAGCCTCTACAGCAATGTGCCAGGGATCACAACACAATAGGATATGGTATGGTGTAGGGGATTCTCCCTTTCCTTGCTTACATCATCCCTGACGCCTGTGATAGAAGTGTACCAAACAAGTAGTGGGACTGTGACTCCGGCGGGGACAGAGTTAGAAGGAAGGGAGCACCGTGCAACCCAATTTTCCAGGGTTCCAGTCCTGCTGGTTGACAGCCAATTGAGTTGAAACAGATTTCAGTTAAGCTGTAACTGATTTGCGGTGGTAACATAGAGAAGAGTGCTTTAACTTCACAAAGAACAGTGAAAAACGTAGTGGGGCTGTTAACAGTAAAAAAACACAAAATTAAAAAAGTGGAACACCACACCCGCTCACTTCGACCACTGCCTGAGGCGCTATAACCCGGCTTTTGGCAGGCTGTGCTGGCACACCTGGCCCTCAAGCACACCTCATCATAAAATTATGTTTCTAAACTCTAACCACAAAGCAAACTGTGTGCATCAAACAAGTACACCAATTTACTTAACCAAAGAAGTAAACAATAGCTAAACATATTCATTGCAGTGTCCTGACTTATTAAAGCACCTGTGCAAAGCCACCACCACCACCTATTCATTTCAATACAAAAGGCCATCCTCTGGTATTTCCACGCTCCCACCGTGCAGGGGCTCCAGGGCGGTGCCGGAGATTGCCTGCGGCAGTGCAAATGAATGCTCCCAATTGCAGACTGATTGGCAGACAAATGGTGCGGCTGATGAGTGGCGCCAGGATCCATGACGTGACGCCGCTGCATCGTAGGATGAAGATGGCACATAGGCAGATTGGCACACTTCTTATGGCAGTGCCAACAGCCAACCACTTTACAACCAAATAAGCAATGATACAGACTTTGGGCTTCATTATAGGCCTGGCGGTATGCGTTACAAGTGGTGGTAGCGGTATTACTGCCACTTTTACTGTTCTGCCAGATTAGGAGGCAGCGGTATTGCCATCGATAGTAATGCTGCCAAAGCTAATACCATTGGCGGAATTAACATTGACGGTATAACCACTGGCGGGAATACCACTGAAAGCATGAAACAGTATTGCCACCATATTATACATTGTGAAATGGAGGTAATACCTTTGAAATTGGGTGATAATACTGCCAAAATCACAGAGCATTTAGCTCCACCTTATAGGTGGAGGTAAATCAATACAGGTGATTGAAAGGAAGTCACGGGTGCACTCAATCCATTCAGGAAGGGCATATAAGGCCCACACCTTCCCCAAAGACACTTTCCAACACCATCATGTTGCCACTGGCCATGCAGCTGCACCAGCTCCGCATTGTGCTGCAGAGGCTGGAAGAGCAGGAAGCAGAGAGAGAGGTGGAGATGTCAAGCAAGGCAAGCACTCATACCTGGACCTAGACAGACACGCCGCTAATCACCCTGTACTGGCTGAACAGGGAGAACGGAGACCATTCCTGAGATTCTGACCCTGATCCAGGATGACAGAGAGCAGGATCAACATCAGGAGAGCTGTTGAACCTGGTGTAATTCCTGCATTTCCTAGCAACTCGTACCTTCCAGCACACAATGGGCATGCTGCACGGCATGTCCTAGTCACCATTTTCCAATGTGCTTTAGCACGTGCTGGAAGCACTCCTGCGCCATGTCACCCTGCACATACCCCTGCCCACCACCCCAGCAAAGGTGAACGCCATGAATGCACATTTTTATGCGGCAGCCCACATGCCCAACGGAATGCTTCTCTCGACTGCAACCATGTGGAGTTGGTGGCACCCCAGACATCTGAAGAGGTATACCACATCCGGAAGCAGTACCACTCCCTGAATGTCCAGGTCACCTGTGATCCTGACCTCCTTATTACACACTGCTGTGCCCGCTTCCCTGGTTCCACCCACGATGCCATGGTCCTGCAGAACAGTACACTTCCGGTATCCATGGAGTGTCAGAGAGGGCAACGGACGTGGATATTGGGTGAGAACAAGTGCCATCACACAGACTATTCTCACAGCAGAATAAATATGCCATGTGAGGGGGGTTACCACAACTGAACAATGCATGCACTGTCAAGGCCTGTATGTGCAGGATCTGCCCCCACGCCACCACACATGAACGACTACAACCCACAGGACTAGGACATGAGTGACAATGCAGCAGTAAATCGATAATGCATATACGCCCAACAGGCTAGCAGCACACACATAGGACTACAAGAACCACAATCAAACATTTCACATCCCTAAACATGGAACGACCTACAACACTGCAACAAAGGAATGTGACACCGGCAAAAGTAATGCCATATACTCAGATGATCTTGGATCTGAAGCCATCATGGAATAGCCACACACAAACTGCACTAGTACAACTGAATACCCATTAGGGCACATACATGGGAGCAACGCACAGGGCCAACACAGGCACCATGGCATTCTCCCCTGTCAATCACAGACCCTTGAAGCGACAAGTGCTGGATGTGAGCTGTGTGCATGATGTTCCACGACAGAGCAAATGTACCCCCTGATTGACTGACTCCATATCAAAGGACTGGAATGGTAAATCATGTTGTGTGACAATACTTGTGAAATGCATACATAGACTGTCTATCAACATGCCGTTGTAATGTGCAACACTTCCACAAGGTTCTGTGACCGACACCTATGACCTTTGACCTTGCAGGTGACTCCGGATACTGCCAGCTACCATGGCTGATGACGCTGGAGTGTAGAATCTGCAGACACCACAGGAGGTGGTCTACAACAGGGCACACATCCAGGCCAGGCTCTACATATAGCTGACCTTTGGCCTGTTGAAGGCTTGTTTCTGGTGCCTACACTGTTCAGGAGTGGCCCTAATGTACAGGCTAGAGAAGGTGAGAGAATAGTTATTTCCTGTGCCATGCTGCACAACATTTGCATCAGGCGGAATGTTTCCCTGACGGGGAGATGCTACCCCCAGAAGAGGAGGAATTACTACCTGCGGGTGCTGTGTTGCCACACAGTGAGCAGAAAGAGGGTAGTGTGAGTAGCCAGTAATGCGACACGCACACAGAGAGCTTACAATTGTGGTAATAAACTTTTATTTAAATGAAAAAAAGGGATTGGAAAATGCCTCACCGTCCATAATCTAGGAAGTATTTCCCTACCTCAATCAAAACTAATAGGTCTGTCATTTGTCAAGATGTCCAAAGCAAAAATAGGTTCTGTATCCGAATTCCTATTCTGGCCCTCACACTCTAAAGCTAACTCTAAGGTGCAAAGCATATTGGGCCTCATTCTGAATCGGTCGGTCTGGGAAAAAAGTGCTGGTATTCATGGATACGGCCGACTCAGGGTTTGCTGGTGGGGCAACTGGGTTACCTCCAGCTAAAAGCTGGAGATAAGCCAAGCACCCTACTGGCAAAAAAGCCCTCATGGTAATGACGGCAAATCCCCTAATGGAGTCCTATGGGACTCCATGAATGTTGATTTACACTGTTATCTGTAATCGGTGGCAATGCCACCGAACAGGGAGCCGGAAACGGTAACTACATTTGACGGTATCCGGGCGGCTCTACTACCAGGATACAGGCAAGCGTATAATGAGAAAAAAATGTGTTTCACCCACACCCTTGCTGCGCCACATAAACAATTGTGTTGAAGTAAATTGTAAGATTGCTTGATAAATGAGTCCAAGTTCTAGTTTTATAGATATCCCAAAGTGGTTTATTACTGGCCCTATGTGATAGGTCCATATCACCCGACGTGAGACACGAGAGGCGTTAATTTGGAGGTGGGATTAAACCCATGATTTTTTTGCATACTGCAACCATGCAGATTACATATAGATACAAGTCAAGGACATGCCCTGATTTGAGAAAAGCACTGTTAAGTGCTGAAACATATGGAATAATATAGGGACAATAATAAACCACTTTGGGATATCTATAAAACCAGAACTTTGGACTCATATCAAGCAATCACAGATCACATGGCATACTCTCCTTCCAGGCTCTCCTTCCACCTTTACAACCAATCATAATCGCAAGGGCATGGATCTTCATAGAGATTTTCTTCTACTGTAGTGCAATATGGGTGCGGGTCCTAGACTCGCAGATCATCTGGTATACTCTCCTGCCAGGCTCTTTTCCTTGGGTGCAACCTTTTGCAATCTTAAGGACATGGATCTTCCTTGAGATTCTCTTCTTACTGCATCAATAAGAAAATTGAACTGTAACTAAGAAAAATGTTCTGTAACCAGCGCCACGATGTCTCCGGGCTGCTGTTTGCTCAACAAATGCGAATAAATAAATAAATGTTCTTACACATACTTGACTTTGCTTGGTATACCCTCCTGTGTGAGAAACGAAAGGGTGTCTCACCTACTAGTCCCCTGGGATCTCTCTCTCTCTCTCAGGTGGCCTGGACACAGCCATCGCCTTTGGATTCAGACCCTGGGGTTCGACCAGTGCGGGAGGATCACCTGGGTGGGGGGTATTTAGGGAGTGGTGGTGAGGCGAATGATAGTGAGAAGTGGTATTCCCCCCTTTCCCGTACACATGACACATCCTATTTTTTAGGATTCTCCAATATCCAAACTCCCCCCTTTCTACACAAACACAGGGCAGAGAAAAAGGGCGACAGAGTAAAAGGGCTAACCCTTACATATCTCATTCGAAATGTCTCGCTTATCGGGTCAAGCAAAATAAGGCACTTGACTTTAAGTGCATACCTCTGATACCAATTAGCTCTCCTCACACGGATAAAAGGCAGGACATAGAGACACACTCTGAGCAAGGTGGATCACGAGCAAGAACAAAACTTCTGGGGCGAAGGCAAACCTACTGGAGCAGAGCGACAGACAGGGGACAAGAGCAAAGGGTAGAAAACCCCAGGAGTACCCTGCAGGAGGTTGTTGCCTTCAATAAGCCGTGAAAGACAGGTGGAGAAGGCCAAACCCAGACAAGAAGACTGCATTGTGTTTCAAGGACGCCAGCGACCCTCCCGGGTGAATGGCAGAGTTGGGGAGGCGAGGCCAAGCCTGTGGTATTAACCTTGATTTGTGAATTAAAAACTGCAAAGACGAGGAAGAAATGCACACCCGCTAGTCCCCAGGTATCTCTCTCAGGTGACCAGGGTATGGTCATCGCCTTTGGATCCAGACCCTTGGGGTGGACCAGTGCAGGAGGTTCACCTGGATGAGGGGTCTTTGGCGAGTGGGGCTGAGATAGCTGATGGTGAGATGCTGTATTCCCCCCTTTTTTGTGCATCTACCCCATCCTATATTTTAGGATTTTCCAAAGTCCCAACACCCCGTACCTCCTTTTTACACAAACACTGGGCCGAGGAAGAGGGTGACTGGGAGTAACCAGACAAACTCTCTCACATCCTACTGGACATGTCCCGATAAATCGGGTCAGGTAAAGTCGGTCACTTTGCCCTAAGTGCATACACCTGATACCAATTAGCTCTCCTCATATGAATAAAAGGCAACACCTAAAGACACACTCTGAGTAAGGTGGAACACGAGAATGAGCAGAATATCCAGGACGACAGCCAAGGGATGAGAGCAGTGGGCCAAAAACCCCAAGGCTTCCCTACTGGAGGTCGTTGCCTCTGACAGACTGTGAAAGATGCATGGAGGCCAGGTCCCACAAGTGAAGACTGCATTGTGTTTCAAGGACGTCATTGACCCTCCCGGGTGAACGGCAGAGTTGGGGAGGCGAGGTCAAGCCTTGCCAATAATAGAAGCCCCTTTCTTCCGAATTGGGATGGATATCATTAGACGGCTGGAAACCTCTAGACTAGGTAATACATTTGTTCTAGTAATCGTTGATAACGCAACCCAGAGGCTTTCCCCATGTGGAACAGCACAACTGAGCAAATTTTAAAACACCCACTACCATTCCTTTCTAGGGTTGCTTTTCCCAAGGAAATTCGAACAGTTCAGGGATCCGACTTTGTGAGCAAACATATGAGTGAAGTCAAGGAATTAGTACACATTACCACCTTAAGAACCTCAGTTTACCACCCTCAAATGGACTGTTTGCTAGGGGCATTTAACAAGACCCTCAAAATGATTTTGAGATAATTGATAGATGAGGATGGGAAGGTCCGGGACTGCATGATCCCATGGCCACTATTTGCAGTAAGAAAGACCCCTCAGGCATCTAGTGAATGCTCTCCTTTTGAACTACTTTAAGGTAGAGAACCAAGAGATGTCTTAGACATGCTCTGGGAGACCTGTGAAGAGAAAGACGAGGCACATATTCCCCTCTCCCAAACAGCTACACGATTATGAGAGGACATGAAACTTGTCCAGAGTCTAGTCCATACTGCTATGGAGAGAGCTCAAGCCCAACAGAAGTTCACCTATAACAAGAAGGTGAATTTAAGATCTATTTCAGTAGGACAGAAGGCATTAGACCTCTTACCTATCTCTGAAAATAAACTTGTCTCAAAGTGGCAGGGGCCTTCTGAGGTGCTAGAGCAAACGGGAACATGTACCTATGAAATAGCTCAACCAGACAGAAAACAAAAGATTCACCTTTACCACATAAATCTCCTAAATCTCCTCCTAGATATGGTCTTGTTTGGTACCGGAGGAGATAGATAACGCTGAACTTATTCCCCAAGAACTGATCTAAACAAAAATAAGAAGATTTGAACAACCTATTTACGGCATTCCCCAATGTATTCTGTGAGAAACCAGGGAGAGTACCTGGTACTTATCATTTTATCAGAACTCTAAAGGGAAAAGTGGTCCATTTGAAACCATATAGACCCCAGAAGCATGAAATCAAATAGTGGCTGAGGAAGTGAAAAAAATGCTGAAGGCAAATATTATCGAGCACTCTTCAAGTCCTTGGTCCTCCCCTATTGTATTGGTAACTAAACCCGATCATTCTTGGAGGTTTTGCATAGACTTCCGGCATGTTAATGCCATTTCCACCTTCGATGCCTATCCTATGCCACTCATCGATGAGTTCTTAGATAAACCTGGGAATGCTACATTCCTATCAATCCTACATTTAACAAAGGGATATTGGCAGGTCCCAGTATATGGACCCGATAAGGAAAAGACAGCTTTCTCACAGCCCTTGGACTATTCCAGTTCAAAGTCCTCCTTTTTGCCTGCATGGGGCCCCAGCCACGTTCCAATGACTTTTGGACAGGATACTACAGCCCTACTCTGAATTCAGTGGGGCCTATATTGACAACATAGTCATTTATAGTAGAACTTGGCAAGACCATCTTTTTCATCTTTCTACTATTATGAGGACCCTCAGAGAGGCCGGCCTAACTGTTAATCCATCCAAATGCAAGTTGGCTCAATTGGCCGTGAACTACCTAGGCTTCTTTGTAGGGAATGGCAGTGTCCAGCCCCAACAAGAAAAATTGAAAGCTGTCCTAGATGCCCCCATACCCAAGACCAATAGAGATCTCAGGGCATTCTGAAGACTTATTGGTTACTACCGTAGGTTTATCCCATAATTCTCAGACAGAACGGCCAGGTTAACAGACAATCTAAAGAATGCTAAACCTCAGAAGATTCATTGGAATGAGGAGGACGATGCATGTTACAACAACCTAAAACAAGCCTTATGGCAGAACCCAATCCTAAAGTTAGTAGACGTTTCGAAAGAATTTGTGTTACAAATGGATGTCTCTCTCACAGGGTTAGGAGCAGTTGTTCGCAGATATACAATGGATTATAAAATCCTATCCTCTTCACCAGTTGTAAACTCTTCCCACTTGGGAAGAATTACTCTGTGTTGGAATTAGAGGCCCTTGCCATCAAATGGAAATCATCCATCTAAGGTATCATCTTTTAGGGAGAAAGTTCACACTTGTCACTGACCACTCACCTTTAGTATGGATAAAACGGAAGGACTTTAACCCTTGAGGCATGCAATGGTTCTTAGACCTGCAACCCTACTGTTTCACTGAGGAACACCGAAAGGTAAAGAACAGGGGAACATCAATTTCCTTTCCCAGTTCCCCTGTGAAACAGATGCAGCTAAATCGCACAGTGGAAGGGTATTTGAAAACCCAGACGGTGTCTCACCCGCTAGTCCTTGGGGATCTCTCTCTCAGGTGGCCAGGGTATGGCCATTGCCTTTGGATGCAGACCCTGGGGGTTGACCAGTGTGGGTGGGGGATCACCTGGGTGAGGGGTCTTCAAGGAGTGGGGGTGAGAGAGCTGACGGTGAGACGCGGTATTCCCCCCTTTTTTGTTCATCTGCCCCATCCTATTTTTTATGATTTTCTGAAGTCCCAACTCCCCCTTCTTTTTTACACAAACACTGGGCCGAAGAAGAGGGTGACTGAGAGTAACCAGACTAACTCTCTCACATTGTACCAGCATGTCCCGTTAATCGGGTCAGGCAAAGTCAGGCACTTTACCCTAAGTGCATACACCTAATACCAATCATCCCTCCTCACATGAATAAAAGGCAACACCTCTGAGCAAGGCGGAACACGAGAACGAGCACAACTTTTGGGATGAAGGCACACCTACTGGAGCAAAGCAACAGACCAAGGGACGAGAGCAGCTGGCCGAAAACCCCAAGGCTCCCCTACTGGAGGTTGTTGCCTCAAACAGACCGCAAACGATACGTGGAGAAGGCCAGATGCCACAACTGAAGATTGCATTGTGTTTCAAGGATGGCCAGCGACACTCCTAGGGGAACGGTAGAGTTGTGGAGGCGAGGTCAAGCCTGTGGTACTAACCTTGACTAGAAAATTGGAAAACGCGAAACAAGAAAGAAGCGCACACAGCCGATGAGTTGGCAAACAACCTAAGAGACCATTGTGTGTTAAAGTGAATGAAGTAGCAACATCATATCACAAGTGAAGGATGCACACGTGTGGATGAGAGACGAAGAAAGGCAGATACGTGTATGAACGTTAGAGGCAAATACAGCTGCAAGATCAGTGATACTAAGTAACGCAGTGGTCCGGTGAAAGGAAGTAGCCCATTCAAAAGTCTCAGTGAAAGGTACATTGTTTCAAGCTAAACAGCAAACAAACTGCAAGAGTGAAAGTAAATAGTGAACTTTGAGATTAGGTGGTCCTTTGGTGGTCTCTAAAGAAAGCCATGCACATTCGAAAGACTTTGACATCCGAAAGTGGTCTGAGCCCGAATGAGTGAGACCAGAAGTATATTGAGCTTGGGGAAGGGCACCCCTTTGCAACTTTGTGTGAACTGTATTCTGAGAGGTCTGAGCCCGGCAGAGAGGTCCTACGTTTTCTGTGTGGTGAAAGGTCGGCAAAGTGGGACTTTTGTGAACATTTTGGTTGAACATTATTTTGAAAGTCAGAGAAAGGAACGTGGAAGTCGAGGCAGGCCTCGATCCACGGTTTTGAACTGTGTACTGTGTTGGAAGCTGAGCCAGAGTGTGTCATCCTGCCCACAAGGATATCCTTACCTCATGAGGCCTAACGCGAGGGAGGAGAGTTGGTTCAGCCACATTATCATTTGAACACAGACTTTTCCTTTTGTATACATTTTCTCCTTTTTACACTTTTTGTACAAGAGATAGGGCAGGCATTAGGTTTTTGTTACTATAAGCCATTTTGATTTGACAGACTTCACTAGGGCTGTTTTGTTTATTGTTTGATGGTCGAGACTACTCCCATCTTAGTTATAGGGCAGAATAGGAGTTTCTCCAACCCCAACATTTTCAATAAAGGTTTTACAAATTGTTTCCATTGTGTCAGTGTCAATACTTGTGATACCATGCCTTCTCTACACAAGCAACATGAAAGACTGGTGTGTGTTAAGGAAAGATTAAAGTTGCAACAGTATGTCGAATAATTTAAGGCAGCATGTGTGTGGATGAGACGAGAAGGAAGACAGACCTGTGATGAACTTTGAATTACTGATAGCTGTGAAACCAGCTATACTGAGTATCGGAGTGGTCTGGTGAAAGGAAGTAGCCCACTTGAAAGTCTCAGTGAATGGTGAAATCTTTTTGTTGTGAAGCGATAAAGTGGATGAACTATAAAAAGAAAAGTGATCAAAATTAACCCAGAGAAAAAGAGGTGGGGGGGTAAAAAAGGTGACCGTTGAACTTTTTTACTTATGACATCCAACTACCCAGACCAAGAGACACTGGGGCAACTTTCTGCCACCTTGCTGATTCACAAAGCCGTACAAGTTGATAGGTTAATGATTTGCTTTTCTTGATACTTCTTCAGCTCTCTTTTCCATAATGTACTTGATTGGCTTTCGTTTACAGCCTTCACCTTTTACTTGTTCAGCTTACTTCTGCCCATTCAGCATTTTGCTCGCACTTCACTGTCTCCCCTCGGCTGCTCATCCACAGCTTTTCTCTTATTCACATTATTCCCTTTTCGTGTTATTTCCCCCATGTTCTTGGTTAATCAGAGACTTTAGAACACGTTGCACTCAAACGTGACCATTCTGATATAACGTTTCTACAAAATCCACTTAAAACCTTTCATTCATTTCAATTTGTTCTACTGCTTTGATCATAGAGAATGTGCTGATTGCATGCGACCTCTTTGATACAATGTAATTCCGTCTCTTTCATACACGCACCGGGTTTCTCGCATCCCTCTCAAACTCACCAGTCACAGCGTTCTTTTCCTCTGTAGCCTCATTAAGATTAAATGTTTGACTTGAGGTCAGGGACTCACTGCCTGCCCCTCTGATACCCCTGAATTGGTACTTCCATTCAAGGGAACAAGCATTTCTTGGCCACAGCGCAGGGACTGCCACATTCCACAGCTTCCTGGAGACAGGGCTCACTCACCACAAAATCACACTCTGATTTGCTCTGCAGTCCTTCAGCGTCTCGGCGTCCCATTCTCCTGTGGCTTCTCGCGGGTTGGGCTGGCCTCCTTCCTGCTGCTTTCTCCCTCAGTTCACTGGTGCTCAACCTTTTATACACCTGGGCCCCACCAAGGGGTTTCAGATGTGATTCACTTGCCTGGTTTGCCTGATTCAAATTAGGCCAATTACTGGGACATGCCAGACCATCAGCTCTGTTTTCAGGATCCCTCTTCTTCGTCCTAGTACTATAGTGGTGTTTCCTATAGGTAATCTGCATCACTCTTTGAGGCATCTTACTTTTCTCAGTACTTTAGGTAATTTCAGGGGTACATTAGGATATGGATTATGTGAGGAAAACATGGTATCGAGCAGTAGACACAGACAAAATGGATACAAGTTCAAAAACCTTTATTTACGAATTTGCTTGGGATTTTAGAATTCCTTATGGCTCTATCTCTAAAATGGGAGTAATCTCAACCATTAAACAATAACAAATACGTCCAAGTCAGTCTGGTCAAAATAAAAAAGGCCTATGAAAAGAAAACCTAACCTTGCCCTCTTTCTCTAGATAACAAATGTGTTAAGGGAATACAAAAAGGAAATAGTGTGTCAAATAAAATGTCAGAATGGCTTCATCACCAACTCCCTACCCCAGGTTCAACCCCACAGGGTCTAAAGAGTCTCTTAATAAACAAAGGATAGGTGGACGGCATAGTTCTATCAGTCTTGCACACTTTGGTTTACTGGTCCAGTTGAACAGTTCAATCTTAGGCTTTCAATCTCTGGTGGTTCAATCACTTCCTAAGGCTTCACACGCCTTGTCATCAATACCCAGTTCATATGATCTTAATTTCTCACAGTTCTATACAGGCGTCCCTCTGCCGGGCTCGAGCCAGTCTGGTTTCACTTTATCACACAATTTCTTACAGTTCTGCACAGGCTTCCCTCTGCCGGGCTCGGGCCTGTCTTGTTCTTCATGGGGGTTCCCTTCCCCATGTTTTATCTAAGATCTTTCACTGTCGAAGACTTTCAAAACTGCAAGGAATTTGCACAGACTTCTGCATGACCACTTTGACCTCTCTTTCAATATTCCTTCAATTCACAATCTTCTCTTGCAGCACCAATGCCTCTTGGTACTTGTAGTTCTTACACTCTTTCACTTGCCTTCTTGGCCCTTTTTAAAGTTCTTTACATTTCACTTTTGCCCTCTTGGCGTGTTTTGCTTTTGCCCTCTTGGCATGTTTCACATTTCACATATTTCATTTTCCTTTTAATTTTCTTTCCTTTGATCTCTGCTTTTAACATCTTTCAAAAGTTCATAACATTTCACAGAGACGTTTTAATGTGCAAGCTCTTCTTGCAGGACCACTCTGCTACTCTGTATTCTCTTCTTTTAACAATTGCTCTCTTCATTCGCGTTTTACCGGCACACACTCAACTTTCACCTTTCAAATCATAGTCACTTTCCATTTAACATCAACAAGACTTTTGTTGTGCTCGATAACTCACCGGTTGTGCTAAATTAATGTCTATATGATATGATATGGCATTTATAACGCCATCTTTCTTTTGCAGCACAAGGCCATTACCAATGCCTCCTCTGCTCCTCCCCAACTCCGCCGTTCACCTGGGAGGGTCACGGGCCATTTACTGGTACCTTGAAGGTTTCTTTCCTCTGCTCGCTTTGCTCTGCTATTCGAACACTCACACTTCCCGAAAGGTTGAAAATCTTGCTTGGCTTTCTCTCGCTCCTCTCCGTTGCTGATCAACCCATTGCCCTTCCAACTCCCACGGACCAGTTTGCTTTAGCCTCGGAAGAGCTGTTCCTTCTCGTACCCAGCCTCACCCAAAACATGTCTGTGCACGCCGTGGCAGATGTACATTATTAGAGCTATGTGCCTGACTCTGCCTGGCCTCATTACAGGGACATGGCCAATGCAAGTCAGGGGAGGTAATCCTTCGGTACTCATTCCTCATCTTCCTTGGTGCAGTACTTTTGTCAGGACAAGGTGGGGAGGAATTATGGGAGTTGTAGTTTCCCATAAAATAAACCGGTATAGGGTTTGGATGGGTTGTGGGGAAAAGGGGGGATACCATGTCTCACCATTGGGTGCCTCTCCTCCACTCCCGAGGACCCCCTACCCAGGTGATCTTCCCTCGCTTGTCCACCCCCACAGTTGGGATCCAAAGGCGATGGCCTTTCCCTGGCCACCCGAGTAAGGGATCCCCGGGACTAAGTTGTGAAACACCCTCTGGTTATTCACAATAGCAATATCCTACAAAGGCTGAGGGAGGGTAGGGTAAGTCAATGTCAGGAAAGGGGGGATACTGTGTCTCAACCTCTGGCACCCTCTCCCCATTCCCCATGGACCCTTCGCCCTGGTGATCCTCCCTCGCTAGTCCACCCCCCCAGGTTGGGATCCAAAAACGATGGCCCTTCCCTGTCTACCTGAACAAAAGATCCGCGGGGAGTAGTTATGAGAGTGCATTCATGTTTCTCACAGCTCCAGACAACTGACCCTATGACATTGAAAGGCACTTACCAGGCTTTCTGGCCCACTATTCCTGCCTCTAGAACAATCAATTGCTTTCTGTCTAGGGATTGATCCCTTTCTTATGCCCATGACTATGAGGTGTCATCGGACTAACCAGTTCCGGGTAAAACATAACAGCAAAGGCATAGTTCTAGTGGCATCCTCCTCAGGCAAAGGGCATAGGCCTCCACCCCATTACAACGTCTGCTGCAGATAAAGACTCCCTTGTTCAGACTCGCTTAGACCAGCAAGTGTAGTTGGCATCGAGCGGACAGTTCTGCTCCAGTAACCTGTAGTTGGCTGAATGTGTGAAGTTGGCACTTTTCCGTGCGTTTGCGCAGTCCAATATGGTAGCAACCAGCATTACCTGGCACCAATTGAAACGGATACCTTGACCAGAGTACCCTAGGATTTAGACAAAAACAAAACCATTATCACCAACAACACAAGGGTGACATTGTGGCAGAGTGTAGAAATGTTTTTTTATCCAGCTGCTTCTTCCTTGTTTTCTTTTGTCAAGGCCAGACCCACCACACTCGTGAATTGTGATCCCCCCCCGTTCCCCATATTCAGCTAATTATTACAAGTATCATATTCATTTTGCTCTATTTTTGTATGCCTGGGGTCTGCGTCCTTCCACAAACCCCCCTGTTGTGCTTCCTGTACAACTATCATAACTATTGATGAATAGCCAGTCTCTGCTTTGGCTTTTACAGATGTAGAAAGTTTGGTAGGAACAGGGCCATAAACATTTGGTCTTTAGTGTTCTACAGCAACAATCTAAGCAACCCGTTAAATTCTTGTTGGAGGGTATATTTTTCTGCATACAAAACAAATGGGGAATAAAGGTCTGGGGATGGTGGAACGCAGAGCTGATCTGGAGGGCACTGCACTACTAACAGTGGTTTTCCTCTTATGGCCATACCAGCGACAGCAGGAGACAAGGACTGACAATAAATATATGGTGGTTATACACACAGTGGAAGTGCTTTAAGGTTGCTCAGAAACTTCATTGCTAATTGCGCACATTAGGTCACTAGGAGTACACAAGGTGGTTGTACGATGAACTACCTCAAACACCATTTTCTGTTAATTGAATACTACTTCTAGCACTTGTAGACTATTCTGGATATCAGTAATCTTTTTCACTTCTGGTATCAATTTTTGTAACTCCTCAAACCTTCTCTGCACTATTTTGGACAAACCTTTCGGGAATTCTATCTGAACATGCACAGATCTTCTCTCTACTGCTAGCCAATATGCATTAATCTTTCTAGCCCCTGTCTATTACAGAATGCAAATGTGTAGTCGGCATTGGAACTAGTTCTACACACGTATCTTCACCATGGGACAGTAATCTGCCTGTCAGGGATATCCCTGTTGCCTTACCATCCCAACAAAGTCTGTTACCTACTAATATCATTTGACCCTCTTGATGTTTATTAAGACGTTGCAACGGGGTATTTCAAGGGGCCATAACTTTCAAGTTGAGTCAATCTCTAGCCACAAGTCATATCCCTTGGGGCAGATGTGAGGTATCAAACTGGACTGCCAGGCAGTCTGACTTCCCAAACATCTGTGTGTGGCACCTAGTTCTAGTTGCATACAGCCCACAGGTCTGGCATGATCTTGCTGGTAGGTGTCCAGATGCCTTTGATTGGCCCCTTGAGAAGGCACATTCTCAACATCCACAGGTCCAGCCGCTTTACTGCCAGAAGTCTCAGGCCCATAGATCTTGGGGTACACCAGACTAGTTTCCCAGGGTTTTTGGCCAGCAGTAGGTCTTCACAGATACTTATGAACTCAGAGGTCAGGTAATTATGCATTTACTCACAGGCAATGTCCCACTTCGGATCAGCTGGATTAGAGCATTTTATGTAAACTTGCTCAGTGTACCTAACATTTGGAGCTCTCCAATGTTGGCGTTTGTATTTGAGAGCTGTGCCCCAGCGGTAAACCATGTAGCCCATTCTAGGCAGCCTAGATGGCCTTCTAAATGTTGCCCCTTGTAGACACACCAAGCTGCAAGGGCTGTATTGGCCCAATCCCAAATTCGATCAGCTACTTCCCTTTTCTGTCTTCCCCTGCGCAACTCCTCTTTCTGTTGCAGACAGAGAATGGTGGCTTCCTCACTGCAGTTGGGGAACTGAGTAGTGACCTAAAACATAGACAAAGGAATAGTAGTGAACATTAATGTAGACTAAGTGGCATTCAAAACCACATACTGAAATTCAGACCCATATCCTGTTTACTGTGTTGTACCAGAGAGACTGACTTCCATTGTAATGCTTCTCGTAAATTCAATACCTTCAAACGTCAGGGATACAATGTACTGTATACAAATACAGGACCTGTTTGCTAAGTCTACATTATTCTGGCATATAGCAGGGGTGGTATTAGAGCATATTCTGGTCACTTCTGTACATTTCTAGGGTTTAACATGGTTAGTAAATAGCAGTACAGTTTAGTGCTGATGTGACATTTCTCAGCGTGCCCTGGAATGAATACTGAGGTCAAGAGTTAACATCAAATGGTGAACCTGTGGACAATTGAATGTGTGTGAATATGCTTCATGACTGAATATTAGAAAGCACTTGAATACTCACAGAACCAGTGAAGATAGCAGATGCCTACCTTCGGAGCAAAGTGATTAGGAAGCATCTTAAGGTTTAAAGTGGTGCTTGAAATGAAGGGCAAGAAGCCTCATGCCTTCAAAAGAAGGGAAGAGCGCGATGAAGGCTGTCTCTGCGGTACAGAAAAAAAGAAAAGGAAAGCAAAAAGACGTGAATGGATGGTTACGCCTGAAGTCTGAATCAGTAAAAAGTGGAAAAAATAAATTAAGTGAGATCATTCGGTACGGTTCGGGTGCAGGTAAAGCCTGAGGCGAGAGGGTTAAATTGAATTAAACAAAAATAGAACGGGAAACCTACTTACCGCTATTTGGCAACCTGCTCACGGGCAGCTGAATCGATCCGGCACTGCGGAGCGCTCGAATGCGCATGCAGGCAGGTTACAGACGCAGAGCCTGATGGATAGAGAAAGGGGGAAGGGCGATAGCTGCAAAACCGCTTCCCATTGCGCCCGTCAATCGGGAGCCAGGATAGGCTCACCACTGACGAGCCTCCTGATATAATGATTTGGATTTGATTTTGTCTGCCCGGCCTCTGTGGGGCTAACATGCGAACTGGCCGGCTCGCAACCGACGCGTCTCTTACGTAAAGAATGCGATTGGTTAAGGCTGCCAGGCCTCAGGAGGGCTGACAGTTACATTATATTTCATCAGGCGTGAGAGCTATTGTAGGTAAATAAAGCTGAAGCTCTTGGCGCCAAATGAGTGGGTTCTGAAATAAATACAGCGTCCTGGCGGTTGGTTTGGATGCTGAAGATATAATTGGCGCAAAGGCGCACCGTGTAGCACAAATGTGCGAGAAAGCTTCTGATTCTAGTAGTGAATCTGAACGTGTGCTGTCACACAAATTAAAAACAGACATGTTGTGAACTGGCCGTCTAATCCCTGGAAAATGAAAGTCGATAGATATCGAGGGATCGCGTGCTACAAGTGAAAAATAAAAGATGATAATAAATGAATTCACAAATGAAGGCAGGCGAGCGAGTAGGTCACTGGGCAGATGTGGAAAGTGCTGAAACTCAAAGTAAATTGTAAGCTAGGGCAGTATTTGCATCATGGGTGAAAAGGTCTAATCAGGGATGCAAATTTGCAAAAATGCAGACATGCACAAGTCAGAAACGCAGATTAGGTAAGCATCTACTGGATGGCAGTCAATTCCAGTAGGACATATTGATATGAATGGATAGTCACATCCACAAAGAGGCTAAAATGTCAAAAACAAAGGGTAATAAAAAGAGGAAAAAGAAACGGAAGGAGCAGAAGGTGTGCTCAAGATAATGGGAGAAAATCTGCATTCAACCCATTGATGTGGTTAGTTAAACGATAAATCCATCGTGCTTCCTTTTGAAGGAGACAACGAGACACATTAGGTGTGTTTTTGACTACATCTAAACTCCACCATAAAATATCATTGGCAGAATGCTGTAGTTCGATGTAATGGTTTACAAGAGGTGCAGATTCCGTCTGGCACCGAATTCTTGAATGATGCTCAGAAATCCTAATGTGGACTGGTCGAGAAGTTTGTCCAACATATCGAAGAGCACAAGGACATTGGATGCAGTACACTACTTGTTTGGTTTTGCACTTTGTCATAGACAATAGGATCCAAGTTCGGTCCCCAATTTTAAACTCCTTGAGTTTTTTTGTGAATTGGCAAACAGAGCAGGATCCACATGGGAAATGGCCAACAGTTGTTTGTAGGTCCCAGAGTCCCATTCACGGAGGGTATTTCTTAAAAATAGAATGTACAAGTTTGTCACAGATGTTCTTGGCCCTTCTCAGCAAGGGCATTAAATAATAACTCAGTGTCCTGTTTGCAAGCCTCCTATCATGGTGAGGCAATCAACACATGATTTACTTAATCAGAACCAAACCCTGTGGGAACTTTACATTATCTAGGTCTTTCTTAAGTTGTTGGGAGAAATGTGTGAGGTAGTTAGTGTACTTTTGGGGCAAATAATTTCAGGTGTACTGCATTTCTCTGTGCAAAAGTGCAAACAAGTATTGGCTATCCTTAAGTATGGGAATGGAGAAAAACGCTACTGTGAAATGTAATGCATCTGGTGAAATACTTTACAGTATCGTTGCTGGGTTCAGTACCACTGGGAATGAGGACATTACCACTCCACTCACAGCTCTTAGATCTTTGACAAAGGGGTAGGTGTTCTTTACTGTCCTTTTGACCGGTAATATCGGAGTATTACATGGGCTAATAGTAGAAACGATTGTACCCCGACTTAGGAGTGCTTCAATAACAGGGGTAACTTCTTGCTCTATCAACTGTTGTGTTCCTGAGTTCCTCTCTGGTAGTTCTCCTACTGAGTCGTGAGTGTGTTAGGATGATATTCCTGGAACAGCCTAACTCTGATTTGCCTGGCCACACAAGCAGACCCTTGTTAGCATAGGATAACCTTCCCCCTTGCTTCCCCTCATTCTGTCTCTTCTTGGAGTTTAACCTTCATTTTTCCATAGAGGTGGGCAGCACCCTTAGACATTGTGCATCCTTCCCCCTTGATGGGAACCCATATGCAAGCGCATCCACAAAACCCCCGAAATAGGTTGCCCTCCAGCTTGGCCTTCCACTATACTGAGCAGTGTTGTCATCATAATGACCATGCCCATCAGCTCCTTTTGCCTCTGTGTTTAACATCCCCTAAACCAGCTATACCGGTGACTACTTTCCACCAACTTGCAGCCAGGCCCTGCTCCTCCTCACCCTTTAGCCCACAGTGAGGTGAGGCGCCATTACCTACATCACTAGGTGTCCTTCTTGTGCCTTCCTCTGTGATCCTGAATTTCCATCCTATTCAGACATGGAGAACCCCCTGACCACAGCCCCTCCTCCCTCAATACTGCAGCCCTCCTAGTCCTGCAATGAAGCCCTCTCTGCATGTTTCCCAATAAGGCCCGTGGCACAGCCACCTCACTTTCGAACGTTGCCCCAAAAACGGCTATCCGCTCTCGGATGGGCAATGTAAAGTACACCACCATGGCATTGGCACATCAATGTGGTTCTTATCCGTACAGACGTGACATCTCAGCCAGCCAAACCCAGAGATGCTTTCACTTGGGAATACTCTGCAGATGCTGGGTCCACCAACTGGCCCTGGTTGAAGAGGGCCCCAATGCTCCCACACCAATCACACCCTGAGGGCCCCTTTGTTCTGCTCCTCCTGCCTGCCATCTGCAACACAACATCTGGTGACAAACCCAGAGCCCCACTCAAATGTTTGGATGTGCAGGGGAAGGGCTTTGTCCCTCATGGTCAAGTGAACAAGTGCTGACAACAAGGAAGGAGACCATGCATGTTATGCTATGTTACTTTGCATTTATATAGCGCCTTATGCATCACTGGTATGATCTCAAAGCGATGGTAGGTTGAACGCCCTTGTGAACCGTAGTTCAAGTCAGTAGAGAGAGAGAGAGAGAGAGAGAGAGTGTCCTAAGGTGCGTGGGTGCACCGGATATATGTACAGCTTGTGTGGCACTTGCATGATAGCTGCTTCTTAGCCATAGGTGTGGTGGTTGGGAGGTCAGGAATATGTGTTCATTCTGGAGGGTTGACCCCCAGACTGATTTCTGGCTGCGTTAGGCCTGAGGAGACGCTTAGGCTAGCGGTGTGTGCTCAGCTAGCTGTGTTTAATTAGGATGATGAGGAGTATGTGGCGGGTGTTAGTATGAGAACAGCTATACCGGATGTGTCATAGTATCGCTGTGTTCTAGTTGAGTGGTGGTGTGTAGGAGAGAGTAAGCGTGGTAGTGTGATACAGTGGTTTTCAGTAAGGCTGTTCTATCCACTCTATCCGTTCCATCCGTTCCTTCCGTTCCATGCACTCCATCCGTTCCATGTACTCCACCCGTTCCATCCACTCTATCCGTTCCCTCCACTCTATCCATTCCATCCACTCTATCCGTTCCATCCGTTCCATCCGATCCACTCGCTCCATCCGATCCATCCGCTCTATCCAATCCATCCGCTCTATCCGATCCTTCCACTCCATCCGATCCTTCCACTCTATCCGATGCATCCACTCCATCCGATGCATCCACTCGATCTGTTCCATCCGCTCTATTCATTCCATCTGCTCTATCCATTCCATGCTCCATTCATACCATCTGTCATATCCGCTCGATCTGTTCCATCCGCTCTATTCATTCCATCTGCTCTATCGTTACATCCACTCCATCTGTTTTATCCACTTCACCTGATCCATCTACTCCATCTGTTCCATCCACTCCAATCTGCTCCAATCCGCTCCATTCGTTCCATCTGCTCTATCCGTTCTGTCCATTCCAGCTTTTCGTTCAACTCCATCTGTTCCATCCACTCCATCTGTTCCATCCACTCCATCTGTTTCATCTATGCTACCTGTTTCATCCACTCTCCCTGTTCCATCCACTTCATCTGTTCCATCTACTCCATTAGATCGATCCATTCCATCAGTTCTCTCCGTCCCATTTGTTTCATCAACTCCATCTGTACTGTCTATTGCATCCCTCCCATCCGTTCCATCCACTTCATCCGTTCCATCCACTTCATTCGTTCCATGTACTTCCTCCTATCCACCCACTTCGTCCATTCCATCCACTTCATCCATTCCATACGTTTCACCCACTTCATCCGTTCCATCCACTTCATCCGTTCCATCCGTTACACCTACTGCATCCGCTTCATCCGTTTCATCCACTGCATCCATTTCATCCGTTTCTTCCACTGCATCCGTTTCACCCATTGTATCCGTTTCACCCATTGTATCCGTTTCATTCGTTTCATCCACTTCATTCCTTTCATCCACTTCATTCCTTTCATCCACTTCATTCGTTCTGTTGAGTGTATCCATTTTAATTTACACTGGCAGATTTAGTTTTCAATTTTTCTCGATCGGGTCTCGATGCTGGATTGTTATTTTTGATTCAGCAATCTTGGGTTACTGTTTATTGTCGCTGTTTATACTGTTTGTGTTAAGAGTCGATTTTTAGGGGAAGAGCCATGTTTTCAGTAATTTGCGGAAAGACATGAGGTCTTCGGTGAGTCCGATGTGGGGTGGAAATGGCTTCCACAGAGTGGGGGTCTGGGCTGAGAAAGATGATCCACCTAACCTGAGTTGTTTTTTGGCATCACTAGGAGGTGGGTAGAGCTTGATCTTAGAGTGCGTGGTGGATGGTAGGGTCTTAGTTGGTCCTGAAGATATTGAGGTCTGGTTTTGTGCATTGCTCGGTGCGAGATGCATAAGGCTTTGAAGGTCACCCTGCGGCCAACCGGGAGCCACTGCAGGGTTTTGAGAGCTGGGGAGGTGTGATCTCTTGGGCCAAGTGCTAGTAGCAGTTTGGCTGCAGCATTTTGTGCTCTTTGTAGTTTAGTCAAGTGGTACTTGTGGACTCCGAGGTAGAGGGAGTTAGCATAGTCTAGTCTTGACATTACAGTTGATTGGACCACGGTGAGTCTGTTGGGACAGGAGAGGTATGGAAAAAAGCACCTAAGAATTTTCAGGTGGTAGTGGCAGGACTTAGAGGCGTTGTTGACTTGGTGCGAGAGGGTTAGTTCAGAGTCGAGAGTGCATCCAAGGTTTTTTACTGAGGTTGAGGTTGTCAGGGAATTGCCCATGGCAGATGGCCAGGGCAGAGGGTGCAGAAGAAGTTTGTTGTTGCCACACACCATGATTTCAGTTTTGGAGGGGTTTAAAAGGAGGTGGTTTGTGGTCATCCAGTGATCAATGTCAAGGAGGCAGGCAGCGAGGTCGGGTTGGCAGCTGGGTTTTGAATTAAGGAGTTTTAGGATTAGTTGGGTGTCGTCTGCATAGTTGTAGCACAGGATATTGTGCGAGCGGATTATTCGTGGGAGGGTGGACACATGGAGGTTGAACAGGAGGGCTGATAGGCACGCTCCTTGTGAAACTCCGGTATTGACTGGTCGGGTGGCGGAAGTAAAGGAGGAGAGTAGGGTTATTTGGTTCCTATTGTTGAGGAAGGATGCTATCCACTTGAGAGCATTTCCACTGATTCCTAGGGAGTGGAGGTGGTCGAGGAGGATTGAGTGGTTGATTCTGTCAAAGGTGGCGGATAGGTCAAGAAGGATTAGTGCAGCGCATCCTGCAGAGTCTGCAGTATTTGTAAGGTCATCCCAGATTGAGGTTACGGTGGTTTTGGTTCTGTGTCGGGGTCTGAAACCTGATTGAGCTGGGTCTAGGAGATTGTTGGCTTCGACAAAGGTATTTAGTTGGGAGTAAGCGGTTCAGTTGATGAGTTTAGCAAGGAACCTGGTCTTTGAGATGGGGCAGTAGTTTTTTGGGTCGTGAGGGTCGAGGGAAAGTTTTATTTAGAAGAGGCTTGACATGAGCAGTTTTGAACGCATCGGGAAAAATTCCAGAGGATAGGGAGTTGTTTATGATGGTTCTTGCGTGTTCTCCTGCGCAGGTAGATGCAAATATTTCTTTGAGGGTTGAGGCTGGGCAAGGGTCTAGCGGGGAGCCGGAAGGTTTGCGGGTGGAGAGAAGTTTGAGAAATTGGTCAGTTGATATTGGTGTGAAGGAGTCGAAAGTCGGGTGTGTTGCAGTTGCAGGTGGTGGGTTGGCAGGTGGGCTGGGTGGATTGTGTGGTGGGTGCAAGAGGGCCAGTTTGTTTGTTAGAGAATTTGTTCTTTCGAGAGCAGTGGTGTAGAAGTGGAGAGAGATTGAGTCACAGAGTGCTTGAGAGGGGCTGGTACATAATGGTTTGGTGAATTCAGAGATGATTTTGTGGAGTTCTTTGCTGGGGTTTTCACAGTTCAGGATTCGGGAGTTGTAATGGTCTTTTTTTGCTTTCCGGATTTCGGCTTTGGAGTGGCAATGGTGCCGGGCCAAGATGGATCTGCTCAGGGTGGTTTTGTTTTTCTGCCATTTGCGTTCGAGGGATTTATATAGTTGTCTTGCGGGCTTCAGTTCTGGTGTAAACCATCTTGGAAAGGGGCCATGGTGAGCGGATGATTTGCAAGTGTGGGTGAGCAGGATTAATGAGGTATTAAGCCATGAGTCAAAGGCATCAGAGGTTAAGTGTTCATTGCGTGGGCAGGTAGGGGGAGGAGACTAAAGGAGCACGTCAGCTAGGTCAGGAAGGATTGTTAGTTTCTTCCAGCATTTACGTAGATTTGGAGGTTCTGGTTGGGGTACAGGGAGGGGCATGGGTGAGCGAACGGTGAAAGAGACAATGAAGTGATCGGACCAGATGATAGGGGTGGGGGGGGTTAGATGTATCTGGTCGTGGGAGCTGAATATGGCATCAAGGGTGTGTCCTTTATAGTGATTTGGCCCGTTTATGTGGGTATGGAGGTTAATCGCGTCTAGGCAGTCGACCAAAGAATGGGTCATAGGCTTGGTGGGGATGTCCAGCCAGATATTGAAATCTCCTAGAAGGGTGAGGGCGGGATGGTTTAATTGGATGGTGGCTATCAAGTCGCAGAGGTTGTTTGAGAATTGCCTGTCGTAGCCAGGAGGTCTGTAGATGATTAGGAAGCTGTGGGAGAACGAGGGGGGGAGGGGATAGTTTTACGAGAAGCGATTCGCAGGACGGGATGGTTGGCTGGCTGTCGCATATTGAGGCGGAGAAGTGTGACTTGAAGGCGATTGCTACTCCTCCTCCTCTAGAGGGTCTGTTTACTGGGATGAGGGAGTAGTCTGGGGGCAAGGCTTCATTGGCGATAGAGGCAAAGTCATCGGAGAACCAGGTTTCCGTGATAAAGTCTAGGTCGGGTTTGTCAGAGGCAAGCAGAAATTACTGAAAAATAACTTACCTGGGCTAGTTAATCAATGACATGGACAATGCATAGTGCGGCATAAAATGACAGCTTACTTCCAGTGTGCAGGAAGCCTATGAAGACGCAAGGAGTCACAGGCTATGTGGCCATAACAAGAACTGCGTCCTTGGGCCTCATTACATGCTTGCTGGTCTGGAAGCAAGGGTGCCGGTAAGCTCACCGGCACCTTTGTTTCCGGACTGGCAAACTACAAGTCTGCCTGCTGGAGCCGCTGACCCTGCTAGGCGCAGCGGCCACAGTAGGCAGCCTTGTCATGGGAGCACCGGCACCTTTGTTAACAGTGCCGGGGCTCTTGTGTCCCCCCTCCCATAGAGTCCCATGGGCCTCTACGGGAATGGGGATTAACAAATGTACCAGCACCTGACTTCCCGGCTGCCGGACTCGTAATAGCCCAGTGGCACCAGGAAGTCAGGCGCTGGTAAATTATTACGGGTCTGGTGGCAACCCGCCGGTAGCACCGGAAGGGTTACCACCAGACCAGCAATGAGGCCCCTTGTCTGTCCTTTCCTTGTCAGTCTTCACAAATTCCACCAAGACAATAGATACACTGTTTAACTCTCTACAAATTTACTTGGGGAGACAAAAACCATAACACACTGCCCACTTCAATACCAAGTAATCTCATACTTTAAGAGGTACGATTTAAGGCAACTGATAAGTGAGTCCACAGACCCATTTCATGCTTGGGTGCAACAAGTAAAAGCATCTACAGACTGGACAATGATGAAGAGGAAATCATGGCACAGGTAATCCACGGGTGTGGGTCAGCCAGGCTAAAAGGGCCCATTTTCAGCTAAACCTGAAAATGTATCTCAAAGACATTGAAAACAACTAAAACCATGAGTTGCTAGACACACTTCTAAGCTAAGGAGCAGACGACAGAAAATGAATTGATTCAAAGAGCCCATGCAAAACGCAAGATAGATATTGATGAGGCAAGTTCCCCAGCTATCATAGGCAATGCAGCCACTTTAAACATAGTGCCAGAACAAAGGTGTTGACAACTCGATCTAGAAATAAAACATGAACTTACTGAAGCACATATATGTGGAATTGGCATCATGGAAGGAGACACATACAACAGATTCAATGTATAACAAAAGGATCTTATTAACAAAAATGTCAGGATGGTGCAAGGCCTATCTTGCCCTATGCTAGGTGGAATTTCCCTAACTAAAGAAACAAAGGAAAGTCAGAGTCGATATGTTCAGCTGAAATGTCTGTCTGTATCCAAAACCTAAGACAAAACAATGTGTAGAGATGTCAACCATAAACTAAACAGTGTTCCAAAAGTAAAGTTTTGAGCTATTTCCAGCTCAGGCTTACTCTTCAGCTTCTTTCCCCAAATGTCAATAAGTTCATTAAAATGTTCAATTTACTCTCTTTCAGACGTAAAGCAATAAGGTTCCACACTTTTGCAAAGGCCAGGATGCCCTTTCCCCAAATACAATACAGTTCTAGGGCTGCATGTCTCAGGATTTCCTTCCCCAAGTTCAATATCAAAAGATGATACAAAACCAAATCTTTAAGATACTTCTTTCTGTATTTCTTTTTTTTAAAAACTGTATTTAATATTTAGCTCGCAACGCAACAGAGAGCACAGTGCAACTCAATAGGTCAGCGAATCCACATATGGTGTCCAAACAAGAATGTAAGTATAACAGAGCAGTGGAACATCAAGGAGACATAAAAAAATAAATTAGCACTGAATGCATCATTCAAGTTACAATACACATTGATTAACCAGTATCTGAAGGGAAGGGGGCGCTGCCTTGTCTCCTGAGTTGGAAGTCAAGGAGGAGACATATAGGCGAAGAGGCCCCCAAATGTTCCTTGGTCTAGATCTGCCTCGTTGTAACAGCAACCAACACTCTTCAGTGTCTGACGCCCATGTGAGAGCTCAGAGCCACTGGTCATGCGTAGGGTTTCTGGGTCAGAGCCACACCAGGAGAATACAGCGGGTTGCAAGAAACAGACCCAGACTCGCCAGCCTCTTAAAGTCGTGATTTAATGCGGGAAGTTCATAAAAGAGGTAAGCCAATGGAGACGGGGTAATGTTGCACTCCAGCATTTCCGAGAGGGATTTACATACTGCCATCCAGAATTGGGTGAACTGAGGGCAGGACCACAGCATATGGATGCAGTCTACATCTTCGGAGTTGCATCTTGGGCATGTTGGTGGGTGGTCTCGTGACATGCAATGTAACCTAATCGGCGTGAGGTGGAACCTGTGCAGTATCTTGAACTGAATCAGTTTGAAACGAGAGTTAAAGGAAATGAACTGCGACCGGGTACAGATATATTCCCCATCGCTGATGAGACATCTCAACACCCAAGTCCCTAGCCCAGGATTCCCTGAGTTTAGTAAACGGTGGGGGTACCCTACTCTGAATTGCAGTGTATAGTCTAGAGACCTTACCCTTAAGAGTTGCAGTGTTGACTATCTCCGATAGAAGTGGATCATCATGCGGGATAGCAGGGAAGTCAGGGAGTTTGGCTTTTAGAGCACGTCACAGGCCCGCATACTGTAGCCAGCGAGAGGGCCTGCCCCGCACCAGTCCAGGCAGGTCACACCACACCATGAAGGAGCCCTGCTCGAACACATCTCGGATAGCAATCAGCCCGGGCGTGGCCCAGCGGTCCACAGTCGCAGTGTCCACCCGGGGAGAGTTACGCAGGAAGTTCCAAAGGGGGAAGTCACCATGGAATGGAAGCATGACGCCAGTTTGTTTACACATCTTGGCCAAGGCACACACTGTGGCACCAACGGGATCGGAAGGTTCAAATATAGCAACACAGGTAGGCAGGGGAGGACCAAGCAGCGGATATCATCACGGTCCACAGCAAGGCGATCGAGCTTAACATGGAGAGGAGGGTCAACAGGCATAAACCAGAAAGTTGCAAAGTGGATTTGGGCAGCTATCCAGAACCCCTCGAAGTTGGGAGCACAGAGCCCCCCTTTTGATACTGGGGTTGTTAATGTTGTCAGCTTCAGACGGACCGCACCAGAGTGTCAGAGGAAGTAATTGACGGTTCAGGCAAGTAAAGAATTCTCGGCCCGGCCATATCGGGACATTTAAAAATCTGTACAGCAGTTGAGGCAGTACCACCATTTTGAGGATGGCGGTCCGTCCTGCCAGGGTAATTGGAAGTTTCGCCCATCCCGCACACTTCCGCGTGAGATTGGCTATGTAGTTACCATAGTTTTCCTCATACAGTGTAGCTGGATCACGCGTGATTACTACACCCAAATATGTGATCTTAGACTGCGCCCATGCAAATCCCTGAGGGTCCGAGGAAGGAACGGTGGCCTCCGTCAGTGGAAAAAGCAAGGATTTAGTGCAGTTAACTTGTAGACCTGACAGTTCACCAAAGCGAATTACGTCCTCCAGTATTGGGGAAAGGTTTAACTTTGGCTGCCGGATAAAAAGTAGGATGTCATCTGCATATAGCGAGATGATCTCGGGCGGACCAAATAGCTCTAGGCCTCTATGTGCATGTCGTTGCCATATACGGTCAGCCAGTGGCTCTATGGACAAGGCGAAGATTTTCGGCGAGAAGGGACAGCCCTGTCTTGTGCCTCTTGCTATCAGGAACTGGTCCGAGCAGATGTTGTTGCTATGGACTCGTGCAGCGGGGGAGAAATACAGCAATTTAACCCAAGTTCTAAATTGGGGGCCGAAGTTACATTTTTCAAGTACCTGCCATAGAAACCTCCATGAAACTGAATCAAAGGCTTTTTGCATGTCCAGAGACGCTGAGACTGCTTGAGTACTGGGATCAACACGGGCTAATACGTTAAATAGTCAATGCAAATTATAAGAAGTGGAGCTGCCCGGAATGAACCCTGATTGGTCCGGATGGGATGACTTACTGCATGTATGGAGCCAGTCACAGGGCCAAGACCTTCGCGTACATTTTAGCGTCAGAGTTAATAAGTGAAAGCGGGCTGTAGGAGCCACACCATTATTATTGCTTCACAAAGGGAGGGGGGTAGAATACCCTATTTCTCTCATAGCGGCCCCTTACCGCCCACATATTTCCTCCATGTCTCCCTTACCACCTTGAAGACCACCGATGTCCCCATAGCTCCCAGCGGGTGCCACAGGAGCTCTACCGCCCTACGATCCGGCTGCAAGGGCCCTACCAATGCCTTAAGAAACTCTGCCCCCGGTGGATCCTACACCAACACTGACTGTAGCTGTGCCGCCACAAAGTATTTTTCATAATTCGGGAGACCCAACCCGCCCCCCTCTCTAGTTCTTCACAGCATTTGTAAGGACACCCTTCTCCTTTCCGCACCCCACAGCAATTTCCTAATCTTAACATCCAGTATTTTAAAGAACACTTTCTTTGCCACATACGTTCTATTCATGAAAAAGTAAAGCAACTGTGGGAGGATCACCATTTTACACAACGCCACCCTACCCATCAACGAAAGGGGTAAAACCTTCCAAAACTGGATGGAGTCGCCTATTTTGGACAATGCCCTCCCCCTGTTATGCACAAATGTGTCCACCACATCATGAAACACCTGCACCCCCAAGTACCGGAATGACTCCTTCTCCCATCGTATCCCCAACTCTGGCAGTTCCTCCAACGGGCATTTGCGTAGCCCCCCCAACGGAAACAAAACCGACTTCTCCGGATTTATACGGAACCCCGACATGTACCTAAAGTTCCGTAGTATTTCAAAGAGGTCTGGAAGATATATCTTAGGGCCCCCTACATATAACAACAAATCGTCTGCATAGAGGGACACAATGTGTCTCTGTCCTCCCACCTTGATTCCACCCTCTGCCATTTCCTGCCGCAAGAATGCCGCCAGTGATTCCAAGGCCAACGCAAACAGAATTGGAGAGGCCGCACACCCCTGCCTTGTCCCCCTTCCCAACTCCCACGTCCCAGACACCCAATTGTTAGTTCTCACCATCGCTAGTAGTTTAGTGTACAACAAAGCCAACCACCGAGAAATGTTCTCCCCAAATCCAAATTCCTGCAGCACCCGAAACAACCACTTCCATTCTAGGGAATCGAACGCCTTCATAGCATCAAATGATGCTATTGCCATGTCCCGCCTTTTTAACTTCACCTTATCTATCACGTGATGCAACCGGGAGATGTTACCCGACGTGCTCCTGCCCCCTATAAACCCACATTGGTCAGGGTGTATCAAGCTCGGCGCAACCGTCGCCAGCCTAGCGCCTAGGATCTTCCCCAGGATTTTTCCATCTACGTTTATTAACAAGATGAGCCGATATCCCGTGCAGTCCCTCGGATCTTTGCCCTCTTTTAGGATCACCATAATAACCACCTCCCTCATTGATTCTGGGAGGCACCCCCCTGGAATTCCTCCTCATAAACCTTCTGAAGTTGCAGGATCAGGTGGTCAGCAAACTCCACATAAAACTCCACCGGGAGTCCGTCGCTACCCAGCGCTGTACCCCTCCTCATAGTGCGGATCGCCCAACGGCTGTCCCCCTCTCCTATCAGGGCCTCTAGTTCCTCCCGACGGTCCTTCTCCAGCCTCGGCAGCCGCAGCACCTCCATGAGATCTTCCACCTCCACATCTACATACCCCCCTCAGTTGTGTATAGCTCCTTATAGTATGTTACAAAAGACTCATTAATCTCTTTCTGGGTCCCAACTACCTCCCCCGTACTGGATCGAAGCTGGGTTATGACTATTCCCTGCTAATTAACCAAGCCAGGAGTTTGCCCGCCTTATCCCCCTCCCCGTGGAGTCTGACATCCCGCCTGTTGTTATCGAAGTGTGAAAGTTCCGACAGGGTCCTCTGATGGAGCTCCAGCACCCGTGCCAGGGCCTCCCCCACCTCTACACCCCTGCTGCCTCTTTATCCAATTCCGCAACCCGAGCCTCTGTCCGCTGCAGCGTCTCTAGAAGACGTTTCCGCATCCCTACTGTCATGGCCAAACACTTCCCTCTCATAGTCTCCTTGAAGGCCTCCCATATCACTCCCCTAGTTTCCACTGTGCCCTCGTTCAGCTCAAAGTACGACCTGATCCCCTCTCTGAGCTCTGCCACAAACGCCCCGTGTCGCAACACCTCCCTCCGCATCCGCCACAACCGCCGCAGGGGATCCTCACTGGGCCCATACAGCGTCGTCACCAAAGGGGAGTGATCCGATAAGATGCGCCCGAGGTACATCATCTCTCCAAAATAGTGACAATACTCCCTTCCCGTTACCATATAATCTAGACGTGAATACGAACCGTGCACACTCGAGTGGTAGGAGTTTCTCCCGCCACACTTCCACCAAATCTAATTCCTGCATTACCTCCCGTAGCGACCCCGCCATGTGTTTCTTAGGCCCCCCTCTGGTTCCCCACCCATCCAACCGCTCATCCAAGTGGCAATTAAAATCTCCCCCATACTATCATTTCCCCTCTATAAGCCCCCATCATGCGCAACACCGAGGGGAAATACTCTTTATCATCCACATTTGGCGCATACCAGTTAACCAAACATATTGACCTATTCTCCCACAAACAGTGCGCGAGGACCGTTCTACCCTCCCCATCCTTCATCGCCCCCTCCACCTTCAATGGCGCCCCCTCTTGCCACCCAGATCAGAATACGCCTCGCCTGGGTTGAATACGCCGTACCACTTATCTGCCCTCCCCACAACTTCTCCAACCTCCCCAACAACTTTGCATTTGGATGTGTCTCCCAACGTTCACTCTTGGACAGAAAGCCAACATTTCCACCAATGTGCACATGGCCCTTTGTCGCCAGAGCAGGAACGGAAGAAGTGGTTGATTCCATCTTCACCTCGACACAATCCTTTGAGAAGATTGTATTTGATAAAAATTTATCAAGAAATCTCAAGGGACTCACAGAATTCTCTCTCATGGGAGATTTGGGGGTGTTTCACAATATGTGCCTAAAGTACAGGCCAAAGAGATTGCATGTCGGCATAGACGCGATGAAATATAGGACATTACTAGCAGGTTTAGCGCATAACGAGAATGTGAGCCGTGAACAATCGAGGACTGCGGGAAACTTTGGGTTTGCTTCGCTACACAATGGCCTTTACGAAAAGAAGCAAGCAATGGGTGGTCAAGCCAATATATGAGGAAATGGAATCGATTTTGTGAAAGATCTTCTTATTAATGTCTTGGAGATACATATTCACGGAATCACGCGCAATTTTGTTCCGAGTACACATACATTGCCACAAAACATTGCCAACATGCCCTGTCCACCTAAAGCAGAGCTTGTGGAACAGTTCCCTTTCCAATGCAAATGATTACTATCTGTTTTTTTGATCAACAATGTTTATATGAAATGTCCAAATAAAGCATCCAATTTGTCTTTTGAAATCCATCCTCTTTGTCAATTTTTTTTCAACAAGTCCCATTTTTACAAATGCCATACAATGGAACGCTGTGCTTTCACACTTCCCAGATTCGTCGAGCTACTGTGGGTCATTGACTGATCATGGGAGGCCCAGATGGATAACAGTATGAAAACAACTTTAGGGTTCTGCAGTTGCCTTACCAAATAGTTGCCCAAATAGCTGAATAACTAACTACTTGTCCTACAAAAGGGATGAGACCAAGGCTAGATAAGATACTCGACACGCATGAACTACGGACTGTGAGCATGCAAAACAGCACATCAAAATGGGTTGTTGGTGAGAAATAGAAGCACTCTGACCATTTGGATTAGGCCGCATTCTGTCATTGCTAAGTTTACCCTACCCCTCAGCAGCGCCGCGAACAGCGAGCACTGACAGCGCCCAACATTTTTTTGCTTGTGCCTCAAAAGTCCCTTTCTCATGGATGCGCCGAGACAAGATGTTGCAAACTAAGAATGTATCTTGATTCTGAGTGAAGGTCACCCACGCATCGCACACAGTATAAGGTTCAATTGTCTTTCGACCTTGAAAGAAAGGGACCATTCCAAAAGGATTTAAATTAAGGGAGGGTTGTAATGACGTCAAATATGATAAAGTTCATTATTCAAAAACTGGTCAAAGGAAAATGTAATATCAATATATGAAAAATCGTTTATCTGAACGGAGTCTGCGTTACAGTCTGTGTTACACCAAGAGAATGGAAATGCCGAATATAATGTAAGTTTGACTTTCAACGATTTTATAGACCAACAAGTGTACTTATCATTATTGCTGGGTTACACTGTACTTGTTTGTTCTGTGTGGCATATTGCAATGAAACACAAGTGTAACCTTTATGTGTACTGCTCTTTCTACCGGACTCATGGGCAGTCCAGCATCGAGATGCATGTAGACCACCACTCGGTTCCCTCACGTTCAACGCTAATATTTAATTAAAATGCCGTCTATGTGTTACTAGAATTGTAGCGTCAGCTTCCGCATCCCATTTCGAGCTGAACGTACTCCATAGCACTATCCTCCAAGGCAAATTGTAGACCACTTTTCTCGTTGTTTTCTCTGTTTTGCCATTGTTTCATGTCTGTGTTCATCATTAGTTAAACACAGAGCCGAATTAATGGGTAAAAAGATAAATTGTAATAAAGTTCGGCTACTGAGACATATTTTTGTTATGTTTTCAAAACAGCTACATCCCGCCTTTCTGCGATTGTCATCGATTCCAGATACCAGCTGATGGATTTTTCGACCGGCAGCTGCAGATACACATCAATAGCTGGATATCGATGACTCTTTTTTGGGACAATCACCATGGGCTGATATGCCCTTACGTGGTACCAGTGATTAGGAGCAACATAACATGGTATACGGTGGCCTAGCTCCAAGCTGATGCACAAGCCTTGCGATTCACGGTGCGTCCAAATCGCTTCTTTTAACCAAAAGGAACAACCCGCTTTCATAGAGGCCCGAGTATGCATTGCCAAGGAACACTATTCAGATCTGCTAGTCCGAGCACTTGGAAAATAAGGGTACAAGTAAACTATCACTCTCACAGCTTAAGCCAGTCTAATTGCTTAGGGTCCATTTGCTCATAAATGCTGAGTGTGACCAGAGCAATGTACTACGACAGGCACACGTAGGCTGAATGGTGAGGGCCCTTCCCCTACAGTGTTTCCCAATGCAATCACTAGGATTTTCACTTGGACAATATCCTATGCATCTGTGCCCCAGTTCTACTAATTCTATGGGACGCAGGGCCTCAATCGGGTCCATGTAGTCCATGAAGCCTTCAGGCGATTTGCTGCGCTCTAAGTCGGGTTCTGGACCGCAACCCCATGCCAGGAGTGGTGCGAGCGTTTCTTTTCCCCCTTACACACAGAGGCAACCCTAAGCCCTGGTTCCTGGACCCTCTGGACACCTAGTTCCTGACAGAGACTCCAACTAGGGCCTACTACACTCAGGGGCACCTCCTCTTCGACCGTGATGACGTCTTTGAAGGTCACAAGAAAAGGGAAAATCAAACAATCCACAAAGGTCAGCAACCAACAGCAAAGAACAGCAGCAGTGAGGAACACGAAGAACGGATTGGGGCCAGTCACTCCCAAACGAAGGGAGAAAAAAGCGGCGGGAACATGGCACGTGAAGTAACCCTTCCTGCTGTGCTACACGTGGATGTAAACATGAGGCACCAACAGTCATGAGCGGAACACGAAATGAGTTTGTGAAAAAGCGCTTGCAATTGAGCGTCCGCAATACTCAAGGGCTTCTACTGAATAAACTCTACACTTAATATACTGTAACCAACCAGCACTCCCTACACATAGGGGCATACCAGCAGGGACGGTTTTAGCTTTGCCAGTGCCGGGATCGAGTCAAACTTTGTGCCCCCCTCACCCATGGTGGGGGGCACATTTTGTGTTGCTCTGTTCAATAGATCGCTGCCGCAAAACCTGCAGTGGCGCTCCATTTAATTAAGTGCTTAACACCCAAACACTTCAATAGAGTTTAGCTGTCAAACCAGCAGGGGGGCTGCCTTTCATAGGCTGCCCCATCCTGTTTTGATAGCTGCACCCCATCGTAGTAAAAAGCACCCCACTCTCCTGCTGGCACGCCTAGTGCCAACAGGAGAGCAGGGCGCCTTTCATTACAATAGGGCAGCTGCCATGCCTTCACCCACCATGCCAGCTTGGAGGAGCACTTGAAAGACTCCCCGGAGCTGGCGTGGCAGGCGGGCTAATGTGGCGCCCCGGACAGTCGCCCTGGTGGCCCGGGCCTTAAGCCAGCCCTGCGTACCATTATCATAGAAATACGATGCATGCAGTAATGATACCAGCACCACATGTGGACAACATCGATTGGAACGTGGAAACAGGGTAGCAACAAGGAGCGCCCCAACACTGAAACATAACATGCAATAAACATTCTAGCGCTCCACACACACAGAAGCATACCAGGATCAGGGAAATATCACACATGCCGCAACCACACCAGCACCACGAGTGAACAATCAGCACATGAAGCACTCAAACAATGTGGTGGTGAACAGTAAAGCACCCAACGAGAACTAACGCGTAACATGCTGCAGGCATGCTAACCAAACAAACAGTATTTCTAGGGCGATGACACTTAAAACTTGTTTCTGCTCCACCCCACTCCCTCAGAAAACCAACACTTAGGGACACAATAACTGTTCGGCATAACAATGAGAACAGGCAACTTGTACTACCCATTCTCTCAGAGAGCCCACCTCGCAGGGCAAAGTACCTGCTGTATACGATAATATCAGCCTACTCTACTTTCTCTGGGAACCCACACTGAGAAATAGAACCACTTCCATGACTAAAATAGTCCACCTGTCGACGAACAACAAGTATGGCATGTCAGCTGTTCAACAGCTACAATGATACCTAGGCCACACTAAGAATAGTGCAGAAAGTACTGTAACACGAGGCCGGAGCAGACTCCACATACCTCAACTTACTCATGCTGGGCTCGCATCACAACCATTCCTGGAGAGAAGCGCAAACCAGTGCAGTCAGCAAGGTAGGCATAGCTAGAAAAAGCCAGCTAACAATCATTGACTTCAAAGGACTTCCTTTAAGAGCAATTCTGAAAGACGAGGGCCAAATTCATGGAGTGTAGGAGAACCTTTGCAGACCATTCCCACAGACCAGGCACCACCTGGCCATGAGCATGAGAATCTTCGGGTGTAGTGGTATAGTTTACACGTTGTATACGAATTGTTCGTTTTACAACTGTTCGAATTACAATTGACCTTTTCACAATTGACCGAATTGTGAAGGTCAATTGTAACATATATGTGGGGGGAAACCCCCCACAACCCCCACCCAACGCCAAACCCCCCCAAAACCCCTATATATATATATATATTACCAAACGATATATATATGTATATATATATATTACCAAACCGATATTATATATATCAATTGTGAAAAGGTCAATTGTGACCCTTTAAATTCGGTCAATTGTTCATTTGAACAATTTAAACGAACAATTTGGGTAATACCGTTTACACCGCACGTGCAGAATCATATACATATAAACCTGGCATGTGCACCTTTGATGTAGATGGCCCTTCTGCACTCCATTCTACAGCACTCTTCATGCCTGATCAGTGAATGCGGTTCTTTCACCAACAGCAAATGGGTCAGGTCTGGCATACTTTACGCTGGAAGCGTTCTGCACACTGGTCCTTGTTCTGTGGTTCATCTGTCTGTGATGAATCAACTTCTAGGGCACCAGCGGTCCAGGGATGAAAATCAGTTTCTAAACCATCAATCAGCTCCACACTTCTAGTCCAGCAGAAGGGATTAGAACATATTGGAACTCAAGTAAATTATAAACCTCCTTGTCCAATTTTTGATAACGTGGATGGAACGGCAGGCTTATCTCTGCAAGGTCGTGGATCGTTGGTTAGTTGCAACACAATTTGTACAAATATCATATTTGCCACTGTAAATAATGTATTCTTTGTTAATATTGTACTATTTGTAACTAAGATATGTCTGTAACAAGCGCCACGATGCCCCCGGGCTGACGTGCGCTCTACAAATCTGAATAAATAAATAAGAGCTTCCCTGCACAAGCAATGTGGCTCCCATTTCTGTTTTGAGGGCGGGGGCTGTGAACTGGCAGGAGGTTGGGAGCATTCTCAGAGCTCCCCCTACCTAGCCCAGCTACTGCACATTTTGTTGCATGGGTCGGTTGCCTGTCAGGGCAAAGATCAGCCAGAAGACTAGCCTTTCAGCTGGATGACGGCCTCCAGGAGCCCCACTCATATAATCAACATAATTGACCAAGTGCACTGGCAACCAACCTATATCTTGGCCACATGGGATGTACGAGCCCTATATATTGAATATAACGCAGCAATACAGACAATTGACTACGTATTCAGAAATGACTAAGCCTCACATTATCACTTCGTACAAATGCTCAAGGAGATGTTAATGCTTACTTTGGAACACAATATATTCATGTTTGACAACAAATATTACCAACAATGCAGAGGTGTTGCCATGGGTACCAAACACGCCCCAGCACTCGCCAACCTATTTATGTGTATGTATGAGGACCAAATGGTTTATCAAGATCCATCATTTAATAAGCAGGAAGCCCTGTGGGCAAGATATATCGATGACATTTTTTTAATTTGGAATGGGTCTGGAGATAAATTCGAAAATTTTCGGAACAGAATGAACAACAACACATTGGGAGTGGAATTCACAGGACAAAACAGCCAATCCACAATCACTTTCTTGGACTTAAAAATGTATGTTAAGGACAGAGAACTCCTCACTCAAACCTACAGAAAATAAACTGAGGTGAGCTCAAGTGGAATAAACCCACCGGTGAATTTATAAGGGCCAGAAAAAATTGCAAGGACCCTAGAGTTTTGACCGAGGAATATGATTCATTGACCAAGAGATTCAAGGATAGAGGCTACTCCAGCGGTTGCATCCTCGCCGCCCGTAAGAAAGCTCTAAAAATGAGTAGAGAACATACATTAAGACCCAGAGAGAGAAAAAAACACATCTAATCAGGATAAAATCAGGTTTATCACCACTTACTGTGCAAATAATCAACATCTCATTTCAATCTTGAAACGAAATTGGCATTTGCTTAAATTGGACCCTCACCTAACCCATTTCATTGAAGAGCAACCTAAATTGATTTTCAGAAAAGCAAGAACCCTGAACATGAACCCAAGTCCATCATTACTTCCAGAAATACCAACAAAGGCAGCCACAACTTGGCTACCCACAGAACCTGCAGGCTTTCGAAAATGTGGATCATGTACGATGTGTATCTATGCACACAAGAACACTAAAGAATTCCAGGATTCAAGAGGAATAAAAGTAAAAATTCATGACAATATCAATTGCAGATATAAATTTGTAGTATATGCGTAATATGTGTATGCCAACAAATATATATTGGAAGCACTATCCGAGAATCCAGGGTAAGAAACAGAGAACATATTTCAGCAATCGGAAGTCAGGATCCTACATTACCTTTAGCCTCACATTGGCAACAGAAACATCAATTAGATATGAAAACCAATTTGAGATTTATTGGACTACAGAAGGTAAAACTGGGAAGGAGAGGCGGCAACATTGAGACTTTGCTAAGACAAACGGAAGCCCGCCTTATATGCAAATTGTTCTTATGTAAAGCACTTTGGAGTAAAGGGCTATATAAATTCAATAAAATACAAATACAAATTCAGATCAGTAGAATTCGGTCTTAACCAGGACAATGAACTAGTACATTTCCTGTGAGTTAACAAAACCAGGATTCAATTAAATGTATTTGCATGGTTGACTATAGCATGGTATCAGGCGGCAATTAGCATAATCACTATTATTTTGAGTCAATCATGACCCGGAATTCTTATGTGTGTTCTTTCATAACATATTTACATCAACATATCTCATGGGATGACATCCGATTCTCCAAAGGGCAGAGGTTTCCTAATATTTAAGTTAAATTGATTACCTTTTCTTAGGTCTCCAGATCATTTATCATTATTACACATCATTTTCTATCATATTCATTTTGATTTGTGTTAGGATTCTTCCATCATTCAATGATTTACTTTCATCTTTGAGATTTTGGATGATTTGGAGTTTGAAGAAAAAAGTCCATATTTTTTAAAACCCAGCTCACTTTTTTATTTGTGACCGCATTTTCCAACAGATGATGTCTTATTGACACATTTCTTGTACTGTTTTTTTTAAACAATTTTTATTATTTTATAACAAACACATCAACCATGGTAACATTTTAGGACAAACATAATATCAAAGCATCACATTATACAGTGTCGTTTTCCGTCATCCCCCTCCCTCCCCTCAAACTCGAGCCATCTCAGCCACATCATCTACATGAGCATTTTCAGGAATCTCTGTGTTTGTTGACTCATCTGAGTTTTCTGCATCATGATTGACCTGGTGGGGGCTTGCCATTGAGGTCACCAGCTGCCACCAGGCTATCAGGGGGCCCGTTTCCTCCTCTCCCCCCTTGGTGACTGCTTCAAACCATACCACAGTTTGTGCTTCTGCCCATCTCAAGAGGTCCACCCACCATATCTCCACTCTGGGCCTGTGGGCCGCTTTCCAACACATTGCGATTCTGCGTTCAGCCAAAATATAGGCCAGGTCCTTCATTTCACTGATATGCTTTGAATGACGTGGCCTGGGAAAATTCCCGAGCATGCAAGCCCAAGCAGATCCTACGTTCAGCACCACTCCCCCACCAGCCATTTTCAACTTTATTTCCTCCCAGAATCTGTGCACCTCAGGGCAGGCCCAGAACATGTGCAGTAGTCCTGCCTCCTCCTCCCCGCACCTGGGGCATTTTTGTACAGCCGAGCCTCCAAACCTAGCTATTCTACTTGGAGTCAGGTAAGCTCTATGGGTGACATACAATTGAATCTGCTGGAGTCTCGCATTCCAGGACACCTTTTTACGGTACCTTTGGGCTCTATCCCACTGTCCCTCTGTCATGGGTTCCCCCACCTCCTCCTCCCAGTCATGCCTCAGTTGGAGCAACTCCTTCCCCGCCTTCACTCTCAGGAGCTCATATATCCTAGATATTTCGTGCCCACCCTCCGAGACATCATAAATCGTTTCTAGGGAGGCATCGGATTCTTCCTCTAGCACAGTCTCAGGCCACCTCTCTCTCACCCGTTTCATGAGCCTGTTATAAGTAATAAATTGACCTCTATGCACCCCTGTCTCCTCCTGCAGCCTCTGGAATCCCAGCGCCTCCCCTTCCTGCCATATGTCTCCAAGGGTGGCCAATCCCACTGGTTCCCAGTATCTACGGACCGCTTCAAACAATTGGGAGTCGTCCCCGCATAGCACCGCCAGTGGAGCCTGCTGGGAAAGCGGATCTGGGTCACCCACCGTTCTCCATGTCCTGCGCCAAACTTCCCAGCCCAGCTTCAATAGTCTCCCCATCCTCGCTATTTTAGTTTTATGCAGCCACACTGTCTCCCTCAGAAAGTAAGGAGCTGATTCACCTTGCAAAAGCCTAGCTTCTGCCGAGTCCTCCGCAGACAACCACCTAGCCACATACAACAGCTGTCCCGCTAGGTAATATAGCTCGAAATTCGGTAGGTTTATGCCCCCCTTATCACATATGTTCTGTAGTTTCCACAGGGCCACCCTATTCCTGGAGTTGCCCCAAATGAAGCCCCTGCACATGCTATGAAGTTTCACAAAAAATCGTCTGGGGATCAAGTACAGGACATTCACAAAAAAGTGCAAGAGTCTGGGCAAGACCACCATTTTGAGTAGAGCTGCTCTCCCCATCATGGCTAGGGGTAATCTAGACCAGAACACCATGCTATTCTTAACTCCCTCCATCGCTTTCTCTGTGTTATGTTTGTGCTCTGTCTCTATTTTGTGGTAAACATTTACGCCCAGATATCTGAATGTCACGGTCTGCCAGGGTATCTGCAAGACGGGCAGCCTCTCCAATGGGGTACTCCTATACCTTCCCAGGGGGAACAAACTAGACTTCCCGGGGTTCACCGATATGCCCGAGAGGGTGGTGTAACGACTCATCAACTCCAACACATATTGCAGGTTCTCCTCCGAGTAGTGCAAGTAGAGGAGCACATCATCTGCATACAATAATATCAGGTATGTGCCCCCTGTCGTGCGGATCCCCACCTCCCCGTATTGTTGCCGCAGGCATATTGCCAGCAGCTCTAATTCCAGGATGTATAACATGGGTGACCAGGGGCATCCCTGTCTGGTCCCCCTGCTAACTTGCCATTTATCTGAGATTGTGGTTCCGGTTTTAACTCTCGCCATTGGGGAGCAATGCCATATAGCAATGCCATATAGCATCTGGACCCATCTAATATATCCTGGTCCCATCCCGTATCATTTCAGAGTCGCTTTCAACCACGGCCACCGCACTGAATCAAAGGCTTTAACTACGTCTAACGACACGATAGCCATCTCGCCCGAGTCTTCCTCGGTTTGGCCAATGATATGGTGCAGCCTCCTATGGTTGTCTGTGATGTTTCTGCCGGGGACATAACCCGTTTGGTCTGGGTGTATCAACTTGCCGATTACCCTCTTTAGTCTATTGGCCAGCATTGCCGTGAGTATTTTGCTGTCTTGATTAAGCATGGACAAGGGCCTATAGGATCCGCATTCCACGTCCGGCTTACCTGGTTTCAGGAGCGGGACGATCACTGCCTCTCGGAGGGACGCCGGCAGTTCCCCCAGTTCATAGGCTTCATTAAACATGGCCAGCAACGGCTGGAGTAGCTCCTGCTTATACGTTTTATAAAACTCGCTGGGTAACCCATCTGACCCGGGCGCTTTACATGTGGGCAGGTGTTGGATCACCGCCTCCAGTTCGTCCACGGTGATGGGGGCGTCTAGGTCTACTCGTTCTAGGTCATCTAAGGTGGGCAGCTCTATATCCTCTATCGTATCTAGTATTTCTTGACTCATGTCCTCTCCCTTTAATGTCCATGACACCGACTCCTCACTTGTCACGCTCGAGGTGATCTCAGTCAGCCTCCTGTTCCGGGCAGCCCTGCAGGTCCAGCCACGACCCCGCCTCGTCCGGAGTGTCGAAAAAAAGCACCTTGCTCTTATGTAGCACCTTTAGCCCCGCCGGGTACAGAAGCATATATTTGATGCCCGCTGCACGTAGCCTCCTCTTGACGGCCACGTAACTGTACCTTTGCCTCTGCACCAGCATCGTATAATCCGGGTACGCCGTGATATTGGTGGATGCCCTCTCAATTGTCCTGCCCTTACGGAAATACTCCAGGATCTTCCCCCTGTCTTTGTAATTCAGGATCCTTGCGATTATTGGCCTCGGCGGAGCTCCAGGTCGTGGCTTCCTCATCAAGGCCCGATGTGCACGCTCAACAGTAAACCCCTGTGAGAGTTTTTCTGCTCCTATCCCCTGGAGGATCATGTTCTCTACATAGTCCACTTGGTGCTGAAATCCGTTATGGCCACCAGGACCTGACGGTTATCTCCTTCTGCGGCACCATCTGGGGGGCCGCGCCCGTGCTTTGCGCTGTCGTGGGGGTCCACTGCGTTTTCGCAAAGACCTCCATTGCGGATTGTTTGGATTTGGCTCTCAGTCCCTTCACAGACATCTCGCGATTCCCTTTCGTATCTGGTCCCCACACTGCGATGCTGTTGTGTCGTGCTCAGGTCTTCCAAACGCTAGGGTGCTGGTTACGGCGGGTTGCGTTGTGCCATGGGGCGCGGCAATGTATAAAAATGGGCTGTCTTCTCCCATGTATTCCTGCTGCACACAATAATCCATGAGCCATCAACGTGCTTCGAGGCGCCACACAGAACACAACAGCTGCTCGCCTCCTTTGCATTGGCCTAGTCACATGTAGGTTTTGCCAGACTGGGGTGTGTCCTGGTAATAGTGTGTTACACACTCACATGTCTCAGCCACCAGTTCATGCACATTGCCCTCAGTTTTTTTATTTCTGGAGGTACAGCGTCGCTCCAATCCCCAGCAACCAACAGGATCACTCGTATGGGGATGTGTAGTAGTACTTTCCCAGTGCAGGACCTCCCTGGGCCGTGGGGCCCAAATGTAATGTGGCAGGGGGCCTACCAGCTCCCTGCAAAGCAAAAAACACTATGCCCTGGCCCCGTGCGTATGTATGGGATGCTTTGTTGCACTTTGGAGCGTGATCCATCCAGGGCCATGCTCCGGTGCACTTCAGGGATTCTTAAAGCAGCGGCTTCCCATTGCCGTGCTGAGGCAATCACCGCTTCTACTGTCTGCCTCGGGCCCTGCGTACAGCAGGCGCTGCCCGTCTATTTTGGAACACAAAATCAGGCACACGCACCCGACAAACTCCTCCGATGCAGCGCTGTCCGTGAAGGGGCTCGCTGTCAGCAGCCGGGCGCGGCTGCAAATGTCTTTCCTTTATCCGTGGCCGTCACCCGATACAGTAACTGCATCAGGGGGCCGGCAGTTTCGTTTCGCTGTCGCGTCCTGCTAGGTCCCTTTGTTCTCTGGGGGCGCCGCCATTTTGGTGTTTTCGTCCGCGGCCGCTCCCCAGGATACAATGTGTCCATTCGGCAGTTCTCCAGTCTCCCGTGAGCCGCTTACACGCTCATGCTCTTCCCAGCACCTTCCCACACGCTTATGTGTGTTTTGCTTCCCGATTCAAGCGGAATACATGCGTTTGTTGAACGGATCAGGATGTCGGATCACGGAGCACATGGGGCTCACAGCCTATTCCATGGCTGTCCAAGCCACGCCCGACCCATTTCTTCTACTATTATTCCTTACCACATGTTCTTCTCCATCATTTATCCCGCTCATTCTTACGCCTACAACCTCTAAAACCCATTAATGATCTTCTGTTGAATACATGAAGTCATTATGACATGTATTGACATCTGCTTCGTTATTATTATCCTTTTCTGTACCTTCTCTGCCTTTTTTCTAAAAATCCCCCCCCTCCCATTTTTTAAACCTTCCATTTACCTAAACGTAAAATACAGATCATTACATGTATTCTTCGACATTTACGACCTCTGCAAGTTTGGAAAATTACGTCACCCTCATCGTACTTTGTATTGAATTAAGCCCAAAATACGGCAAAACTAGTTCGAGCAACCGACATCAACAATGGACTTAACGCATTGCCATGGTTACAGAGATAAACAAACATCCCACTGACTCGTGAGACTATTATACAAAATCAGTGTCAGCATATCTTTTGATTGATTCTAATCATCCTTCAAATATTTTGTAAATATGTGTGGCGCTGTCACAGTGTGAAACCTTTCAAATCTGTCACAAACCTCAGAGGAGGGGTAGTGGTTCCTCCGAAAACGTCTTTTAACACAGACGACTCCAAAACTTTAGAATTTGCTAAGGGCGCAAGACCCAGAGGTTAACCTCAACTACAACTACCCAAAAACAGCATCTTTTCAGCTGGATGGGGCTAGGCTTAGAATGCACGCTCGTTTCCCCGTTGACATCCCTTTGCGCTTCCAAAGAGGAGGCAGCAATGAAACTGCGGGTCCCAAAGAACTTGAATTCAAATTCACTTTGTTTGCAGGTGGGAGACCACCAGAGGGTTGGAGAGTTTGCTGGGTTTGGGGTACGGACTAGAGTGCCAAAAAGTGGAGGAGTTTGGCTTGCTCTGGAGTAAATCTCTCTCCTGCTGCACACACCACATAGCTAGGGCCTGGAGTAAAGCTCTCTCCTGCTGCACACACCACATTGCCAGAGCCTGGAGTAAACTGCTCTCCTGCTGCACACATCACATCGCCAGGGCCTGGAGTAAAGCTCTCTCCTGCTTCACACACCACATTGCCAGGTCCTGGAGTAAACCGCTCTCCTGCTGCACACACCACATCGCCAGAGCCTGGAGTAAACCGCTCTCCTGCTGCACACACCACATCACCGGGCCTGGAGTAAAGCTCTCTCCTGCTGCACGCGCCACATCGTCAGAGCCTGGGTAGCTCTGTCCTGCTGCACATGCCACATCGCCAGAGCTTGGAGTAAAGCTCTCTCCTGCTGCACACACCACATCGCCAGAGCCTGGAGTAAACCGCTCTCCTGCTGCACACACCACATCGCCAGGGCCTGGAGTAAAGCTCTCCTGCTGCACACACCACATCGCCAGAGCCTAGAGTAAAGCTCTCTCCTGCTGCAGACACCACATCGCCAGAGCCTAGAGTAAAGCTCTCTCTCCTGCTGCACGCGCCACATCGCCAGAACCTGGAGTAAAGCTCTCTCCAGCTGCACACGCCACATCGAAAGAGCCTCACTCCGGTAGCACACCCACCCCATTCAATTGGTGTTGCAGTGGCTCCTCTATGGGCAAAATGTCAAGACAGCAGCAAAAGCATGGCCACAGCGCGATGGAAGCAATCAATGCCTGGGGTTTTGAAGGGAACACGAGGGACAGACAGGTTGATGAAGTGAAGCTGGGGGCAGGCCTGGTGCTGAGATTCGTGTCAGTGCGATTATAAATAGTAAACAGACCTTCACTGGGTGTGAAAGCCTTGGACATTTAAATCACAGGAAAAGGGGAGGGACGACAAGCTGAACATTCCAGCATGGGCTCAATGAGAAACTTTGCTAACACTGGGGACAGGTAAAGGCGGGTTGATAAAGGGGTGATGGTTACATACTTTATTTAATTAGGAATTAGTGCAGGGTCTTACAACTGGATGCTCACAGCCGTTAAGCATTCTAAAGACAAAATACAGGAACGTCATTGTGTCTGTGTGAATATTTGTTCTCTTCCTGCACACGCGGTGGAAGTGCCTGACTTTATTATTGATAAAGACTTGGACTTTGCCTTTGTAACTGAGACCTGGATAACTGATCATATTCTGATATGAAATACTGATCTTAAAACTGACATCCCTTAACTTGGGGTGTGCCGCAGAGATTTCATTGATTTTGTAAAAGTAGGCTACATGGTATTGGGGGTGGGGTGGCAATTATTTGTCGTACTTCACTGAATATTCATCAAGAAGAAGTGGAAGAAATGGAGGGGGTGGAAGTTTTGATGGTTACCTACAGATGAATTCCTGCACTACATGCAGCTTTATTTTACTGTATTGACCCCCTCACAACATGCCCCATTTTGAAGAACAATTCTCTGCCATGCTTTACTCGTTGCGGAAGCCATCCTCTAAACGTATTATTCCTGGAGATTTTAATCCCTGCTATAATGATCAAGACCGTTTAGCACTAACTATCAATCAACCATTAATGAATTCAAGTTTCATGCAAGTGGCTTTGTCCGCCACACACAAGGACGGCCACATTCTTGACTGGCTCTGGACCACAGGATTGTTGGTTGAGCAGCTTGAGATTGTAGCCTGTCCTTGGTCAGCAGGGGTGTTGCTTCGTCTAGAAAGGATCTGGGGCTACCGTAATGTCGGGACTCGGGGCTAGCGAGCCTTTGGGTTATAGCCCTGGACTGGAGTGCATGGAGCGTACCGGAGTGCATGGAGCAGACTGGAAGGCATGGAACGGATTGGAGCGCATAGAATTGCGCAACTTACATGGAATGGTTTGGAGTGCATGGAACGTTTGAAAGAGCATGTAACCCATCATATCACATCGCCACGCTTACTCTCTTCTTTACACCACCATTCAACTAGAACACAGAGCTACTATGACACCATTCAGTATCGCTGTTCTCATACCAACATCTGCCTCATACTCCCCATCACTCTAACTAAACACTGCTGGTTACACACCCCCCAGCCAGGCGTTCTCCTCAGGCCTAACGCAGCCACAGTCGGTCTGGATAAATCCTGCCAGAACGAACACATACTCTTGATCTCTCAACCACCACACCTACCGCTAAGAAGCAGCTATTACACGAATGCCACACCAGCTGCACACATATCCGGTGCTCACACGCACCTTTGACTCTCTCTACTCTCTTTACTGACTGAACTTCGGTTCCCAAGGGCGTTCAACTTACCAGCGCCTTCAGACGATACCAATGGTACATAAGGCGCTATATAAATGCACAGTAACATAACATAACATATGTGTTGTGTAGATAGTAACAACAGTACTGGTACGAGCAAGAACACAATTGACCCAAGAGAGATCTATGGTAAGGGTACCGGGACTAACAAGAGTCAGGTTTACCTTATAGAGAGCTTTATGGGTAGTACTCGGAAGAGGAGGAGGTGCAGAGGTATGAAGAGCGATCCTCAAAACACTATAGAGCAGTCTAGTGTTTCAGGAGTCCTGATTAGCCAAAGCCAATACAAAATAGAAAAGAAAAAACCAAACGGAGGGAGGGGCCCTCCCTGGAGGAACTGCAAGTGCAGGCGCCGACCTGAGCAGAGAAGCAACAGCGTTGCTAGCTGGAACCCAGACAGGCAGGTGGAGGGGTTCCAAGTCGGTCCAGAGAGGAAGGACCAACCAGTGAGTGTTGAGCTCTTGCGTCCAGTGAAAGTAGCAGCAGAGACGTGTTGCCCAGGGAAGCAACACAGCCTGAAAGGAGCGGAATGCTGCAGAGTCATGGCAGCTCCCATAGAGACGCAGGACACTGCAGAGATCACGGAGAAGCACACAGGAAAGCCAAAGGCCGACCGTAGAGGACCGGCAAACACACTGGAGCTAACTGGGTGACTGAGATGGTTGGTGAGGCAGTTGAGAGGAGCATCATGAATCCTGCTCTTTAACGCAGTACCTGGCAGAGGTGTGAGCTAGGACTGCCAGAGTAAGCAGAAAGAGAAACACAGGTCTGTGACCCACACCCAATAGAGTAGGGCCTTAGAGCAAAACCATACTTGGCAGGATAGTGAACCAAGTCAGGCCACGCCAGAGGAAGTGAGATATATCCCTAGTACTGTGAACTGTATGATCAAGCCTGAGAAGAGCCCAGGAAAGGGAGTCATTCGCCCAGCTTGTGTGAACTGTGCCAAAGTGCCTGAAAAAGGCCTGGTGAAGGGAGTTATTCTTCCAACTTATGTGAACTCTGAGAGACAACGTGGGAAGGGCCTGGGGACGGGAGTCATTCCCCCAGCTTGTGTGAACTGTGACAAAGTGCCTGAAAAAGGCCTGGTGAAGGGAGTCATTCCTCCAATTTATGTGAATTCTGAGAGACAATGTGGGAAGGGCCTGGGGAAGGGAGTCATTTCCCCAGACTTCCTGAACTGTGGTTAAGGGCCTGAGAAGGGCCTGGGGAAAAGAAGGCATTCCCCTTACTACGGTGAAACTACAAGCCAAGCGAGATCAGGGGAAGGAACCCCTACCCCCTGGTGTTGTCTATCGCGATGAAAAAATAAGGAAGGCCCAGGGAAGAGAGTCATTCCCTGGGCACTGTGAAAGTGTTGAGAACCGAATATCTGGAGAAGGAAGGCATTCTCGAGGGACCCAATAATGGAGTGAACTATGGCCAATAAGCAATGATGTTTGAGTTGGAACTTTACCTCTTTTTGAACTGCGAACTTTACAATACCACAAGCTGGAATTTTGTTTTGCATCTTGTAAAGGAAATGAGACCCAGGGAAGGAAGTCATTGTCTCAGGCAAAGTTCCTACCTGCAACTGGAACTATAGACAACTGTCCAGAAGAAGGGAGCCATTCCTCTGGACAATGAAGATCCACTGCCTCTTTAGTATTCGTTACAAGTATGCGGGGCAGAAGTAGATATTTTGACACACAACACTGGACTCATTTCATTTACTTGGGCATTCTGACCGAATCCTCAGTTCCTTAGATGAGGTAGGGAAACCCCTATTAGAATTAGCGAGAGTTAGGTTTCCTCTTTATTTTATTAAAACAAGTTTACACCAACACACAAGCCACCTATGTTTCAGTCTCCTCTTTCTACTCCCTTACACCGCGCATGGGCCAAACTTAGTCAAGCAAGCATGGCTAGAGTGTCCTAGTTGCAAATTCAGGCTCATTTGGATCACTAGCAGCCAAGGAGGTTCCCAGAGACAATGAAAATGCTCGGAACGTGGGCTATATTCACAATGGTAAGCCTGCTTTCCGAGCACTTTCATTAGTGTCAGGCGATTCCCTTCCCTGCTCCCCCTTCCCATTAACACCTGTTTAGATCACTGCACATGTGCTAATGGTTTTCTTTTCTTTCGAAATAATGGAAGACAAATGTACCTTTACATCGCTTTGCTCGCTTTGCTCGGGCCCTTAGCTTGTGCGGTGGGCCATTAACCACCGGGTGAGCCCGGCACCTCGGAGCATATAGCCTCAGTATAATTTACTTGGTCCAAGGCTATCCGGCTTTAGAGCCTTTCACAGTACAGAATCGGCTCTTCTTAATCTTAAAGCCAGTTTGCCAATTTATATTTATCAAGGTCATGTATCCCTGCTTTTATTATTAGAGCTTTCGGCAGCTTTTGACTTTGGGGATTTTAACATTTTATTTGACAGAAATCAATCTGAGGCATTTTTTTTCCAAGGCAGTGGCGGATGGGATTTTATTATTTTTATCTAATAGAGAAGTTAGAGTTTTTAGTGGTGATGAATCTGCTGATCCAGTTGAACTTAGTTGTGGTGTACCCCAGGGCTCTTGCCTCTCCCCTACATGTTAAAATATGTTTATGAAGGCACTTTTTAATATGCTTGATAAAGAAGATGTCTTCTATACAAATTACACTAATGACCCAAACATCATGTTAAGATTGTGCCATGATCAATTGTATTTTTGATCTCGTTCATCGCTGGATGGTGCAAAATGATCTGGGTCTCAAAGAGGCAAAGATGAAATTCCTCTTAGTAGAGACTCAACAAAGATGGGACAAACTGCCAGAGTCCTGCAAGACTTTTTCAATAGCAGGTTGCATAATGAACGTGCTTCCCAGGGGTGTTGCTAGGTCTGGAAAAGATTAGGGGATAAACTAATCCCGGGACTGGCGGGATTCGGGGCTAGCTATAGCCTTTTGGTTGTAGTCCCTGAGCTTTTATCCAGGGCTACAACCAAAAATCCCAGGGCTATAGCCCCCTCAGCCCCTCCCCCCAGCAACGCCTCTCGTACTTCCCAAGGTTAAAACCCTTGGGGTTTATCTTGACTCAACCCTGTCCATGAAAGATCATGTCAACTTTGTGGCATCCTCCACAGCCCGTTATCTTTGATTATTGGGCCGGATTCGGCCTTTCAGCTCAGAGAATAACTGCGCCACTCTTGCTCGCGCAGTTGCTGGAGCCAGGATCGACTACCGCAGGAGTCTTCTGGTTGGCACTTTTAAGCGTAATCTGTCGAAGCTTCAAGGCATCCCAAACAATGCTGTACAAATGGTGACAGACTTAAAGCTGAGAGAACGTGTTACCAACACCAGAAGCTCTTTGCATTGGCTGTCAGGGTTCGGATTAAGTTGAGCTTGCTTATGGTCACGCATAAATGCCTGTTTGGCAGCAGCCCAATTTATCTCAAGCAGAGATTGACTTTTAAACAACAAAGTTGTGGGCTCAGATCCAGTAACAGCAGTCTATGTATTATCTTTACCACGGTACAAACTCAAAAGAGCAGACAAACGCTCCTTTCACTTCCTTGCCACAGACCTTTGGAATCAATTGCCTGCCGACTTACGTTCGGAGGATTTCCTGGATCATTTTAAGAAACCGCTTAAAAGGTTTTATTTCACTTAAGCTGCTGTTTTTACCTTTTTATCTGTTTTTAGCCTTGTCTTGATAATGGGATTTTATCCTTTGTTTAGATTGGCTGTTGTTTTGCACTATGCTGTGTATCGTTTCCCTACATCTGCTCCTCGAATGGTATTGTCGTGTTATATGGTTCTTGTTTTATGCCCTGTGTTTTATCATGTCTGTTCGTTATAGCGCCCGATTACCTGTGGGCCGAAGGCGCTCTATACATGTTTTAATTAAGAGAGGCTGGCACTGGGGAGTAGAGGGGTCATGGGGTGCTGCTGTACTATGAGTGGAGGAAACATGGGACTCATGGTCTACGAGTAGAGAGAACAGAGAATGAGGCACTATGAGGACAAGGGGCAGGGGGACTCTGGCACTATGAAGGGAGGCAGCAAAGGGACTAATGGGCTACCAGTGGAAGGTTTACAGGGATTCATGGACTACAAGTGGAAGAAGCAATGGGGCTTACAGCCTCTATGAGGGGATCACAGGGACTCATGGATTATGACTGGAGGGAGCACTATGAGACTCATGGACTATGAGTGGAGGGAACACGGGGCCTTCTGGACTATGATTGGAAACAGCACAGGAACCAATGGACTACAGGTGGTGGGGGTCACACGTATTAATGGAATAGGAGTCTAGGGAGCACAGAGAACCATGAACTTTGGGTGGAGTGCACACGTGGACTCGTGGGTCATGAGTAAAGGAAGCATAGGGACTCATGTACTGTGCTCAGTGTAAGCCCAGGGGCTCATGGACTATGAGTGGAGGCAGCACAGTGTCTTGGGGACTATGCATGGAGTGAACATGTGGACCCATATACTATTAGTAGTGTGAGCATGTTAGCGCTGGGGTTATGAGTGTAGGCAGCATGGGGCTGATGGCATGTGAGTGGAAGAGGTATGAGATTCATGGATTTTGAGTGGTGGGAGCAGGGGGGGTCATGGACCATGTGCGGACTAAGTACATGCACACATTGTTGACGGAAGAGATATTTATTGGACTTAGTCCTGGCATTAGGCCAGATTAGCTCATTTCGCTACTATTTCCTAATTTGTCAGCGGGGAGCCGTTGCGTGTAGACTAACACGTAGGCGGGTGGTTGCAACCAAATTTGAATAATTTGCACAGCAGAGTGCAAACGTGCAGGACAAAGGGTTGCCTTTTGTCCTGCATATTTTCACTCTGCTGTGTACACGAGTAAATGCAGCCTGCAAAGGTGAAACATCAAAGGCGACTTTTACAATTACAATTCATTCTAAGCGTTGCCTGCCATCAGAGCATGGTAGGAAGCTTTTCATTGTAAACACTTTGTTTGCATAGTAGGCAGTGTAATGAAACACTATGGAGTTTGCTGGCTTTCTACTGGTGCATAAAGATGGCGTGCTCCATAGCCCGTGCATCCGTCCATTTGGACCCATTACATAGCAGTTGCTCATTCCACTTCATGTGTAGAATGAGTCTTGTTTTTGTTTTTTGGCATAAAAAGGCTGCAGATTTATTTTCCACAACAACATAAAAACCGCACTGCATACATTAGTGGAAATAACTCAGAAGATGCGGCGACTGCTCCATGTCCAACAACCTGCTTCCCCCTTTCCTTCCAAAAGTCCAGTATAGGCCCAACTCTCACAACCCTTTGGACCTGAGCCTCGCCCGCCCATGCAGGTGTTCCTGGGCGGGGAGAGTGCCGTTTCCTTGGGGCAAGCCGAGCCCTTGTTGATCCACCCAGACGCCCCTGCCGCTTAGGTTCCCAAGGGGCGCTGGTCTGAGAACAGCGAAGACCCTTCCGGCTTTCTCCTGGCTCATCCGGAGTCTGTCTCTTGTGCTTGGTCACCCAAACACCGCCACGCCACAGGTGGGTTACCGCCCACCGTGGCTCCCCCTCTTTCCCGCTTCCTTTTACAGCTCCAATAGCTTTGTACCTATCTTCCAGTAGAAGAGCTCCCTTCCCCTTGCTGACATATGAACACCATCTTTTTCAAAAATTATTCAGGGGTGTCTAAGTTGATCCAACCATGTCTGATGTTTTGGAGCCTCTGCCCCTGAAGAATTTAGATCTGGCGCAATTCAACTTATTCCCTGATCTTTCAACTGCCGTGTGGTTCTCGGCCCCTCCCCATCCCGGCCTGGGAATGATCTCTGGCCACGCGATCTCTGTCTCTCCCAGCTTGCCTGCTCTGGGGTACGCTTCGGCCCCTTGCCCATTTCCTCCATGCCTTGGCCTGTTCTCCGACCACCTGCTCCTGGGCTTAACCCAGCTGTGTAGGCACCTGCCTCCCCTTCTTTCCAACCACTTCCTTAGTAGGCACAACTCTCCCAATCCTTTGTGCCTGAGACCCGCCTGTCTCTGCAGGCATTTGTGGGCTGAGAGCGCTCCGTTTTGTTCGGGGAAGCGGATCCCTCTCTGCGCCCACCGCTTAGGTTCCCAAGAGGTGCTGGTCCAGCTCTGTCCCTTGCACCCTCTACTTGGGACTCCGCCTTAACTAGGGTGAGCTTGCTCTGGGGAACCCTCCTGCCCCTTTGTTTATTTCTCGCCCTTAATCAAGTTCCTCTCCGTATCTTATTAGGCTAACTCTCCCCCACAACTCTCCCGTTGTTCTGCCTGCCATCGCAGGAGCTACCTTGCTGGGGGAGCACCATCACCTGCCGGATACAGTAGGGTTTTCTTCCTTTGATACCGATAACACCACTTCCGCCCTTACTTCCCCCTTTCATCGTCCTATTACATATTACATTAGGCTATACTCGCAAACCACCAGCCTCTTAGGTCTGCGTGCCCTTGCCGGAGCTCCTGTGCTGGAGGAGCATCGTTTCTGCCGGGGGAAGCTGCCCTTTATGCCTCTCCCTACCAGCCCCGCTGGTTTTCAAAGGGCAGTTCTTCTTTCCCTTTAACATGGGTGGTGCCCAATGTCCCCGCCCTGCTCCTCTGCGGGTTGCCTGCCCTAGCCGGAGTTTCCCGTGCTGAATGAGTGCCATTCCTGACCACAGCTCCCCAGCAGACTACCTGCCCGCAGGCGATCCCAGGCTGGGGGAGTGCCGTTCAAGGGCCGTACCCTTGTAGCTTGTCCGTATACCCTCTATGCATCCCTCTGCCATCTTACTGGCCCTTACGTAGCAGTCTTACCAACCTATACTGTGTCTTGCTCAATCCTTACTTTAAAGAGAATGATACTATCCCATTTTTCTTAACCTCTTTCATAATGCCCGTAATCTCAGGTTGGTACTTATTCACGCTAATTAACCCCCGCAGCCTGCCGACATCTCAACTCCTGTACCCCTGCTCCAAACTCAATAATAATACTTTGGCATTTATATAGCACTACGAACCATCAGGTATCTGAGAGCGGCTTATTATTACCCCCGTGTGTGGTGCTCGTTTATCGAAGGATGAAAGGCTGAGTTTGGCCCTGCCGGGATTCGAACCTGAGCATTAGTAAGCTCTGCACCAATGTCTCTACTCGCTGTGCCACTTCACCGGCTAAATGATCTTCTACTAACGTTTGGTTCTTACCCATTGGTGTTAAGCTGTTCAGTTTAAACCGGCCCCTGCGCCCAATCAATAGCAATACTAACTCATCCCACATTCTCCTTTGCAGATCCGCCAGAGCACTGGGCGATCAACTCCGTTGGTGACGGTGCACTGTACAAATACCTTTAACATTTAACTACATAGAACTCTGGCCTTCCTGAGAGATACCTTATCCAAGGGTTCTGCGTGCTTTACCTCTCCTATACTTCTGTTCAAGGACTGGGAGCGTGCGTACCACACCCACATTTACACCCCGCACAAGCCCCCTGCAGCCCTTACACAATATAAAACTGCATGTCGGGTAAACCCTCATGAGCCTCCACCTCGGTGGCTCTGTACCGACCTGAGCACCTCATGAGCCTCATGAGCCTCATGAGCCTTCCCCCCTTACCTGACTGATATACCCCATACCATGAGCACGCGTCACCTGCACCAATACGGCAGCATATAAAAATTAACCATCCACCTTCGAACCCTTACGACGCACCGCCGTAACTGAATGACTTCCCATGGTCTATGCTAAAATGGGTAATTTATAACGGCCTAATACCCAGGGTTTCTATGAGCGGACCAGGGGCACAAACCTGTGCTGATCCACGTCTCCTTGTTCTACAATCGGCGGGAACCTTGTCGCTGCCATCCCCCGGGAACTATGGAAAACTAACAACCCCCCCTTCACCGCCAGAATGCACACACTATTCGTGATCGTGAATCGTCGTGTGAATTTTTACAGTAAAACCACTTGCTTGCTACGCTGGCGTTGATCCACCTGACCCAGAATTCTGCACCCTTTATACCGCCGCAATTACCATATAAAGGATAACCTTTAAGTGCGGGTTGCCCAATTCGAGACATCCCTTTAGATGTTCGTCCTAACCAATGTGGTCAAACTGTTTGTGCCGTGCGCCCTAAAACCCAGGGCCCCTTTCGTCATGCGCCCTAAAACCCAGGGCCCCTTTCGTCATGCTGCTTACATTAGGAGAAACATACGGGCTCACCCGGCCTCAGTCTGGGATTTTCGAAGGGGGGGTGGCCAACCACCGGTCCAGTGTACTCGTGCATAAAGTGCCATCATCCTCCCTTAAGACCTGACTGGTTAATACTCCCCTTCGACTTAATCAGAGCGCACATACGTATTCTCCCCCCACCACCTTGACCTTCACAGCGGATGTTCCCCTTGCAATGAAGGCCCATCACCAAGCCGAGCTTCCCTAACCACGCCTGGACCCGCCATATTCGCTACCGGCCGACCATCCCAGGCTATGTCTATTTTAATCCCTGCTGCGGGTCCCAACCTGAACCCTGGCCTTCCCCCATCCCTTGTTTACCACAACTACGGCTAGCAACGGAAGCCGCACCATCCGCCCGTAGAGAGGAATAGTTTGCATTCACCCTGGGTACATCTACCAACTTAAACCACACATGCCTGTTCGTATTACCTACCCCGGGCCTGTCCCGTCCAGGGGGCACGATATACCAACCCCTCAAATCTCCAGATATGCCGGAACACAACCGTTTACAAAGGGGAACCCCAAACTGCTCCGAGTACTCACATGTCAGTAGCTACCATCCCAACCGTGTAGGGTGCCCTGAAATGCCCCGAGACTTTCGCTACCCCTTCCTTTCCATGGCCTCCTATGGATGGGGGTGCGCACGACTGTGTGTATTAGGGACCATCCTAGCGAGCCTGCATCTAACCCCCCTCCTGGGCGGTCACATTGTCCAACCCAAATTTCCCCTTCCTGCCACTATCACCAACACATCTCCCATGAAGTTACAGCAAACAGAGCAACAGACCGTACAACTCTCCATAGTTTACTCGACTTATTTACCAAACCGTGTGTACTGCTGCACAAAAGGCAGCTCTCCATTCCTAATTTCTTACCCCTTTCCCACCCATGCTAATCTCATAGCTCTCAACCTACACGCTTTTGATGGGTGTCACCCGCCTTGTAAAGAGCTGACTCACCCGCCAAGCCTCCTGCACGCCCATTCATTTCAATGGGCGTTTCGCCCGCCAAAAACCAAATCGGGTGATTTCACTCGCCTTTGAAACACAAATGGTTGAGAGCCATGGAATCTTCCCAGCCTCATTGGTGAACCGGAGTTGTCCGCGGACTGCCCATTATTGTTTACAACCCTCGATGTGGTCCGGCGCCCCTGTGCCTCTCCGCTCATGTAAATGTGGTGAGTACATCCCCTTTCAACAGACGGGCCCTGATGCACCGCGCCCCACACTGCGCTTTTCACCACTATAAAATGCTTAACACAATATTGGTTTGTACCTTGAACTGATCTTGTATTTTCGCATGTCTGAGAGGAGGCTTGAACCCTGTCTGTTGTTGCTTTTACCCCCATCCTCTACTGGTTGAGCTACTGAGGTCCCCCAACGGCATCCTGCCTTGCATTTGCTGTCCCATCAACAAATTGCAGAAAAAACCAAACGCTGGGCTCGTAACATAGCTCCACACCATTCTTCTCCTCAAATCGGCATAAACTATAGAGCTCCCTGGAACAACCCCATGCATTGTAGTCAGCAGCACTTCCCTTGTACTATTGCTCTGTTCAACGCGCCGGGGTGCATACCCTTACAATGGCAATGCTCAGCATGCAAAGTAGAACCGTAACCCATGACCGTAACCCATGCATCACATTCAAAGGTCCCCCGTAAACATGGTGCGGTGTAGCCGCCTACAGGATTTAAAACCAACTCTCACGATAACTTACCCCCTCATTAAATCTCGCAAATTTCACAGCGCTCCTTGCATTAGAAATTAGAAGTAACCGCGCTCCATCAATTTAGAACTACCAAGTAACAATGCTCCTTAAATTGCAAATTGGGAATTATATGTAACCTCCCTCATTACCCCCTTCCTGTCTGATCGAAAGACCTCCTTGATCCCCAACAGCATTGAACATTCCCCCGTTTTCATCGCGCACCTAGCCCCGCTGAGAACAAAACCAAACTCTGGTTGCCTGTCGCCCGCCTTGTGAGCACTGATGCTCCACTTCCTGCTCCTAAGCGGATCGGCCGGGGATTCCGATCATCGAGTTATAACCTAGTCTCAGTTCCCATCCAGCATTCTATGAGTATGACACGAGAGCCAGCGGTGCTGCAACTTTGGGCTTATCGCCGGCCTTACTAACCTTCCCCCCGCCAGGGCCCCAGCAGGCTCCGAAATTTCGTTTTGAGGCGGGGCCCTGATGGGGCCCACTAATCTCCCCTGGCAGCCCCGGCCACTACACGAAAAGGCATTTTTTTCTACAGCCTGAAGCTCTCGCTCGTGTGCGAGAGCGTCAGGCTTCAGAAAAAAATGCCTTTCAGCAGCCATAACGGTGGCACCGCACCTACGAGGCATCCCTTTATGGGGAAAACGTGAGGCCGCTGGAAGCAGAGGCCTTGCTTTCTAAATACTGAAGCTCCCGCAGATTCGCGGGAGTTTCAGTCTTTAGGAAGAAGGCCTCTGCTTCCAGTGGCCTCAACCTTTCAGCCTTGATGGTGACGCTGCCCTTCCCCAGCTGGCGAGGGGCAGCACCACCATTAAGGCTGAATAGGCGAGGCGCTGTCCCCTGCCAGGCAAGCCTATAGAATGTAAATGCAGAGATCAGCACCCTCTCCCCCATAGGGGAGAGGGTGCTAATCTCTACAAAAGGCTGCCTGGCAGGGGTGCCAGTAGCCCATTGAACCGGGGCTCGTCAAGGGGGCGTGGCCTAACGGGCCATCAAGGCCCCCGTTGTTAGGCCACGCCCCCTCGATGAGCCCCGGCTCGATTTGTAGTGCCACTTAAGGCACTGCCCCCCGCACACACGGCAACCGTAAGCACCTATGCACAAAGTACCATACCATCTTCCATTAAACCTACTGCCCTCCCTGCCCCCAAACGTGAGCAGATTGAGAAAGGTTCCGGTGCTGCCATGACATTTAGCCTTATTAACGTTAGGTGCCCGCCGCCGGTCCTCAAGTGATAACCGCTGCCACGCTGCAAATGTTCCCCCTTAATTCGTAAGCGCACGAACCACTTCAACATAGAACTGTGGCAACCAACACTGATATTTCTTTACAAGCTCGACCTCACCACTGGATCGTGTATTAGTTCCTGTACAAGCCCTCACTTTATCCTAATCCCGGCATACCCGCGTCCCCCTTGCCTTTCAGCAGGGCCCCACTTTGCTCTCTATTTGACCAGCTCCTTACCCGACGCTCCTTCATTGCCGCAACGCCGTTCCTCCTTCGCTGGAACCCGCCAACACCAGAACCTTTCTCAATCTGTAACGGACCACAGCAACACTTCCCCATGAACGAGCGGCAACACGAACAGGTCCCATTGAAAACGAAATCCTCTTCTTGGCAACTGCGGGCGGGCAGGCGTCCTTCTACAAAGGCTGGTTACTGCCTGCAGTAAGGAGCCCGCCCGTTATAAAGGGGTAGCCGCGCCCCTTTTCTTTGTAGCCCTTCGCGGGCTTTCCCTTTTGGCTTACTGCACAAAAACCCAGACTCATTTAAAAGTGGAAAAGGTCACTTTAATGTGACAGGCCAAAGCTTACAATTAAACGCTTACCTGGCTCCATGGCCTTACAGACTGAAGAAATATTTTAAACAACCAATTAAATAATTAAACATTTTCATTTCCCCCCAACAATTAAATAATTAAACATAGCCACTTCCTTCCTAACTATCCCCGTGGACCCTACCGTCTCCTTACCCCTTTTCCAGGCGTCCCGCTTTCTCCCCGGGCCCATGCCCCTCCAGGCTCAATACCTGTTCCCCCGGGGTGGCCCGCTTGTGCAAACAGCACCACTCCATCCTTTCCCGTGCATTTCCCCCATTGTGCTTCCCTCCTCCCACATCTAAAGGGGCTATGCCCCCGGAGCCCAGAACCACTTCAATACCCCTCAGAGTCCCATCTACACCAATCTCCCCCTTCCTATGACCTGCAGCCAGTCTGACCTGCCACATCAGCAACAGCCCCCCTTCTTCTGCTGCGCTTTCTGCCGGCACCTCCCCCTCATCCAAGTGGGGGAGGGAGGAGGACACCGCCCGGGTTATCGGGGTGCCTCCTCCATTTTCTTTTCTTCTGTCGTTGTCACTGTCATATTCATCCCTAGCATTTGTGCTGGTTTAAATGCTGGGGAATTTGATGGCGGAGAGAAAAGGAGGCGGCGGAAACGCAATCTGCGTTCCACCCCTCCACTCGGCCATACAAATTAATGGGACGTGACGTAGCAACCATGCAGGCTTTAACGCATCTTTATTATGTTATGCCCGCACAAACATGAGCCCCCGAGTATTCCTGAAGTGCCAGAGCATCACGTTTCAGAGCCCCAACATACGCAGGGTATGCATGATCGGGGCTCTGAAATGTGACTTCTTGGTTTCAGCATCAAATTGGCCGAGTGCAGAGGGGCTGTGCCAGGTACTGTGCTGAACGACGGGTATGTTTAAAACTGTGCCTGTGGGACAGTGTGTATGAGCCCAAGGGTGAGAGGTGTGATTGGGTGTGAGGGGCGGAGGGGGGAGGTGCGGGTGTCTGCAAGCGTGTGCGAGCTGGCGGGGAAGAGGGGTCGGTGAGTGTGTGCATGAGAGCTGTGCATGTGTAAAAGCTGTGTGCACGGTGTCTCTATGTGCTTGTGCTTATGTGGAGGTGCACGGGGTGGGATGGAGGAGGGGTACCTGGGGCTCTCTATCCTGGCTCTTTATCTTGTGGACAGTGTTGATCTGTCAGTGGGGTTCTGGGATACCAAGGTTTAGCATCATTACTCCAATTTCTCTGGTTGAAAGTGTAGTCATGGTTTGGGTTGCTTCTTGATCTGTGGTGTCTTGCCACAGTAGAGTTGGTTTCACAGGGTCAGCGCTGTGATGGGTCCTGGAGCAAGGCTATATTAAAGTGGCATTGATGTTGGTACCAAATGTACCAGCGTCATGACACCATTATTTACTATAGGCTCCCACCAGGAAAAACAACCTCTACCTGTCGCTGGTAAGATCCCCTCAGAAAATGAGTTCCATCTAACCTCCAGCAAAACCAAACATGACAAAATTCCTGCCTGAAAGGGAGCGGTTCCATCTAGGATTAAACACAATCTTCTCGCCTCGATGCCCCTGGGCTGTCTGTGCGCTCTACAAATATGAATAAATAAATAAATAGATCTTGATTAACACTAATATAAACAAACCAGGAGAGATTTATGAACGGCAAGGCATGTTTGCCAAGAACTTTGCAATGATAGCACAGCGGTATCGCTCACTTGTTTGACCTGCTGTGTTGCGCTCCTGTTTTCACACACAGCTACATATAAACTCACGGCAGGGAGCCGCATGCACGCCAAGCAGGAAGCGCGCAGGCTGCAGCAGAGTTTAGTCTTGGATTTTAGCAGTCATTTAAGCAGCACACTGCAACCGACTACACAGTAGTAGCAGCATGAAAATGGCTGCTTTGATGTCACACGTCTAAACCCCACAAACAATGCTAATCTGGCGGGCCACCTCGCAGGCTGCACCGACAATCGTTCTGATACAACAGCACCCCTAATTACAGTCACCTTTGTTAATATCCGACCCCCTTGAAAATCAAACTCCCATGAGCTCCATATTTTACAACTTTCAAGTCTTATTCTACGTAATCAAATTATTGCATAACTACCTTCATAATGCTGGCCCGTAGCTCCCCCAAAATCTTACTGCTCTAGACCTACTTGTCCCCGTATCCTCTGGGGAAAAAGATGGGTCTAACCTCTCTCCCTGGCTGTTCAACCAATACCTGAAACTTCTTGCCCACCGCATTGCCACTCTCTGCCCCAACTTTCATTACTATGCGGATGACACTCAACTCATTTTCAGGCTCCCTTCCGCCACCTTCTCTCATCTCTGACTGTCCGCTATCCAGGAGTGGTGTGCCGCCAATGACATATGCCTTATTGCCAGTAAGACCAAGATTCTCCTCATCGGCACACCTACTCACTCCTTTCCTGTCACTCTCTGGCCGGCCTCTCTTGGCCCTGTTCCTGCTCCCACCTGTGAGGCTAAAAACATCAGAGTCATCTTCGACTCCACACTTTCCTTCTCTCCTCACATCTTTGACGTCTCTAAGAAGTCACACTACCAGCTGCACCTCCTCAGAGGTATTCTTCCTTTCATCTCCTTCCCCCAAAAACTCACTGTCTTCAGAGCTCCGGTTCTCTCTAGGCTGGACTACTGCAACAGCCTCTTCTAAATCTTCCTGCCTCTACTCTCGGCCCTCTGCAACTCATCCAAAACAGGACTGAGAGACTTGTCCTTGGCCTCAAGCACAGGGATTGTATCTCTCCAGGACTGAAATCTCTGTACTGGCTCCCAGTGATGGTGAGGATTAAGTTGAAAACCCTCTGCATTGTCCACAAGGCCTTCTGGGACCTGGGACCTAAATAACTTCAACTCTCTCTTCCTAAACATCTTCCTTCTCGAGCTCTCTGCTCATCCGCCTCCAACTCCCTCAGGGTCAGTCGCTTCTCCAAGCAGAGAGTTGGTGGTAGATCTCTTTCCTCTGCTCGGGCCTCCCTCTGGAACAGCCTCCCTGCCTCTCTGAAACTTGAGGAGAACCATCTCTGGTTCCGGAAGCACCTCAAGACCTTCCTCTTTGCTTCTGCTTTCTCTCCTCCTCTCCCCTGCTGATCTTCTAGCTGATTCTGAAATTGCGCTGGTTACCCGGCTACCCTCTGATCTCGGGCCCGGTCCCCTCCACGCCAGTTGCACCCTGCACTGTCCCTCTGGGAACCCTTGCACTCAGGGTCTGTTTCTGTAGCCCTACAGCCCCTACTAGCACTTGACACCGGATGTCTGCACATACCCTTGCACTTGCCACCAACTAGCTGCACTTTTTTGTCTTCATTTATTTCAATGTTATCCTATGTACTGCACTGCCCCCTCCCCTTCCCCCCCCGCACTTTTCCCCTTCCCACCTCCCCAGCACTTGCACAATCTCAATGTCACCTGACCAAGTAGGATCGTTGTCTCTGTCCTCCCTCGGTTTCCCCTCCCTTGCCTCGTCGTGCCTTGAAACACTTGTATATAGGAGCGTTATAAATGCCATATCATATCATTGTTTTCCACGTTGGAGCATTCGCCATTCGCTTTTGTTGCATGAGCCAACCGAGTACTACACATGGAGGACCTTGTTTTTAATACTTTTTTAGACTTTTATTTTACAGGATGTCAACATGGAGAGCCTGGAGGTCAACAGTGACACTGAGGCAGGTAAATCAGACGCATGCGCTAGTTCAGCTCTACATGCCCATTAGGAATATGTCAAGCGTGTACCACATCATGCAATCATCATCACTACAAACACTGCTTGTGCAAAACACCACCTTCACCGTACTCTAGCAGGCCCACTGTCACCACTACACAGTTCAACAACATCGCACAGACACAATCACAAAACAATCCCAACCGTGTATACTGCAACGGTCATGAGCTTTTTTGATTTTTGCTATGCATGACGATTGTGGTTTCCTAACCCAGAAAAGTGTGCTCTTTTAAACAGTTCACTTTCCAACACGCCTTTCTGAAAAGTATAGTGAACACATGTGAACTGTGGTGGGCCTTCTCTAATGACACGCCAGTAGATGGAATATGACTTGACCACATGAAAGATACAGAGTAACATGTGCTTCTTAAAACATCCTCTGGAATAAAATTAATTCCAACAGCCATGGGCTGCCTTTAAAGTACCGCCACCAATTTTCAAACTACATTTACCTACATATGCTCATAGGTATGGTGGCAGTGCTTTGATTAAATATAAAGCTATATCTAGTTAGACATAGTAGCATTTGAGGAAATACAGTTAAATTGCCAACTTTAACTGTAAATTGCCAACCTGTAACCTATCCATTTGGTTTAAATTGTGGCCTGCAGCTGCAGAGCCATTTGTGCATTTGGACTGACCTTGGGAGTTTCACCCACAACGGATGGTCGGGCCTGCTCATAACATCCATTATCCTCTGCTGGGGAGTCCCGACAGGATTCCCTGGAGGACAGGGCAAACCTCGACAGACAGACACACACATACACACACACACACTTTGTCTTCCAGGTATATCTGAACCCAAAATTGCTTGGGCCAAAGGAAAGCCTCAGAAACAAACCCCTTGCCCATATATTTCTAAAATAAACAAGGACTCCTTGCCACAAACCACACACACACACAAACACACAGGCCCTCCTACTGCCAACAGTAAAACATCCCCCGAAACACTGAGAAACCAGGAGGTGTCTCACCCGCTAGTCCCCGTGGATCTCTCTCTCAGGTGGCCAGGGCCTTTGGATTGAACTCTGGGTGTGGATCAGTGCAGGTGGATCAACTGGATGAGGGGTCCTTCGGGGAGTGGTAGTGGGACACTGGATGGTGAGACGCAGTATCACTCTGTTCCGTGTAACACTTTTACCCCATTCTGCCCAATAGGATATTTAGAAACTCACCCCCCCCCCCCTCCAACCCCTTTTTCCTGCATGAACACTTTTTCACAGACAGCCCGCTCTGGGAGAAAACAGACTCACAAACGAGCCGTGAACCTGACATGTCCCAATACTATGGTCAGGCGAGGTCAGCCAATGATCGACAATCACTCACACCTGACTTCCATTCCATGGCCCGTCCCGGGTTTGTTTTTTAAAAATCTGGTCACCCTAGGTTAGAGCAGATGGGGGTTTGAAGGGGTTGGGACCAAAGCGAGGAATGCTTTTGAACTAAGATAAAAAAATTGATTGATAAAATGTGTTAATGAAAAGAAGGGATGAGCCCAGCCACTAACTGCCTGTTGTGAAGGGAGGCATTGCACTGTGGCCATAAGGTGGTCATTTTGTTCAATGAATGACATGCATGCCATCCAGGAACGCATGCGTTTGAAAATATTGTAAAAAGACCTGCAGATCAGGTGGTCCATGGGGGCTCTGCCCTGCAAATGTCAGCAAATATTTCTAAAGGACACAAGAATTTTCTTTTTAATATCCTACAACGGACATGTGGAGAGCACAGGTAGACACTGCCTGTTTGAGTTATTCACTGTTCCCAAACACTCCTATCTTACAGCACAGTAGTCATGCAGGATATGTTTTTAAAGTATGACCATTTCCGAGGACCAGTGTAGACACGTTTGTAGCTTTCTTTTTTGCAGATGCGGTATGCAACTCAGCAATCACAACCTGCCAGGCCCAGGACCAAGAATACACGTGCTGCACCTGACACCACAGTCTTAAGAGTTACAGTTAAGAATGCTTGCTGAAAGCTTCCTCACGTGAAAAAGACTCGAAAGCCTCTCATGGCATGCTTGGTCTCCATACTTTTAGCTATGCCGTGCCAGTCTTTCAGTGCTGCGATTTGTTAACCACGGGCATGGTGCATCCTAGTACCATGCCGTGGTACTAGGATTGCCAATTGACTCAGCCGTGCCTCATTTGCCTTTCGGAGCAATGACCCCTCTATACCTGAGAGCATTGCTGGAATAATTAAATATTCCATCATTATCCATTTTTAATGTTCTATTGCACAGGGAAATAAAGTGAGGTCTCCTGCTCAGAAAGAATGCTCTAGTCTCTTATTGGTTTTGTTTTTCTGGCAGAATATACCTTCTGTTTTGACTCCCTCCACCCCCAACTGTGAAGAGCTGCCATGTCCACTTGCGAGGTGATTGGCAACTGCAATATCTCTGGGGGCAAGCAGGGAGTTTTGCTAACAATCAATTTCATGGTAATCCAAAGTGAAGGCCCTCATCTGAGATATGTATATACATAATAGCAGACACCGCCAGAGGATGAAACGTGAAATCTATGGTGCCTGGGACCTGCAAGTGCACAATTCATTGCCCAATTACCACCAAACAAGCACTTCTTTATGAGCCGTTATTGATGTCAACGAAAGTCTAGAGAGATGACTCTGTGGTCACTCAGTTGATGCTGCATTTGCCCCCAGTTCATGAGGCGCACACACAAGGGACGAAACTTGCTTTCCAATTGCAAGTACAGCAGATAGGCATTCAACATTACATCCACTGCTGCTACAGAGAACGATGGGTGCCCTAATGCCTATGTGTTTGAAAGGACAACTCTGCCCCACTCTCCTTCACCCTCACAGTGGGCCTGTGGCCAGGGCAAGTGCATGAAGCCGTGGGAGCTTCCACCTCCTTGAATGGTAAGGACCTAGGGCCAAGCAACACGGGTTCAATACCCGTCCCAGATTTAGAGGCTGCAATCTGGCATGAAGCGTGTTATAAATAACCAATTCAATGTTATAACTATGTTGCACTGCACTCACTTTCAAAATCATGAAATCATTGCAATTTAAATAGCCTTTATTGCCTTGTACTTAAAATTAATAACTAGACAATGTACACAACAGTATTTTAAGCAGGAATTAATATTCTATGAAATGATATTTTATTTAGATCGCGCTTGTACACAAGTGTTTCAGAGCGAGAAAGTTTTTATGCGTTGTCTAAATGAAGGGCACTCTTCTAGATAATGCTGCCGCAAAAGCATCTATTGCTGCTGCGTGATCTATTATTTCGCAATTGTGTCTCGATTGAAAGTGTAGCATCAGCCAATAGATCTCTTCCGTTGGTGAACACAGCACTCAGAACCAAATGCTCCAGCAGAAGAATGGAAGATGGGGTGAAATATATATAGAGTGATTGATTATTTATATAGCACATGTTTTTATAGCGCTTCAAGGCAGGGAGGGAACAAGGGAAAATACAGTGACATTCTTACAAGTCCTTGATACATTTAGAATGTGAAAAATTAGCTATCGTAATCAGCCTGGCGACATTTCAGATAGTGCAATTGCTGTAGAAAATGATGAGGAGGGGAGGGAGGGAGAATGAGACAGCAAGCGGCTACATCGCTATGTCTGATGACAACTGAGGCAGTGCCGGAATTTAACAGGGGTGGGGGGGGGGGTGTTGGAGTAAAGGAAGAAGGAGAAGTACAGAACAAGCGACTATCATACTAGGTATGATGACATTTCAGATAGTGCTGGAGGGGGCGAGGTAGGGGAGAACAATGGTGGGGAGGCAAGCAGCTAGCAGACAGGTCAGGCAACATATCTGAAATAGCGTAAGTGGCAAGGATCCAGTGAGGTGAGGGGGGAGAGGGTGGGACAGCAAGAAGAGGGAAATTCAAGACAGCTGACATCACAAACCAACGGGGGACCAGGGGAGTTTGGTGGGGGGTACAAGGACATCACTGGGGACAAGAGGGGTGGGTGGAGAAACAAGAGGGGAAGAATGAATACAGATGTAGGAGTCAGAAATACCACAATGTTGCAAGAGAACAGTAATATGATATGATATGGCATTTAGAACACGCCTAGACACACGTGTTTCAAGGCGCGACGAGGCAAGGGAAGGGAACAGGGGGAAGACAGACAAGGATCCTACTAGGCCAGTGACATTGAGATCGCACAAGTGCAGGGAAGGGGGGGAAGGGGAAAAGTGCGAGGGGGTAGGGGACGGAAAGTGCAGTACATAGGATAGACAGTAAATAATAGAACAATAAACTATGAATAAGAGGTGCTGCCAGCTGTTGCAGGTGCAAAGTGAAATGCAAAGCCTGGATACAAGATGAGGACGGTCACAGCATGTATCATGGACACCATGAGTACAGATGACGTGGAAGTCCACCATGAAAGTTGAAGAGGTTGAAGCACAATGAGTCCATAAGTCCATAGGAGTAAACAATACCAGTATCAGCAACAAGACGCTGGCAGTGAACAAAATGCATCAAAAACAGCTCCTATAGAAGGGAGGGCACACAACAGCATCACAGGCAACAGGGTGGGAGAGGGGGCATCAGGAAACATCACGGGGCAACAGAGGGGGTGGGTGGACATCAGGCAACATCACGGGGCAACAGAGGGCATGGGGGGACAGCAAGAAACATCACGGAGCAACGGAGGGGTTTGGGGGGCGTCAGGAAACATCACGGGGCAATGGAGGGGTGAGGGGACAGTAAGATACATCACGGGGCAATGGAGGGGGTGACGGGACAGCAGGAAACATCACAGGGCAACGGAGGGCATGGGGGACAGCAGGAAACATCACAGAGCAACGGAGGGGGTGGGAGGGTGTCGGGAAACATCACAGGGCAATGGAGGGGTTGAGGGGACAGCAGGTGGTGGTGAAAAAGGAGGCGGTCCCCAGCTACATTAAGATTAGGTCCAAGGAGTTCCTTGAAGCTACTACAAAGCACTGTTGAGGAAGGCCAGTGCAGTAGTAATGTACAATGTACAAGGCATGTGATTTCAATACCTACAGTAGCAAGAAAGAAAGGCTTTTCAATACACGTCAGAAGCTTTGGCTTTTGTCATTTATTGTTGCTACAATAATTGTTTTCTACCTTTAGACATGCATTTTGTTCATAGTAAGGAAAAAACACACACCCACAAAGGAAGTAATCCCCTCAGCCTTCAAATGTCCAATGTTTCCAACTCCACGCCCTTTGCTAAAACCTAAAGGGCAGCAACAAACATAATGGGTAACAAAGTTGCTTTTTTCTCTACTTATTCAAATCTTCTTTGCCTCCCAGTAAAGAGTATAGTTTGGCAAGGCGAGTCCATGTCACCTGTGCACGTGTTACCAGTCCTGCGCTTTTGTGCAACAGATCAATGTATTCTCGGAGTGTAAATCCTGAACTGGATTAACAGAACAGAAAACAATGATTTTCAAAAGAAACCCCAGTGGTGTTCATATGACATGGAGCCACTCATCTGATTGCCCTAAAACATCTCATAAACAAGTAAATTAGCCTAATCAACCTTCTAAAAGACCACAAATGAATGCCAATTCCTACATCCATACTCATGGTACGTCTTCCTTTGACCATTTACTTTGGTCATCCACTCCGGGTTATCTCTGGCCCTTTTGATTAAGCACGCAAATACCAAAAGCCCTTTCAGTTCACTATAAACGCCCAACACTCCATTCTGGCATGCCAGTGCTGTGCAGACGTTATTACACTGTTTAAGCACGAGCAGTTTCACAAAAGGATGCCAATTTGGGAGGTTAGAGCCTTCTTAGGAAACCTCTGCACAGAGTATTAAGCCATAGGCTGCTGCATGTGAGGTAGACGGATATGGGCAGGGTAGAGGTTTGTCCCATACCTCTGTCCCTGTAGCAATCAACAATGTGAAATGAGATTCCATGCTCTCCCAGGAGGGAGATTAACAGGCTGGCTGCTGCACCCCTTGCTACCAACTGTGCCCAGGGCGGTCCCTGGTTTGCCCACCCCTAGAAACGAGCTGTTACCTAGGCGCGTGATAGTAGTGCCTGGTAATTGCCTATTTAATATCTATACTCAAGCCAAAGCTATTGCTTATTTTAGCAGGACCTCAGTACAAGGATCTGATATAAATGAAGTGGCTGAAAGCATACTTGTTTAAGACATTTATATGACAATAGTAGATCATGTACAGCTGCCATTAAGCTACTATCAGCAAACTGATTAGAAATAACACTGGCAGGAAGGCTGTCAACAGTGGCCCAGGGCGTCCGTCAATGGGACCACCCTTAGCAGGGGCCTTGCACAGCAATGTTCATGCGGCGCTCCGTTCCTCACGGGGGTGGGAGTCACATCATGAACCCTAGCATGCAGCGGTGAACGAGGCGCCCCTCCTGGCTCCGGCACACTTCGGAATAAGCAGGTTCAATCAGGTATTTTCTTCTTTCATTGGATTTGTCACTGAGAGGAGAGAGCCAGATCGATCCATCATCATGAGGTTCAGGCAGACAAAGTAATGGTGCTCCGCTCACCCCACGGCCATTGTTCTTTTGGGTCTATTGTTAGAAGGGCCCGCCGCGCAATAGCACGCGCCGGGGTATCCCTCACTTTTTTATCTTCTCCCCCCCTGCAGGGGATTAGAGTTTGAAGTTACTGGTAGTTCAAAGAGATCCCGGGAGGATGTGATTGGGCTAGGAAGGGCAGGGGTTGGGTGGGAATGGTCATAGGGATTAGAATGGCAATGGGAAGTCAGTGGGTGGGTATATAACCATACACCACCCACACGTTGTGTGTCCCTCCTCACATGCCATCTTCCTTCTAACTGGACTCGAATTCAATAGGTTCAGCCCATAGGTGGGGATTAGGGGATACCCAAGAGCCCCAACAAAAAGAAATATGTACAAATGCTGCAGGTAGCGTATACAGTCGAAAATAAGATGGGGAGACAATCCCCCACTGCTCAACATAGAAATGTCAAAGAGTTATTTCTAGGGGCAGTCATCTCTAGTTGTGTGGTTAGTAAGAAGAACGTTCTTTGCGTCCCAGTTGCAAGCATTGAACACACAAATGCAAATGCCGCCCCCCCGTTTTAATAAGGCTCTCCTGGTATCTGAATTGACTAATATCTAAGCACTCTAAAGGGTAACCAGAGTGCAATGAAACCTGGGGCAAAAGGGAGTACAATGATTCGCCCAGGATCACACACTGCGCCAAGTGCGAAAACCGGGCCTAGAATCTGAGCACATCCATTAACTGCTTAATATGGTGTAAGCAAGTTTAGTCAGGTTATTTAATTATTTTTTTTAATGCTTTCGGCTAATAAATTAAGACTTTTGCATACAGTACAATGTAATATGTAAATTAAAAACAACAAACTATACTATGCATTTAATATCAACAATGCCAAGGGAAAAAGAAAAAGAGGAAAATCATCATACATTACATGCAAGGCTAAAAAATACATATCCAAACATCAATATCTAAAATCTTCAATCAATTAATTTACTGTGATTTTATAGCCGTCGTTTAATCCTAAAATAATAAAAATACATAAAAGTTTCCATACACACTCCTGACAGTATGTCGGTCTTTGACTATGATGTATGTCTGCGTCTATCCTGTTCATAAAAGGCAAGACATGCTTTAACTAGTTATAGAATTTAATTCGATTCGAGTGCTCTTAGTTAATGAATACATTGAATGGTCTCCCGAATGTGCATTGCTGCAGCAGTAATCACAAGGGAGTCAGCAGCTACAATCCTAAACCAAAACTGATCTGTTGCAATACTGCCTGGCTGAGTGCAAAAACTTTCATATCCTTTAAAATAAAGGTTTGTGAGCTTTTCACATGCAGTCAATATATGCCTACTAGATTCTACAGAGTTTGCGCACAGGCAACAGTCTTTTTTCGCAGGGAACGTTCTGCCAAGCACCAATATACTCCATGACCGCCAGAATATTTAAGCGCAGATACATGATACAATGCCTCAAAGCACTAGTTTAGGCTTTGATCAGGTAACTGCAAGGCTTGAGATATAGAAAACGTTGCTTTACATACTCTTTGTGGCATCGCATGTTCTCAAGTGTCTCAATAGTTCTTACTCTGTCCCATTCATGTGTTTTATACTTTAATTTATACAGATAATAACCAATATCAACGGCCCCTGCCAGAGGTAATCCAATATTCTCCATATGATCCTGAACTAGTGCAGCCAGTTGAAGGTGTGCCGTGTTATCCCTCCGGTACTGGGCATCTGCTTTACGTATTAAGACTATATCTGGTGCGTCCATTGTGGTGCTGGCTCTATCAATCTTTATGAGTAATTTACTACACGTCAGTTTTCTGGAAGTAAATAAGGATATGATACCACGTTCCATTCTCACAGCAGCCACTGGAACTGCCGACGAGAGACCCAAAACTGACCAGAGTATTTTCCCTTCCAACCGGCCTAGCCAGCCCAGATGCTTTTCTGGAATTGTTTCCATGCCATATAAAATGCATGGGACTATTGCTTTAGTATATACTTCAGTAAGTCCTTCTATTGAGTTTCCACTCACTCTTTTGATAAAGCCCCTCAGTATTGATATTGATATTTTATTCTATCGCGCTTTGTCTTTGTGTAATTGATATTTAATGGGTTGCCTTGCACAAATTGAGCCAACCTGTCAATGGCTCTTAGCAATCCTAAAGGTGTCAGGTCAAGTAAAACTATCATTGGCATTCATGATCCACGGCACCTCAACCCCACCGATCTCAGGCAGTAAAGTGTGTATCAAACCAAGGTTCTCCCCCATGTCAGCCACACAAAGGTTGAATCAAACCCCTATATGTGGGCATGGGGGAGGTGATATCACCCTCGTGCGAAAGTCAAACAGTGACTGTTGTGTCAGTGTAAAAGGCCTTTATAAAGTATAATACATGTTTGTCAACGCCCCATCTTTCCAGTTTGGACCATAAGATGTGTCGATCAACACAGTCAAATGCTATCGTGTAATCAACAAAACAAAAGTAAAGGTCTCCAACAGAACCATTTAACACATCAGGTGTTCAAAGTACCGGTATCGTGGAATAATCCTTCCTGAATCCTGGCTGGAAGGGTTTAAGCATCTGTTTGTCAATAGTCCACTTATTCAGCAATTTTAGTTATATTGTCGCAAAAATGTTGCTGTTGCGTCTAGCATAGCTAGTAACCTGTATTTGTTAGGATCTGTACGGGAACCACTTATGTATCGGGACCAGTATGGAGTTTATGCCAGCTAAGGGGAAGGATACCAGAGGTGTATATTCTGGTGTATAGTTCGTAAAATATTCTAACCCAGGACTGGGGATTGGACTTCAATACAACATTAGCCAAGCCGTCAGGTCCAGGGGCCCTGGACGTTTTAGCCTTGCCAAGATTTCCAGTATATCAGTAAGTTTGATAATCAAAACCCGTCCACCCGTGCATCTAAAAGAAAATTCTTGTTTCACATTATAGTGGCCCAATATAGTCCACTTACATATACCTTCCAATCTTTTTCTGCAATGGCACACATTTCCTTTGGAGCCATTGCCGCCAAATAAGTTCGTTAGAGATCTATATTTCTGAGAATCGTACGTACAAATCAGTCTGTGTACCGTTTTCCAGTTAGCTGATTCTAGACTGGATTTATGGCTATGTAACCAATTCTTGTATTTGGTACACAAGGTCACAATCTCCATTTTCTTTCCTTGATAATTAAAAGTCTTGCTAATCTTAATGGCCTCTGCTTTCTTATGAAGCTGACGCTTTTCAATTTGGATTCTATAATCAAAAATGGAGGGATTATCCCTGCCTTGTATTGTTAATTTTATCTGCCATATAAAGCATGGGCTTTCTGATCCTGCTTATTAGTGTAAAGAATTCAACCAAATCTCCTTTACAATGCTGAAGTACTTCTTCCGCAGGACAAGCTATGTGTGTGTTGTATTCATTAGCCCTTTTCAAATGAGCCTCTTTCCATTCAATTCTTCTGCACTGAGCATTAACTGCCGCTTTACCTAGTTCTGACTTTCTGGTATTCTGTTTTTACACTTGCAACGTAACATTCAGCACTGCATGGTCACTGAGTGAGGACAATTCAACTTCATACTTCATTTTTTTACAATGGAGCATATCTGTTACAAAAATACAATCCAGGCATAAGGCACCTGCACAACAACTCTGTCACCCATTTCAACAGTAAATCGGTTTGGGTTCCATCTGGGGTTTCGTATAAGTCGAGTATCAAGGTGCTGGAGTTCCTGTGGGAGATTTTTCAATTTCAACTGGTAGTCCATTCGCAGAATCCACACCTGTACTATTATAAGCCACTGCCTCGCAGCCATGTCGCAGGCCAATACATAGAGCATCCTCGGGTCTCCCCATCTAGATTCTAGTTGCTGGTTGTACAAATGTTCGTTTCGTCTAATCTATTTAAAAAGGGGATATAGCTGGTAAGCTCCATTTCCTCAGTGCACACACAATGTGGGTAGCGTAATGACGTTTTGGATGGTTTCTCTCCTTGCTGGTTAGGTGGATATGACGACGTAGGATGTCTATCTTCATAAAACGTTGGAATAGAGCCAGATCGCTCTGCAATTGTCTGTTTTGTTAGTAGATACATGGGCAGTACCACTCACTATCAGAGGGACTGCCCTCACAACCGATTTATATGCTATGTTCTGCAAAAATTCAGTAGGCAAATTCAGCCTACATTGTGTACCCCCGTCAGCTTTTTCTTTTTTGGAGTAGCTCCATGGGCTGGCCTTTATCACCTTGTGCAAGCGGCTTTATTCCCGGGGGTAATGGCCCTTCCAAATTACAGAAGCCAAGGGCGCGCAAATTCACTTTTGGCGGCGAGCAGCCGATCCCGTTGGCTGGGGCGTTTGTGCCCAATGTTGAGCATGGAGGGTCATCCATCAAGGCCCGATTTTACATAACAAGCGTCAGCAGCAATACCCTCCTGAGTTATGCGGCATCGGAGGCAGTGGGCATCATACATTTTGCATCCTCAGTGTTTGTGGAAAATGTTATGGGGCTGTTGGCGAAGTACAGTCAGCTCTTCGAGGGAATTGACTGTATGGCTGGCGACCCAGTAAGGCTGCATATTGACGAGGCAATACAACCGATTGCGCTCAAACACTTCAGAATCCCATTTAATCTGCGGGATCTCGTGGACAAAGAGCTGGACAGTTTGGTGGCACTGGATATAATTGAGAAGGTGGATGGCCCGAACCGTGGGTGTCTCCAATTGTCATTGAACAGAAGTCCAAGCAGCCCAACTCGGTGCAAATTTGTGTGGACATGAGGCTCCCAAATAAAGCCATTGGGGGTCATTCTGAGCATGGAGGTAAGGTAAAAACCATGCCGGTAATGATTTACCGGCATGGTTTTCTGCTCCATGCTATTCCGACCCCTCAGACCGTTAATTACGGCACCGTAAACTACAATGCCATAATTATCGGTCTTGGGTCGCGCGTGTGCCCCACCATGCCGAAATTAACGGCATGGCGTTAACCTGAGCTGATCACAAGTAAGGAGCACACGTAAAGTACGGCCTCCTCAAGCCCGTAAAGTACCTTACCGGCATGGAGTACATACAGGCATCTCAGAGAAGGAGCAAAGAACCCTGAGCAGTGGGTCCCAGAGCCACAGGTGCACACATGCAACACAGATGGAGGCCAGGAGTCTGCCACAGCAGAAAAGGAACACACCCACACACCACCCCCTCCCACACCAAGATGACACCAATAGAACAAGCAAGGCCACAACCACACAAACCCCTGCAACAACACCACGCCCCCCCAATGAGGAGACACAGGGGCAGAAGGAGGGGGGAGACAGGCCCTGCATGCAGCACTAGTGCAGCCTCCGTTACCACCCCAGCAGTCCCCATGCACACGCAGCATGTCCGGCCACTCAAGGAGAAGTCCTACCAGATAGACACCCCTGACCACTTAGACTGTGACACCGTCACCACCATATTGTGCCACAGACACAAGAAAAGCGAGCACCATACAAACGTACAGTGCCAACCTGGCACAAGTGACAGTGTTGCCTGTGCCCCACACCCATGCCACAGGCACCTACCAGCACACAGTGGCATGTCGCCACCGTCCATTAGGCGGCCACATATACAAGTGCCGTTACATCTCCCCAAGCACACAAGGGCCTACCAATCCCCAACAAGGACCACCCATGAGATACACAACAGTAAAGCTGCACCTAATGCAAATTGAGGCATACCAAATGACAATGATGCCCCTGACAGCACCCACAGGTCGTATGTGGACCAGCATGGCATGCAGGTGGCGGACAGCAACTGCAAACAATACCACTCCCCCTACGTGTAGATGGAATCCAACGCTAACAAGAACCGCACACATGGGTGGGCCCGACACCAAACTACACATGACTCAAAGGGCCAGCAGTTCACCACGCTACCGCGCCACATGGTCCAACATGCAGGATGACCTGCCTGGCTGGCGGTTGAGTCATCTGACTGTGTCATGCAAGTGCACTGGTGCCATGGGGTGGGTGCCTGCATGAACCAACTGGGTTGAAACGATGAAGCCACCGTACGGTGTTCACCCCGACAACAAACCTGCCACAGAACCAGTGCAACGGCACATACGAACAGATTCCCACTTTGCTAGAATAAGGCACTCACAACACACTACATCTCCAACAACTGACAAGGGCTAATCACACTACACCAGCACCACTCATTGGCGGACACCACAACCGTAAGCGCATATTGGAAGACACACTGCACATGCACAATGTGGCATCCCCCAGCTTGGCACCACATTGGAGACCCATCCCTGGGAGTGGAATTAACGGAGTGCAGCAGGGGTGCGACATCACATCACCGGCATGGCACACCCATAGGAGTGTTGGGAATCACCATAGAATGGATCAGAGCAGGATGATGACCATGATCCACAGACTACAGCCATCACACCCAAATATGATTCTACACAGTACACAGCACCACATTGATCCGACATCAGGACAGCAGCATGCAACAAAGGAACATGTACCCCAAGAAGTCCACACCATCGTTCACGGACCATCATGTAAATGCAACCCCCCACTGCATTCCATTGCTTGGACACATATTTGTGACAATGATCATGCGCAATACATCCATGGACATGTGCAGATGGCCATCATTGAAACCCTGCCATGACAGCCAAGTACTGTTCTCCACCATGACAGTCCACACACTCATCTCATTTGGCTACACATGCAGCTGTTGTTGGCTGTCCCTTGACAACAAGCCACATGACCCCTGTCATTAACCCCATGAACAGGCCCATGGGGCAACCAGACAATGGCCATACCCGTGCATGCGTGTAGATGAAGCACTCACCTGGCTTGCGTGAAGCACATATGTGCCGGCGAAGCAGGACTGGTGGTTGACCCATCCACTGATATCTGGTGTCGAATGAGCCCATGTCATATGTGCAGATGGACAAAAAGTGCATCCCTACATGAGCGGCTATCACCCCTGACATGGTACTGCTACAACCACAGGACGATGCGGTGAAGGCGGAGGGTGAAGTGGCAACAAAGGTTCATTGAGGCAGTGCACTTGAGGGACATGTAATGCTCTGTACTTACAGTGGACAAGATCTTCAGGACACAAGTTAGTAGAGGGTGTCATGACATAGGCACACAGGGCACTGGACTTGTGTATACTTGTACACCATGCACTGGCAGTAGTCAATGAACAAATGTGCAATGATGAACGTCCACAACGGTTGAAGTTTGCGACACCAATTGTGTATTGTGAGAAAAACAAAATAGTGCATACATCAGCAGCAGCCCCTCCCCACTCCCCCACAACTCCAGAACAAACCATCACCCCCCTCCCCCCAACTCCAGAACAAACCATCATCCCCCTCCCGCCTCCCCGCAACTCCAGAACAAACCATCACCACCCTCCCCCCTCCCCCCAACTCCAGAGCAGTTGTCCCGTCGTTCCATGTAGGATATGAAGCCCACATGTGTCAGGAATGCCTAATGTTTCTTGCTCCCCTTGTCTGGGGGAGGCATATCCCACTGACGCATGGAACGCCGAGTGCGTCTCTCCGGCCAGCCTTGCGTGGCCTCACTGGTTGCGGCCGTGTCCTCCTGCTGTGGCTCGGAATTTGAATGGCCTGCCTCAAGGGCATTCGGTATGCGGCCAAGGACATGACATAGCCGGGTCGTGCTGTCTGTCAAAGAGTCACACAATTTGGTGGTGCAGTCGGTGAGGGACTGCTGCATTTGACTGAGTTCTTCATGCAATTCTGCCCTGGCCTGGCGGTTGTCCTTAATGTAGTTTTGTATGAGGTCCGTCAGGCTAATGCACTCGCTGCCCGCCAAAAGATGGGAAACCATCGGAAGATCCATTTGGTCCAGCATGCTCTGCAGGGGGCGGTATGGGTGGACTGGGGAGATCGGCGTCATACCCCTGCGGGTTGAGCTCCGGACTGTGCACAGGTGAAGGGGCATCCCCAGAGTCACTGCATGAGGCCAGTGTTACGATGCATGGCTCCGGGCTGTGCACTGTGTCTTGGCTGTCCTCCAACAAGGCCCCCCAGATGGGTGACGGGCTGTGCTCACACTCATCAGGCGCGGTAGCAGCAGCCTCCCCCGAGACGCTCGACTGTGCCGAGCTAGGGGTTGGCATAGTTGCTGCCGCCGATGCTGTGGGGGATGGTGGTCCGGCAGCTTCCAGTGGCCTTTCCGTAAGCAGGGGGGTGGTTATTTTTGGTGCTTGCTTTGGCCTGACCCTGCCACTACCCGTGGAGGTGCTTGGCCGGCTTGATTGGGGCTCTGTGCTGTCATGGTCAGTGCCTGTGGGGGTAGAAGAGAGGGACAACATTAGTGAATGTGCAATGTCCTATTTGCATACATGGCTGCATGGACATGTCGGTCATTTTAGGTTTGTTCTGTTTTGGGGGTAGCTATGGCAGTGGTACATGTGCATGGTAATGACATATACGCATGTTTGGGAGTGACTCAGTGTGCCCTGGTTTGGAAATTTTGGCTAGTATAATGCCTAACACGCTGGACAGTGTGCATGATGGGCTGTGCAAGTCAGTGCACTATGGTTGAGGTGTGTTATGTACTCGCACTTGGACCATCGTTAGGCGGCCCTTGCCTCAGCATTTGTTGGATGGGGGATGCGTTGGATGGGGGGAGGGCAACACGAGAGGGTGCCTTCGATGGCCCCTGGGTCAGTTTTCATCATGCAATGGACATTGCCAGTGTACACTGTGGCCACTCACCTCCTTCTGTAGAAGTCGTTCCCCCGCACTCCATGGTCCGCACGCCCTCAATGGATTCAGTGCCAATGAGAGCCGCACAGGTCTCCTCCCACGGCTCAAGTTGGACTGCGGTACTTGGTCCACCTCCCGTCTGCAGGGCCTGGCTGCGGTTGCTGGAGAGGAGGCCCCGCACAGGCAGGTCATCCCACCGCTTGCGGCAGTCCCTGGGGGTGCGGGGGTTGTTGCCTACAGCGCTCACTCTCTGTGCAAGTTCGCCCAGATGTTCTTCTTGCGGAGGGTGGACTCCCTCTGCATGTCGCTGCTGAAGACAACATCGGCATGCTCTGCCAGGAAGTCGACCATGGCCTGGAGTTCCTCGGGGCAGAATCTCTGCTTGCAAATGCGATCCGCTGCCCTTTTGGGTGCTTTGGGCATGTTGTGCGGTGCCTGCTCCTGTTCCCGACTTTAGTTACCTCACAAGGGTGCTGGCGGCTGAGGATGGCAATGGATTATGTTTTTAAAGATGGCCACCGCTCTCCTTCCCGTTCCTGTGCGATGTCGTAATTTCCGGTTCCTTTTTTTTATTGCGGTGACCGTAATTTACGGTCTCCGTGAATTACGGTCACCGTTAGGCACTGACGCTACAGCTTACAGGGCGGTGTTGTTCTTTACGTGTCGCTGCATGCCGGTAGGGGTTTTTTGGGGCAAAAAGCGCATGTCCGCGAGCTCGGAATGGGCCGAAATTTGCGGTCTTGCGCCATCCCGGTGTCGTACTTTACGCCATGCCGGAAAGTACCGATACTTACCGGTATGGCTCCGATGAGGCCCATTAAGCGTGAAAGACACATCACCCCCACGATCGATGACATCATTTCAGAATTGCAAGGGGCGTATTTCTTCTCAAAGCTTGACCTTCAGGTGGGGTACCATCAGGTGGTGTTGCATCTGGACTCACAGTACATAACCACCTTTACCACACCTTTATCACTCCGAGGCCTCTACCGATACAAAAACCTGAGTTTTGGAGTGTCTTCTGCGGCAGAGGTATTCCAGAACATCATTTGTGGGGCCCTCGCTGACTTGGATGGAGTCCTCGACATCAGTGACGACATACTGGAGTTTGCAAAAGTGGAGGAAGAGCACCTGGAGAGGCTACTGAAGACCCTGGAATGGCTACAGGCACTAGGACTAACTCTCCATAAGGACAAATGTGAGTTCCTCAAGAAAACTATCAAATTCTTCGTATTCGTATTCAAGGAGGGGGGGGGGGGTATCACCTGATCACCGAAAGGTCCAAGACATTGTGGAGGCCAGGCCCCCGGAAAATGTGTCCAAGGTCCCAGGTTTCTTCGGCATGGTCACTTACTGTGGCCGGTTCATCCGAAACCTAGCATCCAGGTCGGAGCCCCTGAGGATCCTCACCAAGAAAGAGGCAACGTGGCAGTGGGGTCACCTCGAGCAGGCTACGTTCGAGGACGTGAAGGGAGCGCTGATGGTGGAGGATACCATGGCGTTCTTCGATCCATACAAAAACCAAAAAAATTTAAATAAAATAAGGTGATGTCTGGAAGGTTGAGATTGAATCTTAACCTCTGGCATTGCTCAAGGCAACCCTCTAGACCATTGTTCTTCATTACAGAAGGGGAAAGACCATGTGCAAATCAGGCATGGTCCCACTCCAAAGGGGGCAGTCCAGCCCAAACTGCTAGGTCACATCCCTTCTGCACGGGACCACAAGCATCCCCAATCATGTTTTAGCCTTGCAGGGCCTCATCAGTGAGCAGTAGCTTGGCTCTCTAAGCCCAGCAGGCACGGGACCCATTCCTGGGCATACCCGTCCCACTCGGGGTGACAAAGCAAAAATAAAGAGGGGATGGCTGGAAGGTTTAGAATGAATCTTAGCCTCTGGCATTGCTCTGGGCAACCCTCTAGACCATCGTTCTTTGCCTGCCAAGCCATTACAGAAGGGGAAAGACCATATGCCAATCAGGCATGGCCCACCCCAAAAAGGGCAGTCCAACCCGAACTGCTAGGTCACATCCCTTCTGCACGAGACCACAAGCATCCCCAAACATGTTTCCCAAGCTACAAGACCCAAGCTACTCCTCACTGATGAGGCCCAACAAAGCTGAAACATGTGTGGGGATGCTTGTGGTCTCGTGCAGAAGGGAGGGTCGATCAGAGAGGAATGAGGTCAGCCAGGCCAGGGCATGATCGGTGATACCCAGGTCATCACAGAGACGATTGAGCAGGATGGCATGGTTGACCATATCAAAGGCAGAAGAGAGATCGAGTTAGATGAGTACAGAGGAGCGATTAGAATCAAGGTTAGAGAGCAGGTTTTCATGAATGTTCAGGAGAGCAGTTTCCGTGCTTCTGGCTGCTATGAAAGCCAGACTGATGGTCATGGAGACAACCAACAGATTCAATGTGGCGATTAAGCTGGGAGATGGCCAGCTTTTCCAGGAGTTTGCCCAGGAAAGGAGTGATGGAGATCGGCGTTAGTTAGCCAGGCAGGAGGGGTCGGCTGAGGGTTTCTTGAGAAGACGGTTCACAAGAGAATGCTTCAGGAGGGAAGGGAAGGCTCCAGTGGTGAAGGAATGGTTGCAAAAGTCCACCAGTGCAGGAGCGATGGTGTCAATGTGGTCCTTGATGGTTTTGGAAGAACCTGTATTGACGAGGCTTTCATAGATTGGACTTGTCTAGAAACCTCGTATAGGGAGAACAGAGGAAAGGAAGAGAAAGAGGGAGGAGAGGTGGCCACAGGGGGGCCAGAGGTAGAGGAGAGAGTAGAGGGAGGAGGAGGGGATGAGAGGGTGGACCGGTTATCCTGGGTTTTAGAGATGAAATGAGAAGCCAGGGCCATACAGTGGGCCTGGGAGGGGACAGGAGAGGTAGAGACTGCAGCAGGATTGGCAAGCTCCTTGCCGATTTTAAAGAGTTCGGCCGAGTTGTTAGATGCCGCAGAGACGCGGGCTTGGATGTGGGCTCCTTTCTTAGTGCAGACAGGGAGCCGGTAATGCCTTTGGAGCAGGCAGCGGGCCAGTTTGTCAGAGGATGCGCAAGAAGCTAGCCATTTCCATTCAGCCACCCTGCACTTTTGTTTAAGGGTGAGGAGGTCAGAGTCATATCAGGAGTCGCACTTGGCTTTGGGCTTTAAGCGGAACCTCGTGACAGGGGCAAGAACATCAAGATTATTACAGATAGAAGAGTGGAGCATAGAAAGGGCTGTGTCAGGATGTGAGTCAGCCAGAGGAGGAGGGGGCGGGGGGGTAGAAAGAGGCGGCGAAAGCCTCAACTGACACACGCTTCATCGGTCGGATGACCGAACAGGTAGGTGGCAGGTATTGGCTTGGCCTGAGTGGTAGAGAGGGAGTGATGGGAGGAAGGGAGAAAATGATCACTCCAGGAGAGAGGAGTGGTGAGAGGGATAGAGAAGGGGAGGTCTGAGGAGATCCGAACATCCAGAGTGTGCCCTGCAGAGTGAGTCGGGCCAGGGGAGAGAAAAGAAAGAGTTGCAGAGGTCACGAGAAAATCCAGGAGGATGTTAAAGTCTCCAAGAAGGAGGAGTTGAGGGGTTGAGGCTAGGAGGGAGGAGGAGACGTCCACCCACTCAGAGAGGAAGGAGGTGATCTGGCCAGGTGGCCGATAGATAGTAGTCACGGTAAGGGAGTGACCAGGAGAGAGAGAGAGCCTGCAGATAAGGCATTCGAAAGAGGAGTAGACCTGCATAGGAATGACAGGAGGTAGGACTTCACTGCGGGAAGATCACGGCTAAAACCCCCTCTGGAACGGTTGGGTCTGGGCACAGAGATTATCTTGTAGCCATTAGGGAGGAGAGTGTCAATGCTCGTGACAGAGCTGGCCGTGAACCATGTCTCTGTGAGACCAAGGACATCGAGATCAAGTTCTTCCAGGAGGCAGCAGATGTCAGAGGAGTGTTTGACAGCTAAGCGAGAGTTGGGAGTGGCAATATGGAGAAGGTTGCCAACCTTGAAAGACTTCCGGGGAGGATTACAAATCAGAGGTACGCCCTGCGAAGATGCAGAAGGAGCCGGAGGGGGCATAAGAGGAAGGTAGAGAGGGCAAGGTAGCCAAGGAGGAGGCAGAAAAAGGAGGAGTGTGGTGACTGCCCCTTTAAGGGCACATCCACACGCGGCAGTGTGACATAACTGTGCCGCGTGTGCCTTTAATAAACGGGGTGTTCCACGGCCACGACAGAGCTATCGTGGAGCCTGGACTGGCGCACGTCTGTGTGTGTGCTCTGTGACAGGGGGGGCTAACAGGGACCAGAAGGGAAACCTGACCACACACAACAGTGATCTTGATGCTTGCTTACCACATGCGAGGGAAGATGGGGTTTTCACCATCCAGCCCCCAGCCCCTGCTCATCTATGGGCAAGGCGGGAGCTTGCAGAGTCATCACGTCACCTTCGATCACTTCAACACGATCACAAGCGGCGGGTCCTTCAAGTTAGTTTTGCTAGATCTCTTCCACCCTTCCTTAAGTGAGATTAGAGGAAAGCAACTAAACCTCATGTGTCAAGCCACACCGTGCCTCTCAAACGATCTCTCACAGTCGCTTCCAACACTTAGTTTAGAATACAGGCTATCCACTTTGGCAAGAGTAAATTCTCCCCCCTACAAACACTGCTTTCACACACACTTAGCCCCCCAACCCCTACATAGAAGCACCTCCACCCCACACAAAATCTCAACTGGATCCCCAATATCTCCATTCGGAATGGGGAAGCTCAGGTCTCGTACACAGTCACTCTTTGTCCAATGCACTGTCCATTACATGCAGAAATGCCTCCTCCAAAAGCTACACGTCGGCCCTTTTGCAATTCGGTTCACATCAGCAATACCACTATATCCATGTCCCGTTTTGGTTAGAGGATGCCAAAAGAACATCCACAGTAGCTGGTACAACTGTTAAATGCTTGAGAACTGCCACAACAACCAGGACACAGCATGAGGCGTCTTTCCTACTCTTGCCCAGGGCGATGTTGGCACACTCACCTTGCCCTCAGTCAACAGGCTTTTTTGCTCGGCCCTGCTGTCCTCGGATTCCAAGGCCCTCTCACCAAGTGGCATCAGTCCTGCTCTACAAGTCCCCTACTGGAGTGATCCAGCAGGGGTGGACTGGGAACAAAAAGAGGCCCTCGAAACGTTTTTCAAAGTGGCCCCATATTACACATTTTAAGCAAGCCCAACCCTTTTCCCATAAGAAAATATTGTGTGTTGATCTTATTGGAAAACCAATCAGTGATTACAGCTTGGAAACAAACAAGAACACAAAATGGTCCCAAGCGTTAGCCAAACTTATCGAACTTGTGTTTGACCAGATAAACCATCTGTGTATCGATGGCTGCTCGCCACCGGACTCGGTCGCAGCTTAAAGAAAAAGGAGAGATCCAGGGATCTTCAAAGAGACTACTTTAAACTGCATGGGCTAGGTTGTGGGGGAGGTTTTTTCCGGCGCCTCGTCTTTCTTGAGAATCGTATGACGATGTAAAAGCTTTTTTGACAAAACTTAGTTGTAACTGAGTAAAGTTCAATAAAAAATATGGAAATAAAATAGGAAACCACACGAAAGGGGCTCCTCATGATACAGAGTGCACCCGGGAAATACTCAGAGTTCCCTGTGTGCAGCCCGCACCTGGACTCGAGGGCACCATGAGACCCACGGTCTATCTTTATTTACTTAGAATAGTTTTCCCTTTGTTTGACCGCTTCGTAATAAAAGAAAACTGCGTTCAAGTGCATTTTCCGTCTTAGCCTGGTCATTTATCCCCGTCACCTTCATGACACAGGTGAATGCAGTCCCTTCTAGCTGTCCCACAGCATCCGCTGAATGCATTACGCCCTGTGTGTACTAATTTAAGGCCGTCTGAATTGGGGCTGCTCACCAACCATGCTGCTTGCTTATGTGCACAGCTTCTTATCAAAGTTCTTGTTATCCAAATAAAAATGTCATGTTTGTACTCTGTTTTATGGCGGGGCAGTGCTTCATTTGTAAAGAAAAGGAAGTGCCAGGACTCAAATATTTTCTAGCACTCCTGTAGCACTGTGGGTGGGCTGTTCCCCACCACTGCTGCCACCACCCATAGCTGTTCCCTACAGTGTCGAAATATTTGGGGTTACACTACAGCTTGCACCGCTCTTTGTGGTTGATGGATGCACTGACTATTACCACTTTATAATTAAAGTGGGCCTGAGGCAATAAGTGCAGGGGCTCAAGAATAAGTGCCAGAGCTGAGCCCTACAAATTAAGCACTGGGCAGGAGACCTATTGAAGGTGTGGGTGAGAGAGGATGAAGGAGCAGATATGTTAGTGGTACTTGAAAGGAGCAGTGGATGCTTGGTTGAAGTCAAGGAAGGCCATTTACATTGAGTTGGCAAGAGGTGGAAAGAGCACCCAGATGGTGGGCTTGACCTGTTGGATACAGTGGGCCTCATTAGGAGTTTGGCGGTGTGGTAAAAAAACTGTAGTAATGCAGTGGTAACTAAGTTACCACTGCACAACCGCCGCATTACCATACTGCCGAACTACAGGTTTGAGGAAATACCTCCAGCAGAATGCTGGAGATAATTTTGCTGGAGGTAATTCCCCCACCTTACCGCCCAAATTGACGGCAAATACTGCTGGTGCTAATACCCAAACACCCCCATGGAGTCAGATGACTCCAATTCATGGGGACTAACACTGCCTACCAGCACTTGTAATCCAGTGGTAATACCACCAGACCAAGTGGTGGTAACAATAATACCATTTGGTGGTATCTCGTTGCTAATACCGCCAAGGTAGCACCAAACCCATAATGAGGCTGAGTGAGGCAGTTTGGCAGGATTGTGAATGTTAGCATGTGCCACACTTAAAGTTGAGAACATTAGCCTGCGCCGTATCTAGACAGGATTGTGAATGTTAGCATGTGCCACACCTAGACGGAATTATGAAGATTCCCAAGCACTACACTTAAAAGGAATTGAGAATGGTGGCATGTCCCACACTTTGATAGAATTATGAACATTGGCCTTTGTGGTATCTGGATGGTATTTTTAGGGTTGGTGAGTGCCACACTCAGACTGAATTGTGTAGGGCAGCAAGTGCCACACTTAGATAGAACTGTGAATGCTTGCATGTTAAATGTCACATAACCCACTAACCAATATAAACTCTAACTCTCTGCATACTTAAAAAAACTCACACAACCATCTCTCGCACAGCCAGCTGCACGCACTTCACGACACTGCAACACATAAGCCGCACCAACAGCACACGCGGAATTACACCGATCCAATACTCACACCAAAGCTCAGCACCCGGTGTCTACCGAGTTGAAGCTGCCAACAGTACACCACTCCTACGCCCTCTTCACCTTACTAACCCATCCCACCTTTCTCATTTACAGATCCTCCAGAGCGCCTGGGGATCAATTCCGTTGGTGACGGTGCGCTATATAAGTACCGTTAACATAACATAACATAACATAACATCTGTTTTTGGTGATTTAGGTGAGGGTAAAGCAGAAAGGAAACAACAATCGAGAAATGCAGGAGGGAGTGAGTGTAGGATCAATAGAGGGGATGAGAGGTGGAAAGAGGATGCAGTTCGATGGGTTACCATGAAAATGGGTAGCCTGGTTGAGGAGGGTGTCGAAAAGAGGGTTCAAAAAGTGGAATAAAGCTGAAGATGGTGGGCTTTTGTCATATGCAGGGTAGGTGGGAGTCAAAGTGGTCGGTGAGGAAGGAAGCCTTGTTACAAATGAATTGGGCATTCTAGAGTCCTAATGTGAGATCAGTGCAGATGGGGCGATCTATGAGTTGTGGGGGTGCCTTCAAGTGGAAGGTAAGAGTTGTGGATGAGGTTTGACTGAAAGTAAGCAGTAGGATTGCAGGGTCATTTGGGAGCGGGGGTAGATCAGCTAGTGATAGGGTGGGATAGTAGAGCGGGGACAAGGGGTGGGGCTGTCATGGGTCCCTTGATGAAAGGTAGGGGCAGAGTGAAGGCCAACAAATGAGAGGAGATAGGAACGGGTGCAGGTTTGGTTGCAAGTTGTCAGTGGTGAATAGCTGACTTGAAGCATGGCAAGTAGTCATCAACAATATATAAAGAATTGCCAGGAGTTCCAGATTGACAACAAAAAACACGTTATAACCACCAACAGTTGAGAAGAGTGAAACTATCTCTCTGGCTAGTTGGAATACCAGAGGGCACTCACATTTACAGTGGTCTGCGAATGCTCAATTAAATAGTTACGATATTGTAGCCTTGCAAGAGACGTGGATGGTACATGCCCCCACTTGGGATGATCATACCATTTGCTCCCTTCCGGCAGTGTCCTCCAATAAAGGTAGACCCACTGCGGGCTTATTGGTGGCTGTGAAATCTAGCAAAAATCTCCAAATTGGGGAATGGCTTTCGCCGAATAGATTCATTCAGGTGGTCAAAATCACTCATGGACCTCATGTATTTGCTCTTATAAACCTCTATCGTAACCCGCGGGCATTACTGATGACGCTTTTTATCATGTCTTATCATCAGTTTTTGAAACTATTGCCCTACAATCGATTTCTGGTATAATGGTGGTGAGGGACCTAAATCTCGTATGTCTTCCTGCACCTAATAAGGGGTTATGCAATGCAAGTTTGAGATGGAGCATCTTTATGGAAGATCTTAACTTGAAAGTGATGAATGGATCCATTATGGGCGACATCCCACCGCAAAACACGTGGGAAAGGGGAAATTCTAGTTCCGCCATAGACTACATCTATGCAAGTGAAAGCATATATGCTAACGCTACTAAGTTCGAAATCATAAAACAAACACATAGTGATCATCACATATTGTCTCTTCAATGGTTGACCCCATGTCAAACAGATTCCACTACTAAACATTGGTCTAAACAATCGCTGATACTTAACAATGGTAAGAATCGCTTTCATTGGTCGCCAGACCAGCTGCAATCATTAAATACAGCTATTTTAAGACATCAAAGCACAAATGCACTATCATCTTATGTTGAGGTGCTTGACACGTTTAGAAATGCTCAATTTTTACATCAGACCTTCTCGCTCTCATACTCACGGCTTTGATCTAGCTTTACACCAACGCAAAGCTCAACCAAGAAAAGAGATACGTTATTCTCGTAACCTGCCGCTAAAAGAACAGCTTCAAACCATCAAAACAGCGAAATTTTCATATCGCAATTGGACTTGTGCCAGAAGAGCGCATTTATTTCAAGTTGACAGTGAGAACTTCCTGTCTGCTTGCTTGTCAAAAAATTCAGCACAAGTCTGGCAATTGTGGAACAAGTGTAATACCTCTTCCCAATTGGAATCCCAAATAAATGGTGTTGCAGAAACGCAATGGGTAGAACATTTTACCCAACTATATGCTGATCATAACATGTCTAAATATGAATATATACAGAGATCTTCTAATACTTGGTCCCTGGAATGTTCGATGGAATCTGTGAGGGATTTCATTAGTAAGTCATCCTCCTCAAGAGCGGCTGGGCCGGATGGTCTTACGAATCACATGCTTAAACAGAATCCAGAAGAATGGGCCACTATCTTGTTTAATTCCTTTCATCACATCTTATCAACTAAGATAATTCCAAAATCTTGGAGCACTTCTCTAATAGTTCCCATCTACAAGAAAGGTGATCGTAAAGATCCAAAATGCTATCGCCCCATTGCCCTCCTAGACGCGCCGGGAAAGATTTTTTCTCGGTTGGTGTTGAAGAAATTTAATCAATGGACCGCCAACACAAAGCAGCGTGACCCGGCGCAGACAGGCTTCGTTGCAGGTCTTGGGACTGCAGTAAATTTAATAACTCTTCACGCCATTAAACATCAGGCACAGTCCATTAAACAGCCCATGTACTTCGCGTTCGTTGACCTACACTCGGCCTTTGATTCAGTTTCTAGACCGCGACTGATGGATAAACTGTTAGAGGCTGGGTGTCCATCAACCTTAAGTAACATCATTTTTGCATTACACTCGAATACCTCCATCCGGGTAAGATTGAATTTTGAGGGGCTTCTATCATCAGCTGTCTTCACTCATCGGGGGCTTAAGCAAGGGTGCATACTCGCCTCGGCATTGTTCAATTTTTTCATTAATGATGATAGAAGTGCACTTGAGGAGGTATGTGCAGATGCACCGAAATTTAATAACATCGAGGTGAAAGCGCTATGGTACACAGATGATTTAGTACTAATATCGAAAACTCCCATTGGCCTGCAAAATCTCCTAACAGCACTATGTCAATATTTTCGAGTTAATGAGCTGGTAGTAAATGACAAGAAAACCCAAATCGTAGTCTGCACTCCGAAAGGCAAGCGCAGTCATCGAATGATTTGGAAAATAGAGCACATAAGTCTAGAGGTGGTTCCCAATTACACATATCTGGGTATCCTATTTGACGGATCGTCGACCACTCAATCTCAGTTAATGAAAATTGAAGTTAAAATTAACGCAGCAATCCACCAGACTCGAATCATTATGTATAAATTTGGGAAATTTTCCATTGAACCTGCCTTGATCTTCTGGATACAGAATGTCATCCCTACCATTTTATATGGTTTAGAAACATACAGTGCGATTGATTCGGTGCTTTTGAATGCTTTGGAAGCAAAACTTTGGCGTGCTATTCTAAATCTGCCACAATGCATTCCAGGCCCGATCATTCGATATGAAGTGGGTTTGACCTCACTTTTGGCAATGTATAACTGGCGCTTATGCAGCTTGTTCAGAAAATGTTTATTATCTGTTCTTGATAATTCAACCTTAGCTACAGTTGCCAGTTACTTGATGTCATCCTCTCATCTGTTTCCAAAAACATGGTCTAAAAACATCCTTACCATACTACTAAATGCAGACATTTCTATTGAAACCCTTGTTACCGATCCGGATAGAGCCAAGAAAAAGCTCTACATGATGGATTGGATTGACACTAGAGATCGCTGTTTGAAGTATAAAGATTTTGATCCATCTGTTTTCTCGGCAAAACGTCACAGAGATATGGCCTTCTACTTATGTAAATCTCCTTCTCCTGCCGTCAGGAATGCATTGTTGCGCATGCGTTTTAATTTATGTCCTACCCGTGAAATTCAAGCCCGTAGGAAAGAAATCCCGCGGGAATCTTCAGGGTGTCGTTTTTGCAATAATGCAACAACTGTTGAAACTTTGGAGCATGTCATTGTAGATTGTCCTGAACTCATGAACTTAAGACAAAGTCACTTTAGTAAACATTTGCCCTACTTTAGCCAGATGAGGCATGAGCATAGATGGCTTGCTATTTCCACTACCAACTGTATGAGTATAAGGCTGGCCACAATTAACTTTTTGCGAGCCTTAAATTTACTAAAATAGTTTGATTCCTAATGATAACTGCTCTTTGGATCTGTGATTGTTATACTCACTCATTGCTCTTTCATTTGATTGATAATTGCAAAATCCAAATGTAACTATTAGCATCAGTATTGATGTTTTGCTATATGGTGTGATCTGTAGGGACTCATAATTGGGTGTGATGTTCAACTAACAATTCTTATCCTATGTATAAAATGTCTGTGACATGAATGTCAAACACTAATTCTTATATATGAATATGTGAAATTTTTGCCCTGATATTTTGTTTTCTTTTCTTTTGTCTTCAAACTCTTTGTGTTCAGAAAAGCTCTTCATGTTTACTTGACTTGGTTAGAGTTGCTTTTTAGTTTCCTTTTTTCACTGTTATACGCGATGATAATTCATGGATGATTTCATGGATATGTGAACTTGAAAAAAAATGCTACCTCTTATGATTGCATGTTTTATATTTCATTGCGTTTTAAATGTAAACCTTTTGATAAATTGTTGTCATAAATTGAAAAAAGTTGATTAAATTCAACAGAACTCAATAAAAGAAAAAAAAATTGCCTACAGTGAAAATAATATATGTAAATAGGCCAGTAGCGACCAATAAGGTTCAATTTAGGAAGCTGGTGGTGGCCAACAAGATAAACTTACATAGGTTGCTAGCGACAAAAAGAATACGTTTAAATAAGCTGGAAGCGACCAACCAGAAATACACCAGCAGCAACCAACAAAAATAATGTAACTGGACTGTTAGTGACTAACAAGATACTCTTGTACTGACGAACAGAATACATTTAAATAGGGCAGTAGCAACCAACAGGACCTACATCCAAGCCAGTAGTGCTCAAGGCAGTTTAGTGAAAGGACCAAGGAGAAGTCCAGTGGGGTAGTGACTTGCTGATGACTCCAGTGGACTATGGTGAGGGCGGGAAGAGGGGTAAAAGTGGAGTATAGGGAAGTTGGAGCACATGGCTGGTAGTTGTAGCAGCCATTTTGGGTGGGGCATAGAGAGTGAGCCAGGCAAACAAGTGACACGCTATGCCAACTTCACTCCATTCGGATGCCCTGGTGGATGGAGGTATGGCGAGTGGCCCATGTCACATGCTCCGGTCGGTACCCAATCCCTGATGTTGGTGCTATATCTGATGGTCACCTCTGCAGCTCTTCTGGTGGCAGATGGGTGAGGAGTGAATGAAGAGCCGGAGCATGCTTTATCATTATTTTAATGTGAATGTCATCCTCTGGCTCTAGGTCACCTATTTTAACTTCCCGACCCTCCAATTGACAGGCCAGTTGCCCAAAACAAAAAGAATGGCTAACCTCTTGATTTTAACAGGGTCAAATTCTATATATTTTGCGTTTACATTTTTGCCTGTGCCAATGCTACATTTCTACATATTCATCTATCAGTATATTTTAGTAGGGTACTCCATCATCATTACTTAAAATGTCAAAATATCCTTTACTGAATAGTCCCTTAAAATATCTCTATGTTGGCACCTACAGTATCCTTTTCCTCCAGCACCTGCTACCCACTGTCCGCATTCTGGGCTGAAGTACCCACCCTCATGTTACTCCTGCTTCCTCCACATCTCTACTTGCCTAAACTTTGCTACTCGGGGCTGCAGTGTCTAATTTATCCTACACTTGCTTCCCACTGATCCTGAACTCTCTCCAACTGTCAGTGGACTAACCTTGCTGAAAATTGGGCTCCGTGGGGGACATGGCATCTAAATTAAAGGGGCCCCTGCCAAATGAGTGCGACAAACTGGTGTGCCACAAAGGTTGAGGGGGACAAACACCCTTGTACCCCCCCTAAAATTACGCACATGTCAACTATTTGCACTGCACCTCATTGCCACTGTCCTTTCCTTCTGCAATGTCCTCATTTCAGACTCTATGCCGCTCTCTGCTCCACGTATCACCCCGTTGCCATGTTTATCTGCGTGTGTGCGTTTGCATGTGCGACACTCATTCACTCACTTTTCACCATATCTATTGGCTTTGCCAAGGCGTGTTTCCGCTACTGTGTTAAGGGGGGGTTCTCAATAGCCCTTTATTTGGCACAAGGAGTCACCTTGTATGCCAAGGCAAACGGGATTTCCTCAACTTCTCCTTGACTCACCTAGTGGTAGCAATGGTCGAAAGATCAAGGGCAACACTTCGGAGTGATGCTGGGTAGTGAGAGGTACAGTGTAACATAGCACTCATTCGAATTAAGAAATGTCCACAGAGAGCACTATATAGCTCTTTGAAGGTAAAATATGTTGGTGCAGGATAGAGGTAACTCAGGTTCAGAAAGTCTCCAGGAGTTTTTTTGTACTCACTATCCACACGTTTCTTCTTCCTCGTGGGGTTGGTAAAGATGACTTGATGTTGATCCACAGATGTCCACTCACATTCTGGTTTGACAACCTACGAAGCCTGTCATTTTCAGTCCGACCAGTATGCAGAGTTTTTTGAGTCAAGTTGATGAAGGCGCAGTCACACAAGCATGATCCTGAATGCAGTGCAGTGGTCTCTGGGGCGGTGGAGGCTTTGTTTTAGTGATGCATAGAGTGAAGCAGTGCTAGCACTGATAACCATGCATGCAGATGCACTCAGCAGAGTGGTCACCACGACAGTGGTACCAGGTGGCACTATCAATGTTCTCTTTTGCAGTGAAGACGTGGGCGCCGGTCCTGGTGTCCTCGCTGGCTCTATACGGGGAAAGCCACTTAACCGCAGGCCTCAGAGTCCGTCAGTTGCCAAGCATCTGGGGGCATGTGCTCTTGCCTATTTTCCAATAGGATCAGTGCAGTGACTAGGTCCAGCAAGACTTTCAGAGGGCACAAGTTTCGAAAGGCTCCATCCAGCTGTAGCTCAGTTCTCTGACTTGGATAGCAGCCACTGCTCTCCATCTTCATGTCAGGTCTGCGCAGGAACGGGGTGACAAGGCTTCCCTGGTAGCAGGTTATCCTTGAGAGATTAACGGGGTAATTCATAGAATTCAGCGCACAAGTGGCACACGCGGCTGGCGCACAGTGTGCGCGTGCGACTTGCTGCGTCAGCCGCATGAGCTAAAATCCATTTCCGCGCACAGCGTATTCATGGATCTTAACATCCAAAACCAGCCGTGGCGCAGAGTGGCGCATCAACCCTGCAGCAGCGCCAGTTACGCCCCCAACCCCTCCCCGTGCGCCATGTACAGGACAAAAATCCGTACATGGCGCACAGGCTCACAACCTCGAAAACGCCTGTAAAACTCCCCCCGTACCCCCCCGAATACACATACCCTGCTGCGTGGGTAGTCTCACACGCGATTGGCCCTGTGCGAGCGGGGTACGTGTATTACTGGGGTTTGCGGGAAGTTTCACATGAGATTGGCCCTGTGCGAGCGGGGTACGTGTATTATTGGGGTTCGTGGGAAGTTTCACACGCGATTGGCCCTGTGCGAGTGGGGTACGTGTATTACTGGGGTTTGTGGGAAGTTTCACACGCGATTGGCCCTGTGCGAGCGGGGTACGTATATTACTGGGGTTCGCGGGAAGTTTCACACGCGATTGGCCCTGTGCGAGCGGGGTACGTGTATTACTGGGGTTCGCATGAAGTTTCACACGCGATTGGCCCTGTGCGAGCGGGGTACTTGTATTACTGGGGTTCGCGGGAAGTTTCACACGCGATTGGCCCTGTGCGAGCAGGGTACGTGTATTACTGGGGTTCGCAGGAAGTTTCACACGCGATTGGCCCTGTGCGAGCGGGGTACGTGTATTACTGGGGTTCGCAGGAAGTTTCACACGCGATTGGCCCTGTGCGAGCGGGGTATGTGTATTTCGGGGATGCGCGTGAAGTTTCACATGCGATTTTGCTGTCAGAGCGGGGTACGTGTATCCAGTGTGGTGCACAGGGAGTCCTACACGTGAATTGGCAGTGTGTGTCCTCCCAGGTGTCCCCTCTATCCCCTCCACGGCCCCTTCAGGCAGCCCACACCACAGGGGACTACCCTGCACCCCTGGTCATGTCCCGCAGGCAGCCCATCCACCATGGACATGCCCCCCAGCCAAGCCACATGTCACCTTGCAATATGATCACCAACTCATGTCCCCCTGCACCTCCACCCCCCAGAAGTGAGGGGCACCTGCCAGCAGGCCCCCACTCATGTCCCCCAGCACCCCACCCCCCAGCAGTGAGGGGCATCTGCCAGCAGGCCCCCACTCATGTTCCACTCATGTCCCCCTGCACCCCCACCCCCCAGCAGTGAGGGGAACCTGCCAGCAGGCCCCCACTCGTGTCCCCCTGCGCCCCCACCCCCCAGCAGTGAGGGGCACCTGCCAGCAGGCCCCCACTCATGTCCCCCAGCACCCCCACCCCCCAGCAGTGAGGGGCACCTGCCAGCAGGCCCCCACTCATGTCCCCCTGCACCCCCACCCCCCAGCAGTGAGGGGCACCTGCCAGCAGGCCCCCACTCATGTCCCCCAGCACCCCCACTCCCCCAGCAGTGAGGGGCACCTGCCAGCAGGCCCCCACTCATGTCTCCCTGCACCCTCACCCCCCAGCAGTGAGGGGCACCTGCCTGCAGGCCCCCACTCATGTCCCCCTGCACCCCCACCCCCCAGCAGTGAGGGGCACCTGCCAGCAGGCCCCCACTCATGTCCCCCAGCACCCCCACCCCCCAGCAGTGAGGGGCACCTGCCAGCAGGCCCCCACTCATGTCCCCCTGCACCCCCACCCTCCAGCAGTGAGGGGAACCTGCCAGCAGCAGGCCCCCACTCATGTCCCCCTGCTTCCCCACCCCGCAGCAGTGAGGGGCACCTGCTAGCAGGCCCCCACTCATGTCCCCCCACCCAGCAGTGACATGCCCATCTCATGACACAAACCAAAAGTCAACTATGTACATCAACACATGTCCGTCTCACACACACACACACACACACACACACACACACACACACACACACACACACACACACACACACACACACACACACACACACACACACACACACACACACACACACACACACACACACACACACACACACACACACACACACACACACACACACACACACACACACACACACACACACACACGTTTCCATTGATTGAGTAAACCCACATGTCAACATGCATGAACCCAATGAGTGAATCCCACACATTGAAGTAAAAGATCAAAATGTATTAACATGAAACCCAATTGAAAGTACTTAAAGCATAAAATAATGGCAAACATGAAATGAAATGCATGTCCAAATAAAAAAAAAAAATCCTCAAAAAAACCCAAGTAATCCAAAAGAAAAATGGCCACAACTCTGTCCACCAAACCAAATCCAAATGAAACCCAAAAAGGTAAATCCATTGATCCATGGTGAAATGAAATTAAAATGTCCAAATAAATCCAACGTCCAATATGTACAATACAAATTTCAAGGGTGCATGAGCCCAACAAAACAAATGAACCTATCTAATAACCTACCTAACAACAAAACTATTTACAAAAGTGTGGGGCATAGTCCAAAAGCCCCAAAATAAAAAAAATAAAAGGAAACCTAACGCTATAAACTATTTACAATGGTGACGGGCAAGTCCTGCGGCTCACTCAGTGATGTTTTCGGCCAGGTCATCATCGAACTCCATGTCTATTTGCTGGAGGCGGGCCTCTGTCCTGGCCCCGAGGTCTCGCAGGGAGGCACTCATGGCCTGTTCAACTCCCTGCGAGTCGCCTCGAGGCACTCTGCCCGCCTCAACGCCCGACGCATGGAGAACTCCGCCCTGACCATGGTGAGCCACGCCACTTCCACCCGCCGCCGTTCCACACCTATACGCTGGCCCAACCGCAGCCACACGGAAGACACATCCATTCCAGGGTTCACCTGCCCTCTGGCCGATGCCTGCCGCCCTGATGTTGATGGCCCGAGCCATCATTGCTCCCACCTAGAGCCTGCTCCTGCTGCTGCTGCTGTCCATGTGCCCTGTCCGATGATGCCTGCACATCCTCCATCAGCTGGCTGGGATCTCCACCAAGCTGGCTGTGTTGGGCAGGCCAGGTCCACAGGGGGCCCTGGTGGAATGTGGGCCGGAAGACGGCAGGGAGAACGACTGGCGCATAGTCTCCACATAGTCTCCACAGAGGAGGAGAGGTCCGCCAGAGTGCGCGCCACATGTAGGAACCCACCAACCAGGGCCCCTCCCAACAGTGCAACGTCGCGACGCTGCTGTTCGTGATGGCTGGGTTCTCCGCCCAGGAAGAACGCACGTCATCACGAATGTCATGCGTGCGCAACGTGACACCAATCAGGACAGAGCCCATACGTTCATTGGACCCTTCGTCTGCAGGTAGTGGAGAAGCAGATGACATGGCGCTCTCCCGTACCTGCGGACGGGCCTGGGACGGGGCATCCCTGCTGGTGCATGGTGGTGCAGTCACAGGGTCAAGGACAGGGACATGCACAGGCCCCTCAGTGGTGACCTGTGCTGCCTCCTGTCCCTGGCCCTGGACTGCACCACTTGCACCAGTGGTACTACCCCCACCAGGCCCCATGTGCGGCTCAGTAGCAGGCTCCTCCTCCTCTGTGGAGACCACCAACCTGGATGTCTCCGTGCCGTCTTCCGCCGTTGCAAGCCCCTGTGGGGGCTCACCCGGCCCTTCCGCCACAGCCCTAGTGGCAGACGCGGCACCAGCCCCCTCGCTCCCGGATGATGGCAAGTCCTAGGAGGGTGGCTGGGCCTTGCGTCGCCGCCCAGTGGAGGCATCCCCGCCGCTTGGCTCAACAGCGCCGTCTCCGCCCTCCTCTTCACTTGACGCTGCGTATAGGGAGACATAGAACACAAGCATGCACCAACCATGTGGTTCGCACATTACTGGTCACATGCATGACCATGATGTCCCTGCACACACACATGCATACATGGCCCATGTCACACATACAGGCAAGTATCAGACTATCAGCATACTGCAACATGCCCTGTTTCACACACCAATGCTTGGCCACTTACCGCTCAACTCCAGACGGGTCTTCCTCCAAAGGATCTGGGCGTGGAGCGCTGGGCATATGTGTTCCAGGACCCTCATCTGGATGTCACTCATGCACACCCGGCCCCCCTCCGCGAGGCGCCGGTCATTGTGGAGGGTCTTGGACCTGAAGCCCTCCCAGCGCTTCTTGACGTGCTTGATGTCGCGGGTTGCCACCCCCTCTGCGTTGATGGCAACCACTACGTCGTTCCAGATCCTCTCCAATCCTTCCTTGTTGGCGCGTGATGTTCCGAAGAGGGCATCATAATGCCCCAGGACATGCTCCACCAGGACACCAACTTCCTTCACACTGAAGCTGGTGGCCCTCTGCCTCCCTGGCTGGGGGTCGTCAGTGGTCTCAGATGGTGTTTGCCCCGACATGGCGACCCCCGACGCAGGTGTGGGTGGGCAACTGGGTCCTGGGGCTGGGCTGTGGAGCGATGGTATCCCAGTCGGGAGTCTTCTGTTCCAGCAGGGGTGGACACAGCAACTGGAACCCTGGCTGACGTGCAGGCAACAAATAGCAGGGCACGTGGGCAGCAGGCATGCAGCAGCAGCAGATGGGAGCGTGCTCGAGGATCTGGGGGGCAGTAATTCGGCCTTCTGGGCAGGAGCGTGGTCTTCCGTGTGTTGTTGCGTGGCCAGCTTGATACGAGTTATTTGGCACGTGAAAATCTTGCACGTCTGCGTGTAATTCGAGGAAAGGCCCTTAGCGTGTAAGCGCGTCTGTGATGTTACGCACGTGGGCGTTTCCCTCGTGATGTGGGCATAGTGGCTCATGGCGCATGAAAAAACTGCACGTCTGCGTGCGAATGCGTCTAATCCGAGGAAAGGGCCTACGCGTATGTGACGTGACACGCGCGGGCGTTTCCCTCAACATGGGTGCAAGTTCATCGTACACGTCAAAAAACTGCACGTCTGAGTGTCAGCTCTTGTAATTGGAGGAAAGGGCCTTAGCGCGTACACAAGTAAGTGATGTTGTACGTGTGGGCCGCTTTAAAAGGTACGTGTAGGACCCCATTTCCTTGTACGTGCTTTTCGTGGAGAGCGAGTGGGTGAATTCTGTACTTCTTGTCGGTTCACACGAGATTACTTCACAGCGTTTCAAGTTCGTACCCCCTGTTACCTCTGACAGCGTTAATTTTTTTTGTTGGTCCCGTTTCCTCAAACAGCGTTCACTTCTTCTTTTGTCCTGTCTCCACAGACAGCATACATTTCTTCTTTTGGCGTGGGTGTTGCCAAAGCACACACGCGCGTCTTTTTCACATTCTTTTTCCAGGCAGACGGTGAGTCGCGCACGTATTTACCAACTGTGCTTGCCCCATGTGTCGTGTACCCCTTCGGAGGTCATTGTAGGCTGCTTGTAACACGCGTACGCTTATTTTTCTGTTCCTGGGTGCCACAGCGTAGTGCGGGTTAATTGATCCACGCACGTGGTCTACGAGGGGTTGCGTGCATGTTATTTTTTGTTTTCGGGGTGCCTGTGCGTTGCGTGACCCGTCATCTTCCCCCAGGGGTCACACACAGCCTTGCTAGAGCACCAGGGTACGAATTCCATCTAGTACCCTATCCCTTTCACCCACAATTGCCCAGGACAATCGTTTACTGCTACTCCCATATGCACAACAACATCAGTGCCATGGCTGGGAGGCGACCAAGCGGTAAGGGAGGCAAAGGTGGCCAACCTCCAAAAGGTGGGCGTGGTGGGCGCAGTAGGGGACGTGGCCAGGATTTGCAGGGTGCCCCTAGACCCCCATGTGTGGAGGACCAATCAGGGACACCCATGCCCCCCCCATGGTTGTGGGAAACGTAGCTGACACCATCCCAGCTCAGCCCTTGTTGGACCAGCCCATTGTGGCACCTGACCTGGCACAGGATGACTCCCAGGCTGACTTCCAGGTCAGCAAGTCTGGTGCCTGTGCTGGTGCAGGTTGGTCTCACCAGGCCAAGTAGGCAGGGTGGAGAGGCTGCAGGGGCAGCTGCAGCTCTATCCACCCCAGCTCTGAGTCTCCCAGCCATGTCAGTGTCGGTTCAGGTCCATCAAACCGACGTTGCCCCTGACAACATCACACTTCAGCCAATGCCTGCACCAAGACCTATGGTCATTGTGCCTTCGCACACTCCTAGTACCCAGTCCACCGGCGCTTCTGCCCCTACTGACCACAGCAGCGTAAGCCACTCAGGCTCCGCTCCACCTTTGAAAAAGAGGAAGAAGGGTGCTCTGGCACTACAGGCTGAGACCCCAGACACGGCTACACACTGCAGCACATCAAGGAAGCCTAGCTTTAATGACGCCGAACTTGATGTACTTGTGACCTATGTGTCGGCACATAGCCACGAAATGGTGGTGACTGCAGGGTGCAAGACCACACCTGGTCAACGTAGGGCACACTGGCAGACCATCGCGGACCGCATAAGTGCCCTTGGATTTGTGAGGCGCACAGCTGATGATTGCTACAAGCAGTGGAATGACCTGAAACGCAGAGCAAAGAACAAGCTGGCCTCAAATAATGCGCTACTCTGGTGACTGGCGGTGGGTCTCCACCAGAGGACAACAAACTCACTGAACATGAGTCTGTTGCTGGGACCTTCATCACAGAGGAACAGATCCAAGGCGTGGGAGACCTACCTGATTACGACGCATTGTCCGGTGAGTGCCCATGCATGTGTGTGTAATCCATGTGTATGTTGTTTGGGTGACGGGTTCTGATTGAGTGTCAGGTGAGAGTGTGTACTCCTGAGTGTTATGGGTCACCCATGTGCTTCCTCCAATACATTCACATGCCTTTGATTTGGGTATGACATTATCCCTTCTGCCCACAGTAGCCAATTAGCCCCACATTACTGCGGTTGCCCTTGAACTATCATCGTGCAACAACATTGTTCTGATTTTTTCTGTGTTCATTCAGGCTGATTGTTTAGATCATCCCATTTTTCATATGCTTTTTTCATCCCTAATGCCACATATGTGACATGCTTCTGTCATTGTTTACACCCCACATTGTGCCACTTTAGTTACCTGGTTATGTGAATGATTAGACCATTCAGGGTGAGGGAGTATTGGCCTGATGAAATTTATTTTTAGGGCCTGTTTGCATGTGGAACATGATAGTTTTTTCCTGTCATGTTGAAGTGACCAACCATTGATGTGTACATCTGCCTACAATCACTGTCTTATTGTACACTGGATGTGTTGCAGTGTGTGGCACATGCATATTTTGCAACACTATTCTGCATTAATCTTCTCATCATGTCCATGTGACATGGATGCGTGACAGTACTCATTCACTGACATATCGCTGTAGTTGTCTAATTTAGTTGTAGTTGTCTAATTTACTAATTTACCATGGCTATGCTACATGACATCTGTGTGCTGGCATGTGTCATGTATGTGTATTGGACAGTGCTACACAGCATGCTGCGAATGTGTTGCTTTTCCATCTTGGTGTCCTCATTGTCTGCCTTTTTGACTCCCCTTCAAACTCATTGACAGTACATGCATGCCAGGGTTATAGTCATGTGGGACATGTGTAAACCGTGTACAGGATCACTGTCTTGTCAGGCCTATGTGTGTGCTATGGTGCTCATGCCTGTTTCCACTTGATGCTGGTGAGGTTCAGGAGATGGTGCAGACCCAGGAGGATTCTCAGCCACGACCAAGCACCAGTGGGGGACGTGGTGTGGTGGTGGGTGAAAACACTTTGGTACTGCAGACCATACTGTCGAGGGGTGTCTCAGGGTGCAGCTCCCCAGACCTCTATTCAGGTGCTGAGTCGGATGATGAGACTTATGTGCTGTCACAGGTCAGTGCTTCTGGCAGGGATTCTGTTCTGTCCAACCCACCTGCACAAGGGGTAGAACCCTCTATGGGGATATCAGTGTTGGTAGGTCAGCCTTTGGCGGTTACGTATGCAGGGTCACACTCCACAGCATCTGATCCTGTTTCTGGGCCAGCAGATCAGAGGGGGAATGCAGTCCTGCAGCCTCAGGCAGTGCCAGCACAGCAATGTGCAGATCGCCTTGCCCCGAACAGGTGTGGTGCCCGCCGACACGTTGGCCGTGCGCCACCAGGCAATACTGTATGGCAAAACTCCATGTACGGTATGGCAACCCAACAGGCAGCATCAGTAGAAATGATGGCTCAGGCAATGGAGAGGGTGACCACTTCCATTATCCCCCCTGAAAGGCAGATGGAGCAACAACAGCAGGCAACAGACTCCATTTGCCAATCACACAGGGAAGACATGTTGGCGTCCAACAGGGACCGACGGGCGGCACTGGAGACTCTGCGCGAATCCATATCAATAGAGTCACAGGGCCACAGGGAAACCCTGAGGGTAGAACTCCATAATCTCAGGCAGAGTCTGCTTGAACTTGAGGCTTCCTGAAATGTTAGGGCAGAACAGCAGCTGGAGCAGCTCACACGTTCGCTCTCAGCTGAGCTGCAGGCAACACGCGAGGAGATCCGGGCATCACGCGAGTCCATGCGTGCAGAAGTGCAGGCAACCCGTGAGGTGCTGCATGGGGATCTCCGCACTTTAATCCTCCAGAATCAGACCTTCCAGACCTGCATGCTTGCTGCCATGGAGGACCATACCAGGGCTTTGCGTGGGCTGCCTCCCATAGTGCCACCACCTCCTGATGCAGCAGCGAGGGTGAAGAGAGCGACAGCAGTTCTCCCACAATGGCATAGCCGTGCAGGCCATGAGCCCATGGAGGTATTTTTTTTTTCCCGCAGCATCCATGCAGGTGGGTGTTGGTGTGCACCCTGTCCTCGAACCTCCTGGGTGGCCTCCCCCCCCCCTGGTCCCTGCCTTGTGTGGCTTCCGTGGGCATCCACTGTATTGTATTCCGGCTGAGCACATGCAGGCATGTCCTGAGTTTGGGTTAGATGCTTGTGTTTGTGACACACACACCCCTCCTGCTTCCTGTTTCCATGGGCTTGCAAAGGGTGTGACCAAGTGACAGTGACTTACACAGTGACACTGGGCTCTCAGGAGCTGTGTGGGCAGTCTGTAGTCAATACTGTGTGGACATCCCTAGTGGGTATTGTTGTTGTATTGTACACTGCATGGTATATTGATATGTGCCTGTGCATCCATGTCTTCCTCCTAATTTGCAGGTTCCTTCCTCATGTCTTCACAAGGCCGTCTCCTTAGCAGATGGAGTTCATGTTGTATGCAGTACACTGACACATTTGCGTGGCAGCAACACTCTACAGTTGGAAGGGGTCGATGTGCTGGCTTATTCAGGTTGTAAGACTACTACTACTTTGACTTAGTACTGTCATGTTTTTGCAATGTTTCATGGTGTGTTGCTGTATTGTGTTGGTGGTAAGTATTTGTTCATGTGTGCTGTTTGTTATTGATTACTGGGAGCATATTGTCTGCGGGCAGTTTCCATTTGGGACAGTGCACTTTGTGACACTTGTGTCAGGTCTTGTGCATTGCTTTGTTTGCTTTCACATTGCATGACATGCCACGGTGTGTTGGGTGGCGGAGCTGGGGAGGGGTTGGGTGACATGGCGCTGTTTTCATGTTGTATTTTGCAAGGGGGTAATCAATTTAGCAGCATAGATGTATGTCTTATAATGACACAGCATTGGTGGTGTTTCGGTAGGTAGGGATGCACACAATGTAACACTTCCAGGTGACCAATCTCAGGCTGGTATGGTTGTGACAGTTGAGTGTCACTTATGTCATCATCATTGATTGTCAGCTGGTATGTGCCAGGGCTGTGTGCACTCCACAGGGGTGTGATTTTAGGTGAAGTAATTAGCCACCAGCTGCGTACGGGCTGCCTCACCAGGTGCCCTTTCCCCTCCCATACGCAGTGGCCGTGCATGTGGTTGGGGATGTGGAGGCACCACCATGTCCACTGGCAGGCCCCGGCGTGTTGCAACGTTGTGCAGGACACATGCTGCCACTATGATCCTGCACACCACTGGGGGAGCGTATAGCAGCTGCCCACCAGAGCGGTCAAGGGAGCGAAAACGTGACTTGAGGACTCCGAATGTGCGCTCCACTATACCCCAGGTTGCAATATGGGCTGTGTTGTATCTTACCTCGGGTGGTGTGGTGGGGTTCCGAATTGGCGTCATCATGTGGGTGCTCAGAGGGTAGGCACTGTCCCCTGGGGAGGTGGTGATGGGTATCATTAGTGGGTTTGTGACATTACTCAGTATCTGACATGCATGCATGTGCAGTGGCATTTATACTCACCAAGCAGCCATATATCGCCATGCCACCCAGGTCCCAGTTTAGGGTTGACATTCTGTAAATGAAACTGTCATAGGTGGACCCTGGATAGTTGGCATATACTGAGGTGATGATTCCCTTGGCATCACATACTACCTGCACGTTGATGGAATGCCAGTGCTTGCGGTTTCTATAATGTGCTCCGTTGCCCTGGGGGGACGTAGAGCCATATGGGTGCAATCAATGGCACCTAGCACTTTGGGGAATTGTGCCACCCCGTAGAAGTCCTGGATGGCAGCCTGCCTTTCTGCAGGTGTTCTGGGCAGGTATATGTGCCTGTGGACTGATGGGCGTGCAGTCATGATGGCCAACACCTGGTGTAGGCAGCGTGACTGCGTGGCCTGTGACACCCCCCCACTATAGCACTTGTCTGCTGAAATGATCCAGTGGCCAAGAAGTGCAGTACATTAAGCACCTTTTCAAGGGGGCTCAGTGCTTGGGAGCACAGCGTGGGTGATGTGAGGTCATCCTCCCACTCACTCACCAAGTCGAGTATTATGTGAGGTGGAAACCTGTACCTCCCATACACCTGGCCATCAGGCATCCCAAAAAGGCTGGTTCTGGGTGTAAAAATTCTGGGCCTGACTATCCTCCTCCTCCTCTTGCGGTATCCCACGACCACTGCTGCAAGGAACGGTATATTCATCTTAGCATCTGAGCTTGTTTGTTGTTTGCACGCACTTTTATGCTGCGCGGGTCCACGTACGCCTGCTTCCTGTTGGTGTACGTGTTTCTGGATTAGCGCGTCTTTTTTGGCGCACGCATTAGCCCCGTTCGATTCCATGAGTACGTGTTGTAGGCGCGCGTGTGGGAGTTTCGGCGCATTTGCATCCTGTATTTCTTCCGGGACACCCACATTTTCACGCGGTGTTCCCCATTCCACGTGTTACGCCCCGTGTTACGCCTACTTTTGTTGTGTGCGCTGCGCTATGTGTGCATTCGCTGTGTGCGTAGCGCACGCTGTTTGAAGACGTGTGCGCCAGCGTGCGCCACGCAGGAATTTGGCGCACATCCATGGATTTACACAAGCACGTACTTCCATGAATCGCTGTGCGTGGGTTTCGCTGCGATTTTCGCACTTGCGCTGCGATTCGCACGCTTGCGTGAAATTTTCAGCGCACATTAATTCCATGAATCGGCCTGTAAGACTCAGCCGGTCCTCCCCGGTCAAGAGAAGAGAACAACTCTCTTTAGTTCCCATGTGGTTGATAGAAGCTGGAGTACGCAGCTAGCGGGTAGAGTTTTGCATCAGAACAGATCTTAGATGAGTGAAGGGACCAGCAGAGCTTCCTCATGATTCTCTTTGGTTTTGAGTCATCTTCTGTGCTTCAGGAATCACCCACATGTTCAATAAAGTAAGAATACAAACTGTAGGGATAAAAAGGAAATCAATCAATGTTTAGCTCCCCAAGAATGCTGTAAACCGTTAGAATTAGACAAAGGCTGCAACGAACCAGTGGAGCCCTGTGAGGGGGTCAGAAATGTTAGGCAGACAACTTGGTAGAGATTTTTCATAAGATGCTATTTTATTAACTCAAAAGGGTTTGACAAACACCTCACTATCCCTACCCTGATAAGGATTTCCCTATCTAAAATAAACTAAAGGAAACACTCTAACAAAAGGAATCTGTTGCTCACACCTTTACACATAACAACTTTACAAGATAATATATGGCAATTCAAATAACAGAAATAACAGTTATGTTCAGTATAAACCTTATAACTGTTTCTTCTTGTAACCTGTGTGAGATCCCCTTCCCCAGATTCAAAAAAGATTTGTCAATCAACAGTTCAAAATAGGTAAATTCAGTTTTGCAACAAAGCTATAATGATAAAGTTCTTCTTGCTTCAAAAAGTATCTCACTTGGACTTTGATCAATAGTTCAAAATATTCAACACACCTTTATCCTCTACTTGTAGCAGAGAGTTCAACACAACTTCTTCTTAGAAAACAAGAATACAGTTTGTCTGCATCAACAATAATGCTTTTGTCAGGATGGTTCCACAACAGTTCACAAAACACTTGCATCAGCAATAATGATTTGCCAGAATGATTACACATCAGTCTTTAACCACAACACAGTACTTGAATGACTTCTTCCTGGTCCACTCACCTGCCAGGAGTGCTACTACAAAGTCCCTTGTCCTAGTATACTCGCCTGCCAGGACTCAATGAGTAACTCCTAACACTACAAGTACTTCTGTGGTAAAGTTTACTTCAAACAACTTAGCAAATCTTTTGTCTTTCCACAACAGTTTTGATTACTTCTTCTAGGAAAACATGAAACACATTGATGCTGTTTGTTCCACATTTGTGATTGACACATGCAATGCAGGTTATGCCCCTTTCCTATTGAATACTTTCTATCAGGAGGAGATCTCCTGCCACTCTTGTTTTACCACTCTTATATCAACCAAAGGCTGGTAATGGTTTTTTATGACACTTGCTCTGCTTTGGCTTAGTCAATGCTTGTTTAGGTCATTTCCAACTATTTCTTCTCTCTCACTCTAGCAATAGGGTTTACAATCAACGTGCTTCTTAATTGCCCTCTCTTGGCTTTGGCAATGTTGGTTCTTATTAACTTCCTTTGATATTGCCCGCATTTGGCTTTGGCAATAACAGTTCTTATTAGCTTCTGGTAATATTTCCTCTCTTGGTTTTGGCAATGACTCTGACCTTCAATTTCTTTACATCAGTACAGTATTCAAAACAATTATAGCTGATCGCCGGGCGATCACAGAGTGTTCCGGGGCAACACAATGCTAGGGAACTCACCAGGTGTTGCATATGCATGTGCTTGGTCCGCTGGCTTCCTCTGATTCGCTCTGACCAGCAAATTGCATCTCTTTATTTAATGTGGCCCATGCTGGTCAGGAAAGGAGCGTTCCTCGGTCCAGGGACACTCCGGTGCTCACCTGCCACCGGAGCCCAACTCGCAATGAGGGAAGCTTCTCAACTTAATACTTCCCGCCGCGTGACCCTTGCATTCACGGCCATCAGGGGGACAGCTTTCCAGAACAATGCTTCCCGCTGCACAACCCCTGCATACAAGGTCTCTGAAAGTAGAGACCCTCTCAGAATCAGCATCCGCTCTGCCAATAGCGGTTGCTCCAGCAGCTCTGCTTTCCTTCGACTTCTGCTGCAATTGCAATGTGGAGTTATTACAATCACAACCTCCCACTACTTCTCCTTCTGGCCTGCACGTAAGGGGGCTTTTTATACTTTCCAGTCCCACTCAGGTGTGGGTCATTAGTACTAATAGATTGCAACTTGCAGTTCACTGCCTCTGCATCCCTATTCTCTTCTTCGTCCCAGTACTTTGTGCATTGTGGTACTTGAAGTCCCCAATGTTCAAATTACCGCCTTAACTCTGAATGTTGTTTCCAAATTTATAAACTTAATTTCTATCCTTAATTATATCTTCTAAAGGAGTTTTATAAGGACTTAATGAGTGGTTCTGATTCATAGGAGAGTTCGAGTTTTCAGAATAGAAGATGTTAATGTTTTGTGATTCGTCTTTAACATTTCCCCAGTTCATCAAAGGAACTTTCACCACCATACACGTTGGTCACTTGTGAGGGGGTCTTATTTCCAATAAACAATTGATTATGACGGTTTTCACCAACAAGATAATTAGCCTTGGGAAAGAAAACCTCTCTCCGACAGCAAGCCATTACATATTCTGGCATCACAAACATTTCTTCCTCCGAGGAAGAAAAATACAGCGTTTCTTCCAACTGAGTCCTCCTGCTCCCTTGGGGCCCTTCTCCTTCCAGGTGATCCTCCTGGCTAACACCACACCCGTTGTCAGGATCAGTTATCGGCTGCCTTCCCCTGGCCACCTGGGAGGAGACTTTAGGTAGAGTCTTTGTGAGGACTCTTCGGGATTCATCAGAGCCCATTCAGTCAGGTGTTATACACAGGGAAATGGAGTGCCTTTGGCACCCTCACCATGAGAGACGGTGCATCTCAGGGATATATTCATTATTTGATTCCATGATCAGGCCTTACATGAGGGCTTATCAGGGAAATGTCGGGTATGTCAGGTCTGGGGAAATCAAAAGTAGAAGGGCTCTAGGAAGAATGAAGAGACATGGAGACAGCCTCAAATTTACATTGACGAGACAACAGAATAATGTAATCACTTCATGTGCTTCTCCCCAGCTATCACGAAGAAGAATGCACATATGGGCTGCAGGTAGTTACCCACCCCACTGAGAGACAGCCCCCTTCAAATGGCACAGAGTTTCACGCACACCAGGAATACTCCATTGAACTGGCATAGGGACTGATGTTTAACCAACTTTAAATTTGACAAAAGGAAATGCTGAAAGACCTATTTCAAAATGGAACTCTCTGCATTCATGAAAAACTGTGCCCTGCTGCATGGAAACAATGCACATTACCAGAGTCTACAAACAAGATATTTTGGTGAAGGGAGGAGCAGCATTGCATTTCATCTTTAATCACATAATTTCTTATAAATGACAGAACTATATATATATATATATATATATATATATATATATATATATATATAATGCCCGGTGTGCCAGTGTAAACAGTGCATTTTGTTTTCCAACAGCAATTGAAATATATATATATATATATATATATATATAATACAACATAACAGTGATACTTTTATAAATGCATGTAGAAGTCTATTGATGTTATACAATGATTTGTACGTGCAAGATTTTAAAATTTTGAACTGTGAAGGCATCATGAAGTAGACAGACACCGGATTACAGCTTGGGCTACACACCTTTATTCAAATCAATAAAAGGGTTGGAAAAAAGTCTAACTTGCCCAATGTTAAGGTGGGCTTTCTCTACCTAACTGACACCAAGGATAGTCTGTGTCAGGAAGTCCAAAGTAAAAGTCTGTCTGTATCCAAAACCTGTACTTGTGCTCACATCTGTCAGCGTCAAAATGAAAAGTGTTCAAACACAAGTTCAGAGCTTCTTCCAGAGGGGTTATTCCTCCCCCAGAATTCAAGATGGTTCCCTCTATCAAAAGGAACAGCTCCCTTCCCCAAGCTTTCAATAAGGTACAGCTGTGCTGGCTGCTGCACTTTTTATACTTGAGCTATATTTCATTTTATTTAATTTCCTTTCAGCACGCTTAGGTGCACGGCAGGTGACTGGACGCGCATTGTTGAAAGATGTTGTTTTTATTTTCTGTTTGTTTTGCTGATCTCCTTGTAAACTGCCTGCCGGCTCAGAGGTGCCTGGCCTCCTTGTTCAGACACGCTTCTGCTGTCTGTTTTCCCTTTCCACTCACTGGAGTGGGAGGGCTTTGGCTACTGCAATAGGATGCATATTCATAAGGGGACGTTCAACGGAGGCATATCGGACGAGCGCAGTGGTCAAGGGCTTTGCGCGCTGAAGTGACGCCTAAGTCAAGCCTGTCCATGCGTGTCCGTGCCTAGGATGGGTCATGGGGCACCTTTCCCATTGTCACTAATTCCTCAATCTGTACAAGCTCCATCTCCCGTGCTGACTTACTTAGCTTGGCTCCAGCTGCTACTATTTTTCCACCTGATTTTAATGCTAATTCTTTGGTTTTACATAATGCCCCGTTGGATAGCAGCGCTCGCAGTTCTGTGAACTGTTTTGTAGTTAACGCCTGCTCTTTGGTTGCGCATGCCCAAGACTGGAACAGCCTTCTTGAGGACTATCATCCAGACCTTTTGTTTGTCTCCGAGACGTGGTTTGCAGAACACTCCGATCCGTCATCAGTTCACAGTTTACCTCCAAACTATGAGATCCTGTGCTGTGATCACGTAGCGCCTCATCCTGGTGGGGGCCTTCCTGTTATTTTTTATAGTAATTTTAAAGTTGCCTCCATTCCAATTACTTATTCTCTGAAAATGGAATGTATCCTTGTCACATTCTAGTTTCTGCCACTCTTACGTTATTTGCTCTCTTGGTGTACTGCTCTCCCGGCTATGATTGCGGTTTCTGTCTCAAGTTTCCAACGTTTGTGGTTGGCATACAGCAGACATACTCTAACCTGATTGTTGTTGGGGATTTTAATCTCCCATCAAACAAGTCCAACTACAATCTGGTCGCTCATTTCTTGGCAACAATTTTGGATCTTGGCCTACCTCAACTGGTCACATAGCCTAAACATCTCATGGGCAATGCTCTCGCTGTTATCTTTGTCCCTTCAGCTATTGCCTCCGTTTTCTCTGTGCTCCCTGTAATTTGGTAGGACAATATGGTGGTGCCCTTTTCAGTGCAGCTTGAGGGTTCCTTTCTTCCTCCTCCCTGGCAGTATATTCAGAAATTCTATTGGCACACTGTTTCTCATCAGGATCTGTGCCTCTTAATTTCCAATGGTTGTGCGAGCATTACTGACTGAACACTGCCAATCCTGTCCCAGGCACCTAACGCGGCAGCAGATACTCTTGCACCTTTTAAGCGCTGTTTAGTGAAACCGTGTTATACAGCTGAACTTAAAGATCTTAAACTCCAGCATAGACAGGCTGAGAGGAAGTGGAGAACTGGCTATTTATTAGCCGATAAAGTGCTCTTTTGGTTGGCTACTGCAAGATACCATAGAGCTATTACAGTGGCAAAAAAGTCACCTTTTAGTGGATATATTGAGCAGGCTATCAACCAACCTAAAGCTCTATTTGAGGCAATTCAATCGCTGACCGCTCAGCCTAAGTCTCAGACCAGTTCCCCCCCTCGCAGGAGCTTTGCGACTCCTTGTCGAAGTTCTTTGGCGATAAGATAGCTGCCATTCGTAGTGCCATTACTGCTATTCTGCATTCCACCTTGCCCTATCTATCTGTGGGTGACTGTGGAGCTTCAGCTGACTTGTCTACTTTCCCTACTTTTGCGGCCCAGGACATTTTAGCCGCTATTAAAGGGCTAAAATCTGTATCACCCTCTGACCCTATCTCGCATTCTATATTGAAAGATGTGTCGAGTACAATCATCCGTGGTTGGTCAAGGCAGTCAATGATTCGCTTTCATCAGGGGTTATCCCATATGATGTAAAACATGCCCTTGTAATCCCCCTTCTTAAAAAACTGCCTTTGAAGCCGCAATTCCTTTATAACTTTCACCCCATTTCCCTGCTCCCATTTCCTATGAAACTACTTGAGTCTCTGGTTTCTCCTCTTCTAGGCTCTTTTCTTGAACTATCTTCCTTCTTTGACCCCTTTCAATTGGGTTTTCGCCCGGGCAGAGGTACTGAATCTGTCTTGGTGTCAGTAGTTGATTTTATGCGGTTAGTGGGCCAGGTGGCGGTGGGTGCCCTTATTCTAACAGATTTTACGGTGGCATTTGATACCATAGCCCACCCCACCTTAGTCTCCTGTCTCTCTTCCGTTGGCCTATCTGGTCAGGTTTTGGCCTGGTATGCTTCTTTGTTGGTGGGGCACTCACAATCTCTTTCTCTGCCACCTTTTCAGTCCCAACATGTACCTCTGCTACTGTGCTACTCCTACGCCGAGGACACACAGATTATTCTGCGGCTCAATCTGTCTCAGTTTGGTATGACTGTTTGGCTGAGGAGTTGCCTAGAGGCCGTGGGTGGATGGATGACCAGCCAAACTGGCTTAAGTTGAATGGGGAGAAGACAGAGATGCTGGTGGTTGGTACCGCTAGTCCTTCTCTGTTCTGGACCCCAGAGTTTAGGGCAGCTAGTTTGGGCCCTTTTCCCACACCTGTTTCATTGGTCAAAGAACTAGGCATCAAGATTTTGTCTTCTTTATCCATGTCGGATCAGGTGTCAGCCACTTGTCAAAAGGGTAATTTCAAGCTGCGGATACTATGCAAGGTTTTGCCATTTATTCCTGTTAAATTTCAGGCCCCTGTAGTCTCCTCTCTGGTAATCAGTGGAATTGATTGCAAAACATGGCTGTTAGAACAGTTCTACGCCCCCCACATAGTGCCCATATGATTCCCATTCTTTGACAGCTCCACTAGCTCCCAGTTGAGCACTGTGTGAGGTTTAAGTCTCTGTACCCGATACACAGAGCCTTGTACAAAAAAGGGGCAGAATATCTTCAGGTGAATTTCTACCCTTATGTACCCCGAGAGCACTGCACTCTCGGTCGTCTTTGACTATCTCAGTTCCTGTGTGTAGGCTCTCTTGGTGGCTGCAGCACAAGCTTGGAATTCTCTTCCACTTCACTTGCGTGCTATTGAGGTCTATTTTTCTTTCCGGCGGGACTTGAAAACATTTCTTTTTTACTTCCAGGATTCGGTGTCTTTCACCAATATCACAAAGTTCAGTTCAAAATACACAAGTTTTCATTGACTTTCAATCACAAACTTACAGATGCAGTAAGTGATTTTTCCTTAAGATGGGTGTACTGAGTCTAGACGCAGTTGTCAGACCACATAGTTCACCCATTAGAGGTCATGCAACTGACACACCTCACCACCTCACTTGCTTCTTCTTCACAGTCACACTGCCACTGTTGCAGCTTCACAGTGGAAATGGCCTTATCCTCTTGCAGCTTTCTCAATAGTTGTTTTGCTAACATTCACTTATTAGATTGTTACGTATTGTCAAAGCTTCGGCCACTGCTTATTTCAAATTTAAACAGTTCCTTTTATTCTTATGGCACTTGTCAATGCTTGTTCTTTTCAACTTAAAAACAGTTCACTGTTCCTTTTTATCAGGGAACTTCACCAACTGCTTTCAATTAAATGAATATTCAGTCACCCTTGCTTTCTTTCGGGTCGGTATTCAAAATTAGTAAATCAACCTCAAATTCCCAGTTTACTGTCCTGCTTGGAATTTGCACACTGTTCACAGGATTATACACGTTTTCAAAGTTCACAATTTTTCTGACCCTTCCTTGGCCTCGTCAGTTTCATTTAATTTATAGTTCGGTATTCACACAAATCCTTTCATTCATCTATTTGCGCCTTCAAGTTCTCTTGTTTATCAATCATCTGTATTTTAAGCTGGACTGGCATTCCGACCGTTTACACGGTCCCTCGCTCACTCGCGAGCGATCCAGCCTGCTTAAACCACATGGTTCGAACCACAGCGTCATGGAGACATTCAGCCTGCTTTGACTCACAGGGTACGCTGTCTCTGGTTGATGTTCTCCACGTTGGCAGGCTCTCTGTGGCTGTTGCTGCTGCCAGCTCTGCATGTCTCTGTTCCAGTGTCTCTGCCGCCTCGGGTTAACAGAGAGGGAGTCTCCCTGACTCCAAAAGGAAGGAAGGCCAGCCCTGCCACCGGAGACCTTCTGAATGCTCCTGCCACAATCCGTTTCAACAACTCTGCAGCTCCTTGGCACTTCAGACACACGTCTCCCTCCCTTCATCTTCAGCTTCTCCTGCAGTCATTCCCCATGCAATCTCGTTTGCCTCACTTGACGGGGCCATTTATACCGCCCTCTAGGCCCCAGGTGCAGGCAATGTTCCTCTACTGCATAATGGTCTGGGTACTCAGCATCCCTCTTCCTCGTCTCAGTACCAGAGTGGTGTTTGTGTATGTCTGAGTTAATAAAAGGTAGGATGTATGACTGTTGTCTCTTCCCCATCTCAATACCAGGTTGGTGTGTTTTGGGAGAGTGTTTTCTAGAATCACTGGGAAGAGATTGGTAACATCCTATAAAAGCCCAAGAGATATTGTACTCCTTATAAAAGGGAAATGGGGGAATACTGTATCTCACCCAAGGGTGCCTTATCCCCACTGCCCATGTCTCCTCTACCCGGGTGATCCTCCCTTGCATATTCACCCCCAGGGTCAGGATCCGAAAGTGATGGCCTCTCCCAGGCCACCTGGGAGGAGGATATATTGGGGAAAGAAGTGAGAACACCCCCAGATTCCTCACACAATACATTACTGTTTAAATGTATAAGAAATCAATGGCTTTCTAATGTGTGCTTTAGCAAGGCTGGTTAGCTCTCTACTGAAATCTCTGACACATTAATGTCTTCTGTTGTAGCCCTGCATACACGATAAACTGTGGGGAGAGGCTTTAATGGTAGTATTAAACTTGGCCATTTGGAGCGGATAGATTGGTTTGTCTTTTGTCATGAAAACACTTTAAGGTGTACAGACCAAAGGGCCATCTGGACCAAGATCCCTGAGTAAATAGGACATATCTCAACAACATTCAAGAGGATATTCTTAAAAATAACATTTTTTAATTCATCCAAGGCTGAATCCATGGTGCCCTGAGCTGAAAATAATCAAACCTTTTCACATGACAACCTAGCCTGTGAGAAGGCAGGTCTGACTTCAAATGCTGGAATACACTTAAGTGGTACTCGCCTCTTTGGTCGTGAGTAATAAAATCACATTTTTTTACTGTATTCTTTACTGCAAACAAGTAGATGGGTGTTTGGGGTTAGGTATATCGAAAGGAGGGTCAGGTTAAGCGAGCTGGAGGAAAAAATACAATGTTTTTACCCACAATCAAAAGAATTTGATGTTCTAACAAAGAACTCTTACCCTGCCATCTCTAAACATCAAGTTAGGTAATTAAGTCCAAAGGATGGCCAGCCTAATGGAATAACAAGCAAAGAGACATGTAATTTTCTCATATCAATCATCGCTAAAGGCCTTATGAAGATCTACACACATGGGTAATCATGCTGAATGTGAGCGTTTCATATCTACAGTTCAAATATAGGGTATTGTTTAAATCTAACATTATTTGGTGCAATAGAAAAATGGTTTCTACATTACTCTACAACAATAGGATGTAGAATGAGAAAGAACCATGCGACACAACCTTGAGATTCATCTCTATCCAAAAAGTCCTAGACCAAATTACCTACAATTTTCAATTAACTAATAGAATTATTAATATTAACAACTTCATGTAAAATGAGTATGCACTTTTGCCACATGTCCCTACGTCCGCTGGGGCCAGGGAATCACAGAAATCCATGTGTCATTTCACTACGAGAAGACATGAAACTAAAATGATTTTGAAATTAAAAGTGTGAGAGCAGGAAGCCCCCACGTTTTCACATATATTGAACATTTTATCAACCTATGAAGATTGGAGAATGCATTTTCTGGTAGTACCTGACTGCTCAGCAAGCCAATGGAAAGACCTGACCAATCAAAAATATGATATCATCATGACAAAATGTGGGACTATATCCCATGATAAAAAGGGAAACACACAAGGAATAAACAAGGATTTTGAAAGCTGGCAAGTAGGGAAAGACCTGCTTTCCTGAAAATGCACAAAGGGACCAGAAGAGGTGAGCAGACTAGCAATTCCCATGGAATACTGGAGACTCAATGCCTCCTCTGGACCATACAAATTATTCAAAATTGAGTATGAACACTCTGCAAATGTTATTTGACATAGGCCTTCTAGCATTAGTTCTCTACTAACTCACAGTTGTGGGAGTTGGTTTCCACTAGGGAAGTTAATTCCAAATATAATCTCTAGTGTGGTGTGCATTTTGACTCCACACTGTATTCAGTGGCAAGTGAAATTTCATTGCAATAAGAATTGGCAGCATTTTTCACCATTTTGTATGCAGTGCAAAACTGATAGAACATACGCATAGATATAAAATGCAGTTAGTACTAAATTAAATCCAATCAAATTGTACCCAGTATGTTTTACAGGTTAAGTCGACCACGTAGGCGGTGATTCGAATGGCCATGTTCCATAGCCTAACAGAGTTTCTTGATAACTTACAACCCGTGAAAGCCATTTATAGACATTGGCCGATAAAGGGAGTTTAACCGTGTGACATCTATTCCCATATAAAATAATGCCAATATAAATTACATTATCTCCTCTACCTTCAAATCGCACAGTAGGGGAAAGACTCAATTTGCAAAGCGAAGTGGGAGGGGTACTCATGATGGTATTAGCAATTCATCAAATCATTTCCCTATTTTGGTTTGGTGAACCAATAGCCTGTGCATACTAAATTGATAGCACTGCTTCCCTAATCGAAACCTACATAATTCTATTGAATTACAGTGAAGCAACCATACTGTGCCAAAGTGCCCTTAGTATCACATTTAATAGGGCAATCTGCCAAGTGAAACAGCTTCTGAACCAGCTGACACGTGTTTCGAGCTCATGCTCTTTCTCAAGGCTTATGTTCCTGTTGCAAGAGATAAATCCTAAAATTATGTAGCAAGATATGTAGAACGGGTGATTACCCTAGATAATTCTGTTCTGCACCGCAGTCGGTTGACACACATATGCCGGGCTGAAAGGCCAGTAGAGATATAGGGCCTCATTACACGGATGGCGGTAAGGGTTAACGGTCACCGTTAATGGTGACCGTTAACCATTACCGCCTTACTACGAGGTCCCTTAGCGGGTTGGTGCTTTAACGCCTGCTTTTTGCAGGCGTTAAAAACCAACCCGCTAAGGGACCTTGGTGCTAATTACGGCACCGCAAAATTGCGGTGCCGTAATTAGCACCTTCCCCATTCCCATTATGCCCTATAGGGCAAAAATGGGAATGGGGAAGGGCAGTGGTGGAAGGGGGAATTACCGCCCCGCCAACCTTGGAATGGGGCGGTAATTCCCCTTTCCACCAAGGCGGTGCCGGTATTTTACCGGCATGGACCCAGGTGCTAATGGTACCTTGGTCCCTGTGCTAATACCGCCATCCGTGTAATGAGGCCCATAATCTTTCACGCGACTGAAGAACACTTTAAACCATCTTCATCGAGGCAGTGCATGACAACGTAATGAACCAGGTTTGCCAGAGCAGGAGAGAGAAGAAGGACCAGGGGAAGGGAAGCATTCCCCCTGGTGAGAGACTTGCAAACGGAACCATATCATGAAATCCAAGAGGAGGGAGCCATTCCCCTTGACCAAGAACATTGGTACAACCTTAGTTTAGTTATAAGTGTAATGGACAGCAATAGGGGTGTTTGACACGGACGGTGGACACTTTAGTTGAAAAGACATCCTGACAGTCCCATTAGCACTTAGTTGAGGCAAGGAAACCCCTCCTAGATATACGGAGTGGAAGGGTGTGGAAGGGGGAGCCCAACACAGGAGGCATGCTTCTGGCTATAGACTTTTATTGGTGAGAAAATAAAAGAGAAAACCTTTTCTGACCCTAGTTCTAAGAGGGAGTTCCCTGCCTCAACCAATATTAATGAATGTGTCAGGATGTCAGTCTAAAGCAAAATGTCCTCTGTCCTGTGTCCAAAAACCTATTTCCAACTCTCACAGTATATACTCAACCAAGGAAACGGGGTGGTCTTCTTAATCTAGAAGAAAGGTTTGTTTTGCCTGAACGATAGCTGAAAGTTCACTTCTGAGCAATACAAATGAAATGTTCTTCTTAAGGGATGCAAATCAAAAGTCTCAAAAAGGTTCCTTGGATTGAGTCTTCAATAAGGCATATAAAACAAAACATCTGGTATCTTCACAGTGTAAGGTGGATTACTCTTTCCCCTTGACCTTTCTCAGCTTTCTCAAACAATGTGATAATTGGTGGGTGGGTGGCAAATGTATCCCTTCCCCATGCCTTTCTCAGGCTTCTTGAACAACTTCACAATAGGTGGGGGAATGTCTCACTTCTCAGGCTTCCCTTTTCTCGCAAATGTCAGACCGGGTTCACTAACCTGCCCGGTACGGACACAGGTACGAAGGCCCAAGGAGGTCCCTGAAACTGTTTTCCTGCTTCACTAGTTTTTAGGCTTTACCATGGCTTACCAACTTTAGTAACTGACCAGGTAATTCTGCTGCTTCTTTTTGTCCCAGGCCCCTTTATTGACAATTTCTCTTGGCACCACCCATGACCCTGGTACCTTCTTGGCGTCTTCTTTGACAAGGCCTTTCCCGTGTATGAGGTGCTCGGCAGTCGTTGCCCGTTTCCCTCCTGCATGCGCTGTGTCTGAGGCGTTCGTAGCAGCTAGTCCGGCATGCCTCGCTCCTCATAGGTGTATGGCCGGTGTCTCACTGCTGCTCCTTCCTTCGTGGTGTTTGACTGGCTTCCCACAGCGGACCCTGTGTAGACACCTGAAACTCCTGGGCTTGCGTTTCCAACAGTGGTCCTTCCCTTCTGCACAGCTTCGGCTCCACGCTCCTCTACGTGTCTCCAAGCAAATCTCTCTTAGTTCCGCCAGGAAAAGCTTTTCTCGGTTACTCCAGTGACAAAGTCTCCAGCTTCCCCCCAGTTCTCTGTGGACAGCTCCTACATTCATGGTCCTTGGAGCACCACAGGGTGCTGGTATCCCTGACTCTTACCCAGAAGCTCTTGTTAACAGCTTCTCCCCGAACAGGAAAGCCTTTTCACCCGGTACCTCTCTCAGCACTCTTCGTCTCTCGTGTGCAGCTCCACCTATCAGCAGCGCCTGCTTTCTACCTCCCCTTCTGTGGGATCTACGTCCTGCAGGACTATGGGGGTGTAAGGGCTTCTCGGCTTCTCTCGCTCCCGCACAGCTCCTACTGCTGGGCTTTCCTTTTTTCCCACTTCCTCGCTGTGCTTTAGCCCTCCACCTTTTATACACATGTGGTCCTTTAATGGGCTGCAGGTGTATTCCATCAATTAATACTGCCCGACTCGGATAAAATGGGCATGTCTAACCATCATGCATCTTCTTCATCCCAGTACCAATGTGGTGAGAGTAATTGGTGTTTATTACTCTCAGTTGCTTCTTCCTCATCTAGTAGAGTGGGGGAAAGTATGTACTATTCATAGCTCTCAGTTGTTTCTTCCTCATCTCAGTACTGTTAGTTACCCCAAGAGGGGAGTAAAGGGGGACTACCTTATAGTGACCTATAAAAGTCGGAAGAGGGTTAGGTGGATTGCCCTAAGGACAAGTGGGATACTGTGTTTTAACCCACGGTACCTCATCACCAGTCTTTCTCCCTTTCTGTGCAACATGTCTGGGATGATAGCATCTCTTGCTCTTCTCAGAGATGGTGGAACATGGTGCACAATATCCCATACTTATCCTTATCAAACAGATAAGAGAAAAGGTCGAAAAAGCAGTAGACCTTCAGTTTATTAGTAAACAGGAAGGTGACTATCTCACTAGGGAAACAGCAAGAGTTCCAATATTTTACATTTTGCCTAAACTCCACAAAAATAAGGAAAAACCTCCGGGCAGGCCCATAGTTTCGGGCGTCAATTCCATTCTGGAACCTTTGTCCAAATACGTAGATTTTTATCTACGTCCTTTCGTAACCAAAATGCAAAGTTATGTGCAAGATACTAGGGATGCCATTGTCAAAATTGAAGGGCTGATGTTTGATCCTATTACAGATATTTTGATCTGTTTGGACATACAATCACTATATACCAACATCCCCCAAATAGACACCCTTGAAGTGGTTGAAGAAACCCTGCTAAAACGAGAAGACAACCATCCGGTCAGTAATGCCTTTATTGTATGGTGTGCTGAAATGGCCCTTACCAATAATTTTTTTCAATTCTTGGGACAGTTTTACATTCAGGTAGAAGGGACCGCCATGGGTGCAGCGATGGCCCCGAATCTAGCCAATTTATATGTTGATATGGTGGAACAAACTGTTATCTACTCTGGAGTCAATCCTTTTAGACATCAAATATCACAATGGCTGAGATACATTGATGATGTTTTTATGGTATGGCATGGCACTACAGAAGAAGCTAATATTTTTTTTGTCTGGTTAAACAATCAGAACAGATATTTGAAATTTACAGCATCGATGAATCCCAAAGAGGTCAATTATTTAGATTTAACTATCTATCATAGAGACAATCAGCTGTGGGTCAAACCATTTGTATAAAATACTGATAAAAACGCACTACTACACTATGGTAGTCACCATGCAAAACACGTGTGGGATAATTTACCCTTTGGGCAATTTTTGCGCCTTAAACGCAATAGCAGCACTAGGTCGGATTATGAAGAAGGTGCTAATATACTGATCAATAAACTTACAGAGAGAGGGTATCCAGCCAAGATTGTTAAACAATCATCCAAGAGAGCTTTTAATAATCATTGAGAAGCTCTTTTTGAAAAGAAAAGTAGAGACACTCCAGAGAGCCCCTTGGTATTTGTTAATACCTACAGCAGTGTATTTTACAAAGTCAAGAACATCATCTATAGGAATTGGAAAAAGATCATGAATATTCCGCCTCCTGTAGTGGCATTTAAGAAAAGTACCAACATCTGTAACTTAGTGATGAGAAATGATATACAGAAAGTACATAACACTGAGGTGAGACAGAGTACTTTGTGGGGAGCACCAAGGGTTGTAGGACACCATCCTTGTTGGAATTTGCGTTATGTGCCCTCTAACACGAAAAATAACCTCGGTAGATTTGGGCTTGAAAACAGATTGGCAAATGAAAGAACATACTAATTGCCAAACAAATAATGCAAGTTACATGATTAGAGGGAAGACCAACAGAAAATGCAAGACTCGCATGTTAGAACATAGGAGATGCCTAAAAAATCATATTGAGAAAGCCCCTCTGGTCAAACATTATGAGGAAAAGGGCCATTCATTTATGGATTTTGAGTGGTGTATCCTGAAGAAAATAAAGGGGTCAACTCAGGAAGATATTAACAGAAAATTGATTAATTTGGAACAAAAACTAATTTTCCTAACTAATAGCCATCTAACAGGGCTAAATGAAAATATTGAATGGCACAACATTAAATGAATTATCATCGTATATTTGATGGTTTGTTTGGTGAGTCTTGCATCCTCTGTTGACAGTCCCTAAGGATGGGGATTGAATATTAAAAGTATGTATATCTGCTAACCAATGTAAGGATTTAATGTGGTCTTGACACTTTTTATTGATGTAGGGTAACCACTAAGATGAATGTACATCTATGATCAGTGGTTAGACATTATGTTTAGTCCGCTGAGTTATACACAGACCTATCAATTCAGTGTGGTTTAATTGAGTAGTCACATTTTGTTACGGGTCTGAAATATAGGCCCTTACAACCTGCCTTATCACCATGTTAAAGAGAATCAGGTGGTACAGTTGGCATGGCCATGTAAGTAATCCTCTTACCTGCCGCCCAGTTCGTGATTAGAAAGAAGGTCAGTGAATACACAGTGGGTCGCCTAGGCAACGGCGCGATTCCCTGTGACGCCATCGCGTTACGTTGTATGCGATGACGTCATTGGCCTGCGCGCGATTGCAACGTACTACGGGTGTTATAAGGACCGCATTACAGGCGAGTTAGTAGTATAGAACAACAGACTGAAGACGTGGCGGAGAAAGCTCATGTAAGAGGTAAGCTAGGGATCTTGAGAGATTGGATAATGTTTAGCCTTCATAAGACTATTCCATATTGAAAATATTGAGGGGAGTTCTGTTTCATTGTAGGTGATACGCCATCCCTTCCGCTGAGTGATCAACAAACCAGGGATTGGAAGTGTATATTAAATACTACAGATCTCAGATGTTAATAATATCTCAAAGACTAGCGATACGAAGATAAGAAGTATGACTCTTGTCATTGTCGTAGATTTACCCCTCCTCCCCTTTTTGAAAGTCTTTTTGAAACTCTTCCCGTTGCTTTACAAACCCAGAGTGTTTCTGCTCTCACTAGATCCTATGCCTAACCCGCATTGTGAATGCATTTTCCTATGGCGGGCCTAAAAAGATTTACAAAACCTTTTCCAAGAGAGATAAAAGCTTGAACTGGGACTGAGGCGAGACCTTTTTCTGAATGATTTTAGTGATGTGTTCACCCCGGGTCTTCATGTATCACGAGTGAGATTGATGATTATGTTATGTACAAAAAGGCATGAATTATTCTATAATGATATTAGAGAATGTGGTGAGTGACTGGCTGTTCCTCTAAACCACTGTGAAAGTGAAGGACAAATTTGTAATTGTCAGATAAACTTGAACAACATTTACTGTTACAAGTTAGAAGCATTAGTATATTATACATTGTATACTTGATGCATCCTAATGGTGATTAGGGTTGGCTAGGTTTAGTGAATTAACCAATTATGCCCATGAAGTAATATGTTTTATGTTTGTATGTACCTTCAGTTATAGGAACCAGGACCATAGAGAAAAAGTCTACAGGAAGCACAAGACACATTTTTCTGCCCCTGAAGAATGTCCAGTTAATAGTAACATCAAGGACAGAAACTTATATAAGTTGGGCTAATTGTTTGTATGCAGTAGGAAGCAAGAGGAATTAAGTTGCTACTGTATATGTTTTCAAGTATTTGTATAACTTGACTTTGTGCGGTGGAATGACTACTTTTAAACATTGTGTATTTTTTTATGTGGTATAAATGTACTTTTATAAAAAATTGTTTTGATACTTGTGCTATTCAGCAAATGAATTAAAAGATGAAATTTTAAGGACACATTTTTTGATACATGTCATTGATTAGGTTTCACACAGCCCACATTTGTTGAGTGGCTGTACGGGTCAGTGTTTCAGAGTTTTGAGGGTAACAGTCTGTGTCAATAAGTATGCACATGTCCCTTCTTTTGATGAAATAGCACAATATCCCATAACCACTTCTGGGATAGGAATTCTCTCCTAAAAGGAGGATGAGGAATATTGTGTCCTACCCAAGGGCATCCCGCCTCCAATCCCCAAGGACTCGCTTTCCAGATGAACCTCCCTTGTTTGTCCGCCCCCATGGTCAGGGTCCAAAAGCTAGGGCCTTTCCCTGGACACCTTTATAGAGGATCCCTGCGGAGTAGATGTAAGAAGACGCTCAGTTTATCACAATGCTCCTCAGTGGAAGATGGGAGGAGGCCAGATCAGTTTCAATCAAACATATTTTGTTGTGCACAGGTAGACCATATAAGAACCTTCTTTTCAGAACTGCCCATTCTTTTAATAAAAAGTGCATTCTGGCAGCGGTTGTCTTGGTTCACTCTAACCAATTGGTCTACCAGACCAGATAAAGTGATTTGTAAAAGTGAAATGCAAGCCTAGAAACATGATGTCTCTGTGACACCGAGCCATCTTCTGACTGCATCCCCAACACCTGCCCTAGCTTCATCACTCTCATACCCCATCACTCACTATCTACACCAACTATTTATGTATTTCATTTTGGGTATTTATTGAGCATGGACATAGCTTCAAGAAGCCCTTTACAAATATGGGTAATAGCAGGGAGATATTTAAGGATGAGGTGGGGGTCAGTGTGTGTTTAAGGGTGTCTACGTGCATGAAGATGGTGCTACTTGAACAGGAAGGTCTTAAGCTCCTTTCTGAAGTGCATGAGTTTGGGTGAGAGTATAATATTGAGAGGTATGAGGTTCCACAGCCTGGGTCAGGCGTATCTGTTCCTGTTTTTTCTTTTTTGCAGCTCTAATCCGACCAGGTCCAGGCTACGTGTGGTGCGTGTACCACCAGAGATTGTGATCTTTTTGTCTAGTGGCTCCTCTGTAAATGATTCAGCTGGCATTGAAAGTGATGTGTGCTTGCTGGGCAGCCAGTGTAGTTCGACGTGTGTGGGTGTAATGTGGTCAAATCTGCGGTGGTCTTTTTTAGGCAGGATGCAGTGTGGAGGTTGCTACTCATTGGTGCCAGGTTTCTCAGTCTCCCCTATCTTCTCTTTCTCTCGGTCTCTCTGCATTCTTCTCACTCACTCTCTAGTCTGTTCTCACTGTCTCGCAATGTTTCTGCTAGAAACAGAATTGCGAATAACCTGTCAGATCTCTACTTAAAACGAACTATTAAAGCTAACGATGCAGCAATACATGTAATTTTTTTCTAAATGCTGAAGAAACGCTCATCCGCATTTTTGTTTGTGTAGAAAAATGGAACAAGGTCCAATAGAGTTCAATATTCTTATTTTGTAAGGCACCTGAATTCACAAAAAACACTGAAAACAGGAAATGCTACGTTATTTTATAATAGCAGCAATGATAATATTATTACCGGGTTTGTAGATAGAAGTAGGAAGAATTCAGTTTAGGGAGCTAAGTGCTATGATACAGCTGTCACTATTACCCAATATATCGGCACTCAAATGATAACCTCAGAAAGATGATGGACTGGATCCTCCTGGTGGGATTCCAACCTGTCAAATACAGGCTCCTCCCACGTCAGTGGTATGAAAGTAGAATTTATATTTTCGGATTTTTAAGTAATAAAGTTCTCGCGTCCTGAACAGTGTATAGCACCCCCAGCCCTGATTAGTAATATATGAAAAGGCAGAGAAATTAAAGCATCCGATTGGTTGGCGCACAGAAGCTGTACAGAACATAATTCTTTGCTTTGTGGCTCTGAAATAAGCACCTGCTCAGAATGAGGCAATCCCTTAATTAATAATAGGATTATTGCAACTGCCCTCAATAACATGGAGAGTTATTGGAGTAAGGTAGGACTGGACTTCGGTACCATGGACGACATTAATCTTTTCCCATCCACCATCCATCCCGACCATTTTCTCTCTCTCCACGCCCTCTCTTCCTCCCCATTCCAAGCTCCACATTCCACTTCTAAGTTCCATATCTACTCACTACAATGATGCTGAAAGGATAAAGTAAATGTTGTACGCCACAAATATGAACCTGGGCTCCAGGGCAATCCTTCGCCTTGCTAGAAGCGCAGAAAAGGGCATCACGTGGGCTAGCAGCCACTGGCAGAAGCATGTGCTTGCCAGATAGTTTTCAAACATGCAACCCACATCAGGCAAAGGAAATATGTCATTTGATCAGAATAGGCGGATGTTCTTGTGGAAGTTGTAGTACCTAAAACGTAACTAACTAAATGTGTCAAGAGGGCATCATTGTCTAAAATCCTTGCAGGTTAGTGTTCCTTTCTGTTAGGGGAGTATATACTCTTCCTGAATCCTGTTTCTCTGAAACTGCAAAGAAATAAACTGATTTCCACTCTCCAACTGGTCTCTCTTCTCCCCTAACCCCATTTCCTGATCTTACCTCCTTCCTCTACTTTTACATTGCCAGTACCATTGCCAAGAGGGGGTAGGAACGCCTCTCTACCAGGGGCGGGGAGCCTACAAGTGGGAAACTAAGAGTCAGCCCTAACCCTGAAGGAGAAGGGGGCAGCTGGGAAGGACTCATTTTTTATCCCTTCCCTTTGTGCCTGCCTGTGGAATTGAATAACCCTGTGGGTCTCATTATGAGGTCGACGGTAACCTGGCAGTAACCCGCCGGTGCCACAGACGGGTTGCCACCGACCTCGAAACACCAAGGGGGTCATTACGACCCAGGTGTTAACCATGGTGCTATTAGCGCCATGGTTGACGCCGGTATTTTACCAATTGCGCCATGGTGGATGGTGGAATTACCGCCCCATTCCAAGGTTGGCGGGGCGGTAATTCCCCATTCACCATTGGCCCTTTCCCATTCCCATTTTTGCCCCGATAGGGCTCAATGGGAATGGGGAAGGCGGTAATTACCGTAACTACCTCGAAAGTCCCTTTGCGGGTTCCTTCCTTAACGGCTGGTAAAGGGGACCTGCAAAGGGACCTCATAATTAGGCATAAGGGGTAAACGGCGCTGCCACCTTTTACGGCGCCGTTAACCCCTCACCGCCTGGGTCGTAATGAGGCCCCAAATCTGCCGCATGACTCCCAGGTACCACCGGGACATTACAAGTCCCGGCGGAGCAGGAATTCAGGTGGGGGATTCGGTAAATCCCCACTGGAATGGGTACTCGGAAGCACCGGCACCGTGGCTAATGGTGCCAGTGCTTCCATGACAACTCTGCCTACTGGGGCTGTTGCGCCCGGTAGGATCAAACCTGTCGGGTGCAGCAGCTCTGGCAGGCAGACTTGTAGTATGGCACTCCAGAAACAAGGGTGCCGGTAAACTTACCAGCACCCTTATTTCCGGACCGCCACACTCGTAATGAGGCCCTGTGTCTCAATCCATTACTCAGAAATACTATGATCGCCAGAATTTGTTTGCTTTCTCTAGAAACTATCAGCCGATGAAACAGAGCATGTAAGAATATCCAGCACCCCATGAGAGATGTGAAAGCGCTGCAGAGACTCGTACCAACACATCAGATGACTACCCTCGCAATGCGACTGGTGGAAAAAGGACAAGTAGTGAGCAACCTGGCTAGAGGGGAAGCTGGGACTCCACCGCCATACAGCCACAACACTCCACTCTCGAGTAGAAATAAAAAGCACTCCTGTAGAAAACGGGTTCTGTTTGGCCACCAGAGACTCACAAGGGGCCCTGATGCCCCACCTTTTTGGAACACTTACCTTGGGGTAGGCAGATGGCAAGCCTACCACAATGAACTCGTTCAATGTACTCTATAGGATGCCATATCCTTCCGTGGTGCCCCCATGCAGATGAAGGGGCTTAGCCTGTTATATATGCATTTTTTCCACACACATGTATTCCCAGTGGCGGAAAGAAAGTTCAGGATTGGATAGGGGCAGAGGACCAATCCCAAACAAGGAATACATATAAGGGAGGGGACAGGAAGCAGAAAGTTGTGGCTTGTATTGGTGGGGTCAGAGGAGGAAGAGGAGGAGGAGGAGGAGGATCAAGAGACCAGGAGGAAGTGGTATAGTCTGGAAGCTATTGTTGGAACAGGTGAGGTGTCGGTTTAGTGAGTTCAAGGGTACTGTTGTGTGAGTGAGCATTGCAATGAATCAGCAAGCATTCCCCCAGAAAACCTGGCCTGGGACCCTTCTCCTGTGGCCAGGGAAAAGGCAGACGCGTTCTGAGCCTGACCCTGGGGGTAGCGTTCTGCGGGAGTATCACATGATAGGCAAGCAGGCCATGAGGAATGGGAAACCCCCCATGTACAACTGTCCCCGATACCCCACGCTTCTAATGGCTTATTGCAAAAAAGCAGAAACGAAAAACCCACATTTTTCCATTAGGGACTTAAAGTCCCATAATCCCCCCCCCCAATTACTGGGACGAAGAAGAAAGCTGAAAGGGTACAATGTTGCAGGAGTGGTTAGCTAATGAATGCAGATGACCCACACCTGAGGAAGAAAGAGAGGCTTAAAAGGCCCCCTCAGGTGAAGGCCATAGAAGCTGGTGAAGAGTAGAGGAAGTGAGAAGCAGAAGCAGTGTGGTTGTGCTGGCAGCCCAGACAGAAGCTGGAGGAGAGAGAAGTCGCCGGGACCACTGTTTGGCAGATGTCAACTGCTGGTCCTGAGAGGGTCTGTGTCTCCAGAAAATGCAGAGATCATGCAGCAGATGCATGCAGAAGAGAAGCCTGCCCCCTGGTAACCGGTTCTGCATAGGCTGCGCAGCAAAAGTGTGCAGGTTGCTGTCTCAGGTGGCTGGTGTACACCAAAGGGCCTCAGAAGCAAGAGGTGCTCCAATTGTAGGTGGGGTTGGCGAAGGCAGACTAATAAAAGCAGTTTGCTGGGTAACCATGAGCCACAGCATCAGAAGTCCTGTATGCGGCGAGAGGAATGGAGACCCGTTTTACCTGGTGAGTTCACACTCTGGTAGTGACCCCAGAACAATTCATACCCGCTTGTGTGTCAGACGCAGGCGTTCGGTGAGTGAGCAAGTAGTTCAAAGAACAATTTTCAATACCGGAATAGTACAAAACAGCAGCAGCACTCGTGTATGTGTGAATGTGATTCACAAGTTAAATTTGAATACCAAACTAGGGAAAAACAGCAAAAACCTGCTATAACAAAGCCGAATGACTGTGACCTTAAACGTGCGAGTTTGTGGAGAATTCAGCAATCCAAGGGGGTGAATGTGTTGAGAGTTAATACCTACAAGCATTGCCCAAGCCAAGAGAGGCTAAAACCAAGGCAAATACAATATAGCAAATATTGCAAACAGCCGGAGGGGACTAATGCAGGGGTCATAAGCTCAGAGACTGGTTGCCCAAATTGTGTACAACTTATGATAAAAGCAGTGATAAACAGACATTGCCAAAACCAAGGGGGAAGTAGAAAGAGATCCTATTCCTGGCAGTCTTTGGTTACTTGTGTAGTGGGGGAACAAAAGTGGAAAAAAGGCTGCCCTTCTGGAAAAGAATATCCAGAAGGCGAGGAGCATTATTTACAGGGGAGTTTTAAAGAGCACCAATGTGAATCTTGTTTTCCCTGAAGAGTTGTTCAAAGTTTTGAAGCTGCAATTTTTGAAAACTGTGAAGCTGTTGTGAATCTCTTGTCAGTTGATCTTAACCACAAAACACTTATTGTGAAATGCTGTTCGGGCTGGAGAGTATACCCGGATGGCAAACATTTGAAGAAGTAGGCCTGGCATGGGAATAGACCAGGAGGAATTCTAGGAATGCTACAAGATAGGCCTGACAGGGACAATGTATGTTGTGTGTGGTGCTGAAGGAAGAGATGTGTACGGCTATTGAAGAGAAGTTACACTTCTTTGAAAGTTATCAGAGTGGCAAATTGTCCTGACCAAGACAATCGTTGCTGCTATTGAGGAGCTGAGAATGTGTTCAAGGAAGAGGAAGAGCCTTATACCTTCTGTGTTGGAACTTTGTATTGCCAAGTTGAAATTATATCAAACTGTGCTGGAACTTTGTTGCAAAGCAGGATTTTCTTGTTTTCTTTTCTTGAAATGTGAAGCAGAATCACGTTTGAACAATTGGGCAGGGGAGTTAGCTCAGGTTATAAAGAGAGACTGTGATTACATTGTAAACTCAATCATTGTTTTTGAACTACCATGCATTTATTTATTCATGAGTGTCAGGTACAGAAATAATTTGTCAGATTGTTTCCTTTAGTCTATTTTAGGCAGGGAAATCCTCGTCAGGGTTGGGATAGTGAGGTGTTCACCCAACCTTTGAACATAATAAATTGGCATTTGTTGAGAAAACTTCACAATGTGGTCCGCCTTACATTTATGACCCCTCGCAGCATATATGTGAAGTAGTCTAGTGAGTGTAAGGAGGGTTTGTGAAGTGAAAGAGTGAAAGAAGGGTGTGTTGTAGAGAGTAGGTGCAGTGGTAGGTCTAAGTAGTGAGAGGGAAAGAGTAGTATTGGCAGGAGGAGAGTAGTAAAGGGAGGAAGCGAGTAGTAGTTGGAGGGGTAATATCAAAGGGCGCAGGACAGAGATAGTAGGAGTGAAACATCCAAGAGACAGAGGACTGGATCTAGAAGTAAAAGATGGGGTAGGTAGAAAGAGTAAGAGAGAAGTGGTAAACGTGGGCGTGATTGAACTTATCTGAACAAGTGCAAGGCACCACCAATATTCCCTATTCAGAACACTACAACTGAATAATGTAAGGAGAGTTTGGAAGCCCCTGAGGGAATTCAATAGCATTTAGGGAGCCATTATTAGCAGAAGGCAGGAATTAGACTGTAGGGATTACTGTTCGGAAGCACTAATCAGGGTTATGGCCTCCTGGGACAGGGAGGAATTTCCTATGGGACATGAGAGAGAGGGGTGGCCCTAGCACCCAGACCATCTTAATAAACACCCTTGAATGGTCTCAGACTGTGCATTCTTTAAACCTTCTGTGTCACTGTATCTCTCGCTCTCCCCACACTACATCCCCTATTCCTGCCTCTCTCTCTCTCTCTCTCTCTCTCTCTCTCTCTCTCTCTCTCTCTCTCTCTCTCTTCATCTCCACTTTCCTGTCTCTTTCCACCAACTCTCTCCTGGCCTTCTCAGAACTCCTCACTCTCGCCACTAAGCAGCCTCTACACCTCACTACCGTTCCGACTCACACTTCCCTCTCTCTTTTACACATGTACACAGCCCAGCTGACACCTAATTTTCACTCTCCCTTCCCTTTATCTTTCCTCCAATCTCTCTCACTCCCAAACAAACACCTCCGTTGTTACCACCCTCTCTGAACCAAAACTGTACCATCACTCTCTTGCTATACTCTGTCTCTTGCACCGCTTTCACCTGGGACACCCTCTATGCGTGTCTCTTGCCCATGCCCTATGCTCCTGACCTCAACCAAGCACCTTTCACCCTCCTCTGCACCTGCTGGCTTTTTACAGCCCAGCCTACGCTGTAGTGCAGTTCTTCTGGACTCCCATTGGCCCTTTACGTCCTCTGTTCCCCCTGGCCAATAGCTAGCTCTGCTATTCCTCTGCGGGCAGGACTTCCCATGGTCGTCTAAGAAACCTTCTGGCCCTGCCCCCTTCTCAGTCTCTATTCCTGTGCCAGCAGACATGTGTTCAGGCTGCTTGTTTTTCCTGGGACTCTCTCCCAGCTTCCTATAAGGGTTGTGAGGGATTTCTTGACCTCCTCTGTTCCCCAGCAGACTTTCATTTCTCAGTCTATTTTCGGTTATCCCCACACCCTCTCAGGGTCCATCTGCGGTTGGTGGGCATCTCGTTCCTTTTGGGAAGGGAACATTCAAGGCCATTGCAATTCCGGTCACGAAGCTGTTCCCCTGGATCTGTGCGGGTTTCCCAGGTTGAGGCCAGGTGAATTCTGGGAGTTCTGATCTCTCGCTAATTTGTCTTGTTGCTTTGGCTCCGGGATTCCCATCAGGTTTCACAGGAGTTAGGCGTTCACAGGTCCTCGTGTATTTCAAAAAAGAAGAAGAGGAGACCTGGCCATCTAATATCTATGCAAATATTCAGGCACCTTGGTAAACCAGTGACTGGGGTCCCTCTCAACTCCCCACACCAGCCCTCCGGTAGGACCGATCCTTGCTGTACCATGTTAGTCCACCTACCCCAGGTTGAGTAGGGTCCATATGCCCCCCTGACAAGTTCACATCCATCACCCTGTCACATATGGCACTTGCGAAATAGAGTGTGGGGTTTGCTTGCTAAATTGATATTGCAGCTAGCTATCCCAGAAAATAATGGTTACATTTGTGGGCTCTGAAATTCTATGGTTAGCATACTGTAAGGGTGTCGAAGAAGGAAGCCGACACAAAAGGTGGTATGATTTTGGTTATAGACTTATTAATACAACTGTTTATCTCTAAGAGCGGTTTCCCTGTCTCAAAACTAATACTCAAGAGTCTGTCGGAATGTCCGTCAAATTAAAGTTTGACCGTCCTGTGTCAAAATCGTACTCTAACCCTCTTCTACAACAAAAAGGCCAGGGGGGTATGGCTGCCTTCACGTGGCTTATGGGTTTCACCCAGTCCTTATGTTATTTCATACCCAGGAGAATGGCTCCCTTCTCCTGGTGTAGATCTATACGGTTTCCAATAAAACCCGGGTGAATGACTCCCTGCCCCTGGTGTCTCCAGCACAATTCTCATCCCAGGACCAAGAGAATGTATCCCTCTCCTGATATTATGTAGTTGACTCAGGATCTGTATATTTCCATGCTTCGAGGAAGATGAACTGAAGCCCTGAAGGAATGGGAGCAACTCAGAATCAACACCTCCACGGAAATAATATGTAGCGCAAGCAAAAAAAGCACATGAAAGCCTCCTTCGAGACATAGAAATCATCAAAAAACAAATAGAAGCATTGAATATACCAGAGGCTAATTTCAAGAACTACCAAATATTGGACAACCACCAAACACAATACACAAATGAACAAAGAATTTTAAATCAAAGAAAGTTTTTCAGAAATGAGATGGACTATACATTTAAGAGAGTCTATACTTTCCAAGAAAGCTCAACAAATAAAACCGGACAAATTTACAGCCAAACCAAAGATAAAATCCCCCACACCACCTGCGGTTTCCCGACAATCGTCTGACATGGAATCAGCAAGCTAAAGCGAATCAGAAGCCCTCAATGAAACCATTCCAAATCAACCAGAACAAGCACCTACATTCTCTTTTTTAGAAAAGTGCCAAAAATACAGGTTAGGCAGGACTTATCCTTTATTCAAATCACTCCAAACACAATCAAGGAAGACAAATACCCAACTACCACCAACAAGTGAAAGCCCACCAGGAGCGGCCAAAGGGGAAGGGGGAACATCAGAAGACATTGCAAGAAATCAAGGCATGCACACAAGGTCCAAAAACAATCCAATTAAGATGACCTAGTGATGAAATTAACAGGCAAATAACTCTCCCCCATATTAATATAAGCACTCAACAAGGGACTTTCATTCTGCCCCTCTAGTCGCATGGACCACTTCCAAACAAGTTTGGACCTATTTAAATTCAGCAGACGACTCAAGCTTAAAAATATTTCCCCACAATGGTTAAATGTCACATCACAGAAGAACAATCAATACCATCAGAGTTGACAGTATCCCTCTCAGAGGATACAATCAACCTAATGAATGTTCAAGAAACATCAGAAATACATACACTATAAACATTCGCAACTGACCTAAATCTGAAACTAGGATTATCAGAAAAAACTACCTTGAAACCTAAATCCAAATGTAATCCTCACTTAGCCATGGAAAACACCATTGACATCTTTCACAAAGCAGTCACATAAGAATTGAGAAAGACATACCTGGCAGGATATAATCAAAAACCAATTGAATACAACTTGACCCAACAAGAATATCAGGCCATCAAATAACTAAGACAAAATGCATAATTTACTATCAAACAAGCAGATAAGGGAGGTAAAATAGTGGGCTATGTAACTATGGCACAACATCATCTAAAGGATGAACAATGTTACGAGAATTTATCAACCAACCACTTACCTGCGCTTATAGAAGAATGGCAAATCATGAACACGCACTAGCTGAGAGATCATCACTGGAGGGGCGAGAGGGGTGGGCACCATTTAAAACTGAAAGTTTTACAGCCGTTTTCAAAAAACTGACAAAACTTGAGTGCTCCTAGTGTGAAAAGGGAGAGCATTCCACAAAGAAGAGGGCATAACGGAGAAAGATCTGCCCCTTGTGCGGCAGCGATGGAAGCGGGGCACTTGCAACAAAAACTGATTAGAAGAGCAAAGAGATCTCGAGGGTTGATGGAGTGAGATTTTTGTCTGCAAAGACTCTGCTCCCTCGGAGTGAAGGACCCAATGGACCATACACAAGACCTTGAATTTAACCCAAGTTCTTATGGGCAGCCAGTGAAGGCATTGTAGGAGGTCGCGGGAATGGGAGAGTCAAGGGGCACTGAGGGCAAGTCTGGCTGCTGCGTTCTGTAGAATCTGGCGGCGTTGCAGTAGTACCTCCGGCTGGCTAAGGTAAATACCATTGCAGTAATCGATAGCACCCATGATGGCCGCGGTAACAACCTTGTTCTTAGCCTCATTAGGAAGCAAGGGAAGTACTTTCCTCAAAACCGTCAGTTTTGAGAAGCCACTCTGGCAGACCGCAGATATATGTGCCTCTCTAGAGCCAGATGACATGATCTTAATTCCGAGGCTCTTTACCACAAGGCAAGGCACTGGGCAAGGTCCTATGCATTCCAGCCAAAACTCAGAGGTCCAGCTACTGGGGGCCTGGCCAATGACCAGTACCTCGGTCTTCTCCCCATTTAGTTTCAACCAATTGGCTGACATCCATTGGTGCACAGCCGAGAGACAATCTCTCAAAAGCTCAGAAGGACTTTCTCTGGGGGCACTAAGGCGAAAATAACAGTGTGACAGTGTGTGTCATCACTGTTCATAAAGAAATGCACCCCAAAAGTAGCAATGAGCTTGGCCAGTGCCGCCATGTAAAGATTAAAAAGCAAGGGAGAAAGTGCTGAACCCTGAGGCACGCCACAATCAAACACCATCGGAGGCGAGGTGAAAGGGGGAAAAGACACCGCCTGGTGCGGTCTGTCAGAAAAGACGCAAACCATTTTAGAGGTATTCCAGAGGCTACAGCCTGCAGGAGGCATTGCAGGAGCCTCTGATGATCAATAGAATCAAAGGCCATGCAAGAAAGCACTGAAAAAATCAAATTCTCGGATTTAGAACTCTACATAGAGATAATATAATGTAGTCGACATTGTATGTGAAACCCACAGCTGGCAACAGCACCTTATATGCCACTAGCAATCATCCTAACCACATCATGACCAATATACCTTATGGCAAAATTCCTAAGAATCAAACGGAATTACACTCAAAATAAGGAATTAGAGAAACATGCAGTGATAGCAAAGAAAGAATTTGTAGTGAGAGGATACATCAGGAAACTTGATCAAGCTTATGACAAAACCTTGCACAGGACCAGGATGGAACTAATGCAAAATAAAGTCAAACAAAAGTCCAATATTGACACAAACAAAATTGGGTTTATCACAACCTATAACTCGGAAACCCATCTTCTTAGAAAGAGCTTTTCTAAACATTGGGAAATAGTTAAATTAGATGAATAACTCACTTCATATTTGGATGACACACCATGTATCACGTACCGCAAAGCCAAAAGTTTGAAAAAATTACTTTGTCCGTCCCACTTCCAGGTAAAAAAAGAAAACAACTGTGGCATATCTCAACTATGGAACCCAACAAATCTGAAAGGGAACTTTAAATGTGGGAATTACACACTATGTCCATTCTCTGAAAATGGCAATACGACAGTACTCATGCCTAATGGACAACAATATCAAATAAAGGAATTCATATTGAAATTCTAAGTTTGTGATTTACAGCATAAGATTTACGTGCCTGAAATTATACAAGGGAAGCACAATTCGCTCGTTAAAAATAAAGGATTGAGGAACATTTGAGGACAATCAGAAATAAAGATATGAAGTATCCCCTGGCACTGGTGGGCAGAGGTTCAGGAAGCCAGCCTAGTTTCTTGGAACAGGGTAACTTTCTGGACAAGCCAGACCAATCAAGGTAGCTTGACGGCGGTCAAGACTATGTCTCAGGAGGGGCGAGGGTGACTGAAAGACCTCAATGAGCACACAGAGTAAAGGACACATACAAATGACTCCCAGTCAGGTGTAGATATATTAAAAAAAATAAACGTTTATTTCAAGGCCTTTGAGTTTCAAACACACACATCAACACACAGTAATACTTATGAAACCAACACAATGCTATCTACATACATATATACAAGACCAATGGGGTCTAAAGGGTTAATGCACGAAATTGGTCCACAACCTAAAAGGGGAAGGAAACAGGCAGTGCAAATAGTCATTAGCCCCTTTTGAATCCAACACACTCCTAACTAAGGCAGTCCGATCCCTAAGAAGAGGGGAACCTAATGCTCAAATGTACAGGCAATGTAAGCACACGCGGTAGTTTCAATGGGCAAAACGGGGTCTCTTCAGGGGTCTGTAGCAGTTCAGGAAGGTGGGTGAGGTGATGAAGAATAGGTTCCCACTATTTGAGGAGGGTCTCCACATGAGGGCAGAGTTGATTCCAAGAGTTGGGAATTGTTCGCTAGTTCGCACTAGCAGTGGAAAGGAGAGGGGCCCCCATGGGCGATTTGTGTGTAAAAATGGATGGAGGTGCTACGGGCCACCGGCTAGGGTTGCGATTACTCATAGACCCCCAGTGCTCACCGGACCAAACTTTGGCAGTCAAGTCCACTTCGGTTGCAGGTTCAAGTGCGGCAATTTGGCGGCTCTGCGGCTTTCAGCGAAGAAGATACAGCGATGATTCCCAAATGGGACATTGATAATTTCTCCACTCCTGGTGGATGGATCAGGCCAGTTTCACCGCAGCAGGTTTCAGGGGCAAGGCGGTCACAAATGCAGCTCACATGCAAAGATCGTCACCACGGCTAGGCGACACTGTAACCGCGTATGCTCCGGTTCTGGGCACTCGTCTCACTTCAGACCTGGGAACGTCAGGTTTACGAAATTCGGTGTGAGGGTGCTGTGAACACAGAGCTAGCGATCTACCAAATTTCGAGGGTCTCCTCGAAACGGCGGCAGAGACAGAGCAAAGGTCCTGCGTAAGCTGGTCAGCCCACTGGATGGCCCAGGGACACTTTCGAGAAGGCTTACTTGCAGGTTTTGGTGAAGGTGCCAAGAATAGTTGATCCCGCTATTCCAATGGGTTGAAGCGTCTTCGCAGACCTTCTAGGAAGACCAGATGCAGAGTGGTCTCACGGGACGACAGCGGGCTCAGGGTGCCAAACCTTCCAGCGGGTCACCAGCGGTTCCTCGACTTGGCTTCTTAGCTTCAGGATACTTGGATCCTATCCTTAGTCTAGTGAGAACTCCAGCGATCGACATGGTAAGGGTGTTTGGGGGCTTCTCTTATCCAGAATCTCCTTCGCACCAAAACCAAGAGGAGCCAATGGGAGATCTTCTCACATACAGACATATGATACGTGGACCAATCACGGGCCACGGTGGTCCCAGGCATTCACAGCACTCCAGGCTCTCTGGCACATAGGATGTGTATTGGGGACAGACACCCCAGCCCACAATCTGGAGGCACACACAAGGCATCCAGAAGCCTGCGAAAGCTTGGTGTTTCGTGGGAAAATGCATGCCTAAATAAGGACGGACCCGGGTCGGCTCAACCTGGGGAAGGCAAGGAGGCAAGATGGCCAAAGGACAGGACAAAGAACCTCATGGCATGGCCATTTTGGAGCCAAGCCATCGATTTGTGCCAAACGCAGTAATCACGGTTTACCTGGCAGGAAAGGGTTGAAATTACATGAAAAGCTGCCACCAGTCCTGTCCGTGACAAATCTGCACATCTCCTAAAAAATCCTTTCGACAGTATCTAGGGCCTTTGGAAATGACTAAGAGACCCAAGTGTACTGTACTGGAAGGTACATTGTACACTTGTTACATGTTGAGGAAAAGTTGCAACATTGGAAAAGGATTAAGGGAAACAAAGTCTCACAGCACTGACTGTCTTAAGGGCATGTCAGTTTCCGCATAAAAAGTGAGCGAAAGCCCAGAGGAGTGCAGCAGAAGGCTGGGCCCCCCTGACAAAGTCATACTATGGTGTTAAACAGCAGCAAACAAGTTGGGGCAACACAACTGGAGGGAAAAATACACATAAATGGAAATCTTTCCTAACAACATGAACAAGACCAAATTGACAATAGCAGATTCTTTGGTCTGGAAAGAGTCAATGTGCCAGCAAGAGGAAGGCATTGTGAAAAATATTAAGACCACGTGAGGCAACTTGGATTTGCCAGATGGACTGTTGCCACACAAGGTTAAATTGCGACACAGAAATGAACCATTTTTATAAATAATTGGTAGTGAAACAAGCATCACCAACCAGACTTTTCCATTTCTCCATCACTGATGAATTGTTCAGGTTATGTGCGACTTTAAGTTCATCACCTAGTTCAGCCTCTAGAAATTAAGTTAGTAAGACAACACATTCATACTGGTTTGTATTTTTTTCACAATTGGATTATTTCATTGTCATTTGAGTCCACCACTTTTGCCCAGTACACCGATATGAGCGTTCTCATACTAGAGCAACAGAGCTTTTCATATGTCATTGTAATACCAATCCAAGAAGGCGGAGGAAGCGATCCCGCGATTGCACAACACAAATGCGTATTCGCGTCATGACGTCATTAAAAAGACATCCATCTTGGATACAGTGATACCGCGGTTAGCATGCCGACAGAGAAATCATTACGGACACGAAGGAAGCTAGAACGCAACAACACGAAAAAGGTAAGGTGAAGCTCAAACAATGCAAGGACTTGTTTAAATACATATGATCCGCTGCATAGATTGATTGCAACAAGTACGTGGTTTTTACATTGACAGGATATTTTCAGCATCATAAACAAAGCAGCCAGCAGACAGTAATACAGTACGCTGTTACTGCACTGACAGGCACCATCTTGCTGTACGCATGAAGGAGACAGCAAAAGTAAAAGTCTACAACTCTTTAATCACTAAATAAGGATAAAGAGCAAACCAGTAAGTCAAAAAAATACATTAATGTAATTTGTCCTGCTGGTTTCACCAAGCATTTATACAAAACACAAAAAACTGTTAATATATTCTATGACAAACCAGTTTATAAGCATCCTGTTAGTTAACAGGGGAAACAAGAGGTTAATAAGTATATATTCTTGTTTATTGATTCAGATGCATGAAAGGTCAACCCTCCTGATGAACCATTTTATGTGAATGGAGAAACACGTATCGAGGGAGATGCAATATTATCTCTTGAACTCTAGTTAAGTGATATATCATCACATTGGAAGTTAACACACATCTCTAATCGTTGCATGGTAAATGTGAAGTAACATTTCACTGTTCAAATTGAAGTGGAAAAATAAACCTAATCACTGAAAAACAACTGCAGATATTAAGTGGTGCAACTGTCTACAATCACAATTTGGGGCGCAAGATTGAAGGGTACTTCAGGTTTTTCAACTACATGATATGATATTGGGCAGCCTCAATATATGAGCACCTTACCTATGCAGCCCCAACAAAATCAAATTATCAGCTATCAATCAAGCTTGCCATATGTTGTCTTAAGGCGGTTACAGTTTCTTTCTTCTCCTGATATCATGTGGTACAGTTCACAATAAGGCCAGGGTAAAAGTCCCTTCCCTTGGCTTTTTGATCACAACTCCTGCTTCATTACCAGGAGAATGACTGCCTTCTCCTGGTATTGTTTGGCACGGTTCTTTCTCACTACTTTCAGCCTGCCATACCCTCTTCCATTCCCGCACATTGTTAGTAACGTTTTGGAGTATCAGACCCTTCTCTGGCGACCAGTGGTTTCCTCGTAACCACTGCGCCGAGGAAGATTTCCTCTGATGCTCTGTTTCTCACTGATGTGGTCCCAGACCCATCTGGTACTCTTGTTAGGGTGCCCAACACTTCTTGTGGTTGTGGTGGGGTCCCGGGCCCTTTCCTGGTGGTCAGTGTTTTTTTTCCGCCACCATGAGGTAGATGATATTAGAGGCACAAGTGACACTGGGTAGGCCCAATAGTTGGTTCACTGCCATTGGACCGAGGGAACGCTGCTCAAGCATCTCTCCTGACCACTCTCGTGTCCCCTCTGGGTCTACCGTACTTCCCTCTTACCTTCTCTGGGGCTTAGGTATGTCACTGGGGCTTCCTGGTGATCGACTCAGTCAGCTCTTCAGGCTTCTCTCCTGGTCAGAATCTGCAGCATGGTGTATCCGTGCAAAGCCCATTTTGCTTCCCTCTGTCGTTGTGTGCTCGGTTCTGCACCGCCAGATCCAACTGAGAACTCTCACAGCTGCTTCCGGCATTCTCCGTTTCCTCCTCTCGCTGGTCCGCCAGCAGGATTTAAATCTCTTGCGTTACAGATTTGCTACAAATGCTTCCTCTGACGGCTGCATTCAACTTGGCGGCCAGTCTTGACACATCCGATAGTCCTTTGTTCCTTTTTATACATTGTGTCAAGTTCCTGCCGTGCTGTTTGCAAAGGTCCTTCATCTCTGTTAACAACTTAATCCTCATGTCTCCTCAGGGGCACCTCGTACCAGTATTGTCTCAGTCAATGATCTTCATGTCACCTGTGCTCTTCCACATACTAGTACTTTTGGCTTCCTCTCCTATGTTAGAGCAATACATAGGTTTTCTCTCAATGTAATGTTCTGGACATTAGAGAAGGCTGGGGAATGTTGGGGAGTAACAACATTTAACGGGCTGTACCCCAGGGGGTCGTCCTTATCCTCAGAGGTGGAGTCCCTCACCATGAGACTCTCCCTTATTAAACCACCCCTAGGGGCACTATTGGGTAGCGGCCGCACCTCCGTGGCATTATGGGAGAGGGCTCCCCCATGGGGAGAAGTGACAACACCTTGTGAATCATCACACAACATACATATTTAACCATTTAAAACCTTTATTTTCTAAATGAGGCATAAGAAATGTTTATTAACAGCTCTTCGATGAGGAGGGACCCAGCTGTGTTTTCTATTGTGTCATGCCTTTCTGCCTGCAGCATCAGAGGCACAATGGTCACCACAGAGAGGTGTCAAGCATTCTGTATACCCAAAAGCTAACACTATTCACAAAGTGCGCATTGAGGGATACACCGTCAGTGCTTATGTACTAACAAACAAAATCACTAATATGCAACTTGCTACCCACAAGCCTGTTGTCAACAGCAGGTCAGCGCCCGTGCAGGTAATGAATCACTTTCAGTTTGCCATCTGCCAGCCCTCAGGATTTACCAACCACAACATGTCACTTCTAGGAAAAACAGCGTGTTATAAGCTACTGGTAAATCGCCTGCCATGATGTTTAAAAGCTAGGATTAACTAACACTCGACTCTTTCCGATTGGCTGCAATCTAGTATCTCTCCCAGCATTTATCCTGGGACACCATTTGGTACTTTATACCCATCCCCACATATCTCCAGAATGGAATGTGGGTTTTGGTAGGCCTCCAAGCGACCTAGAAATGTACTTCTGTGTTTAGCTCCCTCAGTAAAACGCCCTAGGACGGTGATAGCAACATTAAAATACAGAATTAGAGCAGCAGACTCCGTAGCGCTAGTTCGTCATTTATGGCAAACCAACTCTCCCGATTTTCCTGCCAAAAATGTTCATATATTTGCACTTTTCCCCCCTCCTTAAATATCCACCTTCCTAGTACTAGTCTCCTGCTTAATGGTCCCCAGATGTTGGCAAGTGCAGTATGCAGCGAATACATTCCGCTTTCCCCCGTTACTGGCTTTAGTTTGAAGCAACACACAGGTCCCCGTCTTTGGAAAACTGGAAGGAGGGAGGTCATACCACACTGCGCATGAAATTCGTCAGTATTGTGTCAAAAAGGGGTTTCTCACTGGTTTATTTGCGTTTCTGTTTGTAAGCACCTTTCAATGGTCCCCATTGCTCATTTCTTCCCACAAGTGAAGAGCTGGGGCTCATGTACCAGAGTTCTCCTGTGCCTCCCGACACAGAGAGCTAGCTGCAGGTCACTCCACAGAGAGCTAGCTGCAGGTCACGCTACAGAGATCTAGCTGCAGGTCACGCTACAGAGAGCTAGCTGCAGGTCACGCTACAGAGAGCTAGCTGCAGGTCACTCCACAGAGAGCTAGCTGCAGGTCAGCCCACAGAGAGCTAGCTGCAGGTCACTTCACAGAGAGCTAGCTGCAGGTCATTCCACAGAGAGCTAGCTGCAGGTCACGCTACAGAGATCTAGCTGCAGGTCACGCTACAGAGAGCTAGCTGCAGGTCACTCCACAGAGAGCTAGCTGCAGGTCACGCTACAGAGAGCTAGCTGCAGGTCACTCCACAGAGAACTAGCTGCAGGTCACGCCACAGAGAGCTAGCTGCAGGTCACGCCACAGAGAGCTAGCTGCAGGTCACTCCACAGAGAGCTAGCTGCAGGTCACTTCACAGAAAACTAGCTGCAGGTCACGCCACAGAGAGCTAGCTGCAGGTCACTCCACAAAGAGCTAGCTGCAGGTCACTCCACAAAGAGCTAGCTGCAGGTCACTCCACAAAGAGCTAGCTGCAGGTCACTCCACAGAGAGCTAGCTGCAGGTCACGCCACATAGAGCTAGCTGCAGGTCACGCCACAGAGAGCTAGCTGCGGGTCACTCCACAGAGAGCTAGCTGCAGGTCACGCCACAGAGAGCTAGCTGCAGGTCACGCTACAGAGAGCTAGCTGCAGGCCTCTCCACAGAGAGCTAGCTGCAGGTCATGCCACAGAGAGCTAGCTGCAGGTCACGTCACAGAGGGCCAATGCCAGGTCACTCCACAGAGAGCCAGCGCCAGGTCACTCCACAGAGAGCCAGCGCCAGGTCACTCCACTATGAACGTGGCATCGGGCCCGAACTTTGCTAACATTTATTTCCTCGATGCTTACCCCGTACTTGGAGTTTTGTTGCTCTCCCTAATCCGGTCCTCTCTCCCTCTCTTTCTTTTCCGGCCCAGTGCACTTTAGCCTTTTTGGCGTGGCACTGCCCCACACAGACAGACAAGTGTATTCTGCACACGTCCCCAGCTTGATGCCCATTTAAATTTCCTGTAATCTCTACAGCCGAAATTCTTGATCCATAGGGAATACGGTGAGTTCTCTTAATGTCTTGACCTTTGATTGGTCTGCTTGACCCTGTGCTATCCGGGGACACTGACTCCCTCTGTAGTTTGTGTTTAGTGGAGTATTCCCCGCTAATCCTTTCCTCTCTCTAGTATTTTACTAGCTTTGTTTGTTTTTGCAAGATGATTTTAATTAATTGAATCTTCGGGCACATGTCCTAGATGGGATGTATTTGCATGTGGTAAACAGATGGTGTTTTTTGAGGCTCCACATAAGTAGGGTTTTTCTGATACAATCTATATGTATGTTTTACAGACAAGTGCAAATGATATAAAAAAATGCATGAATTTGCTTGAAGACGGAATTAGTTCTAGCCCTCCTCTGTACCACTAAGACTCTGATGCTAGGTAATCGAAGTATTTATTTCACTGTTTCCTCGCTTATACAGATTGAAACTGTTTTTACCATAGTGAATACCAATCCTCACATGGTTGTTTTTAATGTTTTTCAGCAACACCTCTTTGGTTTGAGCATTGCAAAATGGTTAGGTGCTATATTGTTTGAAAATAAGAAAAGTGACGGAATAACAAAAAATCCTCCTGGAGAAAGTTTGAATGAAAATATAAGAACTGAAACATGTCGGGGCATTACACCAGTTATTAAAACATCTGGTTTGTGTATTTGGGTCTTTATTGGCCAAAAAGTTTTTTTCCCCTCCTGTACCGGTCATACGCAGCTGTGCCACAGGAGTTGTGCTCTAGTCCAGTCAAAGACCAATGTCTAACTGTTATAATTGATTTGTTACCCTAGAGTCTTTTGTGTCACTTGCACTTTATATGTGTGTTTTATAAGATTTTTTAACATCTTTGTGTTTTTACGATGTTTTTTAATTATGACCAATACATTTTGTATTTTGTGATAATATGTTGGTGTAGCTGATCACATTTTTCTCTACCTTTGCCTTTTGTATTCTTGCACTCCACAGACAGCCAGCAAAAGGTCACTCCACAGAGAGCCAGCGCCAGGTCACCCCACAGAGAGCTAGCTGCAGGTCACGCTACAAAGAGCTAGCTGCAGGTCACCCCACAGAGAGATAGCTGCAGGTCACGCTACAAAGAGCTAGCTGCAGGTCACGTTACAGAGAGCTAGCTGCAGGTCACGCTACAGAGAGCTAGCTGCCGGTCAGGCCACAGAGAGCCAGCTGCAGGTCTCTCCACAGAGAGCTAGCTGCAGGTCATGCCACAGAGAGCTAGCTGCAGGTCACGCCACAGAGAGCCAGCGCCAGGTCACTCCACAGAGAGCCAACGCCAGGTCACTCCACTATGAACGTGGCATTGGGCCCGAACTTTGCTAACATTTATTTCCTCGATGCTTACCCCGTACTTGGAGTTTTGTTGCTCTCCCTAATCCGGTCCTCTCTCCCTCTCTTTCTTTTTCCAGCCCAGTGCACTTTAGCCTTTTTGGCGTGGCACTGCCCCACACAGACAGACAAGTGTATTCTACACACGTCCCCAGCTTGATGCCTGTTTAAATTTCCTGTAATCTCTACAGCCGAGATTCTTGATCCATAGGGAATACAGTGAGTTCTCTTAATGTCTTGACCTTTGATTGGTCTGCTTGACCCTGTGCTATCCGGGGACACTGACTCCCTCTGTAGTTTGTGTTTAGTGCAGTATTCCCCGCTAATCTTTTCCTCTCTCTAGTATTTTACTAGCTTTGTTTGTTTTTGCAAGATGATTTTAATTAATTAAATCTTCGGGCACATGTCCTAGATGGGATGTATTTGCACATGGTAAACAGATGGTGTTTTTTGAGGCTTCACATAAGTAGTGTTTTTTTGATACAATCTATATGTATGTTTTACAGACAAGTGCAAATTATATAAAGAAATTTATGAATTTGCTTGAAGACGGAATTAGTTCTAGCCCTCCCCTGTACCACTACGACTCTGATGCTAGGTAATGGAAGTATTTATTTCACTGTTTCCTCGCTTATACAGATTGAAACTGTTTTTACCATAGTGAATACCAATCCTCACATGGTTGTTTTAAATTTGTTTCAGCAACACCTCTTTGGTTTGAGCACTACAAAATGTTCAGGTGCTATATTGTTTGAAAATAAGAAAAGTGACGGAATAACAAAAAATCCTCCTGAAGAAAGGTCGAATGAAAATATAAGAACTGAAACATGTCGAGGCATTACACCAGTTATTATAACATCTGGTTTGTGTATTTGGGTCTTTATTGGCCAAAACGTTTTTTTCCCCTCCTGTACCTGTCATACGCAGCTGTACCACAGGAGTTGTGCTCTAGTCCAGTCAAAGACCAATGTCTAACTGTTATAATTGATTTGTTACCCTAGAGTCTTTTGTGTCACTTGCACTTTATATATGTGTGTTTTATAAGATTTTTTAACATCTCTGTGTTTTTACGATGTTTTTTAATTAGGACCAATACATTTTGTATTTTGTGATAATATATTGGTGTAGCTGATCACATTTTTCTCTACCTTTTGCCTTTTGTATTCTTGCACTCCACAGAGAGCCAGCGAAAGGTCACTCCACAGAGAGCCAGCGCCAGGTCACTCCAAGGGATAGACCACTACTCTACTAAGCCAAGGACTGCCTTTCTTCGCCCTCGGACAGTCTTGAATCAGTAAGGACATAACTTATCACAGCCTGGCAGCCAGGGCACAGTAAAGGTGATACATCCGAACGGTGACACCATGGAACAAGTGATTGGCTATTTAGGGAAGCTACAAAAGCACAATCTAAGTTGCTCCAACTCCCCTACGAGTTGGTTTCTCGTCACCCAAGTCTCATGGGCGACTTCCTCTGTACTTTAACCAAAAATAGATCAAGACCTAAGTAGATTGACAGAACTGATTGAATTATATCCATGTGTTGTACAAAATCAATAGTATTTATTTTTTCTCAAAATTCATTGGTAACATATGACATTAAAAAAAAATCTTCATTTCAGTGAGTACCTTTCAATTTGCTTCCACGAATAACACACGTACCAAGTTGATCAGGCCTACCCATCAGGCGTATGCATAGCCGATCATATAGCACAGCGAGTAGAGTGCTCGCTTGGACATCCGTGCAGCGCCTCCCGACCCAGGTTCAAATCCTGGCAGGGCCAAACTCAGCCTGCTTTCATTCTTCTGAGGTTGATAAATGAGTACCACATACCGTGGGTAACAATAAGCAGCGCTCAGATGCCTGAGGGTTTGCAGCGCTAAATGCAAATTATTATTATTTGTAACCACATTCACACTAAAAATCAATACACACAATATATACAGGCCCTTTGATTGAATTAGGGCTTCACATTAACAGAACCATTGACATATTACCATACAACCCATTTTTCTAACAATGCGTGTATTGCTTAACAACCATAGACACGTGTTTCAGCTGGACTAAACACGTCTTTTGCTGTGGCTCTCTGATGCTCCAGCCTTCTTCAAGACACTGTTGCCCCACTCTTTACACCCTTCTGTACTCGTGGCTATAAAAAAAAAAAAAAAAAAGACTGCTATTACACTTAATATTCTTTCCCCACTTGTCAATTCTTATCCCGAGTAAATCTCATCATGCTTTATTTGACATATATATATATATGAAATCTGGACCTACCTCAAAAATTGAGCTGTGGACCTAGGATTCCAAAAACAAAATTTCCATCATGTTCAGGCGACTGCATCAGGTGAAAATTGACCCACCTATTAGCATGGGAATACAGAGCACAAAACACGCAGAACTCAAGTTTCTGTCACTCTTTTATATTTTCCCTATGTACAGATAAATCCCTGTTCTGACTAGCCACGTCTTTGCTTGAATTACTTACACAAGGTAGGTGTGCATAGGTCACTGCTGTCACCCATTTCCTTGCTGTTTATTGTCGGATACGGCTGAGGAAATCTAAGAAAAACAGTATGACAACAACGTGGGGACCCGTTATACTGGTGATATTCCTCTGCTCCCTCAGTCTGATGTGGCACAATATGCACTTACCACTGTTCGTAGCTTCCTTGTGCACCCTTTTCTTATGCTGGGGACACTGAATCGCCTTCTCTGTATTCTCGCCATAATGTCTCATAGGAAAAAAGCCTTTTTTTCCCTCTGTATCTGAAATGACATGCACATATCTGTGTTCAGTCAGGGAAGTGCCGCAAGGCTGCAATTTATGCTTGTTGAAAGCCTGCAATGCCCCTCAATATCTCGAAAAAGTCTGGCGCGTCATGAGCAATGTTCCCTCTAATTATTTTTCTCTAAGTGCTGAAAGGGTTGGGTTTTGTGCACACATTATTATCTATGTGCGCAACTGACAAACGAGCAAAGACACTTTGTGAGCGTGCATAGTTAGTGAGTTATCATCTCCGAAGAGTGTTTGGAAGGGAATGTCCACGGCCACCCGCAGTAATTCTTCATTTTCATTTCATTTCACAGATACAAGGTAGGCAGATTCAAGGATGTCCAGTAATATCTATATGTGGGTGGATGTTAGTCATAACGTACAAGGGTGGTAGAGTCAAGTATAGGAGTCATGGGTGGGAGGGAAGACTATTTCATTAATGTGTGCAGGCATATCTTAGTAAGATCTTCTGTTTAAGGAGCCACTTTTTCATACTTTGCACTGTTGCACTGTTTAGATTATGGAATATAATTGAGAAACTTCTCCTCAATGAAATTAAATAGATGAGTGAGTTTTATATTCCCCTCTTCCTTTTTAGATATTTATTTAGAATTTTATGTGTGAGTTTCAATATGAATTCTAAACTTAACTATTTATTAAGGTTGAACGTATTTATGAATGCATGCCATGTGAATATCGGGTGTTAGATGATACACCATGCTGTATATTGAAGTAAATGTGATGAGATCGTACAGTGTTATTATTGTTAGATTAATATATTGAATATGATGATCTTAATGATTATAATGATGGTTGTGTTTTAAAATATTTATAAAAGTTGAATTACTAAATACAAATAATAAAATTAAAATAAATAAATAATAACGTGATATGTGGGCTAAATTAACTCACAGGCCATTTTTTTGTAACTCAATGGCCCCTCTTTCTATTGTTACTGGATGGCGTATTTCTGCCATCTCTCAAAGCTCTCCCCAATTGTGCCTGTGTAAGGCGCTTCCACATGGACTTCAGCAAAATTACAAAATAGTCCTAGCAAAAGGGGACTTGTAGCCATGCAGCGCTGCCCATGATAGCTTACGTGACACTGTGTGTAGCCGGCCTGCCGATTCACAATTCCCCGTAGTTTCTCTGTCCGTTTCTAGATGGTTTCTATCCCAGACATAAAAGAAGAACTCTGTCCGACTGTATCATGGTCCTAGAAACAGGACTACCACGCAGTGGCGGCTAGGATCTCCTGTATCCTGTATTGTGCTATGTATGAATTTACAAAATCATTCAGGCTGCAGGACGCAATTAGTCTATATAAGTGAAGCCAACTTTTCTTTGTGTCTCTTTTTACAGGTTTGAGACCATGCGTGCCCTTGTCCGAGTCAGAAGGACCGGATTATCGCACGATAGCAGCCAGATCTCCTGTATAATATGTCGAAATGTACATACATTTTCAATTGATGACATGATTCACAGTAGATGTAAATATACTGGGCAAAATGCTGTACCTTTCTTATTAACGTACTGCGTTAGTCCTTGTAGCTAAACCATAGAAAAAAGCTCCACATTTTAGTTTCTGGCTGCTCTGCACCCATCAGGAATGACTTTTTGAGGACCTTTTGTTAAAATATACCTATTACCTGAGCGATCAAGCCTGTACCAGGTACCTTTGTTGAGTTTCCACTTCCTCTGTAGACAAAATGGCTACATAAATGGCTGCATACCGAATTCATAAGGAAGAGTTCTCAATCTCTGCTGATTTCCTTTCACTCACTTCAAAAGGGTCTTATTTTATAGTCTGCTGGGAAAACACCCCACCTGACCCCCAAAAGGGCAATAGGTAGTATGCATGTTGGGGCTCCCTCCAGATGCTCTATGGTTGCCAGATGCTCTATGGTTGTACAAAGCTCAGAAACATCCTAGCATGGCTGCGTAAACATACCAGCGGATCATCGGGTATCACTCTCACTTCTTGACTGTGCCTGGGACAAACCCGGTTCAGCGTAGTATTATTAGGAGCTATGTTGCTTGCAATAAACTAACATTGAGTATCACAATGAACTGATGTTACAGAAGAGATTATAATGGACAAGACAGTATGGTTTAGAATGGACTAACTCCAGAATGAGCTTTAAAAATATACTTGCAGCACAGCAGGGTGTATGGACTACCTTAGCATGGTTTAGAATGGATAAACCCCACAAAGGGCCTTACAGTATACTCACAACACGACAGAGTATACGAGGACTGACGCCAAAACATGGTTTAGAATGGAACAACACTACAACAGGAGCCTTAGCGACCAATAATAAAGGTTGGTAACTAGGGGAGGAAAAATGTGTTGCCTGATATATAAAAAAATGTCCTCACAACATACAAGAGGATTTACTCTCCTTTTCCAGTCAAATGATCATATCTCATCCTACGACATTCTGGCACTTCAGGAAAGGTGGCTTCCAGAGTTGCCTACTTCGGAAGGTTTCTCTGTTTTATTGCATCCTGCCTTTAAAAGGTCCGAAAGGAAAGCCGACCTCTGGTCTTTTAACAGCTATTCTAAATGGCAGGGGACTAGAACTACAAAGTTGGAAAGTGCCTAATGTATACATGCAGGGCCCTCTCTTGGGACAATAACCAGTATCTCGGCATGGGAAATTGTGTCCTATTAAATCATTCTTGGAATCTGGCTGGCATCCCAACCCAAGAATTCATGGACGGCGTTGCTGGTATATTAGAGGACTGCCTGGTGGACTCCTTGATCCCAGCAATTATCCTTGCCGGAGACTTAAATATAAGGTGTCCTAATTTGGACATAAACTGTTAACCATCAATCTAATGCTCAAATAGCGGCAAAGAAACGTGGTATGCCATGGTTGTCTTTAATGGACTCAAGAGGCATGCATGATACATGGATGTGTGGCGGGAGATAATTCTGGCAGGCCTACGTGGACTAGAGACACTTAGCAGGCCATTCTAGATTGTGTTTTCATGACAGAATCCTTTCCCCTTGGTGTCAGAATTTACAGCTTTGCCCCCATTAAAAAGTGATCACGTTATATTACAGCTGCAATGGGCAATATCATCGAGTACACATTCTGAGTCCAGATATGCACCAAGGCTGGAGGTTCTGAGTCCAAATATGCATCAAGGCTGGAGGTAAACCCTGGATGAAGTAAGGTCCTGTGGAATGAAAACCTGGTGATAAAGTCGCACTCGGGTCTTGCCTCCATCTGGAACTTGCTAGTCCCCCTGCATGTCTTTGTCCTAAATTCCTTTGTTTGTAACAACGTAGAACCCATCATGCCACTTTTCAAACACAAACATGTTTAGTGAGACCTATGGTTAGCTGTCGGGAACCTGGCACGCTTGAATTGCCTCGCTCGTAAAATTGGATGCGTTGTCATCGGGTCAAGCTCGCCCAACAAGACGCAGTGACAATGCTTTCTGCTATAGCAAATAAACAAACGGGACATATCTAAATTAATTCAAAGTTGTGATAGTCCGCGACTAGCCTTGCAAGCCAACCCGGTTTCTCAGAATGCTTGGGCGTCACATGTTTCTTCCCTGCTTGCGAAGGTTCAACCTGTAGGGCAGTATAAAGAGAACTGGCCTACTATTTTTTTTTATATAGACGACGTAGTTCACCCGATTAATAAAGCTAGTAGCTCACAGACGCCGGGTCCTGATGGGCTATCCAATTTTATATTAAAATGGCACCCACTTTTGTGGGCGAAGGTGGTAAATACGAATTTTAGTCAGATCCTGAAGACAAAGCAAGTGCCTGCTTCCTGGAAATCAGCAGTCATCATACCAACTTTTAAGAAGGGCGGCCGCACGTGTCCAAAACAATATCAACCCATTGCACGACTTGACGATCCGGGAACTATCTTTGCGTCCTTGGTTTTACAGAAATTGAAGGAATGGATGAAATATTCACTTAAATTTGACGCAGAGCAGACAGGGTCCGTCAAGGGAGCCAGTATGGGGATACATCGATTTATTTAAAACGTTTTTAAGAAAAAGGCCCCGACTGATGGCAGTAACATATTTAGCGTCGATTTTGTTCATGCATTTAACAGCTTTGACCGAGAACTTTGATTGAACAAACTCAGTGTATGAGGCAGTCCGAGTTACCTGAATGACATCATGGTGGATCTTTATAGTTCTCTGAGCACAAGGTTTAATCAACAAGGGAAGCTTTCCATGTCTATTCAAACATACAGAGGCCAAAAGCAGGGGTGCGTACTTTTAATAAAAACCTTTTTTATTGGCATTTAGGAAACAGAGCACACCAAATTATCCCCGAGGCAGAATGCCACACAAAGCATACAATAACATTGCACCGAAGCCCGACCCACACAAGTTACCCGAATCTCCCACCACGTGCGACACCCTTCAAGCTTACATCGGCACAGAGGCCCATCCCTGTAGTCTAAGTGCACCTTCGTCCAGGGCTCAGTGAAATGCTGCCGAGTCAAGTCCCGTAGCCTAATACAATCTGCATAATCCGAAGACTTCCAGTGGTGACGGCAACACATTGGCCCTCATTACAAGTCAGGCGTTAAGGGGTTAACGGTGCCGTAAAGAGCGTCAGCGCCGTTAAACCCTTAACGCCTGATTCACACTTTAACGCCTGCTTTTTGCAGGCGTTAAAGTCCAAGACGCTAAGCAACCTTGGTGCTAATTACGGCACCGTAATTTACAGTGCCGTAATTAGCGCCTTCCCCATCCCCATTATGCCCTATGGGGCAAAAATGGTAATGGGGAAGGGCAAATGGTGAATTACGGCCCCACTCACCTTGGAATGGGGCGGTAATTCCGCCATCCACCATGGCGGAATCCGTCATGGACCATGGTGCTAATAGCACCATGGTCCACCGCCTGCCTTGTAATGAGGGCCATTGTCTGAAACACAGGCACTTGACTAGCTATACCCCCACTGCACCACTCCGCCTTGCATGGGTGTAGGACATGGGAGGGACAGGGGGGACAAATCCCCCCCACAATTTTAAGTGGGGGATACATTGGCAACTACCCCCAACAATCTCTTGCTCAAACAGAGTTAGACCAGACGTTGTATTTGTATTCACTACTGCTTGCTTGCAGTTGTGTCACTCAGCAAATAGTACAGCGCTAGCTACTACTACTTTAACTAAGTTTTGGTCCGACTCTGGTGTGGTGTGGTGGTGATGTGCTCCTGGGTGAAACACAAGTGATGTGCCCAGGCCTACCATTATATGATGCACGCGGCGCACCTGCGCATTGTACTTGGGGCACCGCCCTGGAAAAAACTGCACATGCGGCCGGCTCGCATCATGCACAATGCGTCGAAAAAGCCAGCGAGCAGGCAGCGATCAGGAGTTGTTTTGCAGTTGCACCCAATGTATGTGCATAAGGACGCCCACCCCTGGCTGCTGCACCCCTAATCAGATGGTCGCAGCTTTCATCCACTACACAGGTATGCTTCCCTTGGTTGGAATAAAAGGCTTACTTTTAATTTAATGGCCCTCTCCATATTTTATCTGTGTGTCTGCGGGCTATATCCACTGGCCTGTTTCATTTTATTTATGCTATGTGTGCAGAGTGGAGAAGGGGCAACGTAGGGGGTTACCCATCGAGTAATAACCGTGTTATGCATCATCACGCCACCTTGGTTTTAGTGTCAGGGTGAAAGACGAGAAGCCTGGTAGTTAGTTTGCATCGCATAGGCCAAAGGGTAAAAGAGACCAAGCCACCGACTGACAAGATCAAGGACTAAAATCAAGAATACTTTAAAAGAGCTTTTGGGGGCCAGGGAATCTTCGCGCAAATTACTTTACCATGCTTCACTGCATGCAATTAATGGATCTTTGAAGGAAGAAACACTGATCCGGCCTGCCTAGAGTCAAACAGAGTAACCACAGGTCTATGTAGCAGGTGCATAAACCCAATGAGCTGTCATCCCAACTTAATTACCAACACCTTGGTTGTGATTTGCCTTCTTGCGCTTTAAGTAACGCTAATATTCTTCTTTCTGCCGTTTCCAAGCATTTTATAACCCTGCAGTCTGCAACATCTGAAAAAGGCAAGTTTTAAATCACTCACAGTTAAACAAAACACTCGCCCCAAAGCTCTGTGCTGCTGGGGACACAAGGGCAAGTCCTCGTAGAAAGTCCAAAGTGTGTGACACCGGTGCTCTGGGTTCACCTCTGCCGTCAGCGGCAGCCCACCCGGGGTTGACGTTCTCAGCCTCTGTCCTCAGAGGCCAACTCTCAAGGGAACTGTCTGGCGGCCACACTCCAGCTCTGCTGTGCTCTAGGTAAACCCAATTCACCATCCCTCATTGCCACGCCATGCCCCGTCCCCCACCGGACTTCTACGGCATTCTTGCCTTTGTGTCACTCAATCACCACAATGTTTTCTGCTCCCCGTTTCATATTATTTGCCCAAAGGCAGGGCAGCGCATGTGGGCGCCCTATGCTTGCCCCTATGGGTTTGCACCCTCTGGTGTACTTTTGCCCATTGGAGGAGCAACACAACGCTGAATTTTAACTCCTTCATATTTAATCCTCCTAGACCCTTTAAATTCCCTGGTGAAGTCGACCCATCTGGACACCCTCAGTACACCCTAAATTATTTTCTTGGGGTCAACAGAGATTGTAAGCCCAAGGACACTAGCTCCCACCGGAGGGCCCCCTTGAGCATATCTGCCACAGCACTGATAGTCATATGAGATTATCACTCGGAAAATGCCTCAAGAAAACGCCCTTACAAATAGCAACCCAAAATATATTTTATTGTTCATTTATAACACGCTTAATACCAGCGAGCGGTTTCCAAGCACAGGATCAGGATTCAAACCTGTGTTACGCCGCGTTGTCTTGCTTCCAAGACAAGCGCGTTGCCCTGGAGTTATACTTCCTCCCCTATTATAACCCACCTTCCTAGCGCTTTACTCCATCCATGCATTGCCCACACAACATTCCACAAAGAACTCCCGTTCCTAGGTCTCCTAGCAATATCACAAAGCTCTCAGTGCCCCACAGACTATGTTCTGGGCACCCCTGGTGGGGCCACAAAATCCCACCCACTGGACAAACATAGGTGCTAGGTACACAGCAGAGCCACTCCTTAAATCATAGGGATCTACAGGAGCAGCAGAGCAATGCTACCCAATACGTTATAGAGGCCAGCTGAGCCATCCCTCAAGCTTTGAGCATCTACAGGCTCGGCAGAGCTAGCCCTTACACCATAGAGATATATAGGCTGAACTGCCACACCAAGTCCCAAATACGAGATCTGTAAAACAATAGCCTGGTAAGGTTTATGCTCCAACAACTTTTACATGTTATTGCATTACACTTTCTTGTGCAGCTCTCTAATTGCTGTCAGATGTGGCCTAAACAAAAGAACCAAGGACTTTACTACACATGATGGACAGGGCAAGCATCATGTCACCAAAAGGTTTTTCAGAAATCTGTCACTTATAGGACAATAGGACAGACATCACAAGTGGTGCGACATAAAAAGGGCCCAGCACCCTTTTCTGTAATTCACAATGAGCCCAGCCTAATCAGACACAATTCCAAGAGGGAAACTCTTAATTTGCATGGCAGTGGTCAACATTCCACATTTCTAAAGTATACATTTGTGCACCAGGATATCAGACCACAGAGGCAGATGTAGATTAGTTGCCTTCCAATATGTAGTCTTTGCTATTCGACCTATGAACTTTGGTAGGGGAAACAGATGCTCCCACAGACAAGGGGTAGAGCCATGGAACACCTGCACATTTTAGAGGATGTTCCTATGAGGGTGGCAAAAATGATCACCCGTGTGGGATCCATCAAGCTAGTCATTAATTTGTGCTAGTGTGCGTCAGGGCTGGGGATGAACATAATCTGTTTTTTGCATTTTCTTTGGCAACTTTACTCAATTCGTTTTTTTTTCAATGTCAGTGAGAATATGTGTGTGTGTGTGTGTGTGTGTGTGAGTGTGGTCGCTTCTGTAGCACAACAGCCTCATTGGCTGAAGGAAGAATGACTCCAAAGTCTCTGGTTGATTGTTATTCATTTTATGAAACTCATGCCCCGGGGTAGCACAATGCATGAGTAGTGTTGGCACGAATCATTCATTTTCTATGAATGCATGGATGATGACGGCGTCCATGCTGGCCGTGATCACATCCTGCCACAACCACACTGCATCATTCATCTTGCTTTTGTAATACAGTTGCTATTTCAAAACAACCAGCACCCAGGGGTGCTGTATGCATGCAACATGGTGCTGCAGAATTAGTGCCACCTTTAGTTCAATGTGCAGTGCCTCAGTGAGCCCTTTCTCTTCCCCTTTCCCCAGCATGCTGTCGGCTGAATCTTGCCAGAGAACAGGCTCAATGAATATTAAACATACCTCAGCATGTGCCTGCATTCACAAAGCTGACACCATTTCCAGCCCGGTGTGGAGAGAGGAAAGGTTTGCAGAACCTTTAGGGGATGTCTTTTTCTCCTCTACCTTACATGCACTCTGTTTGTTGTAGCTACTTTTCTAAGTTTGGCCCAGTTGTCCATTGGTTAGATTGTCTTAGTATTGACTATCCAGAGTGGTGAGCTGTGATTTACATAGACCGGAATGTCTCATCCTGGCGAGGGAGCACCCCTTCTGGCATACGTTAAAGCCGATAAGTCAGAGGCACATATGAGGAGGGGCACACAGCTTGTTTGTTTTTTTACCCACCCATTAACTACCTATGGCCATGCTAAACCCTATGGCCATTCATTCCGTCCCAGTTCCTGCCCCTCCCTGCCCACACCACCTTCTCATGGGAACTCTTGTGCTCGCTTTAAACAAACCTTACCATCAAACTTTGCACTCAATTGCCTGTCATTGTTTTTTCAAAGCAGCTGCAAACCCAATACGGGTGTAAAAAACATTATGTAACCTGGTCTGCCTTCAGCCACTCGATTTATCAGCACTATGCGCATCCTTCACTGAAGTCCTCTTAAAAACAAACATTGGCAAAGCCAACAGTTTAAGCGTGTGTAGCAATATGTTAGGCATTCACAAGTAGTGCTATTACATGCACAGGTGGTACTCCCACCATTTTGCAGCTGCCAGTTGCTACAATCCATTTAATACCACCACAGCAGATGGCAGGGTCCGGCAAATGGCTTTCCCATTCCCATGCCAACACAACAGCCCACACTGTTGACATTGCCAATGTCCATTTAAGAATGCCTTTTATCTGTATGCCTTTCCCAGCACAGGAATAGGATGAAATGGTCTAGGGATGCATGTTGCCTGGGCACCTTGCTTTTTTCACACATACATTTTATGGTATAGCACACACTACTAATTAAATCACTTCTTGATACTTTAGTTATTTTCACATAGCTGTTTCACCAGCGTTCTGTGCATGCTTATTTTAAGTTCCTACATATTTCCAGATTGATGAATGGCAATATTCAAAATATGTTATGAAAAATTGTGTTTACAGGGGTAAGTAACTTATGTAATTACCCATGATGTAATTTCCTGTGGTGTCACCCCATACACATTAGATGGGTCCCACACTTTAAGTGCTGTTCTTAGCCCCAGAAATCATTTGAATGACCCTGCGTGCAGAGTGAGACACAGAAATAAAATATTTCTGACAAGCCACTCGTACATTTAGCACACTGACATATACTATAGGTTATCACACTAAAAGAAATGGATCATCCCCTCAGTGTGTATTGGCAAGTGGATGTTTTTATTATATTTCTGCTTCTAATAGGCAGAAGTTCGGAAAATATTGTGAAGTACCCAGAAATCGAATATTTCCTCCTTTCTGCACAATTAAAAACGTTATCAAGCATCCATAAGTATTCTTCCATCTCAGAATCAGTAGACATCTTTCGACGGAGGCCTCCCGTAGAAAGCTACTGCGGATCCTCCTAACTGCTCCAGCATCTTCCTGTAAAGACTAAGAGGAGCTTTAGTGATTTCTGACAACTGAAAACGTGGCTGCATCAAACAATGACTCAAAAAAAGACTCAATCATGTTTGTGTGTGCAATATACATAAAGATATAATGGATCTGGTTGACATAGAAACAATAGCAATAGAATTTGTCATGCGTACCGAACGCCGCAAAAAAAAAAATATATTTTTTAAACAAATCTGCATGATCATCACCGACTACAAAAACATTGGCCGATTTTACTCTGTGGTTTGTGTCTGTAGCAAAGTCCCGAAGGTGTCCCCTGTGCCCCCCAGATTTTATGGGTCTCCTACGCCCCTGCCGCCTTGGTCCATATCGGACCCACCCCAGGCCATCTTCGCATCCAACCATCGCATCCACTGGCCTTGGTCTGTATTGGGGTTGAAAGACCCAATTAGAAATGTTCGAGGGAGAAAAGACCATGATTGTTTTGAAATAATATTCGGTCTTTTCTCCCCTAAACATTACTGACTCGGTCCACACACTGACCCACACCACCCTGACCCACACCCCTACCCACAGCCCCAACACACCCCTATCCACACCCCCACCCCTCTACTTACCTTGCATTCAGACTTGCTCTGTCCCTGCCTGTTCCCTTTCACGTCCGTGATCGGGAACCAGCGCTGAAGGGTCCTTTTTCTTTTTTTTTTTAACAGCTGCAGGGTTGTCCCCCGCAACCCCTGCTCACAATACAGTGAGCAAGGGTGCAGGGGACACCCCTGCAGCCCTCTTTTTTGGGGGGGGGGTGGCTGCGGGGGGACAACCCTGCAACAACGGCTCACAGTATAGTGATCTGGTCAAACATTTCAGCCGTTCAGATTTTTCAAAACGGCTGAAATTCGGCTAAATCACGCATTCAGTATTTCTTGCTTGAACATTTTGGACGAAACCCTTGGTCTACCATCGTCCACAGTCCCAGTCAGTGAGCAATCAATAATCAAGGACCTGTGTGACAGTGCAATCAATCCGCAAGCACCCCAGTGGTCGCATAGTAGCCACCCAGAAGCCGGCCTGGCCCTTAAGCAGGGGCCTTACCAGGTCACCCTCTAGAGCGCCAACTCCAGTCTTATGGAATCATATGCCTTGACCACATCTAGCAAGGCCACTGCACGGCGCTCCCCAAGATGCCTAGCACAATCAATCATGTGATGCAGTCATCGCAGGTTCCACGCAGTGTTCCTGCCAGGCACGTATCCCATCTTATCAGTGTGTATTAGGTCTCCGATCACACCCTTTAACCCATTGAGGCTAACAAAGCAGTAAGGATCTTATAATCCTGATTTACCATGGAGAGCAGGTTGTAGGAGTTGTGGTCCAAAAGTGGATAACCAATCTTAAGTACAGGCACAATTACAGACTCTCTCAAACTACAGGGGAGCAGACCATCTACATACGCTTCCTCGAACATCTAGAGATGTTTTGGTGCCAGTGTAACTGCGTATGTTTTATAAAATTCCCCCGGCAACCCGTCCAGTCCCGGGGTCTTCCCAGGCGCCAGAGACAATATTACGGACACAATCACATCAACAGAGAGTGGGGCGTCCAGCATATATACACCCCTGCCTCATCCAGTCTGGGCAGTTCTATTCAAGCCAGCACCTCCTCAAGGTCACCCCACACTCCCAGCTACCACCACTGTATACACGCCTTCATAGTATCGAGAGAAGGCATCATTTATCTCCAACTGTGCCCTGAAAACTTCATTCCTCTCATTCCATACAGCACAAATCATTTCCCTCGGCGCTTCACTGAGGCATAACCATGCCAACAGTCTACCAGACCTGTCCCCCTCCACGTGCAGCCTCCAAGTGTAGCTTGCGAAGTCAAATTTGAAGAGGCATTCCACTATACTATGCACTTTTGTCACAGGCCAGTAAGCGCCCGTCGCCATCGGTCACACACTTCCATGTTGGAAAGGGCCTCCAATAGTTCCTTTCAAAGCCCATCCATCTTACCAATTGCAGCCCCTCTCATCACTGTCTTAAAGCTGTCCAATACAGTGCCAGACTTAGACACACTGCCAATATTGATCTCGAAGTATTCCTCTATTCGGTCCTCTAGATATCCCCTAAAACCCTCATCATGTAAACCCAGCCCTAAGGCGCCTGGTCGGGATCAGAAATCTAGGGGAGGTCAGCTGGCAAATCCCAATCAGTGGGGCATGGTCTGAAAGCACCCTAACCTTGTACACAGTGGCAGGGAATTCCCCCAACAACCTCCTGCCCGGTAAGGATATAATCTAAGTGGGTGTGGACCCTGGACTGTGCAGCATAGTGCGAGTAGCCCCAGTCTTCTCCATGGTGCCACCTCCAAAATGTCCACTAATTCCAGGTTCCTCAGTAAAGAACCCAAAACCTTAGCCGGAGGAGACAGCTTCCGGTACTTATCATCCGATCTGTCCAACTTAGGGTCGAGTGTACAGTTAAAGTCACCTCCACAGACACACGTTAATGTTGGTTGGGGTGTCCCAGCGTCCAATGCAGGTGGTCGCCCACACCTACAGAGATTCCAAGGACTCTGATCAGGCAGATCCTGCACATTGATAGACAGACATTGCCCTGTGCCACTGTTATGAAGGCAGTATCTGCCCCTTTCCCAGCATCGCAGCGTCGCAAGGTGTTGTTCCCTCTCCCCGGGAGCTGTGCAATACACATTGTGTCCATCCAGGAATGTGCCACAGTGGTATCCTCAAAAAAGTTGAACCAGCCATTGTGGAGGGCCTTGAGCTTGCCAGATAAATGAGCTTGTATCGGATGTTTGCTCTAGGAAATTGTTCTTTAGTGGGGCCAAACATAGCCCTCTGCTTCAGCACCGTCATAGTGTAGCCGGGATATATCGCTAACTTCGCTGACACGCGCACACCTTCCTTCCCCATGCCCTGGAAAAGGCCAGGATTCAACCTCTATCTTTAAGGTTTATGATCCTCGCGATCAAGGGCCTGGGAGGGGGGGTTTGGTTTGGACCAGCGGGCTCCAAGGGGTGGTCTCCTGCCCAGCAACCTGTGCGCCCTCTCTACCGTGAAGCCTTGCGTCAGCGTCCCAGGACCCACTTCCTGCAAGAGTAAATGTTCAACATAGGTGGTTGGGTCGTTTCCTTCCTTCTCTTCGGGCAGTCCAAGGATTCTGATGCTGTTCCTCTGGGCCCAACCCTCAGAATCTTCCACCTGGTGCTCCAGGACACTCACTCTATTCATCAGCTCAGACGCCTGCACCTGGGCAGCAGTAATGTTAGATGTGCATTCACGCACCTGCATTTCCACTGTCCCAATCCGGTCAGACAATGACCACACATCCGGTTGCAGCAGTCCCACATTCACTATAACTGCACCTAGTTTTTGTTCTAAACATGACTTCAAGGATGCAATAGCCGCAAGGATGTGGTTCTCCTCTTGCTGGATCAACGACGGCATGGGCCCGCTGCCCTCCACAGCCGCAGGTGTCTTCGCTGCACTGGTTCCATCCTTCTGGGCATAAGCTCTGGTGATGTTTTTTGAATCTGTGTACGGGCCGGGGCATACAACACCAGGACACACAATGCGGCTACTCACTATAATCAGTCCAGTTCCTCAGGTGTGACACTAAGTACGGTGGGATCTGTGTCGCAGGCTATAGCCGGACCCTCCTCCGCAGGGTCAAGGGGAGGCAACAGTATAAAGGCTGGCGAGTCAGCTTGCTGTGCTGCTGCAAGGAAATGTCTCACTGCCAAATGTCCCCAGCCCTTGTGTGTGCAGCAGAGCAATGGCACTGTAAGGCCGCCCCCTATCCAGCATCAGCAGGGCCAAGCTGCCCGCCAAATTATCTTGGTGTTATTCCTGCCAGCCAATTGCTGCCACTTCAGGGGCTCCCCGCTTCCCTCTGGCCTCTTCCCCAGCAAGGTTCAGGCAATATCAGGGAGATAAGCACCGACCTCCACTTCACTGCACTCTGTGGGGCCATGCCACACCAGTATCCCCGGACGTCCTTCCTCATCTGGTGGGGTAGGTAACCATGCCCAGATGTCCCAACCAGCATATGGTGTGCGCCCACTCACCACACTGCAGCTCTCCCGACCTGCACCAGGGACTCTCCTCACCTCTGGGGACACAGACCCCTGATGCAATGTTCCGCGATGCAACGCACCCTCTGCCTATGCTCTCTCCCGGTAGTACACTGTCCGTTGGGGGTAGCGCATCAAGGTCCCTCAGAATCTTCAGCACTGCAGCCAGCATATAGCGAATATCCACTTCCCACGGGCCGGCCTCACTCTCCACAGCTCACACCAGCTGCTATTGATTTTGGGAACTCAGGTCACTCCGATTGCGTGTCGCCACATTCACCAACTGCTGATTTTGATGGCGATTTCACTCCTGTTCAGGTTGGGCAGCTTTCTCACCCAAGTCACTGCCTTCAAACGTTAAAACGGGCAATCTGAAGGCAGCCTCACTGCATGGCTGCTGGCCACGCCCCCCACAGGGGTGTGCACTTACCCCTGCTTTGTTCAATTTGTTCATTTTAGACTTGGGAGAAGCTTTAGAACAAGTACATTGCTTTCCCACCTCGGATAAATGGGAGTCCGCACAAATGGCTCTTATACACAGACTACTTAGTCCTCTTGGATTGCACGGCCATCGGACTTCAGAGGCAATTGGATGCACTACAAACTAATGTGATGAAAAGTAACTTGATTAACATTTCGAAGTCCAATGCCTTGGCATGAGGGCAGCTAGAACGAAAAGGTCTGGACATTTTAAATGGCATCTATAAAAATCTGCAGTTTTAAAAGTGGATACATATCGTTATTTGGGTTTTACTCTGAATTAAAGTATTAATTACCTAGCTAACAATGTTTTGTGAACCAAAGCGGCAGCTCCAGAAGCCCAGGGTTTGAGGCTTTTCTCCGATTCTGGTAGTCCAATTCTACAAGATAACAGTAGTGCGCTCACTGGCATACGGGGCATAAACCATGCTCTGTGTCCCTTCAACACAATGGAACTTGCTGGACGGAATCTTCTGGAAAAAGATCTTAGCTATACCAAGGAGTTTCCCAATCCAGCTAATCTGCTTCGAGTTAGGGCTCTTTCCTTTCCAGGTAACGGCCCAATGGAAAATGAAAACTTTGTATACAATGTTTGCTGGCTGATGAAAAGTCTCTAGTCCATGTTTCAAAAAATGCTTTGGTATTTGGAAAGGATCAGGTTTTAGCTAACTCGGAAAAAGACTGTTTGAAATGAATGTATGATTTTGATTTTAATGCAGACTTGTTTGTACAAAACCCCGCAGAAGCTAAGGAGAAGTGTTGGTGGGGGGACTGGATTCAGACACAGAGTCAACGTCAGAGTTATAAATTGGATGTAAACACGATAGGTGAAACTAAACCTCTGAAAAGACTCCAAACTAGTTACTGAATTTCACAATGTGGGGCTCAGAACTGTTCTCTTAAGAGCCCGTTTTAATTTGTTGCCAACTCAGGAAGTTGTTGGCATTTGTGCTAAATTAAGTGGGAGTCTTTCCTTCTGCCGGTTCTGCAGGGTTTTGTCAGAGAACGAAAATCCATAACACCTGCTGATTCAATGCCTGAACCCTGAGAAGAAAAGGGGATTATTTTTTAGATAGATTCATAAAACATGATCAATTACTCTTCTTGGATGAATGTTGGGTCAATTTGATGAGTGGAAATTCTGTTGCACTAGCTCTGGCGCTAGCTAGACTTTTTAATCAGTTGAATTTGTACTTTTCTTTTAATAAGTTTTATTTTGTATACTTTGTTCAAATGAATTGTATTTAAAGAGAATTATATTTTGTAAACGTTTACCAAAGTGGATGACGAGAAAAAAAACGCAAAATTAAAGTGTTTTGTTTTACACTTTTGAAGACGTTTTGATGAAAGATTTGCTTTCGCAAGTGTGAATAATCCTGCGGCGTCCTCACAAAAGCCCTACCTAAAGTCTCTTCCCATGAGGGCAGGGGAAGGCAGCTTCTGCTTGATCCTGACCCTGGGGGTGGTGTTAGCCGGGAGGATCACCTGGGAGGAGAAGGTCCTCAGGGGAACGGGAGGGATCCGTTGGGAGGGACGCAACATTGTTCTTACTCTGTGGAGGAGGCAATACTGCCGGAGTCTATAATAGCCTGTTGCCAGAAGCTTTTCTTCCCAAAAGCCAAGTATCCTGATGGTCATACAAACTGTTCTGTTCAATCCTATATTGGAAGTAGAAATTATTTCCCCAAAGTTAAACATAATTGTAGAGATGAAAGCTTCCATGTTCAAAAAGAGAATATGCAAGATGAATCTTTGAACATTCACATATTAGATTCTAAAAGTCATAAATTCCCCAAAGAGCAAAATCATGCAGTAAAACCTTATTATACTCCTTTTATAAAGGGGCCTTACACGTACTCCTTTAAAAGGAGATGAACATTAGGGACTTCAAGTCCTCTAATGACAAAAGTACTTGGATGAAGAAGAGGGATGCAGATGCTTTCAACTCCAGCTTGCAGACCACTAAGGTTAATGACCCTCACCTGAGAGAGAACGGGAGGCATGAAAGGCCCAACACTGTCACATTATGATCCAAAGCACAAGCAAGTCAGGGATCTCCTTCCCCCATAATGAATGTGGCGCACAATAAAACAGTTTTTTTTATTTCTACAACATAGATTCTTTGTTAAGGAGGCCTCCAACCAGTCTCACACCCAACCTCCACAAGCACCCTGTGTCACCATGGACCAGGAACCAGGCCGGTGTGTTATCAATGAATATTTTATTAATTTATGATGTAATGTTAAATTAGAATAAACAATTAAAACAGCCACCAAGTTGTGGCAACACAAATTGCAGAGTCCTTTTCGGTCAAGCAGCACACTGAGACAACTGGAATAGATACAGTACAAGGATTTACTTTACTTCTTTCACAACTACCATCAAAAACAGTTCAAAACACCAAGAAAATGAATGCAACAAACAGGAAATTGCATACGCACACAGAAGGATTCTCGAGTCCCAGCAACCCTCATCCTCCTTCAACCTCCACTATGCTTGTCAGTTTTGGATGGAAGGCAGTGCGAGGAGTAGGATCACAAGATGAAAATCGTATTTTGAGTAGTGCTCAAAGAAACAATATGAGGGGCAAGCAAAGAATGGGACAACTCGTTTTTGCACAAAGTAAAAAAGTGGGTTTTTAATTAGTGGAAATTAGCACAACTGCTATGGGACAGAACAGAAGGGACTGTGTACTGCTTATACCTAGAAGACTGGCAGGGCTTTGGAGAATGCTAGCCAGCACACCAGAGGAAAATCGGTTTTATGATATGCAACACGTGGGCAACAGAAAGGGAATGCAAATGGAAATTCGTTTTTGACAGCACAACAGGGAAAGAGGAACATAATAGGAAAAACGTTTTTTAGGATGTTAAACTCAATTTCAATGGAAAAGAAAATGCAATACTGAGGCTGCAAACGACAGGCAGGCTTTGGGAAATGGGGAACTCCTAATAGGAAAATCAGTTTTAGGTAGAATGACAGAGCAAGTAACAGGTAGACTCTGGGAAAAGGAATCACTCACAAAAGGAAAAATCGATTTTTAGGTTAGGATGGCAGAGCAAGGGGAAAATACAGTTTCAGATGGAAATTCGTTTAGCAGGGCACAATTTAAACACAGGGTCAAATTTGTTTTTCAGCTCACAATGGGATTAACTCTTTTCGGCAAAACGTTTATGACTATAACAATTCACAAGGCACTGGGAAGAGATGGTGGGTTTCAAATTCCCAATATGCAAATCCTGTGAAATAAATGGGGAAATTCATTGATTTATAAAAATATACTTAAGATCTACACAGGCATCTGGGAATTCTTCAATGGGAAAAGACTGAAATGCACAGACAAATAAGATGGGGGATTATTCCATGGGGAATCTCTATGGCAATGCTGAAGAGGATAGGGTTTATGCAATCTATGGCTTGGGATACCTATACTTACAGGAGAGTGCTAGCTGGACATCAGGGAGTGTCAGAGCATCACTGCTGGGACAGTGAAGGGTCAGTAAAGGACCCACTCTGTCCTCCATGGGGTTCCAAGGCAGCTACTAAACCTCCTGGCTCTTCTGCAAGATTTAGGCCTCAATCTCCTGGGGTGGTTCCAGATTTCCTAAACTGCTCACCTCAGGATTTAGTAGGAAGAGTCCTGATTTGAGGCAGAATGACTTATTTATTTATAGGGTGACATCACTAATGTGGCAGAGTTCCTGCAGAATGGATTGTTCAAAAGTCCACTCCCATCTGTGGGCTGATAGGTCCAGAAAATGTGGGAGTGTTTTGGGCAACCAGAGGAGTCGTCCCCTTCATCATCTCACTTTGACAGGAGGGCCCGGTCTGGTTTTTTGCACATGGAAATCTCACTGCATGACAAATGCCCTTAATCTTCATATTTAGACACATAGGGAATTTTTGAGCACGATATTTTACTGAGAATCAAATGACCCTACTGAGAAGTTTGTAGGTTATTCCATTGCAGAGCTACAGCTTTCCCTCATTTTTTCCAAAACTATATCCATGAAAAATACGGTGCTCGGTGAGCAGAATCATATGTTGCACGTTTCCTCAAATGTTCATATCTCTCAACCACACCAGAAGTGCCCCATGATGTTTCCCTAAATAACGTGGGTTGTGTAGGCCCAACCAAAATCGCTTTTTGTTGACCAGAAGCAGTCATCTTTCACTTTTTCAAAAATCCTTCCCTGATTATTGTGCAACCAATATTGCTAATGTTATACAATAAAAAGCATATCTCCCATTTTGCACAATGGGAGTGAGACCACTCATTAGCCATGCCCCCCACCCTTGGCATGGGTCTGTTCCTGGCTGGGACATCAAGAGGGAGTCCCAGGTTTAGATTTGCTCAGAGCTTCAAGAGCTAATTGTCAGCTACGGACAGTTTAATTGCGGCGTAAGTGGTTTGGGTCATAAAGCTGGGGAGCAGAGCTGCCTTTATCTTGCCCCCACCACTCATTTGATCTCTACTGGAATTTAACATTTTATTTCTAAGAGCAAGCACTCATGCTTGAAGGGAAACCAGGCCCCATCCCCATGACAACAGGCTTTGGAATCTAGTTTCACATTTGAAGACACAAGCAGAGAGAAACAAAACCAAGATTAGGCCTACCCCCACTAAAAGCATTTTACTTTCAAATAAACTCTTGGAAATGCACACAATTTTAACATGCAAAACCCTTGCAAAGTAGTTCCCTGCACACAGTGGTTACAGAACGGCAACATAATTATATTTTTTAGTTGTAGCTATGGATGCTCAGAGTGTCATTTTAAAGGCACAAATGAAATGTCACTTTGAGAAGCTTCACCCGTGAAAAAGCCTTCATTCTGCTGCAATTCAACATCCCCTTGTCGATTCTGTGCATTGTGGTTAACTGTGATGGGCTCATGATGGACAGAACCCAAGTTCATATTTTACAAATCTTGCACACATTTTCATGAGCATGCCTTTAGTTTAAAGGAAAAAACAGATTTGCACATTTTCTTTAATGTTGCTGCCAAAATGCAATCTGCTTCACTGCAGCTGTAGGTCACAATGCGGACATCCCATTTAGGGTTCTGTGGACTGTAATTTCTGAAGAGGTTACTTCTGCTTTTGCATAATTTGGCCACTCTTGTCTCATGTCTTTCCCTTATGTCGTACAATTTACATTTGTATGTTCTTGCTTTGGTGATGTGATGTCTTATTGCATCGGTCGTGTGTTTGTTGTTTCTTGCGTTGTTCGTTCTTCTTCTACGCGTTTGTGCTGGTTAGTTTGATGTTGCTGCTTCTAGTGTTGGGTAGGTTTGTACTGGTAACCACTTGTCAGCGAGGTAAGGAGTTAAGTAGAGGGATTTTTCTCTTCTCTCAGTGATGGTTCGATTCTTGTTCTTGACTGCCGGTTGTGTTCTGTAGTTGTGGTTCTTTGTTGCTGTTCTGGAGTGTTTGTTCTTTCTTCTCTTTTTCTTTCCCTTGGAATGGGTTGTTTGCGTGGCAGTTGGTTCTGCTTTGGTCCGGTTGTTTTGTGGTGTAGTAACGGAGTGGGGCTGTCCGGTAACAATTGGGTCCTATCTGTGGGTGGTATTTCTGGCTAATGTAGCCGACTCGTTCAGTCACCGTCTTGAAGTGGTAGGGGAGGTGGTTGGGAGTTATATAGTTGGTTTTTATCGGTGGCTCTCAATTGTGTCAGTTACCCTATACGCGATTCACTGCAATGGACAGGCAGTGTCGGTTTATGAAGGATTTCCAATAGTTGAGACTGATTTTGGGTGAGCAGCTAGAACTTAAGGCTGAAGAGGCGAGAGTCCCTAATCGGGGTGTTGCTCCACAGCGATTCACTGGTTGGTTCTGTCTCACTTTAGGGGTGTCTCACTTCAGGGGTGAGTTGGTTAGCAGGATTTGGGAGACTTGTCTAGAGGTCTATGAGATTTGAATATCGTACTATGCAGCCCGGAAGTAGAACCCCTACTAATAATTGAGAGACCTGTATTGTGGTAGAGGGCCTATCGATGCGATCTACATATCACACAATGCAGTGTAGGGACAGAATCCCTACTGATGTTGGAGACCTGCAGAGTGGGAGAGGAGTCTATCGATGCAATCTGAATATCACAATGCAACTTGGAGATAGAACCTCTACCAATTAGAGAGACCTGCATAGTGGGAGAGAGGCCTATCAATGCAATCTGAGTATCACAAAAGGCAACGTTGACCCAGAACCCCTATAGAAGTAGAGTGACCTGTATAGTGAGAGAGAGGCCTATCAGAGCAATCTAAATATCACACAATGCAGAATGAACCCAGGACCCTTCCTAAATTTGAGAGGCATGTATAGTGGGAAAGGGGTCTATTACTGCATTCTAACTGTCACACAATGCCGTCTGGGGACAGTACCTTTATTGAATTTAAGGGCCTGCACAGTGGGAGAGAGGCCCCTTAATGCAATCTGTATATCACAAGGCATTATGGACCCAGAACCCCTATAGAATTGAGGGACCTGTATGGTGGGAGAGAGGCCTATTAATGCAGTCTGAATATCACACAATCCAGCCAGGAAACAGAACCCCTACCAGATTTGAGAGAGCTGTGTATTCAATCTGAACAACACTCAATGCAGCCTGGAAATAGAACCCCTATTCAATTTGAGAGACCTGTATAGTGGGAGAGGGGCCTATTAATACACTCACCACATCACACAATGCCACGTGGACCCAAGACCCCTGTCCAATTGGAGAGACATGTACAGTGGGAGAGAGGCATATCAATACTATCATAGAATCACACAATGCAATATGAACCTAGAACCCCTGTTAAAAGATTAGAGAGACCTGTATAGTGGGAGAGGGGCCTATCAATGTAATCCAAATAGCACACAATGCAATTATGACACCAAACCCAAACCAACCTAAACTCGAGAGACCTGTATAGAGGGAGAAGGCCTAATCCCCCTGTGTAATGTTGGTTTGCTAAGTGGCTAGGATTCTGGGTAGAGTTGTAGCTCTCCCCTAAACCAGGCCACTCCTACCTTAGTTGTCCTTGTAGTTGATGGTTGACAGCTGGAGTGGTCACTGGAGGACACCGACTGACACTTCCCAGAGCACCTCTGGTGGAGCTGCCCTTGTCCCTGGGCTGCGTGGGCAGGCAATCACTGGAGGGGGTGGGTTAGGGAGGCGGGAGAAGTTAGCGAGGGGAAGGTGAGCGGAGTACACGGGGCTGGGGGGAGCACACAGAGGCAGAAATTAAAGTGAAACGCCCAGAGGATCTGCCAGGGGCCTGTTCTCACCTGCCTTGCGCGATCTGATGTGCGGGCAGGGAGAGAGATACTACCGTTGGCCTACGGGGCTCAGTGATACAGGAGTCAGTCACCAGAGGGGAGGGCCACTCACCTGCACGCCCCGGATGGAAGTGGCGTGCAGGTCAAGGTGGGAGCAACACACGGGATCAAGGCAGTCTATCAGGGCTAGTGGGAGGGAGCGAGGGCAGGCACAAGGGGAGGCAGGAAGGACGCGGCCTGCGCTGGGGGTACACAGGGGCTGGGGGCTCTAAAGGGGTAACGGGCAGTGGATTCGAGGCCTAAGGAGGCTGGGGGGCTAACCCACTCACCTGCACGGCACGGATGGAAGTGGCGTGCAGGTCGAGATGGGAGCAACACACAGGATCAAGTCAGTCTATCAGGGCTGGTGGGAGGGAGTGAGGGCGGACACAAGGGGAGGCAGGAAGGGCGCGGCCTGCGCTGGGCGGTACGTGTGGGCTGGGGGTTCTAAAGGGGTAACAGGCAGTGGATTCGAGGCCTAAGGAGGCTGGCGGGGCTCACCCACTCACCTGCACGGCCCGGATGGAAGTGGTGTGCAGGTCGGGGTGGGAGCAACACACGGGATCAAGGCGGCCTATCAGCGCTAGTGGGAGCGAGTGAGGGTGGGCACAAGGGGAGGCCGGAAGGACGCGGCCTGCCCTGGGGGTTCGAGGGGGCTCTAAAGGGGTAATGGGCAGTGGATTCGAGGCCTAAGGAGGCTGGGGGGCTCACCCACTCACCTGCACGGCCCGGATGGAAGTGGTGCGCAGGTCGAAGTGGGAGCAACACACGGGATCAAGGCAGCCCATCACGGCTGGTGGGAGGGAGCGAGGGCAGGCACAAGGGGAGGCAGGAAGGACGCGGCCTGCGCTGGGGGGTGCGCAGGGGCAGGGGGTTCTAAAGGGGTAACGGGCAGTGGATTCGAGGCCTAAGGAGGCTGGGCGGCTCACCCACTCGCCTGAACGGTCCGGATGGAATGATGAGATGCAAGAAAGGGCTATGCGTTTGATTCCTAGTGTTTGTAGCCTGACTAGTAGAATCAGTATCAGGTAATATTTTCGCCAGCAAAAATATCGCCGTTCATATGGTTGTCGGGAACGGCCATAGGCAATATTTTTGGTGGAAAAAATATTAGGTGCAATGGGTGTCCCCCGCACATAAAAAAATGATGCGGGAGTTGCGGGTGTGTCCCCCGCAGGGTCCATGTGTTATTTTTGCTGCAGAATTATGGCAATATTTTTGCATCGCTATATTTTTGCGGTGAAAATATCACATGGAACCGTAGAATCGAGTGATCGATCATATCAAAAGCTGCGGAGAGGTCTAACAGGATAAGAACTGCGCAGCCATCTGCGTAAGCTGATCTGTTTAGGTCGTCAAAGATAGAGACTAGGGACGATTCTGTTCCCCTTAGTGGTCTGAAGCCTGATTGCGCTGGGTCTAGGATGTTAGCTTCAGCAAAAAGGCCAAGCTGTTTGCAAACTGTGTGGTCCATCGGTTTGGCAATGAAGCACGTATTGGAGATGGGATGGTAATTTTGGGGGAGGAGTGTGTCAAGATTCGTTTTTTTGAGAATGGGTTTGATGCTGGATGTGTTTAGGGCTTTCAGGAAAGATCCTGATGTGAGTGAATGATGAAGGATTGTGCGTGCAAAGTTAACTGCACATGTGGAGGTTAGTATTTTTTTAGCATTGAGGGTGGGCACGGGTCTTCAGAGGAGCCTGATTGGCAGCTGACTGCCACAAGAGAGAGGAATTCATCCTGTGGCAGGGAGGGAGGCGAGCAGATACAGGCCCACTTAGGGTGGGGATGACTATTTTCCTTAAGGTGCTACTGTTTTAACTACACACAGGGCTCCGCTGTGGTCACACTGAGGTTTTCACTAATCATTATCCTTAGGTCCAATACCATTTTTCACAACTCTAAAATCTCTTTCCTCCTTTGGAGCTTTTTACCCTTGTATTTAGCAGCAAAAAATGTGTACATGTTTTTGAATATCTCCCTATTATTTGTACCCTGCTCTGGCCATGGCGGAACATCCCCTTTGGGTCTTCCGTCATCCACTGCCTTTTGATATTTTTCAATCTTGCCTTGATACAACAACAATGCACTGCACATGTACTCCAACAGAGTCATCACCCCCATGTTGACAATCGTCATACCCAAAGAAGGTCAGACCATATCAAAAATACAACTTGTGATGAGTGTTCGTACCAGTTTTTTGCTCTCGTTCCCCTGTGAACCCCTACCTGCACTCCCTTCTCCCCTACTCAGACCATCCACCTTATGGCGATTTTGCGATTTGCAAAAAAATTGCAATATTTGCCATTTCCCGCAATTGCCGCTATAAATCATTAAATGAGCGCAAAAAAGACACGTTAGCTTAGTGTGTCTTTTTTCGCGCTCATTTAATGATTTAGAGCGAACACAGCTGGCTGCTGATTGCAGCAGCTTGAGGGTTAACACCTCGGCTCTGCGTTGCAGGCCCAGGATTGGGGGAGGGTCACGCAGGCCTGGGAGATGCACAGCATTTGGCTGTGACCCCAGGCACCTCCAAGGCTCATTGAGTGCCCGAGCTGACAGTTGGTGAAGCTAGCCAGGTAAGCACTGGCCTGTCCACTCATCTGCCCCCAACTCAGAGCACCCAAAGAGGCCACTGGACTGTTTTCATTCCCGGCGCTCGACAGGAAAGTAAATTACTTTCCTGTCGAGCGCCGGAAAAGAAAGCATAAACTTAATGCTTCCTGACGCTCGTCTACAATTGGTATCATGCAGCCCAGCCTCAAGGCTGGGCTGCATGATACCAATTGAAGACTCTCGTAGCTGTATTAATTTCAAATTGCTTTACAATTGGTATCATGGGCTGCATGATACCAATTGTAAAGCAATTTGAAAACGAATACAGCTACGAGCGTTTGTATCATGCAGCCCAGCCTTGAATCAAGGCTGGGCTGCATAATGCCAATTGAAGACTCTCGTAGCTGTATTCGTTTCAAATTGCTTTACAATAATTGTAAAGCAATTTGAAACGAATACAGCTACGAGCGTTTGTATCATGCAGCCCAGCCTTGAATCAAGGCTGGGCTGTATGACACCAATTACGCACAAAATTGGGTGTTAAAATTTATGAAAGGCAAATGCCATTCGTCCTGTGCAATTTTGGTGGTTATGCAAAGCCAATTTAATGATATATGCATATTTCACCTTGATATGCTAATTTCTGATGACATCACATGCCATTGCATTTGTTAATGAGTTCCCTCCCCCACTTTAATTTGTAGGACTTGACCCCTGGTAGTGTTGTGATGTTTCATTTCTGTTTGTGGGTGTGTTTAGTCACCATGTGTGGGTGGCATAACCAAGGAATTATGACCACCCAAGAGAGTTCATTGTTTGGCTAGGTATTATGGGCTTGCAGTTACTGCCACTGCATTGCCCCTGTGTCTTGGCCTCATGAATTCCTTCCATGGAGAAGTGTAGAGTTGTTCCCCCTCTCTCCTGGGGTCATAGGACAAGCGAAAAGCAAACCTATGGGCTTCAACCAGGGTTACACTTTTGAATTCAAGCCTATCTGTTTATTTGCTTTCCACTTGTCTGCTGGAAGTAGTGGCACAGCACCATTTCCTTGGAGCTCATCAGGCTGTACCCCCCCCCCCCCACAATCCAAAATGTTAGGCTGTGGTGACTCGACCTGGCTGTCCTACAGAGCGTGGCCAGACAGAACACATTTTGTTCCTCACTAACAAAAGCCTTGCAATTACTTGGTTTTAGGGTAAAAAAGATGTTAAATGATATATTTTTCAACTTCAGAAAATGCCGCAAAAAACGCATTTGGGTGCCGCAATTTTTTTCTTTTTTGTGCCGCAATATTTTCCATTTCATGCCGCAATTTTCTGGAGGGTCTGCCTACTCACCCCACAAACACACACACACTCGCTCTTACTCCTCACACCCGACACCCCCACTACTTTTTCCACAGTCCCTCCCTCGGCCTCCACCTGCTACACAATACGATGTCATATACAAAAAATATCAAAAGTCAGTGGATGGTGGAAGACACAAGGGGGATACAATGTAATACACTAAAACAATACACTAAAATAATCAGCTAAAATAACCACTACTTTGTCTCATTCCCCCACTTGGGATAAATTGGGCACAGGAATCTGAGCTCTCCAATTATATGAAGCTTCTACATTTGTATCCTCTGTTCACATGTAAGAATATAGGGCCACCTTCTTCCCTAGCTCGGAAAGGATCCCACTTTTCCGTTTCTCTTCTCATGTACTTATCAAAATAATAAAGATAAACCGCCATGTGGTCTTTGCCCACTGTCCAACTCAAATGCGCACCGATCCATCACAAACTTTTGCTCCCTCATCCTCAACACACAAACACACTGTTATCAAATGATGTCTGCCTTAATGCCAGTAAGACTGATATCCTCCTCACTGGGACACCGGCTCCCTCGTTTGCCCTCTCTCTCTCTCTCTCTCTCTCTCTGGCCGACCACTCTGGGCCCTCTTCCTGTTCCTTCCTGTGAGGCTAAGAAACTTGGCATCATCTTCGACTTACTCAGATGTATTCCTCCTTTTCGCTCTGGTCCTCTATAGGCTGGACTGTTGCAACAGCCTCTTTCTAAATCTTCCTGCCTCTACTCTTCGACCTTTACACCTTATCCAGAACAGGACTGCAAGACTTGTCCTTGGCCTCAAGCCCAGGGATCGTGTCTCTCCGGCTCCGAAATCCCTTCATTGGCTCCCTGTGGCTGCAAGGATCAAGTTCAAGAACCTCTGCAACGTCCACAAGGCTTTCTGGGGCCTGTGACCGCCCTACCTTCAACTTTTCCAAAACATCTTCCTTCTCAAGCTCTCTGCTCATCCACCTCCAACTCTGAGGGTCAGACACTTCTCCAAGCAGAGAGTTGGGGACAGATCAATCTCCTTGGCTGGGGCCTCCCTTTGGAACAGCCTCTCTCCTTCTCTCAAACTTGAGCAGAACTACCTCCGGTTGCGGAAGCAACTCAAGACCTTCCTTTTCGCTTCTGCATTCTCTCTTCCTCTCCCCTCCTCATGCACCCGACTGCTTTGCGCACTGGTCACCTTCTGAACTCGAGCCCAGGCTCCTGTATGTCCAGTTGCCCTTGCACTGCTTCCGGAGTCCCCAGCAGTTAAGGGTCTGTATCTGCAACCCTACATTCCCTTCTGGCTGCACTTGTGAGTTAAATGCACTTCTCCCCTTCCCTCTTCCCTGCACTTGCGCAATCTGAATGACATAAGTCCAAGTAAGATTGTTATTTTGTCCTTCCTTCGCTTACCCCTCCTTGTCTTGTCGTGCCTAGAAACACTTGTGTACAGGCTCGTTATAAATGCCACATCATATATCATATCCCTGTTTTACCACTTCCCTTTTAACGTCAGCCCCCATTGTCGCCTGCAATAGGTGTACTTACATCTGTGTGTTTACCCTTCGTCACGGGGTCCCAACAACGGCCTGCACCTTCCTAGAAGCCGTGCCCTGCTCCAAAGAGCAGACAGGAATTCTGTGAAAACGGCTCCTGTACACCACTATGGATTGCGCGTTTGGGACTGATGACTGCAGGTGGTTCAAGCCCCTCCAGATGTGCAGCCTGGAAGCCTGCATCTTTGCAGAAATCTAGGATGACATCGGGTCACCAGAAATGAAGAGAAGCCCCTCAACGCTCACACCAGAAAAAAAGACTTCCCACTTGGGAAAAAGGCCATCACACTTCTTGCAATAGAGGACAAAGTTGATATCCATAAAAAGACAAAGATGCCCCAGCAAAGAACTCTGCTGCCACAGACCGCTCTGAAGAAAACAGTATATGCAACAAATTATAAAGGCACACAGCATCATATATTACATAGGTTACAGATCTAGCCGGCTGTTTGCTGTGACCCTATTTACATGCAGCCTGCTTCATAAGGAAGGCCAGGCCATTGGTCCCAGCTTCTCATGTCCGTCTTCCACGTGGGGTTCTTCTTTGCACGCATTGGCACAGGGCTCCCAATTGGTAATTAGAACTACAACTCCTAGCATTCCCCATCTGGCCTAATGTGCAACTGGTAATGCAGACATGAGTGCAGAGAATACTTTCAAGGTCACGCTAACATGCAAACCCCAGCTCAATCCCAGACACGTCAGTGCCACGTCGGTGCCTCCCCAAATCTCCCCACCCTGGTTTTAGGTTGTTACTTTCCCCCCTGGCACCTCACACCACAATGCACATGACCTGATGGTGGGGGCAGTCCGCCCCTGCTTTCTGATTTTCCTGATCGGTTGGCAATCTAACAGTTTTATGGTCGGTGGTCTGGAGCTGGCTGGTACCTTGGAATGCTGGTTGCTTGGGACGGGGGCATCTGAGCAATAGAACTTTAGAGTTTGGACTGGTGCAGGTCGGAGGCGTGTGCCCTTCTCTTGGGATAAAGGTTCACAGAGAGCTCTGTGGAAGCTTGTGCCCTTCTTTTGGGATAAATGTTCACAGGGAGCTCTTGGGCCCCTCGTGGCCTTGCAGGGCGCATTCCTTCTGGGTTACAAGTGCCATAGTATGAGACAGAGAGGTGTATTAATCTCTGCGGTTTTGGCCTTTCTCACTGCCGCCCAGGTTGCAACCCGACCCTGTATTCACATACGCATCCCTACGCTCTAGGCTCGGGCCTACTGTCCTGCAGCGCAGCGCCAGTAATCTATTTCAAGATAGCTGATATTTTCTAAGATGGTGTTTTATTCCCAGTGCAATCTACACCCAATCACATAACCTACCCCTAATTCAGCATATCTCGTCACCCTCCTCCCCCCTAGAACCACTCCAGGAACCTACAACACACTCTTAGGACGCTGCCACATTTGGAACCTCTTGGAGGCCTGGGACGATCCCCTCCCACGCTTCCCAACAGTATCAATGATTTTTGTGAATTCAACCAAATGAGTGCAAGTGAACTAAACAGTACACTTTTCACAGCAAAAAAATCAGATGAAATGGGTAAACTACACTGGAGGGGAAACATGAAAAACTCCAATAGATACCATGTCACCAACAGTACAAAGGACCATTTTGTAATGTGTTGATGCAGTCTATCCCAAAAATAAAATCAGAAGGCCTCTATCCCCAATACATGGCAGCTTTCGCAGACTTTCAAGCAGGTCATCCCCAAACCAGGTCTGTCTCCCTTTCATGACTTTCGTGTCAGAAGAAAGTAATAATGGTATTCACAATACACGACAGCATTGTCCCTGCAAAGCACATTTTCATGCTGCTGGAGCCCAAAAAAAAGGGTCACGAAAGTGACACCACGTGACTCTTGACCTCTGATGACATCACAGGAAGTTATGTCATTTGACCCTGCCCCAAGTGACTTCACGCAAGTGATGACACACAACCTTCAGATGCGTCCAACACCTGTGTTTCCAGGCGCTCTCATTTCAGCCAGATATAAGAACCGAGGCACAGGGGCGTATTTGTCCACGGGGGAATATCATTTTCCAGATTCAACACGGGGCCTATATGTAAAATGTACATAATGCAGTGCTTCGAACAGGGTAACCGAAACCTCTGACGCAGGCTACAGCTAGTGTATGAAACATCTATAGATCAACGGACACAGATGTACTCGTTATCTGTGGCACTGTCGTGTTAAACCAGGTTTATATTTCACTCCCTGAAAGGAAAGCCAGACTGCAGAATAATTCTATGACAAGACTGGAGGCGAGCATTATGCTTCAACTTCTTTATTCACTACTCTCCAGCAGTTTCAACAAGGCAAAACACATAAAATGCCCACAGTGGCTTTTTTCTTTTCTTCTGAACTACAATATCTATGGTCTCTGTAGTCCATGATCTCCTCTGCTCAGCTATGACCACATCCGGTCTCTACTCAGATATGACCACATCCTGTCCCTGAGCTCCTCCTCTTCTTTTACTGCTCTTCAAGCAGATAAGTACGTTTTCTCTCACCTCCTTCTAGTTATCATTATTAAGTGATTGTATAGTGTCAGAGAGGATGGGGAGATCTAGATTATAGTAAGCATTATGTTTTCTGACAAAGAACAGTCTTGACAGATGTGTAGAAATGCATTTTACTAGGAATGTTATAGTGTGCGCGCGTAGGTGGCGAGTTAGCACCAGACCTTCCGGCGAATCGTCGCTTCGCGCCGTGTGTGAAAGCATAGGCAGTATCATTTCGATGATTAGTGCTCCAGCAACGTGTCGGCACCCTAGGGGTCTCAGCAGCTGCCGCAGAGCTTTCCAGGCCCTCGCAGCTGAGGGAACAGCACGGAGCCCTCCGGCCCCCACCGTCGTGGGGGCGGAGCTGAGGGAAAAGCTACGAACCTCCCGAGCCCTCGAGGCAGAAGGACCAATGCCAGAGCCCTCCGGCCCGCACCCTCGGGGGGGGGTGCGGAACCAAAACCAAAGCTCCTAGTCTGTGCGTCGCATTTGCAACGTGACACAGAGAGATAGAGAGCTGAGCCTGGCAGCGAACACCCAGACGTTAAATCGTAACATGAAGAAAGGGGTTTTGGAATATTAATACACGGAAATAAGTGTATGGAAGCAGCGCTCGACACCCAAATGCGCACAGCACACGGAGTGGGGAGCTAGCGAATTCAGGAGCAGGAAGCTCTTTCTCTACACACAAAAGAAAAGGCATTGAACCTCCCTCATAACACAGAGCCCACCAATCGCGCTGGAAGACTGACACAGCCACCACAGGCAATACCAGAGAATATGTCAGGTGCAACCACACCAACAAAAAAAAAAATAATAATCATAAAAGAAAGAGTCTAAGGGACTACAATATCAGGACATTGATAACAGAGACTCTGATTATGCATCTGACTGGAGAAGTGGGCGTTCACAGACACCTGCTAAAGGTATTTAGGCACACAGCACCCTACCTGAAAATGTCAGAATTTGAGTGTAGTTTAAAGGAGCAGTCATGGGACTTAGCTGCCAGCTTCAAAGAGGTGCTGGGGAATTCTCTAGTCGATGCTGTGGCCGAAGGGGTGAGACCCCTGCAAGAAAGGCTGGAGAACTTAGAGGCAATGTGGAACCAGCCCAAAGATAGCACCACTGGGACAGAGCGCACGCCCACCGAACCCTCTGAATCAGGGTCTAAGGGGAGTATTAAGGCCCGGAAGAGGCTAGCCCCTTCTGTCCCCGATGGCCCTTCGGATGGGGCGAAAGAAAAGGCCCCAGAGGTCGTTGATGCTTTTGCGAAGCTCAGAGAAGCATATTTGCAACATCAGACAGTGCCAGACCTCGCGACCCTTTCCCATGGGGAAGACAGTATGGGAGTTGATAACCCAGACTCGGAAGAGGAGCCAGGAGAAGACGACCAGACCTCACAAGACGAGGAGGGGGCAGCAGAGGAAGATTGGGCTAAGCCCAGCGGGGGCAAGAGAACCCGCAAGGAGAAACACCTTGAGGAGGAACAACAGGATATGTTTTACCTGGACAGCATTAGGAATCCAAGGTCATCAGACTGGCAGCCCTCCCCCAGGGTCACTCAATACATGACCATAAGGTTGAGGAAAGCCCTAGATAAGGAAGTCAGAGAGCGCCTTCGAGTAGAGTGTGGGAGACTGGACCTTCCAGGGAAAGTAGCAGAGACTCCCAAGCTGGACCCCAAGATGCTAACTTTCGTATCTAAGACCAGCAAGGATCCCCACAAGGGCATCGACCATTCATGGAAGAGTTGCCAGGAGAAAGTCCTGGACCTAGCAGGACCACTAGCTAAGATCATGGATTTAGCGAAGAGGGAGAAAGATGCAGTCGAAGAGGTAGAACCCGACGACCTAGCAGGCGGGGCGCAGAGGGTCGTCTGCTTACTGGGGAACGCTAATTGCGCTATTACCTCTGAAAGAAGGAGAGGCATGCTACTGAAGATTGACCCTAAGCTCAGTGACCTCGCTTCTTACGAAGCAGGTGAAGCAGCGCAAGGTTTTCTTTTCGGCGACACCTTCGGAAAAGAGATGGGTCGCTTTGTGGGAACTTATACTTCATGGGAGAAGGCGAAGGCATCCATCAGGAAGATGTTCCCAAACAGAGTTTTTGGCAGGACAGGGCGCTTCAGGGGTTGCGCGTCCAGTCGAAACCAAGGTGGTAGAAGACTCTCCAACCCCAGAGCCCAATACTGTGAGAACAGGCAAGAGGATTCCTTCTTCCCGGCCAGGGGACGCTTCCCTAGAGGGTGTAGAGGCAGAGGAGCCGGCCGAGGACAAGCATTCACTCAAGGTGAGAAAAGTTCATTACCCTCCGGTGGGAGGGAGGACTGCTATGTTCTGGGGAAACTGGCGCGCACTTTCCAGCGATCCCTGGAATTTGCAAGTTGTGAAAGGGCTGTGACTAGAGTTTATGGAGCCGCCAAGGCAAGAGCGCAGGCCCTTTCAGCAGCATATATCGCAAGTAGAGCAGAGCTGCTTTGACCACGCGTTAGTGCAACTCGCGCAGAAGGAAGCTATAGAGAGGTGCCCGAAGCCCCCCAGCTTTGTGAGCAACATGTTCCTGGTACACAGGAAAGAGAAGGTTTGCCCAGTAATAAATCTGAAGGAACTGAACGGCTGGATAGTCTACCGCCATTTCAAAATGGAAGGCGTTCACCAGCTCCGAGACTCCCTCAGGGAAGGAGACTGGTTGACGAGGCTAGACTTGAAAGATGCATACCTGACGGTTCCAGTGCTAGAGGAACACAGGGAATTCCTAGCTTTTCATTGGAAAGGGCAGCTTTGGTGATTCAAGACGATGCCCTTCAGTCTTGCCTAAGCAGCCTGAGCTTTTACCAAGCTCATGAAGCCAGTAGCAGCAGCAATCCGAGAGAAGGGTATAATGTTAATTATATACCTAGACAACTTGCTGCTGCTGGCCGAAGACCGAGACACGCTGGTCTACCAGACGAAATGGGTACAAGACTTAATACAGTCACTGGGATTCCTAGTGAATGTAGAGAAGTCAGACACGACTCCAGCGCAAAGACTGGACTTCCTAGGATTTGTCCTAGACACCAGGAAGGCCACGCTAGAGCTTCCAGTGTGGAAGATAAGAGACATCAAATGAGAAATACGAAGATGTCTGCAGAAGCAAGTAGTCTCCCTCAGAGTTCTAGCGAGGATAGTGGGGATGCTAGCAACCTCTATACAAGCTACATTTCCATGGCCCATTGCATTATCAAGCTCTGCAGAGGTTGAAGATTCGACATCTGCAACAAGGACTGAAATATCATCAGTTAGTGCCTTTGGATCAAGATTCCATAACAGAACTGGAATGGTGGTTGAAGAATATGGACGCCAGGAATGGGAGAGCCATTTTCAGAGATCGACCAGACCTGGTCACAGAATCCGATGCCAGTTGACTAGGCTGGGGTGCGCGATGCGGAGACCTGCAGACAGGTGGGAAATGGAGCGAGGAGGACCTTCGCCTCCACGTAAACTGTCTAGAGCTGCTAGCGGGCTCTTTCGCGATCAAGGCCATTACGAAAGGGAAGATGAAATCGTGTGCACTGCTAAAGATGGACAATATTTCAGCAGTACGTTACATAAATCACCTCAGGGGGATGAGGTCCAAGATGCTAGCCGAGCTAGCAAAGGACTTTTGGCATTTTTGCCTCCAGTCAGAGACTTCAGTGACGGCGGAAGATCTGCCCGGAGTGCTGAATGTAGTTGCCGACTGGAACTCAAGGTACCTCACAGACTCCAGCGACTGGAGATTGAATCCGACAGTGTTTCAGACTCTGAATCAGTTATGGGTCCAGTTGCACATAGATCTGTTCGCATCGCGCCTCAACGCGCAATCAGCGGATTACTTCAGCTGGAGACTGGATCCGGGAGCATGCGGCACAGATGCGTTCCTGCAGGAATGGATAGGAGGGCCACATTACGCCTTTCCTCCCTTCATGATGCTGAGCAGAGTGCTAGCGAAGTGTCGGAGGGAGAGAGCGAAGCTACTGTTGGTCGCACCACTGTGGAAGTCACAAGTATGGTTTCCCACACTGATGGAGTGATCAGTGGACCTTCCGAGGATTCTGCTGCAAGGAGACCAACCACTTGCGGACCCAGCTGGGTCATATCATTCTCTGAGAGGGAGAGGGACACTCCCGCTCATCACGTGCAGGATATCAGGAGACGCTGGGCGTTGCCAGGTATTTCGACGCAAGCTGCAGAGCTTATCGCTGAATCCTGGGCTCCTTCCACTAGAAGGAGCTATGACGCGGCTTGGGCCAAGTGGACAAGCTGGTGCAAAGGGGGAGGTGTTCATCCCATTTCGGCCCCTGTAGTAGTGATCCTGAATTTCCTGGCACAACTGCTGCAAGACGGCAGAGCTTTCCGGACCATAGGAGTGTATAGGTCAGTAATATCGGCAGGACACCTACCAATTGAAGGAATACCAGCGGGGGGGAACATCCGGCGGTAGTAAGGCTCATTCGAGGAGCAAAATTTAGAGTGCCTCCGGAGCCAACACTGTCTGGGACGTGACGTCAGCCATTGGAGAGTTGGCCGTCAGATAGGTATCTATCCCTCAAGCAGCTATCAGGTAAACTAGCCATGCCGTTATGCCTCGTGTCTTCTAAGCGCGTATCAGATGTTAAAGTGCTGGAGACTACCAGGAGGTCTTTTGGTCCAGAGGGAGTTACATTTATTATAGTTAGAAGGACTAAAACAGGGACCGCTTCGGTTCACTACCCATCCTTCCCGAATAGAAAGAAGTGGTGCGTAGCTAGTTGTATCAAGGAATATGAGAGTAGGACGGCAGGATATAGAGCAGCTACTACTACGCAATTGCTTATAGCTCACAGGAAGCCATATCAAGCAGTGTCCACTGCCACGATTGCTAGATGGGTAAGGAGACAAAGCAGAAAGCAGGTATAGATCTAAGTAGATACAGTGCACATTCCGTATGGGGAGCAATGGCCTCTAAAGCACTTAAGGCAGGAGTATCATTGAGAGAAATAATGCTAGCAGCAGATTGGGCAAGTGATCGCACATTTAAGGAATTTTTTTAAGCCAACTGACAGTCTAGCATTAACTGTACTGAGGAAGCTTTGAACAAGCATAATGTTCGCCTCCAGTCTTGTCATAGAATAAAGATTACCCCTGCTAACTGCGCAGGGAGTATTAATTCTATTAAAGACTGAGGCGAGCATTAATTTCCCACCCGTATATGTATTGTGATTGATGATGTTGTATGATGATAACAATACAAGACGCCACCCTGATACAGATGTTTGTCCTATTCTTCAATTACTCTTCTGATATTCTCCTAGGGAAACATCAATCAGAGTTTGGACGAGTCGCCAAGAGCAGATCGGCGTGTCAGTTTGCAGTGATTAAAGTCTTCGCTCTGTTAGCAGGACATAGTTGGAAGTGTTAAAGTGACAGTTCAGAGCATGTAAAAGAGAGGAGGAGCTCAGGGACAGGATGTTGTTATAGCAGAGCAGAGTAGATCATGGACTACAGAGACCACAGAGTTTGTAGTTCAGAAAAAAGAAAAAGCCACTGTGGGCATTTTATGTGTTTTGGTGTTAGTTTGTTGAAACTGCTGGAGAGTATTGAATAAAGAAGTTGAAGTATAATGCTCGCCTCCTAGTCTTTAATAGAACTAATACTCCCTGTGCAGTTAGCAGGGGTAATCTTTATTATCATTGCTGGCAAGTTTCTCACTCACGTTCCCATCGCCCTTTCCATATCTCCTATGCAGCCGTCACCCTGCCTTTTTGTTTGCCTACTTTCCTTGCACCCATGCCCCAGCTCTGCTGCCACACTCCTACTCTCCATGGTCAGAAATCCAAGCAAGTGACCACATTGCAATGGCATTGTTGTCTTTTCTCAGGGCCCCTGCCAGTATAGGTCACAGCGGCCACTGGCTGAAGTTCTGCCAGACAAAGGAACAACAGCCAATTACCCACCGACCCTCACCTCGTCCCACAAGAGGTACCTGGGACAACAATAGCATTTAAAACTGTGCCCAGTTATAATCTCAGGACGCCAACTCCAAGAATGAAAAGTTGAAACCAGAACTGGACTAGTTTCTCCTGAAAGGAATGGAAAATGTTGGAATGCATGGTTTTATTTTTTTAAGTGGAAAAAGATAATAGAAATAAAAGAAAAGGTTTTGCCTACAGAGAAGAAATTGAGCATGGCAGAATGATGTCAAGTGTGCTGGCTCTGCAGCTGCACATATCGATGCCAAAAAAGTGAAACTTCCGAGTCCCCAGGCCCCTATTTCCATCCACTTTGCCTGCATTTGCCTTTAAAAAAGTGAAACTTCCGAGCCCCCAGACCCCCATTTCCATCCACTTTGCCCGCATTGTAGGCCCGAGGCCCTTTGCAAGTCCCGTTCGAGGCCGCTCCCACCCCGCGCCCTCTTCCTGCTTTCCCTTCCCCCCGGCCTCCCGACCTGCCCCCCCCTGCTCTCATTGGTCCTCTCGGCCTTCACCACCGGTCTTCCAAGGGCAGCCCTCTGCCCGTGCAGCCCTTCGGCTAAGGGCCCAAGGCCAAGGGCGGCTCCAACAGAGGTGGCTCCAGGAAGTGTCAGCAGGTGTCCGCAGGGGAAGCCAGTGGCCAGCAGTCAACCATCAAATACTAGGACCAGTAAGGTAGGAGTGTCCCGGGGCTAGGAGTAGAGCATCCACTCTACACGACAACCGGAGCCACTTACCAAAACAATATTAAACAAGGTGATTACTCCGCACTGCATCTCTCTCCCTCACCCTCCAACCTAGTCAAAATTCAATCATGGTTTATTATTGACTAATCTGACCTGCTCACCACAGAGCTCCCCCCTCTCTATAGAGCTATACAGGTCTCTCAAATTTATCAGGGGTTCTGTCTCCAAATTGCATTGTGTGATATCTAGACTACACTGATAGGCCTCTCTCCCACTATACAGGTCTCTCAAATCTAGCAGGGGTTCTATGTCCAAACTGCATTGTGTGATATTTAGATTGCATTGATAGGCCTCTCTCCCACTATACAGGTCTCAAAAATTTAGCAGGGGTTCTGTGTCCAAATTACACTGTGTGATTGTAGATTGCTACAAACCTCACTGTAGTAACTCCTCAGAAAGTGTGAACAATCTCATCCTGTACCGTAGTTGAACTTAGAAAGTGTGCTTTGATAGGCCTCTCTCCCACTATACAGGTCTCTGAAATCTAGCAGGGGTCCTATTTCGAAATCGCATTGTACGAAACTAAGGTTTGCATCAATAGACAGTCAGCTATTCCTATTAGGACTTTATAGTTACCAGCTATACCCCTCCTAAAACGACTTAGGCAGCCCACGGCAGCGAACCTCAGAGACCCACATTAGGGTTACCCATTGGGATACCCGAACCTAACAACCCAGCAAATCCCACCGTACCCGAGACAACGACTGACTGAACTTGCTATCAATATTAACTGACAGGAACCCCTACAGACCAAGCCCAAATCCCCCACCAGACAACCTTCATCGACGAAAGCAAATAAGGGCAACAAAAACTCTTGCACTCAAAATGCTGCGCAAACGACCTGGACCAAAGGAAAGACAAAGAGCAGAAGGAACAAACACAACCGAACACCACAGAGGATCCACAGCTACAGAGCACACTCCAACAAACAGGAACAACAACCAAACCTACGCAGAGAGAAGAGAGAAATCACTCTACCTAACTCCTTACCTCGCAAACAACCAATCACCTGAGCGAGCCAACCCAACCAACGAACCAACAGCAGACAACCAAACACAACCACGCAGAAGAGGAACAGGCAAAACAAGAACCAACAAGAACACAATTGACGCAATAACACCGTACATCACATAAACCAGAGGAATCGCAACCCAACACCCCCCACACTGGGAATAAGAACCAGATGAGAACAAAAACCCTATACTGAACCTAGAGGAACTCTTCAACAACACCGAGACACCTGTACCAACACCCAATCAGATATCAACCTGGAAAGAAACCTCAACGCCAATCAGAGGACAACACAGACAATCAAGCAGAAGCCAAACTCCAGCTTCAAACGCCACTGCAACCTAATCAACGCAAAATCCATGTAAAACATTCAACTGAGATCTTTGACCTTCTCTGCGACAATGACATTGACATCCTATTCATCACAGAAATGTGGCTTGACGACAACTATAAAATCACACTCCAAAGTTGCCTCCCAACCAACTTCAAATGCCTTCAGTTAAACAGGAAAAATAAAAAAGGAGGAGGCCTTGCAACAGGATTCAATGAATACCTGAAAATAAAAACAGACAAACCTCTCAACATCCTCAACTGTGAAACCATGGTCATACAACTATCAGTGAACCCTAAAACTAACATCACATTCATTCTGGTGTACAGACCACCGACATACGATGCATCCTTCATCAACAACTTCATAGAAGCCATCACCAACCTATCCCTCAAACATGAATATCTAATAATCCTGGGGGACTTCAACATCTGGTTTGAAGAAAAACACGTCAGCTCCCAAAACTCACTAACTGGACAGCTAACAACCATGAAACTACAACAGTTGGTGAAAGGAGCAACACACTCAGCAGGACACACCCTCAACGCATTCTTTGCAAAGAAAAAACGTATCACCACAGCACCACCGATACAAATACTGTGGAGCGACCACCTCATCATCTCATTTGTGATAACACTACCAACACTAGTCCACACACAGCCACCCAAGCTTGCAGCCATCACAAAAAGGAACTGGAAAACCGTCAAAACAAGCAACATAATGGAAGAACTAGAGATGACCAAACCCTCAACTACAGAAATAGAGATGGCTGACCTAGGCGGGAAAGCAGAGCTACTACACAAGTGGATTGCTGATACAATTGAAAACGTCGCCCCAGAAAAACCATTCACTCCCTCGAGAAAAAGGGCAATGGCAAAATGGTTCACCCCGCTACTAAGAACGATGAAAAAGAACAACAGGAAGATAGAACTGGAATGGAGAAAAGAATACAACCATGACAAGAAAATATTGTTCCAGAAACAAATCCGTGCATACAAGAAGGAAATAGAAAAAGCGAAGAGGAGGCATTATGATGACAGAATCACCAATGCCAGCAACACACAGAAAGAAATGTTCAACATCATTAAGGAAATAAGAAACCCACCTGGCAGCGACACTACTACAAACCCCTCAGAGAAACTCTGTAACGACCTGGCAGACCATTTCAAGAACAAAATCAACGACATCCGACAAATCATCCAAAACAAACCAACCAATCATAACACTTAACCAACCGAACCTAAAGAAGAGACACAACACAAACTCAAAAACTTCCCTGAAATATCAGCTGAGGCATTCGCAAAGCTGGTAAAACAGAGCAAGAAAGCAGGATCACCCATGGATCCCTGCCCCCCTGACATCTACAAAGCAATCCTTACACAAGGAACATCATCAGAATATTTCAGAAACCTCCTAAACCTCTCCCTCGCAACAGGGACAGTACCAAGATCCTTCAAATCCGCATATATCAAACCACTTTTAAAAAACACAAGTGGTGACGTGGAAGACCTCTCCAACTACAGACCAATTTCAAACATTCCCTACGCGGTGAAACTCCTAGAAACCTGCGTATACAAAGTAACCCAAGAATATGTAGAAGAACACCACCTGCTGGACCAAGCACAAGTCCGTTTCAGACCCACCAGAGGAACAGAATCAGCACTACTATCCACCTGGGACGACTTCAAGACAAATGCAGATTCAAACCCAACCTCAGCCCTGATCCTGCTCGACCTCTCCGCAGCCTTCGACACAGTCAGCCATGACACCCTAACCAAAAGACTGCAAGACATAGGCATAACGGACATGGCACTAGTCTGGACTAAATCATTCCTAATAGACAGAACAGAAACAGTATAGCTTCAACCCTACAAATCGACTCCACGAGTGAACGACTGTGGAGTACCACAAGGATCCTCACTATTACCGCTTTATTTCAACATATAGCGGACTCCAGTAATCAGAATCTTCAAAAAACACAAAATCACATGCTACAACTACGCAGACAACACCCAAATTCTCTACAAAATCGAAGATAATCAAACTGACCAATCAACCGTAATCGAATGTCTAAAATAAGTCTTTAACCGGATGAGCGCCAACAACTTGAAAATCAATCCAGGAAAGACAGAAATCATGATCATATCCAATAATCAAGAGAACGCCACCTGCATTCCATGGCCGACAGAATTAGGAACCGCGCCAAGGCCATCTAAGGTAGTAAAAAACTTGGGAGTCCTAATGGACAACAACCTAACCTTAGAACCACAAATAAATGCAACAGTAAATAAATGCTTCTTCCTCCTTCACAAAACAAGAAGAATCCTACCTTTCCTCTTCTTCACCCACAAAACACTCACAATGGTCGCCCTCATCAGGTCAAGAATCGACTATACAAACAGCCTCTACCTCGGGATGCCAGAATACCTCATGAAGAAACTACAACACATCCAAAATACAGCAGCCAGACTCCTCAAACTGTCCAGAAGAGACCACATCACTCTAGTGCTAAAAATACTACACTGGCTCCCAATCAAACAGCGCATCACCTTCAAAACAATGTGCATAACACACAGGGCAATCAACGGACAGGGAGCTGAATTTCTGCGAAAGAAAGTAACAATCTACAAGCCAACGAGCCCTCTCAGATCAAGCAACAAAATCCTCCTAGAACTAAAACCATACCTTAAGAAAAAACTAGGAGGATCCTCCTTCTACCGCCTGGCTGCAAAAACCTGGAACACCATCCCTAAAGAAATAAGAAACACCGAAGACCATCTACAGTTCAGAAAACTACTAAAAACCTGTCTCTTCAATACCACTGACACAACCTAAACAATTATAAAATGACAAACAGGAAAGACACAGAACAGGATGACAGAAACTAGGATGAGAAAGGCAACACCAGAACCGACCAAGGAAAACCCAAAATCTCATAAGACACAGACTGCCACCGCGAGGACAAGCATAAAACCCCATGCTAATCCCACCAAATTAGATTGAGACTGAACCACAAACTCATGCTTACCATGGTAACAGACAGATCGGACCAAGATGGGCAGGACCAAACTCTAACATGGTCTATGATTATGGGTGGGCAACTAGTGGGAAGGCCTCAGGGGTGTCCACAGGTCACAGATCTAGATGAAGAGCTGGAAATGCTTGCGCACCCCACCTTGAGAAATACAAGCCTAGCGCCTAGCTCCCAAGCAGCCAGGCCAAGTCTACCAACCCGCTAACAATTTCACCCCTCTGCATACACCTCTCAAACTCTAAACTAATACAACCAAAACCTATAAGCACAGCAACCCGCACAAACTTCACTACACAGCAACAACAAAACAAACCACACATCTACTCACACAACAGCACATGACATCTGCCGACCAGGAAACACCCCAAGCCAACGGTGTTAACTGGGCTGCGGCTGCCAACAGGACATCACTGCTCCCTTGCACTTTTACCACTTATCCCCACTAACTCTCCCCCGCAACCCCCTGCCCTCTTTATTTCAGATCCGCCAGAGCGCCAGGGGACCACTCCGGTGGTGATAGTGCACGGTATAAATATCCTTTAACATTAATATTAACATTAACAAACTACAAAGACAACGTTGCATGGGAATGGTGAAATGTGGGTAATGGAGAAGGGTGCTGAGCAGAAGGTAGGAAGGGCACGGGCCATTACAAGGACAGGGGTTAATGTGGGACTGCGCAGGAGGAGGGGAAGGGGAGCCAGCCTTGCGTGTGCTTCCAATGACATTCGCTCTCTCATCTCTGTTGCAAAGCCAGGCTTCAGTGACTTGGGAGGAGCGAGGGGAAGACCTGGGTTAGTGTTGCACGAAGCGCTCAATACCGCAATGGCGGTATGACACATATTACACGGCCCCTGCCACCAGGCTTACCTCCAGCAGTTCACAGTTTACTGCATTATCCTCAGTCAGGGCTTTAAGTCGTGTAAGGAATCGCGGGGAGGGGCTCATTTGGGGGCGTGGCTTGTGGGAGGGGCATGGCCTAAATACGCAAACCGTAAGGTATGCACACAAATATATGTAAATGTTATATATCTATGTGTGTACCTTACTATGGTTTGTGTACTATGCAAACCATCTTTTCTAAACATAGAAATATGTAACATATTTTCTATGTTTAGAAAAGATGGCTTTTATAAACAGATACATCTTTTCTAAACATGGCTTGCAAAGTACACAAACCATAGTAAGAAACGCACACAGAAATGTAACATTTATATATATTTGTGTGCATACCTTACGGTTTGCGTAGTTTTCAGGCCATCTTTTTAAACATTTCGGGGTTTATAAAAGAAGGCTTGAAAATTACACAATTCAAGCCATCTTTTATAAAGCTTTGACTACGAACAAAATTGTCAGTCGGCAAAGCTTTATAAAAGATGGCTTGAATTGTGTACTTTTCAAGCCATCTTTTATAAACCCCGAAATATGTCGAGGAATCCCAAGGTTCGCAGAGGGTCAAAGACACCTAGGCGACCTGGGGAAACAAAGTGACAGTAACTGCCTCTGGTGACCCCTCGGGTTCACCAGAGGCAGTTACTATGATTGACGGAAGTGGCAGCCAGGCATAGCATCACTGTGGTTGGCTGCCACTTCTGTTAGCTAGCCTGACTTCAAGGTGGGCGCATCTCCCGTTGCGACTGCGGCTGGAGAACGTGTCCTGCCAATGTTGCTGTCAGACCGGCAGGGATAGCCGGGGGGGGTTTAGCCCCACTTTGCCCCGGCCCACTTAAAGCACTGTTATCCTTGCACGCCTCATTCGCATTCTGAGGGGCACCAGGTTAGGTGGCCAATGCCTAGGTTAAAGCGACTGGCCGAATGGAAACATCAACAAAGAGATGAGCCTGGCCTCTTTGTTACTGGTATACTTTGTTTTGATACCACAAAGTTCTGGGGAGCAGTTGGCCATATGCAGTGAACGTCACCCCTTTATGATAATCTTACAGCAATCTTGCAAGTCAGGAAGCTGCAGGGGGATGGGGGCTGCTGGTATTCCACTGCTCGCAGCATATGTCAACAACATATGCTTACACTGCGCACCGCTCATGTGGCAAGTGCCCAAATAAAATCTTTCAGTCTGTCGTAAAATAGGCCCATGCTGACCTCAGCTCTGAATCATGTCATTCGCTGTGCCCATAAACTGAACGTTTGGCCCAAACATGCACACGTATACACATATGTACACAAACATGAACATGAAAACACATACAATACAATTAAACATGCCATTTTTCTTTGTTATGGGTCTAAAAGCCAGAAATTGTAGTTATTTCACACATGACATTGGAAAACTTCCTATATCATTAAACTGTATATATTTAATCTTTGAAAGCTCTATTGTATTACTAGGGTGAAAAAAATGGAGCTGTAGACATAGAAGTAGGACTGCAATAAAACGGCAGTTGTACTTCTATGTCGCTGGCCTGATGCGGGGGGGCGGGAAGGGGTGAGTTCACAAGCACGCTCCTCTCATTGGAGGAGAGCGCCGGGGAAAAGTCGCGCCGAGACCCGATTTTTGGATTTCAAAATCAGGTCCCGGCAAAAACCGGGACCGTAGCCAACCAGCCTTCCAATCCCCGGATGGTGTTTGGAAAGTAAAAAAAAAATCCAGGGACGGAGGGTGATTTCCCTGGACTGTCCCATGAAAACCGCGACGTCTGGTCACCCTAGCAATACTCATTAATTATCTTGGTCAGCGCTGGCCAATGTGCAAGCTCTTGCCGGGTCCGAGATCGGGACCCGGCCCGTCTCAGCACTGACCAGGCTTTTATTGTGCCCCCAGCTTCGGTGAGCTAAACCGGGGGCTCGGTGATCTAATCTGAGCTGTCCTCCTTTCCCCAGCCTCACTCGCGTGTTTCCCAACTCTATTTGCTCAGCCCATTTTTTTTCTTCTGTCCTGAAAGGGACACCACAGGAATCACTGGGGTGGAGCCCAACGCTGTTGAAAGCAGGCATTCTTCATGCTGGGTACAATATTGTTTTCCAAATGTGCATTTACACTTTCATAGAAAACAAAGTAATTTCCAAATGAAAAATGCTGCTTGCATTCACTAGCTCTCTTTGGAAAACATTGTCAGACTACCACACCACTCCTCTGTAATGTGTGTGCCCCTTGCTTTGATTTTTATCACAGGTCATATTTATAAAGATGTTCTATACTTGTGAAACTGGTTAATCACAAATAAATGCTTCTGTTGTGCTGACGGTTATTAGGAAATTAAACATGTGGGTTAATGGGGGCACCTTTAGATTTTCAGTACAGGGGCAGAAATGCCCCCGGCCCCCACTTCCACCCTAAATATAAGCACCCCATTGCATACACAGCACAACCCATCCCCTGGCCAAAAACAGTTTATAGCACTTTTATTTTTTATAAGGACTTGCAAAAAGTAACACGATTAACAAGTTTTGAATATATAACATCTCAGCAACAGTCCGTCAACCTGCTGAGCTACCCTGGTAGCCTTCTACTGTACAGCGGGACTATGGATGCCTTAACGTACTCACAATCACTGCATTACCAACATTACTTTGGGTGCACCACTGCCATAGAAGTGATTTAATGTGGAATTGATGTACAGTGTGGAGTTTGGAAAGAAATTGTATAATTGTTCAACTATTATTTTGAACATTTCCTTTGAGCGGAGTCCAACTGCTAGCTCTGCCTCCTCAGAACTCCGCCCCTTGAAATTCCCCCCCTCCCCCTCCCGCCCCAGCACTTGTGGGATTCCCCCCTTAAACGTTTTCCATTTCCACCACTGATCTTGGTAGCAGATTGATCTGGTAGGTGACTGGAGGGGAGAAGGGGTCTCATTTGGAAAAGCCCCATCACTTTGCCAATAGACTAAACACTCAAAGGCCCGGCTACCTACAGAAACAGTTAGAAACGTTTACATTTGTAATTGCCACAGCTTTGCTAAGGTGCTTTTGCCCTGCCTATGGTAGCCCTGAAAGTGAGCACCTCCCTTCAACAACGGCTCAAAATGGGATGGGGCAGTGCATCCATTAAGTTAAACTGTTGATCATTAGCAGTGCCCTGCTATTAAGTGTGAAACATTTGGCGCCGATCACGGCACAGAATGCAACGGTGGAACACTTCCAGATGAGGCAGCAGTGCCGCACAAATGCCCCCATCGGCTCTAAGATATCCCGGCTTTCGTCCAGTGGGAGGGTGGGCAACTTGCCCTCCCTGACCCCCCCCCCCGGTGGATATGCCACTGCCAAAGGGTAATTTTAAACTTGCATTCTGAAACATGTATTCCTCTATTCAAGAGGGACAGCAGGGGTAGCAAGGTAAAAGGATACTGTTTTTAATACACTTTTATATCTTTCAAGGTGTTTTATTATGATTTACATACTCCTCCATTATTCTTTGTTAAATAGAGTATTCTTAATAGCAAAACATTAACACGTATGTAGAGGACCAGCCAACTGTCTCTGCAGCAAGTCCCGCCCCCTACTATCTGTATGCTGGAAGCCTGAAATAGTGCCATGTTTGACACCAGCAGTTTGACTATTCCGCGTGAAGTCATCGAGAAAAGGTATCCACTAAGAAAACCCTATCAGATGTATTCCCGAAGAGACGATAATCTCTTGGAGGAGATCAATGAAGGAATATGAAAAAGAGAGAAAGAGGAGTTGGTGACACAGAAACAAGTGTGACATACTGAGAAGACTGGCTGACAAAGAAAATGTATGGACCTTATAGAACCTGATGACGAAGTAAGTAATCGAGTAAACTTTCATATGCGAAACGAAGATAGCACGTGTGAAAAGCACTGAAGAAAATGCAAGACATTTAATAATTGGAAAGATGCAGGAACTCAAGTAGACTAAGTGATCATAGAAGCTGGCTATACGTAGTGAATAGACTGCAGGCAAAGCCGCCTCTATATAGAAGCTGGACATCGGTGTCACAATATTAGTAAATTTAGACCATGAAGAAAAAGGCTGAAGACTGTCGGAGCAAAGAATTAGCTGGGAGCATGGAAGAAGCGAGGAGGACTGTCTGGCCTGGTGTCAAGACTGAAGGCAGCCAAGAACTAGTTACCTAGCCTCAAAGAACAGTGAACGCCAGAAGCTGAATTATCCCTCGTTAAGGGGCAAGGAATCAACACCAAGAGTGCCACGTTTATTAATTCAAGACAATTAAATGCTATAAAATGGGTTGAATTGTGGTCTCCTGTCACGTGAACTAAGTATGGAATAGAGTGGGCACGCAGTCCGAAACTTTTATCAGCGTGTGCCCAAACTCCCTTATATTCCCAGAGATGAGAATACATTGGAAAGGCAAGTTCAAAGACAGTCTGCATGGCAGAAGGCATGGGTGATGAGAGATGATGGGCTAATTGGGTGGGGGGGTACATTTCAGTATACCCCTTGGAACCTGGGTCTGAGCTCACCTGCTGCCAAGTGAACTGAATGTTCTGGAAGGGCACGAGCGTGCCAACCATCTGTAGAGGGCCATATAATGAGTAATGTGTTTCTAATAACTGATGAAGATGACTTGCACTAGTGGTGGGCGCGAGTTGTAGACCTGACTGTACTGACAACCACAACCCAGTCCCTATAGAAAGTATATTTAGATGTTCCGCTTGGTCCAACCACAATCCCCGTAGGTTTTTCTTATTTGCCACATAGTATGACCTCAATTATAACTTGTTTTTACTATACAAGTACTGTTTTTTATTAAATGCTTTGAGGAAAATAAAAGTGCAACGTCCGTTGATGGCTGGTGTAACTCCCCATTTTAGATAATTGATATTAAAACAGTTAAGAAATGTTGCCTTTTTCCTGAGTTAGTCTGATTATTGGAGCACAGAGTTATTCTGTCCCCATCCACCTGCATGACATGCTACCTAAATTAAGGCCCATGTGGCCACGTGGTAACAGTGGTAGGATGGTTCAGACCCATCGACCCGATAGCTCTAAATTATCAGACGATCTGACATCCTCTGACCATCTAGCCAGAAGACTGCAGGGTTTCCTGTGGAGACCGGCCAAATAGAAAACTTGAGAGGAAACCGAGATGACTGGGAATGTCCCTTTGACTAAATCCCTACCTGGTTTCCACAGGCGCTTTGCGGACGCAAGGCAAAATTGGTCGGTTGGAGGAGGAGACGATAGCGAGGGCCTCGAGTCAAACAACCGAATAGTGAGTAGATTGAGGGAAATGGCAAATGAAGGGGGACAGGATGGTGGTAATTGTAACAGGAAATATTGTGTAGAGATAAAGAAGCGCCCAGGAACCTGGCCCAAAGGGGGGTCTAGAAGAGGTCCAGTCTGAGTCCTTAGGCTACGTGTAAACAGGTTTACATAAGGAGACAAGCTAAAGCCTGTGACAAGAAATTGATTAGGGGCGAGGAGAAAAAAGGTGATCACAGAGTATTTTTTAGTAAATGTGTAAAAGTCGACTAATCTGTCTGTATTTGTGTTGAGTTAAGGGGTTGAAAAGTGGTATATGTTGTAAAGGAATTGAAACGAAGTTAAGAAGCTAAAGGGACTATCTAGGGAAGTGGTTGGTACCAATCAAGAGATAGACAGAGGCTTGAGCGGCGATTGTTGGAACACGCTGTTGTTTTAAGAATATTGAAAGTGGTGAAAGTATTTTATAAAAATCTGGTAAGTTTCGACAGTCAATTGAGACTTGTCAAAATGGGAGGCATTCATCCGATGCATTTATGTAAGACATTTCCAAAGCACATGCCCAAGCTCAAACATTATAGTGCAGAATGGGTGAAAGGCATGGATAAGATGTTCATGCCGTGGCCACAAAGGGGGGAGCATTGTCAAAAGCTGTATTGCAACACATGACCACATACTTGTACGCTGCGTATAAAGGAAAAGAGGAAAGAAGAGATCTTTAGGATCATACAAAATAAAGAAGAGAAGAGTGAGCGGTCGAACATATTTGCAGAAATAGAAAGAGATTAGGAGATAGAAAGGAGAAAATGACGAAGCTGATGAGGCAACACTCGTGCAGAAAGAATGGATGGGGACAGATATTACTTAAATTAGATGGAAAAGCATTGAAGAAGTAAGACAAAGGGAAGGACGAACAAGATAAAGACAGAACGAGAGCAAAGATTGAAAGAAGATAAGCACAAAATAAAGAGCAAGGAACGACGAGAACAGATTTATCAGAGGGGCAAGAGAAAAAACAAATGAGCAGAGGAGCAAAGAAAGTATGACAATAGGCAGAGAGCAATAGAAGAGGCATAGAAAAGAGGAAGAGGTGGAGAAAGCGCAGTAATTAAGGAACAAAAAGGATACATAGACGAAGATAAGAGGAGGAAAGGAGAGCTGGAGTGAGAAGAGAAGAGCGAAAACAAGAAGAAGATAGAGCTAAGAGAGACGTGAGAACACAAAGGGAATTAGTTGAAGAGTTAGAACGAAAAAGGAGGCAGCGGAATTCTGAGTCCAGCCTTATTCAAAGGGAGCCAGTAAGGCCAACTTCACTGATACGATGGGAAGGAATAGAAGAGTTTCATCCGTTAAAGCGAGCAACGTTAGGGGCATCTAGAGTAACATTAGAAGAAGAAAATGTTGATATAGGAAGTATCGGAGACAGGACCGATAAAGCCCATCAAGAGTTAAAGGAAGGTAGCAATTCTGGAACCCGAAGGAAGGGAGATCGGTCCCTGGTATTATAATCACGAAGTGAAGAAGAAAATCCATTCAGCCTCGAGCATGGAGCCTTATCCTTAAGCAGACTAAACTTTGATAAGGGTGAAGGGGATGAGAGTCACACTAGTCGGGATTAGACATGTCAGATGAGGAATGAGAATCCTTCCTTGGGGAAGAGGGAGGGACTGCATGTGCCCCCGAGGAAGTCCTGTAGATGGACAAGGAAGTAAGATGGTCCGATCTAGGGCAACCTAAGGATAGAATGCCAGATCCCATAGTAAATCCAAAGCATCGCAGAGGATGATCGTATAGTGAGAAGGGAGAATCACTGCCACATGCAAGTAGGTTAAGATGGTTACCAGCGAGGAGACGGACAATTGTCTCTACAATGAATAGGCAGAGAATGGGAGCCGACTGCGGCTTAGGGTTTACGCAGTTTCCCTTATTTTAAAAGGGGGGAATGAAAACACAATATATTACATGGCCGCAGATGGATAAGGATAATTTAAGGTGTAAACTCCTGAGTTTGACGTCGGGTCCTGGGCTATTCACGTGTGACAGCACAAAACACTGCGCACGATGGGAGTACCATTCAATAATTTTAGAGCAGATGTTTGGAGGACTCTCAGGGTGCTGTAATCCCAACAAATCTGATATGGGTGTAATTATGACATGCAAGATGAAGAACCTCTTTCTTACATTCAGGATATTCAAGAGCGTTGGCCACTTGAAACGCGGGAACCATGGGGAAAAACGGTGGCAGTATTTTACAACATTTTCTGTGAGGGTTTGCCCGAGCCAGTACAGAGACAACTGAAGAAACAAGCAGGAAGCATAATCGTGGACTGAAATACAGTTGTCTATAGTGCATCACTGTCAGTTATTACAGTAGAAAAACAAGAAGCAACATGAGGCTAGGAAAATAGAGTAAGCCATATTAGTTCAGAAGAAGCTGTCAAAAATTGCCATAGAAGGGGCCGTGTTGACCAGCGTAGAAGGACTGGGAATGCCCAGCAAGTAGCGGGTGCATCACAGGTGAATAATCAGTGCTATTTGGACCAAGGAGGGAATGGGTTCAATGCCACGAGGCAGACGTACGGGATATAGAGGAAGGGGTGGATTCCAAAGCAATCAAGGTGGATTTCAAAATGCACACAATGAGAATCAGAATGCGCAAGGTGGATTCAACCAAGGAGGACCAGTCAGGTGGCCTGCCCTTGTTTGTTGGCCTTGTGGGATGACAGGACACATTTCACGTGTATGTGGGAGCCAAGGGAATGTACAGAATGGCCAATTCTCAAGAGGGGGGGGGCAGCTTATTGTCCACCATATAGCACACAAAATATGGAAGGGTTTGCCCGAGATCAGACAGTATCAGACACAAGCGCTGCAAATGCAACAGACACAGCAACCAGAGCAGGTGCAAATAAATCCTCTGCAAGGGCAGTCACAACACGCCCCAATGCAGACACAGCAGTATGCAAACACGGGACAATTACTGACACTTAGAATAGGAGGTGCCACTGAGGTAGGAGGGAATCCTTTCACAGGTGCGGGGTATGCATGTACCCACAATATGACAATTCACAGGGCAACCTGATGTGTGAAAGGTAGCCCAATTTACAGGGGCACCCCATAAATATATTGGGGTACCCCTAATCACGCTCACACCAGATTAAAGTTCATCCCTCTAGGGAATTAAGGCCAAGAGTCATCTTGCAAGGTTAACAAACTTTAATCTTTACAGAAAATTAGGATGGGGGCAAAGGACTCTGCCCCCCCCACCCCGACCAGCATTCTGTCTTCCGTGGCTGGCTCCTGCAGGCTAATGCCAAGCAGGCTCTTTTATATACTGTTCAACTTGGTCACTGGATACTGGCATAGCTCATCCAAAACTGTTCTTCTTGCCTTACAAGGGATTCTGCAGTCTCCCTTCTTGCATGCCTGGGGTTCCGTTTGGGACAGGCTACTTAACATAATGCTAGCCTATGCAAAAATACATTGTAGCTCTTGTTTAGCATCATTTTCTCTATAAACATGTATATAAAAACACACCTTCCCGCCATACTCTCAACACTTCACTCAATATTCTTATATTTTACCTGGTCCAGTAATTCGCCTAAAAAACATTCCATAGTACTCTGTATGTTGTGCATTGCATCTTTTAGTCTCCATTAGCTTTTGATGGAAAGGAAACAGCTGCTGAGTTACCTCGTGCTCTCTGCCAGCCTTAGCCTCAGTGACGCAACACTGCATGAGCTCTGCGATCCATTTTTAGCACAGGCCACATTCCTTTTTGGCAGAGAGCCTGCTTTGAGATTTTAAAACTACACAGAATAACATTTACAAGTATTTTCAGCTAATGGTTATTTGCACCTAATATTTAAATACTAACTATCTTCATTTAGTGACTCTCCTCACCCCTGGGCTCTTGTAGTGCTTAGAAAACAGTTAACAGAAGTCTTGCCTATTTCTAAAGTGCTTGGGAAGCTTGGGAATGAAGAAAAGCACTAGCTCCTTCCCAACATTCCCCTCTTTCGTTACTTCTACAGTAACAAACTCACCTCCCCCAACAAAACTACAACCCCAGAAATATTAGTTTGAGTTTCGCTGTTTATTGTAAAGGAAATTGTTTTAGATCCCCAATTGATACCATCATCTTTGCACTATTAGGGAGTATATGAACACAACATTGGAGACCCAGTTGGCACATGCAGAAGAGTACCAAGAAGAATACGATCTCAGGGACCAGTATTTTACTGCTGCCTTCAGCCATGACAGGACACAATCAAAGGCAAGTGATAGCCAATCTGTGTTCTGAACTCCACCTTCTTTCTTCATTTGAACACTTAAGATTGTGCACCGCCTTGATGACGTGGGATAGTGACCCATTCTCAGCATCCTCCGGGGGTATAAAAGTGCAGCAGCTGCTTGTACCCCAAGAGCCAAAAGAAAAAAGATTCAAAAGTCTCTGCTGAGCTAAAAGGCCAATACTCGTCAGGTATTCCTCTGAGCCATGCGGAACAGTCTTTTGAGCCAGTTTGATATCTTCTTTCTTCCCCGCCATTGAAATCGTCTTTTTTCTGGCAGCATACCAAATTCTTGTGTGGTCTGCAAGCTTCTTTCTGCTTCTTTGTGCTAGAGTGGCTGTTGGCACCTCGACAGGCATTTCCTCTCCCTTCAGGTGTTTTTCCAGGATTACTAGTAGCACTGAGTGCAGGGTGGCCAGTGAACGCCTGCCCCTCCATGAGAGTGGGAGGTGCAAGTAGGCTTGTTGTCCACAAACCCAGTAGTAATCCATCACTGCTACTGTACCTTTCTCCTTTCAGGGATCACAAGTGTGTGGTTGCACTGTGTGTTTGTGTCACCAGGAACTGTTCCTTCATTGAGTCTATGGTTCTATGTACTTGCACTGGCTTCTTCATTGTTGCAATCCGCATCAGCCTTGTGATGTGTTTGGATCAGATTTGCGCACACAGTCTCTATTTGGGATATTGCTTCTCCGCTGTACGCGATCAGTCCATCTGCCAGAAACATCACTGTGGTGCCCTGCCATTTGTCATTGTCATTTGAGTAACCTCCCAAGGAAAAATATACTTGTATATATTGGCTGTCTTTTGTGTTGCCATTGCATAACGATGGGTCTAGATCAATGCTCAACTGCCTAGAATGTGCCTTTTATCCCTTATGGTGCAAGATGTACCGGGTATTATGTCGCTGTAATTGGGACTGGATGTGGAACTAAAACCTTACGTGCCCCTGATGTGTGCGGGATAAGTGCACACACGTAACAGCTTTCATTGATTTCCTTCTTGCAATGCGCATATCAGAGTACCAGTTATTCAAGGTTTCTAAATGCTGGATGTCAGAAATAGTGTCAAAGCCCAACCCCTTACATAAATCATACGTCATACATACTTCCTGTTTCATTTGTCTAAGAAAATTTGTATTGTGGACGGCAAAGTGAGCCATTTTATATTTCCTTTTTTAATAGACATTCATTTTAGCATTTTCCCCCCTCAACTGTCCACCCCCCTTTATATGGCCACCCCATATAACAGAAATCTCTTCATCCACTCCAACAACGACGACCACTGTCACACAAAATAATTATACTACTACATTTCTACAATACATACCATCTGTCTTATCATTATCCCTACATGACAGAGAGGTCAGTCAGCCATCTTTGCTTATTCCTGGAGAGGAGAAAAAAGGTTATCAAGAAAGAGAGAGAGTGGAAGAGAGAGAAAGAAAGGAAAAAGAGAAAGAAAGAGAAGGAAAGAAAGGGAGAGGAAAAAGAAAAACAAGAAAAAAATGAAAATATGAAAAAAGAAAAAAAAATATCCGGCATGTGCCGCTGCACACCACCCTGGCATGGATCCTGAAAAATGTCTCTTCTTTGGTTATGCCCTTACTAAACTTTGCCTTGTCTCAAGTGCTCTTCGGACATCCGAGAGATGCACCCAATTTCTAACTCCTTCATACGGACAGCGAGAGGAGTACAGAACACCAACTCATATGGACCTTTAAACCTGGGGCTGATCAGTTCCTCAGAAAATAATGGTCCAGTTGAAATATGGGTAATGCTGTGTATGGAACTATAGTCTTGCTTTCTACAGGGGTGGTCACTAGTCCCCCCCCCCTTTACTGCACACCACTACCGCCCCTGTGTGCTTCTGTCCCGTCCATATGCCAATTATTTATAACCCACCGTAGGTTTTTCTTATTTGCAACGTAGTATGACGGGTTTTTACTGTATAAGTACTGTTTTTTATGAAATGCTTTGAGAAAACGCTGTGCGGCTTCCATTGATGTCCGTTGTAACTCCCTGTTTTAGATAACAGATATTAAAACAGTTAAAATACTTTGCCTTCTTCTTGAATCGGTCTGATTATTGGAGTACAGAGTTATTCCTGCATGACATGCTACCTAAATTAAGGCCCATATGGTCACATACGTCAACCAAATATGCCTGAGAAGATATGCAGTCAAGTGCTTAAGTTACAGACTCCTATGAAATCCCAGCTTCACCACTTAATTCAAATGTGTGATCCTGGGCTAACAATTGCTGCGTTACTTTTTTCAGATACATTAAAATGTTCGTTTAGTAGGAGTGTGTATATAAGTACGTGCCCAGACCTTTAAAAAAAAAAAACACAATGGTGTAGCAACAGCAGAGTTTATAGTTCTTAAAGGTGCTGCGGGGGGTGCATGCGCCTGAGACCGCAGGAATCGAAGGGTTTTTTGATTTTCAAATGTAGGGAGGTTTGCCTAACACAACGAGGTTTAAAATATACTTCAACCACGAGAAGGTAAATAAACGAGCTAATTTATCATTCACACACCCTGCGAGCAAATACCGCGTGACGTAGGAACACGTTGACCTGGATGTGCCAAGGCTCTTCCTTATTGACGAGGACGGGGAATCGGCGCGTGTACGTCACGTCATGGTTAGCAGATGCGTCACTGTAGGCGAGCGCGCGAGCCCTGTTTACAAACTGAGGTTTCCATTCCAATTACAGGGTACGTGTTTTTGCCGCGGGCAGAGCCTAGCAAGAATCCCAAAGGGCTTACCCTTTTCAGTCTCGCTGCGCACGCCCAACTTTAAAATGGGAAACAAATGACTTCCTCATAGAGGGGCGGGCTCCATGTTCTCAGTGGAAGAATACTAGTGGCAAACAAGAATAGCACCTGTTTTTTGTTCCATGAAAAAAAAAACGGTAGAAGTAGGTGATACATATATAAACAAAAGTTGAATTAAGGAAGTACATAACAAGCAATTCTTACGGTTTCCAACATTCCAAAATAGTTTTACAGGACATCTTAAAACATTGATGTGCATCACAAGCAGTCTGTGGTGCTCCTGGGTTCTTTCGCCTCATTCGTGACCCTCCTCACCAAGTAGCCACTGTTTGGGTAACAATATTAGCAAATTACATTTGTACAAAAATACACCACACAAAAATAAAACGATCTCTGGGCTGTTAATATGTAAAGAGCATTGACCTGTCGGATTTCTGTAGGCTTTCCGAGATGCCCCCTCCCCCATGCCCCCATCCCGCTTGCCCTCTCAATGCTGTGCTTACGGCGATCAACCTCTGCTGGCTCATAGCGAGAACTCGTCGAACATAGTTGCCAACATGATCCTTTCTGTTGGAGTCCGAGTTCGATCGGGCTCCAGGGTAATTCAAACTCATAAAATAAATCACACGTTTAAATGAGACGCGGGAGCCGGGGTAATGCGCTGCACTTCTCTTTATTATCGGCGCCAGAACTGGCGTCGGAGGCGGTAGCCCCGCCTCTTCCTCATTCCCTGGCCACGCCGCAACTTCGGCGTAAACAGGGAGGAAGGACTCAACCTTAACAGTGAACAAAACAGATGTCCATGGAAATAGGACACAACATCTCCCCCCCACTTAAATGTGGAGCTCAGTTCTTACATTTCTTCTATCCACCTAGGGGGTCGGCGAATAGTCCTTTTGGATGGACTTCTCCGTGGTGTCTTCTCCCACCGCACGGGTGTGTCGCTGTCGCTGTCGTCCGCATCTCGTGCTTCCATCTGATACTCTGACTCCACTTCTGATGATTCCTGGTCAGTCCTCGAACGATCAGTGATTGGTTCAGAGTGTCCTTCAAAGTTCTTGAAGAATGATGAGTTTCTCGTGATGGATCCTGAGGGGCTGGCTGCTGTTATCATGGAGCCACTTACGTGCGTCACTTCTACGGGTTCAGGTCTGAATGCCGGGGTGTCTTTGGTGTTTTGTTCTTGCCTTACCAGCACCACGTCGCCCACTTGAATGTGACAAGGCTTGGCCTGTCTCTTTTGGTCAGTGTAGGTCTTTGTTACTTGTTTGCTCCGCTTGTCTCTTTTGATGGCGTCACCAACGGCTGTTGGCGACGGATGGGCATGAGGATTGTGTGGCAGTTGCGTGCGTATGATGCGCCCGAACATTAGTGTGGACGGACACACCCCTGTGGTACTGTGTGGAGTGTTCCGGTACTCACGTAGAAGGGTGCAGATGGCCTGCATGAATGACCGGTTGGTGATGGAACATATTTGGAGGGTTCTCTTGAGAGAGCTCATGAATTTTTCAGCCATTCCGTTCGCTTGTGGCCACAGAGGTGTGATTGTTCTATGCTGGAAACCAAGGTGTTCCGCGAACATTGCGAAGTCATGTCCACTGAACGGTGGGCCATTGTCTGACTTAACTGTTGATGGTATACCATAGTCAGCAAATGTCTTGTCCAGGGCGGGTATAACCGCTTGGGCACTTGTAGAGTGAATGAGATGTACCTCCGGGAACCGTGACATTTCGTCTATAATTACCAGAACATATTTCCCGTTTGCCAGGGGTCCAAACATGTCTACCGCCACGCGGTCCCATACTTGCGGAGGCATCTCTGATGGTTGTAGGGGTGCCGGGAATGTTCGGTGACCCACCGCCTGGCAGGTAAGGCAATTGCCGAGAATCTGTTCTACTTGTTCGTCCAGTTTAGGGAACCAGACCTTTGTTCTGAGTTGTCTCTTGGTGGACACTATTCCGCGGTGGCCAGCGTGAGCTATGTCCAGTATTTGCTTCTGCAGGCTGGAGGGTATTACAATTCGGTTCTCCTTGAGCAGCAAACCTTCCGGGGACACGGAGAGCGTGTGGCGTATCAGTTTGAAAATACGGAGTTGAGCCTTTTCGGCTTCGGTCAGGTCTTTGACGTGCCACCGGTCCGTTCGCAGACACTCTTTTATGATGGGCATCATCTTGTCTGTAGATGTGGCTTCCACGAGTTGAGCAACGGAGACATGCTTGGGGAGTGCATTGTTGACTAGAAAGTTAAGGTATTGATTTGCTTTTGTGGATTGTCGTTCCACTTGAGCTGGTAGGGGATATCTGGAGAGGAAGTCAGCTGGGTTGTTCTCTTTCCCCGGGCGATGTATAATCTTGAAGGAATATTCCTGTAAGCGTAGACCCCATCTGGCGATTCGGGGTGGCATTTTGGCCGTGGGTTTGCCATATATCGTTGTCAGTGCTTGGTGATCTGTCACGACCGTGAATGGGCGGCCATATAAGAAGAGATGGTAGTGCTCGCACGCCCATACAACTGCGAGACTCTCCTTTTCGGGTTGCGAGTACGCGCATTCTGCCTTTGATAGGCTCCGACTGGCGTAGGCTACTATGCGCTTGGGTGCATTGGGCGGCGCTCCCGGTCTGGATTGAGCTAGAATGGCCCCCAAACCTACGGGACTGGCGTCCACGGTGAGTTCCGTGTCATAATCAGGGTCGTAATAGGCCATGCATGACGCTGATGATATGCGTCGTTTGATTTCCTGGAAGGCCTTTTCGCATTCTGTTGTCCATTCAAATTCCTGGTCCTTCCCAGTGAGGACTCTTAGTGGGGTGCTCACAGACGCAAAGTCCTGAATGTACCTCGTGCAATAACTTGCCATGCCCAGAAAGGACCGTATGCCGGATGATGAAGTGGGAGTGGGGGCATCCACCAAGGCTTGCACCTTTTCAGGATCTGGGCGCATGCCCTTGTTTGAGAATATGTGTCCAAAGAACTTCAGAGTGGTCTTGTTGATCTCACATTTTTCCGGGTTGAGCGTGAGATTGGCGTTTTCTAGAGCCATGCAGACTCTTCGTAGCGTGTCATCGTGGCTTTCTTGGGAAGTGCCGAAGATAAGAATGTCATCGCTGTAATTCAGACAGTGCGGGATGTGTTTAATTATTTGATGTATCTTGTTCTGAAAGATCTCGGCTGCAGATGACACACCAAAACTTAGTCTCTTGTATCTGAAGAGTCCTAGATGGGTTGAGAAGGTGGTTATGTATCGAGAAGACGGGTGAAGTTCGAGTTGGTGGTAACCCTTGTTCAGGTCAAGCTTCGAAAAGACGGTGGCCCCATGTAGGAGGTGTATCATATCAGTCATGCGTGGAGCCAGATGCCGTTCTCTTTCAATGGCTACATTTGGAGCACGCATGTCTACACAGATGCATATTTTGGAGGTGCCATCTTTCTTGGGTACCGGTACTATTGGTGAAACCCATGGAGTTGGGCCCGATGCTGGTTCGATTATGCCTTGTTGGAGTAGCGAGTGGATCTCATCTTCAACTTGCCGTTGTATATTGAGGGGAATGCCCCGATAGTGTTGAGCGATGGGTTGTACTTGCTGATTGATGTGCAGCTTGATTTGCTTGTCCTTTAGGCACCCTAGTCCTTTAAAGAGTGACGGGAATATCTTCTGTATCATGTCTTTGGCGCCGGAGGTGTATGCAGACATGATCTGATACATGATGCTGATGAGGCCCATTTGTATCGCTGTGCGGAAGCTTAGGATGCTTCCTCCTGGAACTTCGCCCTTGATTACGTATATCTTTACTTTCTGGCTCTGCTCCTTGTACTTGCAGCGTGCATTGAACATCCCGATACAGTCTAGCGGTCTGTTGGATCCGTAGGGGTATATTAGCGTGTCGGCTATCTTTAGGTCTTTCTTGATTTTCAATGATTTGTATATTATGTCATTGATGACATTCACGGTGGCGCCCGTGTCTATCAGAAACTCTAGATCTTGGCCGTTCAGTTGGAGTAGTAAGGTCGGACTGTATTCAGTCGCTGTGGCATTTCCAATGGCATGTACGTAGGCTCGTTTTCTTTCTCCACTGGATGAGAATGACCTAATTATCTGTCTGTCCTGAGGCGAGTCATCCACGTATCTGATCCTGTGTCTTGGTCTGCGGTGTGGAGAGTAGCGTCTGCTCTCTCGGGGGTTGGATGTTTCTCTCTCTCTCCTCTCTTCTCGCCTCCTCGATGAGGGCGCTTGTTCTTTGGTTGAGCTGTGAGAGCGTCTCCTTCCATGCGTGGAGCCTCGATGTGAGTTTCTGCGCGGGCTTTCCCGCCTAAAACGTCCGCCTTCTCTGTTGCTTCCCGAGTTGTGGAGGGATTTGATGTTCTTGCAGACGGACTGGAAGTGGTTGTCCCCCCCGCATTTGTCGCACTGGTGTCCAATCGCCGGGCATGGACCTACATGGGGAAAACGGAAACCACATCGATAGCATTTCTTTTGCTCCGTCGGGCTGACCGGCGTGCGGATGGGGCAGAGGGAGGCTGATTTTGCATTTTGCGTGATGGAAATGTTGCTTAGAGATTCCGTTTGTAGAGTTAGTGCAGCATCGGCTCTTGCAATTTGAAGGATCTCTTCTAGTGTCCTGCTCTTTTGTAGCAATTTTCTGCGAAAGTCAGGGGAGCCGCACCCTGCGATGGCTTGAGATTTTAGGGCCTCTTCGGTGGAGTATTTGTCAAAGTCGCAGTACTTGGCTCTTTTCCTTAGCCTCATGATAAAGTTGTCCATGCTTTCATCTTTGTCTTGCGTCGTTGTGTGGAACACGTGTCTCTCGTAGTCGACGTTCCGTAAGGGTGCGAAGTATGCATTTAAAGAGTCAATTATGCCTTGGAAAGAGTTGGTGTTGTCCTCGGGCATTTCGAACACGATGTCTCTCACCACCGGGCCCAACGAATGAAGCAGGATGCCTCGCAAGCGGCGTTCTTCTCGCACGCCCGAGGCGTCGATGTAGATGTGGAGTTCCTTTAGCCAGCGAGCCCATCTGGGTGCCAGGCTGTTGGTGTCCGTCATGTCAAAGTGAGGGACTGCTTTTAGTTGTAGAGATTCAGAGGAAGTGTCCTCTCCATTGTTGGCTGCTCTCGGAGTGGAGCTAGCTTGGGGGCTCTGTAAGCCGCTGTCAATGTTGTCAGTCGACATGTTGGTGGAGATGGCTGGGCTGCGTTGTTGTGGCACTCTGTTCACTGAGGTGGCGTGTGCTGATGGTCCTTTGCCACTTTCTACACCAGCCCGGCCTCGCCCTCTGAACGTAGGGGCTAGCGGTGACTTGGGCTGCATGGGAGCGACATGAGCAGCAGGAAGCCCTTGGGTGCTGGGCTGCAGAGTTCCTTTTCTGGTGTGAATGTGAGCTGGTGGGGGCTTCCTTCCACCCCTACTGCGAAATCAGGCAGTGTAAAAGGGCTGCCGTGCCTGGGCAGCAGCTTGAATGGTATGGCACACACGTGGCACTGTACCTGCCAGCGGATGACTGTGGAGCCGGCGGCCGCGACGCTGCTCCTTGACCCCCACGCGATGCTGGAACACTCTGCGGGTGGGCGTGGGTGGGCCGACGATCAGCAGCAACGCCGGAGGCAGTGGCGTTGCTTCGCGCCCCACACGCGACGCTGGAGCAGCTTGCTGGTGGGCGTGAGTCAGACGTCCTCGTCGCCAGTGTTGGAGTCCGAGTTCGATCGGGCGCCAGGGTAATTCAAACTCATAAAATAAATCACACGTTTAAATGAGACGCGGGAGCCGGGGTAATGCGCTGCACTTCTCTTTATTATCGGCGCCAGAACTGGCGTCGGAGGCGGTAGCCCCGCCTCTTCCTCATTCCCTGGCCACGCCGCAACTTCGGCGTAAACAGGGAGGAAGGACTCAACCTTAACAGTGAACAAAACAGATGTCCATGGAAATAGGACACAACACTTTCCAATCTGTAGTTGCTTATACAATCGTGTATTTCCCCAGCATTCTGGAATTTGTAGTTCCGGTTTTCCCATTACGAAACTCAGACTACAAACCCTAGAATGCAAGAGAAAAACCAGGGCTGGATAAGAACCTACAGATTGGAATGGAACATGTTGGCACCGTTGTGATGTGCTAGCTGCCCTGCGTTTGATTAAAAAAAAAAAATCATATGAAAATGTGTGCGTTCCAATCGCTGGTAAAACGGAATACCTGATCCTACCAGAAGCAGAGTCAGGACTTTTACTTCGCTGGGCCGCCTGTGTGTGGGGAAGCGGGACACAGCCCATTAAATCGGGCAGTCCCACAAAATGCAGGACGGTTACCAGTCTATCAATTCTAGATCCCAAGGCTAGGACTTGTGCCCTTAACGGATGCGGTGCCGTGTTCATTTACCTTGAATGGCGAAACGCTCATCTCCCCTTGCTAAAGTAATTACCCAAAACAGCTATTGCTACTAAAGAGTGCACTACAGTACAAAAAGAAAATGATGAACTGGAAGCTGCCCAGAGCAATGCTAGTGGTTATGATTAATTCACACTTTTCCCTTTTAGTACCTTGAATGTCACCTGAATTGGTAGTGGTTATCCATGTATGTTTTTTGTTGTTGCCTATTTTTATTCTCCCTACGTGACAGTAGATCTGCCCAGATGTTCCCAAGGAAGTAAGCAGCTGATGATGCCCAACAAGGAAAAAAACAAACAAACACATTCCTGGGATTGAGTTCTTATGCAGGGGGTTTGGGGGGGGGACTGCTCCCATAGCACCTAAAGACTGCCTCTGGGTGGTAGAGGTGCACTGTATAAATCAACATAAAATAGCACTGGTGGCAGCATTGCAATAAATGGAGAAAAAAACATAGTGGGATTTCGCCTGGGGCGGGTGGGTGTGAAACTTGTGGTGGGAATGAGGGAGTAGATTCACTATGTTTTGGGAGAGATGACTTGACCTGACAATATAGCTAATAAAAAAAGCACGATTGTAGTTTTATTTTCCGACTCCTTATTAAAAGCTTACATTTACCAGCCTGCTGTGTTGTGAGCCTAAAAAGAAAAAAACGTGAAAGATAATGTATGTCATTGTGTCACACAGCATCCCTTTTCCACCCATCATTTGTGCCTCTTACAGGTCAATAGCCAGGTGGTTCCACGTGTTAATTTGCGGGAAAAATGGCTGTTTACCCAAAAGAAATTGCGGCAAAAAGGCTGTGGTTTTACCACTGCTATCCATGTAAAGAATGCGGGGTGGGGGACAACCTCGCAACCCCCAGACCCATTATACCATTTAAGAGGCGCGGAGGACACCCCTGCTCCACTTAAATGGTACAATGGGGTACACCTTTACCAGTTCAAACCACAGCATTTTTGCCACCATTTTTTGTAAAGGCAAAATTTTTGCCGCCATTTTATTACTGCATACCAGCCAGGTCTTATTATCCACTCCACTCACGTAGTTGTCTGCAGCCATCTAACAAGCTGGATCAGATTTCTCCTGAGTTCGGAAACCCCAGGCCCCTGAAACAGCAGGTCACTGCGGGGCCGCGTGTGACGGCCGTGGCACTGGTTATGGTTTTCCGGATTTGGAATCCGAGAAGACAATTTTTGTCGTATTCCGTATCCGGGGAAATCTGGCATAGTTCTTGCATTGGCAGGCAGGAAAAAGCCAGTTTGCATAGGGATGTGTTGTAGCCCAGCCTTAGTGTTTAGCATTACATCTACTATGTGAACTGTGTGTCTGTCTGAGAGAGCAGTGGAGCTTGGAGTGCTGTGTGAGGCCTGGAATGGGGTGAGTGTGAGGGTTCCAGGATGGACGCTTAGCGACTGGCAGGGAGAGCGCCAAGGGAAGCAGAAGCACATCACCTGAACTCCGTCTCACCTTTCCTACTATTACTGTAACAATAAAGAAGACTTACCTTTTCATAACCCTGGCTCTGGAGTGGTTCCTGAGTATCCTGCCCAAGTTATTAACCACTCCCAAGATACACCGGGATGCTCCTCTCCTGTAATGGTGCAGATAGGCTAAACAGGTTGTAGGGAAAGGTGCTCAGGGGTGGGCCAGTTGTGATCAACTGTAAACCATTCATCTCTAGATTTCTTTTGTTTCAGCCCCTGCGCATTAGCAGCCCAGCGCTGCTGCGGTGTAACGGGGCGCAGACTAAATGAGACACAGACTCTGTTAGTTGGAGGTAAGAGAAAGAACCCTTGGTGGGCTTTTCCATCTGTATTTATTGCCTTGGTCACATGGGCTGCCACGGCCACGCTCCCTCCATATCTCTGTGTCACATGACTATCACGTCATCAAGCAACCCCAGGGAAGCCGACACATTAGCAGACCCTGTCAACGGTCAGCCATGTAACTTGGCAGTCCCATCCAGAGCCATCTTGATCTAACCACCACACTCTGAACCTGATCTGTGTCATAGTGGCCGTTCAGTCTGTGTTAATGGGTGCCTGAGCAAATGTAATCTTTTGGCCTGTAAGAGTCCCAGTGGGTCCCTATAGTCTTGCTTATAAAGGGTTATTGTATTGTGCTTTCTGTGCTGAGGCAGCCACTTGGGTTAGACAGGAATTGTGATCACCTGCTGTAGTGATGAAATCCAAGGAGGTCATGCCTTGCATGACGCAGGCCTGTTAGGCATTCATTTGATGAGGAAGAAGACCGTAGAGGATGGCAGATCCTTTCCATATTTATGCCATGACTAGTTGGCATTGCTTATCATTTGCGACATAGTGATTACTCTCTGCCATAGGGCAGGGATGGGTAGTGGCTAAATTGCATACTTTGCCCACACTGCTACTATAACCAGTAGAGATCTTAATCATACAGGTGAAACAGGCACCTCCCAACAGGTATACCTCCTTTGCCTCTTTTGGTAACGTGGGCCGATGGCTGGCTATACTTTTCAGGAGGGGTTTGTGCCGAGACAGTTGCAACACAAACAACAATAGTGCAGTGGTGCCAAAATAAAAAAAGTTCAACCAAAGTTGTAGAAAAAAAGGAACTTCAATAAAAACGACCAATGCATACAACTAATAAAAACACGAAAGAGCCACCCCTCTAGAGGAAATACAGAGAATGCAGACTTTGAGAATGAAAGGCCACTTTGAGGTGATAGGCAGAGGTGCTCAAGAGAAAGATTTCTGCAGCAATGTCAATATTCAAGGATATGTCTTTAATAGACAAAGAGGTTGGAGCTTAAAAGTTACTATAGTCCGTTAAGGTTTAACAGGGCAGCAGGGCCTCTTAAAATACTTTTGGTTTTGGGGGCGCATCAGCATTGAGCCAGGCTTCTAGGTGCTTTACTGTATTTGAGCTAGTGTTGAGAGGGCCGTTCCCAAGTCCGAGTTGACATCAAGGCCGTCATTTCACCAAAATGCCATGGGGTAGCGAAAATGACATCACATGACCCTTGACCTCGGATGACCCAAGCCCAAAGTGACATCATGGGAAGCGATGGAACATGACCTTTCACCCCTTGACAAAATAGGAAGGGGCATCACATAGCATTGTACCCAAGTACACTACGAAAAATATGGTTATGATATCACTATAATGTGATATTCATTTCATACATGAATGGATCACCATATGTATCATTAATAACAGTGTCTATAGGCCCATATTACCAAATTACTGTGAATGCAAGCAGACGCCCAAGGCCAAATGATAATGATGTGTTATTATAAAGCACTTACGCTTAAGTGCTTTATATAGAACAAATATACATACAATATCACTCAATCTTTGTTGTACTCATTTATCAATCTCAGAAGGATAAAAGGATGAGTTGAGGTGTAAGAACAGACTAAATCAGTGTGTGCCTGAAATAAACCTTTAATGAGTAAAGGAATTATTGTATAGAATTCTAGAAAGCCAAATTGTTATTCCTATTATTTCTTATTTAGGGTCACTGCTCAAGGCGTTACACTTGTGCAACCCTCTTTTTTTTTTTAGAGCCCTGATCAAGAAAGCCAGCCACTCCAGAAACAGAGCCAAATGGAACTGGCCACAGCGCAGGAGATTATATATATATTTTTAAAAACACTTTTTTTAGGGGGTAGCAAGGAGAGCTCATAGGTCGCGGTTGCGACTCCTGGTGACCCCCAAATGATGTCCCTGGTTGACATCCAAATTGGTCCAAGGTGTGGGCTCTTGGTGGATTGGGTAGGTGTTTGAGACTGGTTGAGTCAAGGGGCCTCATTTCGAGTCCAGTGGTAGCTATGCCGGAAAAACTGGCAGGCTGCCGCCGGACTCGTAGTGAATAACCGCCTCCATGACAACCCCGGTGACCCGGTAATTCTGGAGGCGGAATTCCGTTAGTCCCCATTCCACTCCATGGGGATGGGGACCATGGAAACACTGGCACTGTAAATAACAGTGCTGGTGTTTCCATTTCCGTCTGCAGGAGGGTGGCGTTACTCCCGCCAGGTAACACCTGGCGGGAGTGACGCCACCCACCTGCAGACTCTTAATCTGCCGGTCCGGAAACAACGGTGGCGCCAGGTTTACCGCCACCGTTGTTTCCTGACCGGCAGGGTCTTAATGAGGCCCAATGTGTTCTAGCAGTTTGAGTCAGTGGTGAGACTATGCCTCTGCTGGGCCTAGTCAGCGTTTGACGCAGGCAGGTCAATGACTTGCAGCAGGTAGAGTCAGCCTTTAAGTGCTTCTATGGTGTTAAACTGGTGATTGAATCAAGTCAAGGCGATCCATTTCCCTGGGTCAAGTTAGCATCTGGATGGCTCGAAAATCAGGAAAGTGGTTCAAAGAGCTCAAGAGTGCCAAAAGCAGCACCACAGGTCTTGTAGCAGCTTAAAATGAGATTGAGCATGGCAGAGGCAGTAAACTGAATACTGAGCGGTTTCTTCACTTCTGTATTTCTGTGAGGCCCAGTCCAGTGTCTTGGGAAATGTGTCTGGCACATACAGACGACTCCTTAACCTCCAGTGAGAAGAATCCTAGTTCCACTGTACAGGCAGCACAGAGGCCTTGATTCACAGCATTGTAACCCCAAATGTGCCCCCGAGTTCTGTAGAGAGTAGAGCTTTTCTCTGACTTGGCAATTTCAGTCTTCAACTCTATGGAAGAGGCCTTTAAAATAGAATGTATCTGCAACAAAGTTCCAGGTGAATCTTTCTTGTCTTGAAGCCCAAAGATAAATCAACTAACCGCAGGGTTTCCAAACCTTTCAAAAACAAAATGTTATATTATGTTCTTCGTTATTTGTACAGCACTTACTGCCATTGTTATGGGTCCAAAGCGCTGTGCTGGGTGAACACCCTTCGGAAAGCTGTAGACTGCACATGTTAACAAAAAAAAGGGGGGGAAGATAAATAAAACGGGCCAACACAAACGGGAATTGCCATTCATGGTTAGCAGATGACTAGGTTAAAGCATTTTAAATAATGCAGCAATTATTGCAAGTCATAAGGAAGGCTGCTTTGTCAGTGACTATGTAGCAGCTGGACCACATTTTTCATGGGACTCAGTTGTATGCTATTGGTTACATCGCAAGAGGGGGTAAGGTTATTGTAAATAGTCTATCAATCACCAGGGCAACTGACTACACTTGAGAGCTCTACTTTACTTTGCATACATAACACATGCATCAATGGCTAACATGCATGCAAATGAAAATTACATGCACAATTGTTGGATAAGATATAGTTACCTCCAGCGCTCTTGTCTGTGCCATCTCGTTATTGCAATAAAATATATGTTGGTTTCAAACCTAGTGGTGGTAATATTGAACTCGTTGCACGTGAAATTTTCTGTCTCCAGGACACTCGATCCTCTAGAGAGAAAGCACACGCTGCACACACCCACTCCTCACTGAGCCATCTACCCGAGTCCCCTGAATGTCCATTTCCCACCTGAATGAGTTCCGACTGCCTGATCCTTGGGAAGAGGGGATTCCAGCGAGTTATTATGCACAAAATGTTACAGCGGATTGGTCAAAGTCCATTCCAAGCTGCTTTAACAAGTGTCCTTTGCCTCCTAATGTTATACCATGAGGTATTTGCCTCCAGGAAAAAGGGGGGCAGGAAGTTCAAGTAGCCCTAGCAGATGGTGGAAATGACTGGGCGTGAGCTATTTTGTCTGGTGCCATTGTCATTCTTGCCTGCTGCTGCTTATCCTTGCACCTTTGTCCTCCTTGATTGGAGTTATCTTTCCTCTATGTTTCTCTCCTCTGTCAATTGCCTCATAAATTGTTGCCATTCCTCTGTCTCCTCCTAGCCCTGTGTTTACTGTGCTTGAGCCCCTCGCTGTACCAGAGCTTGGTTTCACTGATTCCCAATGCTACGCTCCCTCATATCGAGTACTGCACCCATTTGAACTGCTGAGTCTACACTCCTAACTAGATTTACCTGCCAACTACAAATGCATTGTCCTCCTGTGGACTATGTGTACGCCTACCTTTAGAGCCACCTTGTATCTCCTGTGGAATTGCTCGTGGATTTACTCAACTAGATTTACCCTCTTCTTATTCCTTCCCACCTCCGTCCTACTAGATGTTATGTTGATTTGTACCGTGCACTGCTACCACCCAAGGGCAGTCTCCAGGCACTCACGTGTCCTGCAAAAAAGAGCACGGGTTGGTTAGTGAGGGAAGAGTGATAGGCTAGGTCCAGAACCAGAAGAATCTGGCGTCTGTGTGCGTTGGCTTGCGGATGGTTGGCTGCATGCACTGGCTTATTGTCTCCGTACGGGTAAGGTCCAATGCCTGGATTGTTTCTGTATGACTGTTTGTTATGTAGGGGTGTGTCTGTGTGTTTTAGGTGTAGATTGGATGGCATTTCAGGTTGTGCACACTGGCTTGTTGTATTCGGATGGGTAAGGTCCAGTGTCCAGGTGTGTTGTTGTAAGCTTGCGTGTTGGGGGTGTGTTACTGTATAGGTTGGCTATCCGATTAGGCTTGTATAGTGGTGTGTTGGAAGGAGCAGGGTGGTTAGTACATTGGCTACTCTCCAAGTTCTTCTATGTGGCTAATCCACATAAATAGTAATACACATGCTGAATTTCACAGTCTAAGTGTGACGCAGGGCTTGTCTTCAAGAACTGTATCTAAAAGTGCTGCATGGCAAACAAATGTATCTAAACGTGCCACATTGCTAAGCTTCACAATTCTATCGAAGTGAGACGCGTGGGTGGTCCTTTCAATTGCTAAATGCAGAGTGTGGCTACATGACAAAGGCTAACAGCAGAGAATTGTTACCTCGCACAATTAGGCTAAAAGCAGAATTTGGCCAGCTGGCACAATTGGGCTAGCTGCATGTAGGCATATGATATTAGCTAATAGGAGAGGTGAAGTTTTACACAAAATAGGGTGTGAGATATGTTTGACTAACACAAATGGGCTTTTTGCAAGATGAGGCTATACTACATAATTAGGGAAAATGCAAAATATGGATACCGTAGACGGACAGGCTATATTTACAATAGTTAATAAAGTGGTGGGGTTGTAATGGAGTACAGCAATGGCTGTACTCCCTGCCCACACCACACTTATCTTATCAGTCGCTGCTGGTTGATTGCGGTAGGCTTCCCAGGCAAACACGGACTGGCGCTGCTTCTTCAGGAGCTGCCCTTAGCCGTGCGCTGCCCGGACAGGGGCTGCCCTGGGGGTTATTCTCAAAAAGGGTTAATCGGGCCAATCACGGCTCTGGGTGGGCAAGGAGGAGGGCAGCTGCGGGAACAAAGAAGCAAGTCGGGGTGCCAGCTGGGGTGGGTAAGTGCACAAAGGGACACCTCACTACTCAGCCAATTGCTGAAGGGCTGGGTGGAACACTGAAAAAAGTCAGAAACAAACAAAGGACTACAGTGACAAGCCAGGGCACTCTAATGGCAGAGAAGCGCAAACATGGATTGGGAGTCAAAGGGAAACAACAAATAATTCCCTCTGAAAATCAAGAATTAGACCAAAAAAATATTGCAATATACTCACAAATCCCTCCAAAAGGCTCCCCAATTCTAGAGGTCTCAGCATTCCAGCAGTTAGAGCCCTTGAACTATTTCTTTTTGTTGCACCTCATGCCATCAGGCAGGCTTTCTGTTCTATGGATTTGGGTCAAGGAGGGGATTTAAAGATGGCTAGGTGTACTGCCATTCAAGCCTGTTCCCTAGGTGGGAGACACACATTGTGTGTTGGGGGAGGGGGTTTTATGTTATGCTCATACTGAAGCATATTTTGTTTCTCTTCTTCCTAACCTGTCCTTCATCTCTGGCTTCATATTGCTCCTCCACTTTCATTTCTCACCACTGAGGACTGTCATCACCTGCAGGGGCTAGGGGTCAGACAGGGGGACGCCTCCACACAAGTATCAGTGTTCCGGACCCGAGAGTTCTACATCGCTGTTGCAGAGACACTCAGGACAGATAGCTAATACACATCAGTCCTGTCATGGCTGGAGCACTGCTCACCCAGCTGACAATATGCCATCCAAATGCTTTGACTGTATATTTGTGAGATCCTAGTAACCACCATGTCATAAAAAGGCATCACTGATATTTACAGTTTAACAGGCCACCAGGCTGATTAAGGTCCATAGGTATTGTTTTGAATCAGAGGTACAGATTATTAAATATACACTGTCTGTTTGAACTTTGTGTTCCTTCAGGTGTCAGGAATACACATGTGCCATTTGAACCTGCCTGCTGCCACTGCAGGGTAGTTTCTGGAGATGTATTTGTATTTGTATGTCAGGAGATGATCACAGCAAAGGCACATTAGTGTACTATGCTTTGTCATTGATGATTATGAAAGGAGGTCTGAATAGCAGACCTCCCTTTCAGAAGCACAATTACCCCCACCATTTTATTCCTAAAATTCAAAAACACCCATGAGCTCATTTTCCTCCTAGTCACAATTTGAAAGCTGGGACCTGGTACATTTGCACCCTCTTCTTAGTAAGCCTAACATGTGACTGGCTCTTACCCAGCTCAAAACGTTAAGGGGCACCATCAGAAACTCTGCCACATTGTCAGTCAGCCTATCATTTTTAAGGTTTTTCATTGTATAACCTCTATTGTGCCAGAGTACTGTACACTTGTTGGGGGTCCCAAAGAAAGGGGTGCTGTCTGGATCTCCTACAACAGTACAATGTGATACGTACCCATGATTTTCCACTGGAATATTTTACTTTAGTTACAATTTTACTTTTTCTGGATTTTGTATTCCAGCCATTTCGCATCTTCTCATAACAGGCACAGTGTATTGATTCCTTCAATGTCTGTATTCTACCGTACTCAGATTGGAGAGGCAAGGCAGCACATGGTAAATATCTGCTGAGAGAGTTGATGAGGAAGTATGAATTCCCTGGTTGTAGACCCGATAAGAACGTTAGTAAACACATGTGAAAACCTGCAAAGACCCCAAGACTTAGACCTGTAAAGGACCCACAGTGTTAACCAATGGTGGTGGGATCCTTAGTGAAGACCTGAAAACCTGTGGGGGTGCACGAAGAAGACTTGCAAATGCAGCTGGTGATGACAGGCAAAGTTGATTACTCGAGACCCTTGATGAAGGCCTATGTAGACTTTTGCTGAAGATAGTTGATTAGGACTTTCAAAGACCCATGGAAAAAATATGCATGTGCTTTTATCACCATTTCCATCAAGAAGAGGAAGGAAGATGGCCAACAAAGGAGATGGCGGAAATAACAGGACCTGTACCATGGGGAGCAGCAATTTTGAGTATATAGTACTGGTATCCATAGGTTAAAAAATAAAAGGTACATGAATGCTGCATTACAAAAAAGGTAAACTAAACAGTTCCCTGCCACCAGCCGGTACGGTGCACATCACAAATGTAACTGAGCCGTTACTTAAAGAAAAGCTAAAAGGAATGCACAATGTGTTGGTAACACAACACTGAAATTGGCTTGTGCGATACTGTAAAAACAAAAAAGGTGAATAATAAAGGGTACATTCCCTGCACTGGTAGATATGGGGACCGACCAGTGCCCACAAAATGAAACGAGTGAAGCAGGCGAATGTGGCAAAAGGGCCACATTCGCCCTCAAAATCAGCCAAGATTCAGACAAAATGCACACACGCAGGGGCACTCCACCGAAGTTAATTAAGGAAGGCTGCAACAAGAAAAACTTTCTTAATTGGAAGATATTCGAAAACCAATGGTAAAGACCATTAATGAGGCTTGGTGAAGACCTGCAAAGACCCTCCATGATGATATGCAAAGACCATTATAAAGAATTCTGAAGATCGCCGATGCTGACATTTGAAGACCCTCTGTGAGCAACTGTGCCGATGCAAAGATCCCTGCAAAAAGACTTGAGTTGACGATTCCAAAACGTACAGACTGAAAGCAAGCAGGCTTTGTAGGATCAATGTACGTGGCAGACAATCCAACAAAGCTTATCCTAAATATGGCTGTGGGAACAGACGCTATCACCTATACCAGCAATATCATTGGATGCGGAGAAGGCGATTGATCACAATGATTGGACTTTCTTGTTTAGAACCCTGGAAGAGTTGGGTTTGGGCCATAAATCCCTGCCACTAACTCTTACCCAACTGCTTTAGTGTTTATAAATGGATTGGGTGTGCACCATTTGACCTATGCCATGTGAGTAGGCAGGGCTGCCCGCTGTCCCTGATGTGGTTCATCCTGGCACGTAAACCTTTGGATTCTGGACTGCAAAGTCATTGAAGAAATACAGGGGAGTGGAGCAAAAATCATGTCTCTACGTAGACGATCTGCTGTTACTGCAGAAGGACTTACCTTGAGAGATAAGCCTGAACTGCCGAGTGAAATCTCTGGTTACAGAATGAATTGGCCCAAATCTGAGGTCAAGACATGATCGCCAAATGGTGCCCAAAAAAATTCAAATATCCGGGCATTTGGAATATGGTAGGCACATCCCAGATAGAGCTGAACATGGATGATGCCCTACCTTGACTGCCCATGGAGCTGGATAGAAGGACGAAACCAAAGCTTTCATTGTGTGGGGAAAGGTGAACTTCATCTGTATGACAGCTGCCCCAAGAATGTACTACTGGGGCTAATGGAAAAGGGTGTCATCAAATAAACTGACAAGATAAGACAATTCTTCTAGTGGGATAAGAAACCAGAGAAGATGGGACCGTGTAGGTATTATCTGCCTCAAGTAAATGGCAATAAGCGTATCCCTTAATTTGCCAGGCACATAATTAAGTGGATTGCCTGCAATGGAGATGTTTTGGTGAGAGCGGAAGCAAGTGATTCGGGTGCCCTCGTACCTAAGCCTCAGATTATGACAATGCTGTGAAAACAAGAAGACCAATCCCGGTACACATTTCCTGAGAGATTGTTGGCACAAAGTGTCAAAGACATTAAGCCACCAGGGGTTCATCTACAAATGCTACCAAAACATAAGGATGATGTGCCTTGGCATGGTAGCAGCGGCTGGCCAAATTATGATTCTGAACAGGGTATACGGCAAACCTGAAAAGATGTACAAGAGAAGTGTGAGGGGTCAGAAATGAGAGGCGGACACAAAGTTGTAATATTCTCAGTGTCAGACTTTATCTAACAAAAACAGGTTGGAAAAATGCCTCTCTAGCCCCATCCTAAGGAAGGAGGTTCCCTACTTAAGAAACTTGTCGGGGTGATTTCCCGGGGGCCGGCAGAACCGTCCGGGGACCTCTGGGGCTGGGGAGGCCCCAACTCCTCCCGCGTCCCAAAAGGAGTATGAGGCACACACAAGAGCAAAGTAATTATTGCTGTTTATTAGGATAACGGCAGGGATTGTTCTCAGCCCGAATGCATCGGGGAGACGCTCTCGTCGTTAGTGAGTTCACAGGCCCTTTTTACCGTAGTATGACGCGCTACTCACGTCACCTGGGAAAAAATCGTCACAAAACGTATCACCACTTCGGGTTGGCTCCCCGAGTGGTAGGGTTAGTATGGCTACCTATATGAAGGAATATTAGTGGATAAGGACAGGTCAGGTGGTACACTTGGGTTGTCCCTAAAAGTTGCTACAACAAATTGGTTACAAGGGGAGTCTTGGTGATTGGCTAGCTGAAATGGCGTCAGTGAGGTGCCCCTTGTATTCTGATTGGTTCCCTCACGAGCCCCCAAGTCTGGCACCATCACTGTTCCCAGCTCGCGATGTACCTGATGGTGGAAACCATGTGTAACTATGTGTTAATGGTGGACAATGGAAAGGTCTTGCTAGTGGCTGATGATCACGCCTTTCCCATCGGTGTTGGTGTCCAACTTGTCGCTTCGTAGTTGCAACCTGTGTCCCAGACGTGGGACCCCAGCGACTTTCTGTCTCTTGAGCTTGGCATTTTGTCGGTTCGGCTTGGTCACGTGTGGAGAGACCATAGCTGGAGCAGAATTATGAGCATTTGATTTGTATTTCGGCTCTGAGGGGGCTTGGTGGTGGCAGGTGTAACCTTGGCACTGAGAGCACGACATGTGGGTTGCAACATCGCGGCCTTGGCGGTGAGCTCTTGTTAGGGCTCGGTCTGCATGATCAGCACTTTGCTTTTCGCCTTGGGAGGATTTTGTCTGAAAGGCTCCTGCCTGGGGACTCTTGCTTGCGGTCTACTTGGGCCTAACTTCTGGGTCGTGGTACATGACCCATAATGTGGGTGTCGCAGGATGACAGAGGGTCACAAGCAGCAGCAGACATATATGATGGCGTCTCTATGGGGTGGCAAAGCATCGGCAAGCGTATACACGAGCTCTTCAGGCATCTTGCGTTTCTGCGGTGCGGTAGGAGACCTATGTGAAAAATAACAATGAAGCACGTCCGTGGGTGTGCCAGTCCGCTACGTCATAGCACTATGTTTTTCGTGTAGGTTGGTGTGTGAGTGACCAGTGTGCTTGGTGGCACGTGTGTTCTTGTCAGTTGGCTATGTCATCATGGCATCTCTGACAATGTTGGGTTTTCGTGGTTGTTGCGTTAGTCAAGCTGGTCCATGTTGCAGACGTCGGCTTGACCAGGGCCTGCTATTGGGCATGCTCCTCATTTGTGAGGACCGTGGACACCTGGTACCATGTTGTCCAGTAATGAAGTGAATGGGTCAAACTCATCTTGCGGGGGGTGCTTGGGCTTTGATCCTCTAGGCCAGGGTCTTGATGAGAATGGGGGAAGGGTGTTGTCCCATTTTCCCACTTCAGTCCCATCTCTGGTCGACTTGTAGACCACAAAATGATCTCCTCTCTGAGTGGTCTCCAAACCTTTGTTATTCCAGCTAGGTGTCCATACTGGTTCACATGGTCTTCAAATGACCAGTACATATACACACATCCACCACCGGGTTTGCAGTAGACCCATTTCCCAACATAATTCTTCGGGTTCCTCGGGTTCTCCACCTTCACCGATGGCGGCTGTGAGTCTGCTTCCAATATTTGCTTGTGCAATCTCTCCCGTTCTTTTAAGATGATGTCTGTGTTTTTCTGCTGGCATTAGGGCGTGCATACTAATCATTTCCATCATTTCTTCAGTTGTGCGTGCTGTCCTCGCCCTCCACAACCTCAGACCTAACAGGGCGGCCATTCCCAATATCATGCACCCAGCTATTATCTTGAGCCCATCCGACAGCCAAGATGGCATCCATGACCATAGGTATGAAAACCAGCTACCATCTCTCTTCACACCCTTTGCTTCTTCTTCCATCTTGGCGTGCATCTTGGCCAGTTGTGATACTGCCTCAGAAAGTGTACCATTATCTGCTTCGTTGGCAGGGACAAATGTGCAACATGATCTTCCAATTTTTGCAGAAACCCCTCCTTCTATTACTGTAAGGAGATCCAGCACATATCTATTCTGGAGTGCCACAATTCGTACTGCCTTCAGTTCTTCTTTTATTGCATTGAACCCATTGACGGTTGAGTTTATTGTCATCATTAGCTCCCATCTTGTTATCTGTAGCCACTTCGTATTTTCATACGCCTGCAGTCCTGGATGTATTATAGATGAAAAGAACATTGCTGCTCTGCTGAATAGTCTGTGTCCCGGTGGAATGTCAGTAAGTGCAGTTTCCGATCTTCCCCACAGGTAGTTCTCCGTCAGTGGTTCTCCTTGTCTTTTTACTCTTGGCAATATTATTGTGTCGTTTTTCCCCTGTCCTTCTCCAATTTTCACCGATCTTTTCTTCCTCTTATTCCCTTCGTCCATCTTAGGGAATCTCTCCGTGTTAACATGTTTCTGTGGCACTACTAGGGATGGTACATTTATGTGTACCATAGTGTATATTCCATCCCACGATGGTGGCAAGCTGTGGTATGCTTTTTCTCCGCAAGCCCAATAGTGATCCATTAATACTGCTGTACCGGCACCCTCCCCATTTATCATTACTATTCTTTTGCAGTTGCTGTTCCTTCCAACATGAACCTCAGCATTGTGTTGATAAAGTGTAGGTGCAGTTAGTGGGGGAATTGTTACTGGATCCTCATCCTTCTCTAGCCATGTCACCAGTCCTGCGCTCTTAATACATCCGTCGTAGCACTTGTTATTTACTCCATCCATCTTCTCCATCGTTGCCTTTATAAATGTTACCATATTACTCACCACTACTCCATCCGTCCACCCTTCCTTCATGTACACCTTTCCATATATTACTAGCAGTGGTCTCTCCCAGCAACCAAGTACTCCAGAAACTTCTTTTGCATGCCATTCACATGGTAGGTAATTCAATGTTACTTCCTTTGTTTCCTCTTTTTCTGGTCCATCCGTCACATACTGGAGCCCCTGTGTTAGTTGCCAGTAGTGATTGTACATGGGCAGTGTTTTGATGAAGTTATTTACATACAGGTATGTATCCCTCGTCTTCCACTGTATTATTGCCATTCGTCCTTGAAATCGTCCTTTTGTTTGGAACAGGGCCAGGTATATCAGGCACTCTACTGATGTTGCAGGTACTTCAGTGGCCACAAAAGTTCTGGATGCGCTCATAGTGTATGGGATCAGCAAGCACACATAGCAGTTGTCCTTAGTTGTCCCTCTACCAATTTTGGACATGTGCTGGTACCACATGTTGTTTGAGACGTGTGCAGACTCTGTAAAATATGTCTCTACCCCATTATTATCAATATCTGTGCTACGTTTAACCCTCTTCCCTTTTACTCTTGCATTGCTTGTATCACCTGATACCGTACCTGTCGCAGCCGTGGTAGGGGGTTTATTAGTAGGTGGTGCAGCCATGACATCGGAAGCATAGTGTGCCTGCCAGACAGTGGCAGCAAGTAGACCAGTGATAAACAATAGATCTATACATTTTATTACAATAGCTAATATCATTAGCATGTTTCTCTTACCTTTGCTGCGGTCCTGCATCTTTATACCTTTGATGATATAGATGCCCTCCTGAAAATGTCTAGAAAATGAGCATTAATTTGTTAGTATTTATTATTGAAGCTCTCCCTATCAAGTAATCGTTTAATGCCTAGGCGAAAAACTGTTCCCACGCGTACCTTAATGTCCTATCTCTCAGGGCTGGTAAGTGCTCTTGGAGATGTGGGAATGATTATTCTATGGCCAAAATGAACGTGTTATAATACACACACGTATTTTCCTTTTCTTTCAATATTTTGGTCTCTTTATGGCGTAAACAAATTGATAAGACAGGGCTTCAGGGGTATCGTCATCTGTGGGCAGCATTTACCCCTGGGCAAAACGTAAGCTTTTAATTATTGCACTTATCTTTACACTAAAACAGTACTCTTGCGGTACCTGCATGTGCGAGACAAAAAAGAAAATGAGAACATGCACGGGTCTACAAGTGTGGTGTAATTATTCAATTTTTTAGGCAATGGGCCTCATTACGACCATGGCAGAAGACCATGGTGCTATTAGCACCATGGTCCATGCCGGTAAGTTACCGACTCCACCAAGGAGAAAGGGGGAATTACCACCCCATTATAAGGTTGGTGGACAGTAATTCCCCCTTCCTCCATGGCCCTTCCCCATTCCCATTTTTGCCCCATAGGGCTCAATGGGAATGGGGAAGGCGCTAAGTACGGTGCCGCAAATTGCGGCACCGTACTTAGCACCAAGGTCCCTTTGCGGGTCCCTACTTTAACGGCTGGTAAGACCAGCCGTTAAGGTCGGGTCCCGCAAAGGGACCTCGTAATTAGGCACTAATAGGTTAACGGCGCCGCAGCCTTTTACGGTGCCGTTAACCCATTAGCGCCTGGGTCGCAATGAGGCCCAATGTCCTTCATTTAGGTGGCAGTAGGGGTGGGGCTTGTTTGGACGGGGCTTATCGGGGCAATGCTCTTATTTTGCGATCTCGTGACCATGGGGTGAGCTAGGGGAAATTTTCCACTTGAGTCCTTGGAGGTGTCTGAGGTTTGGGAGGGGTCAGGGGCTGTGCTGCCATTGTCGCTTGTTGCTGCTGCGTTGGCCCTGTCATTGACGCAAGGGCGGGTCTGATCTTTGTAGGGCTTGATGTCATGCAGATGCGTCCACACGTTCTTGTCTTGGAGCTTGACTGCTCTAAGAGCTGCTTTTTTCACCAGGTGGGGCCCCGTGAATCGGGGGCTATTCCACCGGCGGTTATAGTTCTGTAGCAGCACTCTATCCCCTTCACTTACTGTCCACTTTCTCGCTTGTTCCTGTTATTCATTTTATCCTGCTTCTTGCTGGATGTTCTTTGACCCGCCCCGCATCCGCTCGAGCTGTTGAGAGATAAAGGCTACACTAGTAATCAAGGAAGATACATATTCGTACATTTCATCACCAAAAACATTTTGAGACAAATCACTGTCTGTTATAGCCCTTGATGGAGGTGTCATTGGGAGGTGCATTTGGCGTCCGGGCACCACCTCATGGGGTGTGAGGTGGTGATCCGACCCTGGCCTGTTTCTTAACACAAATAGGGCCTAGGAGAGACAGTACAGCCAGCTTTTCCTGGTAGATTGCTGAATTTTTGCTAATACTTCTTTTAGGAGGCCATTGAGGCGTTCACAAACACCATTCGCCTGTGGGTGATACGCACATGCAAACCTGTGCTTTATGCCAAGGAGGGCAGTGATGTGTTGGAACATTTCATTGGCAAAGTGCAAACCATTGTCAGACCCCAACACTTTGCATACCCCCCACCTCGGGAAAACTTCCCTCACTAAGAACTTTGCAGCTCTGAAGGCGTCAGCATGGGAGCATGGGCCGGCCTCAATCCACCTTGAGAATGGGCATACTACCACAATCATGTACCTGTATCCTTGACATACATTGATCATGTTAATGTAGTCAATGTGGAGGTGTAGGAAGGGTCCTTCCGGCCGGAGTATAACACCTTTGATCACTTGCAGCGTGTGACCGGCCGTAAATTGTTGACAAGTAGGACAATTACTGATGAAGTTTGCAACAGGCGAGTTTAGCTCGGGACAGAACCACCCTTCCTTTATCCTTGCTGCAATCACTTCTTTTCCTGTGTGAGCGAGATGGTGTAGTTGGGCCAGGGCTGTTTTCAATGGGGCCAGGGGCATCACTATTTTTCCTGTATTGTTTTGTCACCATAATGCATCTGTGGGGGACATTGTTCATCCCCTTTTTACCCATAGCTCCTTCTCTGCCATGGGTGCTGCTGCCTGTAATTCCATAATTTGATTTTCAGGGATGTGAGTGTACCCATCCTTCAACAACATGTGTCTTGCCCCCGCCCTCCCCTTTTCTTTTTCTTTTTCTGGTTGGGTCCAAATCTCACCGAAATACGCAGCATGTTTAGCATGTGCGTCTGCTGTTTCATTACCTTTGGAAATAGGGTCATCCCGTTTGTATGGGCCAGACACTTCACCAAGGCTATCTCTTTGGGATCTTCAATTACTTCAATTAATTCAGCAGGTAGTAGGGCATGTTGCACTGGTGTGCCATCTGCTCTTCTGAACCCTCTTCGCTGCCATTTTATTAACCCAGAATGTACAGTTGATGTGACGTACGTGCTATCGGAATATATGGTTACTCTCTTGTCAATTCTTTCTTTTAGTGCTAAAATTAGGGCCACTAATTCTGCTGCTTGGGCAGAGTAGTGTTGGGGTAACTGAACACATTTCACTGGAACATATATTGAATCCTCTGTCAGTCTCACCACTGCCGCTCCTGTTCTGCGTACCCCATCACCTTGGTCAATTGTTGAAGACCCATCAAAGTACAGTATCTCTGCCCCCTCTAGGATGTTTTCCTCAACCTTTCTTGTGCTGGAGTAAGTGTCAATGGCCTGTGTGCAATCATGAGAGTATTTATCATCTTCCACTACCTCTGCTATGAACCTCGCTGGGTTGTCGTTGTTGCCCCTTACAATTGTTTACTCTGGCCTGGACAAAATAACTTCATACCCTGACGCCCTCTGAGTGGTAAAGGTTGATTTTGGTTTGTTCAGTATTGCAAAAAGGGCATGCTCTACATACAGTGTTGTCGGACAGCCCATTGTTATTGATGATGAGTTTTCTACCGCAAAGGCAGCGGCATCCAGGCTCTGTTCGCACGGGAAGTGACCTAACATTACAGGGTCCAGGTGTCCACTGTAGAAGGCTACTGGTGTATGTCCGATACTAGTTTTTTGTGTCAGCGCTGCCCTCATTACTGCTGAGCTACAGTGTGAGAAGATGAAAAATTGTGCTTCATAATTTGGGGTAGCAAGTACTGGTGCTGTTGATATGGTATGTTTTAGTTCCTGGAATGCCTCTGTCAATTCTGTGGTCCACCTTAACTTCTTCTTCCCCCTCTGTGCTTGTTTGAGTGCCTCAAGCAGTGGTCTTGTGTAAGAGCTGTAGTCAAAAACCCAAGCCCTGCAGTAGTTGCATAGGCCCAAGAACTGCTATAGTTCTCTCACTGTCTGTGGCTGGGGTGTGTTGGTTATGGCCTATGCCCTTTGTGGTGCAATGTTCCTTCCATTTTGCGAAATGAGCTGGCCTATGTACAGCACTTGTTCTTGGCAGTACTGCAGCTTCTCCTGGTCTACTTTGTACCCCTTTTCTGATAGTACTCTAAGCATTTTTATGGAGTCTCTCCTGCACTTCTCTTCTGTGGTGCTGCAGATGATTATGTCATCTACATATTGCAGCACCGTGCTTTCCATTTCAATGTTACCCAAGTCCATTTGTATCACCCTGTTGAAGATAGATGGTGACTCACAGTATCCCTGGGGCAACCTGGTGTGTTTCCATTTTGTATTGCGGTATGTGAAACTTGTCAAGTCTTGTGAGTCAGGGTGTAAAGGTATTGAGAAGAATGCGTTTTTGAGGTCAATCACGGTAAACCGTGACACCTCTGTGGGTATCCCACATAGTATAGTGGCCGGGTTAGCCACTATAAGGTATTCTGCTTCCACTATGTGGTTGAGGGGTCTTAAATCCTGGATGAAACGCCAAGACCCTCCCTTAGCCTTGCGCACAGGGTACACAGCAGTGTTGCATGGAGACTCTGATGGTACTAATATGCCTATGTTTATAAATGTTGTTATTGTTTCATATATCCCCTCATCTGCCTCTTTTGATAGGGGGTATTACTTTACCCTTGGCAGTGTAGCTCCTTTTTTCAACTTTATTTTCACCCCCCCCCCAATGCTCTTTATGCAGCCCACGTCATATGGACTAGTGGTCCATAGAGATGCAGGAACTGCTGCCAAATCCTCCTCGAAAAATAGCACAGTGGTAGTGGCTGGTGCCTCTAGCGCCAATGCCATATTCTGTGCTACGTCTCTGTAGGTCACTGTTGCCCAGATGTCAACGCTCATCTCAAACACCATCACCCCCTCACCTTTATCATCCGAGAAGAACTCCTCATCAGATACCTGGGTTAGTCGGCACCCCTCTGCCAGTGCTATTACCGCTCTCCATGCTCTCCCTTCTCTGTCTTGGGCGTGTACTGCAATGTAGTCTTGTGTTGCTACAATGCTCTCAATGCTCAGTGACATCCTTGTCCCTTCCTTTTCACTGGCTGGTGTCTCGGGCCTGAAAAGGTAAGTTGCTGGCCTCCTCCGTATTTTCCCTTCAATCCCTGGTAACCATGCTATTGCCATGTCTGTCCTGTATTGGAAATGTTCTCCATCTACTGGCTCTGCGCTGGCTACTGTTGTGCCACAGTAAGCCTGTAGTATTTGTCGTGCTGTGAGCATGTTTATGCCTGGTGTGGAGCATATTATCCCCTTGTCAGTAAAGGAGATAGTCATATTCAATCGGCTCATGATGTCCCTACCTAGTATGTTTACTGGTGACTGTTTTGAGTATAGCAACGGGAGGAACATATCATGATTGCCTACAGATAAGGCGATGTTATCAGTGAAGGGAACCAACCCTCGAGCCCCAGAGAATCCTTGAGTGTTCATGGCCTCACCTGACAGTTGAAACTTTCCCTCCCTTATGCATGACCTAGTGGCCCCGGTGTCAACTAAGAAGGAACATTTATGTCACCTATTGTCACCTGTATGCGTGGTTCCCCCACAGGGTTAGGTGTTACTGATAGGATGGGACACATCAAAGACATCTGTGGGCTGTCCTATTATGGGTACAGTGACTGGCCATTTCCTGTGTATGGGTTGTGACCCAATATTGTCACCTTTCCTAGCTGTGTCTGTGCTACAGGCATGTCAGTGGATGTTATTGCATTGTCCTGTATTTGTCTGAGCTGCTGCACTGTTTGGACCTGCTGTTGTTGGTTTGCAATTGACTGCTGGTGCGTTTGCGTGTACGTTTGCATGTGTGGTTGTTGTTGCTGTTGTGGTTGCAGTGCCTGTTGTTGTTGGTGCATCGGTGCTTGTTGTGGTGGCAGTTGTTGCTGTGTCGCCTGGTGTTGGTAAACTTGCTGTTCCCCATTGATCCTTGCTGTCCTTGCTCCCCCCAAGCTGTCTGTGCCAGTCTCATTCTGCATGTGCGTGACATGTGTCCCACCAACCCACATATCCAGCATGTCAGTGGTTCTCGTGCTTGCCATTGAAGTCCCCCCATATTGTCTTGGTACCCCTGTTGTCCTGGTTGACCATAACCCCCTAATCCTCCCCCTTGTTGTTGGATGGGTGGGCCATATCCTCTCCCTCTGATTTGCCTGCCCCTCCCTCTGTAGTTATTTGAGTACCCATTTCCCATTTTCATATATCCCCCTCCCGTATATGGTGGGGGTGGAGGCATTTGCTGTATCATTACTTGTGCTTGCTGCATCGGCGCTACCTGTTGTTGTGTTGTGTTTTGCGTCACTGTGGCCTGTGCTCCCTCCATGGCATATTCTGATAACTTCTTTTGGACCAATTTTGCTTCTTTTACCTTCTTGTCTTCTTCCTTTTGTTTCATCTTTTCCTGCCACATCCTACAGTAGTGCACTATTGTAAGTAGTATTTCTGCTTTTGCTTCTATTCCCACCAACTTCTTCAATTGTCGCTGTACTTGCTCCGGAAGCCCCTGTACTAGTATGTGGTAGAAAATTGCTGGTGTTTTATCCCACTGTTCCTGCGTTTCCAAGTGCCACTTCTCCTGAATCTCCTGGATGTAATCAACAGGATCTTCGTTCTCACGCATCTTGCGTGACGTTATTGCTCCTATGTCTGATGTGTCTGGATATTGGACCCTCAATGCCTGCCAGAGCGCATGCCTGCAGTTGGCGAATGGGCCCCCGTCAAGTGCTGTGTCATGTATTGTCACCCCTGGGAATCCTGCCCTTTTCCAAATGTCATCAGCAGCATCCCCCAGTATGGAAATCAGGAGGCCCTTCACGTCACCCACCGCTAACGTTTGCCCCGCAGTTTGTTTTTCCATTTCATATATCCACTTCCCAGCTCCAGTGCTCAATGACGGAAGCCTACATTTTATATTTTCCTTATCAGAATGTTTCCAGGGGATATATCGTGGTCTGGCTCCTCCTCTCTCTAGTAGTGGCATTAAATTGTACTCCCTCTCTTCTCCCCCTACACTCCTACGTGTGGTTATGTTAGTATATTCATCATCTCCCTCCACATCTGGTAATTCTTTAATACTGTCAATGTTACCGGGGGTTGTCCTTGCACCTCCTACATCCTTCCTGCCCTTCTTATTACCTTCTTGTCCTATCATTGGTGTGTTTGCTCGTTCTTCCTGCCTTTGCCCTGGGAGGTCCGTAAGTCTGCCAACATATGGGGTGCGCACGGGGGTTGGTGTCAGCAGGCACGGTTTTTGGTGCAGGTGTTGGTGTTAGTGGGCGCTGCGTTTTCCTGGTTGCCTCCCTCACCTTTGTTTCTCCTGTGCTTTGTTCTCCCCACCTCTCGCATGCCCATGGTGACTCGCAGTTAGTGCGTGTTATGTACAATTTGTGTAAACTTTCCCTATTGCCATCTCTCCCGCTGGTGTTCAAACCGTCCTCTTCTTCGCTGCAAAATCCGTCTGAAAAGTCCAATCCCCAACTCTGTGCTTTTCCCCCCTACGGTCACTGTTCTTAAATCTATTAAATCCACATCTGCGTACTCACCGTCTTCAACCTCAGCCCCCTGCGTTGATGTTGAGGCCACCTCCTTGTCCTTGCGCGTGTCCTTCCAATACCTCCTCACTCACCCTTGCTATTATCCGTTCCTCTTCTTCCTTTCTCCCCCATGTTCTCCCTTCCTTTTTTAATATGCTTTCTATAACCTTACCTTCTTCATATTTTCGTGCGCTTTCAGATATTATCTTCTTTTTCCACATTCCCATTTCCCTATCATTCTCTTCCCTCTCCTCCTGTTTCCTTCTCATCTCCCTATTTTCTGCGCGTGCCATTCTTCATGCTATTGCGCTCTTCTTCCTTCCCTCCACCTGTTCCTTCATTCTCGCAACCTCTTGTTTATTTTCCTCCTTTTCTTCCTGTCTCTTCTGTGTTTCCTTCTCGAACTGATCAGTGTGCTTCATAAGCTCCTCAATTCTGCCAACCTTTCCTCTAGTATCTCTTCCTCTTCCTGCGAGAGCTGCCCTTCTCCCTCTTTACTTACCTTGTGCTCCTTTTGTGTGTCGTCCTTCTCTTCCTTATTTGCCTTCCTCACTGTATCCTCCTCTTCCTTTGTTGGTGTTCCCTGTAGCTTCAGGAGTACCTGTGCCGCTATCCACTCATCTTGCCCTGTGTTTGCAAAGCTTCCCAGGGCGTTCTTGTCACCCCCCGTTCCTACCGGTGTGGTGGTGGAATCTACCATACCTGCCGCCCCCATTCGTTTTTGACACTCGTCTGGGGGTGCGTATGGTGGGGGGGCTGTACACGGAGTTGGAGTATCCCTCAGCAGCCATTAGTTGCTGCCGTGCGGCTTCTCTGAGTTCTGTTCGTCAGTACAACCCCCTTTCCTCCTCCTTCACTACCTTAGCCATTGGCACTTCCTCTACCCCTTCTTAGTTAACTTTTGCCTCTGCCACTGCAAATGATCCTTCTGACTCCTCCTGTCTACAGTGCTCAGCTGTTTCTGTGTTGACTTACCCACATCCCATCCTTCCATCTTCTCTTCTTTCACCTTCTTTACTGCGTACACTCCTGGGGCCCCCGGCGTGCCTCTCTGAAACATCTTCCAAAGATCGAGAACAGCTAAATGATTTGCTAACTTTTTCCCTTTGTAAGTATTATGCAAATATGTCAGCAAATAGTGTTGTTTGTATGTATCAAAGCTGCAGTTCGGCGGCCATGGTACCCTTATTGTATTGTCAGTTCCTTGGGTCCATTCTATACTATACTTTATGATCTTTTCTCTGTGCGGTGACAATGTCGCGCAAATGTGTTGGAGTGGTGTGGTTAAAGCGCTTGCTCTGAACCCTAATCCTGCTCCTGCCCCGACCCATAATACGTTGCCATTTTACACTCCTATTTTCTCAATCGTTAACCTTTTACCTGGCCCCGTAAACAGGGGACTTCCGACTGCCCGCTGTAAGGAAAAGCAATTCTAATGTTACACGAATATAGTTTTGTTATTCCTTTCTTTACAATTTCACTACTATGGTCCACTTCGGCCGTGGCGCACAGAGCCCCCTGCGGCTCTGTGTCCTGTGCGGCATGCCTCTAGGCTGCCCCACCTTCCTTCTCCCACTTTACTCAACACACCTCCAGCCCAGCTCCTCCTTCTCCCGTCCCTGCTGTCTGTTCAGGCCGCTCCCCTCTCATGCAACCCCTTGTGGAGCGCGGCCGGCGCTATCCATGCGTGGCCGCCTCCTTCCCTTTTTTTCCCTTCGAGTGCGGCCGGCGTTCTCCGTGCGCGGCCCCCTTTCCCCGTACCCCTTTTCGTCCCCTAATGGACGCGAGATGGTCGCGGTGTCCTATACAAGCCTTACGGGTGACGTCACCAACCTCTACAATATCCTGCAAGTATGTACAATTTCTAAAACCTTATGCTATTTCTCACACTTTTATCCCCCATTAACCCCACAGCTGTCTTCTCGCCTCATCTGGAGCAAGGTAATCAACAATAAACTTTTATAATCGGACTGTGCACGCTACGTCGCCTCATGTGCGATACGCCCCCTCTCCAGAGGAGCTTAACCAGCCAATTATCTTCCTCACTTGGTAAACAACCTAGCTACCCCCTGCGGGAAAACGTCATCTACTTAACGAGCTTCAATACTCAATTAGTAGGGATCCTCATCTATTCATTGATCTACAACGTCAACTCATAGGAAAGCCACACCTCCCTCTTACTCAGGTGTCCGCGATCTCAAACCAATCCGCGCCCTCCAACAGTCGTACGTGGGTGCCTAGGGCCCCACCCAACTCGCTCTGTGACGCTGTATGGGACAGCCCTTGTGCCTGTCCGGCTACGCGTCACACCTCAGTCGCCGCTTATTAGTCAAAATCAATTTCCACACACTGCTACAACCACCCGCCTCTTTACAAATCCTCCCCCCTCCCACACAACATTACGTTGCTGGTTGGGTGTGCCATACTCACCAAGTCCTCGTGAGCCGGGGACGCTCAACTGCGGGCACCCCTCCACAGCGGCTCGCCACCTCGCCTCATCTGGACACTCGCCAACCGCACGGGCGGGATACTTTTCAAGTCGGCTCCCGATGGCCAATGTCCGGATTGCGCTGTCCGGTCTTCTTGCAGTTCTGCGATGGTCCTGCAGTCCTCAAAAGGGGGCAATGGCAGAGGGGGGCCGCGCTGCCGGGCTGCCTCGTTCCAAGAGGCCTGCTAGTGATGCCCTCAAGTTAGGTAGATCTCAAACAGATCTCAGCAGTGCCCCCAACTTGTTGGGGTGATTTCCCGGGGGCCGGCAGAGCCGTCCGCGGACCTCCGGGGCTGGGGAGGCCCCAACTCCTCCTGCGTCCCAAAAGGAGTATGAGGCACACACAAGAGCAAAGTAACTACTGCTGTTTATTAGGATAATGGCAGGGATTGTTCTCAGCCGTATGCATCCGGGGAGACGCTCTCATTGTTAGTGGGCTCGCAGGCCCTTTTTACCGTAGTATGACGCGCTACTCATGTCACCTGGGAAACAATCGTCACAAAACCTATCGCCACTTCGGGTTGGCTCCCCGAGTGGTAGGGTTAGTATGGCTACCTATATGAAGGAATATTAGTGGATAGGACGGGTCAGGTGGTACACTTGGGTTGTCCCTAAAGGTTGCTACAGCAAATTGGTTACAAGGGGACACTTGGTGATTGGCTAGCTGAAATGGCATCACTGAGGTGCCCCTTGTATTCGGATTGGTTCCCTCGCGAGCCCTCAAGCCTGGGACCATCACTGTTCCCAGCTCGCGATGTACCCGATGGTGGCAACAATGTGTAACTATGTGTTAATGGTGGACAATGGACAGGTCTTGCTAGTGGCTGATGATCACGCCTTTCCTATCGGTCTCTGTCTCTTGAGCTTGGCATTTTGCCAGCTTGGCTTGGTCACGTGTGGAGAGACCGTAGCTGGAACAGAATTATGAGCATTTGATTTGTATTTTGGCTCTGAGGGCAGGTGTAACCTTGGCACTGAGAGCGCGACATGTGGGTTGCAACATCACGGCCTTGGTGGTGAGCTCTTGTTAGGGCTCGTTCTGCATGATCAGCGCTTTGCTTTTCACCTTGGGAGGATTTTGTCTGAGAGGCTCCTGCCTGCGGACTCTTGCTTGCGGCCTACTGGGCCTAGTTTCTGGGTGGTGGTACATGACCCATAATGTGGGTGTCGCAGGATGACAGAGGGTCACAAGCAGCAGCAGACATATATGATGGCGTCTCTATGGGGATGGGGTAGCAAAGCATCAGCAAGCGTATACACAAGCTCTTCAGGCATCTTGCGTTTCTGCGGTGCGGTAGGAGGCCTATGTGAAAAATAACAACGATGCACGTCCGCGGGTGTGCCAGTCCGCTACGTCATAGCACTGAGTATGTTTTTCATGTAGGTTGGTGTGTGAGTGACCAGTGTGCTTGGTGGCACGTGTGTTCTTGTCAGTTGGCTATGTCGTCATGGCATCTCTAACGATGTTGGGTTTTCGTGGTTGTTGCGTTAGTCGAGCTGGTCCATGTTGCAGACGGCGGCTTGACCAGGGCCTGCTATTGGGCATGCTCCTCATTTGTGGGGACCGTGGACACATGGTACCATGTTGTCAGGTAATGAAGTGAATGGGTCAAACTCATCTCGCAGGGGGTGCTTGGGCCGTGATCCTCTAGGCCAGGGTCTGGATGAGAATGGGGGAAGGGTGTTGTCCTATTTTCCCACTTCAAACTAAAACTAAGAATCAGTCTGTGTCAAGTAGTTAGCAACTTAGAAACCTTGTGTCCAAAATATTCTAAACTGACCGTAACAAAGGGCCCCATTCACAGAAGCGGTTTATAATGTCACAATCCCATAGGAAAACACTCTGTGAATCAGGCCCTAAGAGTGCAAGGAATGGTCTCTGGCGTAGGTTTAGTGAAAAGAGTTGATAATCAAAAACAGGGATGAATCAAGAAGTGTTTTCCAACGAGAGGTCCTTGAAACCAGAGGATCGTTCCTTTCCCTTGGAATGTTAGTGTTTCTTTTAAACAACGGTTTCTTATTTTTAGGTAGGCTGGAGAATGCGTCTCTTTAAACAGTTTCTTTGTATCACAAGAGTGTCTCTTTGTCCAACAATCACTTGAGGCTTTTACACTGGATTCAGAATGTTCTTGTTCACACAATATTTTCCATAAAATCCAACAATGCCTTTGCAGCAAAAGTGTTTCTCTTGAACAACAATGTCTGTATTTTGGACTCACAGGGTTCTTCTTCTCTAAACTTAAGATTTGGCTGGTATACCTTCCAGATTCCCTGGTATACTTCTTTGCCAGGTATTTTGTAACACTGTTAAAACTTTTCATTGCAACTCTGGCAGATTGCCTGGTATACCCCTTTAGCAGGAATCCTCCGATGGGTGCTTCTGATCCCCGTCATACTTCCGTGCCAGGTATCGTCCCACAGTTCGCAACCCGCCTGGTATATCTGGCAGCCAGTACTCCTTGTATGCATCCTTCTTTGGTGGATTGCCTGGTATAATCCCCTCCCAGAAATCCTTCTCTTTGGGTTATCACAGATCTCCTGGTATACTCCCCATGCCAAGTGTCTTTTCCCCCAAATGTCAACTGCCTGCTACCTTCTCTTTACCACACCTTCTTTTGTAGTTTCACTGTTACTTTCCATATATCACATCAGCATCGATTTTGTTATGTCCGATGTATTTACTTAGGGTAACACTTGATTCAACTCTACCCCCACACTAACATCTCATGCATTTGTATTTGTTCAAGTGTTGTTGCGGCACTTTTTCTGGTCGGTATTCAAATCTTCTTCGTTTTAAACATTGATTTAACATTAGGTTTTGCCTGGGTTTAAAATTGCCTTTGAGTATTGTCCAAAATAATATTCTCAAATGATTTATTCACTTGCTTGCTTGTTTGTCGGTACGCCCCGGGGAACCCAATGGTTCTAGGCCGACTTATTGGCAGTTGGTGGCATCTCCGATTTATGGTGTGCCTCTGAGGTAAAGCTTCCTCCCTGGATTTGTTTCTTACGCTAGGTGGGAGTCTCCTTAGTGTCTCCTGCTGCTCCGTGCTCACTCGCTGGATTCTTTATGTGGCCTGGACCTGAGAATGCTGCTTCCCGACTCAACCGTACCTTCAGGAGCTGTACTGTGCTAGCCAGTGCTCCTGCGCTCCCCCAGGTATGTCTACTGTGCTGCTCCTTCCTTCCCACCATGCTGGTGTCTGTAACTCTGGTTTGTTAGCCACCGCATAATTGTGCCCGTCTTCTCCTTCATGGTTTTCTCCTGTACTGCTTTGCTGGATAGTGCGGTTGCCATTTTTAAATATCCCGGGCAATTGTGTGTGAATAAAACAACTAGTCTGCACGTTAGTCCCTGGACTTTGCCTTGTTTGTATCAACTCTTCCATCCTCTTCTTCGATTCAGTACTTGAGGCTTTATGGAAGTGTAAGCCCATAGATGCAATTGGATTCTCAAAATGATGATGTTCAAAAACTTCACGTACAGAAATGTCAGAAACAGAAGATGTTTTGTGTGTTGTGAATGTTTGAGGTATACATGGAGTTTTGTTTAGAGTGGCATAAAGGAAGGGGGGTTATGATTTTCACAATAAGGGTAAATTGTGGGGCGACTACAAATCCTGAAGAACTTAGGTGTCATAGGGTCTTTATTAGGAAAAACGGAGGAATACCAAGTTTCATCCAATGGAATAATCCCCTCTCCCCGGTAGTTGTCCCCTGCCCTGTGATCCTCCCTCATGTAACCACCTCCAGGGTCAGGATCAGGTAGGGACTGCCGTCCGATGGACCCATGGGAGGAGGTCACCAACGGGGAATCAGTGATGATTCATCACAGAAGCATGTTCAAGCACTGAACATGCTGGGGGCTGGTCCATTACGCCGGCTGCATAGAGCAGATGATATACTGCCGCGCAAAGCATGGTCCTTCTGGTATCAACTAGTGGAAGCAACAAAGTCGTAACTTAGTCAAGAGTTGGCGGCTATGTTTGCAATCATTTTCCAGAGTGGTGAGTCAGAACTTGACCCCCTGGAACCTCCACAGAAGTGTTGGTTCTTTAGGGACTCCTTAAAAGTTGACTCTAGGGCTATGGAAATCCTTGATCCCCCAGCAGTGGAGGCTGGGTGCAGTCTCCTTTCCACCTCCCTAGCGGAGAGGGCCATCTTTAGGAAAAAGGGGAGGGAGCATTTTTTCAAAGCCATCTGGTCTAATATTCCGTCATACTCTCATCCATATCACTTTAATCTTTCCTATGTATGCTGCCAGTTACGGCACCCAGTTGTGCGATCGTTGTTAAAATGTTGGTTTTCTGATTGTGTAGATTCGACTGTATTCAATATGTTGTGCTCTACTTCTCCTGGCGGTTTGGACTTTCGGTTTCTGCGATAAGGCTGTACCAGTTATTGTGTCCTGGTTCTACATAAACGCTGTCCAAATGTCATCTTGTCCAGTAGCAAACATTAGTTATCAATATTTGAGTTCCAAGGCATGCTTTTTAATCTTTAAATGTGAACAAGATTCTGTAATACAGCAACAGAAATCTCTGAATATTCTTTGCTGAAGAGGCTCTACAGTGAATGACGTCACAATTCTCAAACAGACATCAAACAAATGGATATCCTAGAATCCTAATTAGAGCAGTGAGCAGCTTCAGCCAATGAGGCTAGGACTGCCGGTGTGATCGCTGGTGAAAGCCTGCGTTGCATTCCTCCTTTGGCCACCAGTCCCCTTGGCGGTCATTTTCTTCACATGTCCGCTGGGTTCTGCTTGCCCCTGCCCCACCTTTCTCCACCTTCCCTTGGTTCGGTTCAGCATCGTCCACCACTCCCAGCTGCACTCCATCTCTCCTTTGGCTTTCACTTATCGTTCCGGTCTCTCTTGATCCCGGCTTTTGTCTGGCCCATCAGGGTCAGGCTGGAGGGCTGTTAATGGCCACGCCCAATGGCAATTGATGCCATATTGCCTGAGCCGCACCTGCTGGCTTGGAATGAGGGCATTAACTGACAGTGAAACGCATTGTGAGCTAGCTGTGTAGCTTGCCGCATCGCCAGTTGCCATGTTAGCACTCACCTTGCCCATGCCCCCCTGTCCTATGTGCTCTTGCTGCCTTCATCCCAACTTGCCAGCACCTCCTCTTGCCTCACTCGTTTGCCTTGCCTGGTCTTCACGCTCACCTATTTGGGTCTAGGCACACTTGCGCAGCCTGCTCTCCCCGGCCTCCCACTCCTTTCCTGCCCACTCAAATCTCCTTTTACTCTACTCTCTCGGCGTACGCTATACTGCAAGTGCCACATTTTCTTCCTTTGTTTGCCTAAATCAAAGGGTACGGTACAAATGGTGATAATGGCCAGCACAGTGTGTACCGGTGTAGTAATGACCCACAGTGGCAGCCATTTTCCCCACTGTGTATGACACTGAAATGAAGAAGCTCCCCAGATACTTCAGGTGACACAAGTAGGCTCTTGAATTCCTTTACATCAAGCTACAGTAAAATGTCTAATAGGAACAAACTGGCTCCTATCACCCAGGCTTACATCTCTCCAACTGCCTGGGCTGGATCCACCCCACTCAAACATTCCCTTACTCATACATCAGCATTCTATCTGACCTCACACATTCCATGCATTCATCCAAGCACTTCACAACACATCTCCCTTCCTTACCCAGCACTTCACAACAGACACACGGATGGGTAAAGATAACTATTTGTTTTCCCCAGCAAACCCCTTTGTAATCTGGGAAGACACTAGCATAGATATATCAAGTCACTTGAGAAAGACCCACAAACAAGGGTGTACGAAGCAGGGGCGGGGGCAGGAGGGAGGAGGCCATATCCCGCTCACATTCCTGAGCGGTAGGGACCCAATACCATTTATGCCCTCCACATTTTAGAGCTCACAGTGGACCTAATGTGTCCGCTAAAGGGACCCCCACGAGTTCTGATCTGATCAATTAATCCAGTATGGTGCCCCGCCTTTGCTGTAGTGCATAGTTTGTGTGTTTATTATAGCCCAACTTGTGTGGCATTTTCACCTTGCTTTGTGGAATATTTTGAACACAAGCAAAAAACATAGTTGAAATGCATATTGATAGGTCAATGCCCTGATGGTTTAAAAGATAGTTCAGTGTGTTAAATACTTGTTGCATAGATTTCATGTGGTACACCATTATACCAAATCCAATCAAAATGGATTCAGCCTTTGCTCTCTAAACTTCTGTGCATAGGTTTTTTTTGATAATTATACCTTCTGTGCCACAACAAAGTGCCTGCCCTGGAAAGTGCAAGTTACGAAAACTAACATAGCATCAATTTAGTGTAGGTCTACAGCTCAGTTCTACCAAATAATGGTTGTAAAAAAAAATAGCATCCACCCCCACCAAAGAAGAGCATGCTAGTCAAGAGAGTTGGGTAGCCAAATTCAGGCCAGTGGAGCCAAAGTGTTGAGGCTCATATCCTGGCGTTGCCATTGGACGATAGTCCAATCCTGGACACATCTCATCATACAGAATAGCAGGGATCGAAATTAAGATTGGATAAGCAGGATCTAAATGCAGCTCCTGGGTACCCAGCATTATCATGTAACTAGGAGCTATAACTCTGGAACAAGGAGCTAGTACGGCAGAGTCTGCAGATCTACCGTCCACATAAGATGCAAACATATAATTGTGTCCTTTATTTTTCAGCATTAATGCGTTGTCGCATAGATACAGCCTAATGTTTAGTTTCTAGATTGTCCCAAACGCACAAAGGTGTATTTGTTCAGCATTATTTGGCCTGGGGAGCCAAAAGTCGCTCCTGGCAGCTGTTGGTGTAAAGATAAACAGGCTCTTCTTGGCTACAAGCAGGAGCTAAACAGTTCACAGCTCCCCTCAATTTCAAACCCCGTATTGTGCTGTCTTTGCTCCTATTCTGGTGGCCTTCTTCAGCCTAGTCCTTGCTCTATTTGAATGAATGATATTTAAGGGGATGCTATTTAAGGGGAATGGAATCAGAGCCAGAAGAGAGATGACCAAATGTCACAGGCCTCCAGTGCGCTCATTTTACACAAAAAAGTTCTGCTTTTTTATAGAATTTCAAAATGTTCTTCAGGTCATGAATAACCGTGGCTAGTCCGAATCAAACAATCGATACAGGCAGGTACCCTTATTCCACAGCTCCTTTTGCAACGTATATTCAAGTGTTTAAAATTCAGTGTAAAACCCAGATGGCATTTTTTAAGCTTTCATCTACTAGGAGTCTGCTACTTTTAGAATTCAATTTTTGATTGTTTTCAAATTTCTGTGTTGGTTAATCACATGCGTCAACAAAGTAATTTTTACAAAACTGGAAATATTATTTGCGTTCTTGAAAACCAAACGCACACAAATAGCTACATCTTGCTGTATGACGAAAACTTCCAAAGAAGACGACCACGCACCTTAATTACAGGCTAGGATCATGTGATCCTTATCACTTAACCGAAGTGTGTGATCTTGGGCAACTCATTTAATCTCACATTGCCTGGCCGGTCAACATTACCAGCCTCAAAATTGTCAATCCCCAAGTGTGATTTCGATCTGTGGGTGTGCCGTTTAAAAAAGCCTCCTTCACGGCGAGTGTGGCTTCAGCGTATGATATAACATTTATAATGCACTTATACACAAGTCTTTCAAGGCGCAACGTGGCAAGGGAAAAACAGTGACAACGATCCTACTAGGCCAGGTGTTATTCAGATCGCGGAAGTGCAGGGGAATGGGGAAGAGCAGGGCTTTAAGTGGGGTAAGAAATCGAGGGGGGGGCCTCATTTGGGGGCGTGGCCTAAAAAGTATGCAAATCGTAGGGTATACACACAAATATATATAAGTGTTATATATTTGTGTGCGTACCTTACTATGGTTTGTGTACTATGCAAGCCATCTTTTCTAAACATAGAAATAAAAAACATATTTCTACGTTTATAAAAGATGGCTTGCAAAGTACACAAACCTTAGTAAGGTACGCACACAAATATATAACATTTATATATATTTGTGTGCATGCCCTACGGTTTGCCTAGTTTTCAGGCCATCTTTTTTAAACATTTCAGGTTTATAAAAGATGGCTTTGAAAGTACACAATTCAAGCCATCTTTTTTAAAGCTTTGACTACGGACAAAATTGTCCGTCGGCAAAGCTTTATAAAAGATGGCTTGAAATGTGTACTTTCAAAGCCATCTTTTATAAACATCGAAATATGTCGAGGAATCCCCAGGTTCGCCGAGGGTTAAAGACGCCTCGGCGACCTGGGGAAACAAAAGGGACAGTAACTGGCTCTGGTGACCTCTCGAGCGAGGAGTCACCAGATGCAGTTACTATGACTGACGGAAGTGGCAGCCAGTCACAGCGTCGCTGTGGCTGGCTGCCACTTCTGTTAGCTTGCCTGACTTCCTTGCAGGCGCATCATCCCGTCGCGGCTGCGGCCGCAACGGGATAATGCATCCCGCCAATGTTGTGGTAGGACTGGGGCCCCGGCTCAGTCGCACTTTTTGGAGACTGCCGGGGCCTGGCCCTGGCAGGCCCCGGCCCACTTTAAGCACTGGGGAAGAGGAAAAGTGCAGAAACTGCAGCACTTGGGGTAATAGAATAAATACCAATAAGAGAAGTAGGGACAGCTTGTGGCAAGTGCAAAGGTTAAGTGCAAACAACAGGTGTCAAGTGCAGGTGGGGGACTGTAGGGGTACAGAAAACAGTCCCCAAGTGGGGGTGATGCCAGGGAGGCAGTGCAGGAGTGTAACTGGCAAGGGGCGGGGGAGCCTGGGCCCGAGAACAGATGGTGACCAGTGCAGCTACAGATTCTGCCAGGAGATCAGCAGGGAAGGGGAGGAGAGAAAGCAGAAGCAAAGATCGTAGGATTATCCCAACGAAGGGTGAGCCATTTTGTTCTATGACCAAAATGACAGCAGTTTGGACAAGAATAGCAAACCAGGGGACCCACGCACAGCACCCCTTTACCCCTCATCTAAGAACGACAAAACATACGTACATGCCTTGCCAATACAATTGGGGCTCCTAGATTGGAGAGTAATATTTAACATTCTCTGGAACACTGCGTGTGTTCATGAAAGTCATCGTGCAGCTATCTCCTACTAGGCTGTGCCGTCCTGCTGGGCTCGCACTGGTGCCCTGCCCGGTGCCATGGGATTTCTAAAGCACACGCACCATTGGCCCCTGAGGGTGCTTCTGGGGCGAGTATTCATATGTGGTGGCATACCAGGTGGCACTGGCAAGCGCGGGGAGCGATGGCATGCCCAGGCCGCGGGATGCTTTGTGTGGCTCATACATGCAGGTGAATGGAAGTCACGGCTAGTGGGTGTTAGTTACGTTGGGTGGGGCCTGCTAATGAACGGGTGTCGCGACTCATAGTGCTGGTTCAGGAGTGAACTCCTCGCCGCACTCAATTGGAATGCCACCGGGCAGGATTCGGAGGAGTGGGCCGGCTTGCAGGGGGGCGGATCCTTGGAATTCCCCCCATTCATCCTGGCAGCCCTTACCTTGGGAAAGGTTAGTCTCCTGGCGTCCTTTGCTACGGGAGCATCGGCAGGCGGCGAAGCGCAACCTCGGGAACCCTACCACGGGAGGCAGCACAGCCGAGGGAAGGAGCCTTCACTGGTGCTTTTACAGGGCAAGGGGCCCCTCACTGGCAACATTACACCCAAAGAGCCCTTCACCAAATACTTCGCCAACGGGACAAGACAATAAGCGCTTTCCAGAAGTAACAACCTGCCTAGCACCCCTTCACCCGCAGAAGAACGTAACGACCTCCCGCCACCTGAATAACCGGGAAGTCCATCACGAGCAAGGTCCTATCGCAGCCACAATTCATTCATGACGTCACAACCGAAGAGCCTTCATCCCTCCCAGGTAAATGAACAATTGGAACAGCAATTCGCTCCAGAATAGAGCAATTTAATATAGCCCTAAAATAAAAGTACATACACAACAACACATTTAGCCCAGTTTTAAACTTTGCATTCTGGGACTTAGAGTTCCCGGTCTATAATGGGCGCTCCCGGGACTACAAGTTCCAGAATGCAAAGTCAAACCCAGGACTAAACTAGCATCTCCCGATTGGATAAAGATGGCATGTTTGAAAATGGCATATATATATATATGTTATTTATATAGCGCTTAATACCCAGAAGTTTCTAAGCTCTGACCCAAGTATCGAACCTGTGTTGCTCTGTGTCGTGTCGTCTTGTTTCCAGGGAGAGCACGTTGCCCCTGAGCTATCCTCCCGAGACGTATGAAAAAGTAGCGGAGCCAATACTGTGCGTACAAAATGTGTTTAAATGTGTGCCCAGTTAAAAAAAAATATATACTTTTTTTAAAGGCACGTCATGTGCATTAAAAAAATAGGCTAGTGATGCTACATTGCAAAGGTAATGTGCTACATATATCATGCCGCCCTGTCTTTCAAACGCAGCGCCCCTACCTTCACCAAAGGGAGAAAGCTGCCAGGTCGCCCTGTGACATGTGCGACGCCTTGAGACAGCCCTAGCTTTCTAGCCAACAACACATTTGAAGACCATATTTGTAGGGCCATAGTGGAGCAACACAACTGTATGACCAAGTATAGAGAGTGCTGCACTTGACTGAACAGCCGGGACTGACCCATGGTGTTTTGGGGCCATAGGCCCTGCGGACGCAACGCAGAGGAATACACGGGCACGGGCCGTGTTTAGTGCGTTAATGACGAACAGCGTAACTATTGTCCTCTTTACTCCTTACCCCCTGTGACGCGGCAATCACCAACACTGGTGGCATGTTCCCATCACCACATCCCTTCTTAATCATAACACAACAAACCAACTTAATCAACTGTATTCTTGCTCAGGTTCCCAGCACCCCCTTGTTCACTCCACCACATAATCTTGTAATCATGCCGGCAATCTCGTTGCTGGACATCACCGCTCTTCATCAGGACTTTGAGTCTGCCTCATGCACCTCTGGGTTGTGGTTGTCCAACCTTGTTGGGTCATCTTCACCATTCAATTGATCTCTGCCAGAGTTTCCCATGCCCACTGTTTCTCCTCCCCGCAGGCTGATTTGCCAGAACCAGCTGCAGTTCCGTGCCACACTTTCCATGTTCCTTCGTGCAGTGACCATATACTCTTTTCGTTGAGTCACTGTCCATGAAGATATCTCGTAAGGTAGGCATAATTTGTGCATAGCATGACGGTTCCTCACGAGCACTGTGCTTTCAACCTGAATGGCTGACGTTGCCCATCTCCTTCGTACCGTTTCTCTGTCGTTGCTTGTCTTTTGCGCCTCCATTATTCTCTCTGTGTCCACCTCCGGAGTGCATCTGGAGCTGTGTTCCGGTAATGATGAGTGGACATTAAGTCCCATGAGTACCAACGCCAGCAATACTCCTGTGGTTGAGTGAGGGGTTTTTCAATATGCCATCAAGAATATCACTAAAGCCGCCTTGAGCTCTGCCCCCACCACTACAGCAATGTGAAAGACTGAGTGTTCTCATGAACTGTTCCATGTCCCCATTCACCCTTGGCCAGTGGGGCGTGATTCAGGTGTGTCTCACCCCATGCACCTCTACAAATTCTCGAGACAGTTGCCCTTGAAATGGTGCTCCTTTGTCTGACTGTATCGTGTCCGTCAGTCTGTGCCTCGCAAATATTTCTTGTAGTACTGGGAGGACACATTCAGCCATTGTGGACCCTATAAACTGCATAGAGGGAAGGAGGAGGAGAAAAGGAAGGTCTTGAGAAGCTTCAAGAACTTTAAGAGATGCGGCTCAAGTCGGAGAGGGCCGGGCAGGCCGTTCCAGAGTGGGGCTTCTGCTGTAGAACAAGATCGACCCCCCCACTCTCTGCTTGGAGAAACGTCTGACCTGCAGAGAGTTGGAGGTAGAGGACGGAAGGACTCTAGCAGGGAGGTATTTAGGGAGAGAAAGCTGGATATAGCGAGGTCCCAGGCCCCAGAAAGCCTTGTGGGCGATGCATAGGCTCTTGAATTTAATCCTTGCAACCACCGGAAGCCAATGGAAATATTTTAGGGCTGGAGAGATGCGGTCCCAGGGCTTGAGGCCATGGATACGTCTTGCAGTCTTGTTCTGGATTAGTTGAAGTGGGCGGATGGAGTAAAGAGGCAGATTAAGGAAGAGGCTGTTGCAGTAGTCCAGTCTGGAGAGAACCAGAGCCCTGGAGACATTGAGCTTCTGGGGGAAAGGTGAGGAAAGAGAGAATGCCTCTGAGGCGGGGAAGCTGAAAGTGGGCCTTTTTTGGCAAGGTCAGTGGTATGAGGTGAGGAGGAGAGAGAGTCGTTGAAGATGACACCCAGGTTTTCATCCTCACAAGAGGGTGAGGGGGCCCAAGGAGGGTGGCCAGAGTGTAGGAGGGAAGGAGGGGGTAGGAGTCCCAGTGAGAAGGATCTCGGTCCTACTGGCGTTAAGACAGAGATCGTTAGTAGCACATCATGCCTGAATAGCAGTCAGTCAGACAGTCAGGAATGAGAGAGGGAGGAGCGGGTAGCTTAAAGGGGAGCTGCGTGTCATCAGCATAACACTGGAAATGAGGAGAGAATGTGGAGATCAAGTGGGCAAGAGATGATGAAAAGTCACATCGAGAGGATGGAGCCCTGAGGGACGCCGCAAGTCCAGAGTGAGGTAGATGAGAGAAAAGGGCTCCGTTGGACTTGGAAGCGACATTTTGAGAGGAAAGAGGTCAACCAATCCGTTGCCTGGTCTTTGTTGCCCAAGGTATCATGGAGCCGATTTATGAGGATGGAATGATTGACTGTGTTAAAGGCAAAGGACAGATCGAGGAAGATGAGGGCAGAAGGAGAGTTGGAATCAAGGTTTGAGAGCAAGTCATCATGGGTGTTCAGGAGAGCAGTTTCCGTGCCTCTGGCTACTTTGAAGCCAGACTGGTGGTCGTGGAGGCAGCCAACAGATTCAGTGTGATGGATTAGTTGCGAGATGACCAACTTCGCCAAGAGTTTGCCCAAGAAGGGGGTAGTGGATAGGGCGGTAGTTAGCCATGCAGCAAGGGTCAGCAGAGGGCTTTTTAAGGAGGGGATGCAAAAGGGAATGCTTGCAGGGTGAGGTGAAGAACTAGCAGAAAAGGAGTGGTTACCAAACTCAGCCAAGGAGGGAGAGAGAGAGGCAATGTTGTCCTTGATAGTTGTAGGGGAGCAGGGAAGCCCCTGTTTGGAGGAGACTTTCATAGAGCATAATGTCTTGGTGACGTCATCAGGTGTTAAGGGGGAGGAGGAGAGTAGGGGGGGAACAGAGGGAGGCCTACATACGAGCCGAGGAGGGAGAGGCGTGGAGGAGAGAGAGGACAGGATATCCTGAGTTTTGGTTGTGAAATGAGAGGCCAAGGCTGTGCAGAGGGCCTGGGAAGGAAGAGGAGAAGTAGAAACTGCAGTAGGATTGGCAAGTTCCTTACAGATTTTGAAAAGTTCAGCCGTGTTGTTTGTGGCCCCAGAGATGCGGGCTTGGCTATGGACCAGTTTCTTGGAGCGAGCGGAGAGTCCGTGGCTAGACTAGCATTTTGATGCAGCCATTCTAGCAATTTTTTATTGTGGTATGCCATTTGTATTGGGCATCTTTGATAAAGCAAGCATGATAGTGTGTTTGTGTGGCTAGGCTGGAATTTTGGTGCAGCCAGTCTAGCTATTTTTTACTGTTGCATGACATTTTGTATTGGGCATCTTTGATAAAACAAGCACAATATGTTTTATTATTTAGTTAGAATGGCATTTTAATGCAGCTAGTTTGGACATATTTTCATACTGTTGCAGGGCATTTTTTATGACAAAGCCAACTGGAGTATGTTCTTACGTGGGGATACTGCCATATTTTGGCAGAACAAGCGTGGACATGATTTCCTATTGTATGATTACTGGCATTATGCGCAAACATGAATATGTACTTAAAAGGGAATACTGGCATATATTGATGCAGCCAGCATGGACATGTTTTTATACTGGCATATATTGTGGGTAAAAGCAACCTGAAAATGTGTTTGGGCAAAATGCTCCTCTGGTGACTTGCATCTATTGGATTTGCTAATGCGTTACCGTACAAAACCAATTGCAAACCGTTTGGCATTTTACCCAATTTTTGCATTGGTTCGGTCTCCCTCACTGCGCTCAGTCACACTAGCGCATACATTCACTGTCTGCCACTGGTGTGTACAGCCAGAAACTGAAAACTGAACATTTCTGTGGGGGCAAAGGGAAATTCCTGCAACCATTGCTAAAGAGCCATGAGAGCAGTTGCCTCCTTTCCCCCTGTACTTGGCGCCTTTATGTGATAGTGACTGTCCTTGACTATCATTTGAAACGAAGGAATGAGGGTTATGTCTTCTGTTAAACTGACTAGTTTTGAATAGCTATTATTTAAAGCCGAGCCAGAAGTGATATCTCTTCTGCTAAATACCACCTCGCACTACACATTATGTGAAGCTGCGCTGGGAGTTATGCCTGCTTGAAGTAAAATAATGCAGTCTCTTGCTGAGTGCAGGGGTATTTTTGCAACTGTTGAACATGAGTTAACTTTTTAGGATGTATATTAACTTGATGCAAAGCTTATATTGCATTAAACCTACTCTGAACATGCTTAATGACACTTTTTTTTTTAAAATCACATTGCTAAAATATACAATTTGGCCTGTGGACCCTTGCTTGGTGTGCCACCACCGCGCTCCACCATGTTGTATTTTTGCATCCCCCCATCCCCGTTTGCTCTTCCTAATACTGATTTCTAGCGACGCCACAGTCTAGTGGCAAAAATATATGCCAGAATGCCAGGTGTGGATGAACATCTCACATTTGTCATGGGACAGCAAGAAACAGCACGACATAAAGTGCTTATAATCGTGCCTTCAGGGTGCTTCTGTGCAGTTGGTGGGCGTTGCTGTTAAGGTTACTGGATGCCTTCGTGTTATTGGGGACACCCGGGTCCTGTCCTTGCGTTTGCATTTAATTTCGCCAATTTTACTCCACTGAAAAGGTCCAAGACATGGCATATTCAGAAAACTTATTAAAATGTTCCTTACCTAACCCATCTTCCTTTAATGATTTGCTTTGCGCATTCTTTGCTCCTTATTTTGGTGTTTATTCTAGCGCCAAGTGATATCCAGCTGGTGTAAGAACACTCCTATATCAATTGAAAAGACATACGTAGGCAGGGGAGCCGACTTATGAATTTCCCGGGAGGGGGGCCCGAATACAGGAAGTGACATCACTGGCAGTTATAGGACCGCAAATTTGCATGTAGTCGCCAACTTGGTGCAACGGTGCGCGGGGCGGTGGAGGCGCGCGCAGCGTAGAACAGTGGAAACATTGGCTAGCATGTACTGCACATACTAAAGTCAAGTAAGAAGGAGATTTAAGCCTTCGAGTTGCATTCCAGTAGGCCATCACTGCCCCTACTTCACCCCTCTATAATCATCCAGGTTGTAGTAGCCCTCAAAAGGCAGAGCAACACAACTAGGATGGGAGAACGAAATGCCGTCCCATCCTGTGAGTATGTCAAACGTTAGAGCAAAGACTGTGCGTGTGCCTCCTACCTTAGAGCACAATCTCACTAATTTGGTGCAAATCTCGCAAGTGGGAGCATGGGAATCCCCTGCGTGTTGTGGGCTGCAGACCCCGGATCACATGCTCACTTCTTCAGTGTGAAACTCTGGCTAAGGCTCTTTCGGCAAGCATTCAGGATGGGTCTCACACCTTTAAACAATGTGATATATTGAGTGGGCACCTCAATCCTTGGAGCATGGAACCGTTGCTGGTAATCTCACAACTGAATGTACAGTTTCACTCTTGGTCATCTCAGTGACCCCATGTATATTAATGGAGTCAGTCTCCCATCTGGGAAGACAATTATATTTCTGTTAAAACACTCTGCATTGAAGGGGTACCCAACTCAAAACGATTTTTATAAATTGAGGGACAGATGCAAAGCAAGAGTCTCTTTCTTTGCATCTGTCCCACAATTTCTAAAGATCGTTTTTACCCGGCTTTTACCCGGGGCACCAGAGATAGAGACAGTATGGATGGCGCAAAGGGCCATCCATACTGCGTCTCTTCTCTGCGGTGGGCTCAGCCCCGACTTCATTCTGGGGGGGGGCGGGCCCCGCAGGCCCCCATACTCGGCGCCCCCGGGTACAAGAGACTACAACCCCCAGAATGCATTTGGCAGAGAAATGAGAGCCCAAGGCTGGGGCATGCGTTTGCCCGATGACACGATGAAGTCTTCTTTTAACCTTAGCGTGCATTCCCCGTGAGCAGTATCTGCACAGAGCGTAACATTTTCCGAGGAACAGTGGGTGTCTGAACATGGCATGGGGGACAGTAACCCTTTGGGGGTAGGTGGGCGCTTGGAGGAGTTTACCTGGGCAGGGATACAGGCGTGTGTCTCACGGTGTGGGGGTTGGTGGGGCAGTGTCAGCAGAAAGTACTGAGGACTATGGACCCTAGGGGAGGCATGACTCCATAGTGTTGGTGGGGTGGAGAGCAGCAGGGTCAGGACCCCGGTGGAAGAGTCAGCACAGGGCACGCTGCATCAGAGTGGCTATCCTCCACGGGTGGCTGGCTCAGAGTGCCCGCAGGAGGGTGAGTGGGAGGGAGGGATGCTCGGAGCTGCGGCCGCTCACTTCCTGGCTTCGCTGCTGCAGGAAGTGTCTGGGGCTGAAAGTGACACGTGGAAACTGTTCACTTCAGCGGCAACAAACACAGGAGCAGCTGCGGGAGAGAGGGCAGTGCAGGCAGCGGCTAACCCCCAGAAGCAGCAGCGCCAGAGGTGGGGTTCTGCGGGCATGGACTCATTAGCAGCAGGGCAATGGGGCCTGGGGGGGGGGGACCTGCAGGTAGTTGGGACCCTCAGTGCTCCCCCCCACCCCGCAGCAGGAGAGTTGAAGCTGTGAAGGACACTTTGCCACCCCCTCTCCTTTTCGCCCCACTCTGCGTACGTTGCAGGGGGGGGGGGGGCATGAGCGAGTGCTACCACTTACACCCACCAATAAGGGCACCCTGGGGAGAGTTGCCCTCCTCCCCCAAGGAGATTAAGTGAGTCTGCTGGCATTTGGTCCCCTACGTGCTGCCGTCACCATGACTCTGAGTACAGTGGGATCTCAGAAACGGCAGAGCGGGGGCTGGTCGCGTCCACTGCATGTGAGTTAGGGACTCTAACAGAGCACAGCAGAATCATAAAAACGGCCATGTGTACCCTGGGGATTCACACGGATATTCCCCGGGAACCACACAGTTACCTGAAATACCTTGAAAATGAAATGGACTCCAATAAAGAACCCCCAGGGTCTCCCCTGAGGAGTGGCACAGACTCCTCTATAGAATCCCAGGGCTCCCCTGAGGAGTGCCACAGACTCCTCTAAATAATCTCAGGGGCTCACCTGAGGAGTGGCACAGACTCCTCTAAAGAATCCCAGGGGCTCCCCTGAGGAGTGCCACAGACTCCTCTAAATAATCCCAGGGTCTCCCCTGAGGAGTGGCACAGACTCCTTTAAAGAATCCCTGGGGCTCCCCTGAGGAGTGGCAGAGACTCCTCTATAGAATCCCAGGGCTCCCCTGAGGAGTGGCACAGACTCCTCTAAAGAATCCCAGGGGCTCCCCTGAGGAGTGCCACAGACTCCTCTAAATAATCCCAGGGGCTCCCCTGAGGAGTGGCACAGACTCCTTTAAAGAATCCCAGGGGCTCCCCTGAGGAGTGGCAGAGACTCCTCTATAGAATCCCAGGGCTCCCCTGAGGAGTGCCACAGACTCCTCTAAATAATCCCTGGGGCTCCCCTGAGGAGTGGCAGAGACTCCTCTATAGAATCACAGGGGCTCCCCTGAGGAGTGCCACAGACTCCTCTAAAGAATCCCAGGGGCTCCATTGAGGAGTGCCACAGACTCCTCTAAAGAATCCCAGGGGCTCCCCTGAGGAGTGGCAGAGACTCCGCTAAAGAATCACAGGTGCTCTCAGACTGGCGAAGGCTCCTCTAATGAATCGACTCCCCCGCCCCCGTGAGTGTCACAGACCCGCCCCCCCCATGCACAAAAGAATAACACAGGTATCGCAGCGTCTACTGTACAGTTATCCATGCGCACGACTTAGTCATGTCACTTTCGTTCTCCCCCCTGCAGCTGGCACCTGACACTTCCTCCTGTAGCCTGCGAATGGGATCCCCGCAGTGCTTACACAATGGCTTCACTGCGGACCTGCTCCCCCCACTGCTTCACCCACAGCAACCTGAGCCCTGTCAGACGACCTACCTGGAGGAGAAAAGAAGTGACAACGGGGGCCCATACTGGACCAGGTAAGGAGGGCTGGGGATGCTACCTGGGATATGATATGATAAGTAATTTATAACAAATGAGCTTACTAGGCCTTTGGTCATTCAGGTCGTGCAAGTGCGATACGCAAATGTGCAGGGGAGGAGGGAGAGGGGAATGTGCCAGGGAGAAGGGAGAGAAAGTGCAATCAGGGCAGCAACGCTCTGAGTAAGTGCAGCGCAGCTCTGGGTAAGTGCAAGGAGGCAGGGCACTGTAGGGTTACAGTTACAACCCTTAATAGCGCAATAGGCCCAGAGGTAGTGTCGGGGCAACTGGTTGTGGATGAGCCTGGTGCCGAGTGAGACTCCGAGGGTAGCCAGGCATCCAGTCAGCACAGCAGACAGGTAGGTCAGCAGGGGGAGAGAGTGAGAAAGCAGAGGGGATAAGCAAAGTCATGAGCTGCTTCCGGAACTTCACATTGTCTGGCTCAAGTCTGAGAGGGACAGGGAGGCCATTCCAGGGGGAGGCACCAGCAGAGGAGCGAGATCTACCCCCCACTCTCTGCCTGGAGAAGCGTCTGGCCCTCAGAGAGCTGGAGGTGGCTCAGTGAAGAGCTCGAGGAGGAAGGTGTTTTTGAAGAGAGAGATGGATGTAGTGTGGGCCCTGGCCCCAGAAAGCCTTGTGGACAATGCAGAGTGTCTTGAACTTGATCCTTGCTGCCACTGGGAGCAAGTGTAGAGATTTCAGGGCTGGAGAGATATGGTCACTGGGCTTGAGGCCCAGGATAAGTCCTGCAGTCCTGTTCTGGATTATTTGCAAAGGGCAGAGAGTAGAGGAAGGCAGTAGTCCAGCCTAGAGAGAACCATGGCGCTGGAGACAGTGAGCTTCTGTGGGAAAGTGAGAAACGGAAGAGTCCCTGATGGGCCCTGAACCGGGTTAGGAGGGCTGATTTCAGTACTTTGATTCTGGAAATGCTTTTGGAGGGACAGGGCCTCCTTGTCCTGCCACTTCTCTGTTGGTGGCTTCTGTGTGTTTTTCTGCACATGAGTCCAGTTTGTACCCCAGGCAGTGCAGCTCTTCATTTTTACATTTTGTTGAACAGTACACATGGGATACACTTAGGGCACCCATGGGTAGGGGTACACCCTTGTATCCGTAGTGTATGTGTTTGGGCACATGTGGGTTGCTAAGATGGTACATATGATGTGTTTCATTTGTGATTCTTATAGTACAGTCACAAGATCATAACTCTCACAAGTTTTATGTAATCCTAAATTCAGTTTTTTCCTCAAACCTGTGTGCACCCTAATATCAATGAATGTATCCACTTGTCAATTGGTTGCACTTGGGTTGTCCACATATCGCTGCATAGATAATAAATCTCACATGTGTCTTGGTGAATACAGTAAATATCCTATTCAGTTGGCAGAGGCGTTGCTAGTGGCGGGGGGGGTGAGGGGGCTATAGCCCCGGGTCTTTTGGTTGTAGCCCCGGATAGAAGCCCAGGAGCTACAACCAAAAGGCTAGCTAGCCCCGGGCCCTGACAGTCTCAACCTTAGCGTTGCCCTGGACGTATTCCAGACCTAGCAACACCCCTGTCAGTCTGTAAGCTACATGTGTACAATTTTGTTAAACATCAACCCAATTGGTTACACCTGTATGTCAATGCACCTAATTGTTTGACTCATTTGACAAGAGGCTGGACTATAAAACATACAAATAATCATATACTATTTTATTTCTTTATTTATTTATTACATTTCTTACTCGCCCAGACCCTGGGGTATCACGGCAAAAATACAGGTAATTTGCTCATTATTATACAATATTGCAGTTACAAACAAGAACACATTTGTATACATAGGTTACAAGAAATCATATAGTCCGATTGTTTATACCAAATTCCAATTGGTCAGGTAGCCATTCCCATTTTGTTTCAGCACTACTTGCAGTTCTGCGGATGCCCTTAGCAGTGTAGTTGGTCATGGGACGGTGGGGCTATATGATAAAAGGACATATGTATGTTTGTCCAAAGCCACCATGCGCCCGCTTCACCTTTTACCACCACAAGAGGGAACTGTTGCCTTAAGCAAACAATACGACTTCAAGTTAATCTTTTAGACAGACACAATGTGCATCAATAACAACATACAATTCGCTGCAGAAAAGGCCCATTGCAGGGATACCACTTTGACAGCATACTTCAAGTTGCATAAACTAAGAAAATATATACATTAAAAAAAAACCAGATCAACTGAAATTCATTTGATTAAGACGCTCAATGGAAATGTAACAAAAACAATGATGGAAAACCTCCACCCAACACAACTTTGGCCCGTGTACACAGGCTTTTGCGCTAGTTGAGTAAATAATGTGATAATTGGAGCGCCTATTGATGGTGATCTTTACTGATTTTCTCCTTCAATCAAGAGAGGCTACTGTAGTCTGGTGCTTTCTGAGATATAAAATAGTATCTCGATCAGCAACATTAATAGACAGTTAATCCCATTCCTTTAAGTGGTCAAGTTCCTTTTATATTCCTTATTGGGTGAACTAGAGTCCCATGGTTAGTGGCAGCTCCCTTCGTCTGGCAGTTCACATGTAAAGCAACTTAAAAAGCTCATGTTTAAATGGGACATTTCACCTTTAGTTGTTTATTTTTCATCAGGTTATATAGCGCAGTAGTGCAGTGATGAAGTGTCCGGCCTGCAAACCTGAAAACTGAGGTCGTCTTTCATTCATAAATCCAAAGAGGGCATTGCAAGTTTCTCATTTTAGCTGGGTGGGGCGGAGTCCACCCTGTGAAAAAAGTGGGTGGACTCCGCCCCCCTGCATATACCCTCGTCTTGAGGCCTGGGTTAGCCTGTTTACATCCACCCAAACAACGGTCGATGCCAGAATATTTCAGATCCTAGCGCTGCGTAACTGGGTATAGACAAATTCAATTTTGATTCATGTTTGTTGCTCACAGAACAGGGTATGGGCTGGTGGCAGCTACATGCTGACTTGACAGTGGCTCTGGGTATGCTTCATTTCTGGGATACCCAGGCCCTGCCATAGGAATCAATGTATTCCTACACAAAGGCAAGATGGCCACTGGTGCACTCTTGGTTTCCTTTGCCTTTCTCCCTTGATTTTCAAAGTCCTGAGAAGCTCTGGCTCTGTCCCCTTTCCCTGAATGGCTGTTTGGTGGAAGGGCCATATATGACTCTGGGGCTGCCTCCTGCCAGACTGGCTGGAGCCTTCCCAGGGGCTGCTTGTTGTGGATACACCACTGGGTCGGAGCCTGCATAAATGGAGTGAGTAGTCAATATTAATTCTGTGTTATGGGTGTCCAGTTATGGTTGTGTGACACGTTGCCTGAGCACGTCCTGAATTAAACTGGAATGAATGCAGTGTAGTGTTCTTAAAAGCTGGGGAGTAGCCCCCAATCAACATCCTGTGTTGTGGGTGTCTGGTTTCTGCTGGATGGTCTGAATGCCTGTGAGCTTTGATTGGGTGCTGCCTGCCTGAATGCACTTGTGTGTGATTGGCTGGCTAAGCCAGAGTGAATGGGGAGTGTTTTGTATAACAAGGGATCTAACACTCGCCTCTTTGGCAGAAGCTGAAATCATCTTAAGCTTGCATCTTGGAAGACAGCTGGAAGAAGAAGCCTGTGTCTGCGGCTGCATCTCTTCATCAAATCTGAAAGCTGTCATGCTGATTCAAGGACTGAACCAAAGCAGATCTGGATAGGTGACCTCTTCCAGTAGCTATGAGGGGACATTGTGCAACTGATGCTCTTCACCCGAAGTGTCCTGGAAGCCAGTCCTGTGTGCCTGCCATCTAAAGAAGGGATCTTGGTGGGTCCAGAAGAGGAGTGCCTGGACATCTTGAATCCAAGAATTCCATCGGAAGAGTGGGTACCCTGGCCTAGTGCTGCCCGACACACAGAGCTGCCAAATAAATCTTTAAGGGGCACCCCTTCTATGACATCTATCCACTTTTCCACGCTGTAGACTATCCAGGGTCGATGTCTGCAGAGGAGTGTCTGCCGGTGGGTTTCCCACCACAGAAAATCCCAAAATTTCCTGAGGATCCAGATTTGGTGAGGGTCTGCAGTAGAGTCCAGTGGTCGTGGCCAGGTCACCAGAAGCCATCCTGACGTCCGTGTTGGGACTGCAGCACCGAAGAACCGAAAGGCGGTAAACCACGAAATCCTGAAACACGACACCTACTTCTTCCACTGCAACCCTCAACACTGAAAGTCATTTATGGCCACCAAGGGTCCTATCTTCAGCCAGGCCTTGTCGAGGTTCACAGCAAGTTTAATCTTCGTGGGACATCCACAGCTGGCGTAACAACCTGACATCTGAGAACACCGCGAAAGACCTGCATTGCTGCCCTTCCAAAATGGCTGGGTTCCCTTCTTCTCGACACTGACATCCCAGCAACTCCTTCTCCCAAGGAAGGTAAACCCTCGAGGCGTCTCGCTAAGTAAAGCCAAGAAATTCCCCCACTTTGCCTGCCAAGGCACCCAAGGTACTGTGATGAGGAAGATCCTCTTCCATCCTCGGGGTTCGTCCAGGGGTCCCAGATTCGTCTTGGATCTTGTTCTCCTGTGGCATCTGTAAGGAAGGCATGGCATCAAAGTAAGAAAGACACAAGTGATCACAGTTGAAGGGTGTTTATTAAACTGTAAGAATGGGTGAGACAAACGCCTAATCTAAACCTTAATCTAAGATGGGAGCAAGCTACGACCATCACACAATAATAATACAGCCCTAGTGGAATCTAGTCAAATAAAAAGGGCCTATACTAAAAAATGAAAACGATTGCCAATCCTTACGGCTATGCTACAAAATGGTGTGGGATAATGTTCACGAAAAAAGAGAGTGTTCACAAAATGATAAGATGTTATGGCCGGGGTCTCGGTTGCCAATTATCACCGTTCACCTAGGTTTCACAGTGTGTCAAAGACTTTCAACTGTACAAGGGATTTGGCTCGACCCTCGTATGACCACTTTGACACTTCAAATGGCCTCCCCTAATGCTTCTTGGTCTTTGAAGTTTCGCTAACCAAAAGGTTCTTAGTTCAATACCTTCACTTTCTTTTAGCAGAGGGGTACCAAATCGAGTCCTTCAAATGAGCACCCACGTGGCGCTGGACCACTCTATTTCTGGCACCACTTTTACTCACAAAAGACCTCTGTCTATTATCTTCTTTCTTCACATACAACCTTGAGCTTAACACAGTCCACTCCACTATCAGTTTCTTCCGACTCAATGGCTGTGCGGAACTCGTTGGCGTTCCTTTGCTGCTGGAGTCAAGGACGGTACCACAATGGCAACTGCTTCACCCCGCCCTGGCAATCAGTGTGGGAGGGTTCCACGTACCGCTGACATCCGACACGCCACTCGCCAGCTGCGATTCCCGGTCTTACGTTTGCTTTCACGGAAGCTTTGCGGGTCTGGGTTGAAAAGGACAAGGGCAATTCCCTCCTAGTCGTCCTGTCAGATCTCTCTGTTTTTCTCCTCCGTTAGAACTGCCGCCCCGGAATGGCTGCTTCCTTGTGTGTTTGGCCTTGCTCAAAGTGTGCTCTTGTGCTCTGGCTTTTATCCCTGTGGGGAAGGAAAAGGGCAGTCAGGTGTGTGTAGTTATCAGCAATTGCCTGACTCTGCCTGACCCCTGTGTTGGGACATTTCAGGTAAAAGGCTCTGGTGTTAGTCCGTTCTTTCACATTGTTAGAAAGTGTTTGTGTTGGAAAGGGGAGCCGGGGGTAGAGTTTCTAAGTATCCTACGGGGTAGGATGGGGAAAATGTGTCCTAAGGAAGGGGATACAGCGTCTCACCTTTCGGTGTCCCACTTCCATTCCCTGAAGACCCCACACCCCATCCAGATGATTCTCCTGCACTGGTCCACCCCCAGGAACTGGATCCAATAGTGATGGCCATGTCCTGGCCACCTGGATGACAGATCCTCTGGGACTAGCGGGTGAGACACCTTCAGGTTTCTCACATACTCTTCCTTCATGCGATGTAGCCGCATCTGTTTCACAGGGGAACCAGGAAAGGAAATCTACATTCCCCTGGTATTTAGCTTTGGTGTTCCACCGTGAAACAAAAGGGTTGCAGGTCTAGAAACCATTGCATGACACAAGGGTTGGAGTCTTTGCATTGGCTAATCAACACTAGGGGAGACACTAGGGGAGAATGGTCCTTGATAAGTGTGAAATTCCTTCCTAAGAGTTAGTATCTACGGTGGATATTGGCCCACTTGATGGCCAGGGCCTCTAATTACAGCACAGAGCAATTTCATTCATGTGGGAAAGGTTTGCGACTGGCAAACAAGATGGGATGTTCTAATCCGTCGCAAGCTTGAGATAGGACTGCTCCTAACCCTGTAAGGGAGGTGTCCGTTTGCAATATGATATCTTTGAAGTAATCTACTACCTTTTAGGATCGGGTTCTGGCACAGGGTTTGCTTTAAGGTGTTATAACATATATCATCTCCTTCAATCCAATGAAGTTTCTGGGGTTCAGCGCTCTTAAGTTTATCTGTCAGTTTAGCTGTTTTGTCAGGAAATTTTGGGATAAACCTACGGTAATATCCTATTTAGCCTAGAAGGGCCCTAATGTCCCTTTTTAGTTTTGTGGGAAGGTGTATCTAGGACAGTTTTTACTTTCTCATGTTGAGGTTGTACGTTCCCATTTCCTACGAATAAGCCAAGGTATTTCACGGCTGATTGGGCCAGTCTGCACTTAGATGGGTTAGCAGTTAGGCCGGCCTGTCTGAGGACTTTCAAAATAGTATAAAGGTGGAAAAAATGGTCCTCCCAGGTTTTATTATAAATGACGATATTGTCAATATAATCTCCACAGAAATCGGAATAGGGCTGTAATATTTGATCCATGAGGAATTGGAAAATGGCTGGCGCGCTGTGTAAGCCAAAATGGAGGACTTTGAATTTAAACAGTCCTAGGGGCGTTGAGAACCTGTCTTTTCTTTATATGGCCCATATACTTGGACTTGCCAGTATTCTTTTATTAAATCTAGGGTGGATAGAAAGGTGGCTGCTCAGAGTTGATCAATTAGGTCATCGATGCGTGGCATGGGATAGGCATCAAAATCGGAAATTGCATTCACTTGATGGAAGTCTATGCAAAACCTGCAGGAACGGTCAGGTTTAGTGACCAACACGATAGGGGAGGACAATGGGCTCGAAGAAGGCTCGATAATATTCGCCTTCAACATTTTATTTACTTCCTGAATCACTATCTGTTTATGGGCTTCTGGGAGTCTATATGGTTTTAAATGAACCGCTTTGCCCTTAGGTGTTCTAATATAGTGGTATGTGCTTTTTACTCTTCCTGGTTTTTCTGAAAACACATCGAGAAATGATGTAGCTACATGTATTAGATCTTCTTGTTGTTGAGTAGATGGCTCTTGATGAATTAATTAAAATCTGTCTATTTCCTCTGGAATCAAACCGGATAGTACCTTGGCATGGGTGGCTGACGGGTTCTCTTTCCACTCTTAAGAGATTTACGTGATATAAATGGACCTTCTGTTTCCTGTCCGGTTGGGCAACTTTATAAGTACAGGTTCCTGTTCATTCTAATATTTCATGGGGCCCATGCCACTTGGAGACAAGCTTGTTTTCTAAGGTGGGTAAGAGGACCAGTTCTTTTTGTTCTGTGGAGAACGAACTTAAGCTCCCCTTCTTTTGGTAAGTGGATTTGTGTTGGCTCTGGGCTTTTTCCATGAGTGCAGACTAGATCTTGAACAAGTCTCATATCCTCTCGCATTCTAGTAGCGGTTTGCGAGATGGGAATGGGTGCCTCTTCTCATTCTTGTTTCCCTGAGCATGTCCTGGATATTTCTAGTTCCACTACCATAAAGCAGTTCGAAAGGAGAAAAACCTGTAGATGCCTCAGGGGTTTTCCTTACTGCAAACAGTGCCCAAGGGATCATTCGGTCCCAGTCCTTCCTGTCCTTATCTACCAGTTTTCGTAGGATTAATTTCAGAGCTTTATTGAATCTTTCTACCAAGCCATCAGTTTGGGGATGGTACACAGAAGTTTGTAAGGTGGTAATATGGAGGAGCTCTTTAACTTCTGCCATAAGCTTGCTCATAAAATTTGAACCTTGGTCGGTTAGTATTTCCTTGGGAAAGCTGACCCTGGAAAAATACGGTAGGCAGTGTTTAAGGATTTGCTGTGTGGTATTATTTCGCATTGGGAATGCTTCAGGGATCTGGTTGCATAGTCGACAATCACAAGGACATATTTGTTGCCTAGTCTGGATGTTTCTAGTGGCCCAATGATGTCCATTGTGATTTTTGAAAAAGGGACTTCTATGATTGTTAAAGGATTCACAGGGGAAGGTATTGGGATGTGCGTGCTGGTTTCTTGACATATTTCCCAGGTCTGGATAAAGGTGGATACCTGCCCAGTAAAACCTCTGACTGATATGTGCCTGGGTTTTGAATTGTCCTAAGTGGAGGAGCCCTACCTTGGACAGAAATACCAGACTCTGAGCTAGATTACCCTGCATCTATGAGCCCGTAGCTCACTGCAACAAGGTCTCTAATGCCCAGTATAAATCCACCTCACTGCATTCTGAGCTACTCCACAGTCCGAAACTCATTCCCATAAAACTCCAGAATATGTCTAATTCAACCACAGTATCTGGAGCCCTGATCAACGCCAGATACTTAATTGCTCATGCCACAGAAATCGTTTACATCTTATTATCTGATGATCTTGACCTTTTGGCAGTCACAGAATCCTGGCTGCACGAAGCAGCAGGCCCAGCGCTCTCTATAGCCATTCCAGAAAACTACCAACTAATTAGAATGGACAGACCTAATAGTAGAGGAGGCCATTATAGCAAAAACTAACCTTACTTTAAGATTACTAACCCAGCCGCCCTTTAAATCATGTTAACTGCTCACAGCTAAATTGCCCATTTCCAACAGTCGTACCTTAACTATTTACCTAATATACAGGCCACCTGGCCCCATTGGCACCTTCGAGGAGGACCTATCTAGCCTCATAGCTAATAATAGTAAAGACTCCTCACAACTCCTATTACTAGGTGATCTTAACTTAGGATTCAATGATCCTGAAGACAAACCAGCCCAATCTATAGCTACTATGCTAGCTGAACATGGCCCAACCCAAAAAAGTTCTCATCCCTACGCACGATAAAGGAAGGACCCCCGATTGGGTTGCCACTTTGAACTGCGATAACACTATCAATAAAATGAAGCCCCAACATTGGACAGACCACCACTTAATCGATTTTTCCTTAACTCTAGACAAACAGATTACCAAAGATAAAGCTATGGCACCTCCCTACCTACTAGAGCCAAAATAAACATCACACCAGATAACCTCCTGCCACTCCTATTCCCCACCATCAATGCTCTCACTAACAACTTGGATCCTGAGCTCATTGTGGAGAGCTACAATAACGCCATGAATAAAGCCTTAGATACCATTGCACCTTTTGAAGTCACGCAAAAGCAAACAACAAGCTCACCTCAATGCCTGCTTCACCCCGCACCTTAAAGAACTAAGAATGCAAAAAAGGAAATTAGAATCTCAATGGCGACACACCCCTTCTGAAGAAAACAAATTGCAACTCAAACATTTCGCTAACAACTATAAAAAAGAAATCCTACTTACTAAAAAAAACCTTTTCAACGAAAGGATTTCCAACGCAAGTTCTAACACTAAGGAACTATTTGCTATCTTAAGGGAACTGGAATCCCCTGTACCTCCACCTGACAATACACCCAAAGATAAACAATGGTGCTCCAGCATCCAAGAAACTGTAGCTAATAAAATTATAACACTTCCAACTAAAATCTTCAAAAAGAAAGCCTCCCCGTCTCCGAGCGAGACACCACTTACCTGCCCCACCACAGACACACCTAGCCCAGCTCCTTTCAAATTAGCCAAAGTCTCCATCCAGGAAACTGAAAAGATTATTGCATCCCTTAAGCCTTCCAACTGTAAGGGCGACAACTGCCCAGCCCAAATAATTAAGGAAAACATGCACAAGGCTCAAAAAGAAACCTTCTCCACATAAAATGCAGTGCCAAAATTCAATAAGGATCCACGCAAAGAATAAGAGTGTATTCAAAATGCTCTTTCTGAGACACGTGTTTCGGCGGCACTCGCCTTTTTCAATCGGGGCTAGTAGGAGTTGATAATAGCCACGTTTAGAGTCTGTTGGTTGCTTGTTCATGGGATAAGTCCTGCCTCGCAAGAGGTGAGTGGTTTCTCGAACGACGGTGCCGGCATTAATTAAGGATGCAGCAAGGGAAACTAAACTGTTTAATGCCTCCTCCTCCACCAACACCATTCAAAGCAACCAAAAAGAGTCATGGGTTTTACATCTCCTCAAGAAGCAAACCCTAGACCCCTCCGTCCCCACCAATTATAGGCCCATCACCACGGTACCCTTCCTTCACAAGATAATAGACAGAGTAGCTTATTTACAAATTCAGTGTTATCTTGAATCTAACCAGCTCCTAGGTGTCCGCCAATCTGGGTTTAGACCGCAACATGGCACAGAGACTGCCTTAATTGATCTTAAACCCAAATTGACGAGCTCAGCGACAAGGGAAACACTGCCATGCTACTCCTTCTTGACCTGTCGGCAGCCTTTGACCTGGTGGATGTCCTGGATCACACAGTCCTGTGTCAACACTTGGCATCGGCTGCCCACTTTTCAAGTGAGGCTATAGCTTGGGTCCAATCATTTTTGGACAACTGAACTATGAGAGTTTTCTCCACACCAGCATCAGCAGACCCCATCAAAATTACCTGCGATGTACCCCAATGCTCTTGCGTCTCACCAACGAGATACAACATGTTTACCAAGCCCTATTCGACAAATTGGACAGACTGGGTGTCACCTACACTAATTATGCAGATGACACCCAGATCCTCATTCCCCTTTTGGGCAATTTTGTCTCCGATACGGCCTTGGTAAATGAAATATACCTCATCATTCAGGCGTGGATGGCCACTCGTGGCCTCTGCCTGAATGATGACAAAACCGAAATCCTGCTCCTTGGTTCTGCTGCCAATCTAAAGAAACTCAGCCCCAACTACTCTGCATTCAACATTGATGGCAACATAATTACAGGAGCCAAAGTAGTGAAAAAACTTTAGGCTTCTAGCTTGACTCCTCCATGACACTGTAAAAACAGGTTAATTCACTAGCATCTTCCACCGCCTATACTTGCAAGCTCATTAGAGCATGCCGAGTTTTTCAAACTCAAGCAAGTTGCATCATCCTCGTCCACGCCTTAATGCTCTCCAAACTTGACTACTGCAATGCCCTGTACTTGGGAGCTAACAAATACATCATTGACAAAATGCTAACTTTGCAAAATAATGCCCTTAGAACTGCCCTCAACTTACCCACTAGAGAACACATCTCTAATATAAGAAGAGAACAGTGGCTAAAAATCAGTGACAGAATTTCACTTAAAACAGCCTCGCTTACCTTCAAATGCCTCAATAATGCAGCTCCCCTCTACCTTGCAGAGAGAATAGTGAGAAGAACATCTACTCGCCCTACTAGAGCTGCCAACTCTTACCGCTTACAGACACCTAAATTCAGGCTAAAAAAAACATGCGGCAGTAGTTTCCCCACTAAGACTGCCCAGTACTGGAACGTCCTGCGACTAGATGTTAGAATAGATCAATCCTATTACAGGTTCAGACGCAATAATCTCCAACGACCCCCAGGTCTAACCGTGAACCACCTTAGCCTCTGAATTTCGTCCTCATTCTAACCCTCTCCGTTTGTAGATATGTATAGTCTTTCAATAGACCTGTTCAACTACTTACTTGCAATGTTATATTTATTTTCATGTACCCTTGTGCCTTACTCTGTAACTAAGCTTAAAGTATCCATGTATTTTGTTCTCTGTTGCGCCCAGTTACCTTTGGGTTCGGTGTGCCATACAAATTAATAAACAAACAAACAAACAAGTGCCCCCCGGTAAAATGGGAATGCACAATCTCCAGTGCCACCTTTCGGTGGTTCTAGGGGATTACTAACTCTGTCTTTACTAAGCCTTCTTTAGATGTTTCTCTTCTATATATTAAACCCCGCTTTAAGAAGAAAAAGGGCCTCCCCTTCTCTATTCCTTCTCCTTCTGGAATAGCTTGTAAGAAAGCTTCAGCGAGAGCGGGATCATTTCACTGGGCAAGATAGATGGTAGGTTCTTCTCCCTTCTTTTCTTCGATGTTAGGCTTTGGTGAAACTAATAAACCTAACGTACCTTTTTCTGTTTCGTCTGGTTCACTTTATTTAAACTGAGGAAATAGAGCCATTTCCAAAATTCCTTGAGCAGTTCGATCCTCAAGATGTACTTCAAACTTGAGTTCACTATGATTCTGTAGGAGAACCTTTACATCCTCCCGGAAGTTGTCATCGATGACCCCTTCTAAAATGTCTATATCGAACTTTCAAGCTCGGACAGATTTTGAGGTCAACCTTATGTAAGACCCCAGAAGGGGGGGGGTATCAAAACCAGATCTGTAGGTATCATTCCTCTTTCCCCAGGGTGGTTAACGGCCTCCTTACTGCTACAGATATCAAAACATATCGAATCTTTCATGGCAACAGAAGGGCTAGAACCACTATGAATGAGATTTCGAAATTTTAGGGTTCCCCAATTAGTTTCAATTGAGTCACACCCCACTCCTGCCACCATATGTAAGGAAGGCATGGCATCAAAGTAAGACAGACACACGTGATCACAGTTCAAGGCTGCTTGTTAAACTGTAACAATGGGTGAGATAAATGCCTAATCTAAACCTAAATCTAAAATGGGAGCAAGCTATGACCATCAAACAATAATAATACAGTCATAGTGGAGTCTAGTCAATTAAAAAAGGGCCTATAGCAAAAAAGAAAACTATTGCCAATCCTTACCACTATGCTACAAAATAGTGTGGGATAATGTTCACAAGAAAAGAAAGAGTGTTCACAAAATGATAAAATGGGATGTTATGGCTGAAGTCTCCCTTTTCCATGTTTTTAGCACGGGACAAGGTGCGACTCTTGAGCACAGCACACTCCTGGGCTTCTCCAGCAAACAAAAAGTTCCTTTTCCACAATATCAGGGCCTTCTGTGCCACAGTCTCTTTTATGCAAAGACTCCTGCCTTAGAGGGCCTGATATATCAAAACAACAAACAAAAGTTCCTTCTAGTACTCTTCACGTCAGGTGATTACTCTTCACTTTTTGATTCCCCCTCAGCCGGGCTCCGATCATTAACTCACTGTGGACATCCCTCAGTCGGGTTCATGCTTTTCATCACAATGTTCATGCAGGCATCCCTCAGTTGGGTTCACGTTTGCCAATTATCACAGTTCACTTAGTTTTCACAATGTGTCAAAGACTTTCGACTGTACAAGGAATTTGGCTTGACCATCGTATGACTACTTTGACACTTCACACAGCCTTGCCTAAGCCTCTTGGTTCTTAGTTCAATACCCTCACTTTCTTTCAGAAGAGAAGTCCTTCGAATGAGCACCTCCGTGGCGCCAGACCGCTCTATTTCTGGTACCACTTTTACTCACAAAAGACCTCTGTCTATCGTCTTTCTTCACATATAATGTTGCCACTGCAACCTTGACCTTAACACAGTGTTGTCCACTATCAGTTTCTTCAGACTCACCGGCTGTGCTGAACTTGTTGGTGTTTTCTTTGCCGCTGGAGTCAAGGACGGTACCATGATGGCAACCGCTTCACCCCGCCCTGGCAATCGGTGCAGGAGGGCTCCACGTACCGCTGACATCCGACCCACAACTCGCCAGCTGTGATTCCTGGTCTTACGTTTGCTTTCACAGGGGCTTCACCGGGCTTGGGTTGAAAGGGGCAAGGGCAATTCCCTCCTGGTTGTCCTTTCAGATCTCTCAGACTTTCTCCTCCGTTTGAACTGCTGTCCCGGAATGGCTGCTTCCTCGTGCGTTTGGCAGCGCTCAAAGTGTGCTCCTCCTTTTATCCCTGTGGGGAAGGGAAAGGGCAGTCAGGTGTGTGCAGTTATCAGCAATTGCCTGGCTCTGCCTGACCCTTTCATTGGTTCATGTCAGGTAAACGGCTCTGGTATTAGTCCGTTGTCTTTCAGGCTGTGAGAAAGTGTTTGTGTTGGAAAGGGGAGGGGCAGAGTTTTAAAGTATCCTACAGGGTTAGATGGGGGGGAAAGGTGTCATAAGGAAGAGGATACCACGTCACACCTTTCGGTGTACCACTTCCACTCTCCGAAAGCCCTCCGTCCAGGTGATCCTCCCGCACTGGTCCACCCCCAGGAACTGGATCCAATAGCGATGGCCGTGTCCTGGCCACATGGATGACAGATCCTCAGGGACTAGCGGGTGAGACACCTTCAGGTGTGTCACACGTCCCAGGTACTTTGGGGGTAGTGGGATCTGTAGAAAGAGAAGTAGACTATTAATGAAAATATTTGGGCTGGGCTGTAATATACAACATAAGGTACACCTTACATTTTCCTTACAAGTTGCCCAGGTGCGGGGGTGGAGGGGTTCTGGCACAGTATTGCATTCTTACACTAAAGAAAGCATTCTGCTTATGTTCTAATTATTACCTGCCTTTCTACAGTAATATTTTATGAAGTTAACCCTTGCCTAATGATTTAAATACTTTTTAATAACTGTCAGCTGTTGGTACATTACAATTTAATTTAAAGGTAACCATGGTACCACACAGAACTGTACATATATATTCAGTTAAGCTACCTGTTTAGATTTCTAGTACAAAGTTAGTCTTATTTATTAGTGTTTATCTACTTGACTTTTATCCTTTAATAGAAGCACTGTGTTTTCACCTAACATAGTGTGTGGACATTCCATTGTGGGGAGCTTGGGCATTCACTGTACCTAAGAAACAGACTGCATCACCTCCTTTGAGTCTCAGCCTTGGTTGCTCGTCCATAGCTACAATTACAGAACCTTGGCTGGGGTGCTCTGTGCCTCTACGCCAACTATATAGTGGGAAAAAGTACAGATACCTCCCCTCCAGTCTTTATAAGTACCTTGAGGGATTATTGTCCTGGACTAAGTAGGTAGGTAGTCAGTCTGATGTTGCTAGACTTGCTATGTAGGACATTGGACTAGTGCTGAAGGGGCAAATATTGCTTCTTGTGTGGGGGTGGTGGGGTGCTTTAGTTAAGAGGGACTGTTTTTTTTCTCTCCCCCCCCCCCCATGGTAGGGCTGATCCAGGACCCTCTTCCCCCTGAAGTATTTGCGTCTAGAAGCAAATCTTTCTTCCATTTGGAATGGTGAATGTTTGTGGATCACTTGCATTGTCCCGGGGTGTCTTTAAATGCCTGGGTAAATTATACAATGCTATTGTATTCGTAAAACATGCCCCATTGACAACCCAGGGTTACGAGGTGCCATGATTATGGTGTTCTTCTGGATAGTTTGTAATCTGATAGCAAGAGCCGCGTTTGGTGGGGCCTGAAGGCGGACCTAAAGAGGCTGTAAGCCTAACGTGGGCCGTATCCCTGGACGGAGGATGGGCATGGGCAGGGAAAATTCCAGAGAAAAAACGGGCCAGAGCCGCCAAATGGGGGTGCCAAAAGGCCAACGCTGGGATTGGCCAACATGGTTTAAAATGGAGCAGAGCAGCAAAGCAGAACTCTGGCTTGCAGCATTTAAAATCGAGGTGGCACCGGGAACCGCACTCACAATCGGCTGCAGCAGAGCTGGTGAAAGGATAAGCTACATCTACGTGAGGATCACAGCTGTAAAGAAAGAGCTGCAGCAGCTTGGCGTGGCAGCACCAGAGAGGAGCAGCGCCAACTGAAGATTAACGGGGAGGAGGGCAGCAGGACTGGGAGTGTGTTCACACTGCAGCAAGAAATAGAAGGCGGCAACAGTGGAGCACAACATGGCAAGTAGAAGTACAGCTCCAGCCAAGTCAGAACGGGTAAAACGTTAGCTAGTGTGAGGAACCGAGGGCATCCTCCCATCTACTTCCCTTGGGTCCTCTTCTCAGGTGGCCAGGGAAAGGCCATCGCTCTTGGATCTTGGGTGGAGATGCGAGGGAGTATCACCTGGGTGGAGGGTCCTTGGGAAGCGGGGAGAGAATGTCTGCAGGAGAGACATGGTATCCCTCTTTCCCTGTTGAGAATGAGTCAGACGCTCCCCTGACCTTCGTAGGGTATTGTAAGTCTGTTTGCCTTCCCTACACACCCACTGTCCCACATTCACATAGCTTTACAACTGGGACGAGGAAGAAGCAACTAGGAGTAATGCACACTTCTAGTCAGTTTCACCACTATGGTACTGAGATGAGGAAGAGGACTCTAGAAGGTCCGGCATGTTCCGTTAATTATTGTAATTGCGATCAGGCAAAGGGCTTGCACCTGCGACTAACTGAGCCACAGATGCATAAAAGAGTAGACCGAGAGAGGAGAGCAGGGAACCGTCCTGGTGTGAAGGAGGCAGCTGCGAGGTAAGGAGCAGGCTGGAACTGTACCGGTGGAGAGGACGCCGTGTGTTGCCAAGGGGAGAGGGAGGTGCTGTGGCCCGAGTGGGCCCAGTGAGGACCAGAGCCCCAGCAATTACATGAGCCGTGTGTTCCCAGCTGTAGCTGGGGAACACAGAAGACTCCCAACAGCCGCGGGCCGCTGCAGCAAAGTTTCCCGGTAGCGAGCGCATGAGCTCCCGGCGCTTGCCGGGAGTAAAGTGGAAGTCAGAGAAGACTGCGGAGATGCCCGGAGATGCCCAAGTACCGGTGAGTGTGACAGAGGGAACACTCATACCGGGGCACTCCATAGACGAGTATTGGACATTTGCAAGTAGTGATTCAGATAACACTCCTAAGAATGTGGTTTGGAACCCTAAGAGAAGAAAATTGAATCGCGAATCCTGGGCAAACAGCAAAGTACTTTTTGAAATGCCATAAGATTTATTGAATACTGAATCAATTGCAAGTGCCTTGTTGAAATATACCAAGATTTTATGAAATATCGAATTGAAGAGACAAGTAAAAAGCGAATAATGTACAATTGTGAATGCTGTGAAAACCCTTACAGAGGCATTTAATGCACAAAGTGAAAGTTTGTGATACATATTCTTGAAGCAAGCAGGAAAGCAAGTGTGAAAGACAAGTGAATGAACTTGAATGGACATTGCGAAAGCAAGAATAAAAAGGATTTACATCAGAGAGTGACATTGATTTGAATACAAGTTGTGTCAAAGCCAAGAGACTGTCATTGTGAAAGCTACAATGAGTGTGTATTACTGACACCGGTCCAGGGAGGAAAACTTGTGTTGGCCAAGGAAAATCAAGAGCATCACAAAGTGCCAAGAGTTCTCTGTTGCGTGACCTGTAATGGGTTGACCGTTTGATCTGACAACTGCTGCTAGACAGAGAAGCCCCTACTGGAGAAAGAACCCAGAAAGCCACAAAATAAAGGCTGTGCCTCATTGTAACTGCTGAAGTTAAAAGAAAGCAGTCATTTGTACTATCAAAAAAGCCTAGGGGATTACAAAGTTAAACATGGAAGCATTCAAGAGGCTCATTGCAGTTCTGTTGGAGGAGCTGCCCACACGGGGAAGAGAACCCCTGAGATAATTTGGAACTGTGTTGAACTTGGGGGGCGGGGGAAGGGAACCCTGAGATCATTTGGAACTGTGTTGAACTTGGGGGGGAAGGGAACCCTGAGATCATTTGGAACTGTGCTGAACTTGGGGAAGGGATCCCTGAGACATTCTGATATTGTGTTGAACTTGGGGAAGGGAACCCAGAGATTGATTGGAACTATTTTGTACTTTGGGAAAAACACTGTTTCTTTTAGTGCTGAAGTCCCTACACACTGTATAGCTTTTCTTGTGAGGGCAAGTATAGGTTTTGGACACAGACTGATTTTTTAGTTGAACCTAATTACACAGACTAGCCTTCGTTTCTTTTAGGTAGGTACCTTAAGGCATGTTAGGCATTACTCCATCCTGAGAAAAAGACCAATAAAGTCTTTTATCAAGAAAGGTGAATCTGTTGTCTGTGTCGTGCTTCATGATGCCTGCACAAAAGTGCTGCATCGTAGCGAGTGCCAGAAGATGGTCATCGCCGCCTGGGACGAGGGGCCTTCATTAGAATACTGGCGACACCAGCAGTGTTTAAATTGCCACAACCAAATAGTTCAGTATGAAAAATGTGGAGATTAAACAACAAAGAACCCTAAGAGAGTGGGCAGGGAAATGTCTTGACTACTTAGTAAACTGCATGACATCAAGTCTGGGTCTTCCTTGTAATGATTCGCCACCCCAGAGACCCCCAGTTCCTTTGCCCATTATCAAAGAGGAAAGTTATTCCCAGGTAAAGCTTGATTTCAGACTTCTGAACCAAGCCCTTCTATTCCACTATATGAACTTCCATGATGCGCCGGGACTGGATGGACGAAGCAGCCATCTTTGCCATTGGAGTCCTTGCTTATGAGATTGTAATGAGAAATGGCACTCGCACATTTAGCAAGTTGGTGCAAAAATATATCTGTAGTCACAAAAATGTCAACGTCCACAGTGAATTAGAATACTCAATGAGCGACCCCTGGCTCAAGGGGCGGGTGCGCAGACATCCTTAAGCCTCTGCTCTGACCCTAAGCAGAACGGGCTATGCACCAGCGTCCCTGGGGGGACTCATGGACATATGTAATGGGAAATTAGCATATCAAGGTGAAATAAGCCTATTTAATTCATTGGCTTTGCATAACCATACAAATTGCGCAGGACAAATGGCATTTGCCTTTCATAAAATCAACACAAAAACGAAGAGAGGATATTTTCTTCTAGTAGTGTTTTGAAAACGTTAGGTGTGCATGGTTTAAACTCTAAAAATCGCTAACAACTTTTCCCCTGAAATATGCAGTCCAGCAGTGCCAGGTCCTGCGACCCCGGCGACTGTGGTTCGAATCCCGAGGTCGGGGTACAGTCAACAAAGACAGTCAATGTTTTTCATTTTATATACGATCTCTAAATTAGCGGGGGTGGGCTTGGGGGGGGAGGCGCCGTCCACCGGCGTGTACCCTAGACTTGCGCCCTGTAAACAGAGATCCGCCTCACTGATTATTATTATTTCTATTTTTAAGGATTGTTTTGTTATTTCATCCCTTATTTTAGTCGCTACTTCGAAAGTGTTTAAACAGTTACGGCAATGTCCCAGCTACTACAGGCTGCAGGTAAATGTGACCCCCCCCCCCCAGTGGTGTAATCATACTTTGGACGGGAAATGTTTAGTATGTGAGTCAATCACATTAAAATTGCAATCCCACACATGGGTTGAATTCGGACATGGATGGGATCAAGTGGGCGGAGGAAAGGTCAGGAACTGCCACACAGAAATGTGCATCAATGCGACGCTAGCTTCTCTGTTAATTCAAGCATGCAAACTGCCATGTCCAACCGCTCGATATTCCGACGCATGCTCTATGTTTATATGATCATTATTTTTTTAAGCAGTGCACGCTCTCTACTTTCACGCATTTCACCACGATTGTGTTATACTTTGCGTAATCCGAATGCCAAATGAAAATGGGGTACGTTTACATAGACTGTCTCTGAAACAGAAGCCGGGCTGCGCGCACTGATAGACCCATATGTATTCTAGCACACATCTCTGCCTTCACTTATATCCATAGCTGCACACTATTAAAGATTTGTGAGCCGCGAGGATAGCTCGGAGGCAACCCGTTTATATCGGAAAGCAGCGCAACACCGGTTCGAATCCCGGGCTGGCGCTGACAAACCGTCCCCATAAAAGAACTATTATTTTTGTAATGCACACAAACACAGTAACATATAAACGCCCATAGGTAGAAGTGTGTACATGAATTTACCAGGCAGTTACCAAGAAGGCTGCGTGCATCATGGGCAGGAGTATCAATAGTATTATCAGTCTAAGGGGGGGCGGGAGGGGGGCTAGAGTCATTAACAGCTACTAGGTCAGTAGTGGGCTGTCAAAGGCCTCAGCTGTACAACCAGCCAAGCAGTGCCTGTAACAGCACTGCAGAGACCCCTACCACCCTGATGTGACTAGCATAAGTCCTGCTACACAGGCTGCCTGCCACCTCTCTGACTGCCATGACTCCAGACACCTCAACCTACCACTACGACGAGTCCCTGGATTGTCACCTTGACCCAAACACAGGACTGTATTATAACACCAACTTTCAGTATGACTACAACTCGCCGACTCCGCAGTACGTGTACTGGGAGAGTGGGAAGCAAACCTATGCCCCGGTTAAAATAAAACATGTCCGGTAACCAAATGGCATGGCTGGAACTCAAAGGAAGAGAAAGGAGGAAAAGAGAAGCACAAGAGTAGAACTGCTCAGCAGATTTCCTAGGAGAGAGAGTGGTGGGCTAAAAGTTTGAATGGACAGAAAGAAGATACTAAGAACAACTTTCAGACATTGCCCTCCAAGGACGAAGAGAGAACGGGATCTGCAACTGATACAAGCGTCGCCTTGTTTGCAGGAAAGGGTGCTCAAGCTGAACGGCAGCTAATGATGCCAGAGATGACAATGCTAATGGGAAAGAAGGAAGTGGAACATGAGCGAGTGGCAGAGGGTGAGGAAGAGGTCAACGTTGTCAAGGTAACCGAGGAATGCAGTGAGGAGACACAACAGCGTGGACCGCGAGCACGAAGGCCAGTGGATGAAGACCTCGCCCCAGGCAGTATTGCTAGTATGGCACGCAGGTACCAGAGTGATTCCAGAGAGGAAGAACAGCGAAAGGAAACGAGACCAAGCCAAATACCACAACGGTATCCAGAACGCAGGAGAGGAAAAATCAACCCCTATAGAGATAAGCAAGGCATGTAACGTGGGTAGTTTTACAAAGGTAGCGGGCGCCCCTCTCTCGCAAGAACAGACATGATAACCTGTTCAGTGGTTATTAACCACTTGAGAGTTCGCAGCCACTGCTTTTACTCACTGTGCCTTTCACAGATGGGAAATATCCATTTGCATATCAGTCTTTGTCCTGCCCAGGGGCAGTCCAGCACCGAAATACAATGGCAATTCCAATCTGAACGAGAGTACCACCAGCAACCCCATACACGTGTTTCACCCTTGTTGGGGATCATCAGTGAGGTGAAGCTGATGCCTCTCTAAGCACAGTGAGAGGGAGACCACGTCTGGTTGCCCCCAGGAGACCTAGGGTTACCAATCCCAGGTTCCTTAACAAATAGTTTTACAAAGGTAGCGGGCGCCCCTCTCTCGCAAGAACAGACATGATAACCTGTTCAGTGGTTATTAACCACTTGAGAGTTCGCAGCCACTGCTTTTACTCACTGTGCCTTTCACAGATGGGAAATATCCATTTGCATATCAGTCTTTGTCCTGCCCAGGGGCAGTCCAGCACCGAAATACAATGGCAATTCCAATCTGAACGAGAGTACCACCAGCAACCCCATACACGTGTTTCACCCTTGTTGGGGATCATCAGTGAGGTGAAGCTGATGCCTCTCTAAGCACAGTGAGAGGGAGACCACGTCTGGTTGCCCCCAGGAGACCTAGGGTTACCAATCCCAGGTTCCTTAACAAATAGTTTTACAAAGGTAGCAGGCGCCCCTCTCTCGCAAGAACAGACATGATAACCTGTTCAGTGGTTATTAACCACTTGAGAGTTCGCAGCCACTGCTTTTACTCACTGTGCCTTTCACAGATGGGAAATATCCATTTGCATATCAGTCTTTGTCCTGCCCAGGGGCAGTCCAGCACCGAAATACAATGGCAATTCCAATCTGAACGAGAGTACCACCAGCAACCCCATACACGTGTTTCACCCTTGTTGGGGATCATCAGTGAGGTGAAGCTGATGCCTCTCTAAGCACAGTGAGAGGGAGACCACGTCTGGTTGCCCCCAGGAGACCTAGGGTTACCAATCCCAGGTTCCTTAACAAATAGTTTTACAAAGGTAGCGGGCGCCCCTCTCTCGCAAGAACAGACATGATAACCTGTTCAGTGGTTATTAACCACTTGAGAGTTCGCAGCCACTGCTTTTACTCACTGTGCCTTTCACAGATGGGAAATATCCATTTGCATATCAGTCTTTGTCCTGCCCAGGGGCAGTCCAGCACCGAAATACAATGGCAATTCCAATCTGAACGAGAGTACCACCAGCAACCCCATACACGTGTTTCACCCTTGTTGGGGATCATCAGTGAGGTGAAGCTGATGCCTCTCTAAGCACAGTGAGAGGGAGACCACGTCTGGTTGCCCCCAGGAGACCTAGGGTTACCAATCCCAGGTTCCTTAACAAATAGTTTTACAAAGGTAGCGGGCGCCCCTCTCTCGCAAGAACAGACATGATAACCTGTTCAGTGGTTATTAACCACTTGAGAGTTCGCAGCCACTGCTTTTACTCACTGTGCCTTTCACAGATGGGAAATATCCATTTGCATATCAGTCTTTGTCCTGCCCAGGGGCAGTCCAGCACCGAAATACAATGGCAATTCCAATCTGAACGAGAGTACCACCAGCAACCCCATACACGTGTTTCACCCTTGTTGGGGATCATCAGTGAGGTGAAGCTGATGCCTCTCTAAGCACAGTGAGAGGGAGACCACGTCTGGTTGCCCCCAGGAGACCTAGGGTTACCAATCCCAGGTTCCTTAACAAATAGTTTTACAAAGGTAGCGGGCGCCCCTCTCTCGCAAGAACAGACATGATAACCTGTTCAGTGGTTATTAACCACTTGAGAGTTCGCAGCCACTGCTTTTACTCACTGTGCCTTAAGAGAGAACCACCTTAAGGGAAGGAGAGGAATCCAAGGACAGGAGGGAGGAAGAGGAGGGGCTAGTAAAGCCCAGGATCCGAAACCTGGAAAGGGAATAAAGGATAATTGAAGAACTCCCTGTCTACGTGTATATATGTGGATGGTGTGCGTAGCTCAGGCAGGTGAGGCTCCATTGCAGAGAGGCAAACCCGTCATAACAGAAGCAACAATTATTTCCAGAGGGAACATTACCTAAGCTTCCCATTCAGAAGCTGTCCGGCTACCTTTGCGACATTAACCAGAATAAGGCAAAGGGAAGGTTTGCAGAAGTGTAAACCAGATTGATTAGTGCGTAGCCTGGGCAACGGTTCCTAGTGAAGGTTTCGAATGCCATAGTTTCGAATGCCAAAGTTTCGAAAATAAAGCATGGAGAAAATGAATTAAAAAAAAAAGTTTTATGGGGGCGTCGCCCCAAACCCCCTTTTTTTAGCCCTTAAAAACCACTATAGTAAAAAAAAAACTTTACCTAAATAAAATTCATTTTTTCGATGTATTTGTTTTCGACACTTTGGTATTCGAAACAATGCATTCAAAACAATGACTGGATACCCTGGGCAACGTGGTACTTTGCTCTGCTTTGTTAAACAAGGCAGGTGTGCTGCCAACGTGCCGGCAGACTGCGCAGCTGAGTGTTGTCATTGTTTGCCTTGCCCAGCACTACATGGACAGCTCGCGCTGGCACACACGACTTCACTCTCACTGCCAAAGCTTTCGTTCGGCGGCTCACTTACTGCATCAACTGGACGCACTGCCGGTGAGTCCTCTCCACTATCTATGTAGAGAAAGCAACAGAAGGAGCTCTGCTGGTGCGTCTCGCTGTCATTCACATGATGCTGCGTGCCGTTGCCAGGTCTGCTTATTATAAGCGACTTTTGGCTTGTTTTTGCCCAAAGTCGCTTATAATATTTGGAGGTCGCTTGTCGCAGTATTTGTCCGCTTGTTGGACCGTCTGTGCGCGTGTTATTGGACTTGTTTACACTGTTTAGCCATTACACGTTGCACAGAGCGTCCTGCACTGGGCTGCTGGCAGCCCGTTATGACATGCGATTGCTCCTTTGTCTTGCTCCCTGTATTTTGCATATGTTAAGGCGTTTGGCACTGATGGGCTCGTTATATGCCCACTAGGTGGCCCATCAATGCCAAATGCCTAAATATATGGAGAAAAAAAAGCTTGCTTTAAAAGTTTAGTCATGCGGTTAGGCACACTGACATTTAAAGAAGGGATTGTTTCAGTTTACCAAATGTTTTTAAGAACATAGTCACACTATAGCACAGGACCTTCTTCTATTTCCTATAACTCCTCCCCCTTAAACCACAGGATCCAGTTTAACATATCCAAGCCGGAGCATGGGACCTTCCCCTTAGGGAGGGAGAGGAGGGTCGTCAGTACCGTAACGAGTAAGAGTAGGACTAGGAGTAATTAAGATTACTGGTAAGTAATCGGAGCATTACCTCCGCGTCCACACTTCCTCGTCCCAGTACTTACCTCATGAGGCATACCATACCAGCAACCGAGAGAAGTCCCAATGAGACACAGAGCCAGAAAGTGCACAACAAAAGTCACACCATTAATAACTCCAAACTCGCATCCCAGCAGACAAAACCCCAACCCCGAAGAAACTATTCCCAGAGCGGGAGACATTCAACTGATAGTGATTGACGAAAGTGCCCTGATCCGCCCAGGTGGCCGCCCCACAAATCTCGTGCAGCAAACAAAACCCTAGCATCTGCCCAGGAAACAACCAAACCCCTGGTAGCACGACCCTGAACGTGGGCAGGCACAGGCAGACCAGAAACCACATAAGCCATTGAGACAACAACAACATGGATCCATCGGCCAATGGAAACCACAGAGGCCTTCCGTCCCGCATCAGCGGGACCAAAAGTAACCAAGAGGCTATCAGACTGCCAGAAAGGAGCAGTCCGAGACAAACACTCCAAAACCGCCTGCCGCACATCGATGGCAGGCCAAGCCACCTCCCCTGGCGACTGTGGATCCCGAAAAACTCAGGTAGAACCAGTTCCTGAGAGGTGTGAAACCAAGACACAACCCTAGGCAGGAACCTCTGAGCACACCGCAATACCACAGAGTCCAGTAGAAACCGCAAGAAAGGGGGGGGCGACACAACAGAACCCCAATCTCCCCCAGCCTATGGGCAGATGTGATAGCGAACAGGAAAGCAGTCATTAGAGTAAGGAGCTTGATGACAATATCAGAAAGGGGCGCAAAAGGCGGCCCCCATAAGGAACCTCAAGACAAGAGGGAGATCCCAAGGAGGGAAAGCCCTTAGAAGTACAAGGACGGGAAGAAGAGAGACCCCGAAAAACAACTTCCCACACCCGAGAACCCCAGGGTGATCGACCGAGACCGTGCAATAGCCACACTGCCCATTGAATCTGGCGGACCCCAAACTCCAGAACCGCCTACAGAGGACAAGACCACCTCGGAATCAACCAAGGTACCCGGGACTGAAGTTCCAACAGGGAGGGGAAACTGCTCCAGAGGGGCCAGAACAGAGCAACCAACAACACAGTCGACCTTCTCACCCTGATGCACTGAACCACCCGGGGAAAAGGGGGAGAGTAGGTTACGCATAAAGGGGACCCCAAGGCCATTCCACAGCGAGAGCATCCACCCCCCAATCCTCCTCGGTCAGGAACCAAGAGCAGAAGAGAGGCACCTTCGCAGAGGCCAGAGAGGCAAAGGGATCCAGCACGGGGAGCCCAAACCCGACACAGATCCCAGCAAATACCCCGCCTGACAGAACCAGCCTGAAGTACAACAGGCCCCGGAACATGGCACACAATTCTCTTCAAGTGGACGAACGACGGCCCTCCTCTGGAGCCCAAAGCCCCTGGGCCGAGAGGACGCCCAACATGGCACCCCTCAACCCCTTCCGCTGGGGCCTGGAGAAAGAGGGGTCAAAGGAGGACGGACCAGGGACACCCCTGCCCGGAGATTCGGAACCTGTAACTACCACAGTGAGGAGGCCGACAGAGCCTAGGACAACGGGATCAAGGCCGCGCAAGCCCGAGAAGCCGGGAGCCAGTTGAAGAGTAGGGAAGACACCAGAGGATGCAGATGAAGACGAGCCCAAAGGAACCAGAAAGACGCAAGGCGCCATGTGCCCCTGAAGCATGAGCAACAGGTAAGCCGTGACACACCGCCTCCTGAGAACCCAGCCCAGAACAGCAGGCACTGGAGCAAATAAGAGCCCTGATGAAAACCAGATCCTGAAAATGCCAGTTCACCAGAAAACCCCAGTCCTGCAATGCCTGGAAAACCAGCTGGAGACGAGTCTAGACAGTCTGCCGGAGGGCCGCCTCGACTAACCAGTCGTCCATGTCGGGGAAAAATCAGAATGCCCTTCAGGTGAAGATGTGCCACCAGGGGAGCCACCAGCCTGGTGAACACTCTGGGGGCCGAGCGCAACCCAAACAGGAGCACTCGGAACTCGGAACTGAAAATGCTGAGATTCAACTGAAAAGCGGCAAGAACTACATTTGGCAGAGGCAGAGAGACGTGGTAACATGCAACCTGGAGATCCAGGGACACCATCCAACCCCCCCGGCACAACATCTGGAGAATATTCTGCAAAGTTCCCATCTTGAAGCGTTCCTGATGAAGCAGTACAGAGCCTTGAGGGCCAAGATGAGGGGATACTTCCCTGAAGGTTTGGGGACCAGAAACACCCGCGAGTAAAAACCCAGACCCCGCTACGGGAAAGGAATGGGAATGATGGCCGCCTTTACTAGTAACTCAGTCAGAGCTGTTGCCATTGACAACTACTTAGGCAACGAGCAGGGAACAGCAGTACGAAACATGCAACCGAGGACGAGGGCAGACAGGAAGTTCACTTGAGAATCCCTCCGGACAGTTTCCAGAGTCCAAGAATCTGAGCACAACTGGTCCCATATCGGCAAAATAACAGCCAGAGACGGCCGCCCACCGGCCTGCCCCAACCGCCAGGACTCCTGAACAAGACGAGCGCAGAGGACCACGGCTCCCCTTGAGCCTCCGAAAGGATCGGTAGGAGGAACCAGGGAGATTTCTTGACTGTCGAGGTAGACTTCTGCCGCAATTTTTCTGCGCGTTTGTCAGCACGAAACACCTTATGCACTGTATCCTCAAGCAAATCACCAAAAGGTTAGGAACCGTCAAAAGGAAGCTTAAGTGCAACCGTCCACTGTGATGCCTCCATTTTCCAATCCCGCAGATGCACATGCCTGCAGACCGACACACCAGCACCCATGGCCAAGGCCGAGCCACGCACTCCATCAAATGCCAGATCGCACAAAAGTTCAACCTGCTGCTGCATGTCAGCCAGTAGCGTGGCACAATCGGAGCCACCTTCAACAGCCTTCTTCAACCTCCTGAAACCACTCCGCACAGTCTCCACAGTGTAGGAGCCGTAGATATTCTCCCTGAGGGCCAGATGTGCATCAGCATGAACCTTGTTCAGGCTGGAATCCGGCCTTCGGTCCACCGGGGCCCGGACATCCGCCCACTCAGCCGACCCAGAGGAGCCACCCACCAGACCAGCAAGGACATAATTGATAAAAATGTGCCAAAAAAGTAGTGGAACTGTGACTCCGGAGGGGGACAGAGTAGGATGGAAGGGAGCAACGTGCAACACATTATTCCAGGGTTGCAGTCATGCTGGTTGACAGCCAATTGAATTGAAAACAGATTTCAGTTTAGCAGTAACAGACATCCTGTGGGAAAATGGAGATGTGTGCTTAAATTTCACAAAGAACAGGTCCGGAATGGTGAAAATGGTTGCAAAAAGTAGTGGAGCTGTTAACAGTGAACAAAGAAAAGTAGTGGAACACTGCACCCGACCGTTCCGCTCACCGATCCCAGCAGCCCCCTTTCCTTTCAATGTCCTTCCTGGACAAGGAACATTTTGCCTCGGAAGGCACAAACGCCACCTGTTGTCCACCGGGTCCTGCATCGTTCTGGAGACAGTAGCACTTCCCGAGGAACGGACAGCCTGGGGCATACACAGGGCCCCAAACCCACAGCAGCTATGATTTCCGGCAAAAAACCAGGAGAGGCTCCATCCAAACACACCAGAGCCCAAGCCCAGCAGGGGAACCTGGATCACGCCGCACCTAAAGGAAGGCGAGGCCTCGCCACACAGCTCCACCAGGTGGCCAGCAATTCTCGCTCACTGGTGCCGCACAATGGAATCAGTCCAACCTGCCAGAGGCAGGAAAAATTAAACTGCATGTAATGGTTTAAGGGGAGGCGTTATAGGAAATCAAAGAAATAGAAGAAGGTCGTGTGTCGGAGGCAGGGGCATCATGAACTAAGTACTGTGACGAGGAAGAGTGGACGTGGAGGTAATACTTGGTAGTTGCAAAACGTGTGCAGTGGTTTGTCTGCTAAATTAGCTGTAGTGTGCCTTACATTTCTATTAAAAGGCTGGCGGAAAGACAGTGGGCTTTCAAACTTTTAAAAATGGCTGGTGGAAAGGTCTTCTTTTCACCTTTTCATTCCCCTGTGGTAGCCTTGCCCACAGCTCATAGTGCAGGGATAGTAAGAGCAGGCATGGGAGGCTCGCCACAAAGGCTAGTGTCCAATCAAAGGAATCATAGAAGGGAAACACGTATGCCTGGTCCTAAGACCCACATTTTTATAAGTAAGAAAAGGGATTTTCGGACAGTTGGTGATGGCAATTTGAACGTTTAATAATATGGGTGGTGTAATGGACATTACAGACTTCTTGGTTTTGGATGGTGGGATAAAATGAATGTCATAAACAAGGAACAGGGGCTGCATAAAACGTGTGGATAAGCAAGGTGACCACCGTAAAGTGAGGGTGTCGGCTTGAAGTAGGGTGACAGGTCCCGGTTTTCCCAGCACATTGGTCCTGGCAGTATAGCTCAGCGGCAACGTGCTCGCCTTGGAAACAAGATGACACAAAGCACGATCCCCGGGTCCGTGCTTAGAAACCTCTGGGTATTAAGCATTATAAATACGCAACTAAGAGACATATTCCTGTAACAGCGCCTCGATGTCCCTGGACTGTGTGAGCGCTTTCAAAATGCAAATAAATAAAATAAAAATACAGTCTGGGGAAATCGCCATCTGTCACGGGGTCCCGAAACTTTTAAAAATGTAATTAACCCTGCCCCGGGATTGGATGGGCGGGTGACTGCGTCCCGGTTTTTGCCTGTCACATGGAACACAGATGGATGGGCGGGTGACGGCGTCCAGGTTTTTGCCTCTCACATGGAACACAGAGCAGTAGTGTAATGGCAATAGGCAGAGGCTCGCAGTTGTAGGGAAGCAGCCGAGAGCAGTCAAAATAATTAGTCAAGGCAGGTTAAAGGTCACTGCTTTCAAAGCACTCTGCAGTTCAGCGATTGCTGATTCCACTGCAGAAAATCAACAATCTCCCACAGGCAAAAGTTACTATGTTTAAGACAAAGGTAGTCTGATTCTGCAGCAAGATGCCACTCTTCAGAATCTGGCACCCGACGTCTATTACTAAGACATTGCAGATGGTGGCCGAACAACCTAGATCAGACATCCTGCAGCTCCTGGCAATCCCATAGTTCTTTGTGGTTGTAGTTTAAAGGTGGGAACAGTAGTCGGCTGGTTTTATCTGTCATTTGCCTTCTGTCTTCCAGAGCTCCAGCGTCAGTATGCCAGGCTGTGCAGGGTAAGCACAAAATTTACAATATCGCACAAAACAGCTTCCTTTCCTTTCTGCTAAAAGCGAGTGTTTCAGATGCATATGGGCTTAGTTATGTTCACCCCTTAACCAAAAAAGAGCGAATAACCATGTAGTTACCACAAATATACATATTTTAATATTTATCAAAAAACCATCACAATTTACAATATATTGCTATAAAATCAACAACATGATCAAGAGTCATTCTAAAAAGTCACATCTATACATATATATACCACTGTTATTAATAATGCCCTTATTAATTCATGTGGGCAAGAGGTTATGGCACAACCTCTTGCCCACATGAATTAAGAAGGGCATTATTAATAACAGTGGTAGTAGAGACATATATCTACTCCCCATTCAGGCAGAAAAGGGTTTGAAGTATTAGCTTTTTTGCCATATGTGTGTAATATATATGTATAGATGTGACTTTTTAGAATGACTCTTGATCATGTTGTTGATTTTATAGCAATATATTGTAAATTGTGATGTTTGTTTGATAAATATTAAAATATGTATATTTTTGGTAACTACATGGTTATTCACCCTTTTTTGCGACTAAGCTGATATGCATCTGAAACACTCGCTCATAGCAGAAGGGAAAGGAAGCTGTTTTGTGGGATATTGTACATTTTGTGTTTAACTGTCCTCCCCCACACAGCCCCTAAAAAGAGGACCCTGGAGCTCTTGATAGCTGATGTGCAGGGTAAGCAGCAATAACTCTAAGCCTCTTGACGGTGGCTTGCCCAAAAGGTGCCTTGTATTTTCCTAGGCCAGTAATCTAGCCTAGTCAGCTGTGTGAGCCATGGAAGATTGTGTCAGAGAGGAAAAGTGGCAAGTTGCCTAAGCGCTTAAGAGTCCCCTGCATATCTGCTCCTTAGCACAGTGGCGCTTTTGCATTAGTAATTTGCAAAGCGTGCTAAAGCTAACCTTGGTTTCCCTGGCATGAAGGCAACCCGATATGGCCAAACATGATATTGGCATCCTGGGCCCAGGAAGCTTTGGGCCAGAACAGCCGAGACCAGATCTGGCGACTGTATGAAAGGGCTCTCTGGCTTCAGCTATATGCCCAGGAACGTTTTAATATGGCGACCCACAGTGATGGGGAGTCTTGTTTGTGCTTCACTGTAGTCCTACTTTTATGTCTGTGGCCTGTCACATTTTTTTTAATCTGGTCACGTAGCTTGAAGCCATATAATCAAGTGCTCTCCAGCAGAGGTTTTCTTAACTGTTGCAGTCACGAGCACCGGCTTTACCATGCCCCAAAGCACAGATGCCTTGCCTGCCTGCTGCCTTTTATTTATGAACAGAGAACAGAAAGTTACAATCATGCTCCTTATGCTCAACATGTGTCTATGAGGGTTTATATTTTGCCAGGTTGCTTTTATTATGTGATTTGTCCACTTTTAAAATGCCCTCTCTAAAAATAAAAATTATGCTTTAGCCCTGGCCAAAAATGAACACATGTCGCTACCAACTAGAGCTGGTTATATATGTTGCAGACTGGAACCAAATCTTGACTGCAGCACCTAACCAACGTTTGTGATCCTGGGCAGTCCTTCAATTTTAGCGTGCCTTTTCGGGGAGTTGCTAGAAGTGTTTCAGTTCACAATGTATCCTATGAAAACTAAATCGGTCACTGTTTACTAGACTATGGTGCAGCAGCGGCAAGCCAAATATTATGGCTTGTGTACAGTGAAAATATATTTTTGTGTTGGAACATGTTAGCCATACAAACAAATATTTCTTGTTTTCAAATTTGTGGGTCACCATGAGGATCTTGGTTACATTTGGTGCTAGTTGAGGGGAGTTTCCATACATTAAAAATGAGGCTATTGGCTTTAGTTCTACTTTAAAATGGAAGCAAAATGGTCTAAAATATAGTTATCGGAGCTCCAATGGCGGATATAAAATGTAGGACCGTGCGATTTAGACAAACACGATCATGAAAGTAAATTTTTGTTTGCAATAGTCTCTACTTTGGCTAGATATTATTTTACGTACTTTAAATACAAGTTAATAAAGACCACGCTGTTCACATTGCAATGATGTTATCATTTTGGCGTGGCTGTAGTATAGGATTTGTATTATGGGGTGCATTCTAGAGTTTCACCATTGGTGTTCTATTGCCCACAACCCTCTATGGGAAGAGGGTACACAGTGGGAGAGGCGGAAGTGCTGTGTTTAGGAACTAGTGCAGTGCGCGGCGGGCCATACTAGCTTATAATGCTGCTATGTGATTTCATCGTTTTTTCTATCATTGAGGAACAATTCCTTGAAAAAAAAAATGTTGTAGGACATTTTACCCCATATGTATGAGGAGGGATCCCCTACGCAGGCCTCTCAAATCCGCACTACCTTTTATTACCACCAATACACCCAAATACATTTAGCGGTAAAATGCAGGGGAATACATTCAACGAATTCTCCCTCGATGGAAAAACCTGTGTTGGAATCTTCCTATCCTGCTTGTAATGGCCCAGTGAGAAAGGCGGAACCAAGTGACGGCAGCCAAATTAAAAAGGATTGAAAAAAAAAAACTTTAACCTGAAATGTGAAACTAGGAAAGTTCATTTGAGCCAAGTCACACATTCCACAACGCCACCTAGTAGCCATGGCTGCAAGTACACCTCCAGTTCAGAGTATGTAGTTGTCCTGACAGTCTTGCAAAGTGTCTGTATTGGGTTGATAACGCTATGTATAAATTAGCACTGCCCTCATAGAGGAAGACAATTTCCTGGAGAAAAAAAGTTTTCATTTGAGCTAATTTGCATACCCACAATGCCTTGCTGTTGTGGATCAGAACTGGTGGCGAACTTCCAGCGATGACTACTAGGTGGCGTTGTGGAATGTGTGACTTGGCTCAAATGAAATATATATATATATAGCCACTCTCTGGCCTAAACACATCATGGACTGCTCTTAAGTGCTGGGGGAGGGGTTGGCCCAGAGGAGAGGCTTCCTCCCAGAATTTAGGTCCATGCACTTCCTTGTAGACCCCAGATATTCATATCGACCCTTTTCTAGCCTACTGCAAACCTCCAGTACTTTACTGGCTTGAGCTGCTTCTGGCAACCTTTGCAACACCCCATGCGCCTCACCCGTGTTTTTACCAGGGCAGACTTTGCATAGGTTTCTGCCATTTGCTCTCCTTGGTTGCAAGATCACCACGATTCTTTTAGGGTGTCAATCAGCCAATACGAAGTGGCCTGGTTTGCACACTTCCTGCCCAGAGACCCAGGCAGTAATGGGTGCTCCCCTGTGCTCCGTTCATCACTCACATGTTGGTACGGAGGTGCTTTTGGGGCCATGGCAGGCCATGATTTTCGTCAAAACATGCATTAGTCCTTTTCCATCTCTACTTGACTCTTCAGGTTCACCTTCTCATCCCCGCCCCCCCCACTGTGGCATTCCACTACTTTGGACTCACATCTTCACCTGTTGTGTATCCAGCATGGGCATCAGAAAGGCACTGTTACTTTGTGTTTCGCTTGGAACCTTTCTGGTGTGCCCTGACCGCAGGTCACCTCTCTGCACTAGGTTTTCTTAGCACAGTTGACCCTTAATGATGGCGTCCATGCATTTGCACTCTGCAGGACTCACAAGAGCTCATAAGTCGTGTTCACAGCACGCTCTCCAGGCATGTTCATCTCAGACCATACCTACCTAGCCAAGCGCCACGGACGCATGCCGTGTTACAAAATCCTTCAACATTTCTGATACTCACGCTTGCAACATAGCTGAAGATTGCACTAGCGACCTGGGCCTTAAAAAAGCAAGGGTCTATGCCCTCTGCCGCCCAAATTACTAAAAGCAGATGTGTAACGTGCTCCCGAAAGAACAAATGTTATACTTGATCTTATCCAAAAGGCCGAGAAGTGATCACAGACATTGTACCCCAACATCCAGGTCCTTTGCCTGACTGAGTATTTATGCCTCATGGTTATATATGCTGTCAGGGGGGGGTGTTGTGAAAAATGAATTTAGCATCCAGGCACTGTGTGTCATGTACTGAGAGGTTCAAGCACGTGCCCCTTTTATCACAGACATTTGTCAAATACAAAGGTCTGTGGCCATTCCTATTTGCTCCAAAGACTTTTTTTCCAAAGCAGCCTGGACCCCACATTGATGCTATTTTTTAACTCTATTTCTCAGACAGGTTTTTCAAAGATTAAAATAGACACCTGCCAGATGGTCCATCTTGGACGGATCAATCTCAGAATACTAAAGTCAAACCAACATTTTAAATTTTGCAGCAATTTATACAAACAATCTTAAGACTATTTTCTATTATAACCTGAAAGTTCTGCATCAAACAAATTTCATTCAACACGGAATTTTAAAAAAAAAGAACAAAAGTCCCGGGAGGATAGCTTAACGGCAACGTGCGCGCCTTGGAAGCAAGATGACACGAAGCAACACAGGTTCGATCCCCGGGTCCGCGCTTAGAAACCTCTGGATATAAGCGCGTTATAAATACGCAACGAAGACAACAACAAAAAAAAAAGAAATTACGCAACTGAAAAAACAAACAATTCCTGTAACAGCGCCTCGATGCCCACGGGCTGTGTGAGCGCTTTAAAAATGCTAAATAAAATAAAAAAACAAAAAATAAATAAAAACAAGAAAAATGCACGAAACGAGAATAACACATCTCAAATTCCAAAAGAATGAATATAAAGTAGGAACATTCAATAATCAACTTCTACTCGTGAATTCCTTGTTCGTTCTGTATGATTCGCATGAACTTTGTAATTCATGCCAAAAGTCCTGTTTTTGAGGTAACTCGACGCGTCTATTGTCCCTTCGTTGTTTCGAATCTTAACTCGTTGTCACACTGGGGAGGGCCCTTTTCGAATTGAAATGGCTGTGTCTGATGATTAAATGGAACTCCCCTCCCACCCCCCCCCCCCCCCCCCAGAGCTTGTTTGAACTCACCCCACGGGTTTCAGCCCCTTCCTGCATCCGCAGCACGCCTCCAGGCTGTCTATTGCCCTTTACCTGTGTGCTAAGTTGCTGAATTACTGGCTCGTCCGGCCAGTTTGCTCAGCTTTAATGGTGGGAATTTCCCACGATGCGGAATTCATGTACACAGGTGCCTGGATAATTGTCCTCGATGAATGTGCAGAATCTTTCACATGCCATCTTCCTTCCTGTAGGCTCTGTTGACCAGCTTATCACTTCCTTTTTTGCACTCTTCACCTCACACAATTTTTAAATGAGGTCGTCACATCTCCTGCCAAGGACCCCTTTGAAGCACATAATGAAGAACCGGTACCCCTTTCCGGCCGCATAATCCCTTTGTCTCCCCAACTATCGTCCTGTTTTCATTTTCTGTTTCGAGTGAAGCAGGTGTGCTATTTGATTCTACAGACCCCGCCTTAACCACTTGCCCACCACCGCCTGATGAGAATTGCACGCATAGAGGGCAAGGGTGTTTGGGCTGCTTGGGACCCTGCTGGATGAGGGTCCCAGTTTGAGCATAGAGTGGAGCAGTATGCTCGGAGCTCTGCGTAGGACTTCTTGCAAGGTAGGAAATTGTTGACCGCAGTGCAGGGTCGGTTAGCATGTGGGTGAATGCAGGCAGGGCTTGGCAGTGAGAGCTGAACTGTGGATCCCTCAATGTATTGTTCAAGGCAGGGCCAGTCTTCAGGTGCACAATTGGTCCAGTTCCACGAGCGTGCGCGCTACACATCTGGCTCACCCGCGTTGTCACCAGTGAAGGGAGCACATGGAAGCAGGCAAGTTTAAAATCTCCATGTTTCTCTCAAATTTTGGGAAAATAGTTTATTTGAAAAGCAAAATGGGGTGCCTTGTCTTGTGAGGACGTCTGCAAAAAGGCAACATTAAGAAAGCAGAACCCCCTTCTTTTTATTTTGGTAGGATGATGAATCTTCTCATAGATGTTCCAGAGGAAAGAATTGATGACATTGAGAAAGATTTGCTGGAATTGACAACAAAAAAGAAGTAGAAAGATTCTCCCGCTCCAGTCTGCATTATAAATATAAATACAATTACAAATTCTTCCTCTTGTGCTCAGACGAGGCTTCTCCGGTTAAAGGGGGAGAATTGAATGAAGAGAAACCAATACCCTTATAAAAGAGGACTTGGCAAAGGTATTCGTCTTGATCTGGAGCAAGCACGTGGGCAAAATCTTAGGCAAATTAAAAGTCCAGCCAATGTGCAGTTTCCTCTGTTGACATCCGTAGTATGACAGGTTGTACACTGTGTTAGTCCAGTTAGAGAGGCTTATTGCCATGAGTACCCTGGTCCGTTAGACCGGGGCACCAATGGTGTTTTTTTTTCAAGCTGCGAGACGCGCTGCGCAGGGCGGCCAAGTGTCCCATAATTTGTGGGATTGTCCCGTAATTGGGGACTGTGTCCTGCAGTTTGCCGAGTGGCTCTGCGGGACGCGGGTTGTCCCGATCTGCTCTGTTTGAGCAGAATTAGACATGCTGGGGGCTGGGGCCAGCAGCTGCAGGGCGCTGTCTCACAGACTATCTGCACTTGCCAGCCACCGGTATTCCCATTTGTGGGAAATGTATGTATATGATCCCCCCCTCATAGGAGCGGGCAGGGGATCACATACATACATTTCCCGCGAATGGGAATAACGGTGGCTGGCAAGTGGCAGCTAATCTGTGAATAAGAGTCTTATTGCATTGCACCGGCAGCTGTTGACGTGACAGGCCTTCAGGCCTGTCCCGTCAGCAGCTTCGGGTGCAATGCAATGATTCTGTCTGGTGAATGATGCTGTGACATCATCACCGCCTTGTGTCCCGCAAAAGGAGCTCACAAAGTTGGCCACTCTAGCGTTGCGTTTCGCAGTCGGAAAGTAAAAAAAGTTAAAGAAAATGGCTGCCACGGACAGGAAAACATAGTCCATTCTCTCTGTCCGTGGGGGCCATAGTAAACAAAGAAAATGGCCACCATGGAAAGGGAGAAGTGACTAGTCCCTTCTCCCTTTCCATGGCGGCCAGTCGATGGAAGAACTCCGGGCGGAGTGCCAAACCTTCTAGGGCAGGTAAGGCGAGGGCCAATTAGCTTGCGTTTCACAAGCTCATTGACCCTTCGCAGGGTACTAATAGTGATTCCAATGCAGCTGATAGTGATTTAATTGCTGTGCAAATTTCTGGCTGATAGTTGCATTTGAAACCAAAACCAAAAAAAAGAGTTGCGGGCTGGCAGTCTTAAAATGGGCCTTTTATAATTTCCAAAAATGAACAGTGTTATTTAAAAGGTGATTTGAAGTGAGAGGTTTAACATAGTTAGAAAAGAGGGTCAGTGTTTCATTTAGAACCTTGGCAAATAAGAGTGCCAGTCTTCATCCCAAAGCTTTACCCGCTGGCAGGGAAAGAGGAAGCAATGCCAGACTCTGGGCAAATTGACACTTTCTGATCTAGCGTGGAAGGTGGAGACTTAATGTCCACAGATGTAGGTGGCTTTCTGACTGATTGCTACTTGCTTAAGAATGCTTTGCCAGAGGGGTCAGGGAGCATGCTGTTTTGCTCGATGGAATAGAAAAAACAGGCGGAATTCCTTTCAACCCTGACATTTGAGTGGGTGAGTCTTTAGTGACTGGGAGTCACCATAGCAGTGAAGAGAAGGGCTGATGTGAGGGATTGGAATACTGAAGCCTCACAGAAAAATGCAGCATTCACAATACATTTCGAAGTAACTATGCTGGTACGGGACCATTTGGAGGATAAAATCCACACAGACAGTAAGGGCTGAAAACTTGCAGGATCAGCGCGAAAACAGAAAACATCCTCCGTTCCTCTGAATCATGTTGCTTTTCATTGGCCGCCTTGCAAGACCATTCCACGGATTGTGTCATCTTCAAGGAAATCCAAGGGGTGGGGGGAGACTGGTACATTTCTAGATTGGGCAGAAATGTTACATCTTCTGTCCCAAATATCAACTCTTTTTGACTAATCCTAGATCAAACTGGAGCTTCCAGTAGGATGCCTTGACTAGCTCCAGCTCAGATAAATGGGTGCACATGGTCTAAAGGGATGGGTATGAAATTATATTTTTGCTATTCCCCAGAGTTTGGGGTTCGCTCTACCAACTGGCAAAGGAATGTGCCGAAGATGACAATTGTCTGTGGTTTTTGAGGAACCTGAGAGCATCCTCACTTCTACTCCCCTGGATCCTCCTCTCAGGTGGCCAGGGAAAGGCCATCACTCTTGGATCCTGATCCTGTGAGTGTATATGCGAGGGAGGATCACCTGGGTGGAGGGACCTCTGGGAGTGGGGAGAGGATGTCTTTTGGTGAGACATGGTGTATCCCCCTTTCCCACGTCAGAATGAACCTTACCCTCCTCCTGCCTTCGTAGGTTATTGTCAGTCATTCCCTCTTTCTTATACACAAAATATCCCACAACCATTAACCTTTAATACTGGGACGAGGAGGAGGCAACTGGGAGTGATGCGCGCACCTATCATTCACACCACTTTGGTACTGAGATAAGGAAGAGTACTGTAGAGGAGTACCGTTGCAAGAGTTGGGCATGTCCAGCCAATAGGCTTAATTATGGTCAGGCAATTGAAAACAAGGACTTGCACCTGCAACCAGTAACAGGCCACAAGTGCATAAAAGGAGAGGCCGCCAGAGAGCAGGGGAGAGAGACCTGCCTGGAGGACAGGACACGGCTGACGGACGTGGAGGAGGCTGGAGAGGGGCCGGCGGGAAGGACCCAGTGTGCAGTAGTTGGGTGAAAGTAACACCTGGCCCTGAGGGGGCAGTTAGAGGGTCGGGACCCCTGCAGTGCCCCTTGCCCTCTGTCCACAGCTAGAGCTGTGGGACACTGAAGGATCCCGAACAGTGCAGGCTGCTGGTAGCTTCTGCAAAGGGAAAGCAGAGCTACGCGCCACCAGCAGCAAGGTTCGAAAATGGCAAACACTGCTTGCTGGGCTCCCGAAAAGCACAAGCGGATTTAAGGGAATCCTTAAAGAAGAAGGAAAACGCCCAGAGGAGCGGCAGCATACCGGTGAGTGGAATAAAGGGAACACTCATACCAGGGTGCTTCAGGGGCTACGAGAACACCAATGTTAATGCTGAATTAACTGAAACCTATGACAATTGGTTTCTGACCGCAAACGGAGGGTTTTGGAATGCTGAACAAGCTGCGAAATGTTATGAATGCTTCGAACGGTACAAGTAATATTGAATACCGAACTAAAGAAAAGCAAGTGATGAACATTTATGAACAAAGTGAAAAGCAAGTGTTGAGCACTCATGAATACTGTGAAAGTAAGGTGGTGGAAAAGGGTGAACACCACAAAGTAAGTTGTGTAGAAAACATGTGGTACAATCAACAGACTGCTAAGGAAATTAAGAAATTAGTGTTCACTAATAACAAGAAAGCTCAAAGGGTACGGAAGTATAACAGAGTGCCAATGGTTATTGGTTGCATGACCGTTTGGCCCGACAACTGCGTCTAGACTGAGTGACCCCTACTTGGAAACTGCCAAGGAATGAAAGCGAAGATAAAGAAGCTGCATTTATAACGGGATTGCTGAAGTGAATTGGAAAGCGAGCAATCTGTTTGAACGATTGAAAAGCCTAGATAATTACAAAATTGAACTGCAATTGTTAGTTTGAAAGCCAAGAGATTTGAACTGATTGTAGGTTCTGAAGCTGGAAGAGATGATTTCTTGGGGAAGGGAAACCCGGGCCTTTGTGAACTGTGTTGACCTCTTGGGAAAGGGAACCTCGAGACCTTTTGGAACTGTTTTGAACTTGGGGAAAGAGAAGCTGGAAAGTAAGTCAGGAGCTGGAAGTAGCTCAGAACTTTATTTGGAACGCTGCTTCTTTTGTTGCTAACGCCCCTACCCATTGTTAATCTTTAGTCGTGTGGGCCAGTGTATGTTTTGGACACAGACAGACTTTTGGGTTGAACTTACTAACACAGACTATCCTTAGTTTCTTTAGGGAGGGAACTCCCACCTTAACAAAGGGCAAGTTAGGCCTTACTTCATCCTGACATTTAAGAAAATAAACCATTTTATTTAGAAAATGCAATCTGTTGTCTGTGTCTTACTTCATGATGCCTTTACAGGTTGGAGATGGTCGTTGCTAGTTGAAAAGGTTGTAGTTCCGATTCCACTGGATGAACAATGAATGGGAGTAAATTCAAATAACAATTCTTGTTCAGCAACAACCCAGAGATTTTATTTTGTATTGAATTTACCACAGGTGATAGGCTTTGTCTAAGGATCTCCGTGATCCGACTGCGGCTGATTTTGCCGCGGCCAGAAAGTTTGCATGAGAAAGGTGCGAACCACCGAAAGTCTGCACCTTTCTCATGCCAACACACGTACATACCCGCACCCCCCCACACCCACAACACACCCATGATACACCCCCATCCACACCCCCACCCACACCCCCAACATAAACAAACCCCACTTACCTTTTTCTTCACGCTGAGTCCCTGAGGCGTCAGTTCCCTTTCACTTCTGTGATCCGGAACCAGTGCCGCAGGGTCCTTTTCTTTATAAAGAAATATATATATTCCCTGCGCAACCCCCGCTCACTATACTAAAAAGTATAGTGAGCAGGGTGTTGCGTGGGACACCCCCGCAGCCCCTGCAGTCTTTTCTTTTTTTTTTTACTTACCTGCAATGCTACCACCAAAGGTTCGAACTTTTGGTGTTTCGAACCATTGGTGGGAGCATTTTTAGAACTTTTTGTTCATGCGACCGTTTAGATACAGTCTTTTTTGTACAATACCTTTTACAAGCCTCTTCAACATAGAAACGCTTCAGAAAATCATTCCCATGTTGGGAAAGGTGGGATCACTGGACCTGATGGACACGGACCAACACATTCCAGTCATAAAATGTCTACACTTTGCGATTCACTGGGACATTACTTGTTCGTCATCCTTCCATTCAAACTTGACACTGCTCTGAGAAATGTTACCAAAGTAACAATTTTAGCATTTCTTCATCAGAAAGGTATTGCGATTTACATCTACATAGGTGACTGGTTACTGCACGTTCAGTCCCTAGGGAAGATGAGGGAAGAGATCAACAAGATATTGTGATCCTGCACCCAGCTGATCAAATGGAATAAGGAACACCTGAATCTGACCCAGGATTACACGTTCATTGGAGCGATGTTCTACACAAAGGAAGGGTTCCTATTGGCATCTCCTGCTACAATCTCAACAAGCCTCTGCAAGAACGCTGTTCAGGATCACATAGGGGCCCCAGTCTTCATAGTTCCTTCGATCAGATTGCATCTTCAGTTGTTCATGCCTCACCTGCACGCTCACTGGTTGGTGAATCTGTAGAACTTGAACGTTTTAGACCCTTCATGAAGGAACTTCTATGAATGCTCTTCAGTAGGGTAATTCTGTGATCCCAGCGAAAGGTTAGTGCTTTCTCTCTGCCCCCTTCCCCCGTGATAACATGGGATGTGAGTGAGCAAGGGTTGGGAACCAGCCTGGAATCCTTGCTATAGGGCAAAGTAGGAGTTTTTCCAAAACCCCACAAATCTAATAATGGTTTTGAAATTGTATCTCTTGTGTCAGTGCCATACTTGCAATACTGTGTCTTCCCTACATAGTGCACCTCACTACCTCAGTATTCCTACTAATGAACATAGACATCTCATTTCCAGATTGGAAACGTCGCTGAATGTAATATAAGTACAGGCAAGTAGGAAGTTGTGCCCAGCTGTAGTGAAGGCTGTGCACTCAGTACAAAGTCTTATCTTTTGTTCTATTGATTTGTATTTAGTAGATTCAGATCTTGCTGTATTTTCATTATAGAATTCTGAGATAGATTTGTTCAGCGTTTGTTGAAAGGTGATTAACATGATTACATTCTTGTTAATGATTAAGGGATTAATCATGTTCTTTGGTCTCTGTGATCACTTTGTTGTTTTAAGAATTGTGAGTTTGCAGTTCCTCTGTGTGATAGCCAGCTTTTATTAAGCGCATTATCAAGAATTTCCTAACGTTAATCTTCCTTGAACTAACAAAAAACTTAAGTATCCCGGAAATGTATGAGCTCAATCATATTTATATCACAGAAAGAACACTTTCTAGGAGCATATAAACATGCTATTTTGGAACCTTACTTTTAAGTATGCATCACATGTGTACCCTATAGACTTCCCTTGGCAGAAGATCTCCCTATAGGGTGTCGCTGTCCCTATGAAGGAGGTGGTGCAACGCCTATCTAATAGCTACCCCTATTTCTACAATGTTTTCAATTACAATAAACTGTTAAAAAATGGTTGAGCCCATTCTACTTATCCCTCCATGGACATTCTCTGCAGGTCTTTTCTATTTATTTATACTGGGTGCCTGGCCCCTAGATATGCTTTATTCACCCCCAAAAGAGGTGTGTGCATGAGGTGTAGACAAGGTGGTATAGTGAGGTTCAACACAAAAATATTTGACCCAACTATTTGACCAAGAAGGTCAACAAACTAAAGAAAGACCTAGCGGCCTTCACACATAGCAAAATATGCCTGAACACCTCGGAAGATTACCATACTGAGGAAGTCCAATAAGCCCGAAGAAATGCCTACCAACAAAGGATACAGACAGGATGGAGACCATACAGGAATAATCAATCTGGCTCCTCCAACAATTCAAGTTACAGCTCAGATGAGGATTTAAGAACAAGACAGCGCCCTCAAGTACGCTTTAATACAGCCTAAGCACATCCTGGGAATCAGGGAACAGGGAATGGCAATAACCCCCTTTTTGTAGGACAGCAAGGGAACCAAAGGGAACGGCCGAGATGGCAGACCTTCTCCCGTGGATTACCCGCAGCCGGGGACAGGGATTCCCTCAACCAAACGTTCCCTAATTATGAATCTGTCTGCACATACCCCCACCACAGCAGAAAAAGACATCTTACAAAAAGGGCTATCTTTTATGCCAGCTGCCAGATACAACCCCTTCCAGGCATGGATCGAGATCACCCAACTGATAAGAAAATTCTGATTAAAACAATTCTTCCAAGACAAAGAGGACTTCTTCCTTTTTTCCACATTCAATAAGCAACACAGCAGAATGCATTACCTTTGAACAAGCTCTACTGAAGAAGTTGGAAGAATTAGAGGGGCAACTACCATACGTACACAACAACTGTACCAAGGAAGAACTAGCCGCCCTGGCTGATCTATCCAACAACATCACCATAAAACCTGTGATAAGGGTGGTGCAACAGTGATCAAGGATATGAAAGACTACATGGACATGGTACACGTACTTATTGATGATACCAAAAGTTACAGACCTTTGCCTGCAGATCCTACACCTGCCATAAGATCGATGATTGCACCACTGATCAAAGAAGCCTTAGCGGAAGGATACATAAATGAAAAAGAAGGGTACTAAAAGCAAATCAATAGAAAAAAAGACGATGATTCTTCACTACAGTTGGGCACAACTACCTACTTGTCTGTACTTTGGGAGCCTTCAGCATTAGTCTCATCATCCGGCAGCTCCTAAAAGAATTAGTCACCTTCCTTCACAACATTATTAATATGCAGCGGGTCCCAGCTTTCCTGCTCTCCTTCCCCATCCTGTTTCTACATAGTGTATGACTTTCTTAGGGCCTTTCTGCATGAATACCGCACTAGGCACACATATCGCAGTGTAAATAAATATCACTCGGTTAACATCTCCCTTAGGGTAAATGTAAGGTTTTCTGCGTAAATATTAAGAAGATAAGTATGAATACAACTCCACGTAAATAAATATGTGACCTGCTAGGGAAACAAGTCCATCCCTGCATAAATGTGATGCTCGCTGGGCAGATATGGCACTCTGTGCATACTTCCCTCGCTGCATGAACTCCATGGCTTAGCCAGCAAAGTTATTTGCTTCTGGAGCCTGATGTGCTGTTCTCTATTCAGGAGGCTCTAGTCATTTCAACCTGCTTTTGCTAATGACATCATGTCAGGCTTTCGCCATCGAAGCCTAGGTGTCATAGCATTTCGCCTCCTGCTCCTCAACCCCCCACATTATTGGGGCGGGAGTTAACCTCATGGTTATTTTTTGGAATGTATTTATATAGCACAACAATCCCAGTGGTATTTGCGGTATCGGGTAATAAAATTGTGGCAAAAATGTTGCCAGTAAAAAAAATTGCAGCAAAAATGCTGCAGTTTGACCCGGTAAAGGTGTACCCCATTATACCATTTAAGGGGAGTGGAGGTTGCAGGGGTGTCACCCGCTCCCCTTAAATGGTATAATGGGTCCGAGGGTTGCGGGGGTGTCGCCCGCATCCTTTACATGATTGTGGCCCAAAAAACCACAGCATTTTTGCCACGATATTTTGTATTCGCGGCCATTTTTGCCGCGATTTTAAGACATGGAGCCGTATTTGCATGCTGAGTAATGGGAAGGCTAAAGAGAACTTGTCTGAATAATATTAAGATTATCAATCTAAATGGATCCGGAATAAGTGCGTTTTTAGGACTGACCTAGGTCTGTCTCCGGTCTAAGAGCTCCAGCAAGCCGAGTCCAGATGTTAGCTCCTTGGGCTGAAAACGTTTTGCCTCCAGCAGTAGATAGTTTGAATCTTGGGGGAATCAGTAACCGGGGCTTTGAGGAGGGCAGATGACAACGAAGTTCACAGACTTTTTTAAGTCTTTTAGGCAGATAGTGAGGTACATATCAGTAAACGCATTTAGGGGCCAACAGGGCCACCTTAAATATGATCCTGCCCGTGACAGGGAGTCGGTGAAGGCAGGGCATTAGTGACGAAGTATGGGCTGGATATTGAGTTTTTGGAAATAATCGCAATATTGTTTTGTAGGACTTGGAGCATGTAAATGAGAGATTGCGGTTTAGAGACCCCTGGCTATATAAAGCATTAGAGCGATCAAGCTTTGGGCCGACTGTTGTTGGTGCCATAGTGCAAATATGTGGTCCCACCAGATAAAGAGCCGGGGATAATTGGATGTGGAATTAACCACTGAATTGACCTGGGCAAAAAGGTTCGTATATAAGTCAAAGAAACTCCTTAACTTTGTTCAGTAAGGAGGACAGTAAGAGAAAACGTGTCTACTGGAAAGGGCCAAGGCAATCCTTAAGAACACCTAAGGGATTGTGTAAAGGCTAGTTCCATCTTGTTGCTGTTAAGGCTGGTCTAGTTTTCCTGGATCCACCATTTGATTTGAGACACGTTTCTGGGAGTTGAGTGCTATCAAAAGGTGAGTCACCAGAAATTCTAAAGGATAGTTGGCCAATGTGCCGTATTTTTAACAGTGGCACTTTCGTTGTTTGCACATTACTTGTCAACTTTTCCCCGTTGTCTATTTTATTTATTTATTTTGTAATACATGCTGTGTGTTTGGGGGATTGGGGGTGGTGGGTGGCAGGGTGAGGTTGTACGGGGTGGGTTAGATGAGTGGTTTGGTGGGAATCCCCAATTTAAAAAAAATTAAAGAACAATTTTAAAAGAATTGAAGAAAACGACTACGGGGAATAATGTGCACACGAGAAAAGTGACCTTGTTAAAACACGTACAACCAGTTGGGCAACCTTCAACTTGAAAAGCAGATCATGCAATGGTTTAGTGTATGCTAAAAAGTTTTGGCTTTAGGGCAGAGTCTCGTGTTCGTTTTGCTTTATTTCCTGGTGGGTGTGGAGCACTTGTGCCATCCCCGTAGCTGCTTCAAAACCTCAGGGAAGGGGGAGATGCAAGGAGATGGGTGGGCCGTTTCTAGAACACTCCAGGCAAGAGATCGTCATAGGTGGACCGATGTGGGACATTTTTAGGTGCCTTGGGAACATCAAGCAGTCCGATCCCGGGGAGAGAGTTTCATATGGCCGATACTGGAAAGTGCTGAAATTTACCACCGAAATGTCGGCACTTTACGTAGTAAAGGGATCGAGTTTGTTGGGTGCCTACCTGGCCGGCAGACCACTATGTTAAAAAAGATCTGTTTTTGTTCTAGGACTTCAGCCGCAATCTCCCTGCTTCCAGGCATTACACTAGCTGCTGTTGTTATTGCTCAGTCTTTTGCTACTCAATGTAATTGACCTACCTTGATAGTAGGAAGTTCTGCCAGGGTTGTCCAACCCAGGCCTCGAGGGCCAGAATACCAACAGGTTTTCAGGATATCCCTCATTAATATTCATGAGCAAAAATGTGCATACATTTAGAATTTGTATGCACATTTATCTCATGAATATTAATGAGGGCTATCCAGAAAACCCGTCCGGATTCCAGCCTGTGAGGCCTGCGGTTGGACAACCCAGCGCCTCTGCTACCCTAATATTCGGCTCCACCAGACTTCAACCTCCTGGGAGATGAATACTGGGCGCTCACAATTTTTATGTTGCTTCTGTCCTCTTCCTAGAGTCCCATGTTTCTGAACGTGAATCTGATATTCGACAACCATCCCGACCAGTTCTCCGGTGTCTCAACCCCTGCATCCTGCTACCAGAACCTCCCGCTATCCCCCTTCACGCCATACTCCACCCGTGATGTTGGCAGGAGCTGCACGCTCTGAGGCCCATGGACATGTGGTGCTCTATAAAAAATGAAATATAATAATATCCAAGTTGGAGTGGGTTTCAGTACGAGGGTCCTCAGCCTGACGTGGATGTCCATTTCGTATGTATAGCTCATAATATGAAGGTACCTCGTATCTGAGCGGAGAACTCTATTGGCAGTTGAGGCAGACGGAAACAAGGTACCTCGTATCTGAGCAGAGCACTCTATTGGCAGTTGAGGCAGAAGGAAACGAAGGTACCTCGTATCTGAGCGGAGCACTCTATTGGCAGTTGAGGCAGAAGGAAACGAAGGTAACTCGTATCTGAGCGGAGAACTCTATTGGCAGTTGAGGCAGAAGGAAACGAAGGTACCTCGTATCTGAGCGGAGCACTCTATTGGCAGTTGAGGCAGAAGGAAACTAAAAAGCTCACTGTGTTAACATGTTTCAAGTGTATCTCACATGGCGAGTCCTTCTTCAGGGGATACAAACAGATCCTTCAAGACTTCTAAATTCTTGTGGCAATGTTTTCCACCCCACAGGCCGGAGTCCCGCGTGTGGACGGTGATGCTGCTTCTGGGAACCTGCCTCCTGTACTGTGCCCGGGTCACCATGCCCATCTGCTCGGTGTCCATGAGCACTCAGTTCAACTGGGACAAGAAGCAGTCTGGCATGGTCCTCGGCAGCTTCTTCTGGGGTTACTGCCTGACTCAGATTGTTGGGGGACACCTAAGTGACAAGTAAGTACGTGGATGGATGGATGGATGAAGGAAGGATGGATGATGTTGCTTCGCACAATGTTGGACAGGGATTCGCTTTTAGGCTAGCTGTGGCGTAAGGGTCTGTGGATCTGGGCGGGAAACGGTAAATGGGATTACATGATCTAGTGCTGTCAGTACACGTGCACCAGCCAAGGCACAGCATCCTACCTTAACATGTTGCGGCTGGAGCAGAGGCCGACCACCTACTCTACAGCCCAGGTGCTTCTGTGACCAGGGACAAGCTGGCTCCTGGGCCGAGCCTGTTGCATAAATCCTCCCAAAGGCCTGTACTGTAGGGCTGGGGGAATTTGCTGCTGGAAATCTGGGTGCACTGGGACAGACCAACTCGCATGTTATTCTTTTCTCGTTAAACTTTAAAAGCCGCTCATATACATATTGCAAATGAAGTGATTCAGAGGCTTATGCAGCGGGACCTAGACGGGGCCCCTAATGCATGATGTTTCAGCTTCAGAGTGACCTTTGCCAATGTTTAACAAGGCCTAATTAAAAACCTGTGAAATTAAGTCAAAACATTCTTAAAAAATACTAGAATTGCAGCGCAAGGGGTACTAATCCAAATGTTCCAGTTATGCGCTTGAAAGCAACTGTAACTGCACCATCGTAAAACCTGCATACCGTGGCCCCTTGCATGCACTGCTCATGTCGCTTCTGCCTATTTATTTATTTATTGTATTTGTTGCTAGCGCCCGGAGGTATCACGGCAATAAAGGTACAGATTAGCAGAGCATACAGTTACAGGTATGATGTCAACAATCATAAAATTGTATCAAAGGTCACGAGTCAGTTACAAGGTAGGTAAGGCAGTGCAGTGCCTATGATAATTTACCTTGGAAAACCGACGTTCTGTATGCCCTTTCTCTGTAATATGTGGCGCCGTGATGAGTGCATTGCTGTGGGCAGCTCTTTTCCCTTCAGGCACCATAACTAGTGATTTGTGTTTTTTTTCCTTTTATTCTTGCACTGCCATCATAACTTTACATTTAAGAACGTTTTTTTTCCACTTCATTTCATAGGTTTTCATTAGGCCAAACGAACCGTAATGCCCCTTTCAGCCAAGGAATGTTCACAGGCTTTCAATGTTTTTTTTTAATGATGCACAATATATTCTCTATAGTGCCCAGTGGGCATGCCACATGACCACGCCGAATGGGTACTTTGATAAAGCCCATTGCAATCCGAACCACCAACTGAACCCACTGGGCGTGGCTCGCAGGGGCAACTTTGACTAAGGTAGGGCATTTGGCCATGAAATGTGACCACTTGACCAGGGACATGGCCTTCAGCTATTCCTCAGACCCCACCAAAGACCACCAAGGGGCCACTAGGTGCTCCCTGAGGCTATTCTCAGTGGCCACTTTACTCCCATTGTGGGCCAGTTGGTCAGTAGCCAGTGCCTATGGTCTTGCTGTCCAGAGGATGGCTTTGGACCATGGCCCGGGTCCCATCAAAGTATCTCATGGGGGCACTTTGCCTCCAATCTAGTTTCCCAATCCTGGCTTTGGTAACCCGGGTTCAAGTGCGGGGACCCTGAACCAGGTTCAGAATTCCCCCAAGTCGAAAAGCAGCCCTTTTGACATGTTGAGGCATTTTGCACCCCTCACTAAACCCCCTATGAACTCCTGCCCGCCCCCACCGTGCCCAGGGTTAAGGGCTGGCCTGAGGAAGCAACTGACCAATTTTATAACTGTGGCAGCATGAAGTCCGCAGGACCCCACTAAATGTTTACGAGCAACAATGGTGTCCCATTCTGGTCGCCCCTTGCAAGGTCCATGGAATTAGCCATTGGAGTAGCATTGTGCCAGCCAAACCCAGATATAACACATAGGTTACAGGCTACTTTTGGGCACTTTTAAAGGCAACTGCTATATAGATTTTACCCAAACCAAAAACGGATTACTAATCAGACTAGATGAAACGTTCGCGTAAAGATTTGATGCCAGTCTATCCAGTGGTTCGGGCTGTAGGTGTGACCAGTAATTCGTATATGGAGATTGAAAGGGAAAACGTACGTTTTGGGAACCCTTTCACAACTTTGATCCTCCCTCCACTGAAGAAATCGCACACCACTTTGCAAGTTAGGTCTATGTATTTCTTTTTTTTTTTTAGAAATGTTCACCTGTAACCGACGAACAGTGTGCAATGTGATCTGCACGGTTTTTAATTTGTATTTTGTGGTTTATTTCTGCCTTATTCCCTTTGAACTTTTGAAAGATAGCTTTTTAATGTCTGCCTTTTGTAAGAGGTCCTGTCCCCTGAAAAGGCACTAAGACTGGGCCAAGATGTCACGTGCCAGGTAATGCGTGGCATGTGACTTACTCTTCCCCCTCTCTGTCCCCTGAATGCCCATTTCTGAGCCGTCAGCCTTGTCTGTCAATTTCTATCTTTCTCACATATGCGCCAGTTCGCTTGTGTGTGGGACTTGTAAGGAAGGCATGGTATCAAACAGTAAGACACACAAGTGATCACAGTTCAAGGGTGTTTATTGAACTTAAACTGGGTTTGAAAAATGCCTATCTAATCCTAAATCTAAAGATGGAGCAAGCTACGACCATCAAATAATAATAACGCAGTCCTAGTGGTGTCTTGGCAAAATAAAAGGGCCCATACTAATAAATCTATTGCCAATCCTTACTTCGAAGGGATTGTGTCCTCCGACGTATTCCTCATTTTAGATATCTCCTTCCAGCTCTGCTGGCCTCCGAAAATTTTTTCTCTAGAGGGCGCTGCGCGTCGACGTCCTCCGAGTCGATGTCCCTCGACAGCCGCTGTATCGACGTTGACGTCATCCTGCCTATAAAGGCTGCGTGCAGCGTCCGTTGCTCAGTTCCGTTTTTCCGCGCTTACTCAGTGCCTCGGAATACCGTTGCTCAGTTCTTAGTCAGATTAATCCTATTTACCTCAAGTCATTCGATCCGTACTCGATGGCTTCCTCGTCGGAACCGACAACTCCTCGATCCGGCTTCAAGAAATGTCGAGATTGTGGGAAAAAGATGTCGTTGACTGACCCTCACAGAGTTTGTCTGTGGTGTTTGGGAGCTGAACACCATTGTTCGGAATGCGAGGACTGTATGTCCATGACAGCTAAGGCCCTGAAGGAGCATAGGGGGAAGCTGGAGAAAAGCTTCTTCTTTGTCGACGAAGTCGAGACATTCGTCTCCTCGTCACCATTCGCGCTCCAGGTCTCGGAGTGGGTCTCATCACTCCTCGAGATCGAAGCACTCGAAGAGGAGACGTCGAAGATCCCCTTCTCCGTCTTCCTCTTCCTCTGTTTCGCCAAAAAGAATCCCTTGCCCCACGAAACATAGTTCCCGGGCTGAATGGGAGGAATTCCGCAAAAATATGATGAGCGTCTTCGAGAAAGCGGCCTCGACCCCCTCGAAGACTGCCGAGAGCGATGCTCTGGTCGAAAGACCCGAAGGTCAAAAACGCTGCGAGTCGCAGTACCCGGCGAAGGAAACCTCTCGAGCGCGTCTCGAACCCTCGAGTAGGACTATGACCTCCAAACCTTCCTCGAAGGTTCCGTCGACGCCATCGACGAGGGTTCCGTCGACGTCGAGGTCGATGTCTTCGACGCTGTTGTCGAAGGGACCTTCGACACACGGGTCTGTCGACTCGACGCCAGCTTCGACACCGGCGTCGACGCCAAGAAAAGTCACGGTTACGACACACCCAGTGACTATCCCCAGGTCCTCGATGTTGATGGCTTCGAGATTGTCGAGTAGAATTCCAATTCTGTCGAGGTCTTCGAGGCCTCCGCCTTTGTTTTCGACGCCACGCTCGAAGCCTTCAACGTCGGCGTCGACGCCATCGAATTTTTCGAGGCCGATAATGACAAGTTTGGTACCTTCTGCCTTGGAAATGGGATTTACTCCCTTTATGAGTTCAGAACAATTGAGAACTATGTCCTCAATTTTGGAAGAGGGTGAATTGTCTGAACAGGAAGACACATTTGAGTTGCAGGGACCTGTAACCCCAATTAGAGAGGAATTTTCCTCTGAAGAGCGCAGGTTAAAGGATCTTCATGATTCCTTACATGAGGCAAGTGGGTTAGACACTTCCCCTGAGGTGGAGTTTGCTAAGCCAGACCCGGGGGAGCATGCTGAAACCCCTAGAGCCTTAATGGCCAGGATCACATAGTTCATGGGGTGGTCTGCACCTTCACAATCTTTCCAACAAGATGACCTCACGGATATTCTTGACAAAGGCCACAGGAGGATCCTGTGGTGCCTTTTCATAAAGCTCTTCAGAGAAAGATCATGACAAACTTGGAAACCCCAGGTGTAGTACCAGCAGTAAATAAAAAACTGTCTACAAAGTACAGGGTATCTTCTACAGACCCAGAGTTTTTGTCTAAACACTCATCCCCAGAAAGTCTGGTGGTACAGGCAGCATCCTCTACCGATGTCAAGACGGCTTATCCTACCGTGCCACAGGACAGGGACGATGATACGATGATAAAAAATATGATGCTATGGCAAAGAAAGTCTTTTCAGCATGTAGCATGGCGTTAAAATCTGTTAATGCTACTTGCACCCTTGCTAGGTTCAGCCATACACTTTGGGAGTGTGCTTCTACAGCGGCTGACTGCATCCCGGAGGGAGAAGAAAGGGATGCGTTCCTGAATATTATACAGCACGGTAAAGACGCTATGTGCGAATCCCTCCAGACGGGCATTGATTCGGCTGACAGTATCAGAGGAGCAATGGCGGCAAGTACATCAACCAGGAGATTCGCTTGGTTGAGAAAGTCTGGTTTTGCCCCAGATGTGCAAGCCAGGCTCTTGCACATGCCATTCGATGGCTCTTCTTTGTTCGGGAAAAAGGCGGATGACAGTTTAGAGAAACTGCAAACTTCAAAAGCAGCAGCAAAATCCCTAGGAGCTGCAATCCGTCAGACTCCTTTTCGTCCCACAGGAACCTCTGCGAGGGGCAAGTCCTTTCGCTTCTACTCCGCATTCGGAAGAGGTAGAGGACGACCGGCTCAAAGGGGACAAAGAAGAACTACCCGAGGTGGACGGGGTAGATATTCAAAAGCCGCAGCAACAGCAGGTACCTCTTTACCATCGGCATCTGCATCAGCCGCCCCAAAACCACTCTGAGGACTTCCCTCACAGGACACCTGTAGGAGGCAGGTTGACTCAACATCTGGCGGTATGGCAGGCTATCACGTCAGATGCTTGGGCATTGGAAACAGTTGCCCAAGGTTACTGCCTGCCTTTCCTACGTATACCTCAGAGTCATCCACCGGGGATCAGCTCTCAGAAAGCTCCAGATCCGCTCCTCTTGCAGGAAATTTGGGACCTGCTAGAGAACGGTGCCATAGAACAGGTACCTGTAGCGGAGAGGAACAAGGGCTGGTACTCCCCTTACTTTCTCATTCCAAAGAAAGACGGAGGACTGAGACCCATCTTGGACTTGTGAGAATTGAACAAATTCCTCAGAAAAGACAAATTCAGGATGGTCACTCTTTCTCAGATCCTCCAGGCCCTTCAGTTCCAGGACTGGTTGGTATCTCTGGACCTTCAGGACGCTTATTTCCATGTGCCTATCCATCTCAAACACAGGAAATACCTGAGGTTCGCAATTGGCAACTCTCACTATCAATTTCGAGTGCTGCCATTTGGGCTGACCTCCGCCCCGAGGGTCTTCACCAAGTTAATGTCGGTAGTGGCTGCAAGTCTAAGGAGGGAAGGGATTCACGTCTACCCCTACCTGAACGATTGGTTGATCAGGGCTGTTTCTCCGGAACAAGCTCAGATCCAGCTAAATCACGTGTGCCACTTCCTTCCCAGACTGGGCTTCTCCCTCAATTTAAAGAAGTCACAAATGATACCATCGCAGAGACTCCAGTTCATAGGAGCGATCCTGGACACTTCCCTGGGAAAAGCCTCGCCACCAGAGGTGAGGGCTCAAGATATTCTACAGATGGTTACCAAGTTCCAACATGCCCAACGTCTCCCAGCCTTCGACTTTTTGAGGTTGCTAGGCCTCATGGCATCCTGCATTTTCCTAGTGCCAGAGGCTCGCCTGAGAATGAGATCCCTCCAGTGGGCACTGAGGACTCAGTGGTCACAATTCTCAGGCAGAATGACAGATCTTCTTCAGGTTCCCGGCAGGGTGGCTCGAGACCTTCAGTGGTGGGCCTGTCAGGAGAACATTCTGAAAGGAGAACAGTTTTGGCAACCCTGGCCGGAGATAACAGTAGTCACGGATGCCTCACTCACGGGGTGGGGAGCCCACGCCAACGACTTGACCATCAGCGGTCGTTGGTCTCCATCGGAGTCCAGACTACATATCAACCTGTTAGAGCTGAGAGCCATCAGACTTGCACTGAAGGCGTTCCTGCCAGCTGTACAAGGGAAGAACGTTCTGATAATGACGGACAACACGGTGGCCATGCATTACCTCAACAAAAGAGGAGGCGTAGGATCACTACCCCTGTGCAGAGAGGCGATGCAGCTCTGGTTTTGGGCAATCCAAGAAGGAATCTCTCTATCGGCAGTTCACCTAGCCGGAGAGAAGAACTTGACAGCGGACGCTCTGAGCAGGCAGAACACAGTCTCCCACGAGTGGGAGCTAGCTCAGGAAGTCCTTCAAGAGATCTTCGCCCTTTGGGGAACCCCTCAGGTAGATCTGTTCGCCACCAGCCTAAACAGGAAATGCGACCTGTTCTGCTCAAGGGAATTTCCCCCGAGAGGAGCTCTGGGAGACGCTTTCATAGTGGACTGGGAGTTTCCACTTCTGTACGCGTTCCCACCGGTCCCTGTCATTCCTCAAATGATCAGGAGGTTGAGAAGATTCCGGAGAACCATGATCCTAATTGCCCCGGATTGGGCCAGGAGAACGTGGTACCCAGACCTTCTAGACTTGTCCATCTGCCCTCCAATTCGACTTCCACTCAGAGAGAACCTACTCTCACAGAAAGGAGGTCAGGTTCTCCATCCAGACATCAAAACCCTCAACCTTCACGCTTGGCTTCTGAAAGGCTGAGGTACAAGGATTGGGACCTCCCTGATGATGTTATGGAGGTGTTGCTTTCGGCAAGGAGGCCAGCAACAAAGTCTTTATACCGCTGCCGTTGGAACAGATTTTGCAGCTGGTGTAGAGAACAGAATATCGACCCTTTTTCATGTGGTACACCAATGGTTTTGTCCTTCCTACTCTATTTGGCAAATTCAGGCCTTCAAGTTGGCACCATTAAGGGCTATCTCGCAGCGCTATCCATCTTTAAGCGTACTGCGGAAGAACCATCCTATTTCAAATTACCCTTGGTAATACAGTTTCTAAAGGGGTTAACCAATGTTTATCCCCCAAGACCATTCCAAATTCCCCTATGGGATTTAAACTTAGTACTAACTTTCCTGATGGGTACACCTTTCAAACCTCTCCATTCTTGTTCGTTAAGATTCCTTACCCTTAAAACTGTTTTATTAATAGCACTTACATCTGCTAGAAGGGTGAGCGAATTACAAGCTCTTTCTTGTAAACCCCCTCACACAATATTTCACAAAGACAAAGTTGTCCTGCAAGTGAAGCCTAATTTCCTCCCAAAGGTGGTTTCTGAATTCCATATCACTCAGAAGATTACCCTACCATCTTTCTATCCTCTTCCTCACCCGGGGAAAGAGGAAGCGAGGTTACACAGGCTAGACCCTAGGAGGGCTTTAAGTTTTTACATCAGTAGACTAGCCAGGATAAGACAGGCAGACCAGCTGTTTGTAGGTTACGCAGGTCACAAGGGTTACCAATAACTAAGCAGACCATTTCCAGATGGATCATTCTAGCCATTCTGGAATGTTATAAACTGGCAGGGAAAGAGCCCCCTCAAAACCTTAGGGCTCATTCGACCAGAGGTATTGCAGCTTCATCGGCCCTCAAAAGAGGCGTGCCGGTTAAAGACATATGTGCGGCTGCTACATGGTCGTCTGTCCATACCTTTACACGTTTTTACAATTTGGATTCCTTCTCCAGTCAAGAGACTAGGTTTGGAAGGGCTGTACTGCATTCTATTCATCAATAGAAGACAGCGTGAAGTCAGTACTCCCTCCTCCGATAATAGAATACTGCTATGGGAGCCTATCTAAGATGAGGAATACGTCGGAGGACACAATTCCTTCGAAGAACAAGTTACTTCTTACCTTGTAACGTTCTTTCGACGGGATGTTCCTCCGACGTATTCCTCATCAACCCTCCCATCCATCCCCGCAGTTCTACTTCCCTTGTTGTTGCAGCTTACGCTCCTTCAGGGTGATTAGTTAGTCCAGAAAGTATTATTGTGGGCTACAAAACGGAACTGAGCAACGGACGCTGCGCGCGGCCTTTATAGGCAGGATGACGTCGACGTCGATACGGCGGCTGTCGAGGGACATCGACTCGGAGGACGTTCTAGAGAAAAAATTTTCCGAGGCCAGCAGAGCTGGAAGGAGATATCTAAGATGAGGAATACGTCGGAGGAACATCCCGTCGAAAGAACGTTACAAGGTAAGAAGTAACTTGTTCTTCTAAATAAAAATAGTGTGGGAAACAATGTTATGCAAAAGAAAAGTGTTCAAGAAATGATATGTCAGGATATTCAAGCTGTTGGGTTCTTTTCCCCACGTTTTCAGCACTGGACAAGGGGCACACTCAACCTTAGCACAGTCTCTGGCTTCTCTAGCACGAGGGTGCAATTTAACACTTCAATATCATGGCCTTCTGTGCCAAAGTATCTTTGCCATTCAAAGGCTCTTTTCCAGAGGGTCTGATGCAACACGACCAACATCAAAGTTCCTTTCTTCTTAGGGTTTCACATGTACAAATTCTCGCATGATTTTCTGTTCACCCTGGGTCCCCCTCCGCCGGGCTCATACACACAATGCAAAAAAACCTTCTCGGGTGATTTTCGCTTCACCCTGGGTCCCCCCTCCGACTAGCGCAGACCCACTTTAACACAAAGCTGTAAATGATCTCCCTCTGCCGGGCTCGGACCAACTTCATCTACTTTGCCACATCAACATCGAAGACTTTCGACTGTGCACAGTATTTAGCTTGACCTGTCTCAGGACCACTTCGATTCTCAATTGTCTACAATTATTTCACTTTTGCCACTTCGCAGCTGGATACCTTACAGAGACCTTCGATTGAGCACACATGCGGTGCCGGACTACTCTGTTTAAGATATCGTGTCTTCATTTCAAAGTTCAATCACTCATCAGCAGTTCAACTTAACTTGAGTCTTTTATCACACGCATTTCAATTAATATTCATTCCAGCGCTTACCATACAATGTTGCCACTTGCAACCCTGGCTTCAACACAGACTGGTCTTGTATCGGTCTCCCCAACTCATCGGCTGTGTTGATTTCACTGATGCTGCTGTGTTGCGTAGAGCCAAGGACAGTACCGCAGCGGCTGGTGATTCTCTCCGCATTGATGGCACACAATGTAGAATTCTTCAGCCTGTTTTCCTGGTCTTCCGTTTTCCAATCTCGAGGGTTCATGAAAGCAACAGTTCTGAGTCGAAAAGGTCAAGGAAACCTCTCTTCTTGCAATTCCCTTCTGCTTAGCCGTCTGGCTTCTCCCGTTTAAAGTGCCATCTTGGAACTGCTGTTCCCTTGTGTGTTTTGCCTCACTCAGGGTGTGCTCTCATGTTCCGCCTTTTATCCGTGTGGGGAAGTTTAATGGAAGTCAGGTGTGTGTGATGGTCAGTAATTGCTGGATCATTGTATTGGGACACGTCAGGTATACGGCTCGGTGTTAGTCCATTTTCTCTCATATAGGGCTGTCAGTGAGAAAGTGTTCGTATTGTAAAGGAGGAGGGCGGGCGGAGTTGGAGTTCCTAAATATCCTTGGTAGGATGGGGCAAAGGTGTTATAGGGAAGGGGATACCGCATCTCACCATCCAGTGTCCCACTCCCCGAAGACACCCTCATCCAGGTGATCCTCCCGCACTGGTCTACCCCGAGGAACTGGATCCAAAAGCGATGGCCATGTCCTGGCCACCTGGATGACAGATCCCTGGGGACTAGTGTGTGAGACACCATCTGGTCTCTCATAGACTCCAAACTATTCTGAACATAATTTATGCATTTCAGAGAGAAAAAGTCAGAGCTTCAACCAGGCCAGAATCTTACCTATGCAGCTCTTATTTGTACATGAAGCTCTACAACAAATGTGGACATAAGTCTATATTTATTTACATTTAGAAGAACAATTTGCATTCAAACAAACAGTAATAACCACCTGGGGATTATATTGTATACCTGTGTGCCCTCCTCGTTGTTATACAAAATGTAAATATGGACAGAATTTATGGTGTAGGTGCAATAAGTGCGACCTTGTACCACTGTTTGCACGATTACTGCCATCCAGCACTTTCAAAACTCCATAACACGCATACATGGCCAGTCAATGTGCTCTTTAAAAAGATGTCCGCCATAGCAGACCACCACCCTTCTCCCCCCGCTCCCCAAAAAAGATCAATGTAGTTTTGTGAATGAAATTTCATTGCAGGGGTGGTGGAATGGAGTGGATGGAGGGGAGTAGAAACCATGATGGGATTTCACTGCCTTTTTTAATTAACTTCCAGAGGTGCAGAGATATTCCAATATTTCAGGGTCTGCCGCAGTTCCTAGAATAATTATTTCTCTCCTCTTTCTTAGGAGACCCTAAAAGGGGGAAGAATCACAACTAGGGGCGAGTAAATAGTGGAGAACCAGAGAAGTTATGATTGATAATAAACACACAATTATGCACAAATCTATAAAACATGTGCCAGATTCTATTCTTGACTAGCTCATAGAAAAAGTAGGCAACCTAGGGGATGCTGACTGTGATGAATTGTGGGATTCAGTCACTTCTCCCCAGGGGCAGCCTTTCCCTGTGAGGCTAGGGAGGTGAGCCCGCTATGTAATACCCTCCCTAGTGGGTAAAGGCAAGCGGGACCTCACCATAGAGGTCCCCAACTCCTCCTTGGAGAGAAAGACTCCTGTTCCGATGAGGAACTCCCTAACCCACCTACCAATAGCCCACCACTAAAATACCTGCTAGAAGAAAACACGAACAACAAACTGATATTTATTATTGACACATAGAACCTTTGAGAAAACCTGAAACGAAATACTTATGTGGTACTGAGTCGAAGAAAACCGGAGCAGCACAGAGTGCAAGTAAAACAAAGAAGAAGGACTTTGACACTGCATCAGGGAATTTCCACAGTAGTGTCATAAAATCTGATAGGAGGGAGAGAGAGAGGGAGAGAGAAGCAGGGAGAGAGAAAGAGAGAAAGAGAGAGAGAGAGAGAGAAAGCGAGAAAGAGAGAAAGAGAGAAAGAGAGAAAGAGAGCCGGGAGTTCCAAATCAACTGTGAAAGCAAAGCTGAAGGAAACTGGTACGCATGGCTTCCAAGGTTGGGAGGAAGCTGGCGTGTGAATCCTAGCGTGTTGTATTCAACCTAAAGCAGGAGAACCCGAAGAACTGGAACAGTGTCCAAGGAGTGGTGGCATGATTGAAACCCTGTGGACTTGGGAATCCCTAAACAGCTCTGAGAGCACTTACCTGAAGGCCCTGTGGAGGGTGCTTAACGAGGAAGAAGCGAAGAGCCGGGAAGCCAACCTGACAATCACCAAAGAGAGCCCTGTCCAGACTGTAGGCCTGGTGATGTGATCCCTGACACATAAACGTAACTGGGAGAGCGGAAGACCTGGGAGGGGACTGATAATACTGAATGGAACATTCATACTCTACTTAGTAAGAGCAAGTATTGGAGAAGAGTGAGAATCGTTACTGGAACAGTCATACTTGTCCCAGTAAAGACCAAGGGCCTCATCAGAAGTTGGGCGGTGCAGTAAAAATGTGGCGGTAATAGCGGTACCGCCGCATTACAGCTCCGGCCAATCACGAGTTTGGCGGAAAGTCAGAGGATTCACCTCCAGCTTGTAGCTGGAGGTGAAGGCACCAACTTCCTGCCCATTTTCAGTGCAATTACTACAGCGCAATTACTGCTGCGGTAATTGAGCTGAAAATGCCCCATCGAGTCCTATGGACTCAAAAAAAATGAGAAATTACACTGCCACTTGTGATCCGACAGTAACGCCACCGAACCAAATGGCGGTAACCGTAATTGCGCTGGGTGGTATTCCGGCAGATTTACTGCCGGGATACCGCACAACTCCTGATGAGGCCCGAAGTAATGGAGAAGAGTGAGAATCATTACTGGAACAGTCCTACTCGTCCCAGTACAGACCAGGTGTTGAAGAAGAGAGGGCATCATCGCTGGAATCCTTATATTAGTCCCAGTAAAGACCAAGTGTTGGAAGTGTATCAAATGAGTGAAAGTTATAACTGGAACCATCCTATTTGTCCTATTCAAGAGAAGGATTGGACATTGAATAAAGAGAAAGTATCAGGTTTAACTAACAAGGAAAGAACCGTAGTGTCCCAACGAAAAAGAGAAATAAAAACAAATAAAGTGCCATGGTAGAGGGAGAATCAGCATGTGACGGGTACTGTTGAAAAGTTGATAAGCCCAATATCTGAACAACACAACTTGATAAAAGTAGTTAAAAAGAACTACCTACGAATACTGTACTAAAGTGAACCTGCTGAGAAACCGCACTAGGAAGTAATTTTAGTGATTTTTGGTAGTGATTTTTGGTAGTGGTAGGGACAGGTTAGATTAGTTTGGACAGTGGACAGATCTTCCTTTTGGACTCCTGGACAACTGACGAACACCCTAGGTAGTTTTAGTTAGGCAGGGAAACAAGTCAGGAGTTTTCACTTTTAATAAAGAACGACCATAAAATGGAAGAACAGAGTCTGTGTCCTCCTGACCCGCCAAAGGACCCAGTGTTTGCTTGGCTGAAATAATTCTTGCTCGGTAGTCCGCAAGCAGTGGAAACCACTGCATTCATCTCCTTCCTTAAGACAATTAAATATGGAGTGCTTGTACATCCATCCACTGGCTAGCTGAATCGGACAAGAGCTGTTTACTTTCATGAGCAATGCTGACGATTTGCATCTTGCTTGTATAAAAACTGGACGTCTGATAACTGTCTATAATAGAGTAAACCCTTCAAGACTAATGTTTTAGCTAAAAATGCTGCTATGAACCCTTGATGTTCTCTTTTTGGCCCATGTCCTTTAATCTATGCACTACCGCATGTCTGGGGTTGCTGTTGGTACTCTTGTTCAAAGGAGGATTGCCATAGCATTTCGGTGCTGGACTGCTCAAGTGGGCGGGACAAAGACTGATATGCAAACGGATATTCCTCCATTGTGAAAGGTACGGGAAGCTGAAACGTGTGGCTGCGGACTGAGCGAGACATTCCCACAGAACAGGTTATCATGCTGTGTTCTTTCTTGCAGAAGGGCCCCCTGACCTCCTTTTGAATGTGATGAACTGTGCCTGCCAGCGCTGCATCCTCTCCTCAGACGATGCCTTCGGCTGCTGCCCCCTTCAGGCCTTGATTTGGAGTTTGAGCTGGTGTTTAGGCTTTCTGGTTTTTAGACTGCGCCAGCCATCACTTCTGTGGTTTTAAAGCACCAAGTTCGTGTCCATTGGTTGAGGGAATTGTGACCCGCCCCACCACCCCCAACTTAGCGTGTCAAACCAGATTGCGGTCTCTGGGTGGTACTAAAATAAGTGACCGCAACGCGTGTTGATGAGCTGATATACACCCAGCGCGGTCAGGGATTTCCCCATGTTTGGCTGCTAATGAGTAATGTGCATGGGGCCCTGCTGATGGGGTCATGTCTGCCCGAGCCTGCTGGTGAGGTTGTGTGCGCCTGCTGGTGAATGAATCCACTCTTGCGCTATCTGGTGGCTTAACATGTATGTTGGCCTGTTGGGGTGTTAACACGTATGAAGATACTGGTGAGTTACTACACACCTGGGCCTGCTGATGAGAGAAACTGGCTGCGATTGGCGCCTTGGCGTGAAGCTTTTTTTGTTTGTGGTAACTCTGCTTCTCTTCTTTTTTGCAGGATAGGGGGTGAGAAAGTGTTGCTCCTTTCTGCCTTTTCATGGGGACTCGTCACCGTGGCCACCCCAGTGGCCGCTCACATATCGTCTATGCCCCTGACCCTTGTGACCCTCTTCCGATTCCTCATGGGCCTGCTGCAAGGTGAGTGGATTAGAATCATGTTTCCCTTTACCCCACAGGGTGCTGCATTTAAACCAACCTTCAGGTCCACAATGAAAATATAACAAGCTTAGGTGTGTGCTGAAGGTATGGCAAGCATGGCTGATCCGCCTCAGGCTGATGGCTGAAAGGACTCATTGCATTGCTCCATGTGAGGGCTGCCTCTGTGCAGCAGGGACACCGACTGCTATGTGAGGGTGTAGAGCTGATTTGCAGTGACAGAAGAACAGATGCATACCGTGCAACAGGCACACCCACTGGGCAGTGTGGGTATTGTTTCAGGTCACCTGCTTCAGGTTCACGGAGCCTGCAGTCTACTATTCAGCCATATGGGTCACTACACAGTATCGCACAGTGGTGAGAGGGGTGGGACCAGAGAATGGGGGCGCTGTGTATAAGCTGTCAATCTGTGCTACAAGAGTGTGGGAGCCCCGCTACTGAGAAGGAACATGGGTCAGATACCCTGTTCTATGGAACTTCTTCCACTCAGGAAGGTCTACAACCATGATGTCATGCTAGGCAATTCTCCTCTGAACAAGAGTACCTTCAGCAGCCCCAGACACGTGTTTCGGCCTTGTTGGGGCTCCTCAGTGAGGTGAAGCTGAGCCTCGCTAAAGCACAGTGGGCAAGGGGTCCACGTCTGGATTACCCAGGGACACTCCGTTCCTTCCCCAAGGCACTTGTTATTTTATTTCTGGAGCAGTGATCCTCATATAGAGTAATCTGTAACCAAGTGAGACCCTCCTGATCATATTGTATTGTATTCATTATTTATATAGCGCTCTTTCCCCATTTGTATAGCCTCAATGCCCTTTGTGGTTGGAATGCCCTCGAGGACCGCAGTCTATGTGTAGGAGGTTCTAAGAGATTCAATTAAAATATGCTTGTGTGCATTATTGCTGGGTTAGGGCTTAGGTGGCTGGCTAGGCTCCAGTAAGCAGCCGGAGGTTAGGCATGGAGGTGGGCGCTGTTGGTGGTTTAGGATAGAGTGCTATTGCTGAAGATTCGATGTGTGCCTAGCTAGACTGAATTGTTTTTGTTTGTCGTCGCTGTATACTAATGGCAGCGGTGTTGAGGTACGTCAGGGCTTTCAGTGTGGACGGCTGTGTGTGCTGCTAGATCGGAATAGCATAGCCATAGCTGCATATCAGGGTGCATGGATAGGTGGCCGTGCCTGTGTCCACAATTGTGGTGCAAGGTATACGTACTTGAACGCAGAGTTCGACTGCAGTGTTCTTTTTGTTTGTGCAATGCGGACAATCCAATGTCTGTAAGGAACCAAGCAGGGACTGCATCTAGGTGCAGGCATTTTAAAACAGGCACAGAACTGAAGGTAAAAAATACACTGGGAAAACTTTTAGGGAGTTTTTTCCCATTGAGAAATTGCTGGAGTGCAAAGATGTGCTGGGGACCCAACATGCGCCTAGAGTCCACTTTACGTAAAGCTATGTCCAGCAGTATCATTGACAGACTCACCCCGACTTGGCTGTGGAATACGCTCAGCCTCCAGAGGCTTACCATCCGTAAGACTTTTAAAGCCTGCAATGGGTTGGTGTGGGGGTGCTGCCAGGTCTACACCCATCCTCCCTTCTTTTCTGTACCCTGTTCCCCACTAATGATGTGGGCTATTCGGATGTGTGGAAAGCTGCAGAGAAGGTCAGCATATTCCAGCGTTGGTTTGAGTGTTGAACATGGGCTCGCTAGGTGAGACCTGCCATGTGACGGTTAGGAGTAGCACAGAAAGGGTGATGCATACATGGAACTACATTCCATCAAAGAAGTACAGCCAATGCCAGTAATCCAAGCAGTAAAGGTCAGGTACAGACCCTCTTATTGGGATTGACAGGTTGGGAACCTAGCTGGCAAGTACGAGTGTATGGGCAAAGGCAGAAGTGGAGACTACAGAACTGAGCAGGCAGACCAGTACATGGATCCAGGATTCCTTCCCACAAGAGCATGAGGAGACTGGATAAGCCTATGGGCCTTCAACTGCATTGCATTTTTGTGCAATTTCATGCTTGTGACCTTGGCTGTGGTGCATTTATGCTCCCACTCAATTTAGAGTATCAATTCTAGTTATCAAACGGTTCCAGGGTACTTTTCTGGGAGCCGTATATAGTGGTAACGACCACCCTTGCTCTTTGTGCATGCTCTTGGGGTCAACAGCGGTATCTGGGGTAGCGGCTAGCATAAGTGCTTCTTTTTCTTTTTACATTCCAGGTGTCCACTTTCCAGCCTTGACCAGCCTGCTGTCGCAGCGAGTCCGGGAGAATGAGCGGGCCTTCACTTGCTGCACCGTGAGCTCTGGGTCGCAGTTTGGGTAAGTTCACAAGACTGGCAAGAAGCCACTGTTTGAGAGCGAGGGTCCCAGGGGTCTGTGTCTGGAGTATAGCACAGGTCGGATGGCACCATCCCTGCCTCCAACACAGTATTTATAAAGCATCAGCAGGAGCAGTGTGGGACTCCTCATGTATAAGCAATAGATAGGGCCCGGGTAACATCTATGGAAAGCAATCTTAATGGCAGTGCAAAGGGAATGATAGCCCATGGGGAATTTGTCCTTTGGGTAGAGGGTGCAAACAGCAGTCTTATCACCACAGCTTGCCCAGAATATGTCCCTCTGGGGCTCCTTCAAATGCCCAGTTACCTATCCCTAAAGCGGGCCACATCAAAGACAACATTCTTGCCTACCACATATCCTCTCCTGATTGCAGCTCGCACAGTCCTCCTCCGTCTCAGCCAAGTTGACACAATGACTATGATATTGGAGCATTGACAAAGCCAACGTTTTTGGGTTTTGTATAGTAAAAATGTTTTCAGTTTTGCTAGACATTGTCATGGAATAGCCAGGTACATCCCCTTTGCCAATGATTGCCATAATCTGGTCATGTACTGGCATAATATGCCAGGTTTTCCCATCAAATGATGCTCAGCTACTCCATTCATATGACCGGTACTACTATCAAGTGCAAGGTGCAACTATCATATGACTGGGATTCAAAACAAATGACAAGTTATGTGCCCTATGCCAATTTAACACAATTTAAGTAAAGAAAAGTGTTGATAGTTTGTTTTTTTGCGTTCATAGATTTTATTCCATAGCTATCAAGTGTGTTAGGTGCATCCAGTGTCAATTGTGTATAAATGTTGGAACTGACACATGTTTTGCAGTTCCTGAAAATTCAGAGTTTTTAACTATTGTGATGAATTTGGGGTCTTTCCTAGGGAGGGAGACCCTCTTTGAGGCTAGGGAGCAAAGCCTGCTAAGCAAAACCTCCCCAGGGGTTTGGGAAAGCGCTACCTCAATGGGAGTAACTCTCCTCCAGAGAACAAGTCCAACCATTCCCACGGGGCACTCCCTATACAAAAGAAATGATCTGCCTATATGGGAATAAGAGAGAGTGATTGTACATCTATATGTTGGACTCAAAACAACCCTGACATTGCCGCTATGTGCTTGGCTCAAGGTAATGTTGAACTGTCTGTAGGTTCGACTGCTGGCAGTGAACAAAACGTCGATTTGAAGACCTAGAACGAAAATAAAGGCCCAACAACCCTTGAATGGATAGAGAGAAACCATACGCAGAGGCAAGCCTCTAATGTGAAGAAATAGGCGAGGGGCAGAGCCGCTCTGAACAGCAGAGCCGTCTGTGGCACGGAGCAAAGCAGACGGTGAAGGGAGATGCCCCCGGCCCAACACAGAGACGGGCAGGTCCTGAGAAGTAAAGGCTGAAAAAACAAAGCTTAACTGGAGGCGAGTCAATCCCAAGGACGTGGTGGGCCTGGTGTCTCCAAACTGATGCCGAAACCATGAACCAGGGCAGGAGTGAATCCTCTGCTCTCAATGCGAGAGCAACAGTGTGGGAGAATGCCATGATTAGTGGAATCCGATAACCGCTCGTACCCTATCCGGGGGAGCGGCAAGCCGTAGAGATTTCCGCACCGACAAAGATGCACATCTTCTCTGGAGCAGACCCTGCACCACTGACGGTAAGTGGGTTGTCCAGGTTGGCGGGAGGCAGAGAGAGGAAACCCCACTTCCTACAGACAAGGAGATACCTAGTACTGAAGCCTGGATTATGCCCTTAGCAGTAGACTTCCTGTGGATATTCTGTCACTTTTTGCCTATATAAGGGGGACAGCCTCAATTTAGTTGATTCATTCTTGGGTACTGCTTGAAGAAGGATTAACTTGGACCTGATTGGGACTACAGTCTACTTCAAAGCCCTCTAGCCGAGAGGTGAAGACCCGGAGCTGAAATGGAGAGGAAAGTTCCTCTCCCACAGCACCCCAAGGACCTATTTGCAATGCCCACCAAGCTGGAAAAGGCCTACTTCAACAGAGACACTTTTAACCAGGACCCTGCTCACTGGAAGTGACAGAACCCGGCCAATGCTATTTACAAACATCCCTTGTGTCTCCCAGTACCCAGAGAACCAAGGAAGTGGCCCCTGGCTCTCTCTGCATCTCCGAAATGCCTGGAAGCTGGTTTGAGCACGTTTGATACCATCCAAGTGGCTGCAAGGAAACTGCTAGTCATCTTTGACTGTGACGCTCGACCACCTCAGCATCTCTGAGTTTCACTTATCTCCGAAGCTCTGCTGTCGGAGATCCGCAGAGTCTTCCTAACCTGCCTGGTTACCAGACTCTTTGAGCTCCAGGCTGTCAGTACTACGACACCATGTTTAGCCAATTTAGCCCGTTCTCTGCTGAAGGTAAGTCTCTGTCTCCACGACTGAGGTTCCTGAGCATTCCAGCGCTGCTGACTCAACAACACTTAATGTTCCCAGCATCTTCAATCCACAGGCCATAACTGCAGCCGCACAGCACTGCATCCTTGAAACCTGTCGCTGCCACTCCCGAAACACCCAAACTCCTGGTTTGATACAGAAAGCCCTGCCTTGACGCTGTTGATACCAAGAGGCATTTTCCCCTGGTCCACCTAAATGGACCCTAGTGACTTCTCATTCCTCTTGTCTAATTTTCGAAAGATGTATGCAATAACTTTGACAGTTTGCTGCTGAAATCTTTGCCTGAGCATCTCTGTCTACCAACTTAGATTAGCCCTAATTTAAAGTGTTTTCATTACTTGGGTTCATGTTTACAATTTAATTAAAGACCTGTTTTTTTTTATAGAAACTTTGTTGGACATGTTTTTATTTTGGCACCACAGTACAATTGCTCTTTGGTTTGCTTCTCTACCAGCTCACTCCCCTCCTCAAGAGTATAGCCTGTGCTACCCTAAACGGCGAAGGAGTTACACCTGCCGGGCTGTGCTTTCTTCACCTTTATGCTTGGGCTCACTGCTGATTTAGTAGTGCTGTCGGGCTGAGTAAGCGCTTTAGCCACTAGCCATCCCTGTACTACTGTGGAACCTAATCATATTGTCAGATGCTGATCTTTTTTTTCCCTTCCACGCTCCCAAATCAACTCTGTGGTGAGTCAAAAATGACCAGCTCAACCTATGGATCAAATGACCTGTCAGCCAACCACTTGTCCTGTCTAATCAGAGTAGGTCTCAAGGCCCAGATCCTCACCCATTTGGATTGTTGTAATGCAATCCAGTCAAGACTCCTCAAAAAGCAGACCCTTAATTGCCAGAGAATAAAGAATAGAGCAGACAAACTATGTCTCAACCCCCCCAAGAAACAAAACCTTACAATATCCACATTAAAGACCCTCTAATGGTCCCTAGTAGAGTGTAGAATCAACTACATAATGAAGTGCACCAAGCAAGACTCATGGGAAAGGGCTGTAACTACCACGTGACACCTATGCAGCACCACAACCCAGCCAGTGCCCTAAGTCCTTCGTCCATCGATGTAAGCTAAAACGTCACGATGGGGAAAAAAACCTTAACTATGGAAACTGACAAGGACCACTTGCCTTTCCCTGAAGTCAAAGGTGAGGTGCTAACAAGCTAACCAGAGTAGAATTCCTCATGCTATCTCCATTTTAAACCTTTTGCACCCCTTTGCATGTGGCCAAGTACATTCCATCCAATTTGAGCAAAGTATGTTACCCCATACAATATTCCCCTTGTTCGATCATGGACCTGATTGTTGAGTTGAACTGTGATCCACATGACATGCGTTCATGGGCCTGCATGGCTCACATTTGCACACAATGAACCAAAACATGCTCTGAAATAGCAGCAAGGCAAAACGTGTATTGCATAATGACAACCCTGCAAGACAGTTAATGAACAAACTCAAGAAACAGTGGTGCATGTGTAGTCCCAAGTCTGCAGCATCTGTAGTAACCCCAATATAGGTAAATGCTGGGTCACTGGAAAGCCTGATAGCTTTAACTGGAGAAACATTGTTTACCTAAGCATACTAGAGTGCAAGTACCAGACCATTCAAAGTGAACTATAGAGCCAGGACTTGACCATTGTGGGTGTGCAAAGGGGCAAGAACCGGACTGTTTAGCATGTGTTGGGGGGGGGGGGGGAATTTGCTAGACCATACTGGTTTTGGTAGAGGTTAATATTCCAATCATGTTGGATCCTCTAATGGTTGAAGAGTGCATTGTGGGTGGGATAGAAGGCAAGCACCAGAGCATCCCAAAAGGGCTAAGCATCAAGACTACGCATCATGGATGGTGTAAGTATCAAATAATTATTTCATAGTGTGCCAGGGCGCACAAAACGGACTGTCCTAGTTTGATCAGGCAGCATGGACTTGGGCTATGGTGGCTGTATTCAAGTGGCAGAGGACAGACCCTAATAGTTATGTTAGAGGGCAATGACCAGTTCACTCTATGAGGCTAGAGTGTCTGAACTGGACCAATCTAGGTGTGTGATGGTGCAAGTCGGGACCAACCTTTGAGAGGGCGAGACAACTGATAGTCCATCCTCAGGTGCTAAAGAGGAAGGACAGACTATATGGAGTGTTCCAATGGGTGAGCTGGAACAAGAAATAACCATCTTGGGTGTGCTGCAGCCTCTAAGGGAGGGAAGTGGGGATCTGGTATCATGGCCAATAGAGGAAAGGATACTGTATAGTGTTTGGGAATGCATGAAGATGGCATCCATTCTAGTACCTGGTTACCAGGTTAAGTGTCGTAAGTAAAGTTGCAGCTTGGCTGTGTGATCACATGCAAGTGACTTTCTCTTCGCTGTGAGATTCCAATGACCTCTGCGGGTGCGATGTGAATGACCAACACTCCAGATTCTAACCATATCTCTTCAATTCTTGTCTCCTAGGACCCTGGTCATCGGTGGGGCAGGCTCCCTGCTGCTGGACTGGTACGGCTGGGAGAGCGTCTTCTTCTTCTCTGGATTTGTCACCTTACTTTGGGTGTATTACATGTACAAGCAGCACTTCTCTGAAAAAGGTGAGCCTCATTCCCTTTCCTATGCCACCCTTTCAGAGGCCAACCTGCAATGCCCCATATCGATTATTAAATGGGGACGGCCAAACAAATAAGGGAGGTTCCAAGCTTCAGATTCTTCCAAAAATGAACTGGCCTTTAGGTATATGGAGATGTGCAGGACTGACTTTCACCTTGACGGCTGGAACACAGTCTGTTCTGTTCCAGGGGTTTTCTGCTCATGGGGCAGAGCTTCTGCCTGGCCTCTTGTGTCTTATGTGAACTTTCATGGTGTAGACGTGTCTGGCCTTTGCAGGTCTCTTGAAATCTTTTCGATCTTGTGATATTTCTGGGACAGGTCTGGCATTTTTAGGGTTCTCTGTGTGCCCCTCTTACAGTGTGGCATTTCTGGGGCAGCTCTATTGCTTAGCATAGTGGAAGGTAACTGTGACCTGTTCAGGCCCCCAGAAGACAATTTAGTCTCCTTAAGCAGGTGTTGGGATGTAGGCGGCCTTTGCAGGCATGTGGCATTTCTGGGGTTGTTTTAACCTTTGTAGTATAAGTTGAAGTAGATTGCCCAAACATATTTTGGGTGGGATGGTGGATGCAACTGACAACTTCTTTCAATTTGGACATGATTATTGCCAGGTCAAAGGATATTGGAGTTTTCCACACTGGCATCAAGTGGTAGAAGTGATGCAATTACTGGTTTATGTTTAGTGAGAACATTTGCTGCTTCTTAAATGCTCTCTAGGTGCAATTAAAACACAGTGTACCATCATAATGCCTTAAGCACTACCATCTGGTAGCACTTCAGACACGTTTAGCAAGGAGCTTCTTCTCCTCCCTGGATTGGAGGAAGGAGTGTAACACTCCTCTGCAGGTAGCATTGTTGGCCTATCTGGAGGGGATGTAGTGTGGCACCCTGGTGTGTGGATTGAATGCTTTGTAGTTGCACTAGAATCTGAGAATCATGTTGGAGTCCTGTGTGAGGGCCAGAGATGTGCTATGATCAGTGTTGTGGTTTGGATCCCTCCAAATGAGTGTGTACTGACTTAAGAGTTATACATTGTTGCAATGCACACATTTTTTCATAATATTTATATTGTGCTACCAACTGGAAGGTTGCAGACTGAGGATTTTGACACACAGGCGGCATCGTGGTTTCTTTAGATTTTATTTAAGATCAGAATAAAGAGAAAACCTATCTTTCCCTATATCTATGAGGGGTTTCCCTGCCTCAACTAAAGTGCTAATGGGTCTGAGAGGATGTCCTTGTAACTAAAAAGAGAAGGAGTTCACCGTCCTGTGTCAAACATCCCTTGTCTCTGTCCCTTACACTTATAACTAAACTAAAGGTTGCACCAATGTTCTGGGTTCAGGAGCATGACTTCCCTCCTCCTGGACTGGACAGCTGTGAGAAATCTGAAGGTGTCTCCCTGACTAGTCCACGGGGGTCTGTCATCCAGGTGGCCAGGACATGGCCATCACTATTGGATCCAGTTCCTGGGGGAGGACCCGTGAGGGAGGATCTCCTGATTGGGGGGGGGGGGAGATACTCGGGGAGTGGAAGTGGTACACAGACTGGTGAGACGTGGTATCCCCCTTCTTCTGACAACTTTTCCCCAACCTACTGCGTAGGATACACAAACTCTTTACCCCCCTTTTCCGATGTGAACACTTTCACATATTACGAAGGACGACGGACTACCACTCAAGCTGTTTACCTGACATGTCCCAACACCAGGGTCAGGCAAAGTCAGGCAATTGACCAGAACTGCACACACCTGACAGCCCTTTCCCTTCCCCACAAAGATAAATGGTGGAGCACAAAAGCACAATACGAGCAAGGTAGACCGCACCACGTGAGAGCTAACTCAGCACGGCAGTTGAAGAAGAGGAGAAAGATGGCACATATCAAGAGGATGAAAAGGAGAGAAGCATCATTGCCCTTTCCGACCAATGCCGGTGCAACCTCCACAGAAGGAATCCTAAGACTGTGAACAATAGCCAGCCCGTGTTGCAGCAGATGTCAACGGTACACAGGACCCTCCTTTGCTGAGAACCAAGCCAGGGAGAGACGCTTGTCTCCGTGGTACCAACCTTGACTCCAGAGAGAAAAAAGCTGAGCGGTTCATCACAGCTGGTGAGTCAAGGGGAGAACAGATAAGAAACCGAACTGTGTTGAACGAAAGTAGCAAACGGCTAATTGAACTGTGAAAAGTTACAAAGAACTGTTGATATCAAAAGGGGTAAACCAGCAACAGAGAAGTCCAGCACCATGTGTGTGCTCATGAAGGAAACTCTCGGTGATTACCCCATTGTTGAAAGTACCATTACCAGAAGGCCTTGGGAAAGACGAGATAGGGTCAAAGTGGTCATACATGGGTCTTGTAAAATCCTCTGTACAGTCGAACGTTTTTGACCGATAGATGTTTGTGAAACTAAGGAGGTGTGATGCTGGAAATGCATTGGAGGGACAGGGCCTCCCTGTCCTTGTCCTGTAGTCCTTTTTTTCATTGTGTTCTGTACTGTTTTCTGCCCAGGAGTCCATTAGGGACTCCTGGCAGTGCAGCTCTTCCTGTTTTTAGTTTGGTGTACAGACCCATGAGATACCCTTATGGCACCCATAGGTGGGGGTACAACCCTGTTCCCCTAGTGTATGTTTTTGGGCACCTGTGGGTGGCCCACAGAGCAGGGTATGGGCTGGTGGCAGCTCCATGCTGACTTTGACAGGTGCTCTGAGTATCCTCCATTTTGGGATACCCACGCCCTGCCATTGGAATCAGTTGATTCCTGATGGAAAACAAGATGGCCCCTGTGGCCTCTTGCTTTCTATTGCCTGTTACCTTGCTTTCCCAAAGCCCTGGGAAGCCCTGACTCTGTCCCTTTCCCCTGACTGGCTGTTGGGTGGAAGTTCCATATATGGTGTTGTTGTGAAGTCCAGTCCAGACTGGCTGGAGCCTTCCCAGTGACTGTATGTTGTGAGTACACCCTGTGGGTGGGACCTGGGTGAATGGAGTATGTGACCAATGTGCACTTCTTGTTGTGGCTGTCTAGTTTCTGGTATGAGAGACAAAGACTGAGACAGCCCTGCCCGAAACTGGCCTCAATGCAGTGTGTAGTGTTGAATGGCTGGATACTCGTCCCAATCCACATTCCTTGTTGTGAGTGTCTGAGAGGGAGGAGGATGGCCTGAATGCACTGTGTGCCTGATTGACTGACTGACTGCATGAATGCCCTTCTGTATGATTGGCTGCTCTGTGTGACCCAGCAGTGGGGATGAGTGACAGGATAGTAATCTGGGGACCTCTCACCACTGGAAATTGTTCAGAAGCTGTGTCTACCCTTGAAGAGTAACTGGAACTGCTGATCCTCGACGCCCAGCTGGAGGAAGAAGACTTGCTGTTGCATTTGCTTCAACCTAATCTGAAAGCTGCCGAACTCGTCGAAGACTGATCCGAGAGAGGACCTGGTAAGGCGCCCTCTTCCCGTGCTCCGAGGGACCATCGGGCAGCGCTGACCTTCGCCAAAGCTCCCTGGAAGTCAGACCCTCGAAAGGCTGCCGACCGGAGACGGGACCGCCGAGGAGAACGAAGTGAAGCACCCGGACTTCGCCGCTGTCGAAGTCCATTGCCGTCGACCAGGGTTCGCAGGTTTGTGTAACCGCTGGAGGCCCGTCGAAGTTGTGTTGCCCCAGAAGAGGGGACCGCTTGATGCCGTGCCGCCGACGACCGGAGCCGCCCGCTCCTTTGCCTAAGTATTGAATCGAAGGACTCCCTTATCCACACCGACGACCGCTTTATCCTGCCGGAGAGAGTCAAGGCCGCCGACGTGCCGAGAAGAATCCGCCAGTGGGTTTCCCGTCACCTGAAGGCCACAAAGACTTCGACGCCTCGACGCCCGTGCTGGGCCACAGTTCTTCAGAAATTCTTTGCGGTCCTGAACAATCAATCGCCGAGGTGCCCCACACACTTCATCCTCGCGGGACGTCGCCGACGAGCTCAGCCTGGATCGACGCCGTGGTCTCGGCACCCTCGAACTTCTCTTCGACGCCGCCGACGCCAAGTTCACCTTCTTTGACGCCTCTCGACGATCCGTGGCTCCTGCTTTAAAGGGAGTCACTCAAGAAGGATCCGTCGATGCTTCTTCGAAGAACTCTACTCCACCAGGTACATTGGGGGGGGTAAAAACATTATAGGAGAGAACAAGACTATTGAGCAATATATGGACTGGGCTTGTGCTGTATATCTTTATTTTATAGGTTGCCCAGGTGGGGGGATTTCCACACAGAACTGTGTCTAGGTAGCTGGGCCAGTAGTCTGCCAATTGTGTCGACCATCTTGCTTTCCTTCCTATCTCTACTACTGGTTTCCTTGTTATTGATCTGTGTGACATTCTAACAGTATAGTTGATGCACTTTAATGAGATCTGATAATATTGGTGGTACCACTTTAGAATTGTATATATTTACCATTGTTGATTTCTGAGTACAAAGTGCGTTATTGTGATAGTGTACATACCTTTTGAATATTAATTATATAAAGACTGTGTTTTCGGTAATACAGTGTGTGGACATTCCTTTGTGGGGGCTTGGGGACTACACTGTACTTAAGAACCAGCCTGCATCACCTCCTCAGAAGCTAGGTCTTGATTGCTCGTCCATTTCTACCTTATAGAGAATCTTGGCTGGGGTCCTCTGTGCCTCTCCTCTACCATATAGAGAGCAGAAGTACAGACCCCCCCTCCAGTCTTTACAGGAGGTGAATCCCGCATCATAAGGGTTGAATAAGAAAAGGTATGATTGAAAAGATTGGCAAGAGTGAACCCAAACGAGGGATGGTGATAAAGAGGGGGCAAAGACTAAAGTCCTAAAATACAGTGTGTTGACAAAAGTGAACCCGGCCCGAGGGATGTCCACAGTGATGTGTATAAAAAGACATTAAGATTTGTGAATGCAAAACAAAATTGCATTGAAAGCCATAGTGAACCCAATTGAGAGAGGCGGACAGTCGAGCCGGATCTGAACACGAAAGAGGGGGGATCCAAGGGTGAGAAGCGAACCCCCACTGACCTATGAATGCCACAAAGCAAGGTACAAAAGGGAAAGCCTTGTGAATTCATGCAATGACGGAGTGAGAGTAGACCAAGAAAATCTAATGAGGGGTCTGAGCCCAGAAGAGGGGGAACCCAGGGGTGAAGAACTGTCACCCAAATAAAAACCAGAGAAGAACTCTAGAACTTTTTGTTGAAATTTATCAAGCCCTCGAAAGCAAGAAAACCCAACTATCGGAGGTCCTGGTATCATTCAGGAACTTTCTAGGGATCTGCGCCCAGAAGAGGAGGATCCAAGGGTGAAAGGCATCACCCAACGTGCAAGCATAAAGGAATACATCCGGTACACGGCGGCAAGAGACTTTTTGTAGAAAAGAGACTTAACCACTGAAGGCCCTGATTGCTGAGAACTGAACTGTTAGCTCGTACTGGGAAAGCGTGTGCTGTGCTCCAGAATCCTACCTTGTCCCGTGCTTAAAACATTGGGGAGGGAGACCCGACTACTGCATCCTGACTTATTATTTGTGAACACTTCCTTCTTTCTTATGAACATGATGCCACACTTGTTTTTGTATTAAGTGTAACGATTGTCAATGGGTTTTTCTTAGTGTAGGCCCTTTAATTTGACAAGGCGCCACAAGGACTGCCTTATTTTTGTTTGATGGTCGAAGCTTGCTCCTATCTTAGATTTAGGCTTAGATTAGGCATTTTTCCAACCTACCTTTGCAGTTTAATAATCACCCTTGAACTGTGATCACTTGTGTCTGTCTTTACTGTTGCCATCATGAGTTCCTTACACGGCACAGTTCTGCTTGCAAGTTCCTCATCAGGAGGAATGTCTCCCTACCACTGTTTTCAATACTTCAAAAGAAAGGATAGCTGATCCTTTAATACTCTGTATCAAAGGTTCACTGTTACCCTCCAGGGGGATTGACTCCCTTCCCCTGGATCACTGGTTTGATCCTACTTTTAAGCTCAATTATCAAGAGAATGACTCCCTTCTCCTGATTTCTGGCTCTGTGTTTTTCCTCACACAAAGATAGGGGGGAATGACTCCCTTCCCCTGGACTCTCTTGGCTTTAATTTCCCAGCTCACAGCACCAGGGAAATGATTCACCTTTTCTGGCCTTTAATTTCCCCTTTGGGTTTCTCAGCAAATTCAGTTCATATACCAGTAGGGTCCTCGACCCAAGCTTTCCCATTATGGTGCACTTGGTTGTCTTGTTTGTCAAGTGCTGCCCAGAGGAAGAGGGCTTATGTATTTCTGCTGCCCTCTGTTATCGTGGGTCCCAGGCCCGTATCTCTGTGTTTTAGTTTTGGCAGACCTGGTTAACTCTCGTGCCAGGTACTGCCTCGAAGAAGATGACAACTATCTTCCCTGTGCTGGCTGGTGTTTCAGACCCGGACCCTTTTCTCTCTTTCCCCTACTTCTCCGCTACTATTTACCCGCCAAGTACTGTGATGAGGAAGATTTCCCAACTTGTCATTTTCATACACGGTCTTGTTCCCTTGTGGTTTCCAGCCCCGACCAGTCCCTGCACGGTTCCCGTTACCTTCGTTTTTCATCTGGTACGTAGTTGGTTCTTCCTGCAGTCTTTTACTCTGTATCTCGGATGCATGGGCGTTTCTGTTTTTGGGTCCCTTCCCTTTGTGGGCCTGTTGCTTTGTGCTGGGACCGAAGGCTTCTTTTCTGCTTCCCACCTTCAGATCCCCGTTCATCAATTTTCTGTTTGGATGCCCTTGGAAACGGGAGTTTGCTGGCTTACCCGAACCAGGGAACAGACTGCTCTCTATTCCTCCCTTTTCAGCTCTGTGTCTCCTTCCAAATTCCTGGGCTTCACCTTCCTGTGATCTGGTTGGCTGCTTCTTCCTTTCTCGTAGTCCTTCCTTGCCTTTTATAATGAGTGGACAACAACTAGAATGTTTATCCAAGTTCTCATCGTGGCTCTTCATGGCTCCACACCTCTGTCTTGTCTCAGTACCTGTCAAGGGAATCTTCAGAAGGTAATCCCTACTCTTCCTCATCTCAGTGGGTGTTAAGCTTGTCACCCTACATACATGCATGGGAGTAGTAGATGGGTCATTGGGGTTCCTAGAGTAAGGAGATATGTACTGAGGGTTTTTATACCGTGTTCTCCTGGGATGTTCTCCCTGATCCCGAGAGGGGGAGTCTCTCCCCGTGAGATCCTCCCGCTGAGTGCCACCCACAGAGGGACTATCGTATAGTGGACTCACCTCCCTGGACTCATGGAAAGGGGCTCCCCCTCGGGCAGAAGTAACATCTCAGGATTCGTCACAGAGCACACCTTGCAGTTTTCCTTCATGCTTTACTTAGCACACATTGCATTTACCATTTGCTGCCACAATGCATGTATAAATGTTTGCAAAGGTCCTAATGCTTCAGTTAACAGCACAGCTTACAATCTTCCGCTAAACCCCTTTTACTATTTCCTGCACAGCAAGTTTCTAATTCCATATTCCCACTGCACAGATATTTTGTAAATTCTATAATGCTCTAATTCACACTCTCATAACCCTCAACCTATCAAATCTATTGGTAAGGTCCTCTAATATAGAAATGCTGAAGCCTTAAATTAAAATGCATCGTTCAAGCATTCTAGAGGGTGATGGCAGACAGTCTTTTTTGTGTGTAAACAAATGGATGATTCGATGTAAGCGCCAGGTGCAGGGGACTGAAACAGACAATGCATTGAATGCTTTGCAGGTTTCCCTAACAGCACGAGAGCACACAATGAATTTTCCATATTCACACTTTAAATGTGCAAAACCCTTCATGCTTCAATTTGCATGCTTCCAAAGGTGTGTTTGCATAATGCAAATTGTGTGCGGTGAAAGGTGATAATGTGGGAGCTCAAGCTTGTGGGTGTTGACTCGATTTGCTCCTTGAACCAAATGCTGAAATCTAAGAGGACTGTTAGATGTTTGTGTGTGCGTATCGCTAGGTTAGCAATTACATCTAAAAAATGTTCTGCAAGGTTGGTTTTTTTTATGGTGGTCTGTAAATAAGTAGGAAAGAGAGGTTGGTTTGGTGGTTGTGGGGTGGATCAGGAGTCATTCACAGGCTGGGAAATACATGGCATTGTGAAGTTGAGATTGTGATGTGTTCCTTGTGTGTGACAGCGATACGTCCTCTCTTGCTGGTTCAGTTGACTTCGAGGAGGTTGAAGTTGCTGTTGATGGATTCATGTGCTATTACATTGTAGTCATCTGATAACCAGGTTTCTGTTATGAGGAAGGTTATGAATGGTTCCTCTGTTGCTAATAATTTCGTGAATATCGATTCTCTGATTCGAGCTGGAGCAGGCATTGATCAGACTGCAGTGTATCATGCCACCTGTCTCTGGAACATGTGTGGGCGTCATTGGGTGCCCTGTGTTGCGTCAGTTGGTTGTGGGGATGGTCAGCTGCACATAGTCTAATGTTTCGTTGTTAAACGGGTCCAGTGGCTTACAGGTTAGTTTCTTTTGATTTGTCCGATTCCAACAAGAATGCGGTTGCTGCGTGGCCTGGTAATGAATGGAGTGAATATGTTGACGTTCCTCTTAAGGTCATGTGGTCTCAGACATCTATGGGTATCTAGGTGTGGGCAGGAAAGGGCACAATAGGTGGCAATGAACTCTCAAAGGGAAATCCAGTTATGAGACAATGGCATACAAAATGGAACTAGGTATTCTTCAGATGTAACATTGAGACGTGAGTGCAGTGCAATGCGCTTTCATATAAATGAAAAACCGCTGTATATAAAAGGAACACTTGCACACCTTCCCCTTCCCGGAGACACCCAGATGTGGAAGACAAAAGGGAAAGGTTCACAGCAATGAAATATGTGTTTTTTCAGTGATGCCTATTTGTGAGTGCAACAGAGGACACTTCAGAATCTGTGCATGTACACTTTCCAAGAGATGGTTCAATGTGAGTTTGTATTTAAGACAATGTGAACTTTAAGTATTCAATTTGCCTTATCAAGGGGTGAGCAACATGAAGCGTAAAATGTGTCAATGTACTTTCTCTGGGCACCCAGATATTATTATTGTTAATGGATTTATTGAGGGCTGACCTAGCTTCAGGAAGCAACAGAGTGCTTTGCAATCAATAAAAGGGGAAGAACACAGCGAGGGAAGCAGAGAAAAAGTAAGCAGGAGCTAATAGGGGAGGAGGAGGGCAGGTAATTGGCAGCAAGGGAGGCAGTGGTGATCAGATCACCCGGTCACAGGTAGTGTGGGGAGTGGAGGGTGTGTGGACTTAGGCATTAGGGAGGTACGATTCCTTGAAGCGGAAGGTCTTGAACTCTTTCCTGAAATGTAGAAGCAGTGGGATGAGTCTGTTGACGGGGAGGAGGTTCCAGACTCTTGGAGCATAGACACAGAAGGCCTGCCTGTCTTCTGGGTTTTCCCTTCCTGCACTGTCTGAGTTCACATTTCCTTACTTCGCTGGCATCCAGAGATACTGAGTTATTCAGATAGGTAGCTTGGGGACTTCAGGGTGTCAGCCTTGCAGATGATGCAACAGGATTTGAAGATGATACAGGCTTGCAGCGGGGGCCAGTGCAGCTCAATGAAAGTCGCGGGGTGATGTGGTCGAATTTGCAGTGTCCTTTGATGAGTCGTGCTGCAGCATGCAGGACACATTTCAGGGGTGCCAGGGTAGTCGCCAGAAGGCCTTCCAAAAGGGCATTTCCACCATGCAGGTGGGAGAGGACCATGGCTTGGACAGCGGATATGAAGATGTTTTCTAGGACAAAGGGCTTGATTTTCTGCCGAAGAGAAAGTTGGTACCAAGCAGTTTGTGTCTTCCTTGCTATGTGCTGTTTGAACGTGAGGTGTCTGTCGATGTTGAAGCCAAGTGACTTGGTTTAGGTGGCCAACTGAGGTTTGAAGCACTTAAGGTTCGTAGTAGAACTAGGTCTGGACGTAGTAGAACTAGGTCTGGATGTCAGTGTGTTTGTTGTTGTTGGTCAGCAGTAGGAATTCCGTTTTGGATGGGTTGAGCTTCAAATGAGCACTGGACATCCAGGACTGGATCGGTTTGAGGCAGGCCATGAGCCTGTGGATGTTTACAATGGAGGATATCTTGAGGTCAATCTGCGTGAATGTTTTGTAGAGTGAGGAGGGTCCCAAGCAGTTCCATGTAAAGATTGAAGATCATGAGGGACAGGATGGATCATTTCAGGACCCCACAGGTAATGGGTAGACTTGGGGATCTGGAGGAATCCATTTGTACAAACTGTTGGCGGTTAGATATGAAAAAACGGTAGTATATGAAATGAAATAAATCAGTGCGTCTTGTGTGGGATGCCTAGGTGCGAGGTACAATTCAATATGCTTTTACAGGAACAACTAGATATGAAACAAAGCGATCATTAAAAGAGCCATTTCAACAACGCCCTTTGACAGCAACACCAAGATCTGAGACACAAAGGCATATAAAGTTTAAAATGCACCACCCTAGTGACGCCCAGATGAGAAACAAAATGGTATATAAAATGAGAACATTCCAAATTAAATGCAATGCAGGGGATAATTAGATGTGAGACATTATGTAAAACCTTTTTCACGGGTACATGGATGCAGGCAACATGAAGCATATGAAGTGGCAATGTGCTTTCACAGGAGCATTAAAATGTGAAACAGTGTGCTAAACGACATACAACAACTCCTAGGCCCATTCCGGGGCACCTAGATGGGAAGCAGAAAATTGTACAGTATACAGCAGTGCAAGCTTCACTTTGGGACAACCTGGCAGAGCACAAATGAGGGTTTAAGCAGCATTAGTGATCATTAAGTGTGACGAGTTCTATTTAATTCAATGAACCCGCCCAGGGCCGCTTAGGTGTGACTCTCAAGATACAATTTACAAAACAAATGCAAAACCATGCATGGATCATCATTAGGGATACCTGGATCAGAAAATCGTGGAGCACAATATAGACCAATGCATTTTCAGCGGGATACCTAGTTATATCGCATCACAGAATACAATATGCAATAATTCAATGCTCTATTTTAGGATACCTAGATTTGCGGTACATTTGAGAAACAGTATACAACATTGGAGCCTAGAAACACTTTTTGATGTACAGTTTGATTTATAAATGCTCGAAAGATAAAATAAATTAAAACATTGTATGTAATGCTCTTTCAAGGGTTATCTAGATGTGATACACAAATTTGTGTGCAATATAGAGATAATGCAATACACTTTCCTAGGTAAACCTAGAGGCACAGAATAATAATATTGCACTATAGAACTGATGCAATGCAGTGCAGGAAATGGTCCAGAACAAGACGGAGCGGCACTCCTGCAAAAAATGTCTTGCCGGAGCACCACTCCGTCCAGGCGGTCCCAGACATGATTCTCTCAGATCATATGCCTCATAGTGGCATAGAGTGACCAGACGTCCCGGGTTTGCCGGGACTGTCCCGGTATTTGGTGCTCTGTCCCCCTTTCTCAAGATGATGTTCCCATTGGAAACTGCAGTGGTCCCGTTTTTTTTGTAATAGGTCTTCATGGCTGGCAAGCAGGAGTGCACAATCTCGCAAAGAAGAAATGCTGCATTTTACAACGTAAGATAGTGTTAGTTTGTGATAAATTAATTATAATATGTGTTTCTTTGAACAGTAACACTTAACCCCCTTCTCCAAACGCTACTGTAGTGCCTTGTCAGCCACTTTCCAGAGTTAGTCCTACTTTTATGTTAGTTGCCGTGTCCCGTTTTTTTACTTTTTAAATCTGGTCACCCTACGGCGCATAGACTGCTTTCAGAAGACTCGGAACGCCAAGTCTCCTGAAAGCAGTCTGCTCGTTGTAGCGCATGCTGCTCCCGCACGCCGAGTCTTCTGAAAGCTAGCTGCTCGTTGTAGCACAGGCTGCTCCTGCACGCCGAGTCTTCTGAAAGCTATCTGCTCGTTGTAGCGCAAGCTTCTCCCACACGCAGAGTCTCCTGAAAGCAGTCTGGTTTTTGTAGCGCAGGCTGCTCCCGCTGCGCACAACCCTTCCTTATTCTGCGCTTCATCGAGCGTTCAGAACACGAGTTCAGAACACACACACACAAACTGCTGAAGCCTCACATAAAATTTTGCAGCTGTCAAACTGTTATATGTGTCCTGCATTTCACAGACATCTCTCTATTAGGGTGAATATAGTGACCAATCAAACAGAAGAGTCCATTATTTGCTTAAAAGGTTTTCTTAATGAATCACTATGAAATGTTTAACATTCAAAATTGTGGACATTATGTTGTTCCCATAATGCTCTTTTCTTTTATGCATATCGCCAGGATTGGGATCTATATAGAGATGTGTTTCGCAATATGATGGGGGCCACGGCCATTGTCCCTGCCCCTCCTTCCCAAAGCCCTGCCTCGCCTAGGAAGTGACGGTTCCCCCAATAAATGTTTTTCATTTCCAGCACTGATGCAATGTGCTTTGGCTCGGATACCTAGATGCAAGGTAACAATATAGGCCACGAAAAAATTCCTAGATGTTAATGTTAATGTTAAAGGATATTTGTACCGCGCACTATCACCACCGGAGTGGTCCACTGGCGCTCTGGCGGCTCTGAAAGAGGAGGGGAGGTTGAGTTAGTGGGAGGAAGCAGGAAAGGTGCAAGGGAGCAGTGATGTGCTGTTGGCGGCCTCAGCCCGGTGGGTCCGTTGGCTGGGCCTGGGGTGTTTGCGGCCGGGAGTCGTTGTGTACTGTTGTGCAAGACTGTGTGTTTTGTTTTGTTGTTGCAATGCAGTGAAGTTTGTGCGGTTTGTTGTGTTGTAGGTTTTGGTTGTGTTTGGGTTGGAGTTTGAGAGGTGTATGCAGAAAGGGAAAAGTTAGTAGGGTTGGTTAGTTTGTGCCTCTATCCTGAGTTGGGGCGCTCGGCTTGTGTGGTCTCCCCTGATGCGGTTCTGTCCTGATCTCGGTCCGACCGGCATATAAGGTTCCTTACTCCTCTGGTCCCCACCTCTAACATGCTCTCTCATAGCTCCCCTTATCCTCCCTTCATACTCCTGTGGCCAGTGCACCTGCCAATGTCAAGCTCTCAGGTAGTGTGGTGATTGCTAATATCTTGACAATTCCACTCCATTGTGGTGGCTGGCGGTAACTAAGGGGCGGGTGAAAGTGTTGGTCTGATTGTCTGGGTTAGTTGACTCAGTTTCCGTGCTTGCCGCCTGTGTTCCAGTCTATTCGGTGTCATCCGTCCAGGTGCCGTGGGAGTTACCCTCTCGGGTCGGGGATGTCCTTGTCCTTTCCGGTTTAGTCATCCTTTTTCCGGTTTTGGTCTGCAGATTTAGTCTGTGGTGTTGAAGAGCCAGGTTTTTAGTGATTTCCTAAATTTTAGGTTATCTTCAGTGTTTCTTATTTCTTTTGGGATGTTGTTCCAGGTTTTTGCGGCTAAGTGGTAGAAGGAGGTGCCTCCAAGTTTTTTCTTAAGGTATGGTTTGAGTTCCAGGCGGATTTCGTTGCTTGATCGGAGGGGTCTCTTTGGTTAGTAGATTGTTATTTTCTTTTGTAGGAATTCTGCTCCTTGTCCGATGATTGCCCTGTGCGTTATGCACATTGTTTTGAAGGTGATGCAATGTTTTACTGGGAGCCAATGTAGTGTTTTTAGGGCTGGAGTGATGTGGTCTCTTCTGGATAGTTTGAGGAGTAGTCTTGCTGCTGTATTTTGGATCCATTGCAGTTTCTTCAGGAGGTATTCTGGTATTCCAAGGTAGAGGCTGTTTGCATAGTCGATTTTTGACATGATTAGGGTGATGATGGTGAGTGTTTTGTGCGTGAAGGAGAGGAAAGGTAGAATTATTCTTGCTGTGTGGAGGAGGAAAAAGCATTTCTTCACTGTTGCATTTATTTGTGGTTCCAGTGTTAGGGTGTTGTCCATTAGGACTCCCAGATTTTTTACTACCTTCGATGGTGTTGGTGCGTTTCCCATTTCCGTAGGCCATGGGATGGTGGTTTCGGTCTCTTGGTCTTTGGATACGATCATGATTTCTGTCTTTCCTGGGTTGATTTTCAGGTTGTTGGCATCCATCCAGTTGAAGACTTCCTTTAGGCAGTCGGTTAGGGTTGAATGGTCGGCATCGGTGTCTTTGATTTTGTAGATGATCTGAGTGTCATCTGCGTAGTTGTAACATGTAATGTTGTATTTTTTGAAGATTCTGATGACCGGAGTCTGATGGATGTTGAAATATAGTGGAGATAGTGAGGATCCTTGTGGCACTCCACAGTCATTAACTCGTGGAGTGGATTTGAAAGGTTTTATCCATACGGTTTCTGTTCTGTCTGCTAGGAATGATTTGGTCAGCGTAGTGCTGTGTCTGTTATACCTATGTCTTGTGGCCAATGTAAGACGCCATCTACAAACAATTTACGCAAGTGGGACAGGTGGGGCCTGGGTAAGGGTAGCAGAAGCCCGGTGAACTGGCTGATTTTATTTATAATACCAATAGGAAATAGGTATATATAATTTAGAAAAAAAGGTTTTTGTAAACCGCACGTGTCTAGTAACGGAGAACATAAAGTAAGAACAGAATTGACAATTTGTATAAGTGAGAATTATGCATGATTGGTATTTCGTTTTTAATGTCAATGGTGCTTTATTCCTAGTGTAGGTATAATGATAGCCTATGTATTCCAAATCCTCACATAACCTGTCATTAACTGCCTCTGCAGCAGTCTCTGATCAGTGTTGCATGTCTCCCCTCGAGGGAGAATGGTAACCCAGGATTTGTGTAATGGTCACATGGTGGAAACCATATGACCAAACAAATAAAAAGGACAAACCACCTGTGGCTCGTCAGTCGACCGAGAATCAACTACGGCATGATTACTGTCAGCACCATGCTGGTGCCACGCCGTCTGCAGAAGGCCCACTGGTGTGGCCCTGCATTTGGATGGTGCCCCTGCTGGACAACCCCGTCCCAACAGAATGGTTATGCCGTGTGATTACGACCCCTGGGTGCAACCCCGGCCTGGATACCCCCAGAGCCGGGGCTGTGGTTGGCTGGGTGCCCCCAGCCATGGTGCCCCCCGTTGATCCGGGGTGCGCAGGGTGCCCCCTGCTGTGTTGATACTGTGTGGACGCAGTTCCCTAGGCCGTACTGGGTGGACCCGGCATCTGAGGAGGCCTGCTCCGGTGAACCGGGAGCATGCCACAACAATGGCGACGAGGACTGTCTGGGCCCCGCATGTGTGAGTGTGCAGGCTGCTGGAAGCCCTTGTGTGTAGTCCTGCAAGAGAGGTGTCAGCCATTCATGTGGCGGGTGGCCCAGGGCCCTGTGTTTTGCTTTGCACGAGACACCTGGTGCCTACAAGGAGGTAGGCAGTGGTGGCCGCTGAACAAAGAGCAGCTGAGGCGGCCTCGGCAGCGATGTAAAGGGGCGTGGCCGCAAATCCATGAGGCCAGCCACAGTGGAACCGTGTAGTGCTGTGGCCCGTCTCACTGCTTTGTGTCCCCGGAGTGAGGCATCTGCCACACTGGGGAGGAGTGAGCAGCCTGCCGGAGACCCAAATATCGATCCAGGGCTGGGCAGCAGAAAATAAAAATAATCTCCAGGAACACGCTCCAAGTGGGAGACAGTGCAAGGCCAGCTGCACTAAGGACACTCAGGACCTCCGGCGGCGAGTTGCGCCGTGCTCCATGCCGGAGCATGGTGAAGGTCAGAGTGCTCCGGGTGGGAGCGTGAAGAACATCAAAGAAAAAGAAAACATGGTGCTGCACGTGGCGCTGCGTCCGCTGGCCACTGCAGCACGACGGTGCTCCGAAGCGAGAATGAAGTGCTCCACCACGGCGCTGTGATGGCGATGGCACGCCCCACGCTGGCCACGGCTCCGGACACCCTCAGCCCCCGCTGGAGGTCTATGCCAGGAAGCGCGTAGTGCGGCTCAGGGGCCTAAGGACAGGCCCTGAAAACAATAAATCACCCTGGTGAGAAGGGGTGTGGCCCACTACCACCTGGGCCTGCAGCAGCTGAAAACAGAAAGAGAAGAAGCTCTGGGTGTTAACACAGAGGGTGAGGCCTGCAGCAGGCCTGACAAGAGGGGGGGTGGCCCGCTACCACCCGGGCCTGCGCAGCACGAATGGGCTGCATCCTTCTGGCCCACGGAGCAGGATGGGTAGAGGAGAGGGCCTGCATCCAGTACTCTGCGCACGGAGCACTGGTCGGGGCACCCATCGGCCCTGACGGCCTGTCTATCAGGGGTGTTAGCCGCAGGCTCCAGGTAGGAGTAACATCATGCACATGCACAGTGGAAGGAAGTGCAGGGCTGCCCATGATCACCATACACGGGCAGGCACCATGCCCCTGTGCCAAACATGGGGTCGCCACCTTAGAGCCAGGTGGTGGTGACCTCCAAGAGGAAGGAGGAGTGGAGGAGGGTTGCAACTCTCGCGAGGGCTTGTGTGCCCTATGCCAGTAGCAGTGTCCTGCATCAGCCCTGGTGTGGAAGGGGAAGTGAAGTGAGTGGCCAGTCGTCCTACACCGTCACCCGCTCATTGTGCTGCCACAGTCTACCTGCCACCATCTAGAGACTATGCCGAGGTGGCCCCTGGTACCCCTAGGTGCAGCTTTGCCAGCCTTGAACTTTGAGCTGGCCCGTCATCGTGCCACCAGCATCCTGCCATGCTCTTTGCCCCACCAGCTAATAACTAGGCCAATGTGACCCCTGGTGTCCCAAGGTGTGGCTTTGTCGGCCCTTGAACTCTGAACTGCCCTGAAGAGATCCCAATGGAAGTCGGACTGGTATCTTGCAGACCTGCAAGTGCACAAAGTGAACCCAGTAGTCCTATACATCAAGGCTGGGAGCTTGCCGACCCTGGACATGCTTAAGATGGCCTAGCCAAAATATTATGTGAAGCTGTGCTCCTGCGTTTGTGGGTTTTGTAGTGAGGGGTACCAGGTGCGAGCAATGGTGTTGTGTCAGTGGTGCAAGGTCCACTCACCCGGGTTAATAATGGGTGTGCTTGCATGTGGAGGTTCCAATGTGCCACTAGTAGCTCACCACCCCTGTCACCCTCGGGGGCGGGGGGACCTGGACCCCTAAGTGTGTGAAGATTAGTTGTACGTATAGTCTGAGTATTATTGTGTGTATTGTGGTGTGAGGTCCTGTTGTTTGGTCGTTATGAAAAAGGAGTGTTGCATGTTATGCCTCCTGGGAGCGTGGTAGCTCCCAGGATTTGTGTAATGGTCACATGATGGTAACCATGTGACCAAACCAATAAAAGGGACGAGCCGTTTCCGGCTCATCAGTCGACCAAGAACTGACTCTGGCGTGATTACTTCTCAGCACCATGCTGGTGCCACGCCGTCTGCAGAAGGCCCATGGTGTGGCCCTGTATTTGAATGGTGCCCCTGCTGGGCAACGCCATCCCAACAGAATGGTTATGACATGTGATCACAGCCCTTGGGTGCAACTAGGCCTGGGTGCCCCCAGAGCAGGGGCTGCGGTTGGCTGGGTATCCCCAGCCATGGTGCCCCCTCCCCTCCGGTGACCCGGAGTGCACAGGGTGCCCTCTACTGTGTTTTATACTGCGTGGACGCAGTTCCATGGGTCATGCCGGGGGGACCCGGCATTTCAGGATGTCCGCTCCGGTGAACCGGGAGCAGGCCACAACAATCATGGAATCAGCTTGTGTAAATCGGTTCAGTGCAATAGCTCTCCCAGCAGGAGTTGAAAGGCCTCAAAGGGGGCGGGTGCTTGGTTTCCAGCTGCCCGTGTCCTTTGCCACAGACTGCCCTGCTACCTGTGCCCACAGAGAGCCCAACGAAAACAGCAGCAGGATTGCCGCCTTTTTGCACCTTGCAAAATTGATCATACAAAAGCTGGGTGGGGAGTTCAGTCCCCAAAAGGTTGAAGGCGACAATAACCCCGCCCCTTAAAATTACACCAATGTTTGCAAGGTCTTCCATCTCCTGTGTCAAATCTGGCGTCTGCCCCCTGCTGGTTCTGAAGGGGGTCTTACTCTGTGGCATTTTTGGGACCACTCTGAGCACTGCAAGTCACGATTGGACTCGTTCGTTTCCTGTGACATGTCAGAGGGAGGGGAAAGGAAGCTTTGACCTCTGTGGGTCTCATGGGCACTGTTTGGCCACTTTCCATAATGCGAGGCAGCTGGGACCCTTGAGTTTCTCTGTCTTCTGATGGGTCCTCAGAAGTAACTTCAGCCTTCTCTAATGTGTCTGGGGGGCAGATATGACCCGTGCAGCATCCTGGGTGGATCATTGTGTCTCCTGCGTTGTGTTTGGGACAGATCCGGTCTCTTCGAGAACCCCAGAGCACTCTGCAGTCTCTTTTCAGAGCTGTCTTCGTGTATGCCCGTTCTAGGTCCTCCGTAAACCTTTAATTATCCTCTAAGGTTTGGGGATGCTGTAACCTTGCAGGGTCCCCACCCACCTCAAACAGTCAAACTAGGATCTTCATACCTTTCTTCATGTAAGACTTGTGACTTGAAGCCGTGTAAATGGCAGTGTAGTGCTTAACAAATAATATAAATTAGTACCCAGAGAGGGACAATGAGCTGCAAGCTCATTGACCCTCACTGAGTCGTTACCAAACCCACAATGACTTACCTGCTCCCGATGCGTGGCGCGTGAAGTACCTTCGTTCTCTCCGACTGGCCACCATGGAAAGGGAGAAAGGACTATGTGTAGTCCCTTCGCTCTGTTCCATTGCAGCCATTTTCATTTTTTGCTTTTTTAATATCTTTTTTATGGCCTCCATGCAAAGGTAATAGGGACTACATGTTGTTTCCCCAATCCGTGGCAGACATTTTTTTTTCCTGAGTTGCAAAAGGGTTTCCTCGCCGTTTCCCAACTCGAGAAAAAAGACTACGTACTAATAGCAATATTACACTAGCAAGGGGGGCATTAGCGGGCCAGGTAATGCTCCAGGGCTTTGTTACTATGGCCCTAGGGCATTACCTGGCACAGTAATGTCCCCCACCCGTGTAATATTGCTTAAATGAACTGCTGTTTCCAGCTGAACTACACAGAAATTCCAGCACGACTGGCAGCCCCTGACAATGGCGTGACCATGTAACTTAGTGCCCGATCTCACCCCTATCACCCTCTTCCCTCTGCCGGCAATCGCTTCTCCCACTAATATCATCCTGGCATGTTGATGAGACTTGCCGACATTTTACACCTCTGGATCCGGAATCAGCTAAAATGACAGATAAAAAATGACTGAATGCATGATTTGGCTGAATTTTCGGTCGTTCAGTTCGACCAGATCACGCATTTAGTGCTGGGGGCTGCGAGGGGTCCCCCGCACCCTTGCACCCTGTATTGTGAGCAGGGATTTTGGGGGTGTCCTCCTCAGCCATCATGAAAAAAAAGGAAAGGACCCTGCGGCACCGGTTCCGGATAACGGAAGCGAAAGGGAACAGGCGTCGCAGGGACACAGCCACTCGGAAGCAAGGTAAGTAAGGGGTTAGGGGTGGGGAAAGATTGGGGTAGGGGTGGGGATGCATTGTGGGTAGGGGTGTGGGTAGGGGTGCGAGTGGGGCTGCGGGCCAAGTCAGAAATGTTCAGCGGAGAAAAGACCGAAGGTTATTTCTTAAAAATAATCTTTGGTCTTTTCTCCCTTGAATATTTCTACCCCAGTCTTTCAACCCCGATCACTGGATGCAGGTTCTGCTAATTATTAGCTTCAGCATTTTGATTTTTTGCAACATATTTACTAAACACAAATGAGAGAATCTGCCCTTTTTAGTACGATTTTTCGCAAGGGAGTTATGGGACATATCTGTCGGTTTCATTCCCTATTCAGGGAACAGCACAAACAGCGCTTCTCTTCTTCATGCCCTGTGGCGTGTTTTAGCAGTGAACCCCTAATTCTGCTAGATTCCGGCTCCAGAATATAATTTGAAAACGGCCTTCGAGAGAAGGGTGCTTAGTGCACTCCTTGCGCCACTTCTCTAGGTGTCAGTGTGGAGTCGATAGATCATTGACCACCTTCCATCACCCTGAGCAGCCGAGAACGTTCGCGTCATACTTCCTTATGTAGGTTGGTAATGATTGTTGCCTGGGTCACCTTCACCTGCGTATTGCTGCTCATAAAATCTACAGCAGCTGGTTTTGGCCAATCATTAGCCAGTGAAGGAGAGGTTGGGCAGCTGTATGTGGATGGAGTTCTTCGTAGAATGTAGTAGTATTTGACAACGACACAAGGCCTTGATGCGCAACTTTACTCCAATGCTGTAATCTGGGCAATCGGCCAGCAGAGGACAATTTGGGCACAGCTGTATAGACCACAATTTGACCTAAAGAAAGTTCCTGTGTTATGTCTTTCCTAACACAATAAGAAAGACCTTCAACACTGATGTGACACCAAGCAGGAGATGAACATGTTTATTTGAATAACTATAGTCATTACTGTGACGAAATGCAGGAGTACAAGGAGGAGTAGCAGCATCTGAAACACCTACTCTGTCCCACACTACTACTAAACCAGCAGTGCTCCCTTCTAAAGGTGAAACGGGCACAACCTGACAGGTATACCACATTCGCCTATTTTTGGTAGCGTGTGCTGAGTGCAGGCTATACGCTTCAGGGGTAGGGTGAGCGGATACATTTGGTAACACAAACAACAATAATACAGAGGTACCAATGTGGTGGTAAAGAAATAAAAGAATGTCCGAACAGGGTTATGTAAACAAACTGATAATGCACCTAACTAATTAAAACACGAATGACCAACCCCTGTAACGGAAACACAGAGAATGCAGACTTTGGGAGCAAAGGGGGCACTCTGGGTGAAGACCGGCGGAAGGAGATTCTTTTCAGCAGCAAAAATCAAGAGTACTTGAAAGTGTCTTGAAAAGGCAAAGAGAAGTCTTATATTCACTTTTTCCCTTTAAGGTGTTCTCGGGGGACAGGGCCACTTCAAATAGCTTTTGTTTCTGGTCTTTGTTGCTCTACAGCATAGTCAGGCTTCTTGGTGCTTCTCTGAAGTTGAGGCGGGGTCGAGACAGTCGAGTCTAACTGCTCCAGCAGAAACTCGGCTTTAAGACACGGCTCTCTATGGATTGAGTCGGCACACAAAACAGTTTGAGGTAATGGATCTCAACAGTTCAAGTCGACAGTAAGGTCCAAATGAGGGAATCGCTGGGCTAACTCAGCAATACAGACTGTTAAGTCAATGGCTCCAAGTGGGTCGAGTCAGCTTTCGAGTTGGGTCAAGACGATAATTCTGTTGGGTCAAGTCGGCGCTTTGGATATGGTCAGTGGGGTTTTTCCAAAGCAGCTGGCCAGTGGTAGGGTTGCAGTTGGGAGGTGATTTTGAGACAGCTCAAACAAGCAGAAAAGCTGTTTAAAAGTTCTTATAGTGCCAAAAACAGCACGACAGGTCCTGTAATGGCTTGATTTAGGTTCCCAGAGCAGTAAACAGGGTTCCCGAGCTGCTTTTGAACTTCTGAGATGCTGTGAGACCCAATCCAGGGTTTCCATGGACAACAACTTGAGTCCTTTGTTTCCTCACTTTCACTCCAGGACGATTGTCTGGCACCTACAGGGGATCCATCACCTCCTGGGAGCTGGATCCTGGTTCCAGTTCACAGGCATCAGAGAGGCCTTGGGCAACAGCAGTGTCTCCCCAAATGCGCCCCTGATGTGGGTAGGGAGAAGAGCTTTCCACTTGCATGGAAGCCTCTGTTTTCACCTCTATGGCAGAGGACTTTGGACTGCATCCCCAACAGAGATCGAGGTGAATCCTTATGGTCTTGAAGTCCAACGATGAATCAACTAAGGGTAGAGTTCCCCTCTACCCCTATATAAAGGCAGAATGCCACATCAAATTGGTCTAAAGCAAGCATGTTGTTGTGGGTCCAATTCAGGCTGCCATGACAAGTGTTGTTTGCCTTCTGATGTCTTACCCAGAGTACTTTGTCAGTGGGAAGTAGAGGGTTTGGGGGGGGCAGGAAGTTTAGGGTACCCTAGTCGAATCCAAGATGGTGGAACCCCTGTCAGGCTAAACTTCTCCTCTAGACTACTCTGATTCCATCCCCTTTCCACATGTGCCTATTTCAAAAGGACTACAGTGATCAGCACCAGGCCTTACTTTGAAACACTGGCTCCCATGGGAACTCCCAGGGTAAGGTTCCTGTGCCCTGAAGCAAGGTGTCAACCCTCATGGGTGACAAGCAGAGAGTGGAGTTAGAGGAGTGCAGGGCTCTAGCGGGGAGCTATTTAGGGAGGGAAAGTTGAGATAGCATAAGCCCTGTAGATGATGCAGAGGGTCTTGAATTTGATCCTTGCGGCCACTGAGAGCCAGTGAAGGGATTTTAGGGCTGGCGAGAAATGGTCCCTGGGCTTGAGGCCAAGAATAAATCTTGCAGCCCTATTCTGGATTATCTGAGGGGGAGATTGAGGAAGAGGCTGTTGCAGTAGTCCAGCCTAGAGAGGACCAGAGTTCTGGAGACATTGTGCTTCTGGGGAAAGGTGAGGAAAGGTAGAATGCCTCTAAGGAAGTGTTGCTGGAAGTGGGCCTTCTTGGCAGGGTACAGGATGTGAGGGGTGAAGGAGAGAGCAGAGTCGAAGATGACCCCAACGTTTTTTGCCTCACAGGATGGTGAGGTTAGAGGGCCCAACAAGGGCAGCCAGAGGGTAGGAGGGAAACAGGGCACAGGATTTCCATCTTGCTGGCATTAAGGCAGAGATCATTAGTCTTGCACCATATCTGGATGGCTACCAGGCAATCAGGGACGAGAGAAGAGGAAGTAGTGGAGGGAAGTTTGAAGGAAAGTATTGTGTCATCAGCGTAGCCCTGGAAATGAGGAGAGGAGGAAGAGGAGATCAGGTGACCAAGAGGGGCGAGATAGATATTGCAGAGCCATGGCAATAAGATAGAGCCCTGGAGGACGCCACAGGTAGAGAGTGAGATGGTCAGTTGCAGCTGGGAAGTGTGGTTAGTGAGGAAAGAAGTCAGCCAATCTATTGCTCAGTCCTTGATACCGAGTGTATCACAGTGCCGTTTTATGAGGATAGAATAGTTGACTGTGTCTAAGGCAGAGGAAAATGAGGACAGCAGGAGAGTCCGAGTCAAGATTTGCGAGCATGTCTTCATGATTGCTCAGTAGAGCAGTTTCCATGCCTCTGGATGCTCGGAATCCAGATTGATGGTTGTGTAGGCAACCGTGAAGTCTGGTATAAAGGGTCAATTGGGGGAGGACCAACTTCTCCAAGAGTTTACCCAGGAAGGGGGTGGTGGAGATAGAGCGATAGTTGACCCGCCAGGATGGGTCAGCAGTCAGCCTATTTAGGAGAGGTCGAACAAGGGAGTGCTTGAGGGTTAGTGGGAAAGAACCAGTGGCAAAGGAGTGGTTACAGAAGTCTGCAAGAGCTGGGCGAGAGAGGAGATATTGTCCTTAATGGTTCTAGGGGAGCATGGGAGCACCTGTTTGGACGAGACCTTCATAGAGCGGACAACTTTATAGACCTCATTAGTTGCTAAGGGTTGAAGGGAGTAGAGTGCGGGAGCTGGAGGGAGGGGAACCAAGGGAGGCAGGGGAGCAGAAGTGGAGATGGGGGTGGCGGGGAGTGAGGACAGGATGTCCTGGGTTTTTGATGTGAAATGGGAGGCCAGTGCAGCTCAGAGAGCCCGAGAAGGATGGAAAGAAGTGGAGACTGCAGTTGGATTGGTGAATTCCTTGCAGATTTTGAAAGGTTCAGCCGTGTTAGTGGCCCCAGAGATGTGGGCCCTCTTCTTGGAGCGGGTAGAGAAACGATATTGCCTTTGGAGCAGGTGACAGGCCAGTTTCAGAGCATGAGCCCGAAGTCTTCCACTTCCGTTCAGCAAATCTGCACTAACGTTTCAGAGACGACAGGTCGGAATCATACCGCCCATTGCACTTGGAGGCAGGCTTCATGTGGATCCTCATGACGGGGGCAAGGATGTTGAGGGTGTTAGAGATGGATAGGTAAAGGTTATCGAGAACAGAGTCAGAGGGGTAGCCGGAAGCAGGAGTTCCAGGGGGGATGAAAGTGGAGGCAAAAGCAGCGACTGACACTCGCTTCGTCAGTCGAATGATGGCAAAGGAGGCTGGCAGTGTGGGAGGCAGAGGGCTGAGGGGCTCCAAGAGGGAGAAGAGGAGAAAGTTGTCAGACCAGAAAAGGGTGGTGGTGACCAGGTTAGAGATAGGGATAATAATAAAAATAATTTAGCATTTATATAGCGCTACAAACCCTCAGGTATCTGAGCGCTGCTTATTATTACCCACAGTGTGTGGTGCTCATTTATCGACCTCGGAAGGATGAAAGGCTGAGTTTGGCCCTGCCGGGATTCAAACCTACGTCAGCAGGCTCTGCACGGATACCAAAGCGAGCGCTCTACTCGCTGTGCTATTTGACCGGCTATGTCACCAGAGATGAAGGCGTCCAGAGTGTGTCTGGCTGAGTGGGTCGGACCGGAAGGGAGAATGGTGAGAGAGGGAGTCACAGGTTGTTGTGGGTATAGCCAAGACAGACTGCTTATACACACTACCCTGATCATGAATGAGTTGTCACCGAGCTGACACTATTATGACATCCAAATGCTTGTGGCTTTACAATTGTGTGATCCCAGTAGCCATCATATCAAAACCAGACATAGCTTATATTTATAGTTTTACGCACCACCAGAAAGCTAGGGCACACAATTATGTTTTGAACTAGAGGTGCAGACGATTAAAAAGTCACTTCTGTCTGTTGGAGCTTTGTGTTCCATCAGCTGTTCCAGAATGCACATGCGACTTTTAAGCTTGTCCCATTACCACTAAAAGGCAGTCATTTGGGTGGCATGAGACAATCCCAGCCATGGTACATAAGTGTAATATGCTGTTGGCATGGAGCATTATGAAAGTGGAATCTGATTAGCAGATCTCGCTTCAGAAACAAAATTACCTGCATCATTTTATTTTTAAAAATAGAAAATGCTTTTACACCTTTGCAGATGACATTCCGGCACAATCAATCTGGTTTAGTGTGCATGCCCATTGCTTGAAATCCATCCGTCCGGTAAGCTACCGGCACTGCTGTTACCGGACCGGCATACTCCGAGTTCTGCGAGCGGGTGCCTTTCAGCCTGCCAGGTTTTGACCTGGCGGGTGAATCGACACCCGCTCGCAGACCTCGACAGTAGCACCGGCACCATTCATGAATGGTGCCAGTGCTACCATCCTCCCCATTCCCATTGAGTCCAATGGGACTCAAATGGGAATCGGGAGTAATATGGGACTCAAATGGGAATGGGGAGTAATTTTTTCTGTAATGCCCCGGTAAGTCCCCATTGCAGGGCACTGGAAGAAAAAATTATTCTGGGAGCAGCCGTGCCGTTTCTACCGGCACGGCTACCGCCGGAGTCATAATGAGGCCCATTGTGTAATTTGTGGTGCTATAAATGTAAATCATAACATTTCAAGATGGAGACTGTTTTTGAGAAGGGGATGTGTAAATGCAACGAGATGATAACCGTGGAAGAGGGACAATGTTGAAGTCCACAACACATCACGTACATAATGGTTGTGGGTTTTGTTCTGCTTCAACTTTGAGGAAGCCAGTAGTGTGAAACATGTCCGATTTTTCTGTTTTTGAACCGCAAAAAATTGAGGCAAAGAGACAAAATTGTGTGCTGTTAGTTATTTGGCGAACAGTGGGTTTTCCCGTAGAGTGTGGTCCGTGCCTGAAGGAGAGTCGCGTTCATTTTAATATATATTAAACACTATGAGCTGCTGTGTCAGCTCTGGTTATCGAGGGACATATTTAACCCTTTCTGCGATGCAAGGTGACCAACCTGGGCATTACAAAAAGGATTAAGGATTTACAAAGTAATTGTTTCACTTTATTGATGTTTGCAATGGCTCGGTTATCTTGCGAGCAGGCGATCAGCGGGGTTCTGGCACAGTAAATCATGCATAGGTACAGAGCTGTAACTGGACAAGTCTTCTTTATTCAATGTCCTGCCTGCAACTAATTCGTGTAACCAAAGACAGTGAAAGGGGACTGTCTCGTTTTAAACTTTAGAACACTAAACCTCCCCCACATAAATCAATGCATGCTACAATTACTCCAACTCTTCGATGCACCTCACAGGTCGGCGTACAAGTCTCTTAGATGGACTGTTGCCTCTGGATGACTCCGCTACTTCACCGTCACTGCTGTCCACAGTGTCCACCTCACCGTCTATGTATTCAGAGCAGCTGTAAGATGAGCTACAGCCGTCGTACTCATCTGTAGAAAGGATGGCATCAGCAGCCGCCTGTCCAATCTTCCGAAAGAAAGATCAATTCCAAGTAACTGAGTGAGCTTGATCTTCTGCCGACACCATGGAACCCTTTAATTCCGTTACTCTTAACGGACTGGGATGAAAAGTAGGTAAATCCTTCTGAGACTGCTTTTGCCGCCCGCACAGGAACTGTCACCCACCTGGAATTCACGTTCTCTAGCTTTCTACTGCCCATCAGCATCGTTCTTTATCATCCACTTGTTTGTTTCATCCGTTTCTCTGGCACGTTGTGCCTCAGCATTCCCTTTGACCGTGCCTAATGCTTGGGAAACACATGTTTGGATCTTCTGATTAAACATGAGCTCAGAGGGACATATCCCTGTAGCGGTATGCAGTGTGTTCCGGTAGTCCCTCAGCAGAGCACATATGCTTGCATAACCGATCCATTGGTGACAGTGCATACCTGTAGAGTGTGCTTGATGTTGGCCATGAAACGTTCAACTGTGCCATTAGTCTGTGGCCAGAGTGGTGGGATTTTTCTATGCTGAAACCCAAGATGTTCTGCAAACATGGCAAAGTCCTGTCTGCTGAAAGGGGGACCATTGTCAGATTTTACAAAGCTGAGAACTCTATTGCCCGCAAACAACATGTCAAGTGTGGCGATGATGGCGTGCACACTTGTAGATGATACCAAGTGCATGTCTGGATAACGTGACATCTCACCCACTGCAACTAGACATATTTGCTGTTTACCAGGGCTCCAAACTAATCAAAGGCCACCTCATTCTACACAGTCAGTGGCATTGGAGTCCTTCTCTGAGGCTCTGGAAAGGTATGCGGTGCCACTGATTTACAAACAATGCAGTCTTCTAATGCCATCTGTACTTTGACGTCCATTTTTGGAAAACCACACTTCGGTTCTCATCTGCTGTTTTGTGGACACGATGCCCTATGGCCCACATGTCCAAGATCGATGTATGCGTTCCTGCAGGGGAAGCGGTTTTACGATTCTTTTCTCTTTTAGTAGTAAGCCTTGTGATGATGTGGATCTTTTCTCTTTTAGTAGTAAGCCTTGTGATGATGTGGATCTTTTCTCTTTTAGGAGTAAGCCTTGTGATGATGTGGATCTTTTCTCTTTTAGTAGTAAACCTTGTGATGATGTGGATCTTTTCTCTTTTAGGAGTAAGCCTTGTGATGATGTGGATCTTTTCTCTTTTAGGAGTAAGCCTTGTGATGATGTGGATCTTTTCTCTTTTAGGAGTAAGCCTTGTGATGATGTGGATCTTTTCTCTTTTAGTAGCAAACCTTGTGATGATGTGGATCTTTTCTCTTTTAGGAGTAAGCCTTGTGATGATGTGGATCTTTTCTCTTTTAGGAGTAAGCCTTGTGATGATGTGGATCTTTTCTCTTTTAGGAGTAAGCCTTGTGATGATGTGGATCTTTTCTCTTTTAGGAGTAAGCCTTGTGATGATGTGGATCTTTTCTCTTTTAGGAGTAAGCCTTGTGATGATGTGGATATTTTCTCTTTAGGGCAAACATTTGCATCATATTCCACTGATCTTCTGACAGCTCCGGGGTTGGTGTGGGTGTCTCAACCAGTGCATGCACCTTTGCTGGACCCGGTTTTAGCCCCTCACGCGAAAAGATGTGGCCGTAGAATTTTAGGGTTGATTTACCGAACTCGCATTTGTTAGCATTGATCATTGGGTTCGCTTGTTCTGAACTCATCAGACCCTTCTTAGCGTGTAATCGTCAGTTGCTTCTGTGGCCCCAAAAATAATAAATGCTGTCATTATAGTTTAAGCACTGAGGTATGTGCTTTATTATCTGATGTATTTCATTTTGAAACATTTCTGGGGCCGAGGCCACAATAAAGCTCAGACGTTTATATCGAAATAGCCCTATGTGGGTCATGAAGGTGGTGATGTATCGACTATCTCTGGGTGTAACTCTAGCAGATTGTAGCCTTTATTAAGGTTTACCTTTGAGAACACTTTGGCTCAGTGCAACAGGTGCATCATGTCGGTCATTCTGGGAGAGAGATGCCTTTCCCTTTCTATTGCCTGATTTGGCATCTGCATATCTACGCAGAGGCGTATTTTCTCACTGTTTTCTTTCTTGGGCACAGGTACAACTGGGGAGACCCAGGGTGTTGGGCCTTTCACGTGTTCACTGATGACCTGTGCAAGTAGGGATTGTAGCACATCCTCTGCTTGGGACTGGATATTCAGGGGAATGCCTCTGTAATGCCGGGCTGCCAGCTTGACTTGCTTGTTGATGTGTAGCTGGATTTGTTTGTTTTTCAGTTTCAGTTTTCCTATCCCTTGAAATAGTGATGGGAATAGTGTTACCACCATGTCCTTGGGGCTAGAGGTGTAGGCAGACATTATTTGATACATTGTGTCTACCAGCCCTATTTTCATGATGAATTTAGTATGCTCCCTCCAGACACATCACCTTTTGACCACGTACATCAGCAACTTCTCACTTTTGTCCTTATAGCAACATGACGACTCGAACATGCCTTTGCATGGGAGTGGCGTGCTTGAGCCATATGGTACATGCCAATGTTAGGTGCCTTTAGATTGGCAGGGTGTTTTAAACTGGCATATGTCTCTTGGCTCATAACATTAACGGTAGCAACCGTGTCGATGAGCAATTTTTTGGGGCTGCCATTCACCTGTTGCAGTAGTGTCCAGCAGAATTGTACAGCCGATTTATCACCAATGGGATGCACATACCCCCTTTTTCTGTCTGCCTGAGGAGTTTGAGTCAGTCTGGCGTGCGGGAGATGTCCCGATGTAGTGCACCTTGTGGCGCATTGACCTTCGTTTTCGATAATCGGGCATAATCGTACGATGATGCTCATAGTGACGTCCAGAGGAGCGTTTGGGACTGCTGGGAGATGTCCCATAGTGTTCCAGAGACCTTTTTGTACCTTGATGAGGTTGAGACCTTCGTGTGTAGTAGACCTCTGCCCATCAGAGGCTCATCCTGAGTATCTTCTCTCTGATTTGTGTGATCCATGGTTTGATGTTTTACACATGGACTCGAAATCATTTTAGTCTCTGCAGCCATCACACCCACGGCCCATGGCAGGACACAACGCGTTCCTTCATGAGGAAATCATAGCCACACCTAAAGCATTTAATTGGCTCTTTCTTGCGTGTCTTGTCAGTGGTTTGCATCTGGCATTGGGGGGCCGGGATGGCTTGAGAAATTGTGATTTTCTCCATGGACCCAGCTCGTCTGTCGATGGCCATTTTAGTTCTTGTCAACATCAGGATCTCCTCAAGTGATGTTCTCTTCTGTAGTAGTTTCTTGTGAAATTCTGCCGATTCGCAGCCAGCAGTCACTTGAGATCTGAGGGTCTCCTCAGTGGAATAATTGTCAGTCAGTGTTTCACCCTTTCTCTCAACCTCATGAAAATCTCCAAAGTCTTGCCTTTCTTTTGAGTGGTGGTGTGAAAAACATGCCTTCCATAGTCCATGTTTCTATAAGGAGCAAAATGGGCATTGAGAGGGTCAATGATATCAGTCTAAGTGGCTGTGGTTTGTGCTGGCATTTCATAAACCATGTGTCGCACGCTGGTCCCCAGTGTGTGCATTAGTATGCCTCTTGGGAGTCTTGGCTCCTGCACCCTCATTAAATTGATGTAGACATGGAAATCCATGAGCCATCTAGCCCATCTTGGCCCTAAACTGCTTGTGTTAGTGATGTCAAAAGGTGGCACCCCTTGCAGCTGTATGGATTCTTGCAGAGTCACTTAGCAGGCTTGAGGTATGGGTGAGAGTGCGGAGGGCGTGGCGGCATGGACACCATAGACTCTTCCGTCGGCATGTTTTGCTGCTCTCACCTGTTTGTGTGGTGATGGCTTGCTGTGTTGTTGGAAGCCTCTTTTGGGTCACTAACTGCTCCTTTGGGAGGCTCAATGGGTGTCTACACATCACTGTGATTCGTGGCCTGCTGTGTTGTTGGGGCACTTGTTGCTTCTTTGGCAGGTTCAAATCGTGACTGCACCGCGACTCGTGGTCTGCTGCGTGTTACCCGATGCCTTATGAGGGAACACAGTGCTTCCTTCATGCGCCGTTGTGTTACTTTCTTGGGCCTTCTGACAGTAGGGCCCGCTTTTGTGTGGCCGCGCAGACGATCGCTGCTTGTTGGCTGATGTGATTTCATGGAGCAATGTAAATCGAATAGGCAGTGTGCCGCACGGGCGGGAGCAGCTCTAAATTTGCTCTCACGGAGCGACTGTGCGAAGAATGGTGCACCGAGCCTCTGAGGCCGCGTTGGTGGGGCGGTTGTAATGGTGTGTGTCCGCTTGCCTCATCGCCAGTATGATATCCTGCAAATTACTGCTTTGGGAGCAGTCGATCAGCGGGGCTCTCGCACAGTAAATAATACACAGACACAGAGCTGTAACTGGACATGTCTTATTTAGTCAATGCCCTGCCTGCAACTATCCGGTGAAACCATCATCACGTGTTTCCTGTCCCAAACCCAAAGACAGTGGCGGGACAGTTTCCTTTTAAAGACTAGAAATCTACAAGCTCTAAAATCATATTTTATGTGTAATCGTGTTAAATAGCTGGTCAAGTGTATGTCCCCGACCAATAGAAGGGCACATAGATGGGAACTATTAAATCCCGTTCTCCACTGTCTCTTAGTGTGCCGTGTCTGTTACACCTCCTGTATTTAGACATGGTTTGCTCCGTCTCTTGTTCCACCCCCTGTGCCCTGACGTGGTTTGCTCTGCAGGCACGTTACACGTTACCAAACTCAAATAAAAACATTCAGTTGCCGCTTGGCGCTTGTTCTTCTTCTTGCTGATAGATTTTTATCCATCAGCAGTGATTTTTGGATACCGAGGCTTGAGCCTCATTACTCCATCTTCTTGGGTTGAGTGTGTAGTCGTGGGTTTGTATTCTTCTTGGTCTGTGTGGTCTTGTCACAGTAAGGCTGGTTTCACAGGGTCTTTGCAGTGATGGGCTGCGGGTAGCGGTCGAAGGGGTTTGCAGTGGTGGCAGTGAGTCTTCTGATCAGAGGGTTTGAGTTCTGATCCAGTTCTTGGCAGAAGTTCTTACTCAGCTTCGCTAGATGTTCATCCAACATCTCGATGTCCAGGTCTCTGTGAAGGTCTGCTATCCTTGTGAAGATTGGAGCTCCAGACGATATCCGCAGGGCCTTGTTCTCGACTATCTGAAGACTCTTCCGGTGTCGCTCATGGCAGGTCATCCATGCTGGGGAGGCAAAAGTCAGGGTTGGTCTGATGACCGCCTTGTAGACGTTGATCTTTGTCCGGAGGGGCATTGACTTGCTCTTCAGGAGTGGGTACAGCACTGCCATCTTTCCTGTTGCCTTCTGCTGAGTATTCTCGATGTGGCTTTCCCAGTTGAGTTTGCTGTCCAAGTTGCCGCTTGGCGTCTAGAAACCAGTATTTAAAGCGCACGCCCTTTAAACCAATACACATTTCCAAGCAGCAGGTGGTCAATTGGCCTCCGATTGGCTGCATTTGAGCAGTAAAGCAAAGGCTTCTTGCCTAGCGGGTTAACTCCTGCCTGCTTACATCTGAGGGCCGGGAACCTGGGCAGAGGCTGGTGCTTGCTATGCTTAGACCTTGCAACACTTAACAGTGATGGATGGAAGAGCTTTGAATTAATCATAACCACTGCCAATTGATCTTGGTAGGCTTCCATTCCCTAGTTTTTCTCCCTGATATGTCATTGGTGAAGGGGGAAATCCATATTCAAATTAGACGGGGTCCAGCATAAAAGGCAGAGGTCCACCCCGAAATGGTAGGTGCCCTCCTTGCTACATGAGACACCAAGCCGTGCCAGACGTTTCCAACGCAGCAGGCGTCATCTGTGAGGCGCGCCTTGTGATGTATTTATTTTTGACTTTTTTCCATAAAAAAAGACGTTTTATTTTTGGTGCCAACTTGGTTGATGGAGAGAGGTCAGGAACGGGGCGCCCCTGCACAGAGATTCAGGGAAGGCCATTGTCCTTCACCCTACGGTTGCCAAGCTTGCTTCAGGAAGTGCCATGTCTTTTCAAAGGTCTTCTCTACAAACACCTGTTTAGGAAGTTTGAAAACGTTTTATGGGTTGGATCGCGCGCTTGGCTCCACTGAGTGTGTTTATTACCCTTGCAGCACTCGCTCCCTGGGCCGGGAAGCACTTTGCTTGGCAGAGCGCCCTGCTTTAACGTCAGCAGTCTGTGAAGCCCGCCAGACAATTGAAAGCATTCGTTCCTTTGGCGCTTGAGATGTCCAGCCGTACTCGCTCGCTATACTTCAAGTTAATGAACGCACGCCGGTTTCTTGTGTAATGTTTACCAGTGCCTTCACGTCGCTTCAAAGCGCTGTACAGAATGCACGCATGGAAATGGGAGGGAGGATGCAACATAGGAAAGGTTACAACATGACTTCATGTCACTGGGGACATCATGCCAGAGTCCAGGGATTTCATGTATTCCGTTGCATTATGGGAGTTGTAGTCTTGGATAACTTATGTCGAATAAAGTGCACTAAAGCAAAAGCAGAGCTTTGGGCTGGAAGAAGGTGTCTCAGGTGACACGGATCCTTTGGTAATCTTAAATATAGGAGGGGGTGAGGTTGGATGACAAATATGGGAGCCACAATAAAAATGGTCTGAGAGAAGGGTAGAAATTAGGGAGCACGGTATAAAGAGGGCTAGGGCGGCGAGTTCCGGAGGCATGCTGTTCCCCCAGTCTTCTCCCACAGTGCCTGCAGCAGACAGGCCCTCCCTGTTCCCTGGCACCCTCCCTGATGGCAATGTTTACCTGGGGAGCCCGGAGATGAAGTCAGCGAGTGTCGATGTTCGTAGGACAAAGCGGACAGTGTGTGCAGCTGGCATTGCAAAAGCACCATTTCACAAGAGGTGCCGTAAATCCATTTACAACCATATGGTATTGATTTGGTAATGCCAGTCGGATGCGTTATTTTTCAGTAACTGGCACCCAGAGGCAATCCGTTAAAGTGCTGCCTGCCAAGGTTTGCCATGTCTCCGGAGCAGAGAACCGCTCTACAGCTCTTCCGTCAAGTGAAAGGCTGACTGCACTGGCTTTGGCAGGGTGCGTTGCATGTTAGACCTGTGACCGGCTGGCAGGGCTCGGGCGGGGGCAGCAGCTCGCACGCCAGGCCCGCCTCTGAAAGGTTGGTAGTGCTTGGAGAGGGTCATTCCCATGTCGGGTGTAGCCTGACCTGGTAGACCGCCCCCCCCCCCCCGCCAAACGCCCATTCTCTGGCGTCTCGCAGTCATTAGCTTGTCAGGCACTCTTTTGTTTTCTCTACGCCCGGAGGACCCAGAGGTAGAAGCAGTAACCCAGAATTCCCCCCATGTACCACACAAAACATTGGGTGAGTGTTGGCAATAAAAAGGCAGTGGATTTTTATTGCACATCATGATGTGATAATAAACAAAATAATCATAATAGCCATAGACAAAAGACAAAATGTATACTTTTGGACACAAGGTCCTTAGGTCATGCTCTCAGGCCTGTGCCGCCACACCTGGACGGGTTGCCGGTCTTCCAGGTGCTCCCAAAAGTTGCTACCGACATCCCCTACCTGCCAGATTGCCCACTATTTCTCTGTGGAAATGCTCCATTCTGGTAAGTGTGTCTGTGATTGTGAAAAAGCTTCGGGTTGGCCAGGAAGTTTGCACTGTCCTTGATGAAACCAAGACCCCCGGTTGCGCAGAATTTCTCTATCCCATTTCTCTATCCCTCTATTTCGTTTTTTCCTGGCAATGTCCACAGCTTTGAATGAGTTTGCCCCCACCCATGTTTTCCTGGGTAGGATGGCTGAATAAAACATTTCTGTTCCCTTCCAGTTGTGAGCTATGCCTGCTAAGAGGCACATGTGTCGTCCACTAGATTTCTTCTCCTCGTTGAGACTGAGTCGTTGCCCCCTAGGTGTATAACCAGGAATTCAGGGGGATCCCTGTATGCCACCAAGTCTGCCAGTTTTTCATGGATGTCTGGCCACAGTAGCCCCGCCATGAGGTGATGGTGTTTTCAAATGTTGTCCCCTATTTTGTTTCCTCGGCCCAGCTCCCTGTTCTGAACACAAAAGAGTGCCCTATTATCCAGGCAGATTTGAGTGGGGTGTCTTGATCCGTTTGTGGAAAAAATGGTTTAGATTAGTTCCGGTCTTATGTATCTTTTGAAACATTCCGATTTCCAACCCCCTATGCTGTTTACTTGCTGGGTCCCCAGGCCCCCTTGCCATGCAGTAGTCGCTGCACCAATTCTAAATGAATGGGTCCCAAACTCCTTAGGGTCTCACCCTGCTTTGCAAATGGCCTTCATCAGTACACCTTTGAACTGAAAGTGACTCAGAGCAGATGTGTCCCTGTGGATCAGGAACCTGCCTCCTACTAGCGGGCGCTGCATGCAATATTTGTTTGTGGTACATACTGGACAGTTGTTTGAATCATCAATACAATAGATAATCATTTCTCTTTTGTACCCTGTTTTGGACTTCGGGATGTCGATGGTGATGCTGTCTAAATCATCACTAGCACATTGTTGGCTTTGGTGCTTGACGCCATGAGCTCACTCACTCTGAAAGCCCCAAAATATGCTAAAGAGAGAGCTGTTTTAAACAGCAAAGTTTCATATGGGTGTGAACATATCTCTTCCAGGAAGCCTGATATTTGGACTAGGCGTCAGAAGTCTAGTGGGCGTCTTTTGTCGATTTGTGGCCCTCCCCCAGACTTTTAAAGCATATGAAATTAGGGAACTCCGGGTGGGGTCTGACTCTCCCTGTAATTTTGAAAAATAAGCCACGGCTGTCGGGTGTCTCTTCGCCCACTCCCTCTTAAATCCCTGTCAGTATGCCCACCCCAAAAAGCATTGATAGATTTTGTTAACAATTCTACATGGTTTAGGCCTGTCACATTTAGTACCGTTTTCAGACACTTACTATATTGTGCTGTGGTGTTGTCTGCCAGGGCTCTCTTGGCCAGCTCTAAAAGTAACCCTGTGCCAGGGTCCATATTTTTCATTGGCAGTATTTGACTGCATTCACCCGTGCTTACAGTATTTGGTGATGCTGGTTGTGCATCCCGGCCGTTCGCATTGGCGTTGATGCTGATTTTGTTATTTTTTCCCTAATATCCCAGCAGTCCTTTGGGATTGTTGTCATATCTTTTTGGGCATTTGGTGCCATTTGGCAAAATGTCCTCTGAAAACGAGATAATGCATCAGCAATGTTATTGTCTGTCCCTGCAATGTGCTTTGCTTTGACCGTGATATTTTCAAACAATATAATTTAAGTGATGGCTCTTAAAACTTTCAGTTTTAATTGGCACTTGGTGGTTCTTCTGTTAATAATTCCCACCACCGCCATGTTGTCTGACAATGCGGTTAGTTCAATGCTTGCCAAGCACCTGCCCCAGATGTGTAGTGCTAGCCAGATCGGTAGGATCTCCAGGAGCGTAATGTTTTTAGTCCAGCCCGCTGGATGCCATGTGGCTGGCCATTCTCCGGCGACCCATTCTGTCCCCAGGATGGCCCCAAAACCTTTGCTCCCTGCTGCATCAGTAAAAAGTACCCTTTTTTCATTTGTATTCAATGGTGTGCGCCATAGTGTTCTACCGTTGAAATATGTGAGGAAATCTTTCCATATTCTTAGATCTTTTCTCACATCGTCCAGTCTGATGTGCAGATGTGGCTTGTTACAGGCTTTTGTCTTTAGTTCTAAACTCCTTGCGAAAGCCTTGCCTTGCGGTATCACCCTGGCTGCAAAGTTCAAACTTCCTGCCAGTGATTGTATCTTCCTGACTGAGCTCTTTTCTCTTTTCCCTAGTTTCCTGATTTTGTCTGGCAGTTTTTCTATCTTTGCGCTTGCTGTTCTGCAAACCCCTGCTGTGGTGTCTATTTTTCTTCCTAAGAAAATAATGTTTGTTGCTGGTTTGGTTGTTTTTGCCGTTGCTAATGCTATGGCCCATTGTGCAGCCATTTCTATCATCTTGGTCAGTGCCCTTTGGCACTCTGCTGTTTCTGGTTGTCCTACCAACATGACGTCATCCAAATAGTGGACTACATGCGCCTCTGGTGCCTATTTTAGAAATGCCCACTGAAAAAAAGAGCTGAACTGCTCAAATAGTGCGCATGATACTGCGCACCCCATTGGTAGGCACTTATCCACATACAACTTTCCATCAAAAGAAAATCCTAGCCACGGCTGTGAGTTTGGGTGGACGGGTAGCAGTCCAAATGCCGACTCTATGTCCAATTTTGCCATCAGAGCCCCTTTCTGCATTTCCTGACTATTCTGAGTGCCTCCTGAAAATGAGTGTAGGTCACTGCTGATTCCGTTTCCGGGATTCCGTCATTCACGGACTACCCTTTTGGGTACGATAAATGATGTATCATTCTCATTTTTCCTGGTTCCTTCTGGGGTACCAAACCCAAAGACGAAACTATATATTTTTGTTAAGGCATTTGTTCCCATGGCCCCCCAAATCTTCCCACTTCTAGTTCTTTTTACATTTTTGCCGTCATTATTTCTGGGTTGTCTCTTGCTGAGTTTAGATTTGTTGGGATTTGTGGTGACCTATTGCCCTGAAATGGGATGTGGAAACCTTCCTTGTAAACCTTTTCGATTGCTAGGCTGATATTTCTGTCTGGATATGCGGCTAGTGCTGTTTTCAACCCACCTATGTTGATTGAGGACTTCCTTGGCTCCATTCTAAATTTGTGCCCTGTTTCAAAGCTCTTCTTTTTTGGGGCCCTTGTCTGGCAGGCGGATGCAACTGCTGCCTGGGTGGTCTCCCACGCAGTTGGAGCAATTGTGCCTATACCTGCATTCTTTGCCTGAGGTGCTTTGCCCTTTTTCAAAATTCCAGCAAATGGGAGCCTTGCTGGCATTTGGTGTCTTGCATTGGCTGTGGGTATTGGACTTAGCCCCCCATGGCTGCTTCTTCTGAAAGGGCTGCTCCCCCTTTGTGTTTCTCAGGTTCAGCGGTTTTGCAGCTGCTAGCTTATGCTGCCTTGTTACGGGACTGTGCCTTTTCCCCTTCTGATGGTGGTTTCCCGTTCATTAGGTATAAATCATTTTGGACCTCATCCCATTCAATCTCTGGTCGCTCAGACATGGCCCTCCTAAATTTTTCATCATATGCGATCCATGCTCCCCCCCCCGTAGACTACTTTTACCTCCCTGATTTTGTTTATGTATGCTAATAACTTAAACCCATCCCCTTGGGTTTTCTCCAATATTATGGTTGCTAAAATAATAAAAGCTTTTAACCAATTGTCCCAGCTGCGTTCAACTTGTGCATTTCTTGTTATTACTTTCTCCTCTATCTTTTTGGGATCTCTAGATGCATCTAGCCCCTTTCGCTGGGCTTCTATCAGTGAAAATATTTCTAGGTATCCCTTTTTCCAGATTGCCTCTTTCACCATGTGCTCAATGTTCCAGGCTAGTGCTTTTTTGTATCTGTTTAACATCCCAGTTTCTAAAGCTTTTAACATTTCCCCTAGTTGCAGACTTGTGACCATAATGCCATCCTTCTGTGTTGAAATTGCTACTATATTCGCCTCCCCATATTTGCCACTACAGCTCCTACTGTTGCTGGTTTTGCTGGTGTGGTGCTTGGTAGCCCAGGTCCTGTTGGCCCTGTTTGCTCCTGTGGGAGGTTGGGGCCGGTCCATGCTTTTAAGGGACCCTCCCCCCACTTTCGGTTTCTCCCTCATTTCAGACATTATTTGCTCAATTTTATCATTTTTTGCATTTTGCTGTGTCAAATATCTGGTTGCAAAATGATCTAACATTTCAGACATGGCGGCCACTTTTTTGCCTTTCTTGCGCCTTTTCTTTTCTTGTGTCACGGTCTGCTTGCCTCTGCGTCTCTTTTGGCTTTCTTTGCTGTTGGAGGTGCATCATCTCCTTCTATTGTGATGTCCCCTTCTTCCTCCTCCGAGTCCTCACTCAGATGCTTTCTTACCCATGGCCACCCATGGATTTCTTCTGCCTTTTCAGCCCACAGCATGAGCTTGGTTTTTTCTTTGCTGCTGGCTGTGGTTTGGCTTTACCCATTGTAGTTGGCTGCATGGCTGTGCAGGAAAAACACCTTTTGTGCCCCGTATTCAGGACAGACCTTGTGTTCATTTAAATATTTGTCTTTTCTGAAGCTGTTTGTTTCAATTAAATAGTTCATCAACCTCTGTCGGTGGAGATCTGTTAGAAAAAAACGTGCTCTGAGTTTTTCACCACCCGCTTTGCTAACTGCTTCGTGTCGTTCTGCCTCCCACAACGTGTTCCTCGTGTTCCTTTGCTTCGTGCAAAATTAGTATAACTTTGACCTTCTGTTCTTAGATTTTCAAAAATGCAAACTGTGTGGTTGCCTTATTGTTGCACATGCTCTGTGCAACACTGCTTCGTGTCGTCCTGCTTCGAAAACCACTTGTGCACTCTTAAGAATCAACAAAACTTTGATTGCGAAGCTGTTGGCTGAGCTGCCTGTTGCCTGGCAACCTTCGCCGGGTCCTGCTTTTCCTTGCCGCGTTGAAACAATGTACGTGCCTCGGCTTATGTGTTCGTAGCAAGCTCCTCCCCTTTTCCAGCTATGCCGAGAGAGCCTTCTTGCGTCTGCAGGCTTCGGATGTTTTTTCTTCTCAGGTTCCCCGATCACCGCTCCTGACAAGGTAAGTGTGATTTCTGGCGGGACCTGGCAGCGCGGGTCTCACTCTCTTTCCGCTCCTTCTCGTGATTCGGCTTACTCCGCCCCTGTCGCCTCTGTGCATGCCGCAGTACACCAGACAAGGGGGGCCCCGGGGGGAACGCGAAGCGTTTCCCCCCGGGGAGTTTTTTGGTGCTGCACACGGCCAGCGAGTGGCCGTGGGGGTGCAGAGCGCCTCCCTAGGCGTACTTAAGGGCTCAGGGAAGGTTCGGGAGGCAGGCGACGGTTAGGACTTGGTGATTGTCAGTCCTGTCGCCTGCTCCCGAGCCTTCCCTGGTTGGGGCCTGTGAGGGGGTTTTGTTGAGTGGAGGTGAGGAGCTGGGTAGAAGGGTATTAGTTATTCGGGGCAGGTAGTTTAGAGTATTAAAAAAAAAATAATAATAATAATACTATATGTCAATTAGGTTTCTACGTTAGCGGAGGTATCGTAAATAAGGTACCTCCTCCTGATCTTGCGGGCGCCGTTCGTTGTTCGCTTTCTGGGGCTTCTGTGTGGCCCGGTGGGGGGGTTTCTAGGGTCGACTTCTGTGGCCCTTTGTCGGGCACGAGCGGTTTCTGCTTCCCGTCTATGGGGTGAGGCACTGGGATTGCTGGAGCTGCTGTGGTTTGGCGTGGGTGATCTTGGGGCCGCTGCCGTGGGGATTCATTTTCGGAGTGCTTTTGTCCCTGGGTGTTTCTCCCTGCTTCTGACCGTAGCCCTGTGCGCGGTTGCAGCGGCGGGGTGCAAGGGGGCAGTGCGGCGCCCTTAAAGGGACCGTTTTGTTTTGCAGCAGGGAAGGAAGCGTGTGGGTGCGGTGCGGCCTGTGAGCAGCCAGGGGGCATTGTCATATATTTGATTTTTGGCCCCAAAGTGACCGCGGGTGTTGGTTTTGGTGTGTTTTTTCGCTTGGGGCAGTTGGGGAGCGAAGGGAGGGGGTTTCTCAGGGCAGGGTGTTAATTAGGTGGGGGGTATATAAAAAAAAAAAAAGGGAAATAGAATAATTGTTCTATTTTGTCTATGTGGAATTATAGAGTTGGTTTAACTCTGTAAGGGGATATTTTAGTTTATATCCCAATTTCTTTTCATGGTCTACCCAACAGAGGTTTATTGTTCCACGGGTAGGTGCTGGCTCGGGGGCTTAGCTTGGTTAGTTGAGCGGCAAGGGGCATATTTGTAGTGGACAGTCAGAGTGTTGGTGCACAATTGGTGGGACAGGGAGCCGGTAAAGGGGGTCTGGTGGATGCTAGTGCTCTGAGGGAGCCATTGGAAATTATTAGCAGGGTATCTAAGGCCCAGTTAGAAGGGGCGGTAGGGGAAGTAACGGGAGTAGTGGAGGTAGGTGGGGGCAGGCCGCAGAGTAGAGCGGCGGCTGATGGGGCCCTCGCGGCAGTGGTGGCTTGCACCCCCGCGGCGGGGAGAGGGTAGATTTGGGAATACAGGGGCAGGAAGAGGAGGTGGGAGATAGACAGGAGGGCGTCCGGGGGCGAAATGATTTCGGGTGGGGAGCCAGTGTGGGAGGGAGTGAATGAAACCCCTAGAGAAGTAGGAGTGCTCAAGAAGAGGGGGGTCAAGGGAACCTCAGTGGGGCGGTGAGGGGGCACAGAAGGGGGCGACAGGGGATAGGGGAAGAGGGGGTAAATACCGGCAGAAGAGTGCAGGTGGGAGAAGGAGGGAGAGGTCCCCATCAATAGAGGAAGGTAGAGCGGGGCGCGGAACGGCCCCCCCGGGTAGGAGGAGTGAGGGCGGAGGGCGCTGCGCAGCCCCCGCTGGGCAGGTGGAGGTAGAGGGTTTCAGTACGGCCCCTCCTCGGTCAGCGCAAGGAGAGCCTAGAGGGTGCAGCACAGCCCCTAGCAATGAGGATTTCAGGGTGGAGGATGGAACGCCTCGCCCGAGAGAAGAGGACCAGGCAGGGGTTTCCACAACCCCGCCGAGAAGATGTCAAAGGAGTGGCGGGGCGGACGCCCCGGGCTCACAAGAAGATCATCAACTCAACTCGGGCATGAGCTAGCATCCGCAATGTAGGAGCCCTCTAAGAAAGGAGATGAGGAGCATCGGTGTGGACGCCAGACCACAGGCGGCAGGTGTGGAAAGAGGTGAGCGGGACAGGGAATGGTCATCTGCATGGCAGAGAGGGGTCACAAGAAGGGGGACAGGGGACGAAGGGTCTGGACCGCAAGGTGTAAGGAAAGAAGTTGGTGTGCAGGCCATTGGAGCTGCAGGGGTTGAAATGAGCATTTGCTCAGTGGAGGTCCAAACGGACAAAGTGGGGGAGCCATTGGTGCTCGAAGTGCAAGCTGGAAAAGATAAGGAGGTTGAAGTGAAAGGAAAAGAAAAAAAAAAAAAAAATGGCCATACAGGGGGATAACAAAACCATTGGGGGCGCACTTGATGGCAGCGACCAGGGAGAAGATTTAGGTGGGGGAATTTGTGGATGTCTTTAAATTGCTACATAGGGAAGTGAGAGCAAAGGAGGGGTCTAAGGAGGAAGAGAGGGAACTGGCTTCACGGCCAAGGGTCCCGGTGACTATTGAGAATTGGACGTCGGCGTTTATCATTTCTGCCAGTGTGTATTGCGATAAATTACCGGAGCGTGCGTGGCCCTGCTTAAATATATGGATGTAATAAGGAAGGCTTTCACGAGTTTTGGGGGTTTTGCCTGGGTAAGGTATGATGAGGAATTGAGAGCGAGAATGGCAGAGGACAGTCAGGCGGTCTGGGAGGAGATAGACATGGATCTCTGGCTGCAATGGATGGCCCCAACGAGGCCTGCCCCGACATTGCACACACAAGTGGGCTGCCCGTGCCTTTCCGGCCCTTTCTTGGTCGCCCCGCCCATGTGGTGCGGGGGGAGGAGGCAGTGGACAGCCCTCGACAGCATGTTGGGCATTCAATAAAGAAGGCTGCACGAGGTGGATGTGCAAATTTAAACACGAGTGCAGCAGGTGTGCGGGTCGGCATCCGGTTACAGATTGTTTTCAGGCAGGGGACAGTGGGTCAGGGCGAGGAGCGGGGCAAGTAGGGTGGGAGGGAAGGACCGCCTGCCTGGTAAATTGGGGTGGGCTGGTAGGTCGGGCTCAGTTTATCGTAAAAGGAAGGGGGGGGCACAAAGTTTTGATGAAAGGTTTTTGGGGGCAATTTAAAGGGGCAGGAGAAGGGTGAGGAGGAAGACGCGTAGGTAGGGGAGGGCCCAGGGGGGATGTAACGGTGGAAATTGTTAAGGGGGAGGTAGCTGTCGTTTGGAGGGCATGGACGACGGTGGTGAAGCCCTCACGCTTGCCGCACGACAAGGTGAGTAGGCTTCAGGCTGCATGGACGGAGGTGCGGGAGCGCCTCTGGTGCAGCAGGGGGAAGTGAGTAGATCGGTCTGCATGGACGGGGGTGCACTAGGGCATGGAGCACCGAAGCAAGGTGCTGGAAGAGGAATGTAGTTGGAATGGTCTGCATGGACGGGGGCGCAGGTTTGGCCCCTGGTGCAGCGGTGGAGAGGAGTAAGGCAGAAAAGGGGCCTGCATGGACGGGGGTGCACTAGGGCCCCTGGTGCAGGTGGGAAACAGGTGGTAATGGACGCAAGTAGCTTGAAGATGGTGATATGGAAGGAACTGCATGGACGGGGGCGCAGGTTTGTCCCCTGGTGCAGCGGTGGAGTGGAGTAAGGAAGAAAAGGGGCCTGCATGGACAGGGGTGCACTAGGGCCCCTGGTGCAGGGGGGGAAACAGATGGTAATGAACGCAAGGAGCTTGAACATTGTGATATGGAAGGGACTGCATGGACGGGGGTGCAGGTTTGGCCCCTGGTGCAGTGGCGGAGGAGTAATAAAGTAAAGGGCCTGCATGGACGGGGGTGCACTAGGCCCCCTGGTGCAGGTGGGAAACTGGTGGTAATGGACGCAAGTAGCTTGAAGATGGTGATATGGAAGGAACTGCATGGACGGGGGCGCAGGTTTGGCCCCTGGTGCAGCGGTGGAGTGGAGTAAGGAAGAAAAGGGGCCTGCATGGACGGGGGTGCACTAGGTCCCCTGGTGCAGGTGGGAAACAGGTGGTAATGGACGCAAGTAGCTTGAAGATTGTGATATGGAAGGAACTGCATGGACGGGGGCGCAGGTTTGGCCCCTGGTGCAGCGGTGGAGTGGAGTAAGGATGAAAAGGGGCCTGCATGGACGGGGGTGCACTAGGGCCCCTGGTGCAGGTGGGAAACAGGTGATAATGGACGCAAGGAGCTTGAAGATTGTGATAGGGAAGGGACTGCATGGACGGGGGTGCAGGTTTGGCCCCTGGTGCAGTGGCGAGAGGAGTAATAAAGTAAAGGGCCTGCATGGACGGGGGTGCACGTGGGCCCCCGGTGCAGCTAAAAAAAAAAAAAAAAATGGAGCACCGAAGCAAGGTGCTGGAAGAGGAATGTAGGTGGAATGGTCTGCATGGACGGGGGCGCAGGTTTGGCCCCTGGTGCAGCGGTGGAGAGGAGTAAGGCGGAAAAGGGGCCTGCATGGACGGGGGTGCACTAGGGCCCCTGGTGCAGGTGGGAAACAGGTGGTAATGGATGCAAGGAGCTTGAAGATTAGTTATATGGAAGGGACTGCATGGACGGGGGTGCAGGTTTGGCCCCTGGTGCAATGGCGAGAGGAGTAATAAACTAAAGGGCCTGCATGGACGGGGGTGCACGTGGGCCCCCGGTGCACGGGGGACAATGCAGGACTGTAAAGGAATAGACTGGGCACAACAAGTGGAACAAATGGTTTATTGCTTGTAGGGGAGCTGTTTGCGACTTGTTTTACGTGGTTATTGTTCGGGGGCTTTCAGGGTTTCTGAGCTGCTCGGGGAAAAAGGGGGGATAGGGGGACTGTAATGGGAAGATGTTCAAATTACAGAAGAAGGTTTAGACATCAAGATTAAAAGGTCTAAGACGGATCAGAAGGGAAGGGGCTCTTGGGTTCGGCTGGGTCGTGGGAGCAAGGTCTTATGCCCAGTTCCAGGTGCTAGGGGTATTGCGGAAGGAGCTGGTGGCAGTGGGAGAAAAGGCTGAGGATTTTGGGACTCATTCCTTTAGGAGGGGCGCAGCATCTGAGGGTACCAGGCTGGGTTTTTCAGAAGACAAGGTGAAAAGATTGGGGCGTTCGAGGTCTGGGAAATACAAGGGGTACGGCAGGGAGTTTGATAATGGGGATGTTGAAAAGGTGGAGTAGGACTTTGTGGGCCAACTGTTGTTGTTGAAATATTTTTGACTTGTCAGTGATTTTGTAATTTCTTTTTCAGATGCTGCGCGAAAGAAGGGGGAGTTGGCGCAAGTTTTGATTTGTTGGCCATTCAATTGTTAAGTGGGCTGGGAAAGAAGTGGAGAAAAGGGGTTTGGAAGGTAACGGGGGTGCAGTTACAAGGAAGTGGTGGTGAGATGGCACGGGTTGGGGGGCCTGCGGTGGGATCAGCTGCTTCCTATATTGGCAGGGATGAGGGAACGCTTGGGGTTCCACAGGTGGTGATTATGCATGCAGGGGAGAATGACCTGGTGAGAGATACAGGGTTGGCTCTGCTAAGGAAAATGAAGAGGGACTTAGTGTGGGTGCGGGAAATGTGGCCTCAAGCAGTGGTGGTATGGACTAAGTTGTTGCCGCGATGAGTGTGGAGGGGAGTGAGAAGTGGGGGAGCAATAGAGCGGGCCAGGAAGGTGATAAACAGAGAAATGGTAAAATTTTGTGCCTAGGTGGCAGTGCAGGTCATGGACCATAAGGGAATAACATATAAGGGTCTCCTTATCTTTAGAGAGGTTGGGGTACACTTGTCCGTGTATGGGAATAATCACTGCCTGGCGGACTTGGGTTCTTGGCTGGGAGACTGGGTAAAAAGTTTGAGGTAGATAAGTTGGGGGGGGGGGTTGGGGCAGAAAGAACTCCTCGGGGGAGGGTTTTTCTGGTGCCGGGGGCATGGCCCCTTTTGATGTGGGGGGAGGGAAGCACAATGGGGGAATGACACGGGAAAGGAGAGGGTGGCGCTGTTTGCACAAGCAGGTCACCCCGGGGGAACAGGTATTGAGCCTGGAGGGGCATGGCCCCTGGGAGAAAGCGCGACGCCTGGAAAAGGGGCAAGGAGACGGTAGGATCTAAGGGATCATTAGGGAGGAAATTGGTTATTTCATTATTTAATTGTTGGGGGAAAATGGAAATGAACATGTTTAAGTTATTTAATTGATTGTTCAAATATCTCTTTAGCTTGTTAGGCCATGGAGCCAGTTAAGCGTTTTGATTGTAAGCTTTGGCCTGTCACATTAAAGCGACCTTTTCCACTTTTAAATGAGTCTGGGTTTTTGTGCAGTAAGCCAAAAAGCGCACAGCCTTGTCCTGTGATTTGTGGCAGACCAGCTTTTTGCCCGATACGGGTGGCGAGGCCGAAAGCAGTTTCTTCTGGGAATCTGAAAGAAAAACGCCTGCCAAAGTCAAACAGGAGTCGGGGTATGCCACAAGCTTTTTGAAACAGAGCAAGGCAAAGCTCAGGTTTCTTCACTTGGAGCGAACAGGGCAATGTTTAAAAAGAAAAAAGTACTCTGCGTAAGCAAAGTACGGGGCTCCGTGCAGAGTCCCAAACTGAACTGTGATTTCTTGCGCGCTTGTTCTTCTTGCTGATAGATTTTTATCCATCAGCGGTGATTTTTTGGATACCGAGGCTTGTGCCTCATTACTCCATCTTCTCGGGTTGAGTATCTAGTCGTGGGTTTGTATTCTTCTTGGTCTGTGTGGTCTTGTCACAGTAGGGTGATTTCTTGTGCAAATACAGCTCCTTATATTGTCCGAGTGGCTCACCCTGAGGTGCTTCTTTTGTTGTTGGCTACCCGTTTCCTGCCTGCGCTGCCCTGGGTGCTTAGTACCTCCTTGGTGTGCAGGCCAAGGTGTTGCTCACACCTTGTCCTTCCTCCTGTCTGGCTCCAGGAATCTTCGTGACAACCCAAAAGCGTGGAAGGAGATGGGTTGCACACGGGAAAGGTGTCCTCTCTCTATCCTGCCTACCATGGTGCACAGGTTACTGGCCCCCGCTTTGAAGCTGCAGGGTCCCCCTTCGCAGCGCTGGCTATATCCGGTGCTGAAACGGGCCCAGATTTCCGCGGATTTGGAAACCAGCAAAAATGATCTCTCCCGGTTGGGGTGAAAAGCACCTATGACTGGGGCAGCACCCAGTGCACACACAGTCCGCATCCGATCCCAGCACATGGGAGATGAACCTCTGAGCTCAGACGAGCTCTGCTTGGTTTCTTTGCTTTGCCTTTAAGCAAATTAAAGTGTTTTTAATCTTAGATGGTGGCAGACACGGCTGTGGGATTGGAGTTGCTATTGTTTCTTCAGCGTTGTGAATGTTGGGCGAAACGGGATGGCTACGCATGTTGTATGAAACGAGGGTTACAAACAGGTGATTGTATCGTACTTTTTTGTTGCTCCAGTTTATTTCATTTATACTTCATATTACAGTTTAAAACCCAGATTATATTTTATTAGGCTCACATTACTTTGCATGCAGTAATTTCAGGCTCCCGTTCGGGGTGCGGGAAATAAAGCCGCAATTGTTCTCTTTTTACGCAATATCTTACTATAATGATTTATATGTTTGTCAGATTGGTTTAGTTTGTGATTTGTGCATGTTTGAAGACCCATCTATACAACAGCATCATATTATTTTAGCTTGGTGGAGTGTTGTACACTTTAATGACTCGCCTGCCATGACTCTACCCCATTTCTTTGGTCTCTAGAACCCCACTGAGTCTCTTCTTATTTTCCACCAAGTCCCTGAGTATTTTTTCCATTTTCAGCATGATCCAAAGCGCTTGGAAATGTATTCGCCTGTAAAGTGCGCTATGCAAATTCACTCTATTCCTATAGTCTGACGGCATTGAACCAGTGTTCGCTTCGCCCCCAGTGAACCAGCAGCTCACTTGGTATCGACTTTGAAACCGTATTTGTCATGGTGTGTGTGTGTCTGTCTGAATCGCGCACTCACCGCGTGCTGTCTACTGTTGCCTCCACAGAGTACATCATATCGCTGGAAGATATTACAAAGAACTTCTCCATGTCCGCCCAGACCCACGTACCCTGGAAACGTCTGTTCAGGAAGGGGCCTGTCTGGTAATTCACATTAATGATACCGATCATGTATAATACCCCTCTCTTGTTTTTAACCAACACTTAAACCCTGGGGCATCCAAGCACTGTTGTAACTGAAGTTACTGTTACCCGACTCCATGAGACTGATTCGTGCGACTGTCCTGCTAACTACACAGCGATCTCTGCAGGGGGCACGTTAACTCAATGAGCTACCCGTCGCTTATTTCCACATGATATACATGATGCATGCCTCATGCCAGGGCACAGGAAACCGAGTCCCTCAGGCACTTCATTCCAAGTGACTCTGAATGGTGTCCCCCTAGACCCCCCGCCCCCTTCCTGGATTTTCTGGTTCCCTTTCATAATTGGTTACAGCCTGGTCCGCATCATAGAGTATTTAGTGGTACTGACAGGTGTCTGTTGGACTGTGGACCCTTTGAGAATGTGTCTGACCCCTGGGGTTCAGTCATGCATGGCTCCTCTCCTGTAGAAGCACCAAATGGGACCCCTCAACCCTGCCCGAGGAAATACCCATCATAGAAAGGTCTTTGGGTTCCTTTAGTTTGGTGTTGGCCAGAAGTGTACTGGGTGTATGCCATTATACTGTTGCTGGCCTCCATCCTGATTATTCCCTAGCATGTCACAGCGTGCTGTGCCTGCACCCTATACCCGATCACCTCTTAAAATATCACGGCCCGCTGAACATTAGGCTTTACCAGCCCTTCCTGATCACCCCTTAGCATGTTACGGCCTGCTCCTCATTCCTGATCTCCCCTTAGCATGTCACTACCTGCCCCTCATTCCTGATCACCCCTTAGCATGTCACGTCCTGCTGTGCACTGTGGTTGCCCACCATTCCTGATCACCCCTTAGCATGAGACTGATTCGTGCGACTGGCCTGCTAACTACACAGCGATCTCTGCAGGGGGCACGTTAACTCAATGAGCTACCCGTCGCTTATTTCCACGTGATATACATGATGCATGCCTCATGCCAGGGCACAGGAAACCGAGTCCCTCAGGCACTTCATTCCAAGTGACTCTGAATGGTGTCCCCCTAGGCCCCCCGCCCCCTTCCTGGATTTTCTGGTTCCCTTTCATAATTGGTTACAGCCTGGTCCGCATCATAGAGTATTTAGTGGTACTGACAGGTGTCTGTTGGACTGTGGACCCTTTGAGAATGTGTCTGACCCCTGGGGTTCAGTCATGCATGGCTCCTCTCCTGTAGAAGCACCAAATGGGACCCCTCAACCCTGCCCGAGGAAATACCCATCATAGAAAGGTCTTTGGGTTCCTTTAGTTTAGTGTTGGCCAGAAGTGTACTGGGTGTATGCCATTATACTGTTGCTGGCTTCCATCCTGATTATTCCCTAGCATGTCACAGCGTGCTGTGCCTTCACCCTATACCCGATCACCTCTTAAAATATCACGGCCCGCTGAACATTAGGCTTTACCAGCCCTTCCTGATCACCCCTTAGCATGTTACGGCCTGCTCCTCATTCCTGATCTCCCCTTAGCATGTCACTACCTGCCCCTCATTCCTGATCACCCCTTAGCATGTCACGTCCTGCTGTGCACTGTGGTTGCCCACCATTCCTGATCACCCCTTAGCATGTCACGGCCTGCTCCTCATTCCTGATCACCTCTTAGCATGTCATGCCCCTCTGTGTACTTCCTGATCACCCCTTAGCATGTTACTGCCTGCTGTGTACTTCTGATCACCCTTTAGCATGTCATGCCCCGCTGTGTACTGTGCCCATTCCTGATCACCCCTTAGCATGTCACGTCCTGCTGTGTACTTCCTGATCACCCCTTAGCATGTTACTGCCTGCTCTTCCTGCCCCTCCTTCCTGATCACCCCTTAGCATGGCGTGTCCTTTAGTGCACTTCCTGATCACCCCTTAGCATGTCACGGCCTGCCCCTCATTCCTGATCACCCCTTAGCATGTTGTGTCCTGCAGTGTACTTCCTGATCATTCCTTAGCATGTCACTGCCTGCCCCTCATTCCTCACCACCCCATAGCATGTCGTGTCCTGCTGTGCACTTTCTGATCACCCCTTAGCATGTCGTGTCCTGCAGTGTACTTCCTGATCACCCCTTAACATGTTACTGTCTGCCCCTCGTTCCTGATCACCCCTTAGCATGGCGTGCCCTGCAGTGCACTTCCTGATCACCCCTTAGCATGTCGTGTCCTGCAGTGCACTTTCTGATCACCCCTTAGCATGTCGTGCCCTGCAGTGTACTTCCTGATCACCCCTTAGCATGTTACTGCCTGCCCCTCGTTCCTGATCACCCCTTAGCATGGCATGCCCTGCAGTGCACTTCCCGATCACCCCTTAGCATGTTAATGCCTGCCCCTCGTTCCTAATCGCCCCTTAGCATGGCGTGCCCTACTGTGTACTTCCTGATCACCCCTTAGCATGCTACTGCCTGCCCCTCGTTCCTGATCACCCCTTAGCATGGCGTGTCCTGCAGTGCACTTCCTGATCACCCCTTAGCATGTTGTGTCCTGCTGTGTACTTCCTGATCACCCCTTACCATGTTACTGCCTGCCCCTCGTTCCCGATCACCCCTTAGCATGGCTTGTCCTGTAGTGCACTTCCTGATCACCCCATAGCATGTCGTGTCCTGCAGTGCACTTCTTGATCACCCCTTAGCATGTTGTGTCCTGCTGTGTACTTCCTGATCACCCCTTACCACGTTACTGTCTGCCCCTCGTTCCTGATCACCCCTTAGCATAGCATGCCCTGCAGTGCACTTCCTGATCACCCCTTAGCATGTTACTGCCTGCCCCTCGTTCCTAATCACCCCTTAGCGTGGCGTGCCCTACTGTGTACTTCCTGATCACCCCTTAGCATGCTACTGCCTATCCCTCGTTCCTGATCACCCCTTAGCATGTTGTGTCCTGCTGTGTACTTCCTGATCACCCCTTACCACGTTACTGCCTGCCCCTCGTTCCTGATAACCACTTAGCATGGCGTGTCCTGTAGTGCACTACCTGATCACCCCTTAGCATGTCGTGTCCTGCAGTGCACTTCTTGATCACCCCTTAGCATGTTGTGTACTGCACTTCCTGATCACCCTTTAGCATGTTGCGGCCTGCTGTGCGCTATACCTGCACAATCTCCCTCCAGTCATTGCAGGCTTGGGGTTTGCTCCCACTTCCCCATAGTGTAGCAGCTTGCACATGTGCTCTTCCCTCAAGGGCATTGCATCATGCATGTGCTCTCCCACCCTGCCCCAGATGCTGCACACCCTCCTTGCTCCCCTCCAAGGTATCATGGCTGAGATCTGCCTTTCCCTGCAAGCCTCTCATTGTTGTGAGCTTTGCGAGCCCTCCCCACCCCCCACTGCGCCTCGCCTCACGTATGTGAGTGCCCGCCCTGTCTGCTCACGTGGTCTAGGCTGTTGGATTGAGCTGCCTTTTCTAGCTCCACTTCCGTGCCACCCATGACCGGGTATTGTGCGCTCGCCCTGCATCTCCGCCCCCCAGTAACGTGTGCTTCCATCTCCAGGGCTGTCATCGTGGGCCAACTCTGCATCGCCAGCACCTTCTTCACGCTGCTGTCCTGGCTGCCGACCTTCTTCAGGGAAACCTTCCCCGACTCCAAGGTATGGTATGAGAACGGCCTAGGCGCCACAGGCCCCTTCAGGGCAGGGCTGGGCTCTGTACAGTGGGCTAACAAGAAGGCCCCCAGCTATTGCTCTCCCCCGCCCCCTTGATGATCCAGTGCCCACCCACATCATTCAGACTCTTCCCTGGGCACAAAGGGTCCTGGATCGGTCATGGAAGGGGTGTTGCATGGGAAGAAGGGCTGCCATGCTGCCACCACAGGCCTCTGAGAACAGACGGAGGCCCTCTCCTGGGTGGGGAGTGGGGTCCGCCTTTGTGTATTATCCCCAGCTTCGCCTCCGCCCACTCACTCACTGAAAGCCATTGCAGAGACACCCACCTCAAAGAAATCCCAACTCATTGTAGGGCCTGGTTGCCTCAAAGGAACTTTTGTGTTTGAAGATATGTGGTTCGGTAGCCTGGATGGGAGACTGCATGTCACATAAAAAGTGGCAGAAGTGGGATTATGGTTCGATCCTTCATTAAACTTTAAAGTTGAACAACTGTCTGAGCTAATATAGAAAAGTGTGTGGGATTGCCTTCGGCAAAATTGAGAAGATGGTGTGAAGCTGGGCCTCAAACGGGTCAGGCTTTCAGGATATCCATCATGAATATTCATGCGATAAAGTTCCATCCGATTGGGTGTCATTGCATATGCAGTGTTCATCCTGAGGAGCCAATAGGTTTTAAGGCTCCAGAGTCAGAGTGGTTCGGATTGGTCTAGAGGCATGGAGGTACAGGTGGAATTAAAATGGGGGAATTCATAGTTCAATTCCAGTGACAGCCCAGGTGTGGGGAAACTCGGCCCATGCACCCCCAAACATCAAAGGCCAAGCTTGAAATGGCCCAGATAGGGGATGCCAAGCAACCCACAGGGGGAACAGACTCAAAGGTGACCTGATGCATGCAGTATTGGGGGCATTATACATGGGAAGGGGGTCCTGCATCAGAGTTTCTGGTCAGAGTCGCAATCACAGCTGCAATAGGACCAACTGTAGCGGCCAGAGGCGAGCTGTGGATGATTGACGGGCGCCCTAAAGACTGGAAGGGGACAGTCCATTGTATAAATGTTCTGCGACGGGAAGACTAACAAATGGAAATGCAGCAGTCAAAACAATTACAACAGGGCAACCTGAAACTACAACACCAACCAAAACAGGAAACGCCGGAAGTCCGAGGGATGACAAGCAAACGAGAAATCGCCCACGAGCAAGACGAGAATAGTTTTAATGCCAGGTTAGGAAATGTCTAAATGGGGAAGCTGGCGGCTGATAAAAGATGCTGAGTCAGATCATCAATCATTTATTTTTAAACCATTTCGGGGAACAATGTAGAATTGCAAAATTGCTCCTTTTGAAAGGAGGCAGTGAAATTAATCCGTTTGTCGGGAATGCGACCAGTTAGGATCGGGCAAAGAGGCTCGGGGATCTACACGATTCCCTGTCATTTCCGGATCGAGGTAAACCGGAACCAATCCCAGCATGCCTTTCCCAAAAATGCTCCTGTGGCAGAGACACTTCCCGCGGAACTGGCGGAAAGGGAGCGCGGGCCCTAGCGTAGAGGTGGCCAATTGGAAAGCTTGGTTCCGTTGGGTCCCGCCCACACTATCAATGAAAAGCATATTTGTGATCCCGGGACACTGTAGGAGGTTGTCAAGACCACGCCGGTGCTAGCTTGTTCATCCACGCTTGCCCCATGATTCTATTTAATTACACCCCAAAGCAATAATTGAGAAGCAAAGAGCATGAGGCAAATAATAATGAATTTGAAATTATTAACGTAAATGTCAAAAAAATTAAGACCGCAGACATAACTACATTAACTTTAAAAATGTGTACATTTATACATCAATGGCATTACATGTAAAAAATAAACAATCGTTATTTTAAAATACCATATTTTATTGTGTCTAAAAAGTAAATGTAGTCAGTTGGATTAATTGGATAGTAACACACTGAGGGCAACCACGTATGCAGCTCAAATACCATCGTAAATGATTTGCTAAAACCTGCTTCATTTTGATTTCCAGCGGTTATTTCAATTGAGGCCAGCCCCCTTCACCAAAAGTGGAGGATGTTGAGAGCTATTAGTTGACCTTTGGTGGCTGCCAAGATCCAGTGTATTGGCAAATATCATACATGCCAACATTCATATGCACCTGGGAGGGAGATTTCCACAGGGAAATAGGGAGACGCATATTTCCCCACAGGAATGCATTGGGGCTACAGTTATTTTAGGCGGGAGACCGTGATAGCAATAGTTTTCACCTAAAAATCGGGAGTCTCCCACCTAAATCGGGAGGGTTGGCATGAATGATATGTAAGCGCCATTGTCATTCATGCAGCAGGACTGCTGGTCACCTTCACTGGTAGCAATGTATTGACACTCCAGGATATAATTTAATTAAGAAATTTACAGTCTGCAATAGGGTGGTGGACATGGCAAAGAGACCTGCTTTCATGCGTACATCCCTGACAATATTTCACACACACACACTGAATCTGCTTCTCTATAGGTAAACTCATTGTCAACCCTTACCACCTATTACTCTGGAAGTGGCTTATGAAAGGCCCTTCCTTTCCCCAGCTGTTCTGCTGTGATCTACCTCTATTGCTGTGGGAAGGTGGCACATTTCTACCACTTTGAGTAAGGTGGTGGTGTTCTGTCGCTGTGGGTAAAGTGGCAGTGTTATTGCTGTTGTGGTGGTGGTCTGCCATTGTGGGTGATGTGGCAGACTTCCATCCCTGTGGGTAAAGTGGTAGCTTTATTGCTTTTGGTGAGGTGGTGGTGTTCTTCTGCTGTTGGTAAGATGGCAGAGTTCAATTGCCGTGGATAAAGGTGGCTTAGTTCTACTACTTTGGCTAAGGCTTTCGAGTTGTGTCACTGTGATTAAAGTGGTTTTATTGCTGTGGGTATGGTGGTGATGTTCAGCCGATTTGGTAAGGTGGCAGAGTTCGATTACTATGGGTAAAGTGGTGGGTTCTATGACTGTTGGTAAGTGGCCATAGTTCCATCGCTATCGGTAAGGTAGTGGTGTTCTGCCACTGTGGGTAAGCCTACAGTGCATGGTGGTCCTGCTTGGTGCCGTGGAGACCCCATGGCAACTTGGTGCTCCTCTCTCTCTGGATTGTAAAATGAGTGCACAGTGTTTGGCCGTGTGCTTGCCTATAAAACATGTGCTTTCTTTTCCAGGGATGGGTGTTCAATGTTATCCCCTGGATGCTGGCCATTCCTGCCGGTGTGTTTAGTGGCGTCCTCTCAGACCACCTCATCGGCTTGGGTGAGAACAGCGTCCTTGTGTCACTTGCCTTATGGCTGTGTCTTACTGCTTCTCTCTCTCCCTGTATGTGTTAGTCCTGGTCTCCCTCCCTGTCTTTCTTTGTGCCCCTGTCTCTAAAACTTGGCCACTCGTAGTCTTTGTCTCTGTGAATCTCTGCCAGTGTCCTGTGCACCACTCTGTCTCTGCCCATCTCTCTGACATGCACTGTTTTTGCATACCTGCATACCTTTCCTCTCCCATGCACTTGCGCGTTCTCAATGTCACTGGGCCTAGTAAGATCGTTGTTTTTGTTCTCCCTTGTTTCCCTCCCTTGCCTTGTCGCGCTCTGAAACACTTTACGGGCGCGATACAAATAAAATATCAATATCAATATGAATGTCTGTCTCCCTTATTGGCACAATTTTAACAAGTGATGTGTGCTGTGCGACACACCTTTGGCAGTGACTGTATGTTGTTGGAGCATACTCTGGACCCGCTCTGGAAACGCTGTGTGCATCGTCGCAAGGCTGGGTGAAAACCTGGTGCCTTTGATGGACCTGTGCCACCACGCAGGAGGCCTGGGTTACAGCATCCCTGCCACACTTTAAACAATGCAACAAATTACTGTTTTGCTCTTTACAACTAGAACAGCATAACATGTTAACCTGAATAGCATGACACTAGTAGTGTATGTCTTATCCGTCCAAAACATAGTCTCTCCATCTGAGCGGGGCTCTCCTGGTCTCTCTGCTTTGATGCCGGGGAGCTAATGGGCTTCCTGTATCTTGTCCTCCTTGCTCTCTTACTTCACTGGTTGGAAAGAAGTAGTTTGTTTTCCACCATAGCGGATCCCCGTTTCCTCACTTTGCGAGTGGCATGGGGTTTCTGGGGCCATTTCTTGAGGTTCTTCGTTGTCATTGCTTCCTTCTGATGGCACTCTATTCTCTTGATCATCATCATTCTTCTGAGATGACCATTTTATCTCCCAGCTGCAATTTCTTGTAACTTCTCCACGTTTGCTTCATGCTCTGATCATTGATCCCGTTTGGTGTACTACTGTCCTGGGTTCATTCCCATGTGGGAAGCAGAGCTTGTGCGAACGACGTCGTATGCCTCACAGTGCCTGGTCTCCCACCCGGATGTGCGATGGTCTCATCGGCCTTCTTTTGGATTCTTTGTCGTTCTTGACGATTTGTTTGGTGTGTGTTTCCTGGGAGACTATGGCCCGTTTCTCTTGACTCATTCTTGGGACACAGGATTTTCTATTCCAGCCCATAAAAGCCTCGGTAGCTGGCACTCCTGTAGACGAATTTGGGGCTATGCCATAGACCATGATGAAGGTATCGGGGCATCCTTCATGGATTTGCCTTTGTCTACAGCGATGTAAAATGCTTTAGTTAGTTTGTGCGTGAACGTTTCTGTGTGTCCATTGGACGTTGGCAAGCAGCGGGTGATGCGACAATGGTCCATATCATAAAACCTGTCAAATTCCGCTAATTCATGACCCTGGAATGGAGAGCCATTGTCCGATCTGATTGATTCCTGGATGCCGTGTGCAGCAAAGAGTTCTTTCAGAATCTGATGACATTTCCCCTGAGGTTGAAGGTAGAAATCTTATTTCGGGGTATTGAGCATACTCTTTGAGTACCACTAAGAAAGGTTTACCTTCGTTTCATGTCCCGAAATCCATGCTGTCTGCTTGCCACAGAGTCATGGCCTTGTTCAGGGATTCAGTCGGCGGGGATGGTCTTTGTACTACACCCACTTGGTGCCAGCTGCTACCGGCTATGGCTGCATCCACCGTTTTCTCTACCTCTGGGAAACACCCCTTTTCTCTTGGGCCCGCCATGATCTTGCTGGGCACCTTGCTGGCCTGTGTGGGTGATTTGGACCATGTTCTGAATTGGAACAGGTGGAATTGACTATGCTTGCTCCCCTGAGTAGCACCCCTTCTGTGCCCACAGAGAGCTTTTCTCCCAAACACCACATGCATTGGAGAAATGTGTGAGCATCAGCGGAGAAATGGGCTTGGTCTGCTAGAAAGGCTCACCACTGTCGTCCTTTTAGTTGGTCAACTGCCTTCCTCATGCCGCTGTGGTTTCTGGTGGCTTCCACAATGTTGTTGAGCAACCTAGAATTAGGGACGGCCATCCTGGTGATCATTCGCACCACCCCTTTGAAATAATCTGTCCACTGAGCCTTCTCAATCTTCAGGGTATCTGGGTGTTGTGAGAGGTAGTCGGCAGAGTTACTGGCGCCTGCCTTGAATTGAAACAGTACTTCAGAGCCCTGCCACTGTGGCAGCACTCTCTCTAGATGGATGGGTGGTTTCAGGGCCGACCCTTGAAGTATTGGGAATAGGAGATTGTGGTCTGTCGCTACAGTGATCGGGTGACCAAAGACGTAGGTTTGTAAGTGCTTACAACCCCAGAGCGTGGCTAGATCCTACCTCTCAATTTGGGAGAAACTTGGTTCTATGGGGTTTAACGCCTTGCTGGCAAAGGCTAAGGGATGACTGATTCCCTGAGCATCAATCTGTACCAAGACTGCTCCGAGCCCCACATGGCTGGCGTCCACCCATATTTCTGATGGTCTCGCCGGGATTCTTTCCTCGGCAAGCGCTCCTTTGGGTTTTCGATCACCAGACGCTTTCATTACGCCCATGACCAGCTTACATCCTTTTTCGTCAATAGGCGCAGAGGTTCAGCCATGGTGGCTAGGTTATGGAGTAACCTCCAGCAAAAGTTCACCATCCCCAGGAAGCTTCATATTTCTGGCGGTGTTGTTAGGGGGGCTGACTCCTTGCTGCCTGCGATTTTAATAGGGTTCAGTGAGATGCATGAACCCCGGAGTACTAATGCAAAGAAATTTATCTTTTTCTGAAGGACTTTAGTTTTTTTCTTTCAGTGTTGAGCCATGTTGTCTAAGATGCTGCAACACGTCCTGAATTTGTTGTAGATGTTATTTTCGTTTTTTTAATAGATAAGGACGTCATCACTGACATTCAGTACTTTGAAAACCTGCCAACACACGCCTAATGTTCCACAGAAGAGACGCAAAAGCCAAGTCTTTAGTAGCGAAAAAGACCTACATGTGATGAAAACGTGATGGGCCTGGAGTCCTCCTTTAGGAGCAGTTGGTGATAGGTGGACTTAGATCGATGGTGGAGAATGCCGAAACACCCTCCGATCCGCTAGGGTTTCATCTAGCGCGGACGTCGGGTGTCTTTCTCTCCCTGTGGCGTGAATTACGAGGTGCATGTCCACTCTTATGCCGACTTCGTGTGGCTGTTTAGGTTTGGGGGCAACAACATTTGGTGACCCCAACTGGACGGGTAACCTTTGCAATGATGTCTGCTGCATCGAGTTTCTTAAGTTCTTCCTCCACCTTCGTGCAGAGATGGAATGGGATCTGTTGGGGCCTTAGAGCAACCGGCTGTATGGTGGGGTTCAAATGTAGCTGCACCTCCTGAGTTTTAAGGCATCCAACGCCTTGAAAGAAGTCCTGGTAAGATAGCAGGAGGCTGTCGACGTCAGCTGAAAGCAAAGTAAACCCAACCCAGATCCCCTGAGGTGTCTCAACTGAGCAATGTGTCCTTCGCCTCCTTTGTGACATAAAATGTTGCTGCCTTTGACGCCGTGTTGTGTCCGACTCTCGCGTGAAATGCTCCCTCCATTGGTAGGGCCCAGGAGTTGATTATATGTAAACATTCTTATTTTTGGGAACTTTTGGAAAGGCCAGAGCTTGTGGAATTGTGTTGCAGGCATAACATTGATGGAAGCGCCCGGGTCAATTGGGACAGGGACTTGCTCTGAGAGGATTGGGATCAAAGAGTGTGGTTGTCACCTGCTGCCTTGAGTTCTCTTGACAGATCGCTGATATAAAAAATAAGTCTTTTATGTCCTCAATATATCCAGGGTCCTTGGGTTCTGCGATCTGGTCTTGTCTGTCAAGTGCTATTCAGGCTTTTCAACTTTTGGTCTGGTCTTTGATTTTGATATCTCATCGTAGAAGGAGGCAAAGGCCGCTGTGCATATGTAGGCAAAATGGTACATCCGGCCGCACCAACCACATAGTTTTCCCAACTGCGGGGCAGGAGGAGAGCTCAGCAGCAACGTGCTCGCCTTGGAAACAAGATGACAAAGAGCAACACAGGTTCGATCCCCGGGTCCGCGCCTAGGAACCTCTTGGTATTAAGCACGTTATAAATAACCTATCATATCCTATTCGTATCATACCTGGTGCATGCAGTAGAATGGCTCCACATAGGCCACCTGGTGCCTTTAGGACCTTCCGGTGGTCGGGATGTGATGCTTTTGAATGTTACTGTCCACGCTGGTCTTGTGCACCTGCGCGGCCTTGTTCCCTACCTTTCTGAGTCGATTGTGTGTTAATTAATACCCGCACCATGTCTTCCTGACTGCGTGGTAAAGGAAGAGGATCCCACGCGGTGCCTGTAGACGGCTGACACAGTTGTTCTGTTGAACAGGCTCCTTCTTCCACCGTGTAGGAAGGTGGGCACGCCGTAGGGGGAGGAGCTATAATGCAGTGCGAGGTGCGGCGGCAAGCAGTGTTGCCAACTTGGCGACTTTCTCGCTATATTTAGCGAGAAAGCACAGCCCCCTGGCGACTTTTTTGGGAAAAAGCGGCTTGTTAGAAATCTAGCTACTTTTTTCTTTTGGTTTGGAGACTTGTGTCATTTCCACAAGTTTCCAAACCAATAGAAAAAAGTGGGGCTGTGCTTTCTCGCTAAATACAGAGAAAGTCGTCTTGCTGGCAACACTGGTTATAGGACAGTGCATGTGTGTAATGGCTGCTTGTTATTGCTTTGGCTCATCTTGAAGGCTTTCCCGCTCTGACCAATAGGAGAACGTCCTTGCCCTGCACCTTACTCTGCATTCATAGATTTGTCTGCTAAGTTTTTCTTTGTTTAATAATAAATATATTTTCTCTAGACTTGTCAAACTAATGCAATATTGTGACAATGTGTTTACATATGTAGAATAGCTGGATTATAAAATACTAGCTTAATAAAAATGGCAGTACACGTTTAAGAAGCTACAACAGAACGTGCAATCCATTATATTAATAACAACCAAAATACTACTGCATTTGCATGTTCATGTATGCATATGGATGTAATGAGTTTGCATCTGTGCATTCGGACTTTTATTACAAAAAAGGGTGGGTTCAATGAGAGGCTATAACAAGCATGCCCTCAGCAATCACCATCATGCACCTGGTATATTATGCAAATTAGGTAATGACATCACTTAACTACTTCTAGCTACTTTCTCGACGGCCAATAGCTACTTTTCTTACTGAGGAGTTGGCAACACTGGCGGCAAGCGTGAAGGATGAAACGCTGTGTGCAGTCACACAATCGTAGCGTACACTTTCTGCCTGCAATGTACCCGCGCCAGGAAGGATACAGTCCTTTTATTCAGTTAACTTTGTTACCGCCGCTGTGCCACTGCGCAGGCGGGCAGACATTACAACATTTGTTTTTCCTCCTCACCCAACCCTCCCACGCAGACTGGGTGTGCCAGGAATGGCGCCCTCTGATGACCACAGTCTGGGCTGTACACATGGCACTCCCTACTCTGAACACACTAGCGGCTATATGAACACTTCTAAAAGGCACTTTGCTGTATGTTCAGCAAAGTGGCGCTATGTCATTTTTGACTTTTTCAGCCAGGCCTACAATTTCAATAAAGCATCACTTTGCATTCTGGGGCGTGTGGTTTCATTTGTTCCTATTGAAAACATCATCACCAGTACAGACTCCAGATCACTCATGTTTTTCCATACACCTGCTGTTTCAAAAGGCATCCAATGTGCTACAAACATTACCCCTTTGTTTCTTTCCTGCTCGTCTTTCTCCAAAGCTCGGTTTGTGTTACCGTGTGCTATATTTACCCCTCCTACCCTCTCTCACTTTTTTGTTCCGGACACATACTACATCTCGACACCACTAGCTGGAGCACAATGCACCAAGAGCCGGCCAACTGGCTGCGCTGCAAAACTACTTTGGTTGTTATTTTGCACAGTCCAAAAGCACACAGGGTTGTCTAACTCCAGCCCTCGAGGACCGGATCCATGTCGTATTTGTAGGATGCCCTCTTTAATATTCATGAGTTAAAATTAGCATACAACGATTCTAAGTGTATGCACATTTTTCTCATGAATATTAATGAGGGATATCGGAGAGCATGACAGGTTTCCGGTCCCCGATGTCTAGAGTTGGACAACCGTTAGGACATAACCTAGCTATGGGCATACAAGGCACCACCTGCAAAGTGATCTAGTCTAGAAAGCCAGGGATGGTTGTGTCACATGGGGTCTGGGGCATCATTTGCAGCCATGGTTCTGGCATCCCTCTGTCTGATTAATACAAGATGCTAAATGTAATGGCACCTCCTGCGATTAACCTAGCCGTGCACAAATCAAGGGGACACTCAGGTTGATAGCGCCCACCCTGTGTGCTTTCGATAGTGTACTCACTTGAACTAATCAGGGCTGCAGCTGGGAATCGAACCCAGGTCGCGAAGTGCTTAGCCACGAGTCGCGAATATCTCATAGTGGCATACGGGATACTCTAGTCCCGTCCCACTTTGCAATTATCTTTATTTTGCTTAAGTTAATAAAGGCACCACGTGTTTCACAAGCATATGTGGTTCGGTGGAAAGGCTCAGTGCAATATTTTGAGGCGAAATCGAATCTGTTGACCGGATGGTAGATATTTCCATTGAGTCTGTGTGTTCTCCTACAGCAATGCACTGCTTTTAGTTCTCTTTTTCTTTGAAAGTCCTATTCTTTCTCGGAGACCTCTAGTAAGTGACCCAGTGCCTTCTGGGTTAGGAGAGGGCAGCAGGCAATTTGTCCTGGTTTTATTTCACATTTTGCCACATTGGGCCCAGAGCCTGTGCTCTCTGGGTTTTACGCGTCTGCTTACGCCGACATGTTTCGCTCTCAAGTCTACACCTGGTGTGCTGTGGGTTTTCCACTGAGGTAAGTTTGCCTCCGAGTATGCCGGTCTGTCTCTGAAAGCCTGGAGTTCCTCCCTCGCTGGCCTTCCCAGTGGGTGGTGATGTGTTGGCAGCCTAGGGCCTGCTCTAGTTTCCTCGTGGTGAGCTTTGGTAGTGATGCGTAGATGTGGCTGCTAGTCTTTTCATAGCCTGACAATATAAGACTCTCACAAGATCTTGTGTGGGTCATTTGTTGGTCAATGACTTATTTTCCCCTCAGCAGTGAATCTGTGTCACTTTGAAAAGGATGAGACAAAAAAGAATACGTTTCTGAATGTTCCTAGTATACCGCTACGTATGGCATGAACTGTGTTAATCAGAAAGGTTCGTAGTGTGCCATTGGTTATAACGCCCCATGTGTTTATAGGAAACCTACATACGCCAAAATGGTAGTACGTGTAGCCTCCAGTGTGTTTATTGGAAATCTTCCTGGAATGTGAGTATATATAGCCTCCAGTGTGTATAGTGGAGGCTGTCCTAAGAAGCCATAAGCTATAGCATCTCACACGTTAATCAGAAACGTTCATAGTGTGCCATTGGTTATAGTACCCCATGTGACCATTGGAAACATACGCAGTACAGTATGGCAGTACATATAGGCTCCGATGTGTTTATCAGAAGCTGCCCTAATGTGCCTGTAGGTGTACTATCCCATGTATTTATCAGAAACCTACTACTGGGGGCTTCTTGAGTACCTTTCAAGTCCATCACGCGACCATTCACCAAATCCTTCTAGTGCCATGCTTTCTTGGGTCTAGACATCGCTGTCACAGTAACACTCTGCTCCGAACCGAGTTGTCCTCGCTACTTCTTTCATGCCTGCGGATAACTCATTCACATTATGAAATATGCATTCCTATCACCAAAAACCTATCCCATCCCTTTATCCCAAATGTTTTATACTCACAATTTGACTGTTGTTTTGTCTAACCCCCCCCCCCCCACACAACCTTTCTCTTTCCTTTCCACAGACCAAGATATGGCGGGGTCACAAAACCCCGCCTTTATAGTGGTGACTGGTGCAGTATAGGTATTTGATAGCATAACACAATTTGCTAGAAACCTTCTGACTTCGCCAGTGCCCATCGCATTCAGTGTGCTTATCAGACTCATTCCTAGTGTGTCAATGAGCGTAGCGGTGTGTGTGTGTGCGCTGCCCTGCGGCAATAATTTGAGGAGACCGTTTTCAGGCAGCGTGTGCTTTTGTAGAATGCTAGGTGGGGAAGCATGACCTCTGCAGCTGTTGGGTCCCACTCCAGGTAGGCATTGATGGTGTTTCATTCCCAGACCTCAGGGCAAGAAGAACACATTGGAATAATTATACAGTCAAGTATATTTTGTACCAATTTTGGAGGTTCAATTTGCCCTGGGCTTTGTTGGGGTGCAGAATTCTTTCACTGTTTTTGTCCTTATCAATCGGCTATTCCGTTTCAAATAACAAGAAGCCGAGGCAGACATAGTTTTGTGTGTGTTCTACCTCTGTAGAGTTGTTGAAAAACCTGAATGCATTGACGTTTCTCTGGTTTTTGAAGTATGTTATGTTATGTTGTGTTATTGGGCTTGCACCGCTCATTGCTGCCACGTTCATGGTCTCAAGGTGCTCTCATGGAGAAGTAAGAGGGGAGTGGGTGATTACGGGACTTAGCCAGTGCGCTCCACTCTTGGTGCTGGTAGAGCCGAGAACAGCTGGAGTCTGTCTGGGTGAGTTCGCTAGGTGATTTGTGGTGTTTCCCAGGATATCTATGCTTCAGATGGGGGAGCTGTGGTTTGTGGTGTTTCCCAGGAAATCTATGGGAGAGCTGAGGGGCCAGTGGGGATTCTGTGTGGTTGGAGAGGTGTAGAGTTGTGATGGGCCAACGTATTTTTTTACTCATATTCTGTGTTGGCGAGTGTGTTTAGAGTGTGAGGTTGTTAGTTGACTTGTAAGTTTGTTTCTGCTTGTATGAATCCGGTCTTCTCTGGCGGTGGACGCTCGGGAGGGAAAAAAGTGCTAGCTTGTGAAGGCAAGCCCTGTTTAGCGATGCTCCTTTTGATTTGATGGCTTGTTGTGTTCCTTTAAAAGGGGTTTTGGAGATTGTGTTCAATTTGATGCGCCATTCTTTCAAAAAAGTGTTAGGTTGTGCAGTGGTGGCATCGCGGTGGCAGTCTGGTGTAGTTTCTTTCCTAAGGGTTTTAGACAGATCTCTATCCTGCTGTGTTGAGTAGCCAGGTTTTTGACAGTTTCCGAAATGTCAGATGGTCTTCTGTTCTCGCTCTCCAGAAGCCAAGTTCTTTTGGCAGTGTTCTTGTTCACTGCGGCTCCTAGTAGCCACATTATCTGCATAAATCGAGCATTGTATCCCACCGTGTCATGTAGCAGGAGCCTGGTGCTGGGGTCTCTATGAGATCATTTAATACCTATGTTAATCATGTATGACCCGGCTCGCTCCTTTTATGGATGTGCGTCGCGTCTCCCACAACAGCTGATGGTAGAATGCATCGATAGCATGATGGCCTTCATTTTCCACGAATGGCTGTCTACCGTTTAGAGCAGGATGCCATTTTTGTCCCGGTAATACTTCATTCGTTAAAATTCTTTTCGGTAAGAACACAAGGAACTCTCTGTTTGTAGGTCAGTGTCTTTCAATGGAAAATGCAGCCGGCAGGACCGTGTGAAGGACTGACCCAAGCCGACTCCGGTACAAGCCTTTGTGAAAGGGTGCTGCCCTTTTAGAGGGGTTGCTGTATAAGTAATGCTCTAAGTGGGCTGGGGCCAAGAGAGTTGACTTTTGATTTTCACAGGTGGGGGCTAGGGGGTAGTCCCATTGTAAGTATAGGGACTTTTAACACAGATAGCTTGTCCTAGGGGGGGCCACAGGCCACGCAGCACCTGTGCACTCCTCAGCACCCCTGGCTGGGGCAGAGGTGTTGCTAGGGTAGGTCTGAGGGGGCTATAGCCATGGGTCTTTTGGTTGTAGCCGCAGATAGAAGCTAAAGGGCTATAACCAAAAGGCTAGCGAGCCCCGAGTCCCAACATTAGAGTAGTCCTGGATCTTTTCCAGACCTAGCAACAGCCCGGGCAGAGCACTAGCAGTCTCAGAAAACTGTTCCTGCCCCAGGGTGCCCCCAGTCACTCATGAGCTACCCATGCAATCTCTCCTGTGTGACTTTTCTTAGTCTGAAAGCAATCTCTATAAAGCATTTAAGAAAACGGGACGTTGTCCATAGCCTCACATCCATAAACGGTCACTGATCAAATAAGTACATATGGCATGTGGCTTGCAGACATGTGACTGTTAGGGTGAGTGTTGTGACAAATGAAATGAAGAGCGAGCCCAGCGTGCATTGCATGCCCAGAAGGGGGTTAGGCTTGAATCCCTATCGCATGCATGTTTCACATATACAATTCATAGGCATTCCTAGGTCCCCAAATTGTTCTTTCCTTTAATGCAATCACAACGAGGGCGATTTACTCCGTGAATTGCTTAAATACTAAGTGACAAAGTGATTAATTTACAAAACCCCAGAAAATGAATTTGGAATATGCCGATTGGATGCAAACAATACCACCGCAGACCATGCCGAGTTGCCCAAAGTGCATGTTTGCAGGGTCTCGGGGCGAAATTGGTTGGGTCAGGGAGAGCCCTCATTAGCCCATGCCCCCTGGCCAACACTACGTGCCAACATTCATACGACGCCCCCTTTGAGCCCCCCTCTATTTTGCTTCTAGCTCAAAGCACTGTGTAGAAGACTTTACGCAAAGAACCTCTGCCACCAGGGAGACCCCTGGGTTAGTACTTGCCTTAGAAGCGCAGTTTTCCTGAACCTTGTGAACCTCATCTCGGGACGTTTGTCCCTCTCATCCTTTCCTCTCTCTCTCTTTCTCTCCTCATCTGTCTCTCGCTCTCCTTCCCTGTCTTTTTCTCTGTGTATCGCCCTATCACTTTCATTGACTCTCCGCCTGTTTGCCTCTCTCTCCTTTATTTTCTCTCCCTCATCAGTATATTTTTCTGCCTCCTTCGCCTACTCTTTCTGGCTCTCTCCAGCAGCCTGATCTTTCTTTCTTTTTATTTTTCAGGGTTTCAGACCATCACCGTCCGGAAGTCCATGCAGGTGAGATGGGTCTTCATGCGAGGGCTGGGCAGGGAGGGTCTGTTCAGAAGACACTGGGATGGGTGTCTTGTGGTGCATATCCTTGGCAATCCGTGCTGCTACAACCAATTCTGGACTTCAGACCTAATTCACTCTGGGCATAAATAACAGATCGCAGTAGATTTCTTTTGCGGAGAATTAAGTCAGCAGGTTTATGTAAATTTGTATATCTGTCCAAAAACTGGGAAAACATTTCACTACAAGCGACCAGCAGATTGGTGATTCACTGGCTCTTTGTTGCCCTGGTTGATCCATTGCCCTTCTTAGGCTTCAACTATTTCGTTTGCCGCAGTGACTCTGCACAACTGTGCGGGTGCCTACCCACAGGCTAGGCATCCGTTCTTGACTGTAAGGTGCCCCTGCTGTTCGGCATACAGAGGGCAACTCGAGGTGGGGTACGCCCCCCTCTTTACTCCTTCATACTTGTTATTCTCTGATGAGGTTGGTGTCTTGTGCAGCCGCTGCCCGTGCAACATCAGTCATACACTTCATTGCTTGCTGCTGCATGCGATGCTGTACTTGATGACCCAGGGATGGTGGGTGGGTACATTTCTTGCTGGGTACCACAAAAAAAGAGGGATCATCCTCTCACTGTACCTCCTTATTCAGGGGGCCTGGCCCTACGTGACTGGTCCTCGTCTTGACCCCACCCGTGGCCCACTGAAAGGGACAGGCAGTTCTAACTCTGTCATTTTCTGCGTCATTCTTTCACTTTTTAGATGCCAGGTTCGTTTACTTTAGCAGCCTTTGACATGCCCTTTGTTAGCCCCTTCCTGAGCAGGAAGTGGGCGCCATATTCAGTCCTTGGGCCTCTGCCCATGTTAACATTGTGGCCGTCTGAGTGACCGCCTCATGCGCCCAACACCAAAAACACAAGATGAGTGTCTGGCAGGCTGTCAGGGAGCAAGAGGAATCTGTGATCCGCTCACAAGAGCGTGCCTGACGTACCAAGGCATCTCAAAGGCCATAGGATGGGGGCAGAGTCAGTCATGTCATTCATTTGCTTGGCGTGTGAGTGTTGTGTTCTAGTGCCTTCAGCCTGCCAGACATCCCGTTGTGTCGTGTTGGGTCCTGATTTCCCCATCTAACCAGCGCATTGCCCTGGCACTCCACAGACTCGTTGGCTAATTTTCTCAGATGCGCCATTTCAAAAGACGACTTCATGTTAGGATGGCCGCATCTTAAAACGATTAGTAATCCAGTGTTGCCAGGTCAAAAGGGAACAAAAAGATGAAAGTGCCTCTAAAACAAGCCCAAAACAAGCGGGCTCCCAACCAAATAAGCTGAAAAAACAAGCACACTTCTAAAACACTGTGGATAGGCCTTTCTCATCTGAATGGGGCTTCTAAAAGCACATCTTTGGCAATCACGCAATTTACGTTGGTAACCTGGAGTGCACATCAAGCAAAGAATTTCACAAATAATTTCACACAGTTTTCTGTGGGGCAGTACACCGGTTGGCCCATGCAACTCGTGAATGTGAGCAATAGGGGTGAAAATTAATGTTGGCCCTGCTAAGGCGAGTCCTCTCTACTTGCCCAGGATCACACACCTAGAGGAAGAAAAATGTAAAGTCGTGCCCCGTTTATAATGAGATGAATGCTTCTGTAAAAGAAAAAAAGGAAACAACGTGGATGCACTTCCAGGCTGTTTATTTTGTACCTCTGCAGATAAGAACGCAATTGCAGCAAGTCATCAAAAGGCTGCAGGCAGTGAGTCCCTGCCGGCGTGTGTCATTGCATGACAGGACGAACGTTAATTCTCCTTTCATGCGTGTGTTTACATGCAAGAACACAATCAGGACGATAAGCGGACAAAAACCGCAACAAGCGACTTGACAAAATTATAAGGAGGGGCTGGGGGGGAGAAGCCCAAAGTCGCTTATAATAAGCGGTCACGCAACTTCACTGTGCTCATTATAACAGCCCGTGACGTACGTACGCCTGTACAGTAGATCCAGGTCTTCGACCAGCGCGTCACTTATTGCACCATTGAATCACTGAGTAAATCACACATCCATTTGGGTGAGTATTACATGGACTCTCGTGAGCCTTTAGGCATGTGAGCTATTTGTACAAGTTTCAGGTGCTGTATGTTGGGGCATGCACACCTGTCGCAGGTAATTGGGCATTTTATACATCGGCGCCGAATCCCATTTCAGAGGACTTTGGGTCCCCTAGAAATCTAAAGCAGCACATTAGTCTTGTATTGTCTATGCTAAGCAGCAATTGCTTTTCGGGGAACTTTTGCATGTGTCAGGGAGAAGAGGGCTGGCTAGCCTTTGTTCGCTTCCTGGTGGAATGTCTCCAACACCGGCTGCATGTCTCCCGTACATGTTTTGGTTTGGAATGTTTCACCGTTTGCTAAGTCATAGAATGCACTGCTAGCGCTCAAGCAATGTTTGGACACCCTCAACATTAAAGCTGCTGTATCGTGCCTAGCTCCCCGGTCGTCCCTGTGCCCCAAGATCTTTCATAGTATTGAACGGCAGATGCGTTTTTTGGCCAGTTTGGAGCGGGCGAAGTGTGCGATGGCCTGGGGCACAGAGCTAAATAGCAGGGGGCTGGGCAGGAAGGGGGCCCAACCAGATTGCTGCCTCTGAGCTTTCTGGAGAAAAGATTAAGCAGCCTTTTGTGCCGGTGGGTGCTTCTCTGGGATGTTCCGCTAGCTGCTCCCTGCTGACTTGTGGATGGCTGTGATGGGTTCGGAATATGCAAGGAATGCGTAGCCCAAACACAGCGTGTGAGATGCTCTGGAGTGACACACCCTGTGCCCCCTCATTCATTGTGTTCACAGCCTTTCAAGTGGGACAATTTTATAAATGATGGCTCATTTAACACAAGTTCAAAACATAGGTAAATTGTTCACTGTTCCTACACATTTGCAGTCTGCCACAATAGTGGCCTGGGTATCATAACAAACATCAGTTATACATTCACTGTTCTCTTCTGGTTTACACACAAAGGGTGAAAAACCCAGAATTTATACATGGAACTCCGTGTTCATTTGCAGCAATTTGTCACTGTATTGTCACTTTACAGTCTAATATCTCAACATGTTTCAGTTCACAATAGCAAAAAATGCAGAACATTCATCAGGAGTAGGAACCCAGTGTTAGTAAGTGTATTCAGTGCGCTATAGTGCTTGTGAAGGTTTCAATGAGGAATTGCTAGGCGTCCTGCACCTGCATTTGTGTGCTAGAGGGCGAGGCCATTGAGAGTAATGGTAGCATGCTATGGCAATGGTTTCCAATTACGAGGGACGCGGAGTGACAGAACGCAGCAACAGCCACGGTAGACACTGTGTTTTGACTCTCACAGACACCGAGCAACATTAAAGCCGCTATGCTGATGCGCGTTAGCGCACCTAACAACCCGCTGAGCAGATACACGCTTTGACTACTCTACCCCCAACACGCACGGACCTTATTGATAAGGCACATCCACCTCCTATCTGAAAACAACCCACGAAGGTGCTAGCAGTTCAGCAATTGAAGACAGCGACCAGTGACCCAATATCCCTAGGATCACCCACTATGAGGACCAGATCATAGTGACCATGCACTACCATCACTAAAGGTACCAGGAAGGACGCACTCGAGTCCTGACTACCATTACTCTCAATGGCCTCGCCCTCTAGCACACCAATGCAGGTGAAGGATGACTAGCAATACCTCGTTGAGACCTTCACAAGCACTATAGCGCATTGAATACGCTTACTAACACTGGGTTCCCACTCCTGATGAATGTTCTGCATTTTTTGCAATTGTGAACTGAGATATTAGACTGTAAAGTGACAATACAGTGACAAATTGCTGCAAAGGAACACAGAGTTCCATGTATAAATTCTAGGTTTTTTACCCTTTGTGCGTAAACCAGAAGAGAACAGTGAATTTATAACTGATGTTTGTTATGATACCCAGGCCACTATTGTGGCAGACTGCAAATTTGCAGGACCAGTGAACATTTACCTATGTTTTGGTCTTTTAACAATGATGTATTTTTAGAAAATTCATGTTTTGAAGATGAATGTTTATGATGATTAAATTGGTTTCTAACCACTGAAAGAATATTCCTTTCAGTTCCCCACCCTATCAAACCTGTCCCTATCTCCCTTTTATTCACAGTTACCCCCCCCCCCCCTGGGAATAGATTGAGGCAGCACGCAGATATTTGTTTTATGAGTGCATCCCGGGGTTCCTCCTTTATCTTAGTAGGCTCATTTAACACACCATTGTTTTTACACATACTATACGCTTAACTTTTTAGTGTTCAGAACTGAACATGGCGCATTTTTATCCAAAAGGCCAGCACAAGTATCGGTTAGCTGAAGAAAGGTTCAAAGACCATTAACGTGCCACATAGAACAAGTTTTAAACCATTTTGTTTATTTTCATGTCTCTTTCTTTGACAGACCAAAAGATTTTTTTTGTGTATATTAGTTTTTAGTTACATATGGTTAATCCATGGGAAGGTTAACTGTAATTTTCTTGCTTAAGTATTCTAGTGGCTGCTTTGGGACATGGACTAAATGCATCCCTCAGCATCAAAGGTATTTTCATTTTCTAAACAAGCCAGTCACTGCCTAGCGCGCACACGCCAGACGGCACCTCACTGTCACTTGGCCCCTTGATAAGGATAGTAGAGTTTATGTGTCACTATGCAGCTAGTAGTCCATGGCAAATCAATGCAGCGATGTGTGCAGCATTGTTTTGTGCACTGCACTAGTAACCAACCTGTTGGTTAAAGGCGTCTGTGGTGCTCCATCATGTAACAGCACATATGCCTGTTTTTGTCTGATGTGTCCAATGTCCATACTAAAGCACACTGGATAATTTTGTGTATGTGGCTGTGACGAGTATGTCCTACTGTGCCCACACTTAAACACATAAAGCAATCAAAGAAGTTACCTCAAATTATACATCCGCTAGGCCAAACGCCTTTTCTACACTGCCACACTGATTTTCACTAGCAGCAGAACAGCACTAATAAATGATTCTATTGCTAGCTCTGTTAGATAAAGCATGGGCCTGATTTTATTTTCAGAAATAACCCCGGAGGCCTGCATAATACTGAGGAGGTAGTGGCTGAGGAACTGTAAACCCTTAACAATGCATTAGAAGCCGGTTTCATTCAAAACGCTTCATCAGCTTATTACTGGTCAGGCTAACGCTCGTAAGAGGTACAATACTTTCTATGTAGTCTCTCTGTACATTGTTTATTGGGTCTCTCTTGCATGATATCCTGTCCAGTCTATAGATATAATTCCCTAAAGATGTTTCTGTATTGAGGGTTGGGCATGCCCACACTGAGACCTAGCCCTTCCACATCTAAAATTCTCCAGAAACAAGAAGCAATAGACCCCTCATACCCCATTTGTGTGCCAGATGTTGCAGCCATTTTATACTTGCATCCAAAAACGTAAGCTGTTCGAATGAATATGTATAGTTCATGGTTACAAACATTTTATGATTCGGTTGAGTGTTGTGAACTGTGATGTGAGCATCAAGCCATGCGTCTGTTATGAATTTAGAGATCACAGACTTGTTTATGAAATATAGAGATCTCTGATCACTGTTATATTCCTGAAATTCTCTGTGATTGCAAAGCATAGAGGAACCCTCACTGGTGCTATTTGTCACCTTTCCCACTCTCATAGAGGTATTTTGAGTACAATAAGAGTGTACCAGACTGTCCATCTTGGAATGATAACCATCTGTCAGAAAATAATTCATATGTGTAGCCTAGTATTGCCCCTTGCAAATACAAGTGAGGTGGTATGAACAGAACACCTGCAACTCAGGGCCAGTGGTCAGTGAGCCCTCAGACCCCGGTAGGCTGGTTGCACCGCAGTGCGCCAGTACACACAGTTTGAGCAAGTGACAGAAACGTGACAGAAAAAGCCATTTACTTGGGAAGCAACAGCTGTGTTTTCACATTAGATTTCTTCTGTAAAGTATGTGAATTACAATGTAAAGAAACCAGCTTAATTTATACAGCAATTGTTTATTGATATTGAGGAGGGGTTTGTCACACGACACAGAGGTGTAGTTTGTGAGTGATGTGTACCAGTCGGGGGTGGTAAGTGCGCATTCTAGCATTTTGCCCTCTGCACCAAGTTGACTAGAAACCACCCTGCACAAGAGATTCATGGAATTATTATTTCTCGGTAGTTTGTCTGCTTTATTTTGCCTTAATCCCCTCACAAGTTCTAGTTTTGATATCCTTCATTGGACTAACTGGAAAGATTATGCTGAGTTGCAATAATGCACGAGCTTTCAAAGCCGCATGGATTTTAGCATCCTCTAAGAATTACCAAGAGGGTACGTCTCTGCAGCTTGTATCGAAAACAAACACCTAATTTTTCTATAACATATTGTCCCCGACAATGAAGCTCAAATGGGCGCTAGGTCAGAAGCAAAGTGATGGTTGCCTGAGACGGGATGATGCTAGTCAAATTTATAAAAATAATCGATGGGCCTACTTTAACATTTTTGAAATCAAGCACACTTATGACAATGCGAATACAGGGGAATGGTGTCCTGACTTTAGCCATCACATCTTGAAACCCCGCAGAGCTGAGGCACCTGGCAGTGCAACCTCTCCATCTCCCCACACCCACATACAGTAACACAAAATCTAGGGACAGAAAGGGTGAAGGCAGCCAAAGAGCTTCTCAAATACAGTTCCTCACAAGACAAACAGCTGTGACCAGTAGGCCTGGCAATGGCAAGTAACAGCAGCCGCTTGGGAGGGGGAGGGAGGTGCTACCAAGAGAATTCAAGTGATCTAGTCAGCCACAGCAGATTTGTTTTCAATCACTTTACAGACTTTTTATGTCAGTTTCTACCTATTCTGCCCCCAGATCTGGATAATTGGAACTCACCGTAGAGTATGCTATGGCAGTGGACACCGGGACTCTCTTCACCGCGTTCCATTCTGTACTAAATAGGAGCTCTCTCTATTTTCTATCTCAAATGTATTTCTTTTTAAATACTTCACTGGCTGACCCAGCATCTGTAGACTCACTTTCCACAGCTGCGCTAAGAGAATCCCACACTTTTTCAGAGTGACTTGCTCGTTTCCCACTCGAGAAAGGAAGTCTAAATCTATAGCCGCTCCTTACCTGGATCTCTGCCTACTCTTATGTTTAGTTATGGGGAATCGCAGGTGCACGAAATCCTGTTTGGACTTGGCATGCACTGCACCATGCAAACAGGGATTCTGTGCACGTGTCAGTATTTGCAGAACGTTTTTGTGGGAGGGAGTCGGAGGAAGCATTTGTGCCGCAGAGTAAGAATTTGCCCAATGTACAGATTGTGATCTTTTTGGCATGTGTCGGACATGAATGATTACTTCTCCTAAACACATCTCCACTCTCCACTTCTCCCACCACCTTCCTTTTGCTTATTCCCAACCCTCCGCTCCTCACTTCTTTGCACCCTTACTCCCATGTCATTGTCCTGACATCCCATTTAACTCTGTGCTTCTGTGTCTTTGTTAGGCAGAATCCCGTGCAGTGCCTTTAGGGACCATGACACACGATTAAGATTAAAGGTGGCAATACAAGTTTTACCTTTGGTACAAGCCTGTACTACTGTTAAAGTGGTAGCAGTAGCGGAGCAGCCAGGCTTCTCTCAAGAGTATATGAGCAGTAGCAGAGATTACACAAAGGAACCACAATTACTGTGACTCATGCAAACACTGACTCAAGGTTTCAGGTAGACAAACACAAGTACATTTATTTTTAAACCATTTGTTATAAACGCAACACTTCTATTAAATTCAAAACCACACATAAAATACACTACAACTAACCAATTCACTTTGTACGGTATAAATCAAGGTAAGTACCCTGTCTTTGAACTGACCGTTCTTATGAAACAAGACACGTTACCGTGAATACGATTGCGATCACTTTTTGACAGTTCGGTCTACTAAATAAACGCGTATCCGCGGCAAGAAATGTTACCGGGGCAAAAACACACTTAGCACTTGAGATACCCAGAGGGAGTTGGGGGCAAAAATCATAGGCAATATTATAGTTAGGCAGACAGAATCATAGAACACTCATAGACAGGAATTCAAGAGTCCAAGGGCCGGAGCCAGGGTCAAGTGACACAGGGTGCCTGTTGTCTAGGATCACACAGTCGGACAGTTCACGATTCAACGTAGCCAAGAGTACTTTGATATTGTCAATGTTCGGAAGCAAAAGTTATAAGAAGGAGGGAAAAGTAAGGACAAGCCTTAAGGAAGAGAAATAGGGATTCACCCAAATTCCTCAAGCGGAGTCCCTTTCTCAAAGGATGAAGCTGGTGCCACGGCAGTTGTACCTGGTAGTTTCCTGCAGACCCACGATTCCTGGAGCTTCGGCATGAAGGACAATGAGGGGGTTTGCACCACACAGGGATGAGGCCGGCATCAGAGACGATGAATAAAAGGTGTGCTCCTTAAAAACAGGAGAGGCTCTTCAGGTGGCTATCTGGACCACTACAGCAGTGTGCAACGATTTTGACCACAAAGGGATTCCTCTGACTGAAGAAGATGAGCTGGTTATCCCCAACAGGCTCAAGGGAAGAAGACTCCGGACTGGATCTTCTCTTAGTCGTTGAAGGGTAGATAGCTCAGGACTGCAGCAGTGCTTCACCGGTACGGGATAGTTGCAGCAGTCGACCTCTCCTCCGCTTCTCTTCGGTTCCTTGTAGTTCTAGGGGTGACTCTCTGACTTCCAGCCCAAGAGTCCTGCCTTTTATGCGACAATCCCCCATTCACACAGCCTGGCTGTCAATCAAGCAGCAGGGGGCTTGTCCAGCCCGGACAACCACCTCAGCCAATCATGGAAAAGTGCGACTTGAGTTACCTAGTATACCCAGTGCAGGGGGTGACTACACCGCTCCCTCACATTCAGCCCATCTAGACACCCAGGCACCTAGAGGAGAGCTCCATGGCAGAAGCCCGCCAAAAGACAGTGAACAAAGAAGGCAAACCTGGTTTGCTGAGCAAAGTAAAACACAAGGAGTTTAACAAAAAGAAATGGCGAATAAACCGCACCAGAGCCAAAAGAAAAAGGATTTGGTCAAGCGGGTTTAAGTTCGAGGCTAATACAATAGCCTACAATACTACCACGTTTGTATAAGATAACCGCAGTAGACATGTTTAGGGTAGATACCACTGCCACCAGCCAATGCTAAATGTTAAAAGAGCGAAACAATGCTCTAGGAGGTACAGATAAAAAGGGCTAAGAGTTAACCCTTCCAGTACTCCATGTAAGATGTGGTGTACTGGATCTGTGGTTAAATTGAGTAAAAGTTAATGGCAACTTTATCCTTTTCTGGGGAACAGTAGTAGAAATGGAGTCGGTGGGAAGTCTGCACGACAACCCTGTGTCACTGCACTGAAGGTGCTGTGTAACACACAAAAGAAGGGGGCCATTGAAGCGGTGTACTCCAGAGCCCACAATCATAAAAACAGGTAAAAGATACATAGCAAAACATGGGTAAGAGTGGGGGAAAAGCTCACACTCTTACCAAGTGGAAAGGAATAACTCCAGAGATCCAGCAAAGCTGCTGAGGGACTCACTAGGTAAGGGAAATTGGCCATGAAATGAGAATTCTCCCGAACAGTCTTCCTTTGGTCAACTCCCACTTCTAGCCCAACATCGTTTTACTCCTCCTACATCTTCCAAACAGACACTTCTCCTTCCTTTCACACTCGCCCCACAGCCATCATCACCATAGGTTAAATTTCCTTTCCATCTTCTTGCTAGAAATCTTTCACCACCACCTTCATTCTCACCTGCAGATTTATGTATCTTCAATCTCCCAATAGATATGACTTTTCCCTTGGTCTCCATCACCAGACCAGTCAGCAAGAACAGACTTGTTCCTCTGCACTCTCCATGGCGCATGAACCTTTACCAAATCTCAATCTGCAACACTCCTTAGCAGAATTATTCTCGTCATTGTTCTTCTTACCCTATTTCTCCTTTACCCACTGCCAGATCCTCTTCACGCTTTCAAAATCCTCACCTTTTCCTCCCATGATTGCAGCCATCCTGGATATAACATATTAAATTGCATTCTATTATGCAATGTATTTAATGGGGCAAACCTCTCTCACAGGACTAGTATGGTCTGTATGTCCAGAACATTGCTTGCAATGCTTCAATCATGCCCATATCACTTCCTGTGTGCCCACTACACAGTACTTACAATAATGCGTGTTTCTCTCTCTTCCTATCCACTGGCTTTGGGGTGGTATACTGATGTGCAGATGTGATCTGCGCCATATTTGTAAATAAATAACTTCATTTCATATCATGTAAACTGTGTCTGGTGACATCCCAAATGGTACACCCCCCCCCCATTCAAAACCCTTCCTTAAAAAAGTGAGAGACATGGCAAGTTAAACACATATAGCCACAGTAAATATATGGAGTACATTAAATGCCACATTCTTTCCAGTAGTGATCCTTTTGGTTTTCACAGGTTGTAGGGAAATACATATCTCAAAAGTATTTGTATACAGGACAGTGAAGGAGAAAGTGTCTCTCAGTCGCTACTTCTCCTTAGTCACTCAGTTGACAGACTCTGTCCTCTGTGAGTGGTCATAAATGTAAGACGGACAACTCTGTAAAGGTTTTTCATAAGATGCCATTTACTTTTAACTTAAAAGGGTTTGATAAACACTTCACTATCCCTACTCTAAAGAGCATTTCCCTGCCTATCCAAATAAACTAAAGGAAACACTATAACAAAATGAATCTGTCCTGCACACTTATACATACAATAAACATATGAAGAAAATATATCTATGGCAATTCAAAATAGAACAAAATAACAGTTACGTCAAACATATACTTAATAACTGTTTCTTCTTGTGAGCTGGGTAATGTTCCCTTCCCCAGATTCAAAGCAGGAATTTGTAGCAACAGTTCTAAATGGGAACGTTCAGTTTTATAACAAAGTTCTGGTAATAAGATTCTTCTTTCTCCAACAAGTCTCTCAATGGGACTTTCCAACAGTTGCAAAACGAAATAACACATTTTGGTTTCTCCACTTGTAGCAAAGAGTTAAACACAACTTCTTCTTAAGAACCAAAACACTTCTACAGTTCTTTGATAGCAACAGAAATAGTTTGTCGGGAGGATTTCACAGTGATTCACAAAATCATGCAATTACCTTGCCACTTCATTTTCTTCACAGTCTTTAATAACCACAAGACAGTACTTTAATATCTTATACCTGGTCCACTCAACTGCCAGGTCTACCACTACAAGGTCCCCTGCCTTATTATACTTGCCTCCCAGGACTAAAAGCTTCTAACTCTACTGCAAGTACTTCTGTTGTAAAGGTTTGTTTCAAACAACTTGGTAAACGTCTTTTGACTTTCAACAACTTCAGTAATGTACCAGTCTTCTGGAAAGACATGAACCACATTGTTGCTGTTTATGCCGGATCTAATGCAGATTATGCTCCTCTCCTCCTGAATGTTGGCTATCAGGAGGGCAGCTTCTTCTGACACACTTCTTTTCCCACTCCTACATCAATCAAATGCTGATAATGGCTTTTTATCACACTTGTTCTTCTTTGACCTGGACAATGCTGTTTTGGGTCTTTATTAAGTATTGCTGCTTCTTCTGTGTGACAATAGCATTTGTAATTGGTCTGTTTTTTTAATTGCCCTCTTCAGGTTTTGGCAATATGATTTGTTGTTAAGGTCTTTTAATATTGCCTCACTTGGCTTTGGAAATGGTGGGTTGTTACCTTTGCAATTGCCAGCAATGGTGTTATTTTGCCACTTTAACTGGCAAGCATCAGTTTTATATGCAAAGTTATTTTTAGTCTGCCAATTACACTTCTTTACATTAGTTTGGTATTCAAGATTGTTAACACTGGCTGGCGGGTGATTACAGAGCGTTCCAGGGTCACGTACAACTAGTGAACTGCATACGTATCCGCTCGCACTGCTACCTTCGTGTTTTCTGTTTCCTCTGCTTCCCGTTACAAGGTAAGATACTGCTTTCTGGTTCCTGCGGCACACACCGGTCGGAAGAGGAGCCTTCTCCGCTCCACGAGCACTCCGATGATCGCCTGCCACCGAAGCACATGTTTCTTGGGGGAATGCTTTTCAAATAAATGCTTCCTGCCATGCAACTTCTGCATGCAAAGTCCTCGCGGGGAAGGTTTTCTGAAACAACACTTCCTGCTGCACAAAACCTCTACGTACAAGGTCCCGAAGGACTGAGACCCTCACAAAACCGGCATCCACTTCACACACAGCGGTGGCCCCGGTGTCTCGACCTTCCTGCAAATTCTGCTGCCAATGCAATGTTTAGTTTTGACCATTGCTCCATCTTCTGCTTCTCCTGCTGCTACTTCATTTGGCCTGCACCTGAGGGGGTCTTTAAGTCCCCTCAGGTGTGGTCATTGCAATCACACCTTGCAGTCTAGTGCCTCCAAATCCCTCTTCCACGTTCTTTGGGAATTGTGGGACTTGAAGTCCCCAATGTTTCAATGAGCTTTGCCTCTTTGTAAATTATGTTTAAATGAATTTACTCCACTTGCATTATTACATCAATCAAAGGAGTACTAGCTCTATCAGAACGTAAGTTGTTCTGATGTCCAGATTTAACTTCCTCTTGTTGACTGCAAGAGTCCTTACCATTATAGATGTGGGAAACTTTATAAGGGGGAGCTCTATGTTTGATAAATGATTGATTTGTGCTAGTTTTGCCACCCCCAGAATGTATAACTTTAGAACAGAAAATCTCAGTTTGACAACAAGCCATTATATATTCTGGCATCACTGACAACTCTTTCTCTGAGGAAGACAAACACTGCGTCTCACCAAATGGAATCCTCTCACTCCCCTGGGACCCTTCTCCTCCCAGGTGATCCTCCCGGCCAATACCACCCCAGTGTTAGGATCAGGTAGCGGCTGATTTCCCCTGGCCTCCTGGCAGGATGCTTTAGGTAGGGCGTTGGATGATTCCGCAGGATTCTTCACTCCTCTACAAGCATCTTGCTTGAGCAGTGTCGGCAAGGCTTTATGTCCAACTTGTGGTCACCCAGTCTGTATTTGGTGAGTCTTTGCATAGGTTTACTGAACATACCCATCATTTGTATCACTTTGAGAAATATTCAGCTCTTATCACAAAATATGATTGCTTTATCGACACAATTCTTCTCGTTTCCATCCCGGAATCTTTGTGCCATATCCGAATGTGTGTACCTTGCTAAGGGTGCATTTCACATGAGGTACAAAATTGCCCACAAAGTACCCTTGCAAATAAATATTTCCACCTCCAAATGCACATTGTCCAATGTATGGTACTGGCGAATATGTTTCCTTCCACATATTTTTGAAGCATTCACTCCACATTTGGACTCTCACACCTGAATGCCATATCCTCGACTCTCTGCGCCGACCCTTCCTCCCTGTCACCACCTTTCACGCCGCCTCTTGGTTCTGGACTATAGAGAGTGCTTTAAGTGGCACTACAAAATGAGCCGGGGCTCATCAAGGGGGTGTGGCCTAACAGCAGGGGTGCACCTGTTGGGCCATGCCACCTGACGAGCCCCAGCTCAATGGGCTACTGGCACCCCTGCCAGGCAGCCTTTTGTAGAGATCAGCAGCCTCTCCCTGTTGGGGAGAGGCTGCTGATCTCGGCATTTATTTTCTATTGGCTTGCCTGGCAGGGGACAGCGCATCGCCTATTCAGCCTTAATGGTGGTGCTTGCACTCGCCTGCTGGGGAGGGGCAGCGTCACCATTAAGGCTGAAACGGTGAGGCCTCTGGAAGCAGAGGCCGTTTTCATGAATACTGAAACACCTGCGAATGTGCTTCAGGATTTTGGAAACAAGGCCTCTGCTTCCAGCGGCCTCACGTTTTCTATATAATGGTGGCGCCGGCCCACGGGCATCTCTTTTTATGTTTTCTAAACTTATTTATTTATAGCAAGGCAGGACAGGTTACAGGCAACATTGCATGGAAACATTACATATCAATAGTAGGTCTACAAATCAGTATCTCCCCCCCTCCTTAATTTCAACTTCCCTGGGCCATGGCCTCAGCCCACCGCCCCAGCCGGGTGTGTGTCCCCTCGATCACTCAGAGCTCATCGGGTGTTGATCGGTTTGAATGTCAGTGCGAGGAATCCTTGATCAAAGTCCAGTACTGGGGCCCAAATGTTCTGGAAGCGATGCAGGTCCCCCGCTCTGGCCGCGGTGACCTTCTCGGCGATCAAGATGTCCCGGAGTTTCCCCCACCAGTGGGCTATGCAGGGTCCGTCCGGGGACTTCCAGAATCGGGCCCGCACCGTCTTGCCCGCTAGAAGGCATTGCGTTAGAATCTTTGCTCTGTTTCCAGAGCGGGAGTAGATCCCGGGACCCCTAGCAGGACAGTTTCAGGGTCCAGTGGGAGGGCGGTCCCGGTAATCTGTTCGATGGTCGAGAGACACCTGGTTCAAAATTGCTGAATCTTGGGGCAGGCCACCCACATGTGAAAAAAAGAGCCCGGCTGAGCGCAGCCCCTCCAGCAGGAGGGATCCACTTGTGGATTCATGTGGTGAATTCGGAGTGGGGGGGTAGTACCATCGCAGGGTGAGTATGTAGGCACATTCCTTATTGGTGACGCAGGAGGAAGAAGAGTGGGTGCGGGTCCATATATCTACCCACGTTTGGTCGTCAGTCGGGTGACCTAGGTCCGCCTCCCACTGGGCCATATATCGAGTCTTTGTAACCAGAAAGTCCCCCATGAAGCGTCTGTATATGGTCAAGGTCCTGCCTCTGGCTGGTATGTCTCTGAGGGTTAGCTCAAGGGACGTCGGGGGGCGGGTGGCCGCCTGGAGGGTCTAAGGATGGGAGCACCAGTGGCGGAGCTGGCAGTACGTAAATCTATCCCCTTCCTGGAGCCGGAAGACCTCTTTGCATTGTTCGAAGGTACTGGGTTTATTCCCAAAATATAGCTGTTCCAAGGTTTCGAGGCCCCCATCTATCCACTTTTGGAAGTTACGGGGATGGGCCCCCGGAGAGAAATTTGGATTATGAAAGATCGGTGAGAGCGGGCTTTGGCCTCTCGGGATTCCCTTCCGTCTCAAGGCCCAGTCCCAGGAGCTTAGGGTGTGTCTCGTCGTCCGCAGAATATTCTTCCAGCGTTCCCTGAGGGGAGGCTGATGTGTGGGAGGAACCGGAGGGGGAGCGGAAGTTGAGCTTGTTCTAGTTCGCCCCATCTGGGGCGAGCTGTGCTTGTTTGCCAGACGTGGATGTGTGCTAACTGCGCCGCTGCCCTATAAGCCTGTAGATCGGGGACCCCCAGGCCTCCAAGCCTGGCATTACCAATCAGGGTCCTGTGGGGGATCCTGGCCTTCTTGCCCCTCCATATAAACTTTGACATTTTCCTCTGTAGGTCTTGAAGGGCCGAGTCGGAATGGGGACGGAGAGGGAGGAGCAGGCGTAGAGGAATCTCGGAAGCAAGTTCATTTTGGTGGCTGTGATCCGGCCCATTAATGAGATTTCTTGCGTGGTCCAGCGCTTCAGGTCTCCCTCTAGTTCACCAAATAATCTGGGGAAATTTGCCTGGTAGGTGTCCTTCGGGTTCGCTGGAATGTGAACTCCCAGATAAGGGATGGACTGATCCCGCCACTTAATAGGGCACAGTCTAGTCAGCGCCTCCCTCTCCTCCGATCGGAGGCCGACTCCCAGGGCCACTGATTTGGCAAAATTGACAGTGAAGCCGGTGACCTCCCCAAAGTTCTTTATTTCAGGTCGGGCATGTTTCGCTGAGGTACTAGCTTCTGAGAGCGTTAACAGAACATCGTCCGTGTATAGGGCGATTTTATGTTGAGATGAGCCCACCTGCGGGCCTTTGATAAGTTCATTCTGCCTGATCCTCTGGGCGAAGGGCTCCATTGTGAGGGCGAAGAGAAGGGGAGATAGCAGACAGCCTTGTCTTGTCCCGCAGGACATGTGGATCGGGGCCGAGAGGGTGCCATTGATCCTCACGATGGTTTTGGGGGCCTTATAGTTGGCTAGGACCATGGACCGGAACGTCGGGCCGAAATCAAAAGCTTCTAGGGTGCATTCCATGAATGACCAGTCAACTCTGTCGAAGGCTTTGGTTGCATCCAGGGCCATTAGGGCGAGACCCTGGGAGTTACAGTGGGAAATGTCTATCAGGTTCAGGGTCCGCCGGATATTGTCCCCCGCAGATCGGTGGAGAATGAAGCCCATTTCGTCGGGGTGGATAATGTCCGGGAGAATGAGTGATAGCTGATTAGCCAGGATCTTAGAGTACAGGTTGGCATCAATATTCAATAGGGCGATGGGTTTGTACGAGGCTGGATCTCTCGGGTCCTTCCCTGGCTTATGAAGGAGGAGGACCGTTATAGACTCTTGCATTGAGGGGGTGACCGAACCCGACTCCTTAAATGAATTGAAAAGAGATACCAAGTGGGGGATGAGTTGGGGTCTGAATATTTTATAAACCCTGGGAGAGAACCCATCTGGGCCCGGGGCCTGCAATTTGAGAGCCTTGATATCTTCGTTGACCTCGTCGTCGGTTATCGGAGCCTCCAGCTGCTCTCGCGTGGAGTCGGGGAGGAGTGGCAGGGCGGCCTTTCGCAGGTATGCTTTTTGTTTGGATGGATCACGTGGAGGTGCCGTCATGACCTGAGTTAGGTGGTCCGTAGCTAATTGTAGTTTCATCAGCTCTGAGTAGTGAGTCACCCCCTGTGGGTCCCGGAGCCCTGCAATGGTGTTGGTGCATCTCGTTTTGGCCAGCTTGGCCACCAGAAGCTTGTTAGCCTTGTTGTTTTTGGCGTAATAGAATTGTCTGGTCTTACCCAATAGCTGCGCAGTATGCTCAGCGTAGTGGGCCTCCAATTTCTTTCGGTCTGATCAGAGAGCTTGTTGAAATCTGGGGGACCAGCCGCTTATCATTTGGGCTTCCTCAGCTGACCGCAGGTCTTCCTCCAGGGCTTGCCGGATGTGTCTCCGGTCTCGGTGGAATGCGACCCTTTGGGCTATCAGAGCTCTCCGAACCACAGCTTTCATTGCATCCCAGTTGTTAGCAGGGGAGGTATCTGAGACTGGGTTCTCCTCAAAGAAGTTCCTGATGGTGGTAGCAATTTTGTCCCTGGTTGACATGTCGTTAAGGATCGGGTCGTACAGCGGCCATCTGCGTGGGGCGTTAACGTTAGGGCTCTGGATGCGAAGTTCCAGTACTATCTGAGCATGGTCCGATAAAATCCGTGGGCCTATGGACTCCTCATTGGTGAAAGCGAGAGTTTGGGGGGAGGACAGGAGGAGGTCAATTCTGGAGAGTGTCCGCTGGACGAAGGAGAAGAAGGAGTAGTCTTTCTCGGTGGGGCGAAGCACCCGCCACGTATCCACCACCTCCAGGGTTCTGAAAGGCGCAGGAGGCTGAGGTCCTGTCTCTGGTGGGGTCTGGTACCCCATTGAAGTCCCCTCCTATTATTGTTTGGCCTTCTACAAAGCCTGAGAGGGAGGAGCCCAATCAGTCATAAAACGTTGTCTGCCCCGAGTTGGGTGCATATACAGATACAAAGGTGTAGAGGTCTCCTAGCAGGAGGAATTTGACGGCCAGGAAGCGGCACTCTGAGCACTTCATGGAGTCCAAAATCTGGGGATGTAGGTCCTTCCGGAACAGGATCGCCATGCCTCCCTTCTTGGTGTCTCCCGAGGCAGAAAATTGGCGTGGATAGGTGCTGGATCGAAGACGACCAAAGTCAGCCGGGAGGAGATGAGTTTCCTGGAGTAGCGCCACCCCGGCCTCCTCATCTTGTAGTTTCTGAAGGATTGATTTACGCTTAGAGGGGGAGTTAAGCCCATTAACGTTCCATGAGAGGCATCTCAGGGTCTGACGCTCCAGGTTCGGGGATCCGGGTACCCCCTACTCAGGGGGGGGATACCAGGCTGTCCATTAGTTGCCATCAAAGGGGTGAGTTGGAAGCGACCTGTGCTGCACTTGCAGTTTTAACAAAGGCCCCCAACGGGAGGACAACTTTTTAACTGGTGGGGTGGGTAACATTGTGGGTGTAGCCCCACCCCTGGCCAACAGGGCCAATTGAGACTGAAGGAATAACATGTGTATCCAAGGACTTTAAAATGGAACGGACCTTGGAACGGGCATAAACCGTGGATGAAGCACGCCGCACTGGGTGATCGTAGATCTGTGCAGGGCCGAAGCCGATGTTTTTAGGTTAGCTATGAGGGCGATGGGCGCCTGGGCAGATGAAGCAGTGGTGGATACCCACGGGCATCTCTTGCTTAAAGGGGTGCTTAAAGGGGTGCTTCCCAGGAGTGATGCCACCACTATGGCTGAAAGTCATTTTTTCTGAGCTTCACGCTATAGAAATAAATCCTTTTCGTGTAGTGGCCGGGGGCAGGCTGCCAGGGTAGATTAGTGGGCCCCCGCCTCAAAACGAGATTTGGGGCCCGGCATGCCCCGGCCCACTTAAAGCCCGGACTATAGACTTTAGTGAAAAGCCACCACTTGCTGCATGCCTTGTCTCTGGGCACCTCTTGACTGTAGCTGTGTGCTGCATAAGTGCAATCTTTCCTCTCGCCCTAAAGTCGGTGATCTTGTTCGAATTCCATCCTTTTCCCGCACCCCGTGCTGCTGCCTTCACGTGGGGTCTGTTTTTTGATTGATTTTACAATCTCTTGGGACCCCTCTACATACGTTGCCACTGCATGTGTTTGCCTCCTAACTGTCATAATTGTACCAGCTTGCACTGCAGGGTTCCAGCCTCTTGCAATACTGAACACATTGCCAGTGGAGTCCAAACTCCATCTCCCACCCCACCCCCAGTCATCACCAGCCTCTACTTTGACACACTGCCTCTCTTTCATCCAGGCCTGGATGTCAAGCACCATCCTGAAGGGGAACCTAAATTCTTCTTGCTGGGGAATCCTGCCAATAAGAATATCATGTTTTTATGTAGTGCTTCATGCCTGATTACTACTGCTTCTAAGCTCTCCAATAATAACTGTTCTGATGCTTGTTAATCTGCTTAGATATTGACCCTTGAAAAATGAAGGACTGAGCCAGCCTTGCTGGGTTTCAAACTTTGAAGTGCAGGCTGGCTCACTACCAGAGCCGTGTGAGATTCTGATTCACACTGCAACCCGGCCCCGCATTAATTGCCACATATTCATAATTGACAGTGGTCTCTCTTTCGAGACACATATCCCTGAGAAAGCTTGGTAGCATTATACGAAAAGTCAAACCCTTCACCTATACTTGCCAACCCTACAGATTTAGGCAGTCTACAGATTTTAGTAGCCGATCCTACAGCGTTTGTGTATATTGCAGGGCAACCCGGAAGTGGTTGCATGTGTATGCTTCGCTCTTCCCAGAATGGACTATGGAGTGCATGTTTAAGATACTGAGCTGTAGACTGACGGAAGAAGTTGAGTACAGCCATAGCTCTCAACTCACCCGCTTTTGGCGGGTGTCACCCGCCAAAGCATCTACACACCCGCCCACCCGCCAGCTCATCTGTTTCACCCGCCTTGGCAAAGGTGGGAGCTACAATTCATATTTTTGCCGGGACCCGATTTCGAGATCCCGAAATCGGGTCCCGGCGCGACTCTTCCTGCGCGAATGGAGGCGTGAAAAGCAAGTGTCATGCTTTTCACGCCCCCATTTCCTCCCCCTTCCCCTCCCTGGCGCTCTCCTCCAATGAGAGGATTGTGCCTGGGAGCATTCCTCCCCACCCCCCTCCCGTAAAAGGTCAGCGACATAGAAGTAGGACTGCCGTTTCATGTTTTTACGGCAGTCCTACTTTTATGTTTATGGCCTTTCTGGGTTTTCACCCGCCTTGGTATCAAAAAAGGTTGAGAGGTATGGTACAGCTGTTCCACGAGAAGTTCACATCACTTGCCTATTCAGCTAGCTGGTACCTTGTTTGTGTTTGTTACCTGTATTTACAAGAAGCTTTTGTGACTTGGAAAGTGTATTTCCTGATGGACGGGTGATGCTGCTCGGCTGAACACATTGTACTTTTATAACTGAGTGTTCGAGCACTTGTTGTGCATCTTGAGACATGGGAACCAACATTAGTCACCCGACACTGGCGAACAGTGTGTTCTGCCGCAGGATGGTAGAGATGAGATCCAATGAAACGATTGCCGAAGAGAGGGGCGCAGGGGAAGCTGAGGGGATCAGGAAGCAGCAAGAGAGTGCAAGGTTATGGAACCAGAGATCTGAGGACGGGAGAGAGAATGTTTGTTAGTGGGATGCTAGAAATTGCTCACTATCCACGAGTCACAAAACAAATCCAATACGTTTTCCGTTTTTATTATAAAAATGATATTGCAAAAAAAGCATTTGGGGCTTGACATTTAGATGGGATCCCTGAACCACTTTCCCTCTTCCTTTGAGGGGGGACGGGGGGCTCCCACCTCCCTCACCCAGTCTCCCCACTCCAACAGTTCGTACCCCTACTGCCTTGTCTGCCCCTGTCCTAGAGAGGTCCTAATGGCCATGACCTGATCTCCCTGACTCCCTCAGGGACTTCCTAGGTGACCTAGCAGGGTAGTCTGGTTGCCCTGGTGCACTTTTCTTCCAGATGACACACAAACCTTTTCCGCATTCACCCGTCTCCTCCTTTCACCCTCATCCCTGTCTCTCCCTCTTTCTTCACACTCTGTCCCCTGGTATTATCGCTTTCTCGCGCTTCTCCTGTTTCCACCCTCCAATTCCCTCCAAATTTGAATCCCCCCAACTAGCCTGCCTCTGCCCTCCTTCGCCCTCCTGCCTCTCACTTCCCTCTTCTCTCCCTCTCTCCTACACTCAATCCCTCTCCTACTTTGCCCTCAAAATGACTTTCAGCCACTCCCCATTTACTCAACCTGCATCGTACTCTGCTTCCAAAATGACCTCCAACCACTCACACCAAATTGATAGCCCCTTCTCACCCTCAGAACACCACCTCTCTCTGTAAACACTCCAAAGTCTCCTCCCGTTGTCCTCCAACTGTGATGTGATCCTTGCCGTAAAATAATTGCTTTGAACCGACCCTGGGAGCTAAACGATATGATATGCTAGGTTATTTATAACGCGCTTAATACCCAGAGGTTTCTAAGCGCGGACCCGGGGATCGCACCTGTGTTGCTCCGTGTCGCCTTGGTTCCAAGGCGAGCACGTTGCCCCTGAGCTATCCTCCCGCGACAAAGAAAAAACAACCTTCGATCTATCGTTTTAAAACGAATTTGAAAAACCATTGCTGAGACTCGAACTAATAAGCTCCCGCACTCGTGTCGATATCCTTAATCCCTGACCCACCACGTTCCTCAAATGGGGCATATACTTCCATCATTGAGCACAATTATGCCAAGGCAATGGTGTATTTGGAATGGCATACAATATTTTGTCAACAATAAAAATGTGTTTTTACCATAAATATTTACATCTTTTCACTGTTAATAGACCCCAGTAAATGTAGCAGTGCAATCCTTTGCAGGAGTGAAATGGTAAACATAATGTTGTATTTAATATGTACAATAGCAATACGTTTTCATGCCACTACATATACTCCCCTCCACCCATCTTCTGAAACTAGTGCAAGAACCTCTGAAATAGTGGACTGCAGGCTCATTCTTACTCGCGAAATCTGTAAATTTATCAAGAAGGAGCGCAATGTCGGGAGCGGAAGAGCCTGGCAAGGCATGCAGTGGGAGAGCGGTTATGATATGCTATAAGTAATTTATAACGCGCTTGAACACATGTGTTTCTAGGCGCGACAAGACAAGGGAAGGAAGACAGGGGAGGACAAGACAAACTATCATACTAGGCCTTCTGACATTCAGATTGTGAAAGTGCGACAGCGCTAAGTGCAGGGGGAAGTGTCGGGGAGAGTGAAGGAGGAAGTGCAATAAGGGCAGCAATGCTCTGAGTATGTGCAGCCAGGGCAGCGCCGCTCTGGGTAAGGGCAAGGAGGAAGGGCACTGTAGGGTTACAGTTACAGCCCTTAAGTGCATGGTAGGCCGAGAGGCAGTTCAGGGGGAAACTTATCATGGAGGAGCCTGGTACCCCGTGAGATTCTGAGGGTGGCCAGACAACCAGTTGGCGCCGAGGACAGTTGGTCAGCAGGGGAGGGAAAGAGAGAAAGCAGAGGAGAAAAGGAAAGTCTTGAGCTGCTTCCAGAACTTCAGGTGGTCCGACTCAAGTTTGAGAGGGGCAGTGAGGCCATTCCAGAGGGAGGCATTTGCATTGGAGGGAGATCTACCCCCACTCTCTGCCTGGAGAATCATCAAACTCTTAGAGAGTTGGAGGTAGCTGAGCAAAGTGCTCGAGAAGGAAGGTATTTTGGAAGAGAGAGTTGGATGTAGTGCGGGCCCTGGCCACAGAAAGCCTTGTGGACAATGCAAAGGGTCTTGAACTGGATCCTTGCAGCCACAGGGAGGCAGTTGCGGGATTTCAGGGCTGGAGAGATGCGGTCCCTGGGCTTGATGCCAAGCGTAAGTCTCGCAGTCCTGTTCTGGGTTAGTTAAAGAGAGCGGAGAGTAGAGGAAGGAAGATTGAGAAAGAGGCTGTTGCAGTAGGCCAGTCTAGAGAGATCCAGGGCTTGAGAGACAGTGAGCTTCTGGGCAAAAGTGAGAAAAGGAAGAATACCTCTGAGGAGGTGCAGCTGGTGGTGGGCTGCCTTGGCAAGGTCTGTGATGTGCAGAGAGAAGCAGAGGGTGGAGTCGAAGATGACACCAATGTTTTTTGTCTTACAGGAAGGTGAAGGAAGAGGGCCCAAGGAGGGTGGCCAGAGTGAGAGAGGGGAAGTGCGAGCAGGGTTCCCACTGAGAAGGATCTCCATCTTACTGGCATTAAGGCAGAGGTTGTTGGAGGCGCACCAATCCTGGATAGTGGATAGACCATCCAGAATGAGCGAGAGAGGAGAGTAGGCTGAGGGGAGCCTGAAGGAAAGCTCAGTGTCATCCGCAAAACACTGAAAGTTAGAGAAGTTAGAGATCAGGTGGCCCAAGGGGGCCAAGTAAACATTGAAGAACCAGGGTACGAGGTTGGATGCCTGGGGAACACCACAAGTAGAAAGAGAGTTGGTGGAGAGAAAGGACCAAAGTTGGACCTGGGAGGGTTGGTCCAGGAGGAAGAAGGTCCGCCACTCCAGAGCCTGATCCGTGATGCCCAGGTTCTCAGTTGCATGATCAGGATAGAGTGGCTGATGGTGTCAAAGGCAGAGGAGAGGGCAAGGAGAATGAGGACCGAAGGAAGGCTGGAGTCAAGGTTAGCGAGCAGATTGCCACGGGTGTGGAGAGAGGTTTCCGTGCCTCTGGCTGCTCAGAAGACAGACTGATGGTCATGGAGACAACTAACAGATTCAGTGTGGAGAGTAAGATGGGGGATGGCTGACTTTTCCAGGAGTTTGCCCAGGAAAGAAGTGATAGCGATCGGGTGGTAGTTTGCCATACAGGTAGAATCGGCAGAAGGTTTTCTGAGGAGGGGGCTGCACAAGTGTGTGCTTAAGGAGAGAGGGGAAAGATCCAGTGGCAAAAGAGTGATTGCAGAAATATGCTTCGGCTGGAGCAAGGCTGTCAATGTGATCCTCAATGATTCTGGAGGAGCAGGGGAGCACCTGTTTGGACAACACGTTCATAGATCGGACTTGTCTAGAAACCTTGTAGGGTGTTGTCAGAGAGAAAGAGGAGAAAGGTTGAGGAGAGGGAGAGGCGGCCGGAGGGGGGATGCGAGAGGTAGAGGGAGAGGAACAGGAGGGCGAGGACAAGATGTCCTGAGTTTTAGTGGTGAAGTGAGAAGCCAGGACCGTACAGAGGGCCTGGGAGGGAACAGGAGAGGCAGAGACTGCAGACGGACATGAAGAGGGCAACCTGGCCTCGTGGCCTGTGGATGGTGGCCACAGTTAGAGAGGCCAAGAGGGATTGCGAGCCTGCAGAGCAGGAATTGAATGGAGGTGTAGGCCTGCATAGGAATGACAGAAGCAGGGATCCACTTCGGAAAGATCAGACCTACTCCACCTTTGGGTCGGTTGGTTCTTGGCTCAGAGAGGATCTTGTAGCCATCAGGGACGAGAATGTCAAAACTCATGACAGAGGTGGCCGTGAATCACGTCTCGGTGAGAGCGAAGACATCAAGGTCAAGTTCTTCCATGAGGTGGCAGATGTCAGAGGAGTGTTTGACAGCAGAGCAAGAATTGAGAGTAGCGATGTGGAGCGGGTTGGACCATTTGAAAGACTTCGGGTGGGGTATAGGCTTGAGGTACACCCAGCAGAAGTGGTAGAGAGACCCTAGAGTGGGCAGAGGTGGTAGCACGAGGTGGCATGGTCGCCAAAGAGGAGGAGGTGGGTGCCAGAGAGGCAGCAGAAGAAGGAGGTGGCGGAGGAGCCAGAGAGGTGCTAGTGGGAGTAGCGGGAGTAAGAGGAAGGTTGATAAGGCACAGGAGATGCCTATTGAAAAGGAGATTGGGCTATGGGGCCTGGACCACAACGGTGCCATTCAGATAGACATCTTGGAGGAGGGAAAGGAGGCCCAGAGGACCTCCCACTGAGTGCCACCCTTAATGGGAGAGGGAGAGAGAGCCAAGACCATATGAGGTGTCTATAGGTCTGGTGAGGGAACGACAAAGTGGATGTCGGTGAGAGTCTGACTGGAGAAAGCACTGATGTGAGTATCAGCTAGAGGGAGGCCGCGGTTGGGGACCATGATGTCCCGCGTGAACTTATTCCATCCAGATTTAGTGAGAGGGATAGAGTAGCAGTTAGAGAAGATGGGAGAAATGGAAAGCACCATTGAGGGTGCGAAGAGGCAGGGGAGCTGACTTATGAAGTTCCTGGGGGGTGCCCACATATAGGAAGTGTCATCACCGACAGTTATATGACTGCATTTGCATGTAGTCGTCAACTTAGTGCAAAGGGATGTGGGGGGGCGCAGAACAGTGGAAACATTGGCTAGCATATAATGCATACACTAAAGGTGGTGTTGTAAGTCAATATGTTTAAATAGATGGTCTAAACTACCTCATTTGGTTCTTGCAGGAAGAAGTGGCAATTGTGATAACACAGAGAATGCGCCACTTGTGAGCATGTAGATCTCTCTAAAAATATAAACAATGACAAGCCCTCCTTCAACTGCCTATGCCACTAGATTGTTTGGCTAGTTCTGCCCCTAGCATCCAAACTCAAAATCTCCTTTGATTCTCATGTAAGGGCTATTTAATTCACTTCATACCCTCTGTTAGAGGAAGGGCTGTACTCTATGATTAATCTTCAATCTCAGGGTCTCGGGTTCATCCCTTTTTAACTTCTCGGTAATGCATCATTTCAGATTGTCATTGGCCTTCCTAATTTCATGGGTAATATTTCATTTCATATTCTCAGGCACCAATGTGTATAACCTCAAATGGTAATATTATGCAAGTGAGTCTCTGCCCCACCGCTTCATACTTTCAGCCTGCCCAGCCTCATGTTCAAACTCAGGTTCCCAGTCACAGGCCTTCCCATCCTTGGAGGTCATTGAATTGTCTAAGATTGTTTTCCATAGTCCCACTGCCCTCAGGGTTTAAGCATTGCAGAACCTTTAGGACTGACTATTTGAATATCAGTGCGAGTAATAATTTTACAGGCTCAGGTACTCAACTTCTAAATTAATGTCCCATCTTACGGTCCCCCTTAGACCCCTCTCCCTCACACGTTTGTTAATGATTGAATGGTCCCAGGCACAGCAGACCTTTCGCACCACATTCTGGTGGTCGATCTGCGTCTCCTCAGGGTTTAATGGATGACCAGTGGGACACAGTGAAGGCCATTCCAGGTCATCATTTGTTCTGACACTAGAAACTCTCCTCGTGCCTCTCATTTCACAATCTCTACATCTGTGCTTCCCTGTTACCAAGAGGCACAAATACACCCAACCCAAAAACGATTTTTAGAAATTGAGGGACAGATGCAAAGCAAGACCCTCTTGCTTAGCATCTGTGCCTCTATTTCTAAAATTGATTTTGGATTGGGTGTGCCTCTACATCTGTGCACCCCTCTTTCCAAGAGGGGTGCACAGATGTACAAATGCACCCAACGCAAAACGATTTATGCAAAGCAATCTTGCTTTGCATCTGCCCCTCAATTTCTAAAAATTGTTTTGGGTTGGGTGGTGGCTGTAGTGGTGTGGAAATAAGCATCCCTCTTGGGGTTCCCTGCATAATGCAGCATTTCCCTACCCATGTCTACCTGAGAATCGGTGCAGACGCATGACTTTGGGAGTGCAGGGGTGGTCTGCCTGCCTGCTTGAATTCACATGTCTTCTCTGGCCGTTTTGATGTACTGTGCCTCTTAACATGTAATATTTATTTGTGTGTTTTGTGGTGGCAACATATCACCTTCGAAATGCCTCACAATGCTTGTCTGCCTTCTCAATGGCCCCAAGGAAGACCTTTGGGGTCCCCTATTGATAAATCAGCATGAATGCGTATCAGTTTATGGCTTAATGCGTCTGGGGGTAGAGGAGTGACTTGCAGTGGTCTCAGGTTGGTGGGGCCCAGTCCCTCACCAAAGAGGCTAGTGCATGATCTTTTCATTACGCCGCCTCCTTTATGCATATGATGTTCTAAATGCAGAGTTATAGCTACAACAATGCAAAGAGAACGTCTGCCCTGCATGGGTTTCTCTTGGGCCCTGGTGCAGAGCACAAGTAAACCAATGGTGTTTGAAGCAATTTCATCACACACAAGACCTAACTGCAGCCAGTTTGAGGGGCAAGCAGGCCCGCCACATGCTGTCTGTGTCTGCACTCTGCTTCTTGAAGCTTTGCTTTCCCATTATAAATGCAAGACTGCAGGGGGCAGAATGCAAGTGAAGGGGGCGGGGCCGCAGATACTATTCAAAGGGAAGTGGGACAACCAGAGACTTCTGTAAACTCTCCCCAAAGTTGTACTAATGGGGAGCAGTCACCAGCCTTTATTAGTGTTTATAACAAGCATGTCATTTGTTGCTCTTTGCTGTGAGTAAAATGTGCACTGCTGCAAAAAAGTAATCAACATTTTATTTTACTTGTGAATTAAGCAAACACTTTTGTACATTTGTTTCATTTACCTTTTTCTTTCACAAATTAATATATTCACTCAGTTGGTGCTGTAGGGCTTCGACTTTAAAGTTCAAATGGCCTATCAGACTTTTAATCACGGGAACGTTGACAAATTTCACAAAGTGTTGCTGCTTTTTATTAAAGAAAAAGGCCACTGAAGATGTGCTTGACTTCCTGACCCATTTCCCACCTATTGTTGCCTGCTGGCACCCCTTGACTGGCACAAAGGGTATACATGACTATAGCAGCACAACACAGAAACCATGGCAATGACATTGGGCCTCATTACGACCCTGGCGCTAATGGGTTAACAGCGCCGTAAAAGGCTGCGGCGCCGTTAACCCATTAATGCCTGATTACGAGATCCCTTTGCGGGACCTGACCTTAACGGCTGGTCTACACCAGCCGTTAAAGTAGGGACCCGCAAAGGGACCTTGGTGCTAAGTACAGTACCACAATTTGCGGTACCGTACTTAGCGCCTTCCCCATACCCATTGAGCCCTATGGGGCAAAAATAGGAATGGGGAAGGGCCATGGAGGAAGGGGGAATTACCGCCCCGCCAACCTTGTAATGAGGTGGTAATTCCCCCTTTCTCCATGGCGGAGTCGGTAAGTTACCGGCATGGACCATGGTGCTAATTGCACCATGGTTTTCCGCCTGGGGCGTAATTGAGAGCACAGCAAGAAGCTTTGTTAAAGGAAACCCTTGACTACATTTACCCAAAGTAAATTTGACCACTAGAGGGCCCTCTTCACTAGCTATCGGGGCAGTGCTCTACCAAATGATGCTTATGAAAGGTCATTGCTATGAGCCTCTGCTGCCTTTGGTAAGTCTCTCTGACAAGACAGCAGTGAAGGACCAAAGGTGAAGAGGACCTGGAGGCACCTTTTACAATTTCAGGCGGCAGGTGCCCCTTAAGTCCATAGGTGAAAATGGGCGGGAACTATAGAGTGCGACGTTTCCTTTTATTATTATTGTATTTATTGAGCACGGACCTAGCGTCGAGTAGCAACGGAGTGCTTTAGAGAGGTACACAACAATACAGATGCATAACTGAGCACTTTTCAGATGTAACAACAGAACATATATACAGCGGGTGCAGGGTAGGATACAGAGGGGCACAGAGGAGGGGTACATCTGCACACTGGGTGCGGGGAGCAGAGGGGCGAATGGCATCTAGCTCTTTGTTGCTCATTGAGTGCACGCTATTCAATGTACTCGCCCCAGTGGATTGGCTACTTCGATTTAAAGGGACATGCTCTTTTTCTATATAATAATGGCATAAGTGTTTCTTCATCCCAGTCTTGTTGTTTAAAAGTCTGTGGCATTTTAGAGCGTCCCCTGTAGGCCACAGTGTGCACAGCTTTAGGGAGTTGCTCACAGGAACGAGAGTCCTTGCCCCTTAAGGGGGGAGTCTCTCCCTGTGAGGTTTCACTTGCCTCTACCCCTAGGAGGGTATTGCAGAGCTGGCTCACCCCTGGCCTCACGGGGGGGGCCTCCCCCTTGGGGAGAAGGGATGAATTCCCCCGATTCGTCACACTTTGCGATGAAGTCTGCGGTAGAAAAACAGGATTCATATGGAATGATATTTAAAACAATGGTGTTCTACCGTTCCTAATTGTTAATCTGTTAGGTGAACAGCGTTACCCTTTGAGTTTATCTTTCACAGACTTCCTGGTCCCTTAGGGAGGAGCCATTCCTTAAAGAGGGAGAAGGGAAATGTAGCAGTTCCAGCGGGAACGTCTGTGGGATTCTTTGTTACAAATTAGCAGTTAGTGCCAGTGCAACCACCAATTGCAACACAGGGAATGCAGGCTGCGACGGCTAGGTTAAATCCGTGCTCCCTGTGTTCCTGCGTTGCTGACATTACCCTTCATGATATGCATGTGCCGCCATGCTACATTTCGCTCGTCTGCATTCGCCACATGCTTGGTTTGTTAATGTACTTTCTGGCACGTCCCGCACGGTTTGGGCCTCCTCACCACCCACCCGCACTGTAGTGTTGAAGCAGGTGTAGTAATTCAGTTTGTGTTGCCAACTAGCGCTGCGCAGACAAGTGCAGATCTCTTGCACCCTTTTCTCTGCCTGCTCCAGTTGGGGGAGCTTACACAGCTGTCGGGCTCTGCTACCACTTCCTGCCCATCCCATCACTCCACCTCATTCATTCTTGCATGCACCGCATCTGCATTCAGGCGTATGCCATTGCTATTGCTTTCTTTAGCCGCAAGTCTCCTATGTATCACTGTTAGCTGGCTGCTAATGGTCTTTGGAGGCAGGCTGTATGATGTGACAATAGCCAGCCACCCAGCGGTAATGGCTTGGCTTCACTCAGGCACTACCTCAGGCCAACTGGCTGTTACCACACAGTACATCCTGACTCTGACACCATTACCACCTCATTAACCGTTCCCAATCTGCGCCCTTACTAAAAACAAAGACGTTTAAGCCTCTCCGGACTTGATCTGTCAAAGCCTCAAACCTAGGCCCCAGAAAATATTTCTAAGTATGTCTTTTTGATTTTAGTTTGCACCAAAAACAAAATGTTTCAATGATGTGTTGTTTTATCAGTGTTTTTTTGATTTAACCCAAAAACCGGAGTGCATAGTCTCTTCAACATTCCACCTGAAATCTTTAACCCACAAGTATTCCATGCACACAGCGCAGGACGCTCTCGCCTCCAAACTCGTGGTAACCTCTCTACTCGTGTGCATCCATGCACTCCTGCACCCAACCACCCTCCCAGATACAACATTGTATAGTGGATTATGTGCACAATCTCCTCCTCTCTATCCACTGAGAAGTTGTTCATACCCGCTACATGTGCACTGTGACCACCACCCTTTGCTCCTTTGAAGAATGATAGTCATACCTCTGCCATGTTGTAAGTTGGTCAGTGGTCACGCTCTCTTCCTCCCGCTTTATGTTGCCTGTGATTGGACCATCTCGCCCTTGCAATGTTGTTGTTGCACCCTCACCCTCTCTTTATTGTGGATGGTGCTAGCACTTGTTGGTGTTGGACAATGGTCTGCGCTGTGTATTTTGGACAGTTCTCTGCTCACGCTGTTTGCTCTATTTGCAGGTTTTTGGCATGGGTGTATCCAGCTTCTTTGTCCTGTGCCTGGGTCAGACAACCAGTTATCGGAATGCCATCGTATTTGCATCGGCTGCCATTGGCTTCCAAACGTTCAACCACAGGTGAGGCTCCTCCAGCGTTGCAGCGCTGGTAGCACCCAGGTGGCACAGTCTCAATGGTATTGCATCACATTCGCCAGTCGGCCTGTCAGGATTTGCATGTTTCATCCCTTGCTTGCAATATTGACTCTTCTGAGGTGAGTGTTCAAAGCAGACCATGATCTGTGCAGTTAGATGGTGTAGTTGGTGATCCTGTACCTTTTTACTGTTAGGTTTCCATCGTCACCAGCCATTTGATCAGTGCTTTGCATATGCAAAGCCAGTTGCTGAATACTACTCAATAGCAGCTGATTTATAAGAAGCCAGTGGAAGTTGCCATATGTCAAATGTTTGCGATGAGACTTAAAACTGTACCACCAACCCCAGTGCCTTATTGAGCCCCCGGTGGAAGGTGGTGAAATGCCTTAAATTCAGACACTTGACTGAAGTATTGATGACGAGACCAGAGATGAAGGAAGCCACAAAAACTCTACATGCTGTCACCAGGTCACCTGCTCTAACACAACAAAAAACATGGTGAATGGGACGATTTGAATCAATCATAATCTCTGGGATGCCCTCTGGGTACCTTCCATTTCATCATGCCTTTAAATCACCTGTAACATTAAAGAATAGGGCAAACATACACATCTGTCGTTGTGTTATCCCAATAAAGGCAGTCTGACTGATCTAGTAGGTGTGATGATTCGCAGGAATTCGTCACTTCTACCCAAGGGGGAGCCCCAGTGAGGCTAGGGAGGTGAGCCCGCTCCGCAACACCCTCCCTAGGGGTAGAGGTAAGTGGGAACTCACCGGGAGAGACTCTCCCTTTAGGGAGAAGGACTCCCGTTATTGTGAGGAACTCTCGAAAGAACATACCAATTTTACTTCTTCGGACATATTCTATGAAGATTTCTGTGAAGAAAATTCCAGTTTGTGCTATTGTAAACCAGAAAATGTGAATGTTACTTCTAACAAGAAAACGCCAGTAACTGTGGCGAGGAGGAAGGATCACCTGTGGAGGAGAATAGAAGCCATGTGCAAGACAGAGAAGAGGGCATATAAAGCTATGCCGGGAAGTCCCATGGCTGCGTCGCGTATGAAAGGGGAGGAGTCTGGAGACAAAAAACGGAAACCCGTGAGTTACGAAAGAGCTTGCATGCCAGCTCTAGTCTGCACTGGAGAGAAACCAGGAAACTGGGAGAGACGTGCAGCGTCTCACAGCGAGGGGAAAGAGAGAAGAGAAGTCGGACGCATGACACCCCATAAACTGGAGATAGAGTAAGGGGGTAAGGGGTGGTGTGACCACAAGAAGCGACTGGCGGACCATAGGTCCTGGAAATAATGCAGAGAACGGGCTAGTCCTACAGAACGAGTCATTAACTGAAAGACCAGAATATCTTCGAGTACGGCAGTACGAAGAGGAAGACCCGAAGGAAACGACAGAGGCAAACTTGACGAGGAGAGGACCATTATTGGAAAGCTCAAACTCGTCCCAGTACAGATAAAGGGAACGTAATATTGAAACCCAAGGAAGCAGATGAGAATCATTATTGGAACAATCATACTCGTCCCAGTACAGATAAAGAGACTTTATTATTAAAACCCAGTGAAGCCGATGAGATTCGGTGTTGGAAGGATCATACTCGTCCCAGTGAGAGAGAAAAACCTATCACACTGATAACCAAAAGTGGGAATGAATCACAGCATTGGCATTACCATACTCCTAAAAATCAAGAAAGAGTAAATAAAGAAGAAAGGCAAAGAATAAGAGAAAAGCAGAAGGGAAACAAAACATGGTCTGTTCTGTACTTGCCCATAAGGAACCCTACACCTGTTTCAGTGTGGTACGTTTTATTCCTGGAGTGTGATGATGTTGAGGGGTTCACCTTCTGTTCTGGACAATAGTCGCTCTTTTAAATGTCATCCAAAGCATAAATAGCTTTGAGTAAAACATGCAGTCCTACAGAAGCTGTTTTGATTCTGTTCTGGGAGGGCTTAACATAGATTCACACTTTCACTTCTCGCTGCACTCATACAAATAAAGATTTCTGGCCTAGATTTCTCAGAGTGTATTGTGAAATGTGCATATCATTCTGCTTTACACTCAGTAGAAATCAAGTGACCAAAATATTCAAGCTTTATTAGACACTTTGGGATTAAAACAGTACAATAATGGTCCAATAATAGATATTTATTACACACTATAATCCAAATTCTTATTGACAACGTTGCCGATTGATGAAGAACTTTATTCACATTGGATACCTTTTGCGCGTCGTAGCCTCACACATACTTCTTAAACGCACTGTTAACATAAAAAGATTACTTTAATATACCGTGACTCAAATTCTAAAACACTGTAATTCAAAACCTGTACTTTTAAACACACTGTGATCAACAGGTTTTGCGCTAAGATCATACAAGAGTGAACGGAAACACGCTTTCTCAAGTTCTGTGTGCAAAAAAACCTTGCTATGGCCTCCTGTGATTATTCAAGAAAGGACCAACTGGGTATAACATGTAGCACAGGATGGGCAGCATTGCAAAAATTATGAAGGAAAAAGAAAAGCAAAAATTGCATTAGTATAGGCTCCTAAGAATAATCACTCAAATGTGAATCGAACCAAAGGAACCAAAGGAATCAAAGTTGCACAGACCTCCGCCAACACCATATATGAGGTTGTATTAGATTTTAGTTGGAGAATGGAGCAATGTATTTATAATTTCCAAGGAAGAGTCGAACAAAGAGAAGGGAGCTCCAAATATCAGTGATGTAAAGCACTAGATGATCAAAGGAATTCAAATGATCATGACAGGCGGATTTTCCCCAGTCTGAGTGGGTAGCTTAGGAGCGTAAAGGCCAAGTTTACAAGAGAAGTGAAAATAGCAAAGCGACATTGTTTCAGTTAGCTGACCTAAAAGCGGATAAGAAACGTAATGCGCCAAGTTGCTGTGCGACTCGGAGAACAAGTATCTATATGCCAAGCCGTCTGTAAACCTGTATTGAGAAACGTGCTCCACACCAACACAGTGGGACTGTACCATAGCTGTCCTCTAAATGCAGAATATCCAGCAGCAGGGGAAACCGGAAGTCTAAAAATGTTGATGCACAGCTGCTGGTAGTGTGTGCTCAGTAATGAAACAAGGGACACACCTCATGCCACCAGAAGGGATGCATTATTGTGGGCTTAAAAAAGATGCAAACTGACCACATGGGCACAACCTCCTTAACTCGATTAATGCATGCGATTGAGCAGAAAGATGCCACCTGAGAAAAGTACCATAATATGTAGACCATGGGAGAAAGGGTCAGAATAACAATACTACTCTTCATCCCCGTACTACCATCATAACAACCAATAAGCGCACCGAATGTGTCGGATAAAAATCGCCAAAGATATCACTGGAAAAGGCAGAACGCTAAGATGTTTCCACTGCTTCCAAATATATAAGCCTAGCTGATCATTGGAATCTCATACAATTAAGGACAACACACGTTTTCATTTAGTAGTATTAAATTGTCCTTCTAGCCTGAAACCAAATATGGCTCATTGTCTTGATTCTGTTCTTCATCGATTGTGAGCTCTTGAATATGATTTTCGATTCCCATTGGTGTAGTAACCTAGCTCACCCCCCCTCTCATGCATCGCAATTATTCCAGGCTCAGAAATCTCACATTGTTCATGGACGCGCCTCAGTGTTGTTGCTTCCAATGAAGGCCGTGGATATTTTCCATCTCCACTTCGGATCCTTCTGAGATGCTCCATGAATCGTGTCCTTGACTATCATTTAGTGCTACGAATCCACCATTTGCCACAGATACACAATCATGACCTAGGAACTTTTAATACATTGACAGATTTTATGATTGGCATTTAAGTCAGTACATTCTCAAACTTTGCTAAATGAATGAGGCTAAACTGTGCAAGTGCCACATTTGTAAAATCCCGACTTCAAATGAGGTAACTGTTATCATGGTAAGTTTTTGTCAAGAAAGACGTCTTGGTGGAACCAACGAAACCGAGTACTTGAACGCCATGCCCATTCAAGGATTTAATCTTTATCCAGAATACAGTAGTAAAGATTGTTCTGTGCAGAATATTTAGTGATTCATTTAACTTCTTGTTCAGTAGACACAGTATTTTTGTATTTGGGGGAATCGGTAAATCTTGGCAGTATACTGCTTTTTTTTGGGTATTGTTTGATCTATGGAAGAGGGTGAATATCCCCTATGTTATTTTATGTTACGTTACTTTGCATTTATATAGCGCCTTATGTACCATTGGTATGATCTCAAGGCGCTGGTAGGTTGAACCCCCTCGGGAACCGTAGTTCAAGTCAGTAGAGAGAGGGAGAGAGTCATAAGGTGTGTGTGTACACCGGATATGTGTGCAGCAGGTGTGGCACTCGTATGATAGCTGCTTCTTAGCGGTAGGTGTGGTGGTTGGGAGATCAGGAGTATGTGTTCGTTCTGGCAGGGTGATACCAGACTGATTCTGGCTGCGTTAGGCCTGAGGAGAACGCCTAGGCTGGCGGGTGTGCAGCCAACTGTGTTTAGTTAGGATGATGGGGAGTATGTGGCAGGTGTTGGTATGAGAACAGCTATACCGAATGTGTCATAGTATCCCTGTGTTATAGTTGAGTGGTGGTGTGATATGGTGGTTTTCAGTAGGTGCTTGAGAGCGAGCGCCTTCATGCTCCATGGATTCCATGCACTCCAACTGTTCTGTGCACTCCAACCGTTCCGTGCACTTCAACCGGTCCATGCACTCCAACCGTTCCATGCACTCCAGCCGTTCCCTGCACTCCAACCATTCTTGTACAGTGTCCATTCTTTGCCCCCTAACTGTTCCAAGTATTCCAACCGTCACATGTAGTCCCTCAGATCTATGAACTCCATTTGTTCAATCAGTTCCATGCATTGCTTCTGTTCCATGCACTCTTCGTCCGATCGATGCATTCCATGGTTACACCCACTTCTTCCATTCCACTCCCTTCTTCCACTCCGCACACTTGATCCGCTCCGCGCACTTGATCCTTTCCGTGCACTTGATCCTTTCCGCGCACTTGATCCTTTCCGCGCACGTCATCCTTTCCACGCCCATCATCCGCCCCACACCCGTCATCCGCCCCACACCCGTCATCCGCCCCACACTCTCCATCCGCTCCACACTCTCCATCCGCTCCTCACTCTCCACCCGCTCCACACTCTTCCTTCATCCGCTCCACACTCTTCCTTCATCCGCTCCACACTCTTCCTTCATCCGCTCCACACTCTTCCTTCATCCGCTCCACACTCTTCCTTCATCCGCTCCACACTCTTCCTTCTTCCGCTCCACACTCTTCATCCGCGCCACACTCTTCATCCGCGCCACACTTCATCTTCATCCGCTCCACACTCTTCATCCTCTCCACACTCTTCATCCTCTCCACACTCTTCATCCTCTCCACACTCTTCATCCTCTCCACACTCCTCATCCGCGCCACACTCTTCATCCGCGCCACACTCTTCATCCGCTCCACACCCTTCATCCGCTCCACACCCTTCATCCGCTCCACACCCTTCATCCGCTCCACACCCTTCATCGGCTCCACACCCTTCATCGGCTCCACACCCTTCATCCGCTCCACACCCTTCATCCGCTCCACACTTTTTATCCGCTCCACACTCTTTATCCGTTCGACCCACTTCACCCGTTCCATCCACTTCATCCGTTCTACCCACATCATCCGTCGCGTGCACTCCATCTGTCCCGTGCACTCGATCCGTCCCGTGCACTCCATTCCTCCCATGCACTCTATCCGTCCCATGCACTCAATCCATGTCATGCACTTGATTCATCTATTCCATTTGTTCCGTTCATTCCATGCACTCTCATTCCATGCCATCTATCCGTTCCATGCACTCTATCTATTCCATGCACACATCTGTATCTTGTACTCATCCTTTCTATCCTCTTGTCCACTTTATTCCTCTCGTCCACTTCGTTCCTCTCTTCCATTTCATTGATTTCATCCATTTCCTTAATTTCATCCACTTCAATACTTTCATCCAGTTCATTCCTTTCATGCACTTTTCTAATTTCATCCACTTCACTCGTTCTATTCAGTTATCTGTTTTAATTTACATTGGCAGTTTTTAGTTTTCGATTTCTCGCTCGGATCATGATGCTGAATTGTTATTTATGATAAAGCAGCTTTGGGCTAAGGTCATTGATTGGAGTTTGAGTTAGGAGTCGATTTTAGGAGAAGAGCCATGTTTTCAGCAATTTGCGGAAAGACATGAAGTCCTCCGTGAGTCGGATATGGGGTGGAAGAGCGTTCTACAGAGTGGGGGCCAGGGCTGAGAATGATCCACCTAACCTGACTGAGTTGGTTTTTGGTATGACTAGGAGGCTGGCAGATTTGATCTTAGAGTCGTCGAGGATGGTAGGGTATTAGTTTGTCTTGATTGAGGTCCGGTTTTATGCATTGCTCGGTGAGAGATGCATAAGGTTTTGAAGGTCACCCTTCGGGCAACTGGAAGCCAGTGCAGAGTTTTGAGGGCTAGAGAGATGTGATCTCTTGGGCCAAGTGCTAGTAGCAGTTTGGCTGCAGCGTTTTGTGCTCTTTGTAGTTTAGTCAGTTGGTACACGTGGGCTCCGAGGTAGAGGGGGTTAGCATAGTCTTGACATAACAATTGATTGGACAGCGGAGAGTCTGTTGCGAAAGGAGAGGTATGGAAAAAAGCGCCTAAGAGTTTTAAGGTGGTAGTGGCAGGACTTGGAGACGTTGTTGACTTGGAGCGAGAGGGTTAGGTCTGAGTCTAGGGTGCATACAAGGTTTTTTACTGAATTTGAGGGTGTCGGGGGAATTGCCCATGGCAGATGGCCAGGGTAGCTGGTGCGGAAGAAGTTCTTTGTTGCCACATACCATGATTTCAGTTTTGGAGGGGTTTAGCAAGAGGTGGTTTGTGGTCATCCAGTGATCTATATCGAGGAGGCAGGAAGCGAGGTCGGGTTGGCAGTTGGATTTTGAATTCAGGAGTTTTAGGATTTGTTGTGTGTCATCGGCGTAGTTATAGCACATGATATTGTGCGAGCGGATTATTCATGGGAGGGTGGACATATAGAGGTTAAGCAGGAGGGCTGATGGGCATGCTCCTTGTGGAACTCCAGTGTTGACTGGGCGGGTGTAGGAAGCATAGGTGGACAGTAGGGTTATTTGGTTCCTATTGTCGAAGAAGGATGCTATCCATTTGAGAGCGTTTCCACAGATTCCCAGGGAGTGGAGGCGGTAAAGGAGGATTGGGTGGTTGATTGCGTCGAAGGCAGCGGATAGTTCAAGAAGGATTAGTGCGGCTCATCCCGCAGAATCATCAGTGTTTTTAAGGTCATCCCAGATTGAGGTTAGGGTGGTTTCGGTTCCGTGTCGGGCTCTGAAACCTGATTGGGTGGGGTCTAGGAGATTGTTGGCTTAGACAAAGGCATTTAGTTGGGAGTAGGCGGTTCGGTCAATGAGTTTGGCAAGGAACCTGGTGTTTGAGATGGGGAGGTCGTTTTTGGGCTCGAGAGGGTCGAGGGAAGGTTGTTTTTAGAAGAGGCTTGAAATGAGCAGTTTTGAACGCGTCGGGAATAATTCCTGAGGAGAGGGATTTGTTGATGATGGTTCTTGCGTGTTCTCCTGCGCAGGTAGATGCGAAAAGTTCTTTGAGGGTTGTGGCTGGGCAGGGGTCGAGCGGGGAGCCGGAAGGTTTGCGGGCAGAGAGAAGTTTGAGAAATTGGTCCGTTGATATTGGAGTGAAGGAGTCGAAAGTCGGTTGGGTAGCGGTCGCAGGCGGTGGGATGGCAGGTAGGGTGGGTGGATTGCGTGGTGGGTGTAAGAAAGCTAGTTTGTTGGTTAGAGAGTTTGTTCTTTCGAGAGCTTTGGTGTTAAAGTATAGAGAGAGTGAGTCGCACAGTGATTGTGAGGTGGTGGTACATGATGGTTTGGTGAATTCGGCGATGATTTTGTGAAGTTCTTTGCTGGGGTTTTTACAGTTTAGGATTCAGGAGTTGTAATGGGCTTTTTTAGCTTTCTGGATTTCGGGCTTGTAGAGGCGATGGTGCCGGGCCAAGGAGGATCTGCTCAGGGCTGTTTTGTGTTTCTGCCATTTGCCTTCTAGGGATTTATATAGCTGTTTAGTGGTCTTCAGTTCTGGTGTGAACCATCTGGGAAAAAGGCCATGGCGAGCTGATGGTTTGCAAGAGGGGGTGAGCGGGATTAGTGAGGTGTTGAGCCATGAGTCAAAGGCGTCGGAGGTTAGAGGTTCGTTGGGTAGGCGGGTAGGGGGAGGAGACTGAAGGTTTGCATCAACTAGGTTGGGAAGGATTCTTAGTTTCTTCCAGCATTTGCGTAGATTCGGAGGTTCTGGGTCGGGTAATGGGCGTGGGTTGAGTGAGCGAATGGTGAAAGAAACAATGAAGTGATCAGACCAGATGATAGGGGTGGGGGGGTTTAGATGTATCAGGTTGTGGGAGCTGAAGATGGCATCAAGTGTGTGTCTTTTATAGTGAGTCGGCCTGTTTATGTGGGTATGGTGGTTAATCGCGTCTAGGCCGTCAACCAGAGAGTGGGTCATAGGGTTGGTGGGGATGTCAAGCCATATGTTGAAGTCTCCGAAGAAGGGTGCGGGTGGTATGGTTTAGTTGGAGTGTGGAAATAGAGTCGCAGAGGTTGTTTGAGAATTGTCTATCGTAGCCAGGGGGTCTGCAGATGATGAGGAAGCTGTGGGAGAACGAAGGGGAGAGGGATATTTTTACAAGGAGTGATTCGCAGGAAGGAATAGATGGCTGGTTGTCGATGATTGGGGCGTAGAAGTGAGACTTGAAGGAGATTGGTATTCCTCTTCCTCTAGAGGGACGGTTCAGTGGGATGAGGGAGTTTCTATCAAGAAACCTGATGGGTATCAAAGATATATTTTTTTCTAAATCACCTTTTTCATTCCAATTATATTCAGCTTTAATGAACCCTCCCCTCCGTTCTCCCAAGGAATGTGTTAGTAACACAGTGTTTGTCATGTGGTAGGGAACAACATAGAATTCACTGCAAAAGGTTAATGGCATGTCTTGGTTTCTATCCTATTCTTTAAGATGTTTATAGACAGTTTTAGATCTAAAAAGCAATACTGTGTTGACTTTATGGAAAGGTAAATGGGATGTTAAAGTTATTTAGTTCTTGTGCGTAAGAAATCGAATCTGTTTTTGATCCTCTCCAAATCATGAAAGCATCACCTATGTACCAAAGCCACTTGATTATGGTTTATGTTTTGATTGTGGGAGTAGTGCCACTGCTCAACGTGTCCTAAAAATAAATTGGCAAGAGGAGGAGCATGGCTACTTCACAAAACTGTTAGTACCACCTGCCACTAAAAATGAGAACGTTATATTGCAAGGTCAGAACTAGCATATCTTGTGTCGTGTTATGTTGGTCATAGCAAGAAACCGATTCATGATGATCAGTGGAGGTACATAGACCTGGCACATTTAATGTTTTCAGTTTCAAGTGTCTGTATAGGCATCAGCTGGTCAAATTTACTAGAAACTGCAAATGACAGACCTTTGTGTACTTTAATCTGAAAAGGAGGAGTGCAAAAGAACGAGAGATTAGTCATTCTGAATCGTTCCTCATCCAATTTTTGGTTTGTTGTTTCAGTCCGTCTATTTTTACCACCCATTGGAGCTCCTTATTGCAGCTTCCTCCTCCGTGTGTATCCTGCATTTTTGTAATGAGGGGCTCCTGAAATGTCCTTTTTTGGGACTCACCCGACAGAGACCGGTTTCCCTTTTGTTAACATTTGATGTGGAATAAAAAATATTTTCTTATGTAATTCGCAAGGTCTGCAGTATCTGAACTGTGGGGTGTAATTCTATTGTCCTCGTCACTATCTAAGCATTTGATATCTGATGGAACTGGAGAAGAGCAGCCAGAGCAGTTTCCCTCAATTTGTTTTGTAGATGCACCCCAGCAGGGGGCAGAATGGGAACTAGGTGAGTGCAGCAACATTCCTATGCATTGTATTAGACCGTGCAGCCACTCCAGGAACATCTGCATCTGGTTTCAGAAAGTGTCGTGAAATTAGTTGCTTCGTGTTTCCCGCTTGAATGTGGGTGTGCGGTTCTTCTAAATTGGGACATTAATGTTGGGGCCCATATTGTAAATATCCCCACTTCATTTGTTCCATCTCAAAACAAATGGACTCGTATCTTATCTTATAATAAAGGAATACTGTTCCCAAAACTAGATGATCGTATTCTCTCTATGAGGGAAGTCCCCCTTTTTAAGTTTTAAGGACTTCAGATGTAAAAGCTGTAGAAGGCAAAGTGAGTGAGTGCACAGTGGTCACTGCCAACAAAGAATGAGGACCAACCAATTTCATGAGGCTGGAAAACTCCTGAAGGAAGTTAATGCATGGCCATAATGTCCATAGTTTTGCCGTTTAGGTCTGTGACAACCCCCCCCCCACCCCCACAACGGTTTGAAATGACCTTTCCGGTGGCTGTGATACAGAGACCCAGGCGCCCTATTAGCTCATGGAATATCTTCTGCCACTTAATGTGGAACCGCACTGAGCCTGGTCTCATCAACGCATATCACATGTCTCTACAAAGACATAATATGATATGCACGTTCCCATGAACATCGGCACACCCGCTTCTGTTCTCTTTTTAATAGCCAAGCTATACACCCAAGAACAAGATGGGGTAAAAGGGCTGGTGTGTCGGCAAGAGGAGAGAGCCTAGGACAATGAGGAGCACACTTGCATAAAGGCAACTTGCTCTTACCCCGACGCTCTGTCTCCTATGTATACCCAAGTGTGGTACAGATTCCAACCAGCAAAGGGCTGCTTTGAGCAAACACGATCATAGGCTACATGTTCTGATCCAACTCTGTGATTTCTGTAATACGCATTTTCTGTGGAAGGCCTGCAGAAAGCATGCTAAGAAGGCTACTTAGATACCGTAGGGATATCTCTAATGGTAAATGATGAGAAAAATCCACTGATGCTGCCCTAATTCTGGTGAGCGTGCTTCATCGGGTACGGAAGTGAAGAAGTAAGTTGAGTGTAGCCACAGAATATACAAGAGCGTAGCTCTTTTTCTATTGGAAGGAGCTCGCATAACATCAAGCCCTCCGAATCTCGCAATCCTATGAAGCAGGAGGACCCAGGCACCATTAACCTCTTTTTCCAGGCTGCCAATTGCCACAGACCGGGCGTAAAAACATAATGTATGCACATTAAAGGCCAAGTACATCCAATAAGTTGGGCACTCCAATAGATTACAACGTGTCGAAGGTTCAGATGTAGGAGCGTCTCCTCAATGAATAAAGGAAATTAAGAATGATAGGGATGGATGGTACCCTTAATGGAATTTGTTGGATCACTAAGTAACCCAGGTTCTGTGAGACAACATTCATCACATTGAAACAATTCTGAGCGAACTTTAGGAATAAAGAACGATGCATCCTTAACACTACAGCCGAAGGCGATGAAAGGTTTGGGAGAGCCCAGATCCTGGCAGAGGCTGGGAATCTGTCGGCTATTGTCCTGCTATGAGACTCCCGCGCGTGTCCACCAAAGAACAGGGAGGACTGCATCTTGTTTTGGAGTGGATTTACTTAGAGCCTTGGCTGCAACCCTAGTTTCCTCCTATCACTACACCGATGGAGGAGCTGGACTGTACGTTAAAAAGCCCGGCCGCCACATAAAGCATTCACATATTGGACTCCAGCAGCCTCTGCACTTTAATGTGATAACACATGTAAGCCATACAAGTTGTCCTCATTGGCTGCAAAGGTATTTACGCATTTAACTATCCCAGATGCCTGCTGCATCTTCATTGGTTACAGGGATGCCTGGTACAACCTCATTGGTCAAAATGATCAATGCAGCCTTGTTTGTGGGGACCCTGGTGTTAGGTCAGAGCGATGCCTTCCGTTGCCGTGTTACCTGTTCAAAGCTATGGCTCTCTTTCTCTGCCTGTGGTCAAAGGGATAGTTGTTGCAGTCTGTCACGTGCGCTGTTGAAATGCTTGCCTTATTTTGTATTCAGAATGATGCCTGACATCGCGCTCTGTGTTGTGTGGGGTGAACTCAAGGAGCGAGTAACTTTTATTCCTGCCAGGGGCTTGGCAATGTTTACCCCAGATCTCATTATTAGACCAATGGTTTTCTTGTCCTCGCTCTGTGATTATTGCAGTTCTTTTTACAAACACACACAGTGTTCAGAACAATACCTCTTATTGCCTCATTGTCTAGTCCGAGCTCTGCCTGCTATGTCCTGATTGCGAGGCCCGAGCAATGCTTGAAATGGCTCATAAACAAGGGAAAGTGATGCCTGCTCTCGCGTTGTTTTGAGGTTACAGAATTGCATGGCACTTCGCGAAGGGAGAACTGAGACCCATCGGGCGGAAAGCGGCCTTATGTGGCCCTTTGTATTTTCCGAATGATGCTGCTGCAGACTGTGATCAAAGCAATGCCTTTCGCATCCTCCTAGATCAAACTAATGGTGAAAGAAACACCTGCTACTGCCTCACACAGGGCTCATAGTCTGCACTCTCCACTAGCCAATAACAAGTGATAGTTGACCCTTGGTGAGTAAGAAATGGCGTACTATGGGCATGCATTGGAGAATTGAGGGAGTGAGTGACTTGAAATATTTACGCGTGTGTGTGTGTGTGTGTGTGTGTGTGTGTGTATATATTTCTGATGTTTGTTAATCTGCTTAGAATCACATGCTGTGCATAGGTCCGACATCCAGTGGTCACTGCGGAGTATTGCATTTTGTTTTTCGTAGTCGAAAAGGGGACGTCGACAAGGCGTGTCCGTAACACTATCCCTATAGTGACGTGCGTTGTACCCACAATCCCTCACGCGTCGAGGTCCCTCAGATTGTTTTTTTCCGCCCAGTTTCTGGTCGCCTTTCGCGGAGCTCCTAGAGAGACATTGCTATACTTACCACGGACCTCGGTCCTTTTGTCATAACTTAATATACTGGTAACGATCCCTCCCCCTCGACGTTAGCTGTGAAGCTGTTTCTCCGCCGAACTATTTTCGACGGAGAGGAAGAGCGGAGGAGATCCTTCGGCGCTGCCGAACACGTGGCCTGGCCTCGACGGCCAACTTACAGTAGGGAGAGTGGGGGTTAGAACTTTGTCTCTTCTCTTTGAGAATGTCTTTCTTTCTCCCTTTTCTTTCCCTTGGGGTTGTTATCGCCAGCTATTATTGCCTCAGCTATGGAGAGGACACCATTTAAGTTTTGCCCACGCTGCAGGGGCAAATATACTTGGAAAGATAAGCACAAGCTCTGTAATCGTTGCTTACCCCTCGATCACATAGAGAACAGCTGCGCAGCCTGCAAGCTCTTAAAACCCAGGACTCTTAAAGAACGTAGGGTTAAGAGGTGGGCGGACTACGCGATGTCGAAGTCAGTTTCCTCACCCGCTGCCGCTGTTACTGAAAGTGACGAGGAGTGCGATAACTCGACGTCCGTTACGGAAGTCATGAACCCCCAGAAGGAGCGCTCACGCTCCTCGTCGTCCGTCCCCGGCCCCGACGGGCTCGGCTCACGCCCTGCTTATGGGGATGAACACCCCGGCGACAAGGACGCACACAAACCCCATAAGGCTAAACACACTACCCACGGCTCTTCTTCGTCGAGAACGAAGGATCCATCAGCGCCGAAGGGGACGCAGGGCACTCCGGCGTCTACCGCAGACCGTAAAGGTCACAAGCCCCACCCGCAAACGCAGCCGCGACCAGCGATTGGGCTTCCATCTAACACGGGCGCTACCCCAAAAACATCCGACGCAACGCTCCATAGAGCGACCGTCGAGGTACAACGCGCAACGCACACAACGTCGACACCAAAGCCCTCGACGGACAAAATCGTGGCCGAGAGCCTAGCGAGAATTGTCGCCGAAGACGAACGTACGCGGACGACGAAACAAACGTCGAATACCGCGTCGAAAAAACACAAAAGTAGCCAGGAACTGCCCCTTTCTCCAAAGGACGCTTCCGAACTACCTGAAGGCTTTTCAGAAGGAGACGGGAACCTCTCGTCGACGTTGTGGGAGCGTTCGAAACGATTCGAAGGCGAAAACACTAATTTCCCCCCTCTAGACTATTCAGGGGTACCCCATGAGACCCTTGAAAGACTCCATTCTTGCATGGAGAAAATGGAAAGGTTTCTAGGAAACCAAGACCCACCCACTCACAAAAGACAAAGAGAATGGCCACAGGATGACCCTAGAGTCAAGATTCCTAGGTTGGTTGACCTCACTGAGGAGGAGCAATACCTCCAAGAAGATGAGGAGTGTTTGGGTGGAGAAGAAGAGGTAGAACTTGAGGAAGAGGGGTTCGAAGAAGATCCTTACACCACTCCTACAGGGTTTGAAGAGGATACTGCTACCTCGCAGCCCTGGCATTCACCGTCAGTGCAGCCTTGGCAATCCCCATCAGTACAGTCAGACCCTGATGCCTTTCTCCCTTCTCCTCTCAAGGATTCACATGGGAACTCCTCTCCCATAGATGACCAACCTTCCCTCAATGCACTATTGCGCAAGGCAGCAGCGCATTTTGAGATTGATACAGGGGAAACTCTTCCAGACATTGACTTTGTAGAAAAAGTCATCAAAGAAAAAGCCCCTGTTAGCCAATCTATTCCACTCCTGGCTTCTATTAAAAGAAGAATTTCTCCTTCCCTTACTAACCCAGCTTTAGTAAGAGGGGTCAACCCTAGAATAGAAAAGCTCTTCAGCCCTTCATCCTCTGACCCTTTATACATCAGAGGACACTCTATTCCGGACTCCCTTGTGGTTACCAACACAAGAAAAAGAGCAGGGGTGCCACTATCCACTAGTGAAGCACCTCCAGACAAAGAAGGCAAAAAACTCTACGCACTGGGGAAGAGAATCACGACCTCCGCCGCCTTCTCTACTAGAATTGCTAATAACAACTCACTTTTAGCTAGCTACGCAGATGCACAGTGGAACAAGCTGCGCAGCGAAGCAGAGGAAGCACCTGAACCTCTGCGTTCTCGCCTGCTAGCTATAATATCAGAGGGCACACTGGTAAACCAGGGCATCGTTAAAAACTCCCTAGATGCCGCTGAGACGGCTGGCCGCTCCCTAGTGCAGGGAATACTTCTCAAGCGCCACGTTTGGCTACGCAATTCAGGTTTTAAGCCCGAAACCCAAGCCTCCCTCATAAATAAACCCATTGAACAGACGCATCTGTTTGGGAAAGCAGTAGATGAGGCCCTAGAACATGCTAAAAAAGAGTTTGATACCATCAAGACTCTTGATCAAATTTCTAGGCCCCCTAACAGGCGAGGCTATGGTAATAAACGCTCCTTTCGTGGCCAAAGACAGCAGCAGAACCAACAACAACAATATTACTCTGGCTCCAACTGGCCCACCAACCAGGGTAACACCCAGTTCAGTCAAAGAGGCCAACGCCGTGGCAAAGGAAGAGGTCGTGGCTCCAGCCCCAGAGGTTCCACGCCCAATACCAGCAAATGACCCGAAAATTCGGTTCCCCTCCCATGCATCACCGGTCGGGGGCCGGCTAACATCGTTCCTTTCAGCATGGGAGGGAATCACGTCAGACCGTTGGGTATTATCCACCATAGCCCACGGATACTGCATCGAGTTCAACGGTTCCCCGAAGTACAAACCCCCACGGAACCGGTGCATGACACCGCAACACCTCTCCATTCTTCTTCAAGAGGTGGAAGAACTACTGAAGAAAGAAGCTATAGAGCCCGTCCCCCTATCACAGGTAACAGAAGGTATTTATTCAGTGTACTTCCTTGTACCCAAAAAGGACTTAACCATGCGCCCTGTATTAGATCTGCGCCCAGCGAACATTTTTGTCAAACCCCAAAAGTTTCGTATGGTGACCTTACAGGAGGTAATCCCACTGTTATCACAAGGGGATTACATGACAACACTGGACATGAAAGATGCATACTTTCATATTTTAATGTTGACATCGCACAGAAAATACCTCAGGTTCAAAATAGAGGACAAACACTACCAGTTCAGAGTACTACCCTTCGGGATAGCATCTGAACCAAGGGTATTCACGAAAGTACTGGCAGTGGCAGCGGCCCACCTGCGCAGATTATCCATCCCGGTATACCCTTACCTCGACGACTGGCTCATAACAGGGGATTCTTACGAAACATGCTTCTCCAATACCCAAAAGACCGTAGACCTTTTGTCCCAACTGGGCTTCTCCATCAACGAAAAGAAGTCCAGCTTAGACCCCAGCCAAACCAAACAATTCCTAGGGGCTCTAATTCGAACAAGGGACGGCCTCGTATTCCCCTCCAACGAGAGGGTCCAAAACATGCTGTTTCAAATTCCCATTATGTAGCAGGCCGAGAGGTGACGGTACGCAAAGCAATGCGCTTGCTAGGGATGATGGCGTCATGTATTTATTTGGTACCTCACGCGCGCCTGCGCATGCGCCCAATGCAAGAGTGGCTCTACAGCCAGTGGTGTCAGGCCAGCGGACAATGGGACGATCTAGTGGTGGTCTCGCAGGCCTTGGTTCTCTCGCTACGGTGGTGGACAAAAGAAAACCTGTTATTAGGGAAAACTTTTGCCACACCCACAGTGGAAGCCACTCTAACCACAGACGCATCCCTTACAGGATGGGGGGCTCACCTATCCCATCAAACGGCACACGGAGTGTGGACTCCGAGTTTAGCATCCAAGCATATAAACCTGCTGGAACTACTAGCGGTGTTCAAAGCACTGAAAGCCTTTCAGGAACACTTACAAGGAAAGACAGTGATGGTCCTCACAGACAGCACCACAGCCATGTACTACCTCAACAAGCAAGGGGGCACTCACTCTCCAGGACTGTCCAAGCTGTCCCAGAATATATGGAAGTGGGCTCTCAAACACAACATGTTCCTACTAGCACAACATGTACCAGGGGAACTCAATCTGCTAGCAGACAAACTCAGCAGAGACTTCCCCCTGCCCGAAGAGTACGAATGGCAATTGCACGAAGACATCGTCTTAGACATCTTCACGCAATGGGGATTCCCGGATATAGACCTGTTCGCAACCCTGGAGAACTCACAATGCCAAAGTTACGCCTCCAGGTACCCCCAGAACCAGTCCAAGGGGAACGGTCTGTCGATTCAATGGTCAGGGAAATTTGTTTACGCCTTTCCCCCGACTCCCCTTCTCAACAAAGTGGTGCACAAGATGCACCAGGAGCAGGTTACCATGATACTAGTGGCCCCAATGTGGGCACGGCAACCTTGGTTCGCTCACTTGATGGAGATGTCCCTATCTCCCCCAGTGAAACTTCCCTGCCCGTACAACATGCTGTCACAAGACAAGGGCAGGACACTGCATCCATGCCCTCAGACCATGAACTTAGCAGCCTGGCTCCTGAGATCATAGAATTTGGACATTTACAACTCCCACAGAGATGTATGGACATCCTCAGGGAAGCCAGAAAACCTAATACTCGACACTGCTATTCTAGCAAATGGAAAAGATTCGTTATCTGGTGTAGAGGTACTAGCATCAACCCAGTTGACTGCTCTCCTACTGACATTATTCTATACTTGACCCATTTACTGGATTCAGGTTTAGTGTTCAATTCCATTAAAGTCCACCTAGCGGCACTTTCTGCATACACCACTTCCCAACTTAAAGTGTCGTGGTGGAAGATACCAGTTATCAAAGCCTTCATGGAGGGGGTAAAGAGGATACACCCTCCGATAGCTAACCCAGCTCCCGGATGGGACTTAAATGTGGTACTTTCCAGACTCATGGGCCCTCCCTTCGAACCCATGCACAAGGCAACTCTTAAAGATATCACCCTTAAGACTGCTTTCCTAATAGCTATCACCTCCATTAGGAGAGTAAGTGAACTACAGGCTCTTTCTGTACTAGACCCCTTCGTAACAGTTCACAAAAATAAAGTGGTTCTACGCACACACCCAAGGTTTGCACCTAAATTCATCTCGAAATTTCATGTAAACCAAACTATAGAACTACCAACGTTCTTTCAAAACCCTTCCAGCTCGGGAGAAAAAAGTCTGCATACACTAGATGTACGCAGAGCTGTCATGTTCTACATGGAAAGAACCAGACCACTGAGAAAGACTAATCAGTTCTTTGTCTCGGTGGCAGCAGGAAGAGAAGGAGATGCGGTCTCAAAATCCACTATATCTAGATGGATTGTTCAATGCATCACTCTCTGTTACACTCTTGCTAAGAGAGAACTACCCTTCAAGCCAAGAGCACATTCCACTCGAGGCACTGGGGCTTCCATAGCATTCATTGCAAATGTTCCCCTTGAGTCCATCTGCAAAGCGGCTACCTGGAGTTCTGTGCACACCTTTACAAAACACTACTGTCTAGATGCACACTCTAGATCTGACTCCCAGGTGGGACAGGCAGTATTAAGACATCTTTTCTCTACTGTTCCTTCTCATAACCCACCGCCAACTCCGGGTACTGCTCGCTAGTCTATGCACAGCATGTGATTCTAAGCAGATTAACAAACATCAGAAGACAATGCATTACTTACCGTAAAAGCATTTCTGATGGTTGTATCTGCTTAGATTCACATGCGCCCACCCTTCCTCCCCGCTCGGATGGAAGGAACATAGACTTCCTTTATATCTCTCTTTTCTGTACTCACTCACGTCTATAAGGCTCCCTCAGGGCAGAAAAATACAAACAGAGGGACCTCGACGCGTGAGGGATTGTGGGTACAACGCACGTCACTATAGGGATAGTGTTACAGACACGCCTTGTCGACGTCCCCTTTTCGACTACGAAAAACAAAATGCAATACTCCGCAGTGACCACTGGATGTCGGACCTATGCACAGCATGTGAATCTAAGCAGATACAACCATCAGAAATGCTTTTACGGTAAGTAATGCATTGTCATATATATATAATCTCTCTCTGAGGCTTGTGGATCTGCTTAGAATCACATGCTTTGCATAGGCCGCCATCTAGTGGTAGGTTCAGAGTATTGCACGTGTTTTCGAAGTTCGAAAAGAAACGTTGACTGGGTGTGTTTGTAATATTATCCCAAGTGTGATGTCTACTGTACCCATGAGCCCTCACGCATCTAGGTCCTCCAGAATATTTATTTCCGCCATGAATTCAATGACGAACAAATGGTTACGACTGCTCAATCAGACAGGCAACAGGCTTCAGCCTACGTCAGGCTTCGGCCGAGCAGTAGGGAGAGTGGAGGGACTGATTTCATTACCCATCAGAGAATGCATACCTCCACTACTCACATATACTGCTTTTGCCTAGCTGCCTTTAAAAATCGCACTCACCATGAAGAGCACTCCCTTTAAATCATGTCCCAGTTGCAGCAGAAAATGTCTGTGGAAGGACACTCATTGAGTGGGTGATCACTGCCTTCCCAGAGACCACCCAGAGATCTGTTGTGCGTCCTGTAAATTAATTAGGCCAAAAACGATGCACCAAACAGTGGGTGACCCATGCAATGATGGCCCCGTCAGAAACGGCTGCTGGCGTCTTTGATTTAGATCCGGAAGGCCAAGGCAGCGACGGCTCTGTGTCTGAAGCCGAAGACATTTCAAGGGAACCTTCCGGCTCCCGCTTGTCAGTCCCCAGCCCCGTAACGCAGTTGCAGCACGCTGATATGGGGAAAGCCTCTAGTGACAAAGTCGCACAGATAAGCACACAACCCGAAACGCTCTTCGACAGAGCCGACGAAAGAAGGCCACACGTTTGCGGAAGGCACGTCACTGCCTACCATCCAGGCACCGGAAAAGCCTGCTGTACTTCTGCAACCACGTCATGCCTAAAAGTCCTGCAATGGATGTTTCACAGGCGTCGAAAACCACACGTCAAAAAGGCATAAAAGTCACGTTAGTAGGGATAAATACCATAAACAGTCAAATACACTCATTACTCGCACTCCTTCTGTCCATCACAAAGTGCCACAGTATGAAGAGGCTCATTCCCTTTATATTAGTCTCTACAGAAAAAAAGGCCTAGAGAAGACCGTGAGGCTATGGTGTAACTGAAACACCTAGAACATGGACATGGACAAATGAACTTTTCAAGGAAATAATGGACAAAGTTTCCTTTTTATATAGACATTATGAACAAAAACCCAATTAGACAAAAAAAACATTAGATTTAGAAAGGGGACAACCCTAAGAAACTGGACATTCCCTGGCAAAATCACTAAGGCGCCACACATCACCCACGCATACCGTCCTAGACCTGTCCCATGACTCTTTCCAAGGGGAATATCATGCAGATGAAGATGTGTGGTATGTCGACCAGGATGATCCTAGTGATGATCCTGACAAATTTTGTCAAGATGACCCAGATGTGACCATTATTGACAGTCAGGATGATGTTGTACCTGAGAATGGTCACAGCTCCCCAATTGATGACCAATTGGTATTTAATGATTGATCCTCGCTCGTCTACCCCCAGGGTTGGGATGCAAAAGCGACAGCCCTCCCCTTGCCACCTGAATAGAGAATTCTCAAGGGTCTACATGGGAGAATATCTCATAGGCCTCTCACAACACTAAAACACATGTTTCTACTAGCACAGCATGTTCCAGGATTACTCGATTCTCTGGTAGACGTACTAAGCAGAAGTGCGGTGTTGCCCCCAGAACGTAAGTGGCAATTACACCAGACGTGCTACACAGCGTCTTCTCACACTGGGGATTCCCAGGCATAAACCTCTTTGCTACACAACTGAACGCACAATGCCAAGACTACGCATCCAGTTTTCCCCAGGCACAATTAAAAGGGGAACTCTCTGTTAATTAATTGGTCAGGGAAATGTGCGTACGCTACCCCCCGCCAAACCCTCTTCTCAACAGAATAGTCCACAAGATGCACCAGGAACAAGTAACACTGATCCTAATAGCTCCAATGTGGGCACGTCAAACATGGTTTTTACACCTACAAACAATGTTGCTTTGTCCAACATGTTGTCACAGAACCAAGAGAAAACACTTCACCTGTGCCCTCAGACATTGAATTTAGCAGCCTGGCTCCTGAAGTCCTAGAATTTGGTAATTTAAATCTAGACCAGAGGTGCATGGACATTCTAAAAGAAGCACTAAAGCCAAACAGAAGACATTGTTATTTCAACAAATTGAAATGATTTTTGTGGTGCAAAGCATGTACAATCAATCCAATTGACTGTTCACCTTCACATATAATACACTAGCTACTGTAGCTATTAGATTCAGGCTTAATCTTCAATTCATTAAAAGTACATCCAGCTGCTCTCAGCCTACACAGCACATCACAAAGTTCAGTTTCATGGTGGAAGGTGCCTGTATTTAAGGCGTTCATGGAAGGTGTTAAAAAAAATATACCCTCCGGTTTCTTACCCAACTCCGGCTGGGACTTCAATATTGTACTTATAATGCTCATTGGCGGCCCCCTTTGAGTCAATGCACAAAACCAGTCTTAAACACCTCACTTATAAAACTGCTTTCCTTGTTGCTATCACATCTATAAGAAGGGTTAGTGAACTACAAGCACTGTCGGTACAAGATCCCTTTGTAATTATTCACAAAGACATAGTTGTGCTGTGCAAACATCCTTGTTTTTCTCCTAAATTCATCTCAAAGTTTCATGTAAAATCAATCCATAGAACGTCCTGCTTTCTTCCAACACCCCAGCGACGCATACAAAAAAGAAAGCCTACATAGTCTAGATGTCAGAAGGGCTGTCGTGATTTACCTACAAAGGACAAAACCAATCAGAAAAACTGACTGTTTATTGTATGTCTAGCCGCAGAGATTGAGGGTGATACTATCTCTACATCAGCTGTTTCCTAATGGATTGTCAAGTGCTTCCAACTTTGCTATTCTCTTGCTAAGAGAACGTTGCCATTCAAGCCAAGAGCACACTCAACTTGGGGCACAGGGGCAACTCTAGCTTTCATAGAAAAATGTGCCCTTCGACGCCATTTGCAAAGCTGCCACTTGGAGTTCAGTTCATACTTTCACACAACATTACTGTTTAGAGTCACATTCTGAAGGTGACGCACAGTTGGCCAGGCGGTGTTAAAGCATCTCTTTGCCTATAGCTTGAAATGACCCAACTCATTCTCCAAGTACTGATTTCTAATCTATGCAAAGCATGTGATTCTAAGCATATCCACAAGCCTCAAAAGGCATACGTTGCTCACCGTAATCATATTTCTGATGCCTATATCTGCTTAGCTTCAAATGTGCCCGCCCTTCCTCGCCTCTTGGAGTTGAAGGTTCTTGGGTAAATCATAGATGCTTTCACACCTCATCATAATTTACCTAATCTCCACGCTTACACTTTATACTCCCTCTGGTCAGAAACAAATAATCTGAGGGATCTCAACACGTGAGGGATCTTGGGTACAGTAGACGTCACATTAGGGATAATATTACAAACACACCCAGTCGACATCCCTTGTAGATGAGCCTAATAGATGAGCACAATTTACAAGACCACTTAGCGAAATATGGCATGAGGGGGCCGCCTCCTTCCTCGCGCTGAAGCTAAGTAGGGTAGGCACCAGTTACTGCATGGCTGGGACACAGTCCACAGTCCCGGGTGCCATGTGTTTTCTTTGTTTTAAATATCTCATAACACACTAAGAAAAAACACAGCATCCACATTCTTTTTTTTTTTAAACGTGCTACTTTCACTCCTTGAATGTACTGCCCTCTAAAGGTCAAGCTGTCATGAGGCGCACATGAAAAGAGCAGCTCTGGCTAAAGAGCTGCTGATACTTGGAGAATTACAAATCCAGCTTGCACCTGCAAGGCATACTAGAATAACCTTTTGGTATTTTATGCCCCGATATGGTTTAAGGATCTTCTGTGTTCCCTGTGCTCTCAGAGAGACCATTTCTTTTACCTTTTTGGTGAATTGCATTACGGTATTTGGGTGTCCAGTCATAATTTCGAAAACATAATTTCGAAAGTCAAAAAAGTCGAATCAAAAATGTCGAAAAAAAAAATGTCGAATTGTTTTTTTTTTCGATATTTTTTTTTGGGCTCTAGTTTCTGTGAAAAAAATAGGTAAAAATAAAAAAAAAGGGGGGTTGGGGGGGAACCCCCCCATTTCGAAAAAAAAACGTCATTAAAAAAAATTCGACGTTTTTTTTGTGACTTTTTGACTTTCGAATATTTTGTATTCGAAATTATGTCTATGAACCCGGTATTTGTAGTCTCCCAGTCAAGATGGATGGAATAATGCCACAATTGTACACGTGTAACCTAGCATAATTCTATAAGGGTTTTTATGTTTGAGTGACTCTATGGTATGTGTACTTTTCAAGTTTTCTTTGTAAAGCAGAGTACTGTTGAAAGCCAGACAGGGTGAGGAGGGGAAATGAAGAGAGAGCAAGTAAGCAATGCGTATTTGTCCAGAATGTGGCAAGAGAGGTTAGACACTGGTGCAGTTATTTTGGATAGCATAACTTTTTTTCAGAGGGCACTCTTTGACCCCTTGGAAAGGGAAAGGCAATTGCTATTGGACTGCGCCCCTGGGGGCAGAGAAGTGAGGGAGGATCACCTGGGTGGAGGGCGTTAGGGAGAATTCTCAGAATTGTGATAATTCCATTCTACCTTAGAGACCCCCAGCTCTTTTTGCTGGACTTTAGGACTTTTCATTTCTAACCTGGAGAGAGTGAGACCTTTTTCCCACTCTCTCCTGTATTTTTATGTGATTTGGACTCTGTTTCTTTTGACTTTGGTGTCTGACAAACTCCATAGGCATCATCTTTACATTGTGACACACAGCACCTTCAGTGCAGTGCCGCAGGGAAGTCTCTTAGATTTTCCAAAGGTTTAAATACCTTCTCTTGGTGAAACTACTGTTTCCAAGAGCAGTGAAGTGAAATTGACTTTACTTACATTTCGTAACTTTCTAGACCCAGCACACGCTATCTTACCATAGGGTTCTGGAGGGGTTACTTAGTATCCCTTTGTCTAGTTTCTCATGTAACATTTTTTATGTTACCCTTTCTCCAATTAATGACTGGTGGCAGTGGTTTACTTTTTCCTACCATTGTGTGTTTTTACCATTGGTTGCAATTGCAGCTGTAGTAAAGCACCCATGGGTGCCCATTTTGTCAAAATGGCCCTGGTCGTCTCATATCACCATTTCTTGTTGGAAAGGTCCTTCTTAAGATGTACTCTGCGCGCCAAACCAAGTTTGGTCCTCCTATTGGTTTATAAAGCGCTTTACAACAAAGCGCTGTACAATTGAACAACTTAATACATAAACATAAACAGTATAACGGTAGAAGCAAGTTACATTATGAATCAATCAACAAAACAGCAAGAAGAGCAATTAACTGAAGGGAATAGGGAGAATAGTGGAATAGGGCTGGGGGAGGGGGAGGGGGAGAGGGGGTGATGGGGAGTAGGCGGAGGGAAGGGGAAGGTGAGAGTGGGGAGGTAAGGGAGGGGAGGGAGATAGTCGAGGGGAAAGGTAAAGGAGGGAGGAGAGGCAGGTAGGGGAAGGGGTTTCAAGGAGGAGAGTGAAGGAGAGATTTAAGGGAGGTGTGGAATGAGGAAAAGGTGGGGGTAGAGCAGATTGCAAGAGGTAGGGAGTTCCAGTGCAGGGGGGCTTTATTCGTTTTGTCTTTGGCAGGATTCACTGGTGAAGCCTGCCTCTGGCTCCAGCATGTCTGGCAGGGCAGGAAGCGAGGCAGGTGCCCGAAACACCCTGTGCCTAATCACCTTGGTTACAGGAATGTACTCAAAGGTGATTGGCTGGCTGGCTGTCCTTGGAGGACAGCCACCCTGCTGTGTGAGTGACAGCTAGGCTGCGAATGAATGGGAGAAACCTGCATAAAAGGGCAACCTTTTGACTTGGAAGGCAGAGTTGATCACTAGAAAAAGGAATCCGAAGAAGAACTTGGAAGAGACGCCTGCTGCAACTCCTGGACTGTTGGTTTGCCCGGTGAAGCCCTGCTGCATTGCTGAAGCTCAGAATTCGCTTCGACTAGAGAAGCCCTGCAACGGACAACTTCGCCCCTTGATATGGTGGGACCAATCGACCCCAGAGTGAACTTGTCTGGACATCTCCTCGGAGCAGGCTGTACTTTTGCTGCTGCAGGAACCGATAGCCAGGGGGAGGAACACCAGCATTGAGTGCATCATTTTTAAGTCGGACACGAGCTCCAGGAAGATCCTCCGGACTCCCATGAAGCAGGACTGACCAAGCCTGAGCCACCTCAACAGAGTGCTGGACCCCAGATGCGAGGAAAGTCCATCAAGGTATCCGAAAATCGTGGTGGTGCTATTTGCGAGAGTCGCGTGAAGCTGAAACCGCAAAGTGCTGCTGATCTGAAGTTTGCCCATTGAAGCCGCCTACCTTCAATTTGTGGCAGAGGAGTCCCCAGACGTCCTTCCTCTTGTCCCCACGACTGAGGCCCAGGAACAACTTGATTTGCAGACCTACACAGGAACAGAAGCCAGCTGGAACCACTTTCTTCTAACCAAAGGTACTGTAAAAAAAAGGGGTTGCTTGCCTCTGTGAAACACATTGTGTATAGGCGCTATACAAATAAACAGTCAAATCAAATTATTGTGTAGCCTTGCTAGCTCTCAGTTGAGAATTGTCTTTGTTGCCTTTGCAGAGTTCACTGCAGCTTTGCCCATCACAAGCCTCCCAGCGTATGGTCCTACAGTGACTTCATTTTATACAAAGACTTCTAAAACATTGTGCAAGACTTTTTGCCTACCTTCAAGAAGTGCTTCAACTCACGTAGACTTTTGTTCAACTAGCATTGGCTGTCCTGGCTCCCTGAAAGACTCTTCTCACCTCTGAATTTTTGCTTTACCTTTCTCCCCAGGAAAGGGTTAATTTACTTTGCATTGGAGGGTTCAAAAAGTACTTGCCTGCTTAAGAATATTTGTTAACCATTGTTTTATTCCCTCATCTTTTCCCTTATTACACTAACCTCATTATTGCTCTAAAGGTGCCAGTGATATATCAATGCCCACAGTGTTCTAGTTATTTAAGTCACTTCAGGGTGTAGGAAGTATCTGTGTGCCATCCCAAATGGGTGTCTACTGATTTATTGAAACTGAGAGTATATTATTGTTACTTATTTTGCTCCCTTCTAAAGAAGGCTTATTCAACTGACTGTTAAATTAAATAATAATTGTTTAATCAAGAAACCTTGAGGGTAAGTGTTTATTTGGATACTTGTCACTGTGAATTTCTGTGTAATAACCCTACGACTCACATTGACCCCTCTTGAGATAGGCCTGGCTGCTCAGTCACTACCATCTTGTGTAGTACAGGCCTATACCAAACATTGGGTTAACTATTGCTAAGAGGACACGGCTGGTGCAGTCTCCCACAGGGTACAATGTCATCTGTGATGTCACCACTGATGTTATAGATGATGAAATTAGTGATGTCACCAGTGATGTCATCAGGGGTGTCATCTATGATGTCATCATTGTGGTCAAAGGATGCGCAACAGGAGGCACAAGGTTAAGGTGGCTTTGTCTGAATTTCAGGGGGTTTTATTTGCATTAAGTTCTCACGTTAACGTCCCTGCAACTAAAATGTTTTCCTTGAATAAATGAATATATATTCATTGAAAAAACTTGAGTTAAGGGACAGTTAAGGATATCAGGTTTAACACAGCAAAACCCCTGAAATTCAGCAGATGTGGGAAGTGATGATTATCTTAACTCGGCGCCCTCATTGATGACTCCTAGGACTAATGATGTGTTATTTATATATAGCGCTTACACCTAAGCGCTTTACATAGACACTTTGAAAATAAATGTTGCCACTAATACACGTGATCCTGTTCTCATTAACATAGTGGGAGACAAATGAACACACTTTGTCTTCTCTAAATTCTCTGGAACCCTGGCCTGAGTTCCTGTGTATCACTCTCCTTACAGCCCCTAGTAACCAGGACAACCAGAATTGAGAAGGAGAGCTCAGACCCAGGAAAGAGCCCCACTCTTTTAGCATACATTAAAAGGGAGGTAGAACATACACGCTCTGCTTTTGTAGCAGACATGATCTTGTTTTCCCTTTGTTTCTATAAATGCCTTGTTTGATCTCTGTCGTCTGGCGTGGATTTAGTGAAACCTATGCAGCTCCATTTGCTCTCATCCAACTTGAATTGATCCTAACACTGCTCTTTTCTCTCCCTCTCCCTCTCTCTATGCAGTGGCGTGTCGGTCAACGTTCAGGATCTGGCGCCTTCCTGCGCAGGATTCCTCTTTGGTAAGGATGCACGTTTTCATTGGTTTACCATAATGCGGGTCAGTGATCACTGAAATAACCATGGCAACTGAAGCCATGCACTCTTTTGGTGGAAGTAGTTAAAAGGCCGAGATATGCAACCTATCGAGATGGAGAAGGAGGGTCATTGCTAAGCGAATGGGTGTAATGAGCTACTTTGTTTTCATCCAATGGTAACATCACACTGGGGCCAAATGGACTTGCAATTCTTTATATCTATCCCCATCTTGCAGGGCCAGAGGTTAGGCTCTGTTGCTACAGTGTTTCATTTGGCACCTAAAGTGCCCCTCATCAATAGGGATATTGCTGTCAACATGAGATGCCTGTGTTAACATGCAGCAGCCCCAGTGCACGCTCCAAGAAAAGTGGCTCCACGACAGAAGTGCCCATGCCCTTGGTGTTCGCTCCATTGTGTAACCTGTGTTGCCCAACAAACCACCGAATGACTGGGGGGCAACCTTTTTCACTTTGAAAATGTCACAGTTGGTCACGTCTATTTTTTTTTTATACCCATCCAAATCAGGCTTTTCACAGCTTTTATGCCTTATTATGACATGTTATATGATGTTAGGCTAAGTGTTGTGATGCCAGGCGACATTGGGTGACACTGTCATGGCACACATTCAGGGCACACAGTTTCTATTCAGTTGCCTGGGACTTCCCTTCTGACTGCCAAAGGACACCCAAAAGCCACCGTGTCAGAGTCTTATATCAAATTATGTTAACATGCACCATGAGCTAGCAATTGACAAAGCCAAATACACACCAATTTACACCCACAGCATTACCACGCACACGGGTCCCTTTAACCACAGCATTACCACGCACACGAGTCCCATATAATAATTTCGTCTTCAAATCCTCTCATGTTTTTGGGCAATTTCACCGGCCCAATGTGATTTAAATTGCACCATTTTTGGCTAATTTGAGACTGGTTGCCAAAAGTATTCCTTTGTGAAAACTGGGATGGTGCCCCATACAAGTAAGTTCCATCACCATTAGAAGGGTTAGTCTTCCTCTGCGGACTCCCTGAAGTTTCGTTGTAGTTGCGCCCCTGGCAGCAGACATGGCAAATGCTGTAGCGTTCACCCTTTCCTCTAAATAAATCTCAGACCTCCTGAGGTGTTGCAGATTATGGTTTGATGTGCAAATGGTGTGTACATGATGCCTACCTTTGTCAAACGATTGCTACAATTAGATGGGTTTATCACAACGGCACGACTGGGGGCAGTGCTGGTCATTGGGCAGGCTCTCGGCGGATCCGGGATCCAGCACCAGATGTGTAGCCGGATCTCAGGATCCGGCCAGAGTCAGCCGCCCAAGCCCATGAACCGCGCGGTAAAAAAGAAAAAGAAAAAAAAAACGCCCACGACGGATGCATTGCCGTTTACCGCCGGCTTTGGCACCGGTGTGTAATGCGCAAAGCTTGCTACATGTACAACTGAAAGGAATTAGTTGTACATGTAGCGAGCATTGTGCATTACACCAAAGCCGATGGTAAACAGCAATGCTGACGTCGCGGGCGTTTTTTTTTTCTTTTTCTTTTTTTTGGCACTACAAAATGAGCCGGGCTCAGAAAGGGGGCATGGCCTAACTGCAAGGGTCCTGCTGGCCCGTTAGGCCACGCTCCCCTGACAAGCCCAGTTCAATGGGCCATTGGCACCCCTGCCAGGCATCCTTTTCTAGTGATCAACACCCTCTCCCCATAGGGGGATAGAGTGTTGATCTCTGCATTTATGTTCTATAGGCTTGCCTGGCAGGGGACAGGGCCTCGCCTATTCAGCCTTAATGGTGGCGCTGCCCCTTGCCAGCTGGGTAGGGGCAGCGTCATCATTAAGGCTGAAAGGGTGAGGCCCCTGGAAGCTGAGGCCGTTTTCCTGAAGACTGATACTCCCGCGAGTTTCAGTCTTCAGGAAAACGGCCTCAGCTTCCAGCAGCCTCATGTTTTCTCCATAACGGTGGCACGGGCATTTCCTGCTTAAAGGGATGCCTCGCAGATGCGGCGCCACCATTATGGCTGAAGGCAATTTTTTTCTGGAGCCTGAAGCTTTCGCACATGAGCAAGAGCTTCAGACTTCAGAAAAAAATCCTTTTCGTGTAGTGGCCGGGGCTGGCAGGGGAGATTAGTGGGCCCCGCAGGACCCCGCCTCAAAACGAAATTTCGGAGCAGGCTCCGGCCCACTTAAAGCCGTTGTGGGCGCTTTTTTTTTTTTTTTTTTTAAAGTATTTATCTGATCGGATGACCACTACCAACCCTGCCCCCTCTAGACCACACCCCCTCTGCTCCCCCAACTCCTCCCCCATCCCGGCACTTGTGGGATCCCCCACCACATTTTTTCCATTTCCACCACTGACTGGGGGTGTCCAATTCTTGAACTTATAAGACATTGTATGATAGTTTAAGGATCTCTCAGGTTTTCCAATGTCAGCTGTGAAATAATTAACCATTACAGGACTTTAGGCTCATAAAGAATAAAGGTATGTTGAAAAAATGTTTGCGCATATATATGTGTATGTATGTGTGTGCGTGTGCGCCTCTGGAGCAAAGGTGCAGTTTTATGCAGAACCGGGGTCAGCGCAGGCATGTATTGAGGCAGGCAGTAGCAGCGTGAACATGTATTTTACAACAGAGCCAATGCTGCATGTTGTGACACCAGCCTCATTACTTTCTTTAGACACAAAAGGCATGAAAGGGGTCAGACCTCATGATCCGGTTTGGTCATAACCGACTTTAAAGAGGGGCAATGCTAGCATATGTTGGGGGACGCCTCCAGGTTTTTCTTTGGGGACAGTCGGCATCAACATGTCTTACAAAATGCACCTGTGTACTGTTCATGACCTAGCATCTATTGGGTTTTTCATGTGCCCTGATACCCCCGGGTCTGGTGCGCCATACAAATTAATAAACAAACAGACATGTGTTGCAATGCAGAACGGAGTGAAAATTCTACATTGTTACCCAATTGTTCGGAACCCATTATTTAAAAATACATTCTTAGGAGAAGCACCTGCCAGAACCTTGATGGATTAGTTCAGGTGTGCTGACTCGGTTCCATTCGGGGAAAACATTTGCACCCCTGCACTTTACAAATCCACCACCTACTTCCGCCCCACTACTGTAGTGGTATTGTTCTAGTGGGGCATGCAAGCCACTAACGATGGCTAGTTAGGCCTCGCTACCTTCTTTGACTACACATTGGGAGAACCTGATTTCCCCATCCCAAATAATAGGACTTTTTCCATAGTTTCATCCTCACTCCTACCATGCTGGCTACTCCCCTGGCACGAGCACCCAGGCAGACAATGAGCTCAGGAGTCGGGTGGCAGCTCAGATGTCTGCAGTAGAACTGAGGAGCGCTTGCACAAACAGTATGGGCTGTCAAAGAAAAGTGCATAGTGCACATGCAGACTACGAGTGCTGGAGATTGGCAGCATAGCCAATATCTGCAGGACAGCCATGGAGGAAGCGTGGTCTGTTTCCTTCTCTCCTGTCTAATCCCTTCTAGGCTGCAGGGAAATACAGCAGCATCTAAATCTCCCCCTGTCTTTTGAAAAAAGGAAGCAAAAGTAAAGCAATGAGAAGAAGAGTGAGGTCAGTGGTTCCCGCAAGGAAAAAAGCTTCCCTACAGTCGCCCCCTCTTCACCATCTCGTTCTCGAACTAGTCTCATTCGCCATCTGAGCATGAAAAAGAGGACTCCAAAGGGAGACAGCTCAACAAAGAAGAGTGGGCAGAAATCTACACTCATGTGGCTGCTAATATGTGTTTTGAGAACACGCTCACCTCTGAGGTGGGAGATGAACGCAAAGCAAGACACAATATAAGCCAACAATCCACAGGAGAGTCCTCCTAATCTCCTCTGTAAGGAACTAAATTCTGAAGCAGTGAGGCGAACCAGAGTGCATCGCAGTCCCACGTTTCATAGCTAAGATGTACCCATTGATAGCTGAAGAGAAGTCCTTGCTGGAATTGCTCGAACTTGTTCCATGTTATCCTGCATCATGGTCACTCTGGAGACGCCGCCATCAGAGACCCAATGGATAAACAGGTGCAAACATCACTAAAGAAGACCTATGTCGGAAGACTCCTCGCCTTGCAATCCTATTTATATACCACATATGTCTCGGAATGCTTCATCTCACACTTCTCTGACTTCTAAAAACCAATTTAAGATGGATCAGAATGTTCAGTGCTCTTCAGGAACTTTCAGACAAAGGTAGAGCTCATTTCCGACCTTGCCTGTGATGTGTCTGCTCCACAGTCCCTAGATTTAGGGTCAACATTGGTGGCAAGGAGACAGATCTATATTTGTGATTGTAAAACTGACCATTCCCAAATATCAACAGCCCTAAAACGACCCTTTTTCCGATCCAGACTGTTTGCAGATTAGTTAGAGGAAAATTGTAAATCACATCTTCAAGATTGAGAATATGCCATTAACCTCAAATAGGATTTAAAGCCTCCAACAGGAAGTCCCAAGCCCTCCTTCCAGACACCCTTCAAAGTCCTCTTCTCCGACAGAGAAAAATACTGATCCAGTGACTGGACAGCCAATGCCTCCAATGTAAAACATAAGAACATCTACGAGACAAAGCAACCTTCTTTGCTCTGCTATGATGTAGCATGGCCATTAAGGGGGGAAAGGGAGGAGAATCCACAATTGTATTCCAGCCTTGGAGAGACCCATCACAGATTTTTGTCTTCTTGTGGATTGTGAGCCACTAATATGTCATGGAGTTTGTCAATCACCCACTTCTGACCAGCTTTAGGAAAATTGATTCCCACGAATACAGGCAAGAGATGCGCTCTTCTACAGGGGATCCTGCATCTGGCGAAGAAGGGGGCCATCAGTCCTTTTCAACTGCAGTATTGAATCTGGGTCTACTCCATCATTTATGTAGTGCTGAAGAGCAAAGGAGACTTTAGACCGAGACTGTACTTAAGAGACCTGAATGGCTATAGTATCATCGACCACTTTCAGAGGGGAACCCTCCAATTCATTGTAGTACTCATCACCATGAGCAATTCCTTTTCATCATCTCTAGCCTAGATGTACACATACCTTCATGTATCAATTCAGAAGGAGCATTTCAAATATCTGTGTTTTGCTGTGGGGAACTGTAATTTCCAGATTGTGGTTCTTGTCTTACACGTCGGAGCATCTTCTGAGAACTTCATCCATGTTCCTGGGGCATGTAGTGGCTCTATAATATCAGGAAGGAATCCCGGTCTATCCCTACTTATACAAAACACTCCTGCAGGTGATGTATCCGAACACCCTGAACCTTCACACAGCAAATGCCATCAAGTTGCTACAGGATCTGGGTTCCTCCTCAACTGGGACAAGTCCCATCACCCACCCTCCCAGGACTTGGTTTTTATTGGAGCATGATATGTGGACTGCCCAGGGATTGGTCCTCTTCCAAGAGCCTCGAGTGAACAAGCTTAATTAATACCTCTAGTTTACTTCAACTCCACACTGCGTCAGTTAGCCAATTTTTGTAATTTAAGAACACCAAGTGTTGTCATGTTTATTCTTAGTCCCAAGGCCCATTGATAACTTCAGTTCAGTGGTCTCCTTCCTCAATCAGGACGGGCCATGGGGATCAGTGCTACTATTGCCTTCTGGTTGTTCCTCCATCTTTTGCTCAGAATCTTAATTGGTGATCGATACCTTCTCAACCGTGGAAGCAGTTTCCTCTGGATCCCTTCCCTCTACGGGACCGGTGCAAGGATTTTTACTGCCCTTGGCTGCTTGTTCACTAACCCGAGTAAATATTTGGTGTTTAAAAAGAACCTCATTCCGGTTATAGTTGATTTTAAATCTGTGTTCGACTCCATTGACAGGAGAGTCCTGTCAGATATTTGTATTGACTTTCAAAGAAATCTCAAACCCCGTAAGGAACTCTTAAGAGAATAATTCTGCTACAGTAAGATGTGGTCAGGGGGAAGAAAGAACAAATACTTTTCCTGTCGAAAAAGGAGTACGCCAGGGTTGTGTGCTTGCGCCACTTCTGTTTTGATTTACGTTAATGGCTTCATCTTAAGAATTTTAAGCATGAATTCAGCTGCTCCCACCATCGCCAAACGTAAAGTGGGTATTTGTATGTATGCAAACAACACTTTTTTTTATTTCAAGGAGTAAGATGGGCATTGTAAAACAGCAATCCCCATTAACAGAATTCTGTAAAGAAAGACTTATTTGACAGACAGTAGTTATGGTATGTCATGCCTCCGGAAAATGAACGCCAATATTTGCAATGAAGGGGAACGGCTCCAGCAGGTCAGTTATGACTACCTGGTGGTCCGGTATGAGTATAATGCAAAATGGGCCTCCCAACAATAACAGAGACCTTATCCTTAAAAGGCGTTCAGGAGTAATACACTCAATTAATGCACAAACTGTCCGGCGCCTTCCATTAACAGTATTTGAAGTATATGCAGCACAGGTGTGGTCCGCATCCTTATACAGCAGCGAGATCTGGGGATATGATATTGTTTCTTCCTTGAAAAAAATTTGTAAAGAAAACTCTTAACCTCCTTTTACTTTGATCTGTTCAACAATGTAAATGCATCTCCAAATGCGAAATCCCGGAAGTAGTACAGGCATCTTTACAGGGTTTTAGATCAAACAGGGTACGGTGTAGAAAAGGAAGCAGCCCTTGAGGTGTGGTTTGATGGTGTTGGGTCCTTTCCTCTAGCACTGGCATGGCTGCAAACACGGTAGAGAGCCGACTGAGAGCTGGAGAGCCAGAGTGTCGAATGAGGAAGGCCTGCGGAGGAGGAGGATTTTCAACTGGACCCTCCAGATTTCCTGATCTGCTTCCGAGAGCCTCCAGTGAATAGTAGCCTGCAGCTGACAGGCTGGCCCTTGGTGAGTCCAGGCGAACCAGGCGCAAGACTGCCGCTGCCTTCGTCTGCGTGACCTATGGCCTATATGGCTCCATACATATTACATATATTCATATAAGGATGAAGTGTCCTATGATTACGACAACATATGACGCACATTGCCTGAATGTCATGTTGCTAACTGCCTGATGTTGCAGTACTGACTCTCCACCTAAGCCTAAATGTATTCTAACATGCCGGTGTTGCTGCTGCTCTTGCTGCCGTCCCCTCGCACAGGCACCCTGACCACCACGGCGACCCTGCACCCTCTCATCTAGGACTACATCTGCGCTCACGTGAGGGATCACGTGGCTGCTCTGGACTTGCTCGCTGAATCCGCCGCCACCAGCCTCCACAGCTGGTGTTGCGGCTGCTGTCACCTAGCGCAGGACAAGGGTTGCTGCCCATGGCCCTCTGACCTTCGCGGCATCTGCTTCTGGGGCCTCCTCTGCACCCTCCCATCTAGGACTACATCTGCGCTCATGTGAGGGATCACGTGACTGCTCTGGACTTGCTCGCCGCAGCCACCACCTCCAGCCTCACCTGCCAGTGTTGCTCTTGCTGCCGTCACCATACGCAGGATATGGGTTGCCTCCTGAGGCCCGATTACCATTGCGGCACCGCCTCTGGGACCTCCCCTGCATCCTCCCATCCAGGAGTCGATCTGCAGTCGCGTGAGATGGCACGTGTTTCATTCCACCTACATCCTGCCCTGAGCGACCCTCTAAGCCCACTGTCTCTGCCCGTCTGCCCTTGGCAACTCTGGTTCATTCCCCACCGTTATTTCTGTTGCTGTCGTCTTCTTGCCATGGCACGCCATTCTCACCTGCTGTTGACTATATCTAGTGTCCTGTTCCTAGTACTCATGCATTCCTCAATGCCTGTTCACTTCTCTACTCGCCCACAATGTCCCTGCACCCCTGTGCACTCACAATCCTGCCGATCTTTCTGACCCCCACTGTGTTCCTCCCCATTATCATCCCTATCCATATGTCTTTAGAATGTCTGATCCGCCTGTAACAAGTCCCACTCTATTCTTGATCTGTTTCTTCGTTTTAATTTTCATTTACTCTGTCTTGCCAAGACCTGGATTACTCATGACAATACTATCACCCCTGCTTCTTTTACATCCTTGCTCCTCAGGTTTGCCTATTCTCCCTGGCAAGGGCAGCAGACAGGTATCCTGTACCACTCATCATGGTAGAAACAAAGGGGCTATGCGTGGCTCCTAAGTCCGGTCACTGAAATATACCAGCCAACTCTGTGTGCGGCGAGTAATATTCCTCCTCTACCACCACAGGAAGAAAACGTTATTGCTGCTGCATAAATGATGATGTGTTATTTATAGTGCTTTTACCAAAGCACTTTACATGGAACATATTTACATACACTATCACTCAACCGAAGTTGGTACTTGTTTATCGACCTCGGAAGGATGAAAGGCTGAGCCAACTCCTTGCCGGGATTTGAACATGTACTGCTTAGATAAACACAACTACTTCACTTCCAAGTCATTATTCTCATCCCACAGAGCCAGTACAGGGAAGGGGGGGGCATCATTTCCAAATTTTCTGCTACTTTCCAAACTCAGGACTTCGCGGTTTGCTTTGTACCCAAATTATTATAAATTGCTAGAATGTTGAACGGTGGTAACAAATATAAAATGCTGTGAGAAGATGGCCAATGACAGAGAAATGCACATGTCCAATTTACCAACACTTTTTCTAGAACGTCGAGAATTTGCAGAAGGAAGCCTCCCTCCCCACAAAGCCCTCAAAGCAGTCCCATCTGAGCTGAAATCTTTTCAATGAGAACCAGTCCAGGAGGCCTCCCCTCTTGGGCCTGGCCAGCACTCTTGGTCTGCCCACCATTCGACCCGAAATGCTTAGCACATGTAGGGACCCATGCTTCCCCCTGGCACCTCCAGCACCCCGCCAGGGTCACAGTCCCACTACTGTTGCTTGGTCACACATCTGCCACCAGAAGTCCTAGTTCTGTAGGTAACTACTACCTTTGGTTTAATCAGCAAATGGCGTTTTTAGTTTAGGATATTAGGTGGAGCTTGCGCCACCTGTAAGCCGGGACTATTGCATTAGAGTACAGGTAGCGATAAATGGCATATGAGGGTCACACAGCTTGGAGGTGTTGTTTGGTTATTTGCCCACCCATTGACTACCCATGGCCATGCTAATCTCTATGGCCACTACTGCCCACTTTCTGCCCCTGCCAAAACACCACCTCGTGGGAACTCTTTAAGCTTGCTTTACTCAAGCCTTACCATCAAACTTTGCACGTGAAGTGCCTGCCAGTGGTTTGTCAATGCAGTCTTCTGGAGTTGACTTAATTAGCGCTGCGAACGTGCTACTGGTGCAATAAAACTGTCTTAACCGGTTCTGCCTTCAGCTACTCGATTTATGAGCACTATGTTTGTCCTTCATTGAAGTCCTGTTAAAAACAAGCATTGAAAAAGCCAACATTTTTGGCTTGTGTATAAGTATTAGGAATTTGCCAGACACTGCTATTAGATGCCCAGGTATTCACACCATTTTTTTTTACCTGTTTACCTGCTTCAATCAATGGGCAGTTAATACCACTACAGCAGTGACTGGCAAGTGCCATTTGCATGCCTACACAAAAACCCAAACTGTTCACATTGCCAGTGCTTCTTTCTACTTATGCTTGATCGGGATCAACACATACCACGCAGTCCACCTTTTTTAGTTAATTGTTTTTAATAATGTACCCTAATACGTCATAATTGCACATCTTCAGGAAATTAACCACACCTGAATGTGTGTGGTAAAGGCACTGCACGGCAAGCACCAGTGATCGGGCTGCACCACTTGCGTGACTCCAGACATTGAGTGCAGCCTTCGGTGGCATGCTGGAATTAGTGTCTGCCTGTTAGTCACATAGAACCTGTGTGTGTGCCACTCAGATACACTGTACGTGCTGGCCACAGGGCACAGCCTGCAGGGAGAAGGAAGAAACCAACACCCTGACAGTCAATGCAGGTTAAGCCTGGCTAGCTAGGCCAGCGGACAAGTGACTTATTATCTGCTGGGTTCCTGTCACAATGGAACTGTATGGAGGAGACCCAGGAGGAGCTGGCTCTCACCTGAAGACCCACTGGTCCAGCAAGCTGGGTGGGTGGCATTCTGGTATCAGTGTCCATCTGCAAGGCTCAAGTCGCGTGTACACACGGGTGGACAGAGACCACCCATTTTTTTCAGAGGGTGGACACCGTCTCCCTGGGTATTTTAGAGGTTGTGTGTATAATGAGCGAAGTTGTCCTGTCTTTTATAAACTTGTGAATTGACGCCATCCTCGGGACTCAAACCGTGGTTGCCAGGTTCACAGGCCGGACAAACAACCGAAGCTAAAATGTCACATTTCACGACCGGTGAAAACATTGTTATTGATTCTTGGTGTTTAAAACGTGCACACCTCTTAATGTTTTCAAAACACTATTAGAAGGAAATATCCGCTTGTTTTTTTGTGTGTGTTGATATTATGAAAGGCAAATGCCATTCGTCCTGTGCCATTTGTTTGGTTATGCAAAGCCAATTGAACGAAATGTGCATATTTCACCTTGTACGTTTTGGAGGTATTATTTTTTATAATACCAAACTAGGAAAAAGTTACACATTTTTGTTGTGATTATCCAAAATATGAATGTTGTGGGGATAATTTTATTAGAAAGTTTTCTATGAGCCAGCATTTTACATAGTTCCCATTTCTTACGCCAGCAAGTGCAGGGATGGGCCTCGGGTAAGAGATGAACCTCAGATCAGCAATGGCCTCTCAGTGAGAATGGGTCTCACGGCAGGGATGACAGAGTAGTATTGCGCCTGAAGGCAGAGTTGTGCAACGCTTGCAGGATCAGTTTGCCAAAAGTGGTATTTGTATAGAGGCGACTGCCAACGTCAGTGCTTACATGCTGTTGGGTACTTTCCATGCAATTTTCTGCATTTAATGGAGTGCAAAAGCAAAGGGTAAAAACAGGCAACATCACTTTTACTCCTTGCTTTTACTGTCAGTTTTTGCAAAGAAATCTAAGTGCCACCAGACAGAAATGCATAGCAGATGGCTTTTAGCAGGTGCAAAAAACAGACCGATTCCCTGGGAATCCATTCCCTTTAAGCTTGCATGAGAATCTCATGCAGATGTAAAAGCATGTGCCCTTTGGAGGCGGAGGAAGAATGCTCCGCAGACTCATTGAATCCTCCGAAAGGTTGCAAAGTGCCTTGGAATTTAAAAGTAAGGTGTACATGGCTAGTACCTTGCTTCTATGCCTTACTTTTTCAGTCCGGGATTTAGTCAATTATAATTTTGCTGTTGTGTTTACGCTTTTGTTTATTTTGGAGGGGATTGCAGGGCCAGGAGGCCGGGTATGGGGAAATCGATAAGGACCAGAGGCTTGGGGTGCGGGGGGGGGGTGCAATAAATGCTTTTGCAGCAGCAAAGTCAAGGAGAGTGCCCTTAAAAATGGACACAAAACATTAAAAACCAAGACTAGTATTTACTGTTTGCGCTCTCGGCTTTGTCTGAGGAATTACTGCAAAGCTCTTGAATCACATTGTAATGAAACCTGTTTCATTTGTATAGCAGTGATGTATTGACGTTGGGTAGGAGTTACTTAACCCTGGAGTGTAGTTTGGGATTGGCGTGCATGCCGAGCGCTGAGGGGGTAACATGGGAGCGCGTTTTAGTGTTTCGCCCTGGGCACCAAATGGTCTAGAAACTGCCCTGCTCATCCTGGTATTCCTGCAGAGTAGGGGCCATTTTGTCACAAGCGGATATTAAAGTGGATCCATGAAGCCAACGGCAGCCGGTGTGATATATGAAGGCTAGATTCAACATGAACAAGGCACCTATTCTCTAAAATAGGTCGGCGGCTAAAGTTTTCAACTTATGCAGGCATAACATAACGTAAGCGTAGGGTGACCAGATTTAAAAAGTAAAAAACCACAACAGGGCAACTAACATAAATGTAGGACTAACTCTTGAAACTGACTGTCAAGGCACTACACTTCAGTAGCGTTTGGAGGAGAAGGGAGTTTAAGTGTTACTGTTCAAATAAACACATATTATAAATAATTCATCACAAGCTAACACTATCTTCAGTTGTAAAATGCAGCATTTCTTCTGTGTGAGATGGTGCATACCTGCTTGTCCGCTATGAAGACAGACTACCAAAAACCGGGACTACTGCAGTTTCCAATGGAAACATAATCTTGAGAAAGCGGGACAGAGCAGCAAAAACCGGGACAGTCCAGGAAAAACCGGGACATCTGGTCACCCTACGTAAGTGGAAGGCCAAGTTGTTGAGGGCCGCGTTTGAACGCAGTGGTGAGGTGAGTGGTATTATGAGTGGCCGTGAGGAGTGAGCAGTTCATAGTGAGTTCTGTTGTGAGTGGGCTATGGTGTTAAGCTTTGGGGCAGTTCTACTATAGTGTCTATGAGTATGTTGTGGTGTGACTGGCTTGGCTTCAGGGGGTGGTGGCTGACGGGCAGTGGTTGTCGGGGAGTGGTGTTGGGCTCGGCATCAGGCCCCATTGCCTTACAACTCTCTGGGATATGTGACATTGGCATTGAAGCCATTTACTTTCTTTTCAGAAGTTTAATTAATTCTCGCCTGTTTTGCCGGTGTGTGGCAGTGGCTGACTCCAGTGGAGTGTTGTTCAGCTATGCAATGGTTTGTGCAGTTGGGCGACAGACATTGCAGTCGGCTCTGAAGCTGGGAAACTTCTATTTCATTTGTGATCTGTTTTTCTTTTTATATTTTTCACTGGTGACACTTAGTGGTAGAATGGTGGAATAACACCCTCACTGAAATGACGTTTGGTTTGCAAGTGAGAATATGAATGCTTTTTGTTGAGTGCGACTAAGGCCAGTTCAATAGCAGTCAGGCCTTACAAAGTTGTTAAAAATAATTAGACATCTCAACAGTGATCAAAAGAAATATTTGAGGGAAGCTGAAAGCAGCTCCTGGTCATTGGGCATTGCCCAGTTACACGGTACCTTTGAGCAAGAGGAGCCAGCAGGGGTGGACACTGGAAATAATTTTCAAAGTGGCCCCAAATTACACATTTTCAGCAGGCTTTCCCTTTTCCTATGTGACCATTTGGAAATAAAATAGTTTATATCACAAAAGAGGCTGAGGGTGCAGCAGCCTCCCAGGAAATGTCCTAATGCACCCTTCTACACATTTCCAAACGCACAGAGATAATAGACATGGGCATGTTTGTATGGCACCAGATGTCCCGGTGAGCTGTTGGCATTAGGTTGACCAGGTTCTCCTAGGCTAGGCGTAGGAGCTACACAACGTTCAGCAATCTCAGCCCCTCTGTCAATGCACAGGTCAATGCACAGCACAGGTGATGCATGTTTCAGCGGCAGAGCTCACACCAGAGGTCGAAGTGGGCGGGAGCGGTGTTCCCATACTTTTTATTTTTAAGCTTCACTGTTCCTATACTTTAATTTGAAAAACAAACCGTTCTGGAATGGTTTAGTTTTAAAATAAAAGTGTAAGAAGAAGTTGAAGCTTCCACTTCAGTGCACTGCACATTCCCATAAATAGCAGATGCGTTTGTTTGGGGGTTTGGATTGTGTGTGGGAGGGGGCGCAGGGATGGGGGTTGTGGGGCAGATCAGCAGGGAACCTAGTTCTGCGACTTCTTTTCGTACACTTTGACCACTGGCTCACACAGTTGGTACATGGTTTTCAGGTTTTCAGGTGAGAGAGTGTGCATTAGGGCATGCTTTGTAAAACTTGTTTGCAAATGAAAATGCATTTGCGCTCCCAAAAAGCTCTATTTGCGTATTCACAAACTGCGGGTGCTTCAGAGGGAGATCAGATGCCTACACTCCTTGCATGCAATATGTCCACCACCATATGTGTGACTAGATGGGCAGGAGTGGTTAGGACCTCCAGCTGCCCCCAATTTGCTAATGTAAAATGGTACTGACCAAAGGAGGGACCTGGACCACGAACGGAAATTAGGGTCACCTACATACCCTTGTGCGTCACTGTGACCTGGACCGCCAAAGAAAATGACAGTCAGCTACAATCCTTGCAATTCATGGCGAGCCACCAAAAAAGGGTACACCACTTGCTCCTGTTTCTCCCAGCTCACAGCCTGCCCCTGTTCCTCCCTGGCACACATCAGATTGAGCGGATTGGCAGGGACTATCCCTTTAATCTATTTTCTCCACACGCATTTCATTTGGCCACGCTTTCGCCTACATTGGAATTCTTCTTCTTTTCACTTTTCACTAAGTGCAAGCTTCTTGTCCGGAACTTGCTCTTTGGAATTTGCCTCATTAACCAATGCACACGAGTCTTCCTAAGTGCTTAACTCATCTTCCTCAAAACAACAGACACAAACTGGTTCCAAAAATGTGTATTAGCGGGAGCTTTGCAGGTTGACTCTTGCACAGAGGTGAGATTTGCAGGCATACTGTTAATTGAGGCTGTGCTATGCAATTGTGTTTCTTCTCGGACCCAGTTAAGTGGGGCGAGGAATTGGGGGTGTGTCGGCTTGAACAACGTGGTGTGGCCCAAGTGGTGGTTGGGCTTGAAATTGCTTGGCTCGGTACAGCAGCAACAAACGCCATTTTTCCCAGGTTGCACTTTCCTCCCTGAGCGCATGTGCCTATTGCGAGGCTGCTTGTATCGGGGACCCTCGTGAGACTCTGTCTCTACATACCTCCTTTCATTGAGCTGCTTGGTCCCAATCAGTCACAAAGTCTTCGTACCCTGCTGGCTTGCATTTCTCTCTATGTAGACAACCTTCATAGTTCGCACTGCTGGGTGTCCCCAGAGCTGACATTACTCTACTGTCCTTCTCTGTGTCGTCAATGTTTCTTACCCCATGACCCTCCATCTAACTTTCCTTGCAAACCTGGCTCTCCTTCATTCTTGGGGCATGCTGCACCACAAGACCCACTCCACTGATGTCTGGTGTGGCGCCATCATCCTTCTTTTGCAACCTATTTTCGTTCATGCTGGTTTTTCTGGACTCACTAGCTCTTTTCTCATGCATGGCAACCATTTCCAAGTTCTAGCTCTTCCTGTCTTCTGTGTATACATGATTCAAACCTTTCTGAGTAACTCTGATCAGTTTGCTGAATCTTGAGCCTGTGTCTTGATCCTTGATCTTGTACTTTGTTCTGTGCACTGTTCATCTTTCGTCACTCCTTCTCTTCATATTTGCCTTACTTCTTTGAATTCTCCAAAACACATCTTCCATGTCCAAAACTTCATCCTCCCTAACTCTGTTTAGCCAAGGCGGTACCAGTGTGGGCGCTGCCCTTCTACCCTTCAGCATGTTAAAAGGAGACACATTGGTGGTCCTGTTTTGAGTAAGGCGATGAGATGTAATAGCCTATTTCAATGTTTTGTATGGATCCATACCTGAGGCTCTGGCTAATTGCAGTGCACCTTTGATAAATCTGTTGGTCCTTTTGACTAGCCTATTAGCCTGGGGATGATATAACGAGGCTTTAATCAGCTTAATGTTATTTCCACTAAGAATGTATCCATCTCTCTGGAGACCAACTGGACACCATTGTCTGTCACTATCTCCTTGGGTAAGCCTTCGCTTTGAAGAACTGCTGTGAGAACTTCTATCACTGTCGCTGTGGGGATGTCAGATAAAAATTCTGTTTACACCCACTTCGACAAATAGTAACCATTATTCTGTCTCTGTGGTCTGGTGACATGGCTTCTAGCAGTCCAATGAAGTCTAGACCCAACTTGTACCACACACCCTCTGGTATCTCTGTGGGAATGAGTAGTGCATGTCTAACCTTGTTGCTTGTCACTATTTAAACATTCATGGCATCTCTCCATCATTATTCGGATGTCATGGTCCATGCATGGCCACCAGTATGCATCTCTCACCCTGCGCCGTGTCATGTTGTTCCCCAGATGTCCCGAATGGGCCCTGCAGAGAATCACTTTACTCATACCCGTCGGTGGAATGACCCGGTCACCTCTTAGTAGTAACTCATCCAATTCATATATCGCATCAACTACTTTCCAATATAGTCTCAGCCCCTCTGGAACGGCTTTCTCCTTTGGCCATCCTTTTCTGACCCACTCTGTCAAATTTTGCAATGTGGGATCCTTGTGTTACGCTCACCTGATATCCACGGGGATGCCTGTATGCCCTGGTTGGACCAGGTGGTACGCTCCTCTGAGGTCTAACTTCGTATAAATTTGGGCATCTTTGACTTGACTTAGCATCTCGGGAATAAGGGGCAGTGGGTATCGGTTTTTCACGGTGATCTGGTTCAGGGCGCGATAGTCAATACAGGTTCTTAAGTACCCTTCCTTTTTTGGTACGAAGAACAGGGGACTGGCTGCCGGAGATTTGGATGGGCGAATGAACCCATTTGCCAAGTACAGGTCCAGATAGGACTTTAGATGCTGGTTTTCTGATTCGGTGAGCGCGTAGATTCTAACGCAAGGGATCTCTGCACCAGGTATGAGGTCAATCTGACAGTCATAGGACCTGTGCGGTTGTAGCGTATTAGCTTGTTCCTTCTGGAACACATCCTGGAAATCTTGATATTCTTCAGGGAGAGTACTGGTTGCGCCAAGTGTAACTATACGACTCTTGGACTCATAGAAACCTTGAAACCGGACTTGTTTTCTTGGAGATAGCAGATGGCGGCGCAATCATGAGGAAAAGTCAGTTTTCTTGCACGCCAATCTATCCGAGGGTTATGAGCAACTAACCATGGCATCCCTAAAATTAGCTGAAACTGAGTCGCCTTGATGAGATCGAAGGAAATTGATTCCCGGTGTCCATCCTGGCACAGCAGGGGTATTCCTGCTGTACATCGGGTTACTGGTCTAGAAGCAATTTCAGTCCCATCTACTGTGGTCACCTTTTCTGTGTTTGGCTTAAAACTTAAGGGAAGCCCCATCCGTGCGGCCAGATCTTGATCAATATAATTCCCAACTGCCCCGCTGTCTATGTAAGCTTCAACGGAATGCATCCTTGAAGGTTGCTGGTGATTGATTAGGATTACTGGTATTGCAAAATGTGAGGTCGGTTGCTCATTCTTCTCACTTGACAAACTGACCTCTACTTTTGTCGAGCTAGGCAGTTTTCCGACTCCTTACTCTCATCCTTTTCTGTAGCTCCTACAATTCGCTTGGGAGGTTTTATTGGACAGTCTTTTAAGAAGTGCCCCGATTGTCCGCAGTACAAACATAACTGCTGTTGCCTTCTCTTGTCTCTTTCGGCTTTTGTTAACGGTGGTCGTATGCCTCCAATTTGCATTGTCTCTGTGGTATTCTCTGACGTGCGCGGAGTAGCATCTTTGGTTCGTACATACACGCCCCGTGTGTCGGATTTGGACCGATCCGCTTTCCGATCTTGTAATCGATTATCTAATTGCACCACCAGATTGATGAATTCACCACAGTCTCTAGGTGGATCAACTACCTGAGCCAAGACGTCCTTTAATTCCCCTCGAAGGCCTTGGTGAAACAATGTGGTTCTCTTGTCTTCAGGCCACCTGGTTTCGGCCACCAACCTATTGAAGGTTGCTATGTATGTTAGCAAGTCCTGATTCCCCTGCCGGAGTGACAAGAGTTCATTGTCTACAGCTTGTTCATGGGTGTGTCGGGCAAAGAGTTTTCCATTTCCCTTTGGAAGCCCCCAAAGTCACGTAGTAACGGATCATCATAGCTCAAAGCGGCACTGACCAGTCTGCTGCACTACCAGTTAGATATGATAAAATAAATGCTACACGTGCTTAATCGTTAGGGAATGCAGCCGGTCTGCAGAGGAAATAAAGGCGACACTGATTCATGAAAGCTGCATATTTTCTTGGATCTCCTGAAAACCTTTCTGGCGGTGCTAAGGGTATTGTTCCGGGTAAATTTATTTGCACTGGAGCAGTAGACGACGTGGTTGCCTGTGCCGGTGTAGTTGTTTCTGGTAATGGAGCTTGCCCGGCCTGTGATTGCAGTAGTTGCCTGCTGAGTTCTTCAGTGCGTTCCTTGGTGACGACAAGATCCCTTCGCAGGGCATTAGTCTCTTACCTAGCCGAATGCACTTCTGCGAGCAATTGCCCTAATAACTGGGCAAGTTGGTCCATTTCTGAGGTCTCCATGGCGCCCAGGTGGATTTTGTTATGAGGCTTCACGTTGTTACGCTCACCTGATATCCACGGGGACGCCTGTGTGCCTTGGTTGCCCGATTTCCCCCAGATGTACTCAATTCGGGAGGATGTCTTCTATGGCAGATGGGCCTGAAAACACAGGAAGACTGGGCTTAGGTTCAGATTTCGTTTCCTCCCACCAGCCCCTTGGACTCGACCTGAAGGCCCCCCTTCCTCACCTTGTTATGATGTCTGGCGTGCTCTCCGTCCTGCTTTCTGCGCAGGGGCGTGTAGTTTCTGCGGGTTGAAGCGACCGATTTAACTTCACTGATGCCAACCCATTCAAGTGTCTTTAAAGAGGTAAGTTCGATTATAGTAGTCTTTGAGGGCCTTTGCTTTCTTGCAGGCTATTAATGTCTTTCCCTGATTGTTTCCCCCTTAGGTATGCAGAGGTTCGCTGGGTGCACTGCTTGGGTTCGGCTCCTGCCGGGATTTATGAACGCGGAGCGTATGAAGAAAGGTAGGTTCAGCGCGAAGTGCGGCGCGCTAATAACTTTTTGGGCTAACCTGTATTGTTTATTCCTTTTCAGGTTACGATGGTCTTTTTGGGCGTGCGGTGATTTCCGGAGTGGAACCGGCCAAGATATGCCCAGCCAGGTGAGGAGATTTTGGTTGCTGCTGAGCTTGCCGTGAGTAACCTGTTGTCCCTTTTTCTCTCCTCCCCAGGTGCTTCGTTCTGGTGCGAGCGCGATGTCCTGAAGATGCTGCCAACGGGATGGAAGGCCGCGAGCAGCTGGCATCGAAGGATGGAAGACTGCAGGTAAGCTGGAACTGCTAATAATGTTCTTTTGTCTCCTCTGCAGGTCCGCGATTCCAGGAACGCCGGGTGCTGGTCTCTGAACACGGTGAGCGTTATGCTGCTGGCTGCAGAATAACGCAAAGCACGTTCTTTAGCTTGGGTGTGATTTATATAGCCTACCCTGTAAAGTAGTCTAGGTAAAGTAGTCCGGGCTACCACACCCTAAAACACCTTGGTTTTTTCTGCTGTTCTTCTGGTTCATGTGTCTGGGGGAAAGGGAAGCAGGGGTAGAATTCGACCTTCCCTTTTCACTTTTCTGTGTCTCCTTTCTTCTGAGTTAGTCACTCCCAATCCATATGTGCTGGCGTCGGTGGTAATAAACGTCTTCCATTGGGGATTGAAAGGTCGCAGACATGGTGCCCTCTGGATTTTCTCCTTCACTTCTTCAAATGCCTTTTGCTGTTCCTGTCACCACTCGTACTCTGCTTTTTTTAATAGTTCGCTCAATTGGGCTGTCATTTCAGAAAATCTGGGCACAAATGTGGCATAGTACTCAGTCAATCCTAAGAAGGATCTCTATTCTTCGTTGTTAGTTGGTGCATGGGCCTTCACAATGGCCTGCAACAAGTTTTTCTTGGGACTAATTCCATTTGAGGAGATCGTGTATCCCAAGTACTCCACTTCCGGCACTTGAATTGCGCATTTATCATATCGTAGACGCACACCGGTGTCCTGCAGTTTGTGGAGGACCTTCTTCAGTGCACTGTCATGCGCTGCCACAATTTCTCTATAAGTAAGCATGTCATCTTGAAAGTATGACCCATTTCCTAATTTTTCTCAGGAGTGAGTCCATCATCCTCTGGAAAGATGACACGGCTGAGGACAAACCGAAGGGCATCCTGCGAAACTGGAAGGTGCCAACCGGGGTGATGAATACAGTCAATGGTCTTGAATCTTTGAGTGAAGGAATCTGATAGTATGCATCCTGCACTTCCAGCTCAGAGAAGTCTTTGGCTTCCTTCATCATCAATAGGAGCTCATTGATGCCGGGCAACGGGTAACTGTCTGTGATCACTTCGAGATTGAAGCTGTGCAAGTCGATACACACTCTAAGATCATTTGAGGATTGTTTCTTGATCAGTACAATGGGACTCAGCCATTCCATTGACTCTATTGTCTCTATGGTGCCCTCCCGGACCATTCTCTCCAACTGCGCATGTAATGCCTGCCGTGCTGTAACTGGCACTGCTCTTACTTTATGCTTCACTGGGATTGCGTTCTGCCGTAGCCTGATATTGTGCACATAGTTTTTGTTTTTTTCTTGGGTCATTGGAGAATAATCTGGGAAACTCCTTTATTGATCCTAGCGCTCCTCCTACTGCTACTGCTAAGACCTGGTCTTCTGTGCTAGGACCCAGTTTAATTTTCAGTTGGCCTGGTCATTCCACCCTAACACAGTTGGACCTTCATTATCGAAGTATGCTCTCGTGTGTGTCTGCCTGTTGTTAACGTACCCCAATGATTGAACGGAAGCACATTTGAACACTGTTAGTCTATGCTTCATTCTCTTTACTTCGACCATACTCTGGCCTACCATGTCTTTATGTGTGTCGATCGGCAGAATAGTCAAATCCGACCCTGACTCGGCCACGACTCTGGTTTCATTTCCATCTATCTTGATGACATAGTGCTTCTTCTCTCTCCTTGCAGTGGTACTGTTGACCATTCTGATGGTGGGCGCATCCTTCCCTGTAGTATCATAGTTTGCTTTCACTAACAACATTTTCTTGCCCTTCCACCTCGAGGCAAACGCTATGTGTCCAAACCTCCTGCAATTGGAACCTTCCTTGCTCCTTGCAGGACATTCTCTATCGTTTGCTAGTTGGCGAGTACTGGCACACCTGCAACATTTCAAAGGTTCTCTTTTACCACCTCTCTCATCCTTGCCAGCCCACTTTGGTCTCCCTTTGTTGCTCCAGTACTGTATAGCATGCACTTCCGATGCCGGCGCACTTCCCGCCAATTCCTTGCTCGAGGTTTCCTCTACAGCTCTGAATTGTCTTGCCAAGCTCCAACTCTTTCTCCATAATGAACTTGTCTTGTACCTTCCTCGAGTTGGTATGAACCACCAGCATGTCGCAGATCATATTCTCAGTGTTGTTGCCAAAAGCACATGAAGCTGCACATTCTCTCATTCTTGTGGCATACTCATCTACACATTCAGATGCTTCTTGCTTTCTGCCATAGAACATTATATGGTGCAGGACTGTGTTCTCTTTATTTGAAAACCGCTTAATGATGCATCTTTTGTCCTCCTTAAATAGGTCGTAGTCCTCATCCTCGCTTGTTTCAGGATGAAGCCAGGCAAAATCCTCTGACCTTCCACCCCCATGGAATTTAGCAGCATGGCTCTCCTCCTTGCTGGGGAATAGTCTGACCCCCTCCCCCCCCCAAAAGGCATCCAAATATGTAGTGAATAGGGGTTCCCACTGGGGCCATGGGATGGTAGACCTACCTTGGGCTTGCAGAAAAGCAGGGGGTGGCGTTGCTCCCTGCATCTTGAACACGTGGGCCTCGTTTTGTGGTCCTCGTCGCCAATGATGTGAAAAGTGAATTCTGGACGAAGAGGCTGCAGTAACTAGCTTTAACGATCACAGTGATCTAACTTATTTCCAAGGAGCAGTGAACAGCACTGCTGAAGCAGTCCATGAATTTAACAAGGAAGGCAGTTCTTAAGCGCAAGAGTTTTGCTAAAATCTCCTGTAATGGAGGCGCGCCGGAAGGCTGCCGTGGGTACAGCAGCAGCAAACGCTGTTATCATGGGTTGCACTTTCCTCCCGAAGCGCATGCGCCTATGAGCCTCGCGGGTCCAAATGCATCGCGAACCCTCACAAAACTCTGTCTCCACACCCTGCTCAGACGTCCCAGGAATGGGGCGCTCTCGAAGGCAAGACGGACATACGTGCAGAGGAGGGACCTTGTAGCAAGATCCCCCACTACATCGTGCTAGCTTGTTGGAATTTCACTTCAAAATGTTCCCAAAGCATCACCACGTTTTGATTGATAATCTTTCCTTTTTTAAGTCTCAATCGTTTATTTTGCAGTGTGTTCTTCTGTCTGGCAAATCTGGGCTTCACCAACTAAAGAGTAACTGTGTGTCCTACTTTGTTCTTGCAAACGTTGTCTACACCCAATCACCTAGTAAACAATAAGCAAAAGAGAAGTTCAAAGTGCTGTTGCAATGGGCTTTTTAGAATTTGGCCAATGCAGCGAAATGCACAGACTCTATGCTCCAATAAAAACTGTCTGAAAGTTATGTATGGTTTTTACCTTCTCATCACCACCAGGCAGATGCAGGGGAGTTGGCATGAGACTGGGAATACTCTCAGGACAATGGATGTTTGTACATCTCTGAACTGAAGTGCCAAACTGGACACGTGCAGCTTTCACACCAGGCTGAATTACAAGAACAGTTTGCACCTATGCCAGCAATAGGAATCATTGTATAAATCTGGGGGGAACACAACTGTGGCCTAACCCCTGCTTTCACATCTGCAGTAATCCCATTTACCTCTGTTGCCCGCTATTATCAAAGTCCATTTAATTTCAAAATTAAAAAAGGAATCCATTGAAGTACACATTCAAATAAAAAGATAGATATTTATCTATATAATACCTAAAATCTGAAAATATGAAAAGTTCAAGCAACTACTATCCTTTTCCCTTCCTGAAAGCGTGCATACAAATTATCCTTCATTTTAGTAGGTTTCCAAAAAAGCCTTTTCTTTGGGTATTATTTCTAAATTGAAATTGTAAGGACAACCCTGCGTAGGTGCTTTTGTGGAAGCAAAGTAACTCGGCATAAATTGCCTGTACTCTGAGAGCCTTGGTAGTGGCACACTCGGCTCCATGCATACATCGTAGCATAAGCTGCCGAACAAAAGCGTGTGAACAGGGGTTTGAAGTGTTAAGCTATCAGGCTTACAGGTGCTTTCTTGGGGCAGTGCCAGAAAGACATTAGGAAGGGGTTGAGCAGGCAGTGCAACAGAGGACAGCTAGGAAAGGAGTTTGGAAAACATTCACCGGTGGGAAAGCGCACCATTCAGAATAGTTTATTGCTCCCGATGATGGCCTCGGACGAAAAATGTAGAGCATTCATACGTTGACCTGTTTCTAAAGGATATTTGGGGCAATGTTTTAGTTGTTGTCTTGGATATGGTATGAACTACACTTGGTTTGGTGAGGTACATTGGAATGAACGTTGGAATAGTATGTTGACCCTGAAGATGGCCTTGGCCGAAACGTGTTGAGCTTCTATACGTTGACCTGCTTCTGAAAGATACATGTGAAAATGCTTTTTTCTTTGGATATAATATGAACTAGACTTGGTTTGGTGATGTTCATTACAATTCCCATTGATTATGCTTTCTGTGGATGGGAAAATATTCTCTTACATCATATAGAAGTGTTTTACTTCAGTGTTGTTTCTGAGTTGTTCTGTCCTTTAGGGGTGTCTAAGTGTTGGCTTGTTAGCCTTAATGAGCACGTAGCCTCTATGTACCGCATCTTACAGTGCATGCAATAGTACCCCTGTCGTAGTCAACCTCCCCTCTCGAGCCCGTCACTCCTCTACCTCTAACTCCCTCAGGGTCAGTTGTTTTTCAAAGAAACAAAGAAACAAGCGGGGGGTAGATCTGTCTTCAGCTGGGGCCTCCCTTTGGAACTGCCTCCCTGCCACCTTGAAACTTCAGGAGAACCATCTAGGGTTCCGGAAGCTCCTCTTCGCCTCTGTCTTTGCCCCTCTTCTCCCCTGCTGATCTGCTTTCTCTCTCGGCACTGTTGCACCTGGCCACCCTCTGTCCTTCAGGGCCAGGTTCCTGCTCACCCTGCCACCCTACTGCACTGCCTCCTGGCCACCCCTTGCACTGGGGCCTGTATATGTACCCATACAGACCCCCCATTCTTTTTCTGCACTTATCAGATACACCCAATCTGACTAACCTTGCACTTTGCCACTCACAGGCTGCACTATCACTGTTTCTGATCACCTTATTTATTTATTTACTTATTATTTATCTTGTTCTCTCCTATGCTCTGCACTTTACAATTTCTCCCCCCTCCCATGCACTTTCCCCCTTTTTCCCTTCCCCGTGCACTTGCGCGTTCTAAATGTCACTGGGCCTAGTAAGATTGTTGTCTTTGTTTTCTCCCCTGTTCCCCTCCCTTTGCCTGGTCACACTCTGAAACACCTGCGTACGAGCGTGATAAAAATAAAATATATTATATCAAGAGTCAAAGCTGGCTGAATTCGAGGCCCGGGGCTTTAGCTTTAATGTATTGAAAGATAATGGTCCACTGTGGCTACTTTGGATCTGACCATACTTGCCAGTAGGCCCACGGGCACTGGGCTGATTCCATCTGCTGCCTATTGCATACTTGTTTAAATCTAAAGATATTCTAGACTGATTATATGCATCAACACATGGAAAATCTCTTACATTAAGCGAGAGGCTAGGTATTAAAGGCAATGACGGTGTGTGGGCATGTTTTATTAGGAATGTAATATCCCCTACTGTACGTAAAAGGGATACTGCAAGTCACCTCGGAGTTGTGTGACCACATTAAAGTGATCATCTTTCTGACTCAATCCTCTGTTTGGTCACAGAACTCCTCTGTCATCTGCAACATCATTAAACACAGATGATATATTATTACCCACAGTAATAATGTCTCTATACTTCTGGCTCTCTGTAATTAGCGGTGCCTAGATGCAGGCCTTGTTTGTTTTTTGTGTGCCAAGCCTTAGTTTTCTTTTTGTTCTTCACAGGTGTCGCCAACACTGGAGGGGCCCTGCTTGGTAAGTAGTCTTTACAATTCATTTATTTTAATATTCTTACTTTCAATTGATCAATTTGTTCATTTTCTTTAAAAAGGTTTCATTTTTATTTTTATTTATTTGAATTTATAAAGCGTGCAGCGGCCCTGGGGCATCGTGGCGCTGTTACAGGATATTTACTTAGGCGCACAGCAGTTTACATAGTGTGCTGCGGTGGTATGGCATTCATACAATGGTGTGATACATTAACAATGGCATCAGAATGTAAACAAAAACATGGTAACGGGTACATTAAGACAGTGTGGCATAGAGCAGGTAGGGGGTCAGCGGTTACAGGTAGAGCATATTGAACTTGTGGCAAGGCTATTGGAAGAGTTGTGTTTTCAGTGCCTTTGCGGTATGCTATGAGGGACGTCTCTTTCCTGAGGACAGGTGGCAGGGCATTCCAATCCTTTGGTGATAGGACGGCAAAACTAGAGCCTCCTGCTTTAGATCTTGACCCATTTGTACCTTTACCTATCCAGGGCACTGGCCAACACTGGGGCAGGGCAGTAGATGGTTAGAATGTCCTTGGAGATTGAAAGTCTTGAAAGTCCCAATTTTCATCATAGAGAAGGGTAAATGACTGGGGAAAGTGGATCTCTCAGCACGCCCGAGGACCGTGGATGAGATCCGAGCTCAGAGGATGGGCCAATATTGCTAGCAGCCCGCCCTGTGAAGGCTGCTTTCTCAACTCTTTCTCTTGTCCATGTTGTCTGATTAGACTAGCTTCACTGGGCATCCCATAACACATGCCCCCTTCCGCTCGGCCTTCAGTGTCCTGTGAGCGCACTTACCCCAGGTGAGCGTTCCACCTACAGTGCTCCAGACTGCCCTGGAAGCAGATCGCTCCCATTTTACTGAAGCACGGGAGTGAGTTTCTCATTGTCCCCAGAACTGCTCATTCCCAAGAGAGGGGAGTCATCAACCATTACAACCACCCCCACAGTAGGGAAGGGTTCTCCTTTTAGGACCAGCTGAAGGGGAAAGATAATCGTCACAGGCCAACCCAGATATGAAGGGAAATGTTCTCTGACTAATAGCACTCCAAGGGAGGGGAAGAATTATCCAGTAGCATCATCCAGAGCAGGTGGAGGGGCCTCTCATTAAGACCTGTTATTAGGTCCATTGAGGATGAAAAAGGCTTTTTTACATGACCACCCAGGGCGTAGGTGAACGGATCTCTTATTAGGACCTCATGGATACAACCGTGAGGAAGGGATCTCCGACTATGACAACCTCATGAGGTGGGAAAGTGTTCATATATTCAGACCAATCCGGGCAAAAGGTTCAGGCTTTCCTGTTTGGACGGCTCCCTGGGAAGGAGACAGATTCTCCCATCAGTATCACAGCAGGGGCGAAGTGCCACCAAGTGGTTGTCTCTGCATGAAGGAAATAAGTGGGGATTCTACTGTCGAATCCCCCCAGGAACCTCTCCCATTAGGACAACCTGGTTTAAGAGAAAGGACGGGATTTGCCATCAGACCGAACTTATGAGTAACTTCTCTCATTCACTGGCACAAAGTGACCAACTGTTCTGCTGCAGTCTTCTCTTGAAATACTTATGCATATCTTTCTCTCCTCTCTCATTTAAGGTGTCGTCTGGGTCAATTTGTCTGGATACTTAATTGAAGCGACAGGATCCTGGACACCGGTCTTCAACCTTGTTGCTGTTATTAACAGCATCGGCCTGTGCGTCTTCTTGTACTTCGCAGAGGCACGAAGAGTCGACATTGACTTGATCCACGTGTAGCTGCCCGGGTAGCAAGACCTTCTTTTAGTGATGCGGTGATGGGCTGGAGCAGGTGGGGTGATAAGATAGAGGCTTGTTTCAGCACAGCTGCTGCTTGAAGAAACTGTTTGCCATGTAAATGGTCCTTGCGTCACTTTGACAACTGTGAGGTGAGGAGATCTGGTGCATACGGAAAGGAGAACTCGCTAACCTGGATAGCGCGTGAACTACAGAAAAGCTGGGACGAACAGATGAGACTATGGAACATGTCTTGTCTCTAACACAACGGTGTTCCCACAACGATTCATCTCAGGCCACCTCATTGCTTGCCCATCTTAGTGCCTCCTGGGAAAGGTTCCACACAGACTAGGAATGCAGTGGAACCCTTGCCTGCTGACGAGGGAAGCGTTGTCCACGGGTGAAGCGAAGCATGTACCTTATCCAGCCTACTGGAACATCGTTCTTCAAGCCCACCACCAGGCTGCAATGGAAAAGGCCACATATAGAACACTAGCCTGGCCAATTACCCTAGAACTGCTTTCTGGTCTAGTTGTGCTCCCAAGTTGCGCAAAACGGGCCCTGCTCGGTCACCTATGTTAGGTCTACTTTTGTCCAAGTGACCATCTATTTCTCAAGTATTCTGAGCCAAGTCAGGGCCTTCCTTCCCAGGAGGCTAGTGTATGGCGGTGCAGCCTTGAGCGCCGGACGGATGTGGTAACCGAATAGGCTGAATCAGATATTTGACACTGTGAATGGGGGAGGTGGGTTTACCAGAGACGATTAATGGGTATGAGCACACATTCCATAGGACTTACAGAAATTCCTTCCATTGGTGATGCAGCTGCCGATATTTTTCAAGATAAGACTTGATAGACCTCACATTCCACAAGGGCGGAAATGTAGACTCCGATTATACAGAAACCAATAGAAATAGAAGAATGCTTCAATACCCTATAGATCTTGGAGGAAAAAAACATGATAATACTTTTTACTGAAACAATGCAAATATGATGCAAATATTATACGTTTGTTTGGGACCACAGGAGCCATTTTCTGCAGCAATATATGTAGCAGGTGGGGTGGGGGAGGGGTTGGCAGTAGGTGTCAAAACATCCAAAGGACTGAACGCCTCCCTTCTGGCTGGAAACCTGGAGCTACACCTTTTGGGTAACCATGGATGCCAATTTTTCTTTTAGGAAAACCTGTTTTCCTGCCTGCCACAGGAGAAGCTGTAATCGATGACAATCTAAATGTCCTGCCAGGGATGGCCCCTTGGTTGGTTGCTTTAGCAGATCTCTGTGGTTATGGGATGTTGCAAATATTATTTCAATTGATACAACACGGTCAATAATTCTGGGGAAAGACTGGCACCTTCATCGTAGGCATAATTGTAATGAATTTGTGTATTGTGTGCGGACAGCTGTTAATGCCATTGGTCGAAACCATTTCATGTCCGTCCTTGGAGTTATCTGAAGCCAAAATGTTACTAAGGCAGCGTGCGTTCTGACACGTTTTGCCATACACACTACGCACTGCGGTTGAGACACTGCGGCCACCCAGAGGTGTGCTGCATCTCGCCTTGTGTGGAAGAGCACTTTACAGAACTTCAAAAAATCACTCCGAGTAGATATATTTTTCAGAAAAAAAGATTTTTAAATTATACAGAGTTTTTTCGAAGTTTTTAAAGATTTAAAGTTTTAAAAGTTTTATGTGATCCATTTTCGAACTGTTACAACATAACATATTTATCTTAAAGTTTCCAGTAAATAAAAGCATTCCTAAAGGTAATGGATTGCTCTAAAGACTTAATTTGAAAAGTGTCTTCTGGTTTAGTATCTAGTAATATGATCTATTTGAAATCTGCTGTGTCCCCGTTTTTCTCATGTTTTGCTTGCTCCCTTTTTGGTTGTGTTTTTATAAAGCTTCGTTTTGAATGCATACAGCTAATTGCCAGTTAAGACTCACTGGGGTTAAAGTACCATCGTAATGTCATCATCTGACGCCAGGCTCCTGGAGTGATGTAACCGGTGGAGTCAAAATGCTGCCCCACTCTGACGTCATGTTCCTGCGGGAATCTGCGGGTTGATGTCCACCAGTGCCAACTTCTCCTGCCACGTTCGAGGAATGATGGCCACCCTTTCTGCAGTGTAACCACATTCTGTCCAATGGTTCCGGCAGCCATGGCCAGCTGCTGCCGTCGAGAGCTTGGTTGGACTGGAAGAAAATAGAAAAGCATCCCCCAATCCTCACAAATGGCATTTACTTACTATTCATGACAAACGGAGTACTGCCAAGGGGGCGGAGGGCGGAAATGTGTCGCAAATAGTGTGCTTTACAACACATTTAGTTAATTACTGCTAATCAAAACTACCGCCCAAACAGGCTTCCTTTGGCCCAAAGGTGTCTGTGCAATATGAATCATTGTTAAGCCGTACCACTAGTTAATTTTTGTTGTGTATTAGCATAATTGACCTAAACACGTTTGACCTAAAACATTTGATCAAATTTTTTGGACCTTTTTTTCAACCAAATTTAATTAAATATACATATATGGGGGTGGGTAAGGGTATAGATTAGGGTGAGGGGAAGTGGAGAGGGTGTTGCTGGGGAGTCTCACCCCGAATTTTAGATTGGGGAAAAAAGGTCAAATGAATTCGATCAAATGTGATTAGGTCAAACTCTTTAGGTCAAATGGACCCAAACCGATTTGTGTACTGTTAGTTTTTAGTTCAAAGGCTCCGAACAGTGTCTTGGGCACATTTTCTTCCCGCAGAGCCAAACTTAGCATCAGTCTGCACCTTACCAACCTCGCGAACGCGTTTCTTTTGTTATTCGCTGTACCTTTCAGTTGGAAATGACCCCTGGCGCACAAGAAAGACCCCCACACAGCAGCAGTTATCTGGAAAATGTGCGTCTGCTTCCACATTACAGTGAGTGACACAAAAAAACCTTTAGAAAGTTAGTTCACATCCATGATGTCTACTAGTTTGATATGCAAAAAGAAAGTTTGCTTCTATGTCAACAGTCTATTGTTCACATCAGACACAACTAGCTGGAAGTTTGTGAGAAAGCATCTCTAGAACATGTGACTTTTTTTCCACACTTTTTTATTCTTCCTGAAAGTGCAGTGGTGTTAGACATTGCCTCTAGTTTTCCATTCAAGATATAGAAAATAAAGCTACAATGATATTAATTCGGCTTCAAATGTTTCTATAAGGATTCACATGTTGCCAGGTTATGCAATTGGTGCATTTTCCGAGTACACTCGATAAGAGTTTTAATGTGAGCCTTGAAATCCGAAACTTAAATATTTCTACCAAGGACAGTGTTAGGATTGGGTGAGGGCGTTAAATAAGCACCCCGGAGCCTTGTTTAGTTTAGATAACTTTAGTGGGTTCGTGGGAACAAAGGTAAGTACATTAGGAATAATACAGGATAAGTTCATGGGCTAGAAGCACCCACCGGTCCCCCTGTGCCAAGCTTAAGTTTCCAACTAGCAATAAAGGAACACAGGCACTCACATCCAAACATTCCAACCAGAACACTCCATACCAAACATTCCAGGCTCAGGCACACATACATAAAGGGAATAGCCACATAATCAGGATAGGTAAAAACACAACACATCTCCCCCCTTACATAACCAGGCAATCAAAGGAAGAAACAGAAGGAACAGTGTTAGTAACATATATGTATACAAAAAAACTATCCTTCTAAACATCCATCCAGCAAACTGCTCCTAGCATAAAGCTATCCCCTACCAAGTCCTTAGAGTAGCTGCCAATTAGCTAACCCACTTCCAAAACAATCACTAGAACCATAACAGGCCTTTTATGGAACTCACTACAAGGGAACCAGCCCACAATCTCATACACAACCATTACCACCTACATCACAACAATAACCCTGCATCATCATACACCAACAACAAGTTGTGCTAACACAATCTACAGGGTTCACCCTACTATCTGCCTAAAGCTTACTATTTCAACTCCACTATGGGCGTCCTCAAAACACTCTAGAGAAACCAAATGCTCACAACTGAGCACACTACCATTTCCACCACTCCACCACTCCAGGCACCATGCCTCAGCTACTAAATGCTCACCATTGAACATCCCATGCTCACCATAGAGCAACCAATAACCTCCACTCCAGGCACCAGGCCTGAGCTGCGGCAACTGAGACAATCTCTCAGCAAAAGCATTGATGCAATTACACAAAATTGTCAAGTTGGTGCCACTAAAATGCACCACCGAAAATGCACCACTAACGGAGACTCCTTCTCAACCAAAAGCATTGATGCCAACCCACACCAAAATGTTAAGTGGGTGCAACTAATAATGTACCCTTGGCACAACAGAAAAAATGTCCAGAAACAATAAGCACAACTGAGACCCCTCTCAGCAATAACGTTGGCGCCATTGGTAGCACCACAAGATAAACTCTATGAAGAAATTCAAATCCAATCCACACAAAGTCACCACTCACATTTTCTCAAGCTCTCCATCCTCACCAACATGTATTCATCCACACAAATAAAACAGAAAATTGAGTTTAAACATGGAGAACTTGAAGAAATAATAACATCTCCCGGAATAAATGTCCATAGATCAAATCGCAGAGCAGAACTTAAATGCACCTGTGGAAGAAAACAAGATTAGAGAATTTTATGCTATCAATAATACCAGATGATAAATCATAACGCCGTGCAAGCAACATTTCACTCTTCCAATGTAGTGACAACCCACATCAATCACCACCTAATATATCATCCATATGGTCTCCAATATGAAACTTCCATTTTTTTCCCCAGTAACTAGCCATAAGAACAAATTGAACTTCAAACATGGTAAAAAATGGAATAGATTACACCGGAGTAAAATCCCATAGAATGAATCCCAAGTAGAACATTGAAAACAACAGGTCCACATTGTCAGCTTGCACATTTGATAAAATTGCATATATATTATCTTATTAACATCTGTAGTTGACCTTTGGTTGTCACATATAAAAAAAATGTACTATGCGACAAAAGAAATGTTTTCCACATTATCACATATATCAGAAATAAGATTGCATGCTGTGACCATTCCGCAGTGTATCACTTTCCCTATACTGCACACACAAAAAAACAGTACCTCATGCCTCCCCCAAGACATCAGCCGAAATTGTACCCAGCACAAGGAAAACAAGCACTTCCACGATGACGTAATTCTCCCCTAACCCGCATCACGAAATTGTCTTTCATTTACTGAAACGGAACGAGGTTTCAGATGCCGATGGCCCTCTCACACCTCGCGGTTCAACGACTTGCCGTCTGAAAATGGACATCTTACATCACTATCCTCCTCATATGGCGACGTTGCATTATTGTCCTCGTTTCAAACCGCTGCATTTTAAATGAAACACTTTGCCGTTGTACTACATTTCGTTTTATTTACATCTGATGTGCGGATGCACGTTCATGCACGTTGGAGGGTCCTTTATTCTTAACTCCCTCAATGCTTTCCGGTGTCGCTGGCCTCGAATGCAGAACTTTGCCTTGAGTTTCTCTGCAACAATCACCAATACCTCCTGTGACCAAATGACGTCACCACAATGAAGGGCGACGGGGCCACGGGCAGAGCTCTCCACAGTAACTGCCACCTGCAGCACGATGGCAGGGACCCCTGTCAGAGGCGACAGACAACTCTCTCCCCATCCAAGACGCGGCACACAACCAAATGAGTCAACGTTGAGGGTACTAAGACGATGTCGCCAGCCGCGCAGCATGTGCCTTTATACTCCATTCAGTGTCAATCACCATTATGCAGCCGCTCTGAAAGTTTGCTATTCAAGAATTGCGGCCTGCGTATAATACAGTGACCTCCCCCGGCCCTTATGCGCTGTCATAGTTCACCACTTCACAGTCCCAAAGTCAATTTAATGCGAACACAGACCTTGCAGGCACATAAGAGGTTGCCTCTTTGAAAGCAGGCAACGGGGCGCGCTTACCTTGGGGCTGGGGGGTGGGGCCGGTGGGTGCCTCTGTAATTCCTCCTTTCTCCTGGTGGGTATCTTCCTTGCCACCTTTTGTTTCCTGGTACCAGTCCTCGTTCGTACTGCTTATTTCCCTGTTCCTCTTCTGTTGATGCTCCACTCAGTTTCCAATAATCCTCGTCGCCAGTGTTAGGATTGGGTGAGGGCGTTAAATAAGCACTCCAGAGCCTTGTTTAGTTTAGATAACTTTAGTGGGTTTGTGGGAACAAAGGTAAGTACATTAGGAATAATACAGGATAAGTTCATGGGGTAGAAGCACCCACCGGTCCCCCTGTGCCAAGCTTAAGTTTCCAACTGGCAATAAAGGAACACAGGCACTCACATCCAAACATTCCAACCAGAACACTCCATACCAAACATTCCAGACTCAGGCACACAGACATACAGGGAATGGCCACATAATCAGGATAGGTAAAAACACAACAGACAGAATGGAAGGTATGTGGGCAAGTGCCTACATTGCAGAGTGGGCTGAAACCCCAGCTGCACGGATTAACTAAAGGATGTGATCCCGGGCAAATAATGGTCATCTCACTGTGACTTAACTGCAAACATTGAGGTCCTTAGAAGTGATTAAGTGCACAATATTTGAAAAACAGTCTCCATTACAATGGGTCCGACTTAATGGTTTTAGGATCAAAACAGTGTCATATGGTGCTCCTCTGTTTGAGGCCCTCCAGGCCAAAACGCAGAACGACATTATTGCTGCACTGACCCTCCCTCAGTCCTTTATCGCTTGATTTGATGGAAAGATTTGTAGGTTCACAAGCTTTTCGCTTTATCCGAGATTCGGATATAGCGGGCGGCCTGCGGCAGAATCAACATACATGCTTGGAGGGGTTATGTGGGTCTAGAGGGTATTGAGTGAAGGAGTGGTTTGTTTAGGATGGCCAAGCAAATGTGTTTGAGATGCAGTGTGTTGCTTTCACTGAAAGGAGAGTTTAGTCTGTGGTGTACGATAAGGTCTGTGGTGCCGGGAGGATAACCAACGGACAATGCGATAGTCTTGGAACGAAAACAGAGCTGAGCAGGGGTTCGATACCTGGTGCCGCGTTTAGAGGCTGGAGTGTGGCATGATGTGCATTATTAAAAACAACTGTGTGCAGTGATGAGCATTGATGTAAGAATGCAGTGTTCTGGAGGTGGTGCATCATACAGGGGTTTGTTGGTGCAGATGCTGTGAGGATTTTAGTGTATGAGTTATGATATGATAGGCTATTTATATCGCGCTTAACACCCAGAGGTTTCTAAGCGCGGACCCGGGGATCGAACCTTTGTTACTCTGTGTCGTCTTGCTTCCAAGGCGAGCACGTTGCCGCTGAGCTATCCTCCCGGGACAAAGTTGAGAGGGAGGGAGGGAGGGAGGATTGCCTAGGTCATGTTGAAGGTGTACACAGGCACGTTGTGGCTTACCTTGGTGGTAGGGGACATATGGTTAGGCCTCAACAATTGCTGCCACTAGGACTTGCAGGTTGCTGTGTTTACCCTTAGCTTCGACGCTTGGTCTGAACTAGACGTGGGGGAGCCAGGGAATTCATGGGTAGGACTGAGCCAGGTCCAAGCCTGGGGGTCTGTCTGTCTTGGCTTTTAGGGCCCAACCGAGCTGAGCCCAGAAAATGGCTGCTCAAAACAGGGGGGGCAGGGTGCCTGTGTCGGGGTCAAAAAAGGGGCTCTGGGGCAAAAGGGATTGGGGAAATAAAAGAGACTAAAGAGGTTTGGGACTAAGGCGAGAATAGGGACTAAAGGAGGCAAGAAGAGGGGATTATATAGTACTGGGGGCAGCACAATTGGCTAAAGGGGGCAAGAACAGGGGCAACAAAAGGGGCTAAATTAGGGTGACCAGACGTCCCGGTTTTTCCGGGACTGTCCCGGTTTTTGTTGCTCTGTCCCCCTTTCTCAAGATTATGTTCCCATTGGAAACTGCAGTGGTCCCGGTTTTTGGTAGTGTGTCTTCATAGCTGGCAGGCATAGCTCGCAAAGAAGAAATGCTGCATTTTACAAATTAAGATAGTGTTCGTTTGTTAGAAATTGATTATAAAATGTGTTTATTTTAACAGTAACACTGAAACCGCCTCTCCTCCAAACGCTACTTAAGTGTAGTGCCTTGAAAGTGCCACTTTCAAGAGTTAGTCCTACTTTTATGTTGGTTGCCCTGTCCCGGTTTTTTACTTTTTAAATCTGGTCACCCTAGGCTAAATGGGATGGGCGGGGTCAAGAAAAGAGGGAAAACGGGCCTGGGGCAACTAAAAGGGTTAATAGGCAACAGAGGGAGCTAAATGGGACTGGGGAGGATAAACAAAGGGGCTCCCTTTTTTTTATTCACAGCTGCCTCACAGCACCACCAGGAAGTGTTCCAGTCCTGCCCGAGCCACTCATTGATTGGCTCAGACGGGGCAATACAAAAAGACATGCTCCTAGTGTGCCAGCAGCACTTGCAGAAGCAGGTCTATCTGACTTGTTGTCCTGCCGCCTTACTTCCTGTCCTGCCCAGCCCCAGCCAATCAGTCAGTGGCTGGGGAGGAACCGTCACTCAGGCGGCCGCAGACGGAAAACAGACAGACGTGCTCCTGTAAGTGCTGTTGGCACACTTACAGGAGCCGCTCTTTAAAAAAAAATCTTCAAAATCTCTTTATTTAAGGATTGGGCGAGCACTCGGTGGTGCTCGTGGCCGGACCCTGCTTTGGGCGGGGACTGGCTTGAGGAGGGGGCGGGGCGGGGTCAGGCCAGAGCAAGCTCCGCCTGGCTCGCCCAGCTCTAGACTGCACATCCTGAATTGCTTTGGAATGGCAGCGGAACAGGGCTTGGTGATGAGAAGGTAGTCCATTTTTGCAGTCATGGTGGTCACTGGTAAGAAGCCAGTGACGCATGGGGCATCTGGAAGAGGGTGGCTGTGCGTTGAGCAGGCACATATTGTCATGTAATTTGCCGACGTCGGATTCCTGCAGTCATGTCAGTTTGATGCCAGGTTAATGCTGGGATGTCGATAAAGTTCCAAATATAATTAATTTCCTGGCTGACTGAAGGAGCTGGGCGAAATTAGCCACAGTGGATGTGAATGGCCCCGCCCTTTCAGAGGTGGGAATTGCACATATATCAAAACATTAAAAACTTCCTTGGGAAGCGCTCCTACCAGTCAATGCAACCACTGACCAGTAGTAAAGAGTCCTTTTCTGGAAATAAACTTTCTTTATTAGAAAGAAATCGAAAAAGAAGAATTTTCTATCCGCACCCAAAATGTGTCCACCATAGTTTCTAAATTCAGTAAGACGCATTGTGTGTTCTTGTTTACTTTTTCATTTTTTTTCCGTAAGCTATTTATTTAAGCATTGGAATGCTACACAGTAACTACAGCAACAGCTGGACACGTGGTTTAGCAACGCGGTGAGGCAGTGTGGAGTAAACGGATGTGAAGTCGTCTTTCTTATTCTTAAGTATTGAGGATTACAAACTCTACATTTTGGGGATTACAGCCCTAATATAATACATTCTCGTATTGATCGTTAGTAGCAAGTTGTGAAAGAAACTCACACTGTGCAATTGTGTACGTTTGTCCAAATGGTTGCAATGGATTGACTCTGGACAACAAATCCCAGAATGCATTGGTTATGAAAAGGAAAATCCCTGCACTGTTCACATGTGCACAAACATTATTAGATTATTCTGCTCGGTTTCAAAACAAAAATCTTGGAGGAGACAACGTGCGCAAATATTCCTGGTTTTTGTTCCTTACTGTCCTCATTGCTTCCGCAGCTATGGATATCCTTCAATTTTCTACCGTTTTTGTAAATTTGCGGTCTAGCGTGCTATTCACATACATGATACTCTCATTTATGAATGAAACGAAATTGCTAATCAATTTGGCAAGAAACCAAATGGGATATGAATTGTCATCTCCTCTTCCCCCCTCATCTAATGTTAGGGCGTGGATCCCTGTGAACGATTTTTGAGGGTAACAACATACGTTAGGAACAGTGTCATAACCCTGACCAGAAGCAAGCTCTAAATATTTCATCAGCTCATTAAGCTCGACTTTTCTGAATAGCCTAGACGACTTCGGTGACTGTGAGATCGTGGGCCACCCCACATCCAATCAAGACATTTGCTTCTAGGAAGTTGCTGGGTTCTCTCGGCTCTTTCGTAACTTGCAGTATGTGCCAAGAGAGGGATTTGATCAGCTGAGCCCCCAATTCCTGGTTGTTCTAATGATTCTTGACCTAAAGGAAGGAATATCGACCTTTGGCAAAGGCCCGGTAGCTCCTGGCTTGTATTATGGTACTCTGTGGGCTTGTATGAGGTTTTATTTTTTAAGTAGGTGCAACTAATACCTGAATGCTTATGAGTGCCTTAACAATGGGAGGAGATGAGCAATTTAATGCCCCATTATCAAAAATTGGCCTCTTTGTGAAAAAAATGGAAGAAATAAATTGAGCACCAGTTTTGCTGCTTGGATAATAAGGAATGAAGCAAATGGGTTTGGCCCCAATCCATATTATCTCGAATGTTTTCATTAGTGGAAACATGTAGCAAAGTGTTTTATTTCCTATAGTCGCTTAGTAACAAGAAAAGAAATGTAGCAAACTTGATCATTTTTAAGTTATGCGGCAAACATAGTAAAACAACAAAGTTCGATTAATTTTTGCACCTAGTGCAAACCTTTTTTTCGATAATATGGATTGTGGCAAAACTTTATTGCCTCACATTTTAGCACCTGCGCAAATATTAGATAATCTGGCCACTGTTGTCCATCAGGAGGACCAAGAAGGCTAACAACCTGAATGGCAAGCCAGGCTAACTGTCTATAGGGTGTTTCACCCGTTCCCCACGCCGCTTGTCCCTGCTTCCTTGGTTGCTCCTTCCTCCCGTCCACCGTGCTCCCATTGGACACTAGGCCCTTACTAGACTACTATGCTAGGCAGCCCCCTGAGGCTAAAGGCCCAGAGGCAAAGGGGAGCTCCCACAGTTGCAGCTCCAGAGGGTGTTTGCCAGTGTTTGCTGTGGGAGCATGCAGCGCTAACTGACAAGGTAAGGTGCAGGCAGGGGGAACAGCCATAACTGCTACCTATTTAACTGTCCCTCCTCTCTCATTACTTCTATTATCTAATTCTGCAGTCTGCTGCACTTTGCAATTTTATGTTATCCATATCTGGCATTGGTGAATTGTCTTTATTATGGGGCTCTTGCAACAGCTGCATTAGCTGCTGTGTTAAAACATGTTTTTTTAAAGTAGGCCTTACCCCACTCTTTTAGGAAAGTCGAATCTGTGTGTTCTTGCATTTACTGCTGTTATAAAAGTAGGCTTTTTACCCTCTATACTATGTTCTTCCTTCTGTCCAGAAAACTTGCTTCAAGGTGTCGTGCTTTCTGTAGTATGATGTAACCTAGGCCTTTTCCATTCCTGGATGCTTGACTCTAGATTGTTGCATTGCTGTTGGTTGTAGTTGGTGCCGTGCTCTGCAGTTCCTCCCTCTCTCCGCACTCTCCCTCAATGGTACTCTCAATCTCCTCTATCTTCTCTAATTGCTATTCTATCACCTATCCTAACCCTCTGACGAAGTCTGGAAGGAAAATGTTCAAGAAGGATCTCCTGGTCGACAATCCAGGCCTGCCCATCGCTGACACCTATGTCAACACTTCTTCCAGGCAGACTTTCACTGACATCCTCTTTGTCATTCCTTCTCCGGACCTTTGGATTCCCCTTATGGTCTCTGTGCTCTCCCCTTTCTCCTACTCTCCCATTAATGGTGGCACCCATTGGAAGGTACTCTTGGCAACCTTCCTCTCCTCTATGGTCATCGTTAATGCCTACCTAAATGGCACTGTCACAGTCCATGGCTCTCATCCCAACCTCCTCCTTCTTGATAGGTGTCTTCCGTTCTCAACTTCCTCCCCTCTCCTACCACTCCTCTTTCTGCCACCCCTCCAGTTGGTGTACCACTCTCATGTGCCCCTCCTCGGAAGACCTTCAAAGGGAGCAACCTGCTCCACTTAACTACCCTCAACTCTCGCTTTACCGTCAAACACTCCTTTGGCATCTGCCACCTCCTTGAAGACCTCAACCTAGACGTCCTCGTTCTCACTGGGACGTGGTTCACTGCCAGCTCTGTCACGAGTTTGACACTCTCCTCCTTGATGATTACAGAGTCCTCTCTAAGCCCAGGCCTAACCAGCCCAGGGTCGGAGTTGCCCTGATCTTCCCTGAGTGAGCCCCTTCTACTATCATACCCTACTCCTCCTTCAAATGCCTTGTCTGTGGGTTTGGTGTTTCTCCTGGCCTCTCTCTGACTCTGTATTTGTATTTCGTTTATTTGTAAAGCGCGCCTGGCCCAAAGGCATCTGGGCGCATATCTTAGGTTACACATGCTACAATGGCATAGTATACATCAAAACAGGCATCAACGCAGAAGATGCATACACAGTACTATAGAGCTAGATACATACATAATACTTACAGGATGAACTACAGTGAATATACACTAACATTTACATTGAGAACGCTGGAGGATACGTTGGAGGTCATTGTGTTGGAGTTAAGGCCGATGAGACCTGTGGTTGGTGTATCTTGATCAATCAGCCACAATTTGGCTTTACCTTTGAAAGAGTAGAAGGGGAGTTCTGATCTGAGCAGGTTGGGAAGTGAGTTCCATAATTTAGAAGCCAGGACCGGGAAACTGGTCCCGCCAGCTTTTTGAAGCTAGAATCTAGGTATGGATAGACAATAAGCTTTGGCAGCTCTCTATGGGCGGCAAGAGGTGTGGGGTGTGAACTGGCGCACCAGATAACTAGGGGCCTGGTTGGCAAGACATTTATGTGTAAGAGCAAGAGTTTTGAGGGAATCTCTTTGGGCATCTGAGAGCCAGTGTAGGCTGCATCTAGTGTCAGATATGTGTTGATTTCTAGGGATATTCAGTGCTGCCGTGATGGCATTGTTTTGGGTGACCTGAAGCTTGTTAAGATTTTGTTGGCTGATCCCTAGGTAGAGTGCATTACAGTAGTTAGAGTTTCGACATAATGAGGGTTCTCGCAAGGGTGATGCAGTTTGAGGTAGTGAGGAATGGACGGGAGGCTGTAATAAATTTGCACTTGTGGGTAATCTCAGATACTGAGATTACAGCATTGGTTTGTCTGGAAAGTGATAGTGTAGACTCAAGATATATACCTAAGGTTTTGGTATTGTTAGATACTTGGATGGTGTTGCCAATGATGATAAAGGATTTGAAGGTGCGATCAAGCCTATTAAGTCGATGGTGTGAACCTAAGATGAGGAGCTTCGTCTTATCGTCATTAAGACAGAGCTTGTGTTGTGCTATCCAAGCCTGGATAACCAGATTTAGGGCTTTAGTGTCCAGCGAGTGGTCTCCTTTGATAGGGAAGAGTATCTGGGTGTCATCTGCATAGTTAGTGTAGGTGTCACCCAGGTAGTCAAGAATATCGAAAAGAGGTTTTGTGAACATGTTATATAGTTATATAGTGTAGGCGAAATGCATGATCCTTGAGGGACCCCACAAGGGACTGGAGATGGTTTAGCGGAAGCAGACGGGGAGAAGACTCTCATGGATCTATTGGGCAGGAATGAGCTAATCCACAAGGTAGCTTTGTCAGAGAAGTGGGCTGCTGATTTTAGATGTCAGCAAAGAATTTGGTGATTCACCAAATCAAAAGCAGCCAATAAGTCAAGTAATAGAAGGAGGCCCGGTTTACCGTTGTCTTTTAAGTCCTCGATTTGTGTTTTTAAATCGATGAGGGCAGTTTCAGTTCCATGCATTGGATGGAAACCGGATTGTCTAACCCTGAGTAGTTTGTTAGTTTCCAGATAGTCCTGGATCTGCAGATAGGCAGCTCGGTCCAATATCTTTAGCAAAAAGGGAACAGTGGTGATGGGCCTGTAATTGGTGGGTATGCAAGGGTCCAGAGAGGGTTTTCTGAGTAGATGGATAAGCCGTGCATCCTTCAGGTTATCAGGGACTATACCTGTGCTGAACGAAGAGTTTATAAATGCAGTGATTAATGGGGCTAGTTCGTGGGTGGCCTCCTTGATGATGGGAGCAGGGCATGAATCACCCTGGCAATTGGAGGGTTTGATTTTGCGGATAATGTCTTCTACCTCAGCGATAGATCATGGGGAGAAGCTGAACGGTTTGTGGGTGTGAGGTATAGTAGCAGATTTCCTGAAGGGGAATTGAGGTGCAGGTTTGGTCGAAGGCAGTTTTTTGGAATTAATTTTGGAGTGGAGTGTAGTGATTTTGTTGAGGAGCGCTTTTTGAATGTTGGAAAATCATGAGCTGTCTTTGCTGCAGATGTCGGGTGAAGTGGAGGCCGATTCGAGTTCTTTAAGCATCTGAAAGGTCTCTGGTATTGGATTCTGCTTGCAAGATGCGCTTGTTATAGGTCTCTTTTTTAGCTTGGAGGATAGCCTCTTTATAATTAAGGGAGGCTTTAATGAGACTATCTTTGTTAACATCCGAGGGATAACTTTTCCAGCGAGCTTCCATGTTTCGCTTTTCTTTGCGTAGCACTCTCAGTTGTGGTGTAAACCATGAGTTGAGGCGTGCTCACGGTTTAGGTCTCTGCAGTTTAATTGGGGCGATGGAGTTCATCGCTTTGAGCATGATGTGATTGTATGTGTTGGCTAGGACTGTGGGGTCAGTACATGACAGTGAAGCATTGTCTAGTATGGGTAGGATGAGAGGGATGAGTTTCTATTTTGGTATATCCCTTTTATTTCTTGTACAGATAGCAGGGGCAGTATCCTGTCTGTAACATTGGTCATTGGCTTTGATATGAAAGGAGATTGTGTGGTGGTCTGACCAAACGCACGTAGAGTTAGCCACTAGGTTAATGGTGCAGTTCAGATTAGCCAGCCACTCAAGGGTTCTCCCTTTGTTGTGGGTGGGCTTGAGAATGTGGTGGGAGAAGCCCATATCAGTTAAAGTACTGGCAATGTCAAGAGCTTTGAGGTTGTTTGGGTCGTGGAGTCCGAGATTGAAATCACCTAGCAGAATGATTTGTGGGTTGGTCTTGGTTTTGTCTGCCATGATGGAGGTAATGTCATCAGCGAAGGTGGTGACTGGTCCTGGGGGTCTGTAGATCAGATGCATAGTAGCAGTTTGGTTCGGTGAGATGGGTAACTTGACCGTCAGTAATTCTGCTGAGGCAATTTGTTGATTAGGGATGACTCTGAGGCCGAGGAAGGTTTTGTGGATAAAGGCAACACCACCACCTTTAGTTTGGTTAGTGTTGCGGTCACCTCTGATGATGGCATAACCACTAGGTAAGGCAAGGGAGTGTAAGGGACCTGATGCTGCGTGTAGCCAGGTCTCTGTAATAGCTATGAAATCTAGTTCATGCAATGTGATAAAGTCAGCAATGTCTAATGCATGCGCTGGTAGGGACCTGGCGTTGACAAGGGCTCCTTTAATCAAGGTCTCTTTGGGGGTGGGCGTTTTGATTGAGGTGATATTGGGGGTGTCTACAGTTGAGGTGTTATTAAGGCCTGAGGGCATGGGACTATGTAAGTTAGTGCCTGCGGTACTCGGGAATTTCGGGGTAGTGTTGAGCGTGTGAGCATAGCGGGCTGAATGAGTAAATCTGGAGCCTAGTCTGATGTTCCTGAATGGCACAGAGAAGGGATGATTGGGGGTGGGTTTGACTGCAAAATGTCGTAACCATAAGGCAGGTGAGTTTAAGTGAGTTTGGTGGGTGGCGATGTGGATGTGGTCTTACTGCTGGTGTTGGACAGCGGGCCGTTAGTCAGGAGTATTGAGGGCAGGGGTCCTCTTAGGTGTGGTGGCCTGGAAGGGCCTAGGGTGCTGACAGGGCCCAGCATGATGATAATAGGTTTCTTAATAAGGGTAGACTGGAGAGGAGGAGCACTACCATAGTGAGTCTCAGCCAGTGATGTTGTCAGAAAGTGTACCAGAAGAGAGCAACATAGTAAAAGGGGCGTGGACATAGTGAGGGAGTACTATGCAACGTGAAGGAACAGTTAGGCTAGGTGAACAGTGCAATAGAATTCTGCGTATAAAGGCAATTGGTGGAGCTACTGTGAAGCAATAAGCATGCGTGTGTTCCGATGGTGGTCTGAGGTGAGTTATATCGGGGTAAAAAGGCACCTAAGTCTCAGTTAAGGATGAGTGATTCGGCCGTGTAGGTGTTTACACGAGTGCGGAGGGCAGTTCTGAATAGCGTGTGTAATTGGCATTACCAGGCAGCACATTGCGCTGGCAAGCAATCGGAATAGATGAACATGGTGGGACTAGAGTAAGTGGTGCTCCAGCTGATAGTAGTTGTTATAAGGGCTGGGTGCAGCGTGCATGCAGCGGCGTGCAAACACTCAATTAGGCACATGCAGAACAAATGTCAGTTCACGTACTGCGGTAATACATGGGAGAAGGCCAGAGATGGTAAGGAGTGTTAGCAAGGGCTCCCAACCAATCATCAGATATGTATAAGAGGCGTATTATGTTGAGTCGAGTATAGTTCACGGGCTAATGCAAGGTGTACATTGAGACAATAAATAAAGATACATGATAACACAAAGATCATGCGCAAAGTGGTTAAACAGGCGGGGTACTGAACGAGCCAACACAACAAGACATAGTGAGGTACTCGGTCCTAGGCCTTACTATGGGAAGTACCACTTTGAGATATCTAGGGATAAACCTGGCAAGACACTTAGATGCCCTATACAAGGCCAACTCCCCCCTCCCCCCTTCTTGACAAATTTCATTCCGATTTATCCAAGTGGCAGAAACTCACAATCTCATGGATGGGAAGACTAAATGCAATTAAGATGGTGTGTCTCCCAAGGTTCCTATACCCTTTCCAGATGCTTCCAATCAAAATGCCCAAATCATTTTTTGGGGAGGTGAAGAAGGCTGTCCTGAGACTTCTATGGCAGGGGAAAAAACCAAAAATCGCATAAGAAGTATTGACACTGCCCAAGGAAAAAGGGGGGGGGGGTTTGCCAGACCTCGAAAGGTACTATATAGCGATGCAGCTACGGATCCTAGTACCACATTTGAGAAACCAAATACATTTATAATGGGTAAGCCTTGACAATCATAGTTTCTCCCTGGCCACCCTATCGTAATGGCTCTGGGTTCCGGGGGACAAATTGACTCGCAGGATCCAGCAACACCCTATACTTGCCACTATCTGGCAAATCTGGAGGGAGGGCATAGACATGCGAGGCATCACAACGTGGCCATCCCACCTGAGTCACATCTGGGCGCCAGGGATTCGGGAAGAGATTCTGGAACATGGCAGGTTTCAAAGGTGGTTCGAGGCGGGTCTCGAGAGGGTAGGACAACTTTGGGAGGGAGGTAACTTCATTAGGATCATGGATCTTGAGAACGTACTAGGCATAGGAACACTATAGGTCTTCCACTTTCTACAACTTAAGGATGCGCTGATGAGGGGACCGTGGAAAGAGAAAATACAAAGGGACCTCACCCCCTTCGAATCACTGCTAAACACTCTTATTGAAACTAAAGGGCTGATCTCAATATTGTACAGAACATTTAGACGTCAGGAAGGGGTCCACGACCAAACTCAAGAATAGATGGGAGATAGATATGAACCTGGAAATTGACCCTGAATTGTGGTCTAAGATGTGTAAGGGAACCTCTATGGTGTTGATTGCCTCCCAGTATAAATTGCATGCTACTAAACATCTTCATAGGTGGCAATAAGACCCCTATAGGCTCTCCAAGAGGTTTCAAACAGTGATCCCCCTATGCTAGCAACAATGTGTGGAAAGTGCAAATTACTGGCACATGTGGTGGGGATGCCCCCCGGTAAGAGTATATTGGGACAAAGTCCTCGGTTGGATCAAGGATGTAGAAGGGATCCAACGTGAGTGCACACCTCTTCTTGTGTTATTTGGACTGGAGAGAGATGAGGATGAGTTTGTGAGGATAACAGGGCTGGCCTCCCCCCTACTATTAGCAGCGCTAGCATATATAGTGGTTAAATGGAAAGCAGTCATGGCCCCAAGTAAGAAGGAGTGGGGAAAGGTCGCCACCAGCATTTGTTTGATGGAGAGGATAACTGCGGCCCTACATGGGAGCTCCACACAATATGAGACACTATGGAAAGACTATATTGACAAATATGTTAGCTGTCCCTAGACCAGTGTGTGTATCAGAACCCCAACATGAACTGCTGACGCGCACACGGTTTGTAGATGAGGGTGGGAGGTATTGCAAGATGAACAGGACATTTAGCATACAGGAAGAAAGGCCCGGGAGAGCACCCTTGCCTGTTGAGTGTTCATTACCCTATAATATGGTAAGAGACCCAAATCCGGTCATGCGTGGTAGCTTAAAGACAAAGACCTATTGGTGGACTTGTTTTGAACGTAACACTGTTCCTGAGAGGGAGGTGGGAGGGTGAGGGGGAAATTGGTTTTGAGATCGAGTTCTAAAGTTTGAGGGAGGAGGGATATGAAGACTCTCCCTTCTTTGTTTTGGCAGCTATGCAGTGAACGGTACCTGTATGATGTTTATTCTGTTATGCTGAAAACTCAATAAAACCAAATAAAAAAAAAACAGGCGGGGTAAAATGCTACGGCTGCAAACCAAGTGCAATGAGCTGCGGGTACGGCAGGTGAATGGTACTGGCAGGACTGTGAGCAGGTGTCAGACAGTGCTTTAGAAAACAATGCAAACAATACAGTGAGGCAATAGGATAGGCAATAGGCGAGTGCAGAATTCAGTGTAGAATTACAAAGAGACACTTAGTAATTCGGCACAGGGCATAACATGGCATGCCGTAGTGAAGAGGCATACAATCGCACTGCAATATGTGGAATAGATGTTCATAATGCAATACTGTTGGTAGTAGGCGGGTGAGGACCCATCTGGCCACCATCTACAGGCCCCTGGCCAGGTCTCCCACTTCCTCTCAGAATGGGCTAACCTCACCTCTTCTCTCCCAGTCTCCACCTCCAGGCTTCTCCTCCTAACAGACTTCAATATTCACCTCAACTCCTCAAATGCGGCCTCTGGGCTCTTCCGCAACCTCTATTACTCTCTTTCCCTCTCCATTCTTCTTTCCGGTCCAAAGCACTCGGGCGGACACATCTGGGATGCTCTCACCTCTTCAGACATCCCCATCGCCAACCCTCTTGTTACTCCTCTCTCTTGGTCTGATCACGCTCTCCTGTCCTATCACCTGGACCTCCTGGGTCCCCCGGCTAAGCCCCTGCCCACACTGCCAGCCTCATTTTCCATCATTCGACCTATGAAGCGAGTGTTAGTTGCCGCTTTTGCTGCCACCTTCACTCCCCCCTACTCCTGCCACTAACTCTCAAACTCACACAGCCCTACTAACCCTCAAGTCTCCATCTCCAACACTCTAGACATCCTTGCCCTTGTCATGAGGATCTGCATGAAACCTGCCTCCAAGTATGACTTTGACCTGGCCGCTCTGAAACGCAAGTGCAGAGCAGTTGTGTGGAAGTGGCAAGCTTCGAGCACATCCTGTGAGAAACTGGCCTGCCACCTGCTCCGAAGGCAATACTGACTCTCCATCTGCTCGATGAGGAAGGCCTGTGTCCAAGCCTGCATCTCTGCAGCCACTAACAACATGGCTAAACTTTTCAAAGTCTGCACGGAACTTGCTAACCCTACTGCACTCGCCACTTCTCCTCTGCCTTCCATGGCCCTCTGTGCTTCTCTGGCCTCTCATTTATAAAACTCAGGATATCATGTCCTTACTCTCCTCTATTCCTCACCCTTCTCCCTCACCTGCTCTAAAGCCTCCCTTGGCACGTCTTTCCCTCCCGTCCTACTCTCCTTTTTTTCTCCCGTGAAACCGGATGAGGTTTCTAGACAAGTCCGCTCTATGAAAGTCTCATCCAAACCGGTGCTCCCCTGCTTGTCCAGGACTATCAAGGACAACATTGCCTCCCTCCTTCCTTCAGCCTTGGCTGATTTCAGCAATCACTCCTTTGCCACTGGATCCTTCCCCTCACTCCTCAAGCACTCCCTTGTGCACCCTCTCCTCAAAAAGCCTTCTGCTGACCCTTCCTGTCCAGCAAACTACTGCCCTATCTCCATTACCCCCTTCCTGTGTAAAGTCCTGTAGAAGCTGTCGATCTCCCAGCTTATCCACCACACTGAATCTGTTGGTGGTCTCCACAACCACCAATCTGGCTTCAGAGCTGCCAGAGGCATGGAAACGTCTCTCCTGAACACCCACGAAGACTTGCTCTCTAATCTCGATTCCAACTCTCCTTCCGTTCTCATCCTTCTTGGCCTTTCCTCTGCCTTTGATACAGTCAATCATGCCACCCTGATAAATCGGCTCTGTGATAACTGTGGCATCACAGACCTGGCTCTGGACTGGTTGACCTCCTTCCTATCGGACCAACCTTCCCAGGTTCAACTGGGCCCTTTTCTCTCCACCATCTCACTTTCCACCTGCAGTGTCCCTCAAGGCTCTATTCTCTTGCCTTCTACCTGGCCCCTCTGGCCCATTTGATCTCTGCCTTCTCTCATAACTTACAGTGCTATGCTGATGACATGCAGCTCTCCTTCAAGCTTCCCTCCTCTGTCTCCACCTCTTCCTCTCTCATTCCTGACTGCCTGTCTGCTATTCAGGCATGGTGCACTGCTAACAAACTCTGCCTTAATGTCAGTAAGACAGAGATCCTTCTCAGTGGGACATCTGGCCCATCTTTCTCTCCCACACTCTGGCCTCCCTCCATGGGCCCCCTCCCCTCACCCTAGTGTGAGGCAAAAAACCTTGGTGTAATTTTCAACTCCTCTCTCCTTCTATCCAAACATTCCAGACCTTATCAGCTGCATCTCTGCGGAGACATTCTCCCTTTCCTCACCTTGCCCTAGAAACTCAATGTCGCCCGAGCTTTGGTCCTCTCAGGCTGTACTACTGCAACAGCCTCTTCCTCAATCTGCCTAACTCCACCCTTTGACCCCTTCAATTAATCCAGAACAAGACTGTGAGACTTTGGTCTCAGGCCCAGGGACTGCATATCTCCAGCCCTAAAATCTCTCCACTGGCTCCTGGTTACTGTGAGGATCAAGTTCAAGACCTTTGGCACCATCCACAAGGCTTTCCGGGGCCTGTGACCCCGCTACATCCAACTCTCTCATCCTAAATATCTCCCTGATAGAGCCCTTTGGCTATCTAACTCTCTGCAGATCAGATCTTTATCCAAGCGGAGAGTGGGGGGCAGATCTCTCTCCTCTTTAGGTGCCTCCCTCTGGAATGGCCTCTTTGCCCCTCTCGAACTTGAGCCGGATCTCCTTAAGTTCCGGAAGCTTCTCAAGACCTTCCTTTTCTCTTCTTCCTTCCCTCGTCCCCTCCCTTGATAATGTCCCCATCTGCCTCTTGACTTGCTGTCTGGTTCCTTCAGAGTCTCACAGGGTACCAGGCCCCCTTAATCCAGTCTACCCCTGCACTTGGTCTCCGCTGAAACCCCTCAACCAGCACTTGCCCTTCTGGGTCCTGCAGTAGCCTGGCTGAGCCTGCACCCTTGTAGCCCCTTACCTCGTGATTGGTTTGTGTGACCTTCTTTCCCCTGGTTCTGTCCACCTGGCCTCCCCTGGCACTCCATTTCTTCTCACGGGCCCTCTATCTCCTTTTCACTTCTCTCTACTGCAGTTGCACGATCCAAATATCATGAGGCCTAGTAGGATTGTTTTCTTTTGTCCACTACCCTCTTGTCTTGTGGCGCCTCAAAACACATTGTGTAGAGGCGCATTATAAATACCCAATAAATAAATAAAATAGGGTGATGGACATAGCTTCATGCATTTCCTTCCCACTTGGAAAGGAGCAGGAAGTTTGCGAATGGAAAGTGATGGGGGGAGGGGGGGAGTTGAGCACTAAGGAATCTGAAAACCCTGTTTCTGGCAAGAAACACCCAGGAGTTCCAGTCGCTATGAAAGTTGCCCGTGGCTCAGGGGCTTGGCATGGGCCCAGTAGGGCAGCCAATGTCTTGCTTGCTCCCTCTTTGCCCTCAACCCCACTTTCCCAGTGCTGTCTCCCTAGTCTAACAGATTTCTCACTGGCCATGTGTGGTGCCTGTGCGGGGCCACCAATGCCATGTTTTAATGCCTAGGCCCCAAGCCTTGAGACTGTTTGGTTTCTTCAGTTCTTTTGGATTCTTTGTGGCCGGGGACTGGCATCAGGATAACTCTACAATTAATTGCAACTTTTAGTGATGGGAGCCTTACCAGGGTGAATAATGTGTGGGGCCGCCTGTCCAGTGTCGACTAAGCAAGGTGGCCCTGAGTCTTGGTTACCTAAGTGGGTCCCTGCATGAATAGTGGTGTGTTGGAGTGTCGTGTGGGGGGTCGTTAATGCACCGCATACACGCATTGAAAAGAAACCGGGAGATTATAGAGGACATTCTTACCTCTGTGTGAGGCTGCACTGAAATGAGAGCAAAATCGAAACTGCATGCAGTGCCTTCTCTCCTGCTGCTGGTGTCAGCATTACATGAGTTCAGGAATCATTCAGGCTCACACCAGCAACAAGGGACTGTGTCCTCTGCTCCTATCTGGTCTCCAGCCAACGGCCACCCACGTGGCAGGAGACATTGTGCCATTCCACCTGCAGTTTAGACTTTCACACTGAGGGAGACCTTTCTCTGCTCCCTTAATGTTTTGTGATCTGTAAACATATGCAAATCACTGGGCTGTGCAAATGTGGCAGAGCCTCTATGTTGGCCCTCAGAGAACTTCATCCGGATGAAGTACCAATTCTGCCCTAGATGTGTGTTTGTATGTATGAGTTTGGCACTCTGTGCAGTGCAAGGTGGGGCTTTTGGAGAACAGAAACACGCTGGAAATGGATGCAGCGCCAACTCTTAGTGTCCCCCCCCCTGTGCAGTCCACCTCTAAAACAGTTTTTTGTTTACCTCCACTTTGCTATAGGGCAGGCTGTTCCCCACTAGACCAAACAAATCAAATAAATGCAAAACCAAATCGAAATTGAACACCAGGCACATGCATAAAAAGGCAACAGCAGAATAGATCATAGAAGCTGCTGGCGGCCAACGCAAGTGCTTCCTGTGGCATGTATCCGGGAAACCTAGCAGCCAAACGCTTGAAATGAATCTTCCTCATCCAGCCAGTCCCATCTCTTGGGGATACTATACTGTGGATGACTCCTTTCTGCAGGGCCACACGCATCCTCCGTGTGGATGGCTAGCACTCAGACATCTGGGGGCGCACGGTGATGCCCCTGTTTCGAGGTCACCACTGGTAATGGTTTCCTACTCAATTTCTTCACAAACCTAAAGTCAGAGGCTTCTTTTCCATCTGTGTCTCCTTCCAATGTCCGCTGTGGCGAGTGTAATTAGAACATGGTACAACGTCTGTCCTCCCTTTTTTAGAATCTAAGTATTCTGTCCATGCAGTGCGCAACCTGGCACCCTACTGAAGGGGGTGGATAATGTGTGCCAAGTATTCTTGAGGCCTATTCTGACTTAGGATCTCACCGCCAATTCTCACGAAAAATACTCTCCTCTAAGGTCAACTTCACCTGATATCCCGTCAGACCTGCTCAACTCGCCGTTCGTCAAAACCGATTAGTGATGGCTGGAAGCTTTTGAATGAATCCTAACTTCTGCCTTGGGACCGTTGATTTTCAGTCTGCCACGCCACTGTAGATGAGAAAGACCGTATGCAAATTGGACATGAGACTACCAACAACTCCACTCATGGTTCAGTCTTTCCTACAGAGACCACTTCCTGCCTGATCTGACATGCAACTTCACCCTGCCGTTTTCAGAAACGGGCCTTTTCAGGGTCTATGTTACCCTGGGGCTCAAGGTGACTCTGATGCCCACCCTATTCCACCCCCACTTGTTCACCTTAGCTAGTCTCTTAGCAGGCATGGTTCCTCCATACGGGGATCCAACCCAGAGCTCCCCCAAGAGAGCGCATTCACTGCATCACATAAACAGCCTGCACCATGATGTTCTGGACTGCGACTCCCCTGATCCCACATTATTGACTATGCTGGCTATGGCTGATGGGAGCTGCAGTCCAACAAAACCAGAAAGTCACAGATCCCTGGGCTAGAGAAAAGAACACTTGCATGCCTATGCAGACCTTATATATACCAGAGACAGGCAAGCACATATGCTCTGTCTCTTCCTCACTCTTCCTCACCATCTCCCCCGCCCCCTCTACTCTCTGTGATGCCATCACTTTGACTCACAGCATTCACCAACCAATCATCCTTGTGCACGGCCCTGTTACTGGGGAACTAATACATTCACAGGCCCACACTTAGACAATGTTAGCATTCTGGGGGAATGCCGGTGGACACGCTGCCAATAGGGGGCCTCGGTGGTCAGGACTATTAACAGCGGTGCTTTACCTCCACCGGGCATCGAAATTCGGCGGGATTGGGATTGAGAAGGGGGCCAGAAGGGCGCCGGTTAAGGGTACGGGTGAAAGGCGCGTAGACTTGATCATGCTTTTCGGCTGAGGAGCATTTCATTTCTTACTCTCCGTTTAAACAGGTTAGGGATACGTTGTGCAGCCAAAGCACATGCTTCTCTGTTTTCATTGTGTTGTATGCGATGGTCATTAACCTTTTTTTGTGTGTGCAACACACATTTATTAGACCAAAGCACTGAGCAGTGTAAGGTAACAGCAGCAACAATAATAAAACTGCTTCGAATCGTAAACACCATCATGCATTGTTAAGGACACCATGGTAGGGTGCCCACACTTTGAAAATAAAAAAAAACGTTACAGGTCACTGACAAAGAAGTAGGACTACAGCTTCAGCTGTGAAACTGTAGTCTTACTTCTATGTGGGTGGCCTGCCCCATGTCATGTTGCAGCGACCGGGGTCACGAGGCTATTTTAAGTTTAAAAAACCCATCCCGGATTTGTGTATCGGGTGGTTACCATCCCGGTTTTTGGCAAACCGATGGAAAAATCATGATATCTGGCCTAAAACTGGGATGGTAGCCACCCGATCACCAAATCCTGGGATGGGGTTTTTAAACCTAAAAATGTCTCAGCTCCCCGCGTCAGAGGAGCAAATACAATACCGGGACAGTCCTGGGGAAACAGGGATGTCTGTCTGGTCACCCTACACCATGGCAGCCAGATATTCCTGACATTTTGAAGGTACCAGGATTCAGTTGGTCTGACCCTGGACCCAGTTTGAACGCATACGTTTAGTCCGTGTTTGACAAGGTCTCCAAATCATTTCTAAACTCTGACCAGATGTCCTCCAGCCACAAACCTGGGCATTTCAAGTTACAATAGTGTATTTCCAATTTCGCAGCTCCACATGAGGTCAACAGTTACGGGAGCTCTATGTCACCATTAGAGAAGAATTCAATGCTTTGACATAAGGAGACCCATTGGCAGCAGGTCATTAGAGGCCTTGGAAAGGCCACTCGCTCCTCCAGTCAAGCAAACAAGAGGCAGGCAGGGGTGACAGTAAGAATACCAAGCCAAATGTCTGTATTGATGGACATGACCACATCATTGTCGCTGCCGTATTTCGTACATGCTCCATTATGTGATATGTCGAATTTGGCCTGTCTAGCTGGGGTAATGTATGCTTGATGTAACAGCTTAACTGTATTGGCTTGTTCTGGCATTGAGGGACACCAGGTGGGTGTAATTACTTGCTATTTTCCATTCTGATGTCTTTTAGTGTTGTCCCCATATTTTTTCCCCACTTGGTCTTAATGTTCGGCTGAAGTGGGTTTGAGAGGCCCTGCGCCAGTTTGTATATCGCAGATATTACATGCATCCCACAGAGGCTACAATATATTTTAAGAGGGAAGTGGGCGCTGGCTTGTTGGGGGAAATTGGGGTCCCATGCCTGGAAGGCTTCTCTCATTTCGAGGTACGGAATGCGAGGCCCAACTTTCCCGTCCACCACCACTGTGCTGGTAAATTGCTCCTTATTCACGAAGAAACCCTCCGGGTACATATCTTTTGAGACGTACAATTCCCAGCAGGGCACAGGGCATATAAGTAAGCATATTGTAAATGTTGTATTGATTTGTGTTGATTGTGCATTGTATCCATTTAAGTAAGCATTCTGTAACCTACGCCGTGATACCTCAGCGTCTGGGCGTATAACAAATGACAAAACTAAAAATAAATAAATAAACAGGAGCCGCTATCCATTTGTCACACGTCGCTGCCAGAGTTTGAATCCCCAGAGTGCTGGGGGAATGTTGGGGGAGTGTAATACCTATACGGTGATGGAGCCTTGCCCAGCCATCAACAGTGCAGCTAACCGGGTCGAATTTACACACCTCTCGTCCCCTTCGGGAGATTACTAGAGACTGTAGAGGGTGGGGATGCACGGAAGTATGCTCAGCTGGGTGTCGATAGGGAGGATTGTTGGGCATCCAGTAGGACGTGAAGTGGCCCTGAGATGCAAGGGAATCAAGTTCCTGCCATACCTGGGTCTGCCAAGGCCCCTGTCCAAATGATCTGGTGAGCACCTCCTTTCGGATCCGAGGGCATTTAGGGTAGCAGATTAGCTGAATTATTAGAGAACGCAGCTGTTAAAAAAAACCAGAATATTTTGCAATGGATACAGCATTTTGGGGCGAATAGACATTTTAGCGAGGGAGACCCTGCCCATGTATAGGGTGGTAATGGCTTCCACTTTGACACCTAATTGAGCATGGGCGCTATTGCCTGCCAATAGTTGTGCATAGTCTCTGCTGATTGTGATGTTCAGGTATTTGACAGAGGAAGATCCCCATTTATAGTCCCTTATGTTCGGTGGACATACAGTGGCTTCGGTGAGGGGCAACAGCTGAGATTTAGACCAGTTATTTCTCAGACCATTTGAGTAGCCTCTGGCCCCACGGGGCCCAGCTAGTAGGGCTTCATGCTTGTCCCCTAAGGGAACACTTACACATAAAGACGCAGACACCAGGGTAATCAATGTATTTTATTTAATGTGTATTGTGTTATTTCTGTGCGTCTGCTGGGTATATGAGTTGGACTAAACCACCCAGCCCACCATGCGGCTGGTTGGAATATTTCATGAAGAAAGAAAAAGAACAATAGAAATGAACTCCCCCCCAAGAATGGGCTGAGCAGGGGAGAAAAGAATCGAAGGAGGGTTTGAAAAATAACAGCTGAAAAAAGACAGTTCAGAGAGCGTAGTGGAGAAAAAAGAGAGAAAGAAAAAGACTTACCTGTGGCGGAGCTCACTGCCTTGCACGGCCCCCCCAGGGTCTAATTTATAAATGTGCCAGGTGGCGCATGGGGAGCCCCCCTCCCAGAGAATGATACAGAGGTCTGATCTGCTCATGCAAATGGCAATTTGGCTGCCCCAGGGCAGTGGCCGCTGTCGGCCAGCTGGGGGGCCATACCGGACAGGGCCAGCAGTATCCAGAGCCCAGGCAGCATGCAAGATGCTTCCTGGGCCACTAAAGAACAGCCCTGGTTGGGCCACGTATAAGGGGCCTCCCAGACCAGGCTGCCCGGCCATGCTCCTTATGGCCCACCTCATGACCAGCGAGGCAGGCTGTTCATAAAAGTCCTCCTGGGCTGTGTATGCCAGGAGCAGCCAAGGAGGTGAAGAGCAGAGAAGCAGCGAAGAAAAAGTCCCTGGTTGGCCTCGCCGGTGAAGAGGATGAGGGAGGAAGTCCCGGCTGCTCTGTTGTGCAGCCCAAGGGAAGGAAAGCCCCGGGTCACCCAGTGGAGCAACCCAGTTGAAGGCCAGTGGCTTGCCCCCTGTGTCTCGTGATGCATTGCTGAGGGGGCTGGGTAGGCTAGAAGCCCCATCAATGCCACGGGCGCACAGCCGTGAAAGCAGCGCCATCCCTGTTGCAATGGGGACACCGCCTGAAAGTCAAATGGCCACAGGATTGCAGCATTGAGCGTGGCAGCATCTCCTTGACAACAGGGCTGGTGCCACAAGACAAGATGTCGGCTGCAGGCACAGCAGTGATGTGGGGTGGCCCCCACGCTCCCAGGGTTTTTTCCCAAAGATGTTCCCATAGCGCGAGTGCTGCAGTGAGCACTGGTGGGCCCCCCAGCCAACAGGCCCACCCCGAAGACTGCACTAGGCCATGGAGCGCAGCAGTGGCAATAGGTAGACCCCTGCTGGGGGCTGCCCAGGACAATTGAAAGAGTATGTGGAGCGCAGTGATCGCGGGTGGCTCCATGTGGTGAACGGGGCCACCCAGAAGAATGAATAGTGGAGCCAGGCCCCAGCCATCAATGACACAAGGCTCAGCCTGAACCAGCCAACCTGAAACCAGCCCTACATTCTGACTAGCATGAAACCAGCCCTACAATAACCAGCTCATCCATCAGCTTCATGGCCAGCCAGAAATGTTCCAGTGCCACCAAGGACAGACCTATGGAAGGTACTGTGAAGGCGGTGATTGACTGCAGCAGTCACCCCATTGTGACATTGCCTGTCATAAAGAGTTTGGCGGTATTCCGGTGGTAAAACCGCTGGACTACTGCCAAATGGAATTACTGTTACCGCCACTTGGTCTGGTGGATTTACAGCTGGATTACAAGTGGTGGAGTTAGTCCTTATTTTTTGGAGTCCATTGAACGCCATGCGGATTTTGGCAGAATTATCACACGCAGTAACTCTACTGATTCGTCATCTGAAAGTTGGAAGATTTACCTCCAGCACGATGCTGGAGGTAAATCCTCCACTCCAAGCCAAACTAGGAATATAGCAGAGTGGTAAAAGTGTCAGTAATTCCGTTACCACTAATTTTGTACTGCTCTGCCATACTCGTAATGAGGGCCATAGTGTTTTATATGTGTTATGTGGTGTATGTAAGTATATTTATGTATGCACAGTTATATGTATATATTTAATTACTGTTATGTAGGGTATATGTTAAATAGGGGGAAGCATAGCTTTTGGGGTAATTGTTAGTGGGAATGCTAAGTAGGGTTAAGCACTAAGTAGGGTAAGTTATTAAAGATAAATAAGGTTGTTAAGAAGATGAAAGGAGGTTGTGAGGATGGGCTTCTAATCACCTTAACCCAAAGCAGGCCCACCAATTAAGGAGCGAGTTCACGCTTGTACGTTAAGCAAGTTTACTGTACAATCGGCTGGGAGGGGCTAGATGATTCTATAGAGTCAAACTAACCTGAGTCTCTTTGAACCACGTAAATTGGCATATTATGTCTATTTTTGCAACAGTTAAAATACTCCCATATACTTTATTACAAACCACCCGCAAATGTGATTGGTCAAAACCTATACAAAAGAAATCCAATCTTTCTCCAATTCCCTTGTTCTTGTTGGTCACGATTCTCTTAACTACCATCTTCAGCTCATGTGGACAACGCACCCCTTTTTAGGATTTGTCTGTGGTAGGTCGTGACATCATCACACAGCTACACATTCACATACAAACATGATTTATTGTAAGTCCCAAATGGCCTGAGACCTCCTAACCCTGGACGTAATTGCACATGGTTTGCAATTGTACTTCAAACAATAGGAAGAGGGGAAGAATAGACAGGTACCTTTTGTACTGGTGATAACCATCTCACCCACCCCGACTTGCTGGCGTCTTCGGAACACTCTATTCTAAATGACTAACAATTCAGCACACATGGCCTCTGGTAACATCCTGAGTAAAAAATCAAAACCCATGAAGTATCAGTCAATTATGGCCTCAGGCGTTCCTTCACACCAAGTTTATTTCTCGTCAAAAAGCAAATGGCTGGATCCCACTGAATAATAATTAACAAGCTCCCAGGCACTAAAAAGATTGCATCTTCCTTCCTCGATACTGCCAAGCCATAAAAATCCTGGGCCGGCCTGTTGGCTGACCATCTGCCAAATGTCGCGGTTATTTTACTCCTTACCTTTCCTTCAGCATCCAAACCCTGCAAAACCAGTTTTTCCCATTCACTTAGAATTCACCTCGCAAACCCTGACTGCAGAGTTTAACCAATTTATGAAAAGAGCACACTGCATGTAGATTTGTAAATACCCCATATATGTATATCAGTGCATGCATGTTTAATAATTACTGTGTCTTCTTCACAGTGGGCTCTTCATGACAAATCCCCTTCCTCGGATGCACATTATAAAGTACCTCATTGCCCAGCTTCTAAGCGCCACATGGCACACCATACCATGATTGTATTTATATTTCATTGGTAATTTTGACATTTATCTTGCTGCACAAGTACAAATCTTAAATGTATCAACTTAAACACAAAATAACACTTAAAGTAACACATATGCCATTCTCATTAACTGTGCTGGATACATATAAAATTGCAAGATCGAGTCAACTTCGCTGTTCCCCCAGTCACACATATGGCACACTCAACGTGAACCCCTCTTTCTCATTGGGACCTTTACTGTCCACCCCAACATTCCCCCCTTTAGTTAATACTTTAACTAATAAACCAAATTCTTGTTCTGAACCATCTTCTCTGGGAAAAACCCTACAATCATCTCTCACATTGGTCCCAATATGGGCATACTACTCCGCTGAATAAACCCCACTTGTCCCCCCACCATTTCCGCAATCTACCAGCTGCTCCACACAATCATCCCAACTTGGTGGAGGACAAAAGACAGCTTCAGTCTGAGTACCCATGTGAATTGAAATGGTAGTGGTTCTAGCTTTGGACAGGGTCACAGTCATCATGGCAGCTACTTTGGGTACCTGGGCAGAACAGCATCATAAGAGCATTTAACAAGAACAAAAGATAACCAGGAAAAAGCCAAAAATAAGCATGACAATTTTGACAGCTAGGCTTAACCAAGACGGCACCTAAGAGTCCAACCATGGGTCATTTGTGATTCATGCCTTGTTCTCCATGACCACCCTAAGCTTGTGCAAAGCAGCAATAGTCTGAGTCAACGTCCCATTCTCCGAAGCATTGTGAAGCACAAATGTGCAGCAGGTGCTCCTTATCTCCTGACAGACCCCACCCTCCATAGCTGTTAGGAAGTCGATGATGTACGTGTTCTGCAAGGCCATGAGCCACAGGGCCTGCAGTTTTTCCTTGATGGAGCTGAAAGCTTATTCGGAAGCATTCACAGATAGCCTGAATTCATACTGGGTAACCTCAAGCCAATTTGCGTTTGCTGCCACTTGGATGCCAGGTGGTAAGAAATACATTTTCTGTATGACTAACCAAACAATACTGTTCCGGGATGTCCATCAAATCTTTTGAAGATGCTGCTGACGGGTAGTTTGACCGCATGGTCCTTCACAATAGTCCCTCCTTTCCATGATCAGACCGTCGGGTGTCCTTGTGTGATGATACAGTCGACGCATGGGGAACAGGGGACAAAGTGAGCACAGATGTAGTTTTGAGCATCGGGCAGGTGAGGTTTAAATGTTCCTCAGGAATAACAAGGATCGGCACATGTAAAGTGGTGAAACTGCACACATCTTGCCAGGCTGGAGGAAACTGTAGGTGTACTGTCCTGAAGTCCAAGAAATGTAGAGAAGTGCAGCTGCAGTTTTCATTTGTGCCAGCAGGCACTGTGCCATTGCCCTTAACATATAGAAAAAATGGTTATATGAACCTGAATAGGTTTTTCTGGCTCCTTGACCCATGTCAGATACTTTAAATATTTCTGCCACATTCTTTGTTTACACGTGCCACACGTTCTTCTGAGAATACCCTCATCCCGCCAGTTCTGCAACTCTTCACTCTTTGCTCCCATTGGTTATTGATGATAATAGCCCCTTTTAAACTCAACTGGACTATTTGCATACATCGAACATTCTTCAGTTCTTTACGATCTTTAGATGAACATTCTTTGTCACAGGTAAAATAGATGCTGTGACCGATTGGCCTTGAAACTGCTCTCGGACCACACACAAAACTAGGTGCACTAGACACAGTGCCTCTGCTAAATCTATTTCATCCGGGATAAACACCCTAGCGGCAACAGAAGCATGGGGGATGAGAGAGCAGATGAGGCAAAATCCTACAGATCTATCTCTCCCAACTCTCCTCATATGGTTATAGCATACATTATCCGCTGCAAAACCAGGTGCATCTACTATCCTTTCTAAATTTACATTGTCCTCACTGCCCAGGAAATCAGCGTCAAAATTCCTTTGTGACCTCAATAATATGTCATCAAATTCTATGATACTAGATACAGTTAAACCATTCACATCCATACTGTTTGCCATCTTTGAAAATGATGAGAAGAGAAATGAGAAAGACATATAAACAATCATTCTAATATACATTATAAATCCAAAGTGTTCTTCTTTTCTTGAAAGAAAATAACAATTCCTGGTTTCATTCATTCCCCCCTTTTCCACTGGAATGAACTGCAAATCCTTAGGGCATACTTAACTTTGAGCCTGCTCCTGTACCGGTGGAGTGGTGCCAGTATCCTTTGGTACGTTGTTGCTATGGACCGAGCTCTTGCTGCTCTCCACCTTCACAGTAGTTAGAGTTGCGAAAATCACATGGTGCAGCCCATGGATACGCTGCTCAGTCCATCATCGCACAAAGGTACAAATGAAGATCAGCTCCCCGGGGAGCAATGGTCGCTTGTACAGATCATTGGATTCTTTGCCGCTTCCTCCGGTAGGCTGTTGGTGAGAAGACACAACCTATGAAGATATAATTCTGACACTTTTGGTTAAGGTTGTAAGGTACTCCATAAACTCCTCACCCAGAACATCTGCTGACGTATGTGCTTCTGATGCTGTGTGTGCAGGTGAGAGCAGTGTGTGTAACCTATGCCCCGTCACAATCTTATGAGGGCAGAGGTGGTGATCTTTCCCTGGCTGATTCCTCAAATAAAACAAAACCAATGGCAAACAATATAACCCCTTTTTACTTAGATCACTGCACTTTTTGTCCAACCAGAGCTTAAGAACTCAGTTTAACCACTCTACAATGCTGTTGACCTGTGGGTGGTAAACTGAACACAACCTGTGCTTGATCCCCAGGAGTGAAGGGATTTCTGAGAACCAGGTATTAAAAAAGTGAGTTGCATTGTCTGACCTCAGGACCTCACAAATTCCATACCGTGGAAAAACCTCCCTCACCAGGAATGTTGCTGCAGACTTAGCATCAGGGTGTGCACAGTGACCAACCTCAAACCATCGGGAAAATGGGCAAATTACGACTATAAGCTACCGGTAATTCTTACATTGCACAATCATATTGACAAAATCAATAAGGAGTTCGCAAAATGGGCCAGAGGTTCCCGAAATGACCCAGAGGTCCTCGGCACAACTCCCCTTACTGACCTCATGGTGTTTCCAGGATTGAATTCACTGTAAACTATGCAGTTTCCTACAAATCTACTTAACTGTTCCTGGAGGTTTGGTATGAACCATTCCTCTTGCAGCTCTGCTGCAATTTGTTGCCGAAATGTGTATGCCGGGTAATGTGGTTGCTCTAGAGCCACAAGAAGCATTACTGCCTTCCCTGTTAGCTCCACAAGTTCACTATAGTATCCTAATGGTTTATGGTTTAGCAATGTTTGCTGGCCCAGGACCACTGTCATCACCTGCCCATTCGAATGAGAAAACAGATAATATGGTTTCTTGTAGTTCGGGGTCGCCAAGACCAGACCATTGTGGATCGCAGCCTTGGGTTCCCTAAAGCAAGTCACCATTTCTTCATACTTTTCTGACAGAACCTTCACTTTCTGAGCTTCCTTAAGTCCCTGCAGTAAGGGCTTCATATAACTAGAGTAGTCCAAGATCTACAATAGTTACAGAGTCCCAAAAACCGCTCACTGTGACCGTTTGAGGTGCATTTTGAACTGTAGTGGCTCTCTCTGGTTACCTTCCTTCCTGTGGGCGATATCACTTGTCCCAAACATACTACCTCTGTCTGGCAGTACTGAAATCTTTCTTTGTCCACTTTGTTACCCCTTCTCTGCAAGCAGGGTGAGGAGCGTTATTGAATGTCCTCGACACTGCTCCTCTGAAGTGCACAGACTAGCAAATTGTCTATGTACTGGATTACTGTGTACACATATACATTTCCCAAATCCATTTGAACCACCCTGTTGAAAACACTCAGAGATTCATAATACCCCTGGGGCAACCTTGTGTGATCGAATCTCTGACCACAATACGTAAACGCAGTGAGATACTGAGAATCCGGTTTTAAGGGGAACCGAGAAAAATGCATTCTTTACATCAATTGCCGTAAAGTGGGTTGCCCCAATAGGGATATTACAGAGAATAGTACCAGGATTCGGTACCACCAGGAATCCTGCCTCAACAATATTATTGAGGGGGCGCAAATACTGGACCATCGTCCAACTGGACCCGTTTCACTTTCTTCACAGGGTAGATGGCCATCCGTATTACATGGGGACACAGAAGGTTGTATTATGCCTTGCTTCTACAATGCCATATTGGTCTCATAAATCCCTTTGGGCCTCATTACACGGTAGGCGGAGAACCATGGCGCTATTAGCGCCATGGTTCATGCCGGTAAAATACCGGCACCACCTTGGTGGAAAGGGGAATTACTGCTCCATTCCAAGGTTGGCGGGTCGGTAATTCCCCCTTCTACCATTGCCCTTCCCCATTCCCATTTTTGCCCCATAGGGCATAATGGGAATGGGGAAGGCGCTAATTACGGCACCGCAAATTGCGGTACCGTAATTAGCTCTCTGGGTCCCTTTGTGGGTTGGTTTTTAATGCGTGCAAAAAGCAGGTGTTAAATTCCCCAACCCGCAAAGGGACCTCGTAGTAAGGTGGTAAGGATTTACCGGTACCGGTAAAATACCGGTACCGGTAAACCCTTACCGCCTACTGTGTAATGAGGCCCTTTGTCTGCCTCTCTAGACATGGGGCTTCATTCCGAGTTGGGCGGTAAGGATGCCGGTGCCGGTAAACCCTTACCACCCTATTCCGAGGTCCCTTAGCAGGGGCTCAATGGGAATGGGGAATGGTTTACTGAATCGGGACTTACCGGGTTCTCCAAGGTCGGAATGATCCGGTAAGTCCCCATTCAGCCAGACCGGACCCGGGTTTGGAGGCAGCCATGGTGCTAATAGCACCATGGCTGCCTCCAAACTCGGAATGAGGCCCATGGTGTACTGCTTAACCTGCGGTAATATTGCACCAGGTTTCAATTTTATATGCACTGCTCCAACATTCATTAACAGCCCCACATCTTGATGATTGCTGGTCTATAAAAGGTTGGGCAATATTTCCAAATTCTTCTTCCAATGTGGCAATGTATTTCTAACAATGAGCATGGCCTGTGTTACTTCCCTTTGCTCTGTCGCTATCTGGAAAGTCACCCCAATCTCAAAAATCATCTCTCTTGTGTTTTCAGTGTCTTTGAACAATTGCTCGTCGGACACATCCCTTAGCGATAAGGTCGGATCGATGCACAAAACTGTGTGCCACTTTTTACCTTCTTCATCAGTGCTGGAGAACCACCCTGTTCTTCTTGATAACTACTGCTTCTAGGAGAATCGCAACAATGGTGCCTGGTGTTACTTCCTGCGGCACAGCAGGCTGAAACAAAAACTCAATTGCTAGCATAAAGAAACAAAGTATAATGTACAGGTACCCCCTCCCCTCCTGTCACTACAGTCTGCATGCAAATGCGCTGCTTCTCTTACTGGATACAAACTTGGAGTCAAGCACACTATACCTTCCTCTGTGAAAACAATCGTCATATGGAGTTGACTGAGGAGATTTCTACCCAAGAGATTTGCAGCGGTGTCTATGCAATACAACAAAGGAGAAGATACATATTGTGTACCTACCTTAATACGTAGAAAGGAACCGACAGGATAGCCTCAGAGAATCCTTGTGCGTCCATAATTTTGTCTGACAAGGGGCACTCACCTTCGTGATGGAAGATTTTGTAGCCCCTGTATCAACCATGAATTAAAATGTTTGGTCACCTACCTGCACACCTATTCGGAGTACCTCTTCTGAATTGGTGGTACCAGACAGGACTGGACACATCAGAGATCCCTGTGGGCTGTCCTAATCTTGGGACATATTAGCACGAGGGAGCGAGAAAGGATTCCCTACAAAAACACTTGCTGGACTGTAATGAATTATGTTCCTTGGGCTAAAGGATTTTTTTCCCATGTCTGTACCGGTGCCTGTGCTGGAATGGTCAGTTGAATCAAATAGGTCTGTGCAGCCGCAGTCATTGGGCTCTGTTCAACCCATGCCTGCTGTGATTGCACAGAGTCTGGGGCATATGACATGGTTGGGGATTGCATTTGCTGAGCGTCTACGTTAAAATACTCTAGCCTGCTTCAGCAATCTCATGCCACATGTACCATCCTTCCATCCTGCAACAATTTGGGCCCTTCCTGACGTGGTACCATTTGTAAATTCCTTAATCTTTTGTGGAAATATCTTTTTAATGGGTCATAAGAGGGGGGTTGGGCAATCCCAATCTTTCTAAAAGGACTACTATCAGATTTTCATACATTTAATGAGACTGGTCTAATCACATCCTCTGATGCCATCAGTTTCTAAACCCCTTTCTGGTACCTGGAATCTTTTTATTCATTTATTTATTTGCATTTGTATAGCGCACTTGCAGTCCAGAGGCATCGAGGTGCTGCTACATGAGATTGTAAGTAGACTTGATTCAATGTAGACAGATGACAATAGTCACACCTTAAAATCTGATATTTTAATGGCACTTTCTCCTAAAATCTTACAAAGCCTGTTATAGAATTTATTTCACAGAGATTCCCTTAATTCTTTTTCAGTTAATTTAGTAATCTGAATTAATATATCATTGTGGTTATCATGCAAGCATTCTTGCAACTTCCATTGATCTACTTTTGGAAGCTCGCAAAGAGGAATACAAAGGTGAACTCTTTCATGGGTGTTCAATTGAATTCCGGGATGACTTGGATTTTTTGGCCCAATTCTGGTGTTTTCCCTCTCCTTTTTGACAATTCCACAGGTTGTTCCAGGGGCGTGTGAAGCTACCATTTCCCTTCTAGTTTTACTAGAATGGCTTCATGAGGTAACCTCTTCATTGCCATAGATTTCACCAATTTGAGGAAGTTTGTGAAGTTTCGTTTGGCAGGCAGATTCTCTGAAAACCTTTTTTCCCTTTTCATATCCCTTCTCTTGCTGCCTCAATTTGTTCATCCCCTATCCCGCTGCTTGAACCTCATTGTAAATGATGGCACTCTTTTAATAAGATGGTTAAAAAGCTCTTTGTGTCTAAGATGGACACTTACTTATCTAACGTATGCATTTGTTTGGCCCTCAGAGAGATTTATATAGTGAGCTTCGGGTGTCCTGAGATTGAGTAGATTCGAGTTGCATACATTTATATTATATGCTCAGGATCCGATTCTGTCTTCTCTTCTGACTCACAGTGACTACTACCTGCACAACCCTATGTCTTTATTCGCTTTACAGATACAGATTTTTCATTAATATTACCATGATATCCTCCTGCCCTGGCTTCTTCAAATTCACCAGCTCTCTACGCGAGGTCTAATCAGTTGAGTACAAAGGCTTTACATGTAAACATTTCAAAAGGTGTTTCATGACATTTCCGCTTGTGCTAGAGCTTCTTTTAGGGGTCTCCTTCATCATGGATAACACCCATATTACATTCTTCTTCTTTAGCACTGTTGACCTTCTGAGATTCCCCTTCTCTCCATCCCTGAGCGAGGATGTTACCACACTTTGCTTCATCACACCTGATGTAGGGATATGCTGGTCCTCCAATTCCATCGCTGAGGCTCACAGGCTCTGAGTCATGTTTTGGGTTATTCCTTAATAAGGGAGTCAAGCTAAATAATTAATCCCCCTAGTTTACTTGATGGACCATCACTTGAGCCAGTTCTCTCTCGCCCTGCTATCTTAGTTTAATTGCCTGCCACAAAACTGTGAATTCATTGATAATGATCAAGGCATTTTAAGAGTTTGAACTCAACTCCTGCCCATCATTTGCTGGATTTTTCCTTTGGACTTGGCTGAAGCTTTGTTTTTCCGGCAGTCCTCTAATGTTAGTCTGTCTCATATGTGTCATCGCCCCTTAGTTTGTACATAATACTTTTTCTTACCACTTTCCCCTACACATTTTATTCACCTTTGATCAGCCTTCCCTCCTTGTTATTCCTTCTTCTTCCTTTTTCCTTTTTTTCTTTGCTGATTTGCCTTCCTCCCTCTACATGTGCATCATCTCATTATGCACTGGTCGAATTGGCCAAAAATGGCCATCTCTTCTCACCTTTGTCTGTTTGTGAGTTTGTGTAATAAAGGGAGTAAACATATTTAGCAGTCAGGCACAAACCATAAGTGGCAGGACAACACTCATACAGCACGGTTCAGTAAAATTATCAATAAAACTGCTCTTCAAAATTAATAGGATGAAAATGTATAAAGGACTTGTTTAAAGGTGTACAGCAGTAGTCTGAAGAAATATGAAAATATTGGAAGCCTGTAGGAGTGCTAGCGCTGCTTGCAAACCTCTTGCTTACATGCAATTGCACTCAGGCTACTAAACGTGCAGCAAACCCTCCCTCCCAAGCATACTTCTTGGTAATAAATTTGCAAGTAGACTTCCTCCAACCACTGGTGCCACAGCAATACACAACAGTTCTGTCCTCCTCAGCATGCTCACACATCTGCTCATTTATTGATGTGGCAAGCTTGACCTTATATGCTTCTACATAGAACAGACGTGCCCCTCTGATGCATCAGTCTCAAGACACTCATTAAGAAATCTGAGTTTTCTGCAGTAAAATCTGTGTCGTAGATTTAGACTGTCTCTAGTGGTCAGGGATATTTGCATTTGCTGTAGAGATTGCAATAGGGCCTTAGTTGCTAAGCCCATTTTATATTCCTGTAAGCCATCATCCATCAATAGTGAAAAAAGGGTCTTCCCTCGAATGGCAAATCTAGAACTTTATCATGAATAGCTTAGAATAACGCTTTTGATATTCTCGAGTTGACAGCCGAATCAGTATTACACAATCATTGGAATGTACTATATTCCTTTTAGATTCAATCTGATGAATTTGAGTATGATTGATAACCACGGGTGATATCAGGTCGAAACTAGATACCTATTGTGCATGTTGTGTGGCTGTATTAAAAAGATTTATTGGGAATGAGTGAATGAAAAACTCTCAAAGCTGTTGGGCTGGATATTGGCGTAAGCTAAATTAGTCTTTCTGGCTGTAGATTCCGAGAAGAAACAAGTAGAGCTAGTGGAACAACAAATGACATATTTGTTCATAAATATAATGCTGAACACGAATTACGTGAATATGGATCGTGGAAACGCCCCCAAATATAAAATAATGGTAGAAGGAAATCCTCCTGAGACAGAAGCAGAAAACAGTAAGGAAAGTACAAGTACTGAGTTATACCTTGTGGCAGGGATGGCAAATAACAAATCCGCAGGGAGTGAAAAAATAACCGACCTGGCCATCAGGATGCTCCCACCTGCAGCTATGGAATGCCTTGCAGTGATGTTCAACAGATGCATACAATAGAAATTCAGCACCTCCTTAAATCCTGTAAAGAAGCGACAGTCTTAGCATTTGGAAAATCTGAAAAAGCGTTAAGGGACCTTAAGATTAGCCGCCTGTCTAATTATCAAAATTCTTGGAAAAGGTTGACACACGCCCACCTCAGCGACGTTGCCTCTGACAGAAACCTTCTTCTAAAGGAACAGTTTGGATTCCAGAAAGAGAACTCCACCAACCAACAGTTCCTAAGAGTGTATGGATATACTAAGTCATGCATTCAACATCCACCAATCAACTGGAGCAGTCTTCTTGGACATGGCCAAAGCGTTGACTCAAGTATTGCACAAATGACCGCTGCACAGGATAATCTACCTTGTATTTCTGATATATATGGTTAATGTGATAGCAAGCTACTTTGCTAAATACACCTTTCACATGTTTGTGTGGGAGGATATATTTACAACATGCCCTCTCTGAGCAGGCATGCCACAAGGATCAAACCTCTGACCATTCCTGTTCAACCTCTTCTCAAACAACATGTCTATGCATCTCCACAAGACAGATTTGGCACTCTATGAAGATGGTGTGGTCATTTCCCAGTTTTTCAGTGAAATAGAAGGGGCTAGGAACCTACAAGCACCCATTGACATGATTTCCTCATGGTACAGTGTCTACAAATAACAAAATTACCCAAACGAAAATAAAGGAGCAAATGCCAATCCGCCATATTGGAGAGAACATAAAGTTGGAGACCAGCTAGATAAAAAGCTAAAATGAAGACACCACATTGAGAAGATCATGCAGATGGCATCACCTATGCTGGCATATTTTATAGAGGCAATTATTATACCCAATCTGACATTCACCTCACCAGTGTGTGGAAACCACCTGGGAATTCACCAGGAGTCTCTTCAAAAAGTACAGGGCAAAACCCTATGGATAGTGGCTTGTTCGGAGCCAGATGAATACATAATCCATAGCTTCTGCCCCTCCCACGGCCCAATACTGCACACGTGAGAAACGTTACTTGCTGAGATAACCGTACCGTCCTTATCCAAGGCAGGGACAGCAGGACGTGGAGACAATCTAAGCTGAAGATGGCAAAAGCAGTCAAACAAATGTTGTAACAGTAACAAGCATATGCATTAGACACGAAGCACACATGCACTCCACATGAAGAACATGTACACTAGGTGATATATGAATTTATACATGAAGAATATTAACATAGCAGTGCAAGCATTAAACACAAAGCATACATGCCGTCCACATGAACAACGCATACACAAGGCAATATTTGCATTTATACAAGAAGAATATTAACATATCATCCATAAGCCATGAAGAACAAAACCAATGTATACGTTGAATACAACATGAAAGACACACAAATATAGCTCACTAACATAGAAACAAGAGTCTAATAATTAGGCAGCCATCTTCTTAAAAATGGAAGCCACAGCATGCTTCTGAATGAGCAAAGGCTGTATGTCCTGGGTAAAACTCAAATAGTTGAATCCAGAGAAATGCAGACCTGTGCAGAGCTCGGACAGTAGCTGAAAATTAGTTCCAAGGTTAAAGTGAATAAGGGAGGATGGGAATGGTGGAACAAAGGCACGAGATAATAATTCCCAAGACACAAGCAGGATGGTCCCAGATTAATTAAAGGTTCATAAGAATACAACCAGTCGTTGTTAGCTAGGTGCAGTAACACAGCACACCAAAGACTCTGTGAAGAGCAACTCAAGATTGTCCCTCGTGGAAACAGAAAACACAACGCACAAGTTAATATTAGCTAAAATCTCAATAAATAGAAGGTAATTCGATTTCATACACAGTCCTCTTAACACATGATCTATAGCTGGAGAATACTGACTCTTCATTAGAGGCCAACATAGATAGGACACATGCAATACTCCCTAGAAACACACATAGACACGGGCTGCCACTCAAGGTCAAATACAAAGAGATTCCCCATTCTCATGGCCTAGGAATGAGGGATGGTAACTTTTAATTGAACAAGGAACAGTCCACATGTTTCTCTCTCCCTACTCCCGGTCTGGTTTATATCTGACAACCTATCAAGTGTGTAAGGTTGGTTAGCAAGAAGCCCACCTATCAAAACCCCAAGTGTCAGGCCGCCCATCAGGAAAGTAAGCCAACCATTTATTTAGTCTAGAGATGATGTATGTTTACCTTTTATCAATATAGGGGTATGCCTGGGTGGATATGTGTAACCCAATGACACAAAATGTTTAACACCTATATAAACCATATGTAGCTAAACCCATTAACCAATCTCTGATCCCTGTATGTTTTTGTAACTGAGATTATGTTATTATGTCAGTGATAATACATTTTGAGTATTTAACCAATTGTTTTCTATGAACTTACTGAGAGTAGCAAGATTTGAATGCTTGTACATTGTCCCGGCTTTGTTTTGATGATGATAAAGCTGGTTTTTGCCTTGCATTTTGACTACTCTGTCTTTGAGTCCGGTTTAGATTGACTCCAGTTTTCTGTGTCTGTGTGGGACTTTGGGACCGCCTTTACATGCTGGAGCTTCTCAACTGAAGAACAAGAGACCTTCACAGGTAGTAGGGCATTGAGATACTGGATGAACAACTTTGAAAGCTCAGCAACAGGTTTTACGGAGACCTGGATTAGAATGTAAATCCAGTGGTCAAGGAACTTTCTGACATCTCTGAAAATGCATTTGACTGCTACCAACGACCATTCACATTACTGGCCCTACAAAATCAACTCACCTGTGGCCAAGTAGCAGATCAAGAAGCTCAAAAACGCGGCAACTACATATTTAACTAGAGAACATGGAATGTTGAGGCACAAGCCTTAGTAGCCAAAGTCACCAATGACAGATTAAATCTGTTAGTCAGAACAGAACCTTGCTACCAGAGAGATGCGCTCATGTGAGAAGCAATATTCTAAAAGGCATCAGTGGGAACAGCATGTTAAGTGTTGGCAGGATCAGGAATGTTAGATATGGTTTGGGAGCAGACAGCGGCCATGCTATTTGTAAAACGGATATTCCATATAGGAAAGGAAACTAATTCGACTGCAGACTTTTTTGATTTTTATGCTGTTCTGAGTGTTTTAATTTGTTTCTATGCAATACATTAATGAAAATAGAGAACGATAAGAGCATTAATGCAATAGACAGACCAGATGAGGAGGTTTTTTTTAATTGTTTCAAACTTTCTTTCTTGGATGATTCACGTCTCAAGACATTTAACACAAAAAATAACTTGTTCATGGTGAATTACAGCAAAAAAAATACAGGTCATACACCGTTATGCTAGCAACCGAGTTCCCCTGAGCACGCGTGGCACACGCAGCAGGGCCTCTTCACTGGACCATCATTAGCATGTTGAAATATACTGCAACTTGGGTTAGATACCAGGACATAAGTTATCTATAGTGCAGGCTCTGGTTCCCCAGACTCTGACTCAGGGCGTAGAGATAGTAGGCAGGACACCAGAGGGTCCCAAATGCTGTTGGGCCTGTTCTGTTGGCCACACAGTAGGTTGTATTCTTTGTCAGTGTCGCTAAGCCAAACCAGATCCTTAAGCCAAGCCTGTCTACCAGGAGGGGACAATCCAGTCCATCTCATCAGGATACATCTCCTAGCAACTATCATGTACATTGTAAGCAACTTCCAGTTTTGTTTTGGAATCGTAGGGAGCCAACCAAACATACAACACATTATTTCTTTAGCATGCTAGAGACTACCTCCACCACCCACTCCCAGATATCTCGTAGCTTAGGGCACACCCACAACATGTGGGTAAAGTCAGCTGTTTCAGCGTTACATCTCGGGCAGCTACCCGCCTTGTCGCAATTAAACTGATGGAGGCGAGCTGGGGTAAGGCACGCTCTGTGTACGGTTTTGAAATGAATTAGTTGTGAGCGTGTATTGAATGCCGCACTGTGCGTGTGTTTGCAGAGCTTTGCCCATTGTTTTTCTGTAATGGGAGCCCCGGCATCCTCCGCTCATTGTCTTCTACACTTCAGGGTCTCCTGGGGGGAGTCGTGTTGAATTAGCCATTACCATGCAGAGGCCAGCAGAAACTTCACCAGCGGGAGTGTAGGTGGTATATTAGGGAACAACGGGGACCACTCTCTGAAAGCGGTTCAGATTCTGAAGTATTGCAATCTGCGTTGGAACCCTTTTCCAATCTTTGAGAGAACTGCTCCTGAGTTACAAATTCATGCGTTCAAACCCCACCCCTCTCCACTCCCGGACTACGGCTTCACTGCTTGTTGGTGGCATGCATTCGATATTCCATAGCTGAAGACCCGTGCCGAAGGGGATATCGACTCGCTGTCCCTTCGGACTGTTCCATGCGTGCACGGTGCACATCACTGGGTTAAATGTACATCTATCTAACACCCTCCTGGACACTAGGGCCCCTTGCAGAGTAAATGGTCGGACTAAACATCTCTCGATACGTACATGAGGGTAAAATGGGGCATCTGGCATCCAGTAGGATGCACATTATAGTTGTGCTGTAAGGAAATATAACTCCACATCTGGTGCACCAACACCTCCCCTGTCGCAGGGGAGAACCAGGGTGTCGCAACTTAACTGATGGGTCTGCGGGTACCATGCCATTTTAATTAACTGGGCCTTCAGCTCAGCGAAGTAGCTGTTCCCCGGCCATACAGGGATGTTTTGGAAGATGTAAAGCAGTTTAGGGACCATCACCATTTTGGCGATCGCAATCCGACCGAGCAGCGAGAGGGGGAGTCTACACCATCGCTCCACTTTGGACTTCAGAGTGTTTAGATACCTTATGTGATTATCCTCCTGTAACATCCGGGCGTCCCGGCTTACCTGCACCCCTAGATACGTGACTGTTGTTTGCTCCCATCTGAACCCTTCAGTGTTGAGAGGTTTAGCCGTGGATTCATTTAGTGGGAATAAGATTGACTTTGACCAATTTATCCTGAGGCCAGAAGCCTGCCTGAACTCAGCATTTTCCAATAACAGCGGTTGCAAGTTGGACGTGAGGTCTTTAAAGTATATAATCGCATCGTCTACATACAGCGATACCAATTACCTAGCCCCACCCAGTGCCAGACCCCTCGACAGATGGAATTTGCGTTGCCGGGCCGCCAGTGGAGCAATGGCGAGAGCGGACAGCCTTGCCCGGTTCCGCGACCCAAGTTAAAATGCTTGGATCTCTTGCCGGTGAGCCCTATTTGAGCATTCCCTCCAGCATACAGCAGGAAAACCGCCTTCAGGTAGTATTACGGAATGCCCACCTGCGCAGTACTTCGAAAAGTAAGCTCCACTCGACGGAGTTAAAACCTTTCTCCATGTCGAGTAGAGCCGCCATTGCCTGGACCTTGGGGTATATCTGAGCCAGAATTGCAAAGAGCCGGCGCAAGTTCAGTGAGGAGGCCGACCTCCCCGGGATGAAGCCTGACTGGTCCATATGGACTATGTTAGAGACATATGGGAGCAGTCAGTCTGCCAGTACCTTAGCAAAAGGTTTATTATCTAGGTTCAGCAGGGAGATATGGTGGTATGAGAAGCAGTCCAGGGGGTCCTTCCCAGTCTTCAGGATCAGAGTAAACACTGCCTCACACATAGCTGGGGAAACTGTCCCCCCTTCATCCCTTCCTCCCATACCGAAAGCAGGTGTTGGACTACTTCTGAACCCATTTCCTTGTAGAATTCAGCCATAATTCTGTCCGTGCCTGGCGCCTTGGCAGAGGGTTGGGCACATATTGCGAGTAGAACATTGTTGTGCGTAATAGGCACAGCAAGCGCCACGATCACCTCGATCTGCAATACAGGCAGGGACGCTTCACCCACATACCCTATACGTTCTTCTGTTGATATCGACCCCTTATATGTACATAGCCGCTCATACAATTAACGGAAGTTGTCCAGTATGGAATCCGGCTTTACAACCATTTCACTATCCGCTGTCCTCACAGCGGCTAAGTCTGTGGCCTCCCTTTCATGTTTAAGCATTGCTGCTAACAGTCTACCCGGCCTACCCTCTTCCCCATATCAACGAGCCAGTGCCGGACATGCCAGTTATTTAAGCTCGCGCTCGGCCAGCTTATTGAAGCACTCTAATGCGTCACCCAAGTCAGCCTCGTAGACAACTCCTTCCTTTTCCTCAACCCTGCTCTTGTGCCTCTTGATCTCCCACTCTGTTTCGGTCAATTATCTACGTATTGTCTTCAACATTCCCAGTTCCAGGGATAGACATCCCCCCAGTAGGACCATCTTGAATGCCTCCCATATGGAGCTCTCTGTAGAAACCGAGTCCAGGTTCTCCTGGAAGTATGACTTGACCAGACTAAGCACTTCACTTCTGTATACTATGTCCGATACCGCTACACCTTTGAATCTCCAGAAGGGTCGGGGGACACCTTCGGAGCCCGGGTCTAGTGCCCAAAGAATCAGAGAGTGGTCAGATAGTGTTCTAGGGAGAAGGATGCAATCGATAGTTCTGTGAACTAGTCGGACTCGCTAGAATATAATCTATACGCAAGGAGGTGTTGGAATGGAATGGAACGAGTACTCCCTGCCCTCGGGTTGGAGTAACCTCCATACATCCCCCAGCCCCAGATCCTCTGTGCATCTCTGCACCATTTCAGCGGCCCTAGATCGAGGGCGAGAGGTTCCAATTGATCTATCCCTCACCGGGTCCAGGGTGATATTGAGCTCTCACGCCTACCCAATGTTGGTGTGTAGGTATTTGTGGCATCTAGATAGTAGTGACTCGAAGAAAGAGGGGTCATCCACATTGGGGCCATAAATGTTGATGAATGTCACCAGCGTGGACCCCCAAACCCCCACGAGACAATCACAAATCTCCCTTTCGGATCAATCACTGTTTCAGTGGTACGAAATGTAAGTGACTTATGTATGAGTATCATAACCCTCGCTGAGTATGTGGAGTAAGAGGTGTAGTATTTGCAGTCCCCGCAGGACCTAGCAACCCCCTAATTCCCCTTTCCAACTAAGTGAGTTTCCTGTATAAGGGCCTCCTTCGCAGTGTCTCTCACAGTATTGGATCACCTTACGGGCCTTACGCGGGTTAAGTCCGCACACATTCCAATTTATCACCTTACAACTCGCCATGAACCCATATCCATTCTAAACAGACCAGTCTTACCATCCCACACTTTCGTGCCTCACCACAGCTATGACCTGAACGCAAGAGATGTGAATCATTTTGAATTAACACCCAACTTCCCCACCTCAGACCCCCGAGCAACCCCTTAACGCCCAATAAACCCTCCACCGCCCACACTGCCCACCCCCAACTAGCAGTGGAATATTCAGCCCCCCCCCTTCCCCAACAGGCAAATTGCCATGAGCCACAGCCCGGGGGCGCCGGACACTGATACCTAAGTAACCGCTCACCGCATCTGGACACAGAGGGAAGCCCTTACAGAGTCATCTCTACCCAGCAGCTGGACTATAACGTTACATGGGCCAGCATATCTATATCCCACCAGGAGAAAGTTTGTGTATTGCACATTAGGTTCTTATGCTATCAGCAGTCGCCTTCAGCTAGGGTCTATCATCCTCAATACTCAGTGATATATGGTCTCAGGTGCTGATCTGCACACAGGCAAATAACCCTGATTCGATTGACCTCTCACTCCTTCGGTAGCGTCTCTAGGAAGTCCTGCACAGCCCCCAGGTCTGTGAAGAACTTTGCCTGGCCTCCATGCTGCACACACCGGTTGACGGGTACAGGATTGCGTACTGTAGGCCACGGTCGCGAGGTGCTCACTTTTCCACCAGAAAAGAGAGGTGAGCCTTTTGGACTGATGGGCTGAAGTCTGGGTAAAACGACACCCTGGCATTTTTGTAGTTAAAGTCGTCAAGCTCCCGGGTCCTACAGAGAATTGTGTCACAGTCCCTATAGTTTAAGAGGTGTGTTATGATCGGGTGGGGGCTCTGGCCCAGCCTTGGGGCCGTCTGTGATATCCGGTGCACCCCCTCAATCAAGAATTGTGATGACACAGGTGGTGCCTGCAGCACATCTTGTATAAACCTTTCCATGAGGACCTCCAGATTTTGTTGCCGGACAGATTCCGGGACCCCCACCACCTGGATATTATTCCTCTGGGACCTCACCTCTAGATCTTCATTCTTTTGTTTAATAGCAGTGAATTCCCACCAGAGCGTACAAATTGCCCGTGTCACCTCGCCACTGGTGTCTTCGAGGGACCTCACCCGGTGTTCCGTCTCAGATATCCATCCATTCTCCTTCTCGATGAGCTCTTGCATTCGGTCCACCTTGCATGCCATTCCGTCTAGTCTTGTGTTTATGGATGCAAAACCTGTGAGCATCTCCGCCAGCACTAGAATAAGCTCCAATGCCGGGGTGCCCCCTGCGGGTTTCGCGGGGGCTTTGTCTTGGCCAAGTTGGCATGATCTGTCTGGAGTGTCACGAGACGCCAACATCTTCTCACCCCCCGCTGCTTAGTCCCTCCTTTTGCGAAAAAGGCAAGCAGGATTGCTGTTTATTGCCTTTAGCCATATAACACCCCTTTTGCATGTCACCCCCGTAGTCCCAAGGGGGCCTCACACTCCGTTCAACCACTCTTGGTGCACTCTGTATCTTGACTTCTGGGGCCACCTGGCAGTTGCGGTAGTCCAGGCACCCCCCCTAGCCACATTGTTCTTGGGAGCAGGTTCCTTTGTCCCTGACAGTATCTCTGGGTATGGGGGCCACCCAAAGGGCCAGGAGTCACTCTGATGAGAGTAGGTCTGCTTGAGGTGGAGCCCGGAGCATGTGAGTTGTTCCTGACAGCTTTTGGGTGCACCATCATAAGGGTCCATGGGTTGCCTACCTCAAGGTGGACTTCAGAGCTACTGTAAACTCCCCCCCCCCCGAGGCTTGAGGTACAGGAGGAACAAGGGTAGCACACCAGACAGAGTACCAGCCCGGGCCTGGGCCGTGTCAGCCGGGATATCAGAAAGATCTGTCAGCCTTGCGTGGGGATGCCCCAGCTCAATGACTGTGGGTGTATATTGAATTGAGGGCCTAGCAGCTGGGGTGGTGTCAAGTTCTGTACTAAGGGTCCACCGTGGTTGGGGCGGAGGCAGCTGTGGATTGCTGCATTAAGGCTGCTGCAACATTGGTGCACAGCACGACCATGCTGTTATTGACCAGCGCGGTCTATGTTGAAGCCATCATTCTGATTAAAATGGCCTGCGGTGTGCCAGGGTGAAGCAGCCGGCCCAGGTGGGGTGCAAGCTAGTTCGGGTGGTGTGGGTGCTGTTGCCACTCGGGGCACTGTAAGCCCTCTCACTCCCAAGGTGTCATGCCGCTGGCGTCCCAAGTCTAGGGGACACCAGCGCGGTCCGTGCCATGCAGCGCTTTGGGCAGGAGTCCTACTTCCTCTTCCGGCTCCCTCTGCTCCAACTGTCTCGGAAGCTCAAGACCCCGGTAGGGCAACCTCAACCAGGAAATCTCCTTGGGATGTTGCTCTGTGAGGGGATGGGTGTCTTCCTGCTTGCTCCTTCCCTCACGCTCTGGGAGGTTCTCATCACCGGAATCTGAGCTTCCCACACTGCTGTGGGCTGGTGCGGGATCCAGAAGCCGTGGTATCAGTCGCAGGATGGTTTCAGTCATACGGTCGTACAGTGTCCGCTCCTCCCACTTTGCCATCCGGGCCTCCTCAGCGGGGCGAGTCTGGCGACTTTCTCAGCCCCTTTGTGGTATGTGTCAGCTATTCCGGGAGCTTCAAGTCAGGCTGCAGAGGGACAGCACTTAAACGGGAATGTCCTTGCCACATGGGATCACCATTTTCCCTGATGGGTGCTATGTTAGCCTCCTCCTTCAGCAGCTCTTACGCAGAGTTCAGAACGAAGCAGACATCTTGACTCTGGGCTCCCTAGCGCCCCCCAGATTATGAGGTTAAGGGTAACACATAATTCTATAACTGAAGGTCACTGGAGGGAAAGTCAATTGCCCAATGGACATTACTCTGCCCCTTCCATCGTAGCCTCTTTTGTTTACCGCACTCTCAAATTGTATCCTAAAATATTTTTTTATGGATTCATTTGAATAAACCAAAAGACAGGAGTTAAACATCTATTTTTGATACATTGTGGAAGAAAGTTTGTTATTTGAGTGTTAGCAGATTACAAAATGCTTGAATTATTCCCAAATGCCACACAGCTGCTTTATGTACTAGGTGCTTAGGCAGGATATCAAGATGAAAGCAGAAAGCTGCCTTCTCTCCAGGTCAGTGGTGTTGAGGTGACTTAATTTATTTCAATTAAAGTTTTTTTTTAACATAATATACAATTCAAAATGGGAGCAAAAACACAATTTATCAATATTTACACAAGTATCGGTGACGACTGCAAGAGATAGACCAACAGTGCAGGCGCAGTGCGGTTTGATGCTGTTGGTCTTTGGTTCCTTTCCTCTTAGCAGAAGTTGACTGGTGAAGATAGTGAGGTGGCGGGCTGTGGAGCTGATGTGCTGTGCTGGGCTGCGTTGAGCTGAGGCACTGGAGTGGAGCGTGCTGGGCACTATATCCTGGACGAGCCCCCCTCAAATGTCGTGTGACTTGGGTGTTGCAACCTGCACGCTCCCAGCTCAAGGTAAGACCTGATCTGATGCGGGACGTACTGCGGTGAGTGTGACAGCACCCCACAGTGGTTTCGGGACCTCCTGGGTTGGTCCAGCTGGATCCTTGTGGCATTTTTGATCTGTTTAGTGCTGGGGGGAGTCGGGTCACTCTGGCTGCAACCTTGGGTGTTGTGAGGCTGTGGTGGCCTTGTGTGGCCTGCTCAAGTGGTCGAGCAGCAGGGAAGTTTGAGCAGGGCTCTCCTCCCTGTGAGTCCCGGCTCCTGTAAACGTCTGTTCACGCAGTGGAGCCTTAAACAGGGAGGTGGTGCAGCTGTGGGCGACTTAAGCACCTATTTCTGCATATATAGCAGCTATGAGACCAGCCACTAGTGGCCCACTGTGAGCATTGATACAATCCCCACCTTGCCTGTATAGTGAGAGGGTGAAACCTTAATCACATTCGGGTAACTATCTGTGTAAACTTGGTGGGAAGGCACGTTGATGCGCCAAAAGGCTCATCTGTACATCCTAGTCTTCCATAACGGACCCTGAGGTGCAGATGGTGCGTAGACGAGAGCCAAGTCAAGAAGCAGTTTTACCTGTGACTGTGCTTATCATTGTTTGAGCTCTGTCGCTTGTTTATCGTCATTGCGTGGTTGCCTGCTCGTATAATGGAAAGAAATTCCATCGGATCTCCACTATTCACGTCTGAGAGCAGGGGGTGCTTGACGTGTGTTACATTCTTTCCTGGGCTGTCATAAAGCATCAGCTCCAGCGTGAAAGCGCCGATAACTTAGGGAGCAGTTTTACAGCTCTCCTGGACTACTTGCTGTGGTGCGAGGTACTGTGTACGATTGGAAGTTATTATCGACATTACGGAGTGTAAGAGTGCCATGAGCGCTATTCACACCCCAAAGAAGGGGAATCAGGTAAAAAATGTGGGTCTTCATAGCTACAAGGCAGAAACATTGACACAAAAACTGGTGGGACTACTCTTCGGTCACAGGACTTGGTGGTGGGAAAGAATGGTGTACCCCAGCCAGCGTTACCTGAACTTAATAGAATTACTGGATATTTTGGGGCAATTTTAGTGGACGAACAGACAACCACTGAAAACATTATAACACTTCTACAAATACATAGGCAAGCCATATTGGAGTTGCCTAAAGTGGCCCCTGAGCATGGACTCACAAATGATACTAATCAGGAGATATCCATGATTTTGCCGGAGCAACGTTCACCATCAGAAGTTCTTGGAGATTAAACTTTCCATGCAGCCCCTACTGTAATAGCCGGCCAAATTGAACTACTATCGACATCCATCGATAATAATCCTCCTCTATTAAATCTATGCATGAATTTACATTGTAATTCATTGGTGCCAACAAAGGGAAATAACATCTTAAATACTTCAGCTACTTTTAATAACATTATTGGAACACAACTGTCAGCCACACCGGATCTGCAGCGACTGCTCTCATAATCCAGTCAGTATGATGGTGACTCAGAGAGTACGGATATGGAAGATGAGGAACAGAGATTACAGTTTGATGTCTGCTAGAACGCTGGGGCATCACACACAGCCTTCCTTGAATGCAATTGTAGCCTCTAAAGACTCTTTTTTAGTACTATGTACTAAAATGGCTAATGAACGGTGGTAAATGATATTATTGCTGGTAGAAATGGTCGATCTGGTTTTGAATTCATGTGATTATAATGTGGTAGTACAGGATATGTGTGTTCCTGCTGATGATTCTGTACCTGATTTATTTGATTGTATAGGGATTTTAAATACTCAATCAGTTGCTACTAGTAATTGTATTTTAGAACCACCTTGTACTACTATTGATCTTACGAGCCAAGCTCAGCCTGTTTTAAGGATCGAACATGGAACTCTTGATTGTGATGGGTCTTAATGGGGAAAAATATGTCTGAAGCCTTATTAAAGGACACTTCCTCCCAGCCTAAACCTACCAATGGAAAGAAGAAACTAAAGCGTGAAGGAAATGCTTTGCCTTATCCATCAAGGAAGGTACTTCCCGATTCCAAACATAGTGGAAGTCAAAATAATCCAACTATGACGAACCCCTCAGTAATACGCCTAGCAATGGACTTTCAATGGAACCATCGATGATGGTCTATGCTCAAGGTGAAACTAGTGCTAGGGTTACTAATGTTCTGCCTGATGACACAATGCGTCAAGTAGATCTCTGAGGTCCATTGGAAAGATAGTAATAATAATAATAATTTAGCATTTATATAGCGCTACGACCCCTCAGGTATCTGAGCTCTGCTTATTATTACCCACAGTGTACCGTGATATTTTACCGACCACAGAAAGAAGAAAGGCTGAGTTTGGCCCTGCTGGGATTCGAACCTGCGTCAGCAGGCTCTGCACAGATGTCAAAGCAAGCGCTCTACTCGCTGTGCTACCGGACTGGCTCGGATCAGATGGCTGCCTTTGGGTGGTAGTGGTGCCCAACTAGAAAATAAATCACTGCCACCCACAAACATTCCTCAAACACATAATGTGATTATTGATGAATACATAACATCAGGTATTGGGGATAGGATCTGTGATTCTGACGGGGATACTAATTTACAAAATAGTTATGCTTGTGTACCCACTTTGACCCAAATGATTAGTAATAGACCTTATCCTATTGTGGAGGAACATAATGACAAATTGTTACCTTTGGGTAGAGGTATAAAGTTGGGGGAACTTATGCCATTTATCATCTAGCCCATTTATGAATTGAGGTTTTATCATGGATCTCCTCTATCAAATACCAGCACTCAGGAATATATGCAGAACGGACATAACAAGGATTGTTCTTCCAGGTTGGCATAGTTCTACAAATTGGGCCCTGGTTGAATTCATCTCTCCGGCCATCACGGCCCTTTTGAATCTTTCATATCATGAACTAAAAAAGATGGGCTTCCTACTAACTGTTTGGCGAAAACAAGCTAGGAACTACTCAGAATCTGAATCATCCCCTAGTGTACAGCAATTGATGACTAACACTTGTCACGTGGGTTGTAATAGCATAAATACTTCAGCAAATAAAATTGGGTCCACACATCATCTGGGATGTAAAACGAACCCTTGGAGGCAAGATTCCTATAGCCATTTCAAATTGTACCCTACATGAATCCCTGGAAACTTTACTTTACTTTATTATATTTATAAAAGGGAACATCATATCGATCATATCAATCATCTGAAGAGCAGTGTCTTTAGTTTTTTTCTGAACAATGCTATAGAGCCCAGTTCTCTGAGATCAGGAGGGATCACATTCCAAGCTCTGGGGCTTGCCGTAGAAAATGCACATTTGGAGGCCTGGGTAAGGGTGCATTTAACCAAGCACAATTACGATGGGCTTCATGGAATACGAGGGGTTTTAATTCTTTTTTAGGAAAACCCCATGGTTTGAAGATGATAACCTTATATGATATATTCCTTTTGCAGAAAACTTGGTTAATTGAGATTATTTTTATTGATGGGTTTAACATCATTTGCACTGCTGCAAAATAAAATATACATGGTCGCACAATGGGTGGGCTGGCTATAAGGGTCAAATCCTTCCTACATCTGAAACCCTTCAGGGTGGGTAAATCTTGTTCTTATGTCTTTTCTGCAGTTCTCTATGACGGGAGTCAGTCACAAATAATGACTCTAATCATAAATGTATATAAACCCCCCGAATGATCTGTCTATTAATATGTTAAAAACCAAAGTTATGGTAGTAGGCAGCAGACTGAGATATAATGGTCCATATGTGTGGAAAAGGAATGATATTAAACTTTAAATTGTACGTTGTTATACTTATTTCCCTAGTAGTATATCACCGACTAACTTGTGTTATGGGGACCTTATCTCAGCCCGTATACTGAAAAGACGGCTATTAATCAAGCGGTTTGTGGCAAATTCAGGAGGGAATAATATTGAAGGTTTGATAAAGATCTACCAAACTAATATTATCCCGGTATTAACCTTTAGCTTGGAATTGTTGACAGAGGCATATATGGGTTGGTTAGATAGATTTGAGGGTAACATTCTCAGATCAATATTATAGGTGTCCAAAGCTACTCCAGTTGAAGCCTTACATTTTGAATTAGGTGTATATTCACTTCGGGCTCAAAGGTTATTGAAGAGGTGTACATTATATTGTGCCTTATTAATATGATCAGATGATAAAACACTAATGGGCTTTGTGGCAGAAACATTACTTAAGGACCCTTCAAATACTTTCTTGAGAACATTGGAAAATTCTGTGCTATCTTATTTTGACAATATTAACTTCATAATGGACACTATTCATGAAAGGCCGAATTATCTAAGTGTACTCAAGAAGACGATCTGGGCATGGGATAGAGCTGATTCTATGGAAAAACTACAAAACAAAAGGCGTTATTATTAATATACACAACAGGGATTTGCTAAAAAGGGCCCATGTTCTTACCTGTTAAAGGCATGTAATCCTAAAATAAGGGAATTCATTATCTACCTACTATTAAATATTTTGCCAACCTATTAATATGTGGGAGGATGGCATGATGTGGACCATATATGTAGACCGTATATGTACACTGCGTCATGTCTCTGTGGAAACAAATCATAACCTCTTCACCAAGTGTTCCAGACTGAAAATACAATGTCAGAAGGCTTATTCATCTATGGCTGTTAAGGTTGAAAATATACAGCTAGATCAATTTTGGAGTACACTTTATGGAGCCACCTCATTGGGAATTACAGGGGCGGGCTATTATGTCTGGAATGAAGCTGTGAAATGATTATTGGGACATTAATTGATGGTTGTAGAGAAATTGTGTTCATGCTTATATTATCGAATGATTAATTGTGCACGATATTGTATGTATTATAAGGATGAAATTAAATGATTTTAAAGCTTTGTTTTAATGAATTTATGTATGGGATTTTAATTCTTGATTGATGTAATTAAGTTGATAAATAAGAGTGAATGTAATGTATTTTAGAATGTTTGTTTATACGTTTTTTTCTTTACCAACGCACAATAAATAAAATTAAAAAAATTCTCAGCAGAGATAATGCAAACCACATCTGTTTGCAATAGTTTAAGTAATAGACTTTCACGCAAAAAAGACAAAATAATATCATAAAGCAGATATGCGAAAGGCTCTAGGATTATCCTAAATTAAGGAAACAAATGTCTGACAAAGAGTTAATGTGTTGCTATCAGCAGTAGTGCCTTTTAGAAGCATACGTTCATAGGAGACAACTTGTAACAGGAGGTCTGACCATTTTGTAACCCACCACTAATTGGGAACATTTTTATTTCAGCCACATTTACATTTAAAGCAGTGGGGTTCCTTTTGTTAATTGCACCGTTCTGACTTCCACCTGTAACCATGAGCGAAGTGTTTGTGCAGAAAAAGGTATATATGCATCTGTTTAATTAGGGTGATCAGATGTCCAGGTTTTGCAGGGACTGTGCCGGTATTTGGTGCTCTGTTCCCCTTTCTCTAGATTATGTTCCCATTGGAGACTACAATGGCCCCGTTTTTTTGTAGTAGGTCTTCGTAGCTGGCAGACAGGGATGCCGAATCTCGCACAGAAGAAATGCTGCATTTTATAACTTCAGGTAGTGTTTGTTTGTGATAAATCAATTATATGTGTTTCTTTGAACAGTAAGTAACACTTAAACCCCCTTCACCTCCAAACGCTACTGAAGTGTAGTAACTTCACTTCCAAGAGTTAGTCCTACTTTTATGCTAGTTGCCCTGTCCAAGTTTTCTACTTTTTAAATGTGGTCACCCTAGTTTAATGTATATGGAAGTCTATGGGCCTCATTACATGGTAGGCGGTAAACCATGGCGCTATTAGCGCCATGGTTCATGCCGGTAATTTACCGGTACCGCCTTGGAGGAAAGGGGAATTACCGCCCTATTCCAAGGTTGGGAAGGCGGTAATTCCTCCTTCCTCCATTGCCCTTCCCCATTCCCATTTTTGCCCCATAGGGAATAATGGGAATGGAGAAGGTGCTAATTACGGTACCACAAATTGCGGTACCGTAATTAGCTCCCTGGTCCCTTTGCGGGTTGGATTTGTAACGCCTGCAAAAAGCAGGCGTTAAATTCCCCAAACCGCAAAGGGACCTCATAGTAAGGCGGTAAGGATTTACCAGTACCGATAAAATACCGGTACCGGTAAACCCTTACCGCCTACCGTGTAATGAGGCCCAATGTGTGTTAGATGTCTACGTTACTGTTAAGTCCCCTGTGTATTTGTTTTGTATATTCCAGGTCGTCTGCATTTATTTTATTTTCAGTCACAATAATAAAAAGTACCTGCATATCCATTTCATTTTAGCTAGGGTCGACATGGTGGACGTTTGTACTTTACGCCGCAAGGATGGTTTGGTATGCGTCCAGGGGGGTTAGAAAAGCCAGTGAGATGCCAGAGAGGAGGCGGCAAAAAAAAAAAGAAAAAAGGAAACAAGAAAGAACCTGGAGAGCGTGTTTGCTTTCTGGGGCATCCAGCCCATTTCTGATAGTTTTTTCCAGCCTGCTACTGTCTCTCTCCATTCTGGAGACGAGTGAAGCAAGCCAAACCGCAGGTTGCAGTAGGCTGCTGTTAACCCCACATGGGTTACTTTGTACAGTTACAGCTTGTAGCCTGGTTTCCCCTCCATTCCCGTTTGCTACAGCAAGGTAGGAGTGGGGAAGTTTGAGAGGGAGGAGGTTTTGCTGTGGTAGGATCCATGCCCATGTGGATTTCCGTTTGCGCACCTTTGCGCCATTCAGTGGTGGTATAACCCTGAGGGGAAAAAAAAACTCTAAAACTAAAAGAAAAGGAGAAAACCGACAGCCACTGTTCCACACATCTCTTCGAAGAGGTAGAGAAACTTTATTTATATCGGGTGACCATCTGAGTTTAACTTTGAGTGGGTAGTGGCTGTATTCTAGTTTGTTCCTAATTCTATGTCAAGACATGGATTCTCGTATTATGCTTTCTCATAACTTTACTGTTCAAGCACCATCATTAAAACAATAACAATAACTTAGTAAAATGAAAACTACAAGTCCCAACAGTTTAAAGTCTTTTTGTAGTTCATCTGTTATTGGACTTTAAAAACATGTGACCTTAACTACCAATCATCATAGTCCATAGTCCATCCATATAAATCCAGTCCACCATGATGACTCCTCCTCTTTCTTTGCATGCTCGGGCAGCCAGTTAAGTATCTATCCTTAATTACGTTACTTGATGGTGCAAGATATGCTTTATGTCAATTACTGGCAAGCGGGAGATAAGCGAGCGATAGCGTGCAGCCTTGCTTAATAGTGGCGGAGCATATCCACATTGATTTCAGGATTATAACAGAGATCGTTGTTATAAGTGAGTATATGTTCTAACAATTATTCGGATGGGCGCGACGGGTCTATTAGTTACGGCTTCCGCATTAGGCAGAGGGGGCACTGCAGTCACGGAAGTTGCAAAGAGCACAACAGTGACTTATCAAAGTTCTGGTGCTCCTCATTTACAACTTCAGTGACATATTCAGTGCCCATAACACAGAGCGTAGGATTAATTTCGGATTATATGGATAAAGCTGATTCAGAAATCCTCATCGTTTGGATCACTGAGGAGATCAAAGATTACAGAAAAGAACGCACCATACAGCAGCGTTAGCTAACACGGAGCAAAGAACAGTGTCACCTAGTGGCCAAAAAGGGCAAATCAGCCAAGAAAGACGTTTTACAGGGCTTACAAGCCTCCAGAGTGCTAAAATAAAATATTCTGCCCTAGAAAATATACAAAAGACTGGTACAGGTCCAAGATACTTGGTTTATATAACAGTGGCACACCTGTATGTACTCAGATAAAATAATGTCCAGCTTAAGCAAAGAGGGAAGTGAACCAGAAAAGAATACAACCCGGCATGGGGGAAATATTACATCAGGCATTGGGCCAAAATATGGGGCACAGCTCGCAGCAGCTGGCGATCATGGAAGTCTGGATAAAGTTCTCCAAAGGGATGGAAGAGCTTAGAGGTACAGGTGCTCAGGCGATAGAGAAAGGGGGAAGAAAGCCTGCAAAGCAAAAAATGCTGAGACACCCCTGACGGGCTCGCCAATGAATCAAAAGGGCAAGAGGAAGGTGGCAAGCTGAAAAGACAAAGAGTGCAAATGGAGAGATGAAACCTCTGATAGTTCAGATGGATAGGATGAGGATGATTGGGGCACTCAATCATCATCAGAAGAAGTGGAAATGATATCCTCGGAAGAGGAAGAAACGTTTAGAGCTTCCAAGAAAAAGTAAATGGTAGATAAGGAAGAGGAAGCCAGAGACAAATTTGACACGGATGCCCTGATACATTCACATTCCTCAGAATGGGAATCGCCAGCTAAGATAGCGGCATACATAAAGAAGAGGCTTAGAACGCCACTACCAAAAGAAACCAGAAACAAACTGAGGTCAGAGTTCCGAAGACCACACCTGCCGGAAGGCATTGCAGCGACCCCAGACATTGATGACTGCATGGTCACATTCATGGAGAGGTACGTCAAAGATATCAAAAGAGGTCTAGATAGGTCCTGGCGCTCATGCCAGGACAAAATGCTAGACGTAATTGGACCTATTACAAAAATAATGGAGATGGGAGACAAGGTGAAATAAAAAAATGAGGTGATAGACCCAACTATACTATCTTGTTACGCTCAGAGAGCAATCTGCTTATCGGGCAATGCCAATAGTGCCATCATGGCGGAAAGGAGATCAATCTTGGGGGATCAATCTTGGGCAAGATCGATCCCAAGCTCAGCGAACTGGCCTCCTCAGAGGCGGCATTGTCTGCAAAAGGAAAACTCTTCGAAGATGCGTTTATAAAAGAACTGACACAATTTGCAAATTCTTATGCAGCGATTGATAAAGCCCATGCTTCATTAAAAAGAGTATTCGGCAGACAGGTTTTTGTCAGGGCTGGAAGAGGTAGTGGCTGCTCCACCAGCCGCTTCGCAAACAACAGGTTCCAAGATGACAGATACCATTGGAATAAGAGCAAAGCAAACTTTACCCGTTCTTCCCATCAAGAGGAAGAGGAAGATTACGAGGTTGGAGACACACAGATAATGAACATCAACCTAACGCAGGTGAGAATGAGTGTGCAAGCGCAGATGACACAGAATCAGACTCCCATAGTAGGGGGGAGAGTAGCATAGTTTTTAGAAAAATTGCAAATTATTTCTAAAGATGCTTGGGTGTTAGACACCATACAAGGTTTTCACATAGATTGCTAAAGTTTGCCATGACAAGAGAAATGGCCAAAGGCATTAGCGCTCAACACAATAGATAAAAGAGTTACTAGACACAGAAATAGGAGAACTAGCACGGAAGATGCTATGAGGCAAGCTACAGCTACGAGGGGCAGCTTTACACACAACATGTTCTTAGTGAGAGGCCGGCACAAAACAAGACTGATTATAAATCTAAGGGAACTAAATGCCTTTATAATTTACAGACATTTCAATATGGAGGACATACACCTTCTTAGGGACATACTACAACAAGGGGATTGGCTAGTAAGTATAGATCTTAAGGATGCTTACCTGACTATACCTATGGCGTTAGAGCAACAAACATTTCTGAGATTTCGGTGGCAAGGTCAAATTTGGGAGTTCACTTGCCTTCCTTTCGGGTTAGCATCAGCCCAACCAGTAGTGACATTTCTCAGAGAAAGGGGGATAACAATGATCACTTACCTGGACAACATTTATATAATGTGCCAGGATACATTGTTGATCAAAGAACAGGTGGAAGTCACATTAGACCTCCTTCAACAACTAGGGTTTATAATAATCTGGGCAAATATCAAGCCTACAGGTGGGACAGAGCATGGAATTTCTGGGCTTCAGGCTAGACACAGTAAGGGGAACATTAAATCTCCCTCTGAACAAAGTGAACAATATCAAGAAAGAGATAAGGAACAGATTAACATCCGAGAAAATATCACTGAGAGAGTTAGAGAGATTAGTGGGACGCCTCACATCATCAGTTCAGGTGATCTTCCCAGGTCCACTACATTATAAGGCCTTTCAAAGATTAAAAATACAACATCTCAGGAAGGGCGCATCCAACGAACAAAGGATACCCCTCTCTATAGAAGCGAAGGAGGAACTGGAATAGTGGTTACACCACATGGATGCATGGAAGGGCAATATTTGGCTCATTCCCGGGCCTAGTGATAGAATCTGATGCCAGCAGGTGGGGATGGGGAGCCAGATGCAGTGATCTGTCGACAAGGGGCAGATGGTCGGAAGAAGAATTGAATCTTCACATAAACTGCCTAGAACTCCTACCAGGATTCTTTGCTGTGAAATGTTGGACACAAGAGAGAACACGATGCTGTGTGCTCCTCAAGATGGACAACGTGTCAACAGTCTATTACATAAACAGACTAGGAGGCACAAAGTCAAGGATGTTAGCAGTGCTAACGAAGAAGCGTTTTTGCCACTTTGGAATGCAGAGAGGGATATCAGTGACGGCAGAATACCTACCAGGCCGTCAGAACGAGGTAGCAGAATAGAACTCCAGATTCCTCAGGCATAGCAGAGATTGGAAGCTGGACGAAAAGGTCTTTCAGCCTCTGATGGAGAGATGGGGTCAGTGCAGGACAGACCTCTTTGCATCGAGGTTGTACAGGCAGATTGCTTGTTTCTTCAGTTGGAGACCAGACCCAGAAGCGATAGACACATTCCCACAACAGTGCGGTCCGAGCATGGAATATGCCTTTCTTCCATTCGCAATGATCGCAAGGACTGTGGCGCAAGTGAGGAGGCAGCGAGTTTCCATGGTACTGATTATGCCAGATTGGAGAGGGCAAGCATGGTTCCCAGACCTGCTGGAGATGTCATACGAAAACCCAATAGCACTTCCCAGATTAGAGCTAATAGTGAGAGACCCCTCAGGGGAGGGTCACCCCCTGGTGAGGACAGGCAGCCTCAATTACATTCTATGGGCAATTATCGGAATAGGCTGAACATATTATCGATGAAGGCTGGGCACCTGGGACCAGGAAGGCATACAGGACAGCCTGGTCAGGCAGGCACAATTGGTTTGTTGAAAGGAGCGTACATTCCACTGGAACAGATGTAGTTCATGTTGCCAATTATCTATTATTATTTTATTTATTTGCATTTGCAGCCCACAGGCATCGAGGCGCTGTTACAGAGGATACGCAGACTTAAGATTACAGAGAGGTGCCAGGAAGGCTCTTAGTTACAGATTGGCAGGCAAATATACAGTGGATGATACAGATTCAAGTTAGACAAAGAGTCTTGTTTTGATAGCCTTACGAAAGGCTAGGTGGGACTCAATGAGTCTTAGGTGAGGTGGCAGAGCGTTCCAGTGCGTGGCTGCTTGGGTGGGGAAGCTGGAGCCACCAGCGCGCACTTTATGTGTAGTATGCGTGACAATTGAGTTGGCATAAAGGGATCCGAGAGGTCTGGTGGCCGTGTGCTTGGTAATTCTGTTAGTCAGGTAGGGAGGGGCAAGTTCGTGGAGGCATTTGTGGGTGAGAGCAAGAGTTTTAAAGACAATTCTCTCTCTGACAGGGAACCACTGTACTTGCCTTCTGATTTCGGAGATATGGTTTCTTCTTGCCGTGCCGGTGGCTGCCCTTAGTGCATTGTTTTGGGCTAGCTGCAGTTTGGCCAGGTTTTTGTTGGATGTCCCCACGAGAAGGGCATTAAAGTAGTCTAATCTTGATCCGATAATTGCCCTGGCAATTGTGAGGCAGCTTTGACGGGCCAAGAAGGGCCTGGCAGCGTTGAGGACTTTGGAGTAGTAGGCTGAGGATGCAGCGATAGCATTGACCTGTCTATCCATCGACAGGTCGGAGTCAAGGTAGACTCCGAGAGTCTTAACATGGTTCGAGACCTTGATTGGAATGTTATCAATGGTGAAGGAGGCGTACTGATCTCCGAGGTTACCAAGAGTGAAGGGTGACCCAATGAGGAGGAGTTTGGTCTTTTCCCTATTGAGGAAAAGCCAATTCTCCACCATCCAAGATTGGATGGTAGAGTAGACAGAGGTGAGAGTGTTGGTGTCTGCTAGGTAATCGCCCGTGAGTGGGATGAGTACCTGCGTATCGTCCGCATAGTTGGTATATGAGATACCAAGGGAGTCCAGGATGCTGAACAGGGGCCTAGTAAAGAGGTTGTAGAGTGTGGGTGCGATGCAGGATCCCTGAGGGACACCGCAGGTGAGTAGGCTGGGGGTGGCAGCGGCAACTTCAGAAAAGACTTTCATGGCCCTTTTTTGGAGAAAGGAGGTGATCCACTGGCAAGCTTTAGGGGAGAAGTTGGCTTGGGTGGCTAGATGGTGACACAGGGTGTTGTGGTCAACCAAATTGAACGCTGCGGATAGGTCCAGGAGCAGTAGGAGGGCAGGTTTGCCTGCATCTCTGAGATCATCCATTTGGTTCTTTAGGTCTAGGAGGGCCGTTTCAGTGCCATGTCGGGGGCGGAACCCAGATTGCCGCAGGCCGAGGAGACGGTTGTTCTCTAGGAACCTTTGGACTTGCAGGTAGGCTGCTTTGTCCAAAATTTTGAGCAGGAATGGTACAGTGGTGATGGGCCTGTAGTTCCCTGGGACGGTTGGGTCGAGTGAAGGTTTCTTGAGGAGTGGGCGTACCCACGCTTCCTTGAGTCCTGATGGGACATGGCCTGATTGGAAGGAGGAGTTGATAAAGGCAGTCAGGAAGGGGGCTACGGTAGGTGCAGAGTCTTTGATGAGGCGGGCTGGGCAGGCATCACCTTTGCAATTAGAAGGTTTGATAGAATTGAGCAGGGTGATCCTCTTGCTCAGTGATGTCTTTGAATTCGAACATCGGGGATGGCGTGGTCTTGTTGGGTGGCTTGGCGTGCATGTTCGCTATAATGTCGGAGAGGGCTTTTTGGTGGCCCCGAATTTTAGTTTGGAAGGTGTTGAGCTTCTCTAGCATGGCAGATTGAATGCTGTTACACCACTTGTCATCTTTGATGACTGAGGAGGGGGCGGGGGTAGATGGTTTTTCAAGTTCCCTAAAGATGGTGAATAGTTCCTTGGATCCTGACTTGGCGTCAGCGATCCTGGCGTTAAAGGAAGGAGCCTTTGCCAGAGTGATGTTAGTCTTGTATGATTTGGAGATGGCTTTGAACTTCTGTTTAGTGGCTTCCGAAGGGTTTGCTTTCCAGGTGGATAGTGCGATCCACTTTTGCGCACGTTGGTCAACGAGTTCTTTTGAGAACCATGAATTGGCATGTTTGGCTTTCTTAGCTTTTTTGAGAGTCAGGGGAGCAATGGCATCCACGGCTGACGTAATGACTTCCTTAAAGGTGTCAGCTAAGGTTTCAGGGTTATTTGATGAGGGGGCCTGAAGGGCTGGGTTAAGGAGGTAAGGTGCTAGGTTCTCGACTGTGAGAACGCGTGAACTCCTGGCGTAGGTGGCGAGGCACGGTGGTGGCGGAGAGAGAGACACTTTTTTAGTTCCGAGGTTGAATTGGATGTAGTGATGGTCAGACCAGGGGATAGGGATGTTGGTCATGATGAGAAGGGAGCAGTTGTGATGACTGATCCAGTCAAGGGTGCGTCCTTTGATGTGCGTGGGGTCAGAGATGGACTGTGCAAAGCCGAGGTTGGAGAGTGCCTTTTTGAGGTGTTTCGCATGGGAGTCTTTGGGGTCGTTCAACCCTAGGTTGAGGTCACTGAGGAGTAGACTCTGTGAGGTCTTTTTGATGTTGTGAGACAGTGCAGGGATAAGGGTGTCAAGGAAGTCAGTACACGGGCCTGGGGGTCTGTAGACAATGTGCATGGATATGGTGCAGTTGGGCGAGACATTGATTTTTAGAGGGAGGTAGTCGCTGTTGCTGTCAAGGATGCCTTCCACTTCTCTGATGGTAAGGGTGTCCCTGACGATGAGGGCAACGCCTCCACCTCTCTGGGAGTTGCGGTCTTTCCTAAAAATGGAATATACAGGTGGGATGGCCAGTGATAAGGCCGGCCAGCACAGCTAGCAGCTCAGGGCAAGGCATACATGCCGATCAACACAGCCCGCTCAGCTATTTCTGCGGGACATCTGAGAATAGAGGGGATAACAGTGGAAGAACACCCTCTGATATGCACACTTTTGAAAGGTGTTAGAATATTTAGACCTCCAAAAGGAATATATCTTCGGGTATGGGACATAGTCCTGAGAATGTTTATATCATGGGCAAATAATGGCGAACTGACAAGGAAGGCGTTATCAGCGAAGTTAGCTAGGCTCTTATGTTTATTGTCGTGCAAATGGGTATCAGACGTCGGAGAACTAGAGATATGTAGGAAGACCATATCCCCTCGGGAATAACGTATGATATTGTGAAAAGGACCAAAACCTGGTTGAGATCGATATCTTATCAAGCATTCCCAGATCAACCCAAAATGATGTCCAGTGAGATGCATTGCAACCTATGAGTCCATGACTACGGAAATGAGACCCCCGCAGTGAATCCGTTATTTATAGCCATAAGGAAACCTTTTGGGGCAGTAGCGTCAACCACACTAGCTAGATGGATTAGATGGGTTATGGCCCAAGCAGGAGAAGATACAGATTTCTATGGGGCACACTCAGTGAGAGGAGCAATGGCTTCTAAGGCATTTCAGGCAGGGCCAGAGTAGAAAACACCATGAAGGCAGCAGATTGGTGAAAAGAATCGACGTTTAAAACATTTTATTTTAAGCCAGTGGGAAAACGTGGCCACGTTGGTGGTAAGTAAGCTTTGAACAAGCGTAATACGAGCCTAAGTGTCTTGACATAGAATTCAGATTTTCCATCCATACGTTACAGAAAGTCAGAATTATATTAAAGACACAGAGGCGAAGGATTGTCCCACGCAGTAATCAATGTCAGAAATTGTTAATGAGATGTCTTCTGTGATGATGATAATAATGTTAAATTATCTGTTGTCAAAACAAATATGGAATGGTTTGTCTACTCATGTTGATCACCCACCTTTGAAACAATATTTGTGTTTAAGGTTCTGTGGCGGATAATAAATCATCTGGAACATGATGTCAGGCTAAGGGACCAGTTTACGGCATCGATGGGTTGGAATGCTACAGTTTACAAAAGACCAGACAAAGAAAGAGGAGTCATTATGGTGGACTGGATTTATAGGGATGGACTATAGACTATGATAATTGGTAGTTAAGGTTATATGTTTTTAAAGTCCAATAACAGATGAGCTACAAAAAGACTTTAAACTGTTGGGACTTGTAGTTTTCATTTTTCTGCATTATTGTTATTGTTTTAATGATGCTGCTCGAACAGTAAAGTTATGAGAAAGCATCATCCTTCACCTCCGTGTCTTTAATAGAATTATGAATTTCTGTAACGTATGTGTGGAAAATCTGAATTCTGTTCTAGGTAGTGAAAGGAGATGTGATTGGATTTTCAGTCATACATACCATTCCTCTACAATACATAAATATGTATGTATTTATATAGTGTCTCCCACACTTGTTTTTGTGAGACATCCGAAAGCTCTTATTGCTCCTCATGGCCTTTTTAATTCTGAAGTGTGATCTACAAAATAATAAGCCGGGGTGTCTTTAAACCGGCAGCGTGAAGCAAACCCTTGCGTGTAAAAACCGTTTGAGTAGGCTGTTGCTGCAGCATTTCCTTTTTGGGAATCATAAACGTCTAGACACGAACGAGTTTAGTTGGCCATAGTGTTTGTTTTGTCTGTTTTCATCGCCTCGCACATTACCTATCTTTATCTCTCATCCATTTATTTTTTATTTTATTGAGCATTTATTAGACACTTATACAACAGAATTGTGTTTCAAAGTGACACAAGGCTAAATAGGAAGGAAACTGGGGAGAGAAAAACCATTGGCAAAACAGTAAATATACAGTTGTGGCCTTACTAGGCCTTGTGGTATTCGGACGTGCAAGTGCTTCGGATGTGCAAGTGCAGTGCAGAGGAGTGCAGGAGATAGGTATCGGTGTGGGGGGCAAGCAAGGAATGGACAAGTGCTGGTGGGGGGCCCGGGAGGGAAGTACCAAGGGGAGACAAGGAGGACACCTTAGACTAAGTGCTAATGCGGGCGACGCCCAAGGGTGGAATGTAGTGCTGCCAAGCAGGGGCCCGCAGTGGCAGTGCAGTGGGTGGGGAGGTGCTGGTATCGACTGGGTAGAAGGGTGTGGTACCCTGTGAGATTCATGAGGACCAGGTCACTGGTCTCTGCAGCAGTGGGGTGATTAGCAGGGAAGGGAAAGAGCTAGAGAGGTTTGAGCAGTTCCGTAACTTAAGGAGGTCCGGGGTAGGGAGGCTATTCCAAAGGGAGGAACCAGCCGAGGAGAGAGGCCTGCCCCCACTCTCTGCTTGGAGAAGCGTGGGGCAAGGATAGAGTTGGAGTTAGAGGAATGGAGGGCTGTAGCAGGGGAATATTTAGGGAGGGAAGGTTGGAGATAGCGTGGTCCCAGGCCCCAGAAAGCCTTATGGATGATGCAGAGGATCTTGAATTTGATCCTTTCAGCCACCGGGAGCCAGTAGAGAGATTTTAGGGATGAGAGATATGGTCTGTGGGCTTGCAGCCTTATTCTGGATTAGCTAGAGGGATGTAGCAGGTGTAGGGGGTGTAGTGAGGAAAGTAGGAGATTGAGAAAGAGGCTGTTGCAGTAGTCCAGCCTAGAGAGGATCAGAGCTCTGCAGACAAGCTTCTAGGGAGAGGTGAGGAAAGGGAGAAGGTCTCTGAGGCGGTGGAGCTGGAAGTGGGCCTTCTTGGTAAGGTCCATGATGTGAGGGTTGAAGGATAGAGCCGAGTAGAAGATGACTAATATATTTTTGGTTTCACAGGATGGTGGAGGGCCCAGAGAGGGTGTCCAGAGGGTAGGAGGAAAGGAGGGCGCATGTGTCCCAATGAGACGGATGTCCGTCTTACTGCTATTAAGACAGAGATTGTTTGCTGCACAGCATGCCTGAATGGCAGACAGACAATCAGGGATGAGAGAGGAGGAAGAGGAGGTAGTGGAGGGACGTTTGAAGGAAAGCTGTGTGTTATCAGCACAGCACTGGAAATTTTGACTTCCACCTGTAACCATGAGCGACCTGTTTGTGCAGAAAAAGGTATATATGCATTTGTTTGATGCATATGGAAGTCTTACGAGGTTGCCGGTAACCCGACGGTGCTACCAGCGTATTACCGGCAACATCACTTTACCGTTTCCAGCGCCTTTATTTCCGGACCGGGTCCCTCGTAATGAGGCCCAATGTGTGTTAGATGTCTACGTTACTAGTAAATCCCCTGTGTATTTGTTTTGTATATTCCAGGTCGTCTGCATTTATTTTAATTTCAGTCACAATAATAAAAAGCACCTGCACATCCATTTCGTTTTAGCTAGGGTAGGTGTCATTTGTCATGAAATGGTGGGCGTTTGTATTTTCCGCTGCCAGGGCGAACCTGTGGGTTTCCTGAGAAGGAATTCTGGTTACTGGGTGCTGCACCCCCTCAGATAGGATGTTTTGGTGTGTGCCCAGGGGGTAGGGGGGGTTAGAAAAGCCCAGGAGATACGAGAGAGAGAGAGAGGAGGCTGTTAAAAAAAAGAAAACGATGAAGAACCTGGAGAACATTTGTGCTTTCTGGGGCATCCAGCCTGTTTCTGACAGGTTTTTGCAGACTGTTTCTGTCTTTGTCTGTTCTGGAGAGGAGCAAAGCATGCCAAGCCTCAGGTTGCAGCAGGTTGCTGTGATGCTGTTTAACCACGCGTGGGTTACTTGGTTCGTTTACAGCTCGTAGCCCGGTTTCCCCTCCATTCCCGTTTGCTACGGCAAGGTAAGAGTGGGGAAGTTTGAGAGGGAGGATATATTGCTGTGGTAGCATACATGCCCATGTGGATTTAAGCTTTTTAATGCTTTGTTGCGCATTTGCATCAATGATATAAGCAGTGGTGGTATCACCCTTGTAGTGTCCCACTCTCAGGGCATCAGAGCGGGACACACTGCGTACCGGGATCACCAAGCCAGACAGCAAGGCTGCGATTACGCAGCGGGTTGCACAGCAGGGGTCATTCTGCTGGGAGTCAGGATTACCGACACCAATACTGGGGGAACCCAGCACACGTTAGACTCGGCTCTGTGGTCAGATAGGCTGGGGCTTCAACACAGACCATGGGCACATTGAAGGCACACCATAAAGGGAACAGTCACAGAGTTGCCGCTTCCTGGGTCTCTGCTGCAGTGCCTGCACTTGCACGCAGAGGCCCCTTTTATTGGCTCGAGTCCTGACAAAGTCATGGCTCGTATTCTTCAAGGGGCAACATGCCACAGTTAAAGGGGCGACACACCACACCTCCTTTATTATAATCAAACCAAACAACACAGCAACAATGGCCCTACAACTGATCCCACAGCTTTGGTGCATTCTAGTCCGCACATCAGTACTATCACACATGTATCTAACCACAGTGAACTTTGGTGCTTTCCAGTCCGAGCACCCACTTGAGACCCAACGGCCCTATATTCCTGGATCAAACTGTCCTCCCCAGGGAGTCATGCTCCGGTCGTCCTGCCTTTGCTGGAGACACCCCTTGCCACTTGTATTGCTGCAGGACAAGAAGTATACATCCTCGTCATCCTCCACGTAGTTAAACTGCCTTCTCTGTTGCTCTGCCACCTGGATTGCGGTTGTTTTGGGCGTTTTCCTACCCATAGCTTGTCTCATTTCGTCCTTTGAAGAGCTCCCTACTGCTGGCCCCACTGGGCTGGCAGGTGACGGGGCTGGGCAGACCCTTGCAAAAAGATCTTCTTTCCCACACCTCCCACATGTATGTCCTTTGGCTGGGCACTCATGTGCATGTGGTAGGCCCCATCCACACTGAGGGCATAACGTGGCGCCCGTCTCCTTTCTTGTCCACTCCCCTTTTCTTGCCGGCTTACTTCCTTGCCATTTGCCCACGACACACACATCCTCCCATTTCACCCACTGCATGGGGGCTTCCAGCTTGAGCTGCTGCCAGGATATGTCCAGGGCCGAGGCATGCACCTTCGCCAGCTCCTGGGCACATCCCAGTTCCAGGATTCTGTCCAACCTCAGCCCTGGCTCCCTGCGGACCTGCTTCCCGAGCTTGGCAGAGCTACAGCCATACATTTTCTGAATCCTGACCTCGTCATACTCAAAGTTGCCCAGAGCGCAGGACAGCGCAATGTTCCAAAGCTTGCCATGAAATGCATCTAAGCTCTCCCCTTCCTCTTGTCTCACGCATCTCATCCTGAACCGTTAATAATCACGGTTGATCAGCGGCATAAAGTACTCATTCAGTGTGGCATGGCTGCGGCATATGTTTGGTCGCAGGACCTTAAACAGTTTCTGCATTGCTGGGCCTGCTGAGTATAGCAGAGTTGGCCGTTTCACCCTTTCCTTGATCTCAAACTGCCTCAAAATACAGCTCGAGGTTCTCCACCCACGCCGTCCAACGGGGTCCTAGAGTGGCAGGTGCTCCTACCACATCAAAGGCGTACAGTGGCACAAGCTGTCCATTCTGTCGATACGCCCCTTGGGCGTCATTCTCCTCATCCCCCATGATGGTTGCCTGATGTTGCACTGAGTCCTGTCACAATAGCACACAAGCACTCACTGGCAGCCGCTACCCTCTGGCATCCAATTGGCCGCGCAGCCTTCAGAATCCCTGGGTTCCTCCCATGTGATCACTTCAACTGGATGTCCCTGAGGTCCCCTGCTGCTTGAGCCAGCGGAGCGCAGACATCCAGAGCACCGATGCACCACAATCAGGCCTGCATGTGCCCCTCTGAACCCCCCCCCTCCACCAGGAAGAAAAATTGTCCCACTCCCTCTCAGACCCAGGGCTGCAGGGGCAGGATTTTCTCCTGTTCAGGGTTGGTCCAACCCAGAGCACAGTGCAACTCACCACTGGGCAGCCCGGTTGAGTGGCTGTATCTGGAGTCCTTTTCCCTGTTTTCCGTGGACTGCTGAAACCTTGCAGGCCAAGCGCCTCAGTACAACGCAACCACACACTGCTTCGCCGCCACTCAACCCGGGCGTGTATAAACACAGGTTGGGTGATATTGTCTGTATATTTGTTCTATATAAAGCGCTTAAGCTCAAGTGTTATATACACATCATTATCATTTGGCCTTGGACGTCTGATTGCATTCACAGTTATTTGATAATATGGGTCTATACACACTGATATTAACGATACATGTGTGAAATGTATCTCACATTAAAGTGATATCGTAACCATATTTTTCATAGTGTACTTAGGAACAATTCTATGTGATGCCACTTCCTGTTTTGTGAAGGGGTGAAAGATTATGTTTCATTGCTCCCCGTGATGTCACGTCATGGGTGGGGTCAAATGACATCACTTCCTGTGATGTCATCAGATGTCAATGGTTGTGTGATGTCACTTCGCTACCGCTGGCATTTTGGTGAAATTACTTCCCTGTGCTCAACAGCCTCAATGAGGTGACTTTAAAAAAAAGAATATGAATACCCTGATGCAATAAAAGTGAGCCTGGCTCTGAGGTCCTGTCTGTCATGCCTTTATTAATTTTGAGTTGTTATAAGGTTGCCTCCTTGCTTTCAAACAGCCAGAAAGAAAACTCTTCTGCTGCCTCATCTTATAACAAGCTAGCAAGGTCCTCTTAATTGTGAGTTGAATGTTGTGTATTTCAGTTTTATGAATTAAACTCAACACGTCTTATTAGCTCTACAATTGTAAGGAACGCACGTTGCCTGGGCGGTGGTGACAAGGAGAAGATGGAGTTTTTAAATAAGGTCTGCCCTCCAGAGATGGCAATCACCGATCCGATGGAGAGAACTTTGGTATCCGGACATCTGGAAAGGGTGGCTCGGTGGTACAGGAAAGAAGTATCAAACAGCGAGAATGACAAGGTTATTGGCTAAACTCTGGGTACAAAGATTGAGCATTCACCGGAGCAGAGACTCGATGGTCTCTTTGGTACAAGGTCAGAAATGTTGTCATTTTCTCTGTTGTCATAGGAGAAATGTTTGATCTTCTCTACTTGCTTGTGTCCTTTGTGTGCTTTTTGCCCGAAGTCTTTGGCACTGAGCACAGTACCATGGGTTCTTCCTTTCTCACTGCCTGCGGGTGAAGGGTGGGATTGGTGGCTCTTTTTAAGGCCTGCGGGAGCACTACGTGCCACTTTTGTCGTATGCAGATCCAGGAGGGACCTTAGCCTAGGTCTCACCAAGTTGTTGTTCTTGCTGCGTCATGACACCATGACAGCTGGACACCTCCATGCTAGGAAGGCATGATACCTAAGCTGCGGCAACCAACTCTATGGGGCCTTTTTGACTATATAAGGTTTCAAAAGGATATCTAATACTCCAGGCTCTCCTGTTCTGAACTGGGATCTTTCCCTACAGGAAGTACTTGCCTGTGTACAAAATGAGACTCCTGTAATTGTGTGGTTAACTGACCCGGGAATGAGGTTGTGACTTTCATGCTAGCCTTGACCACTTTGGTTCTGCGCCTGCTACCAAATTCCTTTTACCAACAGCCAAAAGCTTGCGGGTTGCTGCCTGCAATACTGTTCCTTTCCGGGTCATTGACTAAAGCCACATCCTCAGTGAATTTGGTGCCCACCCTCCAAAGAGGGAACTGCTACTAACCAGAAAGAAGTCTCTGGGATACATCATGCAGGCTTGGCTCGGCTGAGCATCGAAGAAGTGAAAGGCCTCTTTTAGAGTTGGGAGATAATGGTAAAACCAGCAGTATTTAGTAAATACTGTCGATTTTACCATTTCTCTAACTGCAGGTTTGGTGAAATATCACTGGTGGTATTCCAGGTGGATTTTCTGCTGATAATCTTCAAATGTTTACCTTCAACTCAGGGGTGGAGACAGAAATTGCAAATTGGCCCAAATATTTTTTTAGCTTAAAGGATTTTACAATGGGCAATGGTAAGAGGGGGAAAGGCAAGCATCTCTAATGCCACCTTCTCACCACCTTACTCATGCAACAATTACAGGGTCAGAATTTACCCTTGTCTGCATTAAAACATGTAGAGCAGTGGTATGAACTAATAATGTACATTTATTCATTATCACTTTCACATTAGATGCGGGAATGGCTAAAAAGCATTTTTTTATTTTAATTGTGGTATTTTTGGTACCTCTGTAGGTATTCCAGAAATACAAAATACCACCTCTGCCAGTGGCAAACTCTTAATAGGAAGGTTTTCGTTTTGAAAATCCGCCCAACACTAAAAGAGACCCTCCGTTTGTTGAACTCGGCTCTCGACAGTTTATGGTAGGGGAACTAGAGCTCCATCTGAATGTTTCGCAAATATATCCAACATAGAACAGAAATAACACAAACGAATATGCCATTGGAGAAAAAGTGGGAAATAGCGCAAGTTCCTTGCCTGGAAAAAAGGTCGAAGCCCCAGCTGAGGTGTGTTTTCCAGAGCTGTACATAAGTGGAAAAAACAGGAACAGGGTGTGGCGGTGTGTGACCAACGAGAGACGTGGAAAGCGCCATTCTAAAGCCTTGTCGTAGCAACAATCTGCTTAGCCATGCTTTCTGTACAGGCGACACTCAACCGCTGAAAAGGAGGTGGAGCATGACAAGAGAGTGCCTTTTTATTTTCCTTTTACCTCTCCTATGCGGTGAAAGTGTAATGAATTCCCCACACCAACAGTTACGTTTTTTATCTTTATTTCTTAAATCAAAGTGGTTCTCTCTGATGAGCCCCACCAGCACATAACCGCTCCTTTCACTCTCTCTCTCTCTTTCCCTCTACGTCTGCACATTCAATTCCACTCATCCATTCTAATTCCTTTCAGAATTCAACATGTAAATACCACACATCTCCCTTTCACCGATAATCCTCACCAATATGCAACATAATCCTCACCGATTTGCAACATAACCCTCCATTGTTTTGGGATATTTCTTAATCCGGTATGGTCTCCCACTCCTGTAGAAACCCTTCATCCCTTTATGCCCACCTCGCTGTCCTCTTTAAGCCATCTCTTCTATATTGTTTCGTCTCTCTCAATCACAATCTCACTATATTAAAACACCAAACTCCCACCTTCTGTGCAAACTGCCCCATACATCATCTCATACACTCTTTTTGACTGGGACCACTTGAATGGCTCTTGCTGTAAAGCCACCACATGTTTTATCCACACTAATCTCCAATTTTCACCATTGTGTGTTGCACTTTTTCTTTTGTCATATTTCTCTTTTGTTTCTACCTGATACTTGTCCTTAAGCCTTCCCAATCTGTTTCTGACCATTTTGCCTTCTGCAAACAGTGTGGACATAATTTTGTGTTGGGAGTTTTATCCCATCTCATCTCAAAGGGAGACAAAACCGTGGAACAATGAGGTGAGACTATGTGAGCGCTAACTCTCTCTTGAACTGCATTTTTCAAATCTTGACTATTCTCCTACAACCACTTGATATTATCCTTAAAGGCTTTGTTGAATCTTTCTACGGGCCCATTAGTTTGGGGATGCCGAATGGATCTAAATGTGTTTTGCCATTTGCTGTCAAATATTTTTTAATCTCCATGGATCTAAACTGCACCCCATTATCATTGCAGTGTATCCTTCTCTGTTGAAAATGTCTTCTAGAAACTGTATTATGGTCTCTGTAGTAATACTCCTGGTGATCTTAACTTCCACCTATCTTGTCAGAACATCTATTAATACTGTACTATAATGGACCACCCCATGGCACCTCAATGGGCCTACTTTCCCAGAGCAGACATGGAATTGACATCTCCATCACTGGTATCTCTCTGGCCTTCAACCCCTTCTTACTCACTTCACACTGCAGTTTCACACTACCCTCTCAATCTGCGAAATCGCAACCTGGCCACCAATAATCCGCCCTTACTCGTTGCTTTGTTTTGGTGATGCCTTTTGCTTTACCTCTCCTATGCAGTGAACAGCCGCATTACGAGTGAGTGTAATTAATTCCCCACTCCAACAGATACGTTTGTTTATTTCTTAAATCCAAGTAGTTCTCTCTTATGAGCCCCACCAGCACATAACGGCCCCTTTCTCAAACATCTGCTCATTCCATTGCGCTCTCCTATTCCAGTCGTATTTCATGCATTCTAATTCCTTTTCAGAATACACCATATAAATACCCCACACCTCCCTTTCACCAATATGCAACATAATCCTATGCAACATAATCCTCCAATGTTCTTGAATATTTCTTACACTGGAATGGTCTCTGACTCCTGTAGACACCCCTTATTCCTTTATGTCCACCTATCTCTCCTCTTTCAGCCATCCCTTCTATGATCTTTCCTCCTTCTTCCGCACACAATCTCATTCGATTCAAACTCCAAACTCTCCCATCTTCAGTGTAAAATGTCCAATACATCATCTGACACACTCTTTTTGGCTCGGACGACTTTAATGGCCCTAGCTGTAAAGCCACCAGATGTTCTCACCTAATCTCCAACTTTCACCACCATGTTGGTTGCACTTTTTCTTTTGTCACATTTCCCTTTATGTTCCCTTTGTTTCTACCTGATCATTGTGCTACAGCCTTCCCAATCTATTTTTGCCCATTTTGCCTTCTGCAACCAGGTTGGACATAATTTTGTGTTGGGTTTCCCACACCTACTCATTTCAAAGTGAAACAAACCTGTGGAACAATGAGGTGAGAATATGTGAACGCTAACTCTCTTGAACTGCTTTTTTCCAATCTTGACTCCTCACCCACAGCCTTCTGATACTATCCCTAATGAATTTGTTGAATCTTTCTACCATTCCATTAGTTTGGGGATGATAAATTGAGTTACATTCATGTGTTATGCCATTCTCAGCCAAATATTTCTTGATCTCCATGGATCTAAAATGCACACCATTATCAATTATTATGATTGTAGGGTATCCTTCTCTTCTGAAACTTTGTTCTAAAAACTGTATTATGATCTGCGTGGTAATACCCCTGGGAATCATAACTTCCAGTCATCTTGTCAGAACATCTATTAATGCTATACAGTAATGGGATACCCCCTAGCTCTGCATGGGGCCTACTTTCCCAGAGCAGATGTGAAATCAGCATCTTTGTCATTGGTACCTCGTAGGCTTTTCACCCCTTTTCACTCACTTCACACTGCACAGTTTCACACTATCCTCTCAATCTGCAAATTGCAACCTGGCCACCAATAATCTGCCCTTACTCGTTGCATCATTTGATGATGCCTTGATGTCCCCTGTGAGCCACATTTATTATCTTGTCTCTATCATTTGAAGGTGGAATAAGCCTATCTCCTCTCAACACATTAACCACCACTAGCTCCATTTAATCCCTGACAGGCCACAACCCCAAAAGATACTAGTATTTCCTTCCTTATCTTGACTGTTTCCAAAATAATTAATTCTTCATTACCATCCCTTGTTCAATGTTCAAATCACATTGCTCTTAATCACCACTGTCATACCCATGTGGACAAGTCGCCATTTAGCGAGAAAGACAGTCTGCTGGTACATTTCCCTTTCCTGGAATGTACTCCACCATGAAAGTATACACTTGAAGTCATATCACCCATCTTCTGATTGTAGTGGAGACCTTCTACAACCTTTTCTTCATTAAAGTGTAAACGTTTGTTATTAGTGCGAACCAGAAACTTGGTGCCTCATAAATAAAACAGAGTTCTCCTCTGCACGCTTCAGCAATCTTGATCCAAAAGCTACTACTCGTTCCATCCCTTCTTCTACTTGCATCAAAACAGCACCAAGTCCATCTTTACTAGCATCAGTAGATAACGTAGTGCTCTTCCCTAGTTCAAAATTTCATAGTGATGGGGTGTGATCCAACTCTTCTTTTATTACTGTAAACTCCATCATGAATGCTTCCTTCCACTCACATTTTGCTTTATTTTTTAGAAATAGCCTCATGTTTATTGTTTTGTCAGCAGCATTTGCTACACATTTGGAATAGTATTCCACCATGCTTAAAAAGGATCGCAACTGATCCTTATCTTGTGGTTCGGGTGCATCTTTTATAGAGTACACTAGGTCTTTTCTTGTTTCATACCCCTCTTTGAAATATTATGTCCCTATGCTGCCTTGATGGAACTTTGCATTTGTCCCTGATTAGCGTCATACCCTTCTCTTCCGATACATTTAGGAGTGCATTTAATCTTTGTTCATGTGTTTTTAATCACTCCCATATATTAAAATACCATCTTAGACGCAGGCTACTCCAGGTTGCTTTCTCAAGAGTTCATACATGATTCTTTGGAACATTGATGCAAAAGACACCAAACCGAAAGGCATGCAGGTAAAATGAAAGAAGTGCTCAGGAGTAATGATGCTGTCAACCTTTTAGAGCTGGGGTGCAGCTATATTTGGTTATATGTTGACCTTGGGTCAAGAGATGGGAATACGTGGGCATTTCCCAAGTGGACAGCACTTTTGATACGTTTGGTAGAGGATAACGGTCTGTATAATACCCTTGTTCAGGACTCCCAGCTCAATGCACAATCTTATGTTTCCATTAGCCTTTGCTACTACTAATGGCAGTGCAGATTACGATGCTTTGCTGCGTTCAATGACTTAGGCCCTGAATCATGGAATTATTTGTGTGTAAAACAGGGATTTTCGTGCATTTCTGCACGCAAATCCCTTTTTGACGAATGGGGCTTTGCAGGAAGAATGGCACGCAAATGCCCATTTTACACACTGAAGAGGGAAAATGGGACGGTCCCTTCCCCCGGCCAATGTACAAACCATGGCCAACAATGTCACGACCCAAGTTCCCTCAGTGGGATGAGTTTGCACCTCTGTCCACTACCGCAGATGTTAACATTCACCGTGACAATGCCTCGCCTGTGAAACCTCGTCGCATCCAACCCAGAGCACGAGGTGGGAATCAAGACGGAGCTGAGGCCGATTGCATGGACCAGCTTGACTAAAACGTCTCACAGCCTAAGCCGCCATCTTTAGAGATGACACGACGACATAGCTGCAACAGACATAAACACATGTGCTGCCACGCACCTGGATCAGACACACACCAAACCACACAAAGAACACGCTTAGTGCTATGACGTAGAGGACCGTGTACACTCACAGATGTACATCGTTATCTTTCATACAGACTAGCAATCGCTTCACAGAAACGCAAGACACCAAAAGAGGTTTTGTATGCTTGCAGAGACTTCATGCTACTAACCCTGGAGACAAGACCCTAACTGGACCGATGTGCAAGGAACCACACCGCACCCTCACAACCCCATCCTTATGGACCTTTTGCCACAACATGCAACCAAGCCGAAGTAGGCCGCAAATCGGAGTCGACAGACCCAGAGCAGTTCATACAGAGCTACAAGGTGCTGACCATGCAGAACAGCCCCTGTCCGGAGCCCCGCAGCCAAGGTTGCGATGTTGCAATCCACATTCCGCGCTCTCCAAGCCAAGGTGACACCTGACACTGCTGCAATTACCCAGAGCAAAATACAAATCAAATCTCCATCCATAATTCTGCCTCAGCTATGGTCTCTCAACACGTGACCAAGCAGACCTGATACAACGCCAACTCCCGAGGACTGAAGAAACACTAGTGTCCCGCGGCTGGGACACAGCTCGCAACAAAGTTGTAACAACTCAGGCACCGGCGGCGATGGGAAAGGAGCGTTCTAATGGCAAGTAGCACGACCTGCCCATTGTCATCCACTGACACATAGTCACACATTGTTGCTAACACCAGGTACATTGCGGGCTGGGAACGACGATGGTCCCAGGCGTGGGGGCTCGCTGATGGACCAATCAGGACACGAGGGGCTAACCACTGACGGGATTACAACACAACCAATCACTAATTCTCTCCATGTAACCTTTTAGAAGTAGCGACTTTTAGGGACGACCCAAGCGTACCACCTGACCTCTACTCTACCAATAACACTTTTCACTATACGGGTCTGTACTGAACCTACCACTCGGGGAACCAACCTGGAGTGGCGGTAGGTTTGGGGATGAGCTTTCACAGATGACGTACATTGTTGCGTCACTCAGATTAGGATGAGAAGTTGCTTGGAACCTATGCTCCTTGTACCTGTCCCTGTCTGTTTCCGTTTAATGAAACAAAAGTAACTATTGCTCTTGTGTGGGCCTCCTAATTATTTGGGACGCGGAAGGAGTTAGGGCCTTCCGAGAGCTGGAGGTTCACAGACCCCGGGTACGGCTCTGCCGACCACCAGGAATTACCTTAACACGTTGGAGGCACTGCTGAGATCCCAGCGAGACCGCCTGTGACCAGCTGGCACGGCAATGCGGCCCCCTCTGCCGTTGCCCACTTGGAGGACTGCAGGACCATCACGGAACTGTGAGACGCCCGGACATCCCAATCCGGAGATTGGCCGTCGGGAGCCGACTTCAGAAATCTCCCGCCCGCGGTTGGTATGTGTCCAGATGTGGTCCAGACGAGGGGAGGTGGCGAGTTGATTGGGAGAGGTGCCCGCAGCCGAGCGGCACCCGCAGACGTGAGCCCGATGTGAGTATGGTCCACACAATGAGCAATATCATGTTGTGCGGGAGGGGGGGGGCATTGTAAATAGGGTGGCGGGCGGTTATACATTGTCGTAAAATTCAGCCTATTGGTGGTGATCGGCACATGAGTTGTAGCAGGGAACGGAGCAGAGGTAGTTCCTTCTTGTGTTGATGAGCATATTGGGTGGGGCGACGGGTCCTCACGTGTTGGACGGAGTGCCGCGCTGATTGGTCTAAATGGTGAACACATGTATGGAGGTGTGGTATTCCTATGAGTCAGCTTTGTATTTTGATGAGCAGATGAGGATTCCTATTCATTGTGTTTTTTAGCTCGATGAATAGACGATATATTCCCACAGGAGGTAGCTAGAGTCTCTCTCAGATTGCGGAAGATAGGTGGCTAGTTAAGTTCCCCTGGTGAGGGAGCGTGTCACACACGAGGCGACAACGCAGCGTGTGCAGCACAATTATAGTGAAAAAGGTGATTAATGAATACTCCACTCAAGGCGTAGTGGGAAGACAGCTGTGGGCATTGTGGGGATTGTTTATGTGGAAATTGACACGCATTGTATGTTCAAACTGTGCATATGTAATACATTGTGTTAGCTGGTGACGTCACCCATAGAGTTGTGCATGGGACATTGTGTTTGTTTTATGAAGACTGGAGCTGCGGCCAGCGGCTAGGGCGGGGTGCAAGTGAACAGGCGGCCAAGCACGGAGAACGCCGGCACATCATCGAGGGGGGTGTGCTGAGCAGCGGTGCAACCTGTGTGGATGGGGTGTTACAGACATACACAGCGCAGGCTGTGAGGAGTAAAGGAGAAAAGGAGGAGTTCGAATAACAATGAGGGTGCGCCTGACAGCGGCAGCCTGGAGAGGGCGGGGTGGCCCAAGAGCACACTGCGTTGGGTGTGAGGTCACTTGGGGACTTCGAATGCCACAGGTCGAAGGGGACTCTAGAAACACAAGCAGGCGTGTCGGAAGACGGCAGCCCAGTTTTTACAGTTAAAACTAGTAAGACAATAGAGAAATAAGTGTTCAAGTTATTAAGAACGTTTTAACGAACATTTTTCCTCCCCACTGACAGCGGAGAGTAGAAGGTCCCCAGCTAGGTGCCAGGTAATAGTGGTATATATCTAAAAAAATGTCATCGTACTATGGGATAGGGACACATCATGGGTATCACACGTTAACACAACACCACTCCAATATATCTGTACGTCACTGCCACCATACAAGGATAAGATAGTAAAGTACAGTATAGAATGGACCAAAGGTACAGACCAACAAATAAGGATTGTTTGTCCGCCTAATGGTAGCTTCTGCAATGAAACTCAACATTAATTGTTAGCGTACTTACACAACACATACAAGGGGAAGAAATTAACAAACCATTTAGAGATTTCTGAGCTTTGGAGGATGTTTGAGGGATGCTGCCCAGTGATGATGAGCATGCAAGAAGTAAAGAAAGAAGAGGAGAGCGAAGAAGAGGGAAACACTCTGCCTCAGTCCCCTCCCAGCGGTGCCACAGACAGCGCTGAGGGGAGTGAGGAAGAGAGTGAGGGATTATACCCACTAAGAGAATTGAAGGAGGCAGCCAAACCCTGAGAGCTCACTGCAGCTGAGGGATACTCGAACCCCACATATAACCCCCCACTGTATGCTCCGGAGGAGCAATACCGGAAAACATTGCAAAAAGGGGACACGGTAAACACGGAAGGGACACAGCCAAATGGTGATGCCATAAAGAAAACACAGTTAAAACTAGTAGGTATAGGGCCAGATGAATGGATAGCAGCGCAGGTGCTGTTGAAACTACAGGGGATGGTCAAGGGGAAGGAAGAGGAGGTGATGCAGGCAATAGATAGAACGGAAGTAGGACACACACAGAGGGAAGGTGGGGTAAGTAGCAGGGAAGAAGGGAATTCCGCGAAAGAGGACGAAGCAGAGCTGGAAGAAAAGATAGCTGAATTAAAGAAAACACAAAGCATACTCACCAAGAAGCTTGAGCTAAAGGAACGGGAGAGACAGGTGCAACTGGAAAGGGAAAAGGGAATGAGAATGGAACTCGAGCAGCAAGGGGAAGAAGAATGGAAGCGGGAAGAGGCACACGTATGGGGTATAGCAGAGGGGCAGCGCGCATGGTACAACGGGAAAATAGGTGAAGAGACGAAGAAAAGGAAGAGGTTGACCGGGATATGACACTCTGGAAGAAAAAGATTCTATCAGAAGTAACACATAAGTACGAAGAGGGCAGGATACTGGACATCATATTAGCAAGGGGTAGTGGAGAGATGAGTACAAAGGACAGAGACGCGAGGGCCCTGGGCGAGGTAAGTAACGCCGTAATGAACAACTACGCAGGGCCAGGTTGGTGGTGGAAAATAAGGATGCGACCAGGCCAGGAGAACAAATGCAAAAGGAAAATTATAGGACTGTGAGGAGTAAGTTCAGTACACACAATAGCGGACTGATGACAGCACCTCAGGAAAGGGCAGACATTGTGGATGCGGGTAAGCGCATAGACATAGATTTAGAAACGGTAACTGTCCCATACCCCCGCCACGTACAAAACTCACATTCTCTGGGGGGTTTGCAGTGATGAGGATGAAGAGAAATCATGTGGAGGTCAAAGCAATGAAAATGGAGAAGGGCTCAGCAAACTTCAAATCACGCGCACAGGCACAGGGCCATCATGGGAATGTAGAACACGAGAAGAGACAACAGCTGGACAGGGAGGGACAAGTGCACAGAGGGAGGGTACGCTACAACCAGTAACACCATCAGCCACACAGACACACCATATGTCAACAGGCTCAGGGACCTCCCCGGGCGCAGAAGGGAAGGTTCAGCAATAGCGCATAACAAGGGCCAGTCACTTCAACGCGGGGGACACAAGGAAACAGGGGACACGCATGCAATCTCATTGAACTATTTGACGATTTGTCCGACATGGAGGATGACACACAGGACATACAAGCAACACAATATAAACGCACACCGGAGGAAATGGCAGAATACATGCAGATGCCATTATTGGAAAGAGGGGGGACAAGACCACAATATGTACCATGGAAGCATACAGACAAGGAGAACATTAAATTCAGGCTACCCTACTTAAGCAGAGGGGCAGGGAAATGGATATACGAAATGGAAACATTTACAGCAGGCCACAGGTTAACGGCTGGCGACGTCAAGGGGCTTTTGATCTCCATTTTGGGTGACGCTGAAGATGATATCTAGAAAAGGGTGGGGTTTCCTGGGGTAACTATCAGCAACACATCAAATGACGGGTCGCCGTTTGGAAATTGTAGACACGCAGTATGGCAGGCATTGAGGGTACAGTACCCTGACACATCAGACATAGGGGCAATAACGTCATGAAAATGTGTGAGAATAAGGACCCTGTCAGTTACATCCAAGAGATTCAGGAGAAGTGGCGCTTGGAAACACAGGAGCTGTGGGACAAAACACTAGCCATATTTAATCACATACTGATACAGGGGCTCCCAGGACCCGTGCAGCGACAAATCAAAAGGTTGGTGGGGATGGAAGCAAAGGCATGGCCCTAGATACAATTAACAATAGTACAGCGTTGTAGATTATGGCAAGAAAAAGTGAAGCAGAAGGAGGAGGACAGGAAGGCAGATGAGGCAAAATTGGTTCAGAAAAAACTCAAAATATGCCCTAGAGGGAGTGCTCATAACTAACCCCGCCCCACCAGTACAACCGTCACAACAACAACAAACAATACAGCAACAAGTACCCACAACGACTCAACATCTACCACCCCCGCCTCCATACACAACACAACAACACTATGCACAACCTATGGGGGGAGGATACACGACAATGGGCAATGGCTACACGAACAACTACAGAGGGAGAGGAGGTTTCAACAGGAGGAGGGGGTTTGGACCATCAGCACACCAGCCGGGGGGTGGGTTTCGAGGATATTCCCAATATGGACAACACGGATATTTGGATAGCACAGGGGGATTCACATGGCAGGCACAGGAGCCGGCCACCTGCTGGACATGTGGGTTGGTAGGACACGTAGCACGCACATGCAGGGCAAGGCCGGCACAACCAGGATGCAGTGAACAGGGACAACTGGGCTACCAAGGGTGACCAAACCACTACTACCAACCAGAAGCACAACAGACGGGTCAGGTGCAGGGGGGACTGCAATACTCTATGCCACAATCACAGCAACAACAGCAGCACAAGTGATGCCCAGCACACAGCAAATATCACACCAACCAGCCCAACAACAGGCACAACAGCAAATGATAGCGACACAGCAACAACATGTCCACAGAGTGCAGCAACTAACACAATTGCAAGATGGCACACAACAACCCATGGACACTACAGTAGCAATAAAGCATATGGGGGGTGTAGCGATCTTGGGGCATAACCCCTACATGGGCAGCAGACAATGCTCGAGCCCTTTATACAGCGGATGATATCGCCGCTCGACGGCGGCTCTCGAGGGACTATGACTCCCCGGCCTCGAACACAGCACCCTCTGGTGAAAAATGTTTCAGAAGCAGCAGAGCTGGGATACGAATATCATAAGATGAGGAATACGTGGGAGGACACAATCCATTCGAAAAACAGATTATGGAACTACAGGCAGCAGCCCCAATGACAGAGAAATAATTGTGGGTAAAAAAAGGATGCATAATTTCTCAACAGATGCACTATGGAGACAAAATGACACAGGAAAAATAGTTATGCCCCTGGCCCTACTAAAAACAGTGCTGGCCCAACTGCACCACCCAACTCATACAGGAAAGGAGGTAATTGCAGCACGAATAAAAGAGTCATGGTTCTGTCCCGAACTAAATGCACATGTGTTATGCGCTGCTTTGCTTGGCGCTGGTTGCCTCGTATCAGTTTAGGAGGCCATTGAAATACCCAGCACACCTTTCATGTTCAGACCGCAGCGGTCTAGTGTTTTCCCCTACATGACTGTTTTGGAGTTTATCAGCCACGCCTCTTTCTTCTCACACTGCGTTGCAACCGTCCGGTCAGCCGTAGTATATTGCGCTCTGTGGTTGCTGTAACACTGCCTATATTCTTTCCTTTCACGTTCCGTTCCTCTCTTCAGCGGAACGCTTTGTACTTGATTTTCCTGTCTTCTTCCTCTTCTCATTCTGTCGTTTCTTCCCCCTGCTGTGTTCCCTCGGTCCGACGCCTCGGCGTCGCACTTTCTCTCTCGCTCTCCCTCTGGTTTTTGTCTCTGTTTCCTTTCCTGTTTCCCCACGCTTGGATGCCTATTTTTGCAGTACCTTGATTCAACACAAATAATTACATGAATTAGGGCCTCAGTCTTTTTCCATTTTTTCTAATTTCTGTCTCACTTGGTACCTAAAGGACAAAGGGATGTTCCTCACCTTGTGGACAACTGGTACTGAATCTGGGCGTACTGGTGTCTGATGTACAAAATCCCTGAGATGCCCAATTGTATGTCTAATTTCTTTTCATGCAGCCAACTTAAAAGAGGAGATGCGCCTTACTTGTAACATTTACTTTCCCTATAGCTTCCCTGCAAACCACTGAATGATCTCTATTCTAGCCCCACCATAACCTACAAGTTTGATGTCCACCTCATAAAGTTCCTCTCCTCTGAAAACCTGGTCAATCATTTGTTTAGGGAGCTGGGTATACTTATGCCCACAGTCTATCATCACACATCTAGGTATTTTGTTAACGAACAATGTATCTTTGGGTTCCTCAAGATTTTCTTCTTCATCTTCAATTGTAAAGATGGCTTCCTCTTCACCTTCATTCATCTCCTCCACACGATTGATGTTGTTCTGCAGCACTTTGCCATGTCTCCCTTCCTTATGCATTTGCTACATATAATGTTCACCGCTGGATATGCAGGGCTAATGGCTTTTTGCCCAGTGGCATCACACCTATTACATAGGCTCACTAGCTCGTCACCAAACTTGTAATACATTCCCCACTCCAACAGACATGTTTCTTTGTTCCTTATTTCTTAAATCCAAGTGGTTCTCTTTGATGAGACCCACCAGCACATAACCATCCCTTTCTCTTTCTCGCTCTGAATCGTCTGCACATATCATTCCACTCTCCTATTCTAGTCTTACCTCATACATTCTAATTCCTTTCAGAATCCAACAAGTAGATACATGTAAATACTAACATGTGAGCTGCAAATGTTGACTTTAATCCACTTCAAAAGCAGGCAAGCATCTACCCTTGTATTAATGTGCTCTTTATAACAGCCTTCCTAATTTGTTATGATTACTAATTCAAACTCCAAATATATTCTTCCTAGAACAAGCTTTGTAATGTGTCACTTTGTGCCCCTACTAACCGTCATGTTTTCTTAATTTCACCTTTTTCAATAAAGTGCTTACAAATCTGATATACACAAGGCTACAGGTTAAAGTGTGTTTTAATAAAAACAAGGCAACCCCAAAACATGAACTACAGTAAACACATATTGCATAGCAGCATTTTATTTGACTGAAATAATACAAAACAATACAGTACAAGTTCATACACAGTATTACACATTCAGACAGGGGTATTTCAGGTCTCCTTTGAAGACCGCCATTAATACCGACTACTTTAAACAAGGCATAGGAGCTTAAACCCCTGAATTTATCTTAAAGGCACAAAAACATCCTGTGTGCTTTCAGATCTATCAGACATCTACCACTCAGACACCGCTAAATCATTGTACTTCCCCAAACGTGTCCTTTGCCACTGACGCCTGCTCTATTTACACTTCTATTAAATATGCACATGCCAAAATTAAGACAATCCTAGCAAGCAAACCTTTACAAGTGCTGTTATTCCAATGTGGCACAGGAATATGTCAATTCTATCCAGATGGGTCAGAAAATACCAAAGGTTGGACTTTTACAGGTTAGTTATTATACCAACTGTAAACTCAAGGTAAAAAAGAAAGGTACTGTTCTAGTCTGATCCCTCTGCTGGCAACCCAGGCTTCAGTACAGTAAGACCTCTAGCATTCATGTGAATCTGAGAACATCAACATTGCACCATTGGGTTCTAAGCCTATTGTTTAAAACACTGAATGGCTACATATTGGCTCATTCTAGGAGGGTTTTGCTAACACTACAGCAGGCTCATCTTGGGGCTCAAACACCCATGCATTCATGGTGTTCTGCCATAATGCCCAAATATTGTTGACATGTCAGGGACCACAGGTTGCCAAGCCGTGGCAACACATTGTACAATGGAAAATACAAGGCGTAATTTGGCACAGCTTTAAATTGTTAACAAAACATTTCACTTTCTTACATGGAAGCAGAGTTGGCCATGCACTACACTTTAGCACTTTGCTCAATTAGATCGGAGGCTCTACCTGCAGTAATCCCAGAGGCTGCACTGTTGGTTTCTCTGTCACTTTACATGTCATTACACACTGTGTACAATGTGTACATCAGGCAGGAAGCCCATTTAAGTAGCATTGGTCCTGAAAGAATTGAACAAAAACCCTAGATAGAATCGTTACAATGCAATTATTAGTAAAAACAGATTTGAATTCACAGATAGAATTCACAAAACTCACAAGGCTAGGATTGCATACGGTCACCCTTTCTGTGTTCTTGTCGAACAGGGCCTCCTTACAGGTTTGGCAGTAATTCTGTTGGAATTAATGTCAAACTTTTCTTTACCATTGCCACTATTCTGTCCCGTAGCTTTTCTGCAGGATTACTAGTGGGGTAACTGAAGCGTAAGTGCCCCTTTATGGAGCAACATACAACTCCATGGGGAGGTCTGTCTGATGTACCGTGAATAGTAATTCCACCGTTGTAAATCTGATGATTTTTGGAGGTAAAGTGGAAGATTAACAATCCTCCACTTGACCCCTCAGGTCAGAATTCGACAGTGCGGAAAAGTGGTGTTAACACAATTACCACCACCTTGGCGCCATTTTACTCTGAGCTGCCAAACTCGTATTGAGGCCCATGGGCTTTGCATTTTTTAGCAGTAGTAGACCCCTTGTACTTGTTTATTTGATTCCTTTTCTACAACCCTTGATCGTTCCTATGTTGTGCTTTTTAAATTCTTCTTTAACATGACCAGCATTAAAATGTCGCCAATGAAAAGACACAGTTAAGGCTTAGAAAAAATGAAAAGACGTCTCTTGTTCAAAAACAACCAATGATGATCACATTTTAGATGTGAAATTCATGCAAAAGATCCAATTTTCCCAAAATGCATTTTATCAGTACATCAATAATTCATTGTTTAACCTGCTCGTGAAACTGTTTCCTTGGAACTTTGAACAAAAGACTAAACCTGAAATGGAATCTTTTACTTTTTAAACCTTCCTTTTTGAAAACACCATTCAGTGTTAAAACTGAATTGTATTTGTGAATGCTATGAGACAAAATCATGTTATTTCAAAACAATGAAGAACTTGATGAGATTTATTAAAACTATGGTATTTTCTTTTAAAGGTCTGTGTTCAAGTTCAAAGAACCTGTTAGGGAGTAGAGTATAGTTCTTTCAAGCAACTTGTAAATCGTCAAAATAAAATGGAATGCGCAAAACCAATAGAAACAAAATACATCACACTGTATGAGTGCAATATGCAAACCATTTGTTTTTTTTAAATCCTTCGAGTGTTTTTTAAACAGTTTTTGAAGATCAGATGTTGGAAAAAGAAATGTCCCCAAAAAAGGCCAATGTTGCACGAGGAGAACATTGCAGGTGTAAAGTATATAGTCATTCCATTATGCCACTTTCAAGTCTTATAGACACGTGCCAATCAAGGCTTTCAATTGATGCAAAGAGAACAACACCCTTATTAAGTACATCTGGTTCCCACCCGTGAACTAAAATGTAAGAAACATATGCATACGTTGACACACTAGAGGTATGAATTAGCAATCTGTTAATTTTACTTTCGCCATAAAATATAAATCATAAAATAGATTTTGGCATAGATAGATTTTGGCATACAATATTACAAATGTTGGAAAACAAATTCCCCAAAATCTGATGCATTTTGCAATACACAAACACATTTTGGCCTTAAAATAAAATTCCCTATTTAATGTTTGCGTGTCTACATTTGCAGCTATGAGCACCAATAACAGGCGAAGAAAAGAGTGCACATGAATATACTTATATTTAAATCAGAAATGAGGGATTTCCTGATACGTCTTCATATACCACCCCCTTTGCATAGGCCAGAGATCTTGTCTTTGAGAAAGATCCCAGAAATGCAAGAAAACTGGTTTAGTGGAAGGATTATGGTACTGTTAAGTGTTTATTGAAAGGTATCGTCCAATCACTGGCAGGCTTTAAGGCCTAGTGCAGTGCTGGGAACTTATTCCACATTGAAGGGATGGCTCAGCTGATCTCAGTAAATCCACACCCAAGAATGCACAAGAGGTACCTGCCAGCATAAGATTGTCCATGCGCTGCACGTTCTCGATCTGTTGTGCTTTTGTGTCAATGTTTGTCTGCAGACTTCTTGATAGTGTTTGTGCAAAATGTGAACTTCGCTTATGTTCCTAGGTTGGAAGCTGTTCAGTGCACTTTGGTATGATCATGCTGTGGTTCTGTGAAGAGCTATAATTGCTCCACAATACATCATAGTGCCCTGTTATCCTGTATGCCGCCAGGGGTGGGAAAATACCACCCAAAAGCAAGAATGTGAAGCACCAAATAAAATTCTCTCATTTTGACATAAAATCACTGTCTTGTGGTTTTACAAATGTGCCACACAATTGATAACCCTTGGCAATATCTGTAATTAGAAACACAGTGGAGCTTATGTTCAAATGTAATGCAAATGGAAGGAGTAAAAGCTTTGAGCAAAGCTTTAATGCCTTCCATTCCTTCCATGCTCATTTTCAATTTTTTGTATGGCGGAGAAGAGGGGCCGAACACAACTTGCATTTCTGCCGCCTCCTTTCCTCTCCACCATACAATTTCTCCAGCAGTTGCCACCAGCATGCATTTCCATGGCAACGCAAATGCTGGAGTTCCCTATAGGGTCCGCCTGCTTTATGCATAAAGCAGGCGGACCACTAGAGATCCATTGTACACGCTGCCTGCCATGCTCGCATGCCAAGCAGCGTGTACAATTACAATTAAACTCTTGTCATGGAGAGTTCAGTTGTAATTGTGAGCGCTGCTTTTCATGGGAGCTTAAAGTAAATGCTGCCTGGCATGCGGGCATGCGAGGCAGCATTTACTCACTTTGCATGGCGGAGTGCAAAAGTGCAGGACAAAAGGCGGCTTATACACGTGTGTACGCTGCCTTTTGCTCTACACTTTTGCACCTGTCCTGTAAATGACGAACATTTGGCGGCGAGAAGCCATTTATGTTGCAGTACAAACGTAATGGTTCGCTGCCATCAAATTACGCATTTTATGTACATGAGCCCCAGTGCTAGTTACTCCCCTGCACTGGCTCCTATCGCCTACACCCTATTCACCAGAGGTTGCTACTATGCCTACACCGGTGACTGTGCATTTGCAGGAAAATCCATGATGTGTGTGTTAGTGCATCTATATTTGCACTGGTCTTTTTCTGTAGAACTCTTTAGAGTCGTGATTAGTGGCCTACTATTTGTGACCTGTCCCTTTACACCACTTTCAGCGCAGTGCACTTCACTCCAACTACATCGCTGCAGGCTCTTGATACATTCCTCAGAGCACTCCTGCTGCCCCTTCATTGCTACCTGTCTGATTTCAATATATTCAGCATAGTGTCCATTACTTGCCTTAAATTGTCGCCAAATTCAGCAAATTGCCTTTTGCTCCTCCTACTTTAGTGTCTATTTGCACCACAATTACCAACATGCATGTTTCTACCATTGCATTGCTATCTGTTTACACTAGCTTCCACATAGGGAATCAGTCTGATGTCCACAGCACAACAGTAAAGGGGCCAACTACTTTCATGTCCTGCTGTCAAACTCTTTATTGCCAAAAATTCGAATCTGTTTCCCCTTTACCGCAGACACACTGTGAAGTGGGTAGTCTGGGTGCATACTGTGATGCCCTACCAGAGGCAGAGAATCCTTAAGAGCAAAGATTTGCTTCACGTACCAATTTTACTCTCTGATGGGCATCTTTCAGATATTCACATGCGTAGACTGTCCTCCATCAGCTCAGTTAGGATTTCAGAACACTTTGTGAACATGTTGTAGACTTTTTTGCATCTTTAGTAGTAGCCATTTTGTAAGCTCACACTATGTGTGCCATTTCCTGAAATGCAGAACTTAGAACTTGGTGTGCTGATATTTTACCCTCTCATTATTTATTTGCTCAGATTAAGTATCTGAAAGTGGGAGAAACGGAATTTACGGAGCAGAAAAGGACAAGGACAAACTAGCTGCCCCTTATGTCATCTACCGCCTTCAGTAAACAAGCCCTAGAAGACTCCAGGGAAGGGAGAGGCTTCATGATAGGTTCTATTTAGGCTTCCATAACAGGGAATGCAAAAGATGAAGGTGAAAGAACATACGCTTTATGCAAGTGAGCACTGCATTCTTCAGCACACTCTGAGTGAGGACTTGATGGAGATTACTATGGGGAATTGGGATGACAGGTTCTGTTATCATTCCAATCTGTACATTGCGTTAATGTTAGTCCTCTATGAATTGTCAAAAGTCCTCATGCTCTTGGAGAACATAGCTCATTGTGGGTACGAAAGATTGAAGCAGTGGGCAGTCTCTTTGTGCCAGACTTACCGACACCAAAAGCATGAAGGCGGTCAATGTGAAACAAAATCTCTCCATTGATTGGGCAAAAAAGATGACCTTTGCGTCCATGGTTTTTAATGTTCTACATTGGCTTTTATGAAGCTGAAGTTATCTAGGTCAAGCAAGACACAAGAGGAGTAAACACCTTATTTACCTCAAGTCTTTTCATTGAAAGGCAATTGGGAGGAATCAACATTTTTCCTGTTTCATTGGAGCATCCGTCCAGGAGGTTGGACAGTAGTTATCCCCCGGAGTGGGGATATGCACTTGTTGTAGTTCAAGATAAGTAGAGCCAGAAATTGTGTTGGAGAGTGGAATCAATATGAGTACAATATGAGTACATTGCATCCTCAGATCAGGAATTGGAATCAATATGAGGGACAACTAACGCATACATTGCCATGTTAGTCATATGTTGTTCCACCCGAACATTTTAGGTATCAACAACTTAGAGTAGACACACTAGAGTGGCTTGTGATCACACAATGGGCTCCATGTGCATTCATCATATGCCTCTGTAATGACATTTGTATGCAGGGCAACATTGAAAGGTAAAGACTCCATCAGCAAAAATACACTAGAAAAAGAAAAGATGCTGAGGGAATGGCATCAAGTTATAAAAGAAAATCAAATTGGAGTTTGCTGTCAAGGTATAAACTTAAACATGTATGAAAATAAATCAGTAGATGGAATATGTGAGAAAAACTGTTCAGGTGTTAAAGGGTCAAAAGAACCGAGTTTGGAAAACCAGGAAGAAGCCTTCAGTGGAGGATTGGTTAATGGAGTTGCAGACCTTGTCTACTTATGATAAAATGTCATTCGAAGAGAGAAAGAAGGACGAGGAATACGTTTCAATGTGGGGACCATTCAATGCTTTATATGGCTAAATATCTAAGGTATGCATGATATTGAGGAGTGGGAATTTTTTTTTTCTTTTTTTCTCTCTCTTCTTTCGTCTTTCTCTTCTCTTCCCTCTTTCTCTTTTCTTTCTACTTTTTCTTAGCTTTCTTCTTTGCTCTCTTTCTTAGTGTATTGGTTTGGTGTTGGTCTACGTGGAGTCTGGTGTCTATGTATGTTTTCTGATAGGAGGGGTGGTTATACTTTTTTGAGACTGTTGTTGTTTACATACACTGAAAGGGATTTAGTATGTCTAAGGGGGGTGTGTTAGATTTTTATGTTTGCTTTGCATTGTGTACTTATTGGAATATAGTTGACTGATGTGTTTATGCTTCTGCTAAAATCTAAAAACCCTTGTATCATATCGATGTGATTTGTATTTCTTGACATGCTAATAAATACATGTTTAAAAAAAGAAAGTACAGATCAACAAAACAAATGGGCCTATAACAATATCCCAGTGCAAGCTGAATAAGAAACTGAATTATTTTGTTTTACCATTTATAATCTCCACTAATTCGAACCAAATTGGTTTCTAGTTGAAAGCTAAAAATCTGTTACCAAGATGTGTTCAAAGATCTAGTTTAAGCATGCAAATATATAGAGGAAATCCAATTCCGAAAAACAGCATTACAAGCAAACAAGCATCTTTTGTAGTCTGTTCCCCGTGCGTCACTACATTGAATGCATCTCACAGCAGCCAAAAATGGAAGATGATTTAAAGAAAAAGATTATCTAGAACAGCTCCACCAATACATGTCCTCAGTCATTAGAAAGCATGCAACAGTGCTTATTAAGAATGGTTCCTGATGCTCAGGTGTTGTCCTCGAGGATCTTAGTAAATGGCTAGCCCATGTAGCAGAGATTTGACAAGGAGAACCTCTCAGACATTGTGTTTTGTGCATAAGATAGCCAGTTGCAAGTCAGTGAAACGCCAGATCATTTGGTAGAATTAAGAAGAACATTATGAGCTACCTTTTGGTTGCACATAATTATTGGACAATAACTGGAACTGAACATGTGCCTGCATATCAGTGGAGGAACAGTTAGAAATCAGCAACATTCACCAGTATCTTTATACTGCAGAGGGGTAATTCGCATATAGATGGACAGGTGATGGCACGCTGCCTGGTACTTCACTGCTGGGCAACCTTCTCAACTTGTGATGCCACTTTGAAGCACTTGCAATTCGAGCCCTTTTGCCCAGTCAAAACCCTTGAACTGTTTCCCTCAATATATGGAATCCAGTTTTTTGTGTAAACAAAAACATAGATATTTGCACCTAAATTAATTATAAAGAAATAATTTCAAACAATATATAAGACTAGAAATGATATAACATGGTGGCCCCACACATGAGCTAGTCAACGCATCCACACGTCACTGCTGTGCAAGATGCACCGTAACTTTCATACAGAAGTCCGCTTCTGAGACGAACCGTTCGTCTTTCCTGGTTATAGCGCTTCATATAAAACATGAACACCTGATACATTTGGATTCTTGCAAAACAAAGGAGTCATTGTTTTTGACATAAATAAAACTTGCATAGCTCAATGTCGCCCGTGCAAAAGCAGAGTAGTTGCGCAGGTGGGGGACGTCTCTTTATAGTGAATTTGAGAGCTCAGAAATCTGATAGCCCTCGGACAAATACATGGACTGCACTTTAAAGCAAGCAGTGGAATCAGACCTTCCACCGGTCAGAAACCTTCTGGCACCAGCCTCTAGCATCCGGTCACACACCCAGCTGACATTCATCAATATTACATGGTAAGAGTACAGTAAATGCACACTTATTAAACAACCTATCCTGACTAAATGCACAGTACATGACAGCCAGAGCTAGCCAGCATGGCCAGCATTGGAGGAAGGCGTCAAGAACTCTGTCAGAAAGTTGTATGGTTATTTAAGTGCTTATGTGTTCAATTAAAATAAATAGTTGTGTTCAGAAATTCAAAAGACAACCAGGCCAGATTTGCGTGAAGTTACACATTGCTCAAACCAGTCCTTTGTATGGACAGGCCGAAAATGACGTGCTAAAAGCCGTCTTTGGCTAATTGAACACTGCGATGACGGTCTCCACATTTCCTACAAAAACATAATCTGAAAATCACGCCCAGAAGGCCTTGCAAGTAACCAGTAGGTCTGAGACTCGCTGGCATTGAGAGGTGACACGGGCAGGTGTGCGTAATGTACATTGCAGGCAGAATGCCCCTTCTGGAGAAGTCCCAGATGTCTGAGGTGCCTTCAAGTCCATCCCAAGCCTAATTATCTAGATAAAGCTAGCTCTGCCTTGGAATAGAATGCAAATACCTGTTGAATATAAATCGAGGAATTTGGTTTTATGAATGAGTCCACCCAGATAAACATACAACAGAAACCCCTCTTCCCTTTTTGCTATCATAACACATTATAAGGAGCGTCCTTCATCTTCTCACCAACGCAAACTCTACATCCATTAGGAGATTAGGCATACAAGCTGAGGTGGGGAAAAAGACAATCACAACTTTGTGCTACCAATGTCTGTGCCAGGTGTGCACGATATTAAAAAGATGAACTTGCTTCATTGATTTGACGACACAGTTATGGTAAGCCCTTGTTCTGTGTACGATTAGCAGCATCAATGATCGCAAACCGATCAATACCAGGCCTTTGAGGAAGATAGACACAGGTTAAAGCGATCTCCACTTCAAAGTCACAAATATGGTGAACAGCCACAACAATGTAAGGGACTGTGGCTCAGTAAAGTAATGGCGGCTGGGTATGTCAGATCGTACAATCCGTGTCGCTCTTGATTGGGGAAGGGGACTCGTCGGAAGTATCTGAGCTGTCTGCAGGGGTTTCCGGTGGTGGCTTGTACAGAATCCATGCAAGAAAAAAGAACAAGGCTCCCAGGACCTGCAGCAGACAAAATTAAAATAACATTCAAACATGGAAACCATCCAAGCAGTATCACTATGCAACAAACTAAACTCCAACAGCAGGATTACAGACAGGTTAAAAACTATGCAAGAGGTGGCTGGTGAATCTTTACAGTGTTCTGTGTTAAGAACTGGGTCATATTTATGATCCTGTAGATGAATATGAACACTAAGCTGTTAGTAAATTAGATATAGACAATGCATCAGATAAAATGACATGGAAACAACATACCTGGAACATGGATTCTCCAGCATGGGGTATGCCCCAACATAGCAGGATTCTTATAATGCACTAACTGTAAGCCCCTCCCCATTGGTATCGTAGGTTTCCGTTAATGGCCCACCATTATGAATTGTTACCGAAAAAAAGGAATAACATTTCTGCCCCTACCAATGTTTGTGGAGCAGTAGTGATTCATGTTGTTGCAGGTGTAAGGGAAGGTATGGTATATGGTATCAAGCAGTGAAGACAAGCACAAGTGATCACAGTTCAAGGGTGTTTATTGAACGCCTAACTAACCTAGCTAACCTACATCTAAGGATGGGAGCAAGCTAGAACCATCAAATTAAAAATAACACAGTCCTAGTGGAGTCTTGTCGAAATAAAAAGGGCCTATACTAATAAACCTATTGCCAGTCCTTACTTCTAAATACAAATGGTGTGGGAAAATGATGCATGCAAAAGAAAAAAGTGTTCAAGAAACAATACGTCAGGACAGATGAGTGATGAGCTCCCCTTCCCCAAGTTTCAACACGGGGCAAGGCATCACACTTGAGCTTGGAACACACTGTAGCTTCTTTGCGCACCAGGATGCAGTTCAAAAATCAAATAGGACCTTCTGCTTTAAAGTATCTTGTTCTCCACAAGTCTCTCGCAGAATGCCATGGGTTATCAAAATAACACTTAAAGTTCTCTCTCCTCAAAAGTTCACTGTCCTTCGTTTTTAGGTATAACATTCACTTTGGGTTTTCCTCAGCCCAGCTCTGACCCTCTACTTACACAATGTCTCAATGGGTCTCCCTCGATCAGGCTCGGACCACTTTTTGAAAACTCAAAGGCACAATAGGTCTCCCTCACCGGGCTCGGACCCACTTGTGACTTTATTTTCTATTTATTTCGATAGCTCTGAAGCCCGCAGGCATCAGGGCGCATTACATAAATACAAGGACAACAGGAAAGTGACAGGACAGCAGAGCAAGATTACTGGTTCTGGGCCTCATTACACGGATGGCGGTAAGGGTTTACCGGTACCGGTATTTTACCGGTACCGGTAAATCCTTACCGTCTTACTACGAGGTCCCTTTGCGGGTTGGGGAATTTAACGCCTGCTTTTTGCAGGCGTTAAAAACCAACCCGCAGAGGGACCCAGGGTGCTAATTACGGTACCGCAATTTGCGGTACCGTAATTAGCGCCTTCCCCATTCCCATTATGCGCTACGGGGCAAAAATGGGAATGGGGAAGGGCAATGGTGGAGGGGAATTACCGCTACGCCAACCTTGGAATGGGGCGGTAATTCCCCTTTCCGCCAATGCGGTGCCGGTATTTTACCGGCATGAACAATGGTGCTTATAGCGCCATGGTTCTCCGCCATCCGTGTAATGAGGCCCCCTGAGTAGATTACTTTACATGGTCTTTAGTTTTTATACAGGTCCTTTATTTGAACAAAGGATAGGTAGTTAGATTCTAGCCTTAGGCTGTTTGGGAGATCATTCCACTTGGATGCCCCTTTGGTAGGGAAGGCTTGCCCAAGTGCATTGGCTTTTTTGGAGTGAGTTACTTGCACAAACCCTTGTAGCTTGGGTCTTAAGGTGTGGCAAGGCTCGCATGTGGTTATTTGGCTTTTTAGGTAAACAGGGGCAGAACCAAATATACAGTGATGCACAATGGTCATTGTTTTAAAGGTGATCCAGTCTTCCAGGGCTAATCAATGAAGGGACTTTCTGTCTTCTGTGATATGTTCCCCCCTTTTGTTTCCTGGTAATTGTCCTCACTGCATTGTTCTGTATGGTCTGATATTGTTTGATGCATTTTTTATTCGCCCCCATTAGCAGTGCATTCCCGTGGTCCAGTCTAGATAAGATTGCGGCGCGGGTGATAATGGTGCTGTTTTGTTTACTCAGTACTGACCTGATGTGACTGAGCAGCCTTTGGTGGTATCAGCAATTGTTTTTCAGATATGTTACAAGGACATCCGCTCCCAAGGATGCTTGCAGGTAGACACCTAATGTCTTGACCTTGTCTGAGACCCCTACGTTTGTGTCTTTGATCTTAAAGGTGGTGTAATCTGTTTCTAGTTTAGCTCTTGCCTGGGGTGATCCAAAGATCATGAGCTCAGTCTTGCTTCCATTGAGGCAAAGCCAGTTTGTCATCATTCAGGCTTCAATGGAGCTGTAGATGCAAGCGAGCTTATTATTGTCAGTGGTATGAGAGCCAGTCAGTTCGATGACTAGTTGTGTATCGTCTGCGAAATTTGTAAAAAAAGAAACCTAAATTGGTTAATAAGGTACATAGACACCGCAGATAGAGATAAAACAAAAGGGGCGATAGGCTGGCCCCCTGGGGTACGCCACAATTTATAAGTCAGGGTATGGAGAAATGATCACCCCAGAGGATCTTGGATCTCCGATCTTTAACTTGCAACCCCAACAGGCCTCCCTCAGCCGAGCTCGAGCATTGGTAGGGTTTACTTTAATGAGTAGTTCACTTATATCGACGACATTTGATTGTGCAAAGGATTTTTCTCAGACCCTCGAATGACCACTCCGATTTTCTCGTATCGGATTTTCATTTGCAATGTCATTATTCAAATATCAAAGTTTTGCTGCTTTGTTTCTTTGTAAAACACCTTTCGCCAGAGACTTTCGATTGAGAACCCACACAGTGGGGTTTTGTTTCTTTCATAAAATGTTCAACACACTTATCAGCTTTCCGTATGTTACTTGCGTCTTTCATCAAAACGCTTCAACGTTCGCTCCCTGAGGATACATTGTCGCCACTCGTAGCCTTAATTTAAACACAAACTGGCCTTGTACAGTTCCTCCCGTCTCACCTGCTGTGTTGAAGGTTCTGCTTTTGGCTTTGATCTGGCAGCCAAGGACGATACCACGGCAGCTGCTGTTCCTCCCTGACTCGGCCAGTCATGCAGGAGCGCCCCGGGAATCTCGCACACACAGAATAGGATTCTCTTGCTTCACTTCCTGGCTTTAAATGTGCTGCTGTTAAAGGGATTATAGGGGGATACCGCATTTAGCCACAAGGTGTTCTAATCCCTGAGGGCCCCTCACTCAGGTCATCCTCCCACACTGGTCCACCCCCAGGAACTGGATTGAAAGGCGATGGCCATGTCCTGGCCACCTGGATGACAGATCCTCAGGGACTAGTCGGGGAGACACCTTCTGGTTTCTCACACAGGCCACTGCCAAACAAATATACAGAAAGGTCAGAACTGAACTGCTCATTCCCCAACATCTGTTCTCAACAGGCGTACGGCAACCATGGATTTGCCATACATTGAAAAGCGCATCCTGTTTTTATAATATAGGGTACAGTTTTTAATGTTGCATTACATTAATTGACTTTTACACAGCGCACATCACCACTGTTGTGGTCTTAAAGCACTGAAATCTTGTCCGTATGGGTGTACTGTAACCCCACCCAGGGTGTAAGCTAGACAGTGGTCTGTAGGGTGAAAATGAAAAGGTTAGTGGGAGATGGCAAAGAGGAGGACAGTCGAAGAACAACACACATCGACATAGGTCACAAAAGGGAGAGATAACACAAGGTTGAGTGGTAGTGATTGCTGGGATGCATATATAGTAGTATGGGTTTAGACCAAAACGGTCCTGAAAAGAGTAGGGAACTATCCACATTGGATAAATCAAAACTCTTGTCAGTTCATGGTGCAATGTGTTGTTGGGTTTAATTTAAATCGAGTTATGGCTATGTTATGGCCTTGAGATGGGCTCAAGAGTTCCTGCGAGTTGTGGGGGCTTAGAACCAGGTATCCATAATGTTTTCCCTTATGAGGAATCATGACAAGACCTGGTGATGCTGAGCCTGCTGACAGGTGTCAGAGCCAATAGTTGGCTGTGTGCTGAATGGAAGTTGGGAGAAAACAAAAAAAGGGCAATATGTAAAATAATCTCCCCAACACAGAGCCAGACTAGGATAGCATCCTGTGGAAGGGAGAGAGTGAGTCTGACAGTTATATAAAATAAGAGCCAGACCTTATCATTTGCTATAGGGGACCGTTGGACATTATAATGAGCATGGTGCTTTACTGCGCAGCGTTAAACCAGGATAGTAACAGGAATTAATAGTCCTCCACTACTTTGTGGAAACATCTGGAAGAAAATGTGTCCAATTCCATTTTGAAATTCACAAATGAGATCTGAATTGGTGTATCTGTGAAAGATGCCATCTGTGAATCGCTCACACCTTTTCTGATGCATGTGATGATATACAAACATGTATCCCTTCACAAGATTCAGAAAACTGCTGGTATAGGGCCCAATGAGGAGGGAGCTTGTTTTCTCCTTTGCTGTCAAGAGTCTCTTTAGAAAATGAACCACAGTCACATCAGCTGTCCCTAAAACTGTGCAATATTTCCCTGTGATGTTGCAGCATATAAACCCAAGGGTGGCCCAGGGCCAGAAAGGTTCGTATTTGGAGAACTACAGTAGCATTAGGAACCCAAAATGTATGTTCCGACAGAGGTCATTTCTGTAGGGGAGAGGTCAGGGGATAAAGAATGGGTGAGACCTGAACTGGCAGAGGAAATAGTCATTTGCCAACCTTTATTGATTAAATCAATGTGATTCCCCATTTTGTTCGAGGAGAACCCCCTAAGATTTAAGGAGGACAAAGAGAATACGGGTTTGATATGACTCAATTCAACTTACCTTGTAAATAATTCCCACTGTGAGTGTGTACTGGCTCATGGCGGAGTTCTGATAAATGTAGCAAGAACCCTGTTCCCCACAATGGTCCTGCCACAACAAGCAGGAGATGTCTATCATGGAACCAAATGCAATGGGTCCTGGGATGCCGCCTGCACATAGAAAGAAGACACAGTAACTTGTCAGCTCCTGAAAGATACTAGCAGTACACAGCATGAAGCAGAATTCCTTACAGTTTTATAACGTGACCCCATTTTCATTAAGTAATCCATGTTCAACAGTGCCATGACCCTACCATTATATGACTTAAGATTGTTTGATCATAGCCAACTGTCCTATCCTACAACAGGTTTTGGGCAACCCAGCAACAGTTTGGTGAACCTCTGGGGTAGTCAATGGAATATGTTATGTTTTGTCAAATCATATTAATCGTAGAATCAATAGTGCTTCCTTTTCATTTCAATGCCATTGATTAGTGCACATCTTAAAATAATTTGCCGTTTTTGTGGGTTACCATGCAACTACTTTCTTGTTTCCTCTAAATCAGTATCAGAGTTCTTCTTAGACTGTGGCAGCTCCTGAAATGTTTTTTTTTCAATTAATTATTTTAGAGAACGTTTCTACATTCTTTTTGTTGAGGCTGTTATGTTGTTGTCAGATACCTTTCTTAAACTGCCAGCATATGCTTTTACTGGAGGTTGTTGTTCCATATGTGGAGAAGTGCCAAAGAATCGGGAGCAGGAGCAATGTCTATTGCAACAACCATGGCTTTAGAGTGAGACTGCGACCGGAAGGCTTTGACACCATCTCATGTGGGTGATGGCTTCAAATAAAGGCTACGGGCAAAGATAAAGAAACTGCTCAACCAGGAGCACCTTATGCTTAGCAAATTCAATTATTTTCCACTGCATAAAATTAGAGGTAAAGCTCTCCACTTGTGCATATGTATGTTGATAATTCACATTCTAAGCATCTCATCCAACATATTGTATAGAGGAGAACACATTAAACGTTTTACAGGCAATAAACTGTGATAGGGTTGCCGATATGTAAACTGCAGTCATGTGGCTGTGTTATTTTGACAACAGACATGCTAATGAGCTGCCTTTACAGACATCACACCCACTGGTTCAAAGTCCTCAAGCCCTCCGAAGAAAGCCCTTCTGAGGAAGCTTCAGTCCCATTGTCCCATGATGCCCACTCCTCAATGATGCCACCTTGCCTAAGTAGTTTATGAGAAAGTCTTGATGGAAAGAGAACCGGTCCTAGCTGTGTGCTTGCTCAAATAGGGGAGGTAGCAAAATGACTATGTGGCCGGGACCTTCCTTGTATAACTTGTGATGTGCAGCCCAAGCATTGAAATTATAGCAGAAGCTTACCAAGTGTTCTGACAACGATCCACTGGATTCCTAATGCAAAGGAGCGCTGCCTGTCTGAGACACACCTAGAAAACAAAATAGGGGGAGGGGCTTCAAATATTCTGTGCAAGAAATACCTGAACCACACAACGGTCCTGCAGGCAACATGAGTGAAAAGGTTACTTACCGGGAACGTCAGTTCTCTAGCATTGGTATCTTTCATAGATTTACATACTTTGAATTTATGCTGCCAATTTCTCACGCAGCCTTCTTTTCTAAGCATCCAATTAGTGTAAGGTTTTTAAAAGGCCAACGCCGAAGGCCACTATAGATTGTCACAGCCCAGGAGTACACATAATACATATTTGCCTCCCGGCAATGTGGTGGTTTGATTATGCCTAACAATCAGCGTTTCCTACTGTCTGCTGGATATTACTAAGCTGCTTACCTGTAGGTGTAGCGCTCCACCTGACACTGAAGCCTTTCTCACACTGGCACCCTCTCCTGCTGCTCGTGGAAATGATGCATGCTGTTTCTTTGATAACGGCTCACATGTTGCCTGCTTCTTAGCACTCATCGCTTTAATACTTGCTGACATTTATGAGCAATGTATAGAAGCCCTAGGCGCCTAAACTTTGAATGTATAGTTTTAAACTTTTCCACCAAGCCATAGTATTTTTCCTTTGATTTCTTCTCCCCTTCAACACTGTTGTGTGTTTTTGGTCTTTCTCATTTCTCTCGCATTGGGACTTCAAAGATAAGATAACACCCTCCTATGTGTGGTCCTGGAGGTCAAAGGGCTTCTTCCTCATGAGGGGTCAGACATTGGATTCAAAATGTTTGAGGGGCCGCCTGATCCATTTTCTTTCTTAAAGAAAGTCATTTGTCTAACCACAGGGATTGCTGAAGGCCACAGCCTGCTGGAAACTGGAACACTATCGGTACCCAGATCTTGGCAGTAAATCTATGAAGCATGCCAATCTATGAAAACACCGAAGCATGGAGAAGTGGCTCTTCTTCAGGAAACCATTGCCAACTTTATTTTCGGCTGCTGTATCCACATTCATGCAATACTTTTTTAGGGAACTTATGTTGCTGCTTTATATATATACAGAAAAATTTGCATGCATGAATAACTACTGCCATGACCACTGAAGAATAGTCTATCACTTCATTGTAGTGTGTGATTTAGGTAACATGTTTATACACAAAACAAACCGTCTTTTTTAAGAACTGCTTTGATAAGTTTCCCCCTACAACATTAAAATAGACTAATTATCTAGAGGCAACATGCGGCCTAGGAAGAAAAACAGGAAATCATATTTCTTGATTCAGATGAAAATTGGAAAAAACACCTTTGGTAGAAAGGAGGGGACTCTATGAAGGACTGCTTTATCCTTATGGAATACTGTATGAGGTTCCTTTGAGGACAGAGCTTGGAGTTCTCCAATCCTTCTAGTTGAAGTAATGGCTACTAAAAAGGCAGTTTTCCATGTTAGAAGTTATAATTTGCATGATGCCATAGGCTCGAATGGTTTTTGCATTAGAGCTGACAAAACTGTGTTAAGATCCCACTGAGGTGGAGGTTCACGAATAGGGGGATGCAAACGTAGAAGGCCCTCAAAGTTCCTACGAATGGCTTCATTGGAGAGAGAGGACTTATGCTCTCTATTTAGATAAGCTCCAATACCCGATAGGTATTGTTTGCAAGTGTCCACTTTGACACCTGTGGAAACTAGATAAGACATGAAGGACATGACATTATTAATAGAAGCCTCTAGTGGATTATGGTTGCCGTCTAGGACCCAGAGACAGAACCATAACCATTTGCTACAATATTACTTCTTTGTAGAAGCTTTTCTGGAAGCTGACATGATTGTTAGATTTTGTTCTGATAAATGTAAGTGCGAGAAGGCTAATTCTTCAGGAACCAAGCCTTCAAGTTCAGCAATTGAGGGGTGGGATGAAGAACCTGCCGTTTTTGTTGAGTCAATAGATCCTTCGATGATGGTAGATCTAATTTTGAAGTCCTCGCTAACTCCAGGAGGTCTGGAAATCAAGTCTAGCAAGACCAGAATGGAGCTATAAAAATCATTGTTAGATTCTGTGACATCTTCAATTTGAGCAATGTTTTGTGTAGCAATGGGAGAGGAGAAAAAGCGTAAAGTGTTAGGTTCGACCAATGCAAGTGTAGAGCATCTCCCAGGGATGCAAGACCCTGACCCTGCTTTGACCCAAACTGAGAACATAGAGTGTTGTGCTGGTTGGCAAAGAGGTCTACTGACGGATGGCCCTACATCTGAAATATTGTCTTTGCTACTGACGGTATCAGCACCTACTCGTGCGGAGCAGAGAGTAACCTGCTTAGTTTGTCTGCTAGGACGTTCTTCTTGCCCTCCAGATGGGACGTCAACAATAAAATGTGAATGTCCCAAAACCGAATCTTCTCAGCAAGGAGACAGAGGGGAAGGGAACGAGTACCCCCCAGCTTGGTGACATAGAAAATTGCAGTGGTATTGTCTGTGAGAATTTTCACCACCTTTTCTTGAAGGGAGAGAAGAAATTATTTTACAGTGAAAAATCTGGCTCTTAGTTCCAGGACATTTATGTGGTCCCTTTTTTCGTGAGAAGATCAGAGGCCACGTGCGGTTAGACTTTGACATTTTATTTATTTATTTTATTACATTTGTTACACGCCCAGATCCTGGGGTATCACGGCGTAGTTACATTGGCAATGGAATATACAAAGTTACATTTACAATAGTAATTCAGAGGCATTGGTGAGAAAGGGAAAAGGATATAGTTACATAGAGTGAGAGGTGTTAGAAGGTTCCAAAGAAAAGGCTGAGTAGGGCTGGGATAATATATGTCCATGTTCGGATAGAATTTATTAAAGAGCCAGGTTTTTAAACATTTCTTGAATTTGGGAAAGGAGACTTCCTTTTTGATATGAATGGGGAGTGAGTTCCAATGCTTAGGGGCGAGGACTCGGAAGCTGCTTCCTCCTGCTCTGGCGTATTTGAAACAGGGGATTTCCAGGAGTTCCTCGTTATTGGATCTTAGTACCCGGGAAAGTTTCTTTTTCTTGATGGCGTTATTAAGGTAGATGGGTGCTTTACTGTCGAGTCATTTGTGAGTAACACAAAGTATTTTGAATAATATTCTTCCTTTGATAGGCATCCAATGTGCTTCTCTCCTAATGTTAGTGATGTGATCAGCTTTTTTTATGCCTAAGGCAGCACGACGTGCTTTATTTTGCATAAATTGGAGTTTGACACGGTTGTTGTTTGAAATTCCTAACAGTAGCGCGTTGCAATAATCCAACTTCGAAAGTATTAGTGCTCTTGCTAGCGTGATGCAGTTAGTAGGTGTGAGAAATTGGCAGTTTAATGTGATAAGTTTAGAAGTGTATGCTGTGGATGAGGAGAGTGCTGAGATATGTTTAGTCATAGAGAGGTTGGCATCTAGATGGACTCCTAGTGTTTTGACATGTTTGAGGATTGTGATCATAGAGCCATCTATGTTGATTGCTGAATAATCTGCATGGAGGGATGCTATTTTAGAGGCAGAGCCCACAATGAGAATTTCAGTCTTCTCATCGTTGAGACAGACTGTTTAAGGCCATCCAATTTTGAATAACAGAATAGATTCTGTTGATTATTAAAGTATCTTGGTCATAGTTCCCGGTGATGGGGATGAGGATCTGGATGTCATCTGCAAAGTTTGTGTAGATGTCACCCATTTCGTCTAGTGCTGCAAAGAGGAGTTTGGTGTAGGTGTTGTATAGGGTTGGTGACAGGCAGGAGCCTTGGGGTACTCCTGTAGGTACTGCTATAGGATCTTCTGCTACTTTACCTATGGAGACTCTAGAAAAACGTTCAGAGAGGAATGATTTAACCCAGAGGGTGGTGTTATTTGAGAAGTTAAAGTCATTAGTTAGAGAGGTGCAGAGTTTGTCGTGGTCTACGAGATCAAACACGGCTGATAGGTCTAATAAAAGTAACATACATAACTTTCCTGAGTCCCTAATGGTGTCCATTTGAGATTTCAAGTCTAGGAGTGCTGTTTCTGTGCTATGATCGGGTCTGAAGCCCGATTGGCAAGCCCCTAGGAGTTGGTGCTGTTCGATATGTGTTTGGATTTGTGAGTAGGCCATTTTGTCAATGATCTTAAGTAGAAATGGGACTGTGGTTATAGGGTGATAGTTAGTGGGAATAGTGGGGTCAAGCGTAGTTCTTTTGATCAGCGGTGTGACCCAGGCTTCTTTGATGCTGGCTGGGACTATGTTGGTGCTGAAGGAGGCGTTGATGAAGCTGGTGATGATAGTGGTGAGAGAGGTGGAGCACTCTTTGACTAGGTGAGCTGGGAAGTTGTCACCCTTACAGTTAGATGCTTTCAGCTTGGCAATGGTAGCCATCTTTTGAAGCAATTCTTTTGAAGCAATTCCTCCGGAGACTGGGCATCGAGGAGCCAGCCGTTTAGGTAAGGATGTAGATGTACTATCGTAAACCGAAGGCAAGCTGCCACTGTTCACAGAATTTTTGTGAATACGCTGGGTGCAGAATTGAGCAAAAGACACAGGTACTCACTGGGTAATGTATACCAAAACACCAGACGCAGGGCTCCCCAACCGTACTGTGATGAGTCTATTGTAATAACTATTTGGTGAAGGGGAGGCTGAAAAGTTGGCCCGATTAACAGGTTCTGTGGGGAGTTCCACCAGATTAGTGAGTGCTGAACTTGCTTTGGAATTTGAATTTCCTGAGAATGCAACAGTTGGTTCCAGTTGCAGGCAAGATGCCACTGAACTGTTCTCCTACGGAGCATTGCAAAGGGAGCTAGGTTTATACAAGAGGCCATTAGCCCCAAGAGTCTTTGAAACCACCCAGCTGTTAGAACCTAATGTGTTTGGAACATCGATATGACTTGCTGAATTGCTCCCACGCTTTCCGGGGGAGGGAAGGCTTTCTGTAGAGTAGTATCTATTACTGCCCCTAGAAATTGGATCCTTTGCGATGGGATGAGTCTGGATTTTGCCACATCTATCAAAAACCCTAGGTTGAAAAGAGTGTGGCATGTTAATTGCATCTTTTGAAGCAATTCCTCCAGAGACTGGGCATCGAGGAGCCAGTCGTTTAGGTAAGGATGTAGATGTACTGTCCTTAACCGAAGGTAAGCTGCCACTGTTCCCAGAATGTTTGTGAATAACATGGGTGCAGAATTGAGCAAAAGACACAGGTACTCACCGGGTAATGTATACCGAAACACTGGATGCAGGCACGATGAGGATCAGCCGCAGAGAATTGCTTCCGACAACGGATGTACTGTTTGAATCCTATCGCATACGGCAAGTGTAGAAGGAGGCACCACGAAGTAAAATTTAAATGAATGACTGAGCTCTAAGAAAAAAGGGACAGCAAAAAGTAATGCCCCGCAAAAGGAGGGAGTCGCAGCGCATCAAAATTCCGACCCGACCAGTATGCAGAAAAACAGGAACTGGGTGTGGAACATTGGTGATGTAGGGTTTAGGTGTGGGGCCGGTGCCTGGAGGGACGTATGCATGACTTAGGCCCTACACATTCAATTTTCTTAAGTGACAGCTATCTTTTGCAGCCAGCTTTTTCCGGCCCATCTGCGGATGCAGGCGTTCCCATCTCGATGAAAAGGAGGGAGAGCCAGGACGAAAGAGAAATTTCTTCATGTTATCATTTATTTAAAACCACAAACCTTATTTAGATATATTTTATTAAACTGCTCCAACAATGTTTACCTAAGTTTATCCAAACAGATTGTATGCATCAACAACTGAAAGATCATTAAAACAAGCAAGAGACCAGGCACATAAGGGTTTTACGGTGTGTGTTACAAGGAACAGAGTAACACCTAGCATACTTAAGAAGGATATTACAAGTCACCAAAGTTTCTTAATCTTTTAAAGGAACTCGGCCTTCGGTCTCCTTCTTCTCTTTAGTCCCCTAATTCCTCTGTGACTTGCAATTTCCTTATAACCTAAGGTAGGTGGTACTGTAGCCCATACATTACAGGCAATAAGAATGACATTACTACTCAGTTGAGTTGTGACATCACAGTAGACCCTGGGCATGGCAGAACTGTAGACTGTATGAAAGGCAGCTCTTGACAGAATTACAAATGCTACTAAAACACCTAATTGCAGCCATGGCACGTTTTATAGATACTTGTAAATTCAATTCTATATCCTTGGGGACTTATTTTCTAGAAAAATGTAATTTGACGGCAGGGAGCGTTAGGTTTACACTGTAATGTAAGCAGCTCCCCGCCACCTGATTATCATAATTTGCACTGCGTGGTGCAATTCTAAAAGGCAAAAGGCGACATACAAGTGTGTAAGCCCCCAAACCTTCCCCGACATGCTTGCATGTCCGGGAGGGTTTCATTTCAATTGTACACGCTCATGTACAATGGATTACTATGGGGTCCGCCTGCTTTATTCTGGTGCATAAAGCAGGCCAATGCCATAGGGAACTCAAGCATTTGCACCGGCATGAAAATTCATGCTGGTGCAGATGCTGGAGAATTTGTATGGTGGAGAAAAAGGGAGGGGCGGAAAGACAGGTTGCGTTCCATCCCTCCTCTTTGCCATACAAATAACCGAAAATGAGCCGTGGCATTATTGCAAGCCGTTAAAGCCAAAGACTTTAACGGCTCGAGGTAAATCAGCCGAGAGCTGGAGGTAAATCAGGCCCCTACTGGCAAAAAACAGCTTGTATTACTGGCACTGGCATTACCAGTGCTGTTTATACGGACAATCTCCAATTTACCGCCCTTCCCGCCATCTGTAATATCTCAGTAATTCTGGGATATCAGGCGTTGGGAACAGTAATACAGTGTGCTGGTAGGCATTGGGAACAGTAATACAGTGTGCTGGTCTCCCACCAGAATGACCAGCGGGATACCAGCAAACTACTAATGAACACCAGCATTTTGGTCAATTTTAACAGAACTGTCTGCCGTTTATCAAATTACAAGATATCTTTCGTCTGTTCCTTCATTTGAAGGGCATTTTTATTTCTATTTTGTCTGCAGCCCAGTGGCACAGCACAACATCTGGGGGGCCCCCTGAGAGCCATGCTGAGGGACCTTGCCCCAAGCTCGGCAACAAATCGCAGGTCGTGCCACACACACACACGCCCATACATTATGCTCTCATTTATCCACACACATTACATTATATACATACACACACTTACACGCGCACACACGCACACACACACACACACACACACACACACACACTTACACAAAATACTTTTTCTTACCTTTTTATTTTAATCTGTTGGCCCGAGGCCTCCAGCTTCCTGCAGCAGGAACGCGTGTTCGTGTCATGCGCAGAGGAGCTGGAGGCCTGGGGTCAAGGGGGGTGGGGGGTGTCCTATGCCTTAATAAAGAAAAGATTTCTGTTACGGGACCAAACCATAACGGAAATAATTTCTTTATGAAGTCTGAATGACTTCAAAAATAAACTATTTATTTTCATATCCGCGGGCCCCTTGCCCCCGGCCTCACAGGACATATGGCGGTGGGGACATCCGCACCATGGCCCCCGCTTCGCCAATGCTACAGCCTTGTTGTGCTGTAACTTAAAACCCATCAAATAGTTATTTGACAAATGTGCTGCCTTCTGGTGGAAAAAAGTCAGTCAAGAATGACTATGCCCTCTGTATTAGTTGTTTACCAGAAAGCCTTACAGTGGAGGATTGCCCTATATGTCAGAAAATGTCTCACAGGAGAATGAAGGACATGGAAAGCACACTCAAAAGACTAAAACACACTCTTCTACATGGCTTGTCAAGGGCTAGCTCTGATACCTCTGGGGATACTTCAGAGCACCATTGACATTGATACTACCACCAGGACTGATGTTTGACATTGAGGGATTCAATCTTGAAGGCTTCGCTGGTGAACTGCTCGACCAAGAAAGAAGACTTGGTGGTTGCATTGATATTGACTTACTCTACCTCAAGGGTCTTGACGTCGAAAACCTCTATGTTGAGAGTGGAAAACTACAGTGAAAAGCCCATAATAGCTTTGGTGCCACAAGGAAATGAAGACTTGGGCCTGCAGCCTCGAAAAAAGTGTGTCTTACAGACCCCCATTGGGCCATCTCTGAAACCAGCCTAGAGGTCTGGGCAAAATCCCTCCTTTGCTGTCTGCCACTGAGAATAAACTGTTGCCTGAAACATTCCTGTGCTGTGAGCCGGCGTGCTCTTACCTGCAGCTGCCTTTCCACCAGGCCCAAGGCTGACACTGCTTCTGCCTACCATCTTGCCTTCCTGCGTCCGATCGGCCAGGGAACCTGCACAATTGCGCAACCTCACCTGCCACGCCCTTCAATTGAAGACACAACCACCACCAGCCTCCAGCCTACCCGGAAGCTGTCATCAGTGGAGCTACATCATTTGTTTTTACGCAAAGTCTGGGCAAAGTCCCTCCTTCGCTGTCTGCCGCTGTTCGCAGCTTTCGCATCCATCGTGGCTCTCTCCACTGATTCCTCTTCTAGCTGTGAGAGCACCCTTAGTCACCATCTTCTTATCCACTATGTTAGTTTTTGAGCTTCTCTATCCTGCCTTTAGTCGCTCGATGCATAATACCATCTACATCTCTGAAGGACTTCCACTGACTTCCTGCCATTGATCTACCAACAACAGTCATGAGTACACAGCTTTTCCTTCGACCTGGTGGCACCAGACACCTTCTCTTCCACAGTTCACCTGATCTTAATTTACTCTGTTCTCTCCACTCTTTGTGCTACAACTATGACTTGCTCTGCTCCTACTCTCTGCTCACCTACAACGGCTTCTACATGTTATACTTCCTTCTGCACATCCAATCTAGTCTATCTGAATAATATTCAATCATCTACTACTCCCCCAATCTCTCTTGCTCTTTGGTCAATTTTCAAGACCCATACCATTCTTGACATTTTCTTCCGCCTTGAGCTATAATTCTTGTACATGACCAAAACCTGGCTCTCTTCTTCTGACTCCTCTATTCCTGCAACTCCTTTTCAACCAGATCAAGTTTTCTCACACCCCTCGTCCTGGCACAAGAGGCAGGGGAGTAGGTATTCTATATAACTCCTCTTGGCTCCTCTATCCTTCCCAACCAAATGCTCCCCTCTTTCCCATGTTTGAATATCACTACTCTACCTTTTCTCTCCATATGTCTCTGGCTGTTCTTACCATTTACTGCCCTACTGGGCCAGTCACCTTGTTCTGTGAAGACATAGGGCCTCATTATGAGGTGCCTGGTCCGGTAGAATAGCCAGAAACATTGCCAGTAGTACCGGCACTGGCATTTATACCAGACCATGGAAACCTGAGTTTGCCGGCGGGGGTTCTGAAATACTGGCACCATCATAGTCTAATTTTCTAGACAGGGACCTGATGGCATGGGAATACGAGCCCTGCCAGACAAGGAGCCAAACAGTTTATTTATGAGCCTTTCCTCTTATTCACCAACACCAGATGAGATTTTGGTGCTAGAGAAAGGATTAGGCTTTGTACCCACGAATAACTATGATAGCTTCACTACAAGGATCGAGTTAGAGCAGTTAGTAAGGAAGATACACCTTAAGCTATATTTATCAGAGAATCCTTTTGAGGCACAGGACATGAACAGTGGGTTTCATAAACCTTTAGAGTTCTGCCCTCCTACTACAAGTTTCAGACCCGGATCTATTGTTTCTGAAAATGGAGTCCTAGCTGAACTAGAGGCTTTAGAAGCCAAAACGAATAAAGGACATGTCTTTCAAAATCTCTCCAATAGAGAACGGACAGCGGTGCAATCATTGAAGTCCAACAAGACTATCATTATCAGAAAAGCTGACAAAGGAGGGGCTATAGTACTCCAGGACAGGGAAGCGTACATTACCGAATGCGAACGTCAATTGGTAGATGTTTAGTTTTAGAAAGAATTTGAGTCGGACCCAACTGGTAGACTACAATCTCTGATTACCCAAAAGTCCATAAAACTCTGGACAACCCGCCTGGGGGACCCATTGTGTCGGGTAAAGGTTCAATATTGGAACCATTGGCCAAATTTGCAGATCCCTTTCTAAATGGTTATGTTGCGAAGATGCCATCTTGGCTGCAAGATACGAGTGTCATCAATTTGGTAGAAGGGTACCCTTTTGACACTCAAATTGAGATACTGTGGGTTTAGATATAATTTCTTTGCATACCAAAATTCCACAGGGGGCTACATTGAACATGGTAGAGGAGTTAGTACTCAGCAAGCGAGAAGGCGGTATTACCACTAACTCATTTATATCATGGTGCACTGATATGGCCTTAACAGAAAACTATTTCCAGTTTAATAACAGATTCTTTAAACAGATCCATGGTACTGCAATGGGGTCTGCAGTAGCACCCTCATTAGCAAATCTCTATGTAGAGAGTTTAGAACGAAGTAGAATTTTGTCTAATGAAAACCCATTTAAGGTCCAAGTGATATTTTGGAAATGCTACATCAATGATGTTTTAGTTATCTGGCACAGAGATGTAGCGAGTCTTGAGAGTTTTTTGACTGGCTCAGAAAGCAGAATACATATCTTAAGTTCGCCAATAGTAGTAGCAAGAAGAAGATTAATTTCTTCGACATTACTATCTATGTAGACAACGAAGGAAGGGTACTAAAAGTTAGACCTTTTCACAAGGCAACTGACAAAAATTCTTTGTTGATTTTTAACAGTTTCCATCCTAAACATACCTGTGAGAACCTACCAGTGGGGCAGTTTTTACGACTGAAACAAAATAGTACGAACAAGACAGAGTTTGAGAAAGAAGGACAAATCTTGAGCACTCATTTAAGAGAAAGAGGTTAGCCCAATAGAATTATAAGGAATGCATTCAAACGGGCATTGAACATCAACCGAGAGGCATTACTAGAATATCACAAAAAGAAAGATAAGTGTGAAAACATCATATTTGTTAGCCCCTATAATTCTCTGTCCAACCAAGTTAAGAAAATAGCATACAAAAATTGGTATATCTTGTCCAAAGGAACACATCCTATCCAGCCGCCTAGATGTGCTTATAAAAGGAGCAAAAATCTCAAACAACTACTGACTGGAAATGATATATATGAACCGATGACCAGACAATCAATCTTAAGATAAAAATGGGGTTTGGGCAGCCAAGTTGGCCACAGTGCTTGTGGTAACTGTAGATGCTGTCCCCAAACGATAAGACCAACGGAAGTTGATATCGGTTTAGATAAACCCTGGTAACAAGGAAGCTTTACGAATTGCAACACCCCATGGGCATCTATGTTGTCTGGTGTCCCTGTAATAAAATCTATATTGGGAAAACAGAACGCAAAGTAAAAGTTTGCATTGACGAACATAAGAGCTGTATTAGGAACAGAACTCTGACTGCCCTTATGGTAGAGCATTTCATGATAGCGGGACATAACTGCGAAGAACTGAGATGGAATCAATGTGAGCAATAACACTAAATTTGATAAATTAAAGCTCACTAGAGATGAAATGCACTTAATATTTCTAACAAAGAGCCATGAAACAGGAATTAATGAGAATATCGAGTGGCAGAGCTTGAGCAGATAAGATGTTTGCAGAGCTAGCCAATTAAAGAGATGAGGGATGCTGATTTGTCTATACCTAGTTGGAAGTGATGAGATCAACAATCAGGAGTGATATGTGACGAAGGTATGAGATGAGTCGATTGATTTTCCATGGGCGCGGTAAAACTCAGTCATGTTGTGTGTTATAAAGACACAGTTGAGTCGTGACTCTAACTATGTAAGTCTTGACCTTAAATGGTTTGTCTACCTTGATCGAAATGTGAACCATTCCGGTCTAAGATGGCCACCAAGTTTTACATGCTATTACTGACTCGAACAGGAACAATGGTTGAGCATGCGTATGTAATTATTTAGACCAGCTCATATTCCAGTGGGAACAGACTTTGTTGACAAGCTGTGCAGTTCCCGAAGTGTTCTGAATGAGAGAATCGGCGGCAAGGTAAAAAAGACGCTTTGATACTCCTCGCATTAAGTTACGGTTTTCTAAGTGCACTGTAATTTAAATCATATGCGTAATTGCATTGTTGGGGTATTTGAAAGCCTCACAGCTACATTTTAGTACCGCTTAATTATAATTATGAATCGGCAAGTGTGAAGTGCTGCCATGTGACACAAACTATTTACCGTTACAGAAGCAGTTCCCCGTACCGAATGAGGTGGCAACTCCTGTAGAGTGTGACAGCTATTAAGAGGTTCATGCACATTTGACTAGATTTGTCATATGGAAGTAGGCGTCTTATTTTTCCTATGAGGTGTGTATCTGATACCTGAAGGGCTTTTATTAGTCTTTGCCTTCACTAATATTCTGCCTTCTAATCGAGTATTATAATGATGCATGTATGTCTGGGATGAGATTTAACTGCAAACAATTCTGAGCACTTTTAGTTACTTCCTTGAATGCTGTTATCCGTATTAATTATCTAAAACGGTGAAACTAAAAGTGGCATTACATTTGCCTTCCAGATGCCTGTGGTTGTCTCGCTTGGGCGGTTGACCTTTGGCTACTCCTGAGAAGGAATGACCTTTATGACTTTTATGATTTATATGAGTCACGTTTAAGTTCCAGTACAACTCTCCTAGTAAGTAAACGCTATAAGTAGTTGCCACCTTTCACTCATTTTCCATTAATTTTCACATAACATGAGTAAACAGTATGTGCCATCGGATGCCTTTGACCATTGGTCTATGCAATTGTGTCTCTATAGGAAGATTCTATGCACTTGTGTCTCTATAGAAAGAGAGTTACGAGGGAAATTAAACTCCTCGAAAAGACCTATTTAAAGAATATATAATAGGTAAGTGAGTAAGCTATGTGTGGCACTATATTAATGTAAGGCCATCTGCTTTTCTCATTGAGTATGTTAAGTAAATGACAAAGAACAACTAATTAAGAGTTGTTATTTTGTGTTTCATGATACAGGAGACCACAAGCTAATTAAGACGTGAGCAATATTTCCTTTGATGTTTTGTCACCATGACAACACTGAATGAAAACATAATCCGCCCTGAAGAAGGTCCACAATTATATAGAATATTTTGATAGGAATGAAACATGTTAGGTAGTAATTAAGTAATTTGTAGTAGGTTGTCACTGGAGCACTTTTGTTCTAGCTATACATTTAGCTGTTTTTTATGAATAAAACACTGTAGTGTTTTGTGTATCTGTTGTCAGTGCACCAATGTTATAATACATTTTTTTGATTGTGTCTTTATATGAGGTAATGTTTTTATTAAGGTATTAACAACTGGTCTTTAATATTGACATGAAGTTTTAACTTTTAACAGTGTTGCGATTTTTGAATATTAATACATTTATGATTGATTTTTGTAAAAAAAAGAGTACATTGAATATTTTTTCTCTCTACACACCATTTAATTTGCGTGGTTTCCTGTAATGTTGAACCCCAGCACCCTGTCTATATTGTGTATTGTGTATATCGGCAGGCCTGACCTGCCAGTAGATGAGGCCCCTACCGGTAAATAAATGCCAGAATCACCGGCACTGGTACTACTGGTGCTTGTCATTCTGGCAATCTCATCCCATGGGATCTTGGAGGACTCCATGGAATGGGAACTTACCGCCTTCTCGGCCACCTGTAATATCCAGGTAATACAGGGATATCAGGCGGCAGAGACTGTAGGGGCAGTTTCCCAGTATCTCACCGTAATAAACGGCAGGATACTGGGAAACCTGTAACAAGCCCCTTAGAATCTTTACTGTTCATCCTTCCTACCGATTCTCCTCTTATTGTTCTTGGTGATTTTAACCTCCACCTCAACCATGCAAGCTTCTATCCCTTTTCTATGTATAATACACTCGTATTACCTTACTGAAATTACAACGTCATCTTCCCATTGTTCTGGCTCTTTTCTTGAACTCATTATTTCTACTATCCTTTTTTTCTCCTCGTATTAGCTCCTACAATCTATTCTACTAACCATTACATTTTTTCCTCCTCCTTTCATCTACCTATTCCTTCTGTTCCTACCTCCTCCCATTTCACTTTCTTTTGATGCAAACTCCTATCTTTTGACCATTCATACTCATCCTCTCCCTAGCCCCTCTCGCACTTCTTCTCTTTCAGCCTCTGACCTTGCTAATTTCTATATATCCAAAGTAAATCTTCTTGGGGCTTTTTGCTCACCTTGCTCTCTTTCAGCCTCTGTGGACACTTACCTTCCCTCTCCTTCTTCAGTAATCTCTTCCTTTTCGCCATTATCCGAGTTCAAGGTTGTCACCTATTTTGCTCCAGCCCATTCTACAGCAGCTCCTTCTGACCCTCAGCCCTCAACTTTAATACTTAAGATCTATTCTCTTCTTCTCTTCTATTTAACCCTGATGTTCAACACTTCTACAACCTCTGCCACATTTCCTATAGTTTTCCAACACACTTCCATTCTCCCCATCCTGAAAAAAACAACTCTTCATCCCTCACTTTTCTCCAATTTCCATACTATCTCTTTGCTCCCATTTCTAAACTACTCAAATGCATTGTCTACGTTGAAGCATCTGCTCACCTCAATTATTCTTCTCTTCTCCCTATTATAGAATCTGGTTTCCGTCCACATCACTCTACAGAGACAGCTCTTCTATATGTCACCAACTCTTTACTATCCTCTCGCTACACCAAGCAGTCTTCCCTTCTTGTCTTGCTTGATTTGGCAGCAGCCTTTGAAACTGTAGACCACTCTGTTCTTCTTTCTACTCTCTGGCCTTTCGCAATGTTGCTCTTGACTAGTTTCACTCTTATCTTTCCCACCGCATTTACTCGGTCTCTTGGGCTAACTTTATTTCTTCTTTCTCCTTCAGTATGATGTACCCCAGGATTCTGTGCTTGACCCTTTCTTTTTCTCTCAATACACTATTCTTCTTTTCACTATAATCATGTATTTTTGTCTTTCCCATCACTTCTATGCGGATGACACACCAATCCTTTTCTCCTTCTCTTCCCTGACTGATTCCCTTCTCTCCTCTCTCTCTGGCTGTCTCAAATCTAGGTGTTGTTGCATCTACTACCGTGCCCCCATTTTAGGTGTCTCAAATCTAGGTGTTGTTGCATCTATTACTGTGCCCCCATTGTAGGTGTCTCAAATCTAGGTGTTGCTGCATCTACTACTGTGCCCCCATGTTAGAAGTCTCAAATCTAGGTGTTGTTGCATTTACTACCGTGCCGCCACGTTGGGTGTCTCAAATCTAGGTGTTGTTGTATTTACTAGTATGCCCCCATTTAGGTGTCTCAAATCTAGGTGTTGTTGCATCTACTACTGTCCCCCCATTTCAGGTGTCTCAAATCCAGGTGTTGTGTGCCCCCATTTTAGGTGTCTCAAATCTAGGTGTTGCTGCATCTACTACTGTGCCCCAATGTTAGAAGTCTCAAATCTAGGTGTTGTTGCATTAACTAGCATGTCCCCACTACAGGTGTCTCTGTTCTAGGTGTTGTTGCATTCACTAGAGTGGCCACATTTTAGGTGTCTCAAATCTAGGCGTTCTCACGTTGTGCCCCCATTTGAGCTGTTTTCTTTCCCCTCTATCCAGGTGTCCAAAATCTAGGTGTTGTTGCATCTACTACTGTGCCCCCATTTTAGGTGTCTCAAATCTAGGTGTTGTTGCATCTACTACTGTGCCCCCACTTTAGGTGTCTCAAATCTAGGTGTTGTTACATTTACTACTGTCCCCCCATTACAGGTGTCTCAAATCCAGGTGTTGTTGCATCTACTACTGTGCCCCCATTTTAGGTGTCTCAAATCTAGGTGTTGCTGCATCTACTACTGTGCCCCAATGTTAGAAGTCTCAAATCTAGGTGTTGTTGCATTAACTAGCATGTCCCCACTACAGGTGTCTCTGTTCTAGGTGTTGTTGCATTCACTAGAGTGGCCACATTTTAGGTGTCTCAAATCTAGGCGTTTTCACGTTGTGCCCCCATTTGAGCTGTTTTCTTTCCCCTCTATCCAGGTGTCCAAAATCTAGGTGTTGTTGCAGCTACTACTGTGCCCCCATTTTAGGTGTCTCAAATCTAGGTGTTGTTGCAGCTACTACTGTGCCCCCATTTTAGGTGTCTCAAATCTAGGTGTTGGTGCATCTACTACCGTGCCTCCATTGTAGGTGTCTCAACTATAGGTGATGTTGCATTTACTAGTGTGTCCCCATTTTAGGTGTCTCAAATCTAGGTGTTGTTGCATCTACTAGCGTGCCCCTATTTTAGGTGTCTCAAATCTAGGTGTTGTTGCATTTACTACTGTGCCTCCATTTAGGTGTATCAAGTCTAGGATGTTGTTGCATTTACTACTATGCACCTTTTTAGCCGTTTCTCCCTCTATCCAGGTGTCTAAAATCCAGATGTTGTCAAATTTGCTACAGTGTTCCTATTTTGGAGGCTCTCACCCTCTGTCCAGGTTTTCTCAAATCTAGGTGTAGTTGAATTTACTATTGTGCTCACACGCTAGGTGTCTCACATCTAGGTGTTGTTGCATTTACTACTTTACCCCCATTTTAGTTGTCTCCAATCTAGGTGTTGTTGCATTTACTACTGGGCCACACTTCAGATGTCTTAAATCTAGGTGTTGTTGCATTCACTACTGTGCCTGCATTTTAGCCGTTTCTCCCTAGACGCTCTCTCCCTCTACCTAGGTGTATCAAATCTAGATGTTGTCACACTCACAACTGTGCCCCCATTTAAGCGGGTTTCTCCCTCTATCCAGGTGTCCGAAATCTAGGTGTTGCTGCATCTACTACTGTGCCCCCATTTTAGGTGCCTCAAATCTAGGTGCTGTTGCATATGCTACCTCAAACTGGTACACTCCATAAACAGCCCCCCTGCCACCACTGCTTCATCTGCTCCTCCACGCAGAACTTCACCCCATAGATCAACTCCACCGCCCACATCCCTCCACGCCTTAGCCAGTACCGCGCATACCTCCCCCCCCCCTTGAAAACACAACAATCACTCATTCAGGGAGAGGTCCATGTCCATTCATTAACCCTGAAATAAAACCAACCCTCCACTCCAACTCCGACCTGCCTCGCCATACAATTTCCCCACTTCCCACCAATACCCAGCGTCCCTTCAGCATGTCCAACTCACTCACAGTTCCTCCCCCTCAATCTCCCCTCAGTCAAACCCCTTTTCCTCTCCACCTGCTATGCCCATCTCCCCACACCCACCCTCCCAGCATCCACTCACCCTCCATCTCGAGACCACCCCCTTAAACCCCTTTGCCTTCGCTCAGCATTGCATGCCAGAACCAGGGCTTTAAGTGGGGTAAGAAATCGAGGGGGGGGCCTCATTTGAGAGCGTGGCTTGTGGGAGGGGCGTGGCCTAAAAAGTACGCAAATCGTAGGGTATACACACAAATATATATAAATGTAATATATTTCTGTGCGTACCTTACTATGGTGTGTGTACTGTGCAAGCCATCTTTTCTAAACATAGAAATATGTAACATATTTCTATGTTTAGAAAAGATGGCTTGCACAGTACATACACCATTGTAAGGTACGCACAGAAATATATAACATTTATATATATTTGTGTGTATACCCTACGATTTGCCTAGTTTTCAGGCCATCTTTTTTAAACATTTCGAGTTTATAAAAGATGGCTTTGAAAGTACACAATTCAAGCCGTCTTTTATAAAGCTTTGACTACGGACAAAATTGTCCGTCGGCAAAGCTTTATAAAAGATGGCTTGAAATGTGTACTTTCAAAGCCATCTTTTATAAACCTCGAAATATGTCGAGGAATCCCCAGGTTCGCCGAGGGTTAAAGACGCCTCGGCGACCTGGGGAAACAAAGGGACAGTAACCGCCTCTGCTGACCTCTCGCGCGAGTGGTCACCAGATGCAGTTATTTTGACTTACAGAAGTGGCATTCAGTCACAGCGTCGCTGTGGTTGGCTGCCACTTTTGTCAGATCGCCTGACTTCATGGCAGGCGCATGCATCTCCCGTCGCGGCTGCGGCCGCGACGGGATAATGCATCCTGCCAATGTTGCGGGCGGTGGGACGGGCAGGCCCCGGCCCACTTTAAGCACTGGCCAGAACTATTGCCTCATCCCCTCTCCCCTTCAACCCCCCCACCCTCTCTCACAAACCTCTTGCGCCCAAACACACTAAACTCAGGAAAAATGACCGGCCCCCAGCCTGGACTCTTTATGCTTCACTTCGCCTGCATCAGTCCTCTGTCCCAACCACCCATAGCCCGGCTGTCAGGAACTACCCACTAGCCACTCCCAGATTGTCCCTCTTCGTACGCTACCTCTCCCCTACCACCTCTACATAACCCCTTCCCTCCAGACTTGCAGGCCATCCATCAGCCAGACGGTACCCACACACCACATCGGCACCACTCACTGCCCACACCCCCCTCCCGCCTGCCTCCATCATATGCAAACCGGCCACTGCACGCTCTCTCTTCCCTCTCCCACCCGACCTCACCCCCCCCAACATTATCCTGGACCACTCCAACTGTTCTGGCCTCTCCCACCTCACATCCTCCCGCTGCTACCAATCCCTCCCCACCATATCCACCTGGCCACTAGCATCAGTTGAACCACCTCCACCCACCAAGTCACCTGCCTCTTATTCAATGCCTGCTCCGTGGCCAGAGACAGACACAGCATCTTTGACCTACTATCCTTTGACAACCCTGATCTCATCTTCATCACTGAAACATGGTTCAGTGATGACTTTAAACCAGTCGCACACAAGGCTTTCGCACCCGACTACACACTCATCCCCCACGACAGAGCCACGAGAGGTGGCGCAGGAGCCATCCTCCACAAACCCAGTTTATCAATCTCAGTCACCGAAACCCAGCCATGCACAGCTAACTGTGAATCTCTGCTGGTCAGACTATCCCTATTTGCCCACTATCTCACAGTTTCCGACTCATCTACAGGCCACCGGGATACGACAGACATTTTGCCAACAATCTCTGTGACTCACTAGCTACAATTAAGGTCACCCATCCTTCCCTCACTCAACTGGGGGACTTCAATATCTGGTTTGATGTACATAACAACTCCATGACCCAACCCCTGGTCGACAGCCTAGAGGCACTCAATCTCTCCCAACATACCACTGGTCCCACCCACACCGGAGGCCACACCCTTGGTGCAATCTTCAGCTCCTCTGACCTCGTCACAGTGTACAACCCCAAACCTCTCATCTGGACAGACCACTCAGCCCTACCATCCTCTGTCCGCACACTGACCCCACCACCCAAGGTCTGCCTGGTCCCACCACACAACCACAAATGCTGGAACATGGTCAAGGTGCTGCCTGACCTGGCTGAAGCCTTGCTAAGCTCACTCCCAACTACAGACAGACCTCTACCTATCGAATCCTTTGACTCTCGGCTCAACAACTTACTCCTCCCTCTCACTCCCTCCACCACCCGCAAAGGATCTAACCCCAAATGGTTCACACCCCACCTGAACGCATAACCGCTCCCTCGAGGGCATATGGCGAGCATTAAAAAAAATATATTTTAAACAAGAAATAGAAAGCTTGTATCAACAGTTACAAACATTAACCTACAACTGTTAATATTGAAATATAAAAATATTACTTTATTCAAACATCTTATATAAAAAACACTGTATATAAAATTACAAATAAAAAAAACTGTGACAAGCAGTGCCTGCTAAGATAGGCTAGGATCTAAATCAACGTTTATGAATTTGTCTATAGAGAAACTAAACTATCTCTCTAAGTTGAAAATGTCATTATCTGAATCACTCTGGAATTTCAATGGATCAGACATATACTATTGTTATACACTCGACATGTATCAGTTCTCTTAACTTGATCTAGGAACTTTCCTCAGGAGTAATTGTCACATGGTAATCAGAAAAACATAATACTTCTGCTCTTCTTGCACCGTGCTGGAGTTTTTTCTCTCCCGCGTCTTGTAAACAGTGTAAACGATATTTCCTTTTTATTATGAAACGTGTTGCAACTCTTGATAAAAACAATCCAGGAGAAAGGGTAAGCTTAAAATGCTAAATTTCATCTCCCTGTTTTAAGTATAAAACTAGAAAAGACCTAGAGGTAACTTTACCTGGTCTAATGCGTGGAGTTAGTCGAGATGACAAACTTGAATAAAGCAAGAGATGTCCTCGAGAATAGTGTAATACCCTTTTCAATATTGGGGTAGTCCACCTGAAAATAGATTTACATAATCTAATTTAGAAGGATTTCTGAGAAGTAGCAAAAAAGGTTTTTTTTTTTTCATTGGTGGACTTCTTGTCATTCATTGAATATGAAAACATATTTATGTACCTTAATGAGGGTCTTGTATTCCGCCAGATTTATAAAGGAATTGCTCTATTACCAAACTGGACTTAGGCTCTTCTGTTAGCAGTGGCTGCTTCCATTTATATGGCTATTTAGCACTTCTGTTAAATAAGGGGAAAAAAACACACGGGTTGGGATCACTTGGTATTGTGGAGCTCAAACGGTCATCATTCTATTGTTTAAGCAAATCCCCGCTTAACAGTTAGGGCTTATCAGAATTATCTTGAACGAAGGAATGGTCATTTCGTATGCTGCAAGTTATCAAACTGGGTGTTGAGGAACCTGAGTTTCCATGCAGCGAGATTTATCTCTACAAAAACCAAAACATGGCATCTATAAATATATAGCTCCATAGAGACACTTGCTCGTGTCATTTCTCCTACTAGATGTTACTAACAGCTATAGAGTGTTACTACTCGCGGGTATCGTGTCTCTTACCTTTATTTACAGAGACAAGCTCGTATTCTGCTTCCGCGTTCGATCCGGAGCTGTGACTAACTCCTTGCTCGCAACGCCGGTTTCTCACGTTAGTTAAAAATTACGGCCGCCATCTTGGAAGTAGATCGCTCTGATATAGTCTTTCCTTTATTACTAGTTACCCATGAATTTCGGGAACCTCGCGCAAATGGGATATTATGCCCATTCATCTTAGTACAGTATACCTGGATATTGCTCTCGAGTCCTAGTTCTTAGGGCTATTCAAACAGGTTGACAGGCTACCTCCCGTATGCTGCTTTACCATACTGTACATTTCATAGTACATTCTCCTGGCCGTATCGCCATATTGAATGAATGAAGGCCCTCTGGGATTGGTCCTTTTTCTATTATTATGGTGCTTTGTTCAACCTTTCTGAAGCTTACCTGAAATAACATTAATTCCAAATGCCGTGACCATAGTATTTATATAGTCTCTGCAGGAAAAAACCAAAGCAGAGACCAACAGGAAAAAAGCAGGAAAAAAGGCAGAAACAGAGGGTGTAGCCTAGTTCTAACTAAATTAATGTCCATAGAAAAAGGACCAATCCCGGAGGGCCTTCATTCTTTCAATATGGCGATACGGCCAGGAGAACGTACTATGAAATGTACAGTATGGTCAAGCAGCATATCAAGCAGCAGGGTATCAGGTCGATTTGGCAATCGTATGGTCTATGCGGTGACAGGGTATTAGCCTGTTCTTTCTGAAAGACATCTTGAAAGTCGAGCTCAGATGCACAAACTCGAATGACCCAAGCTCACAAGCCGCTCTGAAAGAGGAACTGCAAAAGTTCTGTGCTGCAGCAGATCGCAAAATAAAGTTCCTAGACCGTAACCGACAAGTCCGCCAATACGGCTAAGGCCAAAAGCCTGGAGCCCTCCTTGCAAATTTAATTAAAGCAGATAGAAAACCAACAGCAATAGAAGGAGTACGCTCCGAACAAGTCAGGCTGATACACACAGATGAGGGAATTGCAGAGGAATTCAGGACTTTCTACCAGGAACTCTATAGTTCAAAACACAACGCAAACTCAAACGCCCTACAAGAGTACTTGGAAAACACAGAACTTTACTGGGTAGAAGAGCAGCTGTGCGAACCCCTTAATAAACACATCTCGCCAGAGGAAATCATCAAAGCCATCAAAACCCTTGCAAGCTCCAAAGCCCATGGCCCAGACGGCCTAACGGGAGAATTCTACAAGGCGTTCGCAAAGACCCTGGCCCCCCTCCTTGCCGAAGTATACGAAGAAGCACTGGAAAAAGGATCCCTTCCTCAGAGCACCCGTGAAGCCAATATAGTCCTCTTACACAAGCCGGGCAAGCCACCGGAGGCATGCGCATCTTATCGCCCCATCTCCCTGCCCAACCTCGACAACAAGATCTTGGCGAAGGTCCTCACAAACAGGTTGATGCCACTGATGCCTGCACTAGTGCTCGCTGATCAGGCTGAATTTGTACCCGGACGCAACACGACCTTCGGAATTAGAAGACTATTTAGCATCATTGAAGCCCTTGATCCCTCCCACCACGCAGTTGCAGTATTGCTCGACACCGAAAAGGCATTCGACTCGGTGGAGTGGCCATTTCTCTTCGCAGTTCTCACTAGGATGGGCCTGGGGGCCCATTTCATCAAGCTAATATCACTATTATATACCAACCCCCGGGCCAGCATCATAGTGGGCGCTGCAAAATCGGCCCCTATAGGGCTACAACGCAGGACTAGGCAAGGGTGCCCGCTCTCGGCCTTAATATTTGCACTGATAATGAGGCTCCAATCTTCGAGAACAACGAAGCCTCAGAGGGCTCAACATAGGCCCACACAAGCTGATCTTATCCTTGTACGCAGACGACGTGGCACTGTTTATACGCGACCCCGCCGAAAACTTAAACCCAGTTATGCGGGAAGTAATTAAATTTGGAGCAGTATCCGGCTTAAAAATTAACCAGACTAAGTCCATCATATTCCCGCTGACCCCGGCTACCAAGACATTTGCAGACGACTTCCAGTTCACATTGGAAACTTCCTGTGTTCGCTACCTGGGGATACAGATGTCGCTAAGCTACCACAACGTATTTCGCGACAACTATGAAGAAGTGGCGAAAACCTTGCAGGAAAAAATATGCGTTGGAAGTCTCTACCGTTGACTCTGTGGGACAGAGCCTCCCTGGTCAAGATGGTGATCCTGCCGAAGCTTCTATACTTATTCACCAACATCCCGATCCTGCTACCACAATCCTTCTTAAAGTAACTGAAAAGCATGGTCCTCAAACTGCTGTGGGCAGGTAAACCAGCCAGGGTTGCTCACTCAACACTGACTCTCCCGGTGTCCAGCGGCAGATTAGCCATTCCGGACCTGGAGAAATACTTTTGGACAGCACAAGCACAATTCCTTAGCTTTTGGTACTCCACACAAATGATTAGACCACATGTACAAATAGAGCGTGCCCTGGTGACTCCCAATCTTCTAAGGGCAGTTATCATCAGCCAGCTCCCAGTGCCCAATAACACCATGAACATAGTACTCTCAACATACAAAGTCTGGAAGAGAATTGCCCAAAAATACAAAGTTCAAATACGATACTCACCTCTCCTCCCAGTCAAATTTATACCAGGAATCCCGCTGACGTCAGAGAAGGTCTTCCACCAGTGGGTGGACAAACTCCACATAAATGCTCTGGGCGAATTGTTCACCGAAGGCATCTTCATGACCCCCCAGCAAGCAAAACTGAGAGGCAGCGCCACCGCCCTTGACACATTCATATATTTCCGAACCAGATATACCCTGCAAACACTCTTTCTAACTTTTCCACGACAACCCCCGACGTGGCAGCTTCTTCACAATGTGATCCAGGCACATGGGGAAGGCATCTATAAATCCATCATCACCGACACAACCCCTATCAACACCCGCGCAAAAGCAAGATGGGATAAGTCCCTGCACATAACCATCCCAGAGGAAGATTGGACGTTCATCTTGAGACAAACACAAAAAATAGCTCTTAACTCACGCTTCAAACTGATCCATTTTAACTTTCTGCACCAGACCTACCTTACACCGGTGAAAAAGAACAAACAACATCCCGACACACCCCCAAGATGTGAAAGGTGCGGGAACCCCAAAGCTGACTTTGTCCACCTCGCATGGGACTGCCCCAAGCTGACCCCATTCTGGAATCAAGTCCTCGAGATGACAGCATCGTAGGCGAGGAGATACAACCCACCCCAGCTCTACTGGGGATGACGAGACTACTTTCCCCGTCTATGAGGAAGCTCGCGGGACTGCTACTAACACCTGCCCGTAGGAGGGTAGCCATGTCTTGGGGTCGAGGGCCCCCACCCACAGCAACTAACTGGCGCTAAGACTTCCTCTATTGCCAGGACGTGGAGACTGACTTTGTTAAAACACTGCCCCTACACGCTCGCCCACCAGACATCTGGGGCCCAGTGGTATTATTCCTGATGAACGAAGCCGAAGGGACTCCTCCTTCAGAGACCCAAAGGACACAGTGCACAAACTAGTATCTAGCCCAATCTCTTGACCTAACACTTTGAAAGAAAAACACTGAGAAGGAAAAGAGCGGACGCACGGGGGCGTTAAACGCTGGGAAGTGTGGAGGGGGGAGGCAGAGGGCGGGGGAGGGGGAATGGCACACAGTTAATCCACCCTCATGTGGGTGAGAAGTTGTATTAAGTTGAAAACTTATAAATAAAGTTAAAAAAAGAAAGCCCCGACCATGCCCACGCACGTGCTCTGCAACTCCCTCTCCCATCACTTCCAAAGTACAGGATGGCCACCCTTAATGCCAAACTCGCCAACCTCACCCCCCACCCGCCCCTTAAGATCGCCCTGCCCCTGCAACGACAATCTTCAATTCCTTCAAGCTGATCTCGAGCAAGGAATTCCTCAAACTGCTCTCCAGCAGCAGACACTCCGGGTCCCCCCTTGACCCTTGCCCCGCCTCTCTCCTCAAAGAAATCTTCTCCACCTGTGCGCAAGAACAGACTAAGTAAATACTCAATAACTCCCTCACCTCTGGCTCCTTCCCAGACCCCTTCAAAGTAGCGCAAGTCAAACTCCTTCAGAAAAACGCAGGTCTTGACCACCTCCAGCCATCCAATTACAGGCCCATTTCCAACACCAGATTCCTGGCGAAACTCATCGACTGCTCTGCCTATTCTCAACTCAACCTTTTCACTGAATCCAACAACCTACTAGACTCCGCTCAGTCTGGCTTCCGGCCTCGCCATGGAACTGAAACCACACTGTTCTCGATCTGGGATGACCTCAATGTCACATCAGACTCCGAAGGATGCACCACTCTGGTTCTCCTTGATCTCTCAGCTGCCTTTGACACCGTTAACCACTCAATCCTCCTCGACCCGCTCCACTCCCTTGGAATCCGAGACTCAGCACTGAACTGGATTGCCTCGTTCCTTAACAACAGGAAACACATCAGTAGCCTCCCCCCTTTAAATTCCTCAGCTTGCCCAGTGAAAACCAGAGTACCCCAGTGCGCCTGCCTCTCTCCCCACCTTTTCAACCTCTCAATGACCCCGCTGCCAGGGATCATCCGCTCGCACGACCTCAACTGCAACAATTATGCTGACGACACCCAAATGATTCAAAGAATCACCAAAACAAGCTGTGATCAATGCCCGGACCTAGGAGCTTGCCTCTGTGAAATAGGCCAATGGATGACTAGAAACCACCCCCTTCTCAACCCAGTGAAAACCGAGATCATGGTGTGTGGCAACACAGATCTACTCCCGCAACCACTCCCATGTCCTCCCTCCCTCGGCATCCCCAACCCTCTACCTTCGACACAGTCAAAAACCTTGGTTGCACATTCGACTCGGGCCCAACCCTGTCCCACAGATCAATAATGTATCCAAATCTGGTCACTACCACCTCAGGATCCTGAGACGCATCTTCCCTTATCTCACCTTCTCCAACAGAATGGCTACTACATTGTCCTGTCCAGACTGGACTATGCAAACTCCATGTACCTGGGTGCTCCGGCCCACCAACTTAACAAACTCCAAAGAGTCCAAAACGCAGCTTCTAAACTCCTCCTTGCACTGGGACGAAGGGACCACATCTTGCCTGCTCTCTGCAGCCTCCACTGGCTACCTATTGGATGAAGGGCCATGTTAAAAATCCTGTGAATCACCCACCGAGCAGTGCACAAGGCCGGCACGACATACCTCCTAGTGAAGACTATGCCCTACCACCCAACATGCACCATAAGGTCAAGCACGGCACTCCTTTTAATGATCCCAGCCTCCAATTCAGCTAGACATGGAGGGTCAGCGTACCTTGGCACCTACTCTGCAGAACTCACTACCTCCCTATTTTTCGACACAACCAGGACTACATGGCCTTCCGTAAAGCGTTAAAAGCATGGCTTTTGCCAAATCCATGAAAGGGTCCACCTAATGCCATAAATCCATACCATAATGGCCAAGGTTCTGAGAGAATCAGCATTAACTCGAAGCACATCAACAGAAGACCCAAGGAAGACGGCTAGTTAATTAATTACTTCAACCCGGAAAAGCAGCAAGTCAGGGCTCGGAAGTCGGCCAATAGACCAAAGGAGTTCAGGCCTATGCAGTTGCGGGTTGCACGCACCCAGCTCGACCACCAAGGCATAGATGGTGGTATATGATCAACAGAGGCTACCCCTGTCTACCTAGCAATATGAACTTAGTACCCTGCACCGGAGGCACAGAAGTAACTATGCTTGGCTGGGCTCTCTGGCGAATCATGCGATAACCAAGGAAGCACCCAGCAACACAGCTTAAAATTCCACCAGGGACCTAGAAAATGGGCCCTCTGAGTCCTACTATAGAGCGTCTGGAAAAGGACCGACTGAGATAACACAACATACCCTCACCAGCGAGTTTACCTCTCTCTGAAATCCTCTACCACGAACCACCAGGACAGACACGGCTGGCGTATTGAGCTCCGAAAGCATCCCAATAAGAGGGGCCACCCACCAATAACTACAGACCCTCATTCCTACCAATATGCTCACTCTGCACTTTACATCAACAAACAATAGAATGCAGTTACATCCCTCAATCAATTTAGCCTAGCTGCACACATACCTACATCGCTCATAGAACAGCCTGGTAAACGCAGCTATACCCCACGAAAAATCAGCCTTGCGGCACACATAATCTCTTACACAGGCCCCACGGCAGCCAGATTGTATAATTTGAGACCACCATCCTTCCTGCACACATTACACTGATCGCGCATATCCACAGCACCACACCTAGCATTAGAATGCAGCCAACCCGCGCAAACTACTCTGGCTGCACACATACCAAGTGCACCCAAGCACTTAATGCTACACTACTCTCTCCACTGATACGGACCACGGTCCCCGAGGGCATTCAACCCACAGCACTTTGAGATCATACGAATGGTACATAAGGCGCTATACAAATGCACCATAACATAACATGAAACCTACTAAAACAGAGATTCTATTCTTTCTCTCTTCCTCTGTCCTGCCCCCATTCCTCCACCTTCTATACCATTTCCTCCTGCCAATCTACCTCTGTCTTCATATGCCAGAAATCTTGGCATTCTTTTTGATTCTTCCCTTTCTTTTTCGGCTCATATTTCTGTTACTATCCGCACTTGTCGCTACCAGCTATATAACATCAGGAATGTATGTCCCTTCCTCTCCTTTCATGCGACTAAACTCCTGGTTAATTCCCTTGTTTTGTCGAGATTAGATTACTGTTCTTCTTTGTTAATGGGTCTTCCTGCCTATCAACCCACCCCCGTACGTTCCATTTACAACTCCTCAGTTCGCTTCCTTCTTGGCCTATCACCTCGTCACTCTATTTCGTCTGCCCTCTCCTCACTTCACTGGCTTACGTTTGAAGGCCATCTCATTTTTCATTCTTTGTGTTGTATTCAAATCTTTACATGGCTTGTCTCCTCCCTATCTTTCTGCTCTTGTGTCTTTCTATTCTCCCTCTCGCGCACTTCATTCGCAATCTCAGTTTCTTCTCGTCCGCCTGTGCAACTTCCCGCTTTTGCTTGTTCTTGCTCCAATACACTGGAATATCCTACCGTTTTCTATTAGATCTCTGTCTTTTTCTCTCTTCATGACTCATCTGAAAGACTATCTTCTGTCTACCTCTACCACTTAACCATTTGCCATACCTTGCACCATTCATGCATTCTTTTTTACTGTCTTTGAACCTTGCTAAAGCACTTTGGCGTAAAGTGCTATACAAATAAAATAAATACAACATTTTTGTCACCACAAAAATGATGCCTGCTCTTCTAGGGTCACGTATCCTCATGAGGACCCCCTCACCTCCGACTAGAGATATGTCTCCCTTAGACTGGTCAGAGTATTCTCCTGTCTCTCCCTCTCCAGAACCAGCCAGGATTTATCCCACAAATGTTCCACCATGAAGCTTAACAAAGCGGGAACAGTGTACATGAGGGGACTTCTATAGACTTTGAATCCAAACAACCAAGGTACCCACAAAGACCTTTGATTCCTCTGGTTCCTAGTTTGTTAAAACAAACAATGGAAATGTTCACAGCAAGAATAAATGTCTCTTAGAGAGAAGTTGAGCTCTCAGGTTAGATTGAAAAATAGGAAGGGATGAAGAAGAGCGGATAGAGAGAGGGAGAAAATTCCGGTGTTTAGTGGCTAAGAGGGCAAAAGATCGGAAATGGGAAGAAGCACAGGTGGTCTTGGGGACAGTGAGAAGAAGCAGATTATGTGATCAGAAAGTCAGAGAGGGAAAATAGAATGAGACTAGCGAAGAAAGATAAGGAAGAGCCAAGCCCTGAGTACATTTAAAAACAATAGAAAGAAAATGGTAGAGAAGGCGTGAGTCAAAGGGAAGCAGTGAAATAGACAGTAACAAATATGTGATAGAGGAGTGAAAAGGTAAACAGAAGAGAAGACGAACCGAAGAATTATGAATAGATCGGAGAGGAAGAAGATGTGAGGCAGGAAGGCCAAGAAGAAGAAAAGAGCAGTAGTTAATGCGAGAAAAGAACAGGCAGAACAGAAGACGTTTAATAGCTTGAAATGAGAGATGGGTGCAAGCATGACGGGTGTTAAAAAAGGGCATAGCAGCAGGAGCAAGCAATACAAGAGATATGCAGTTTAAAGGAAAGGAAAGAATCAAAGATAACTCCCAAATTACATGCAGAAGAGGAAAAGGGCAGAGAGGAAGGAGGGAAAAAAAGAGAGACAGAAGAGGAAGAGTAGACAAAATAGTTGAAGCTGGAAAAAACAGAATCTCAGTCTTAGAAAGATAGAGTTGTAGAAAATGAGAAGACATCCAGTTTTGGACAGCAGAAAGGCAAGTTGATCCATTGGACAGAATAGAGTCAAAGGAAGAAAATTAGAGAAAGATTTATGTATCATCTACATAGAGATGAAAGGAAAGATTAAATGAATAAATAAGAGCAGAGAGTGGGGCAGTGTAAAGAGAGAAAGGGAGAGGACCAAGTACAGAACTTTAAGGGGCACCGTAGAAAAAAGGAAGTCTTAGTTACTTACCTGTAACTGTTTTTCTCCAGCATTAGTATCTTTCATAGATTCACATGCTTGAATATTCCCCCGCGTCAGACTGGGAATCCTAGGTAATGTAAATAATACAAATAATAATATAAAACGTCTTCCTATAGGAAGAAAAGCTACACCCATAGAGCCCCATAGGGCCTGTGTAGCCCTTCACTTGTGGAGTCCCTCCACCTCCTTTGGTCCTTTTAGGCCCCAACAATGAGGTTGCAGGGCTTAGGCTCCACCCTAGTCAGCCATCCTCATATTTTGAACTGTGACGGCTAGTAACAGATGACTGACTGGAGAGGGAGCAACCTCTCCTCAGGGGAGGAAGGCGGGCGCTTGTGAATCTATGAAATATACCAATGCTGGAGAAATAGTTACAGGTAAGTAACTAAGACTTCTCCAGCATTGGATCTTTCATAGATGCATATGCTTAAATAGAATACCAAGCAGTCAAATATCATCGAACATGTCTGATAGCCGGAAGGTTGCACCTGTGTGTGAATGTGCTATATACATATCTTGTGTCACAACGTTATAGCGTACACAGTAAGGCTACCATAAAGACCATGTAGAGGGACGTTGGGAACAAACAAGAATCAAAGTCAAGGAACAAGAGGCTGCTACGGCCTTAGGCGAATAAGTGCTGAAGCACTGCTTGTCCTACCACAGATTGCGTTCTGCTGTCTTCTTCCAAGCAGTAATGCCGGAAAAACGTGCTCCAGGTGGTTGCCCGGGAGATGTTCTTCAAAGACACTCCTGCCTGGAATGCAGTTGAGGCCGCTCTCCCTCTGGTGGAGTGTGCCGTAGCCTGCAGCCCATAGGCGTGGCTGGCAGAGGGTTATTTCTGATTTGGTGACAGTGAGTAATGCAACTGGAAACCCAAAGTGCCAGATTTTGTTTTGATCTGCATTTACCCTTGGTTCGTCCTGCAAAGGTGACAAAAAGTCTTGTTGAAGTCCTGAATTTTCTTGTTCTCTCAATGTAGAATTTGAGTGTCCTCGCCACATCTAGTGAATGCAGCGTCCGCTCCGCTGTGTGGCTGCCAAAGAAAGTGGGCAAAACAATTCTTTCCGCTAAAATGGATTCAAGCATAACTTTAGGAATTAATTTAGGTTGAGGTTGTAGACTGACCCTATGTTTGTGAAAGATTGTGAAGGGCGGCTCGGTGGATAGTGCTTGTAGCTTCCTGATACGCATGACCGAGGTGATAGCCACCAAGAAGGCTGTTTCCCCACGATAAAACCTTAATGTCACACCTGTGAATGGGTTCATAAGACGCCCTCATTAGCGTGGCTAAGACTGTGTTAAGACTAAACGGCAGGAGTAATTTTTCTCTGTTTGGGAAAAGAGCGCATAATCCCTTTAATGAAGGTTTTGACCGCCGGGTGTGCCACTAGAGAGTTTTGATGAGGTCTGGGGGTATAAGCGGAGATGGCCGAAAGATGGACCTTGATGGAAGAAATTGCCAAACCGTTCCTTGCTGAATGTAGAAGGTAAGATAATATCTGTTCTGCAGATGCTGATAAGGTATTTGTGCCAGCTTCTAAACACCAGGATCTGAACCGTTTCCATTTCTTGGTATATGTCCGTCTGGTGGACAGAGCTCTGGAAGCTCGCAGTATACCCCAGCATTCAGGGTCTAGGACAAGATCATGGAATTTTCGCTGCTAAGGAGCCAGCACCTGAGGGACAAGCTGGCCGGGTTGTGGTGAAGTAGTTCACCCCTGTGTTGAGACAACAGGTGTGGGTGAGGTTGGAGGCGAAAAGGCTTCTGCAGTGCTAGTTGAAGGAGTGCAGGGTACCAAATCTGGTGTGCCCACGTTGGTGCTATTATTATCATTGTGCAGGATTGTTCGTGTATCCTGCGCAGCACCTGCAGGATTAAAGGTGTCGGAGGGAACCCGTAAAGGTATTTCCCCTTCCATTGTATGGAGAATGCATCCCCCAGGGAGTATTTCTCTGGATACCTGAAAGCGAACTGATCTCACTTCTTGTTTTCGCGGGTTGCAAATAGGTCTATTGTGGGTTTTCCCCATCTGAGGAATAATCTGTTGAGGTCACGTTCCTTGATCTCCCATTCGTGGGATTGAAGGAATTGTCGGCTGAGCTTGTCTGCCAAAACACTGTCCTTGTTGGGGAATGTTCTGCCCTCAAGTGTATTTTGTGGTGTATTGCCCAGTTCCAGATCTGTTGAGCCTCCATCGAAGGGATCCTGGACCTGGTGCCGCCCTGTGTGTTTGTGCAGTGCATTGACGTGGTGTTGTCTGTCTACACTGTCGCCATCTGTCTCGAAAATACTGGTAGATTGGACCTTAGCGCCCACCGGATGGCCGTGACCTCCAGTGCATTTATGTGTAGACAGGCTTCTGCCGATGACCACATCCCGCTGGCTTGTAAATTGCCCAGATGGGCCCCTCAGCCCGTGAGTGAAATGTCTGTTCTCAAGAGTAGAGTGGACGTGGGTTTCTGGAAGGGTAAACCTGGAAGAGGATGAGTGTTTGGCCCACCATTCGAGGGCTTTGTGGAAATTTGGTGTGAGCTGCACGATGTCCTCACATGATCCACTGTGCTGAGCCCATTGGCTGTCCAGCTCCTCCTGAAGCGGTCTCATCTTCAGTCTGCAATTTGGTATGAGGAAAATACAGGAGGACCTCATGCCCAGGAGGTACTTGTATTGTCTGACAGTGGAGCTTGCTCTCTTGTTGAACCATGCAATGAGGTTTCACATGGTGGCCACTCTGTCCGGAGATGGGCGAACCCTCAGGATTCGAGTGTCCCGATCTGTTCCTAAGAAGATTGCTGTCTGTGTTGCTAGTGGTGACGATTTCTCCTTGTTGATTGAGAACCCAAGGTCCTGGAGTAGGGTTGTTGTTTTTTCCACTTCTTCTGATGCTGTTTCCAGGGAGCTTCCTTTCACTTTCTTTAATGTTTTGAATTCTGTACATCAAAACATTAAATTCACAATGGAAGTAGGAACACCATCTTTACATTTCCTAGATGTCTCCTGGAGATTAAAAACAACCAAATTGAGACCAATGTCTACCACAAACCAACCGATGTCAGTAATTTATTACATTTTTCTAGTTTTCATCCTAAGTCAATGCTGGGGAGCTTACCATATAGCCAAATTCTAAGACTGAAAAGGATTGTCTCAGATCCAGCGGGACTTGATGTTGAATGCACTAAATTATTGGACAAGTTTGCCAAAAGGGGCTACCCACAGTCTGTTTTAGAGGAAGCCAAAGAGTGATCATCCAGTGTGAGTAAAGAACAACTACACACACCAAAAAGTAAGAACAAGGAGACACCATTACTTTACATTTCGAAGTATTCTCGACAGAGTTTTCAAGTATGGTGAGCCATCAAAAAACATTGGGTAATTCTCCACAGTGACCCACTACTTGAAACACTATTTCCTAAGTCCCCAATGATGGCCTTCAAAAGAGGCCAAAATTTGAGAGACAAAGGGCATCATTACAACCCAGGCGTTAAGGGGTTAACAGTGCCGTAAAAGGTGTCGGCACCGTTAAACCCTTAACGCCTGATTACGAGGTCCCTTTGTGGGTTGCACTTTAACGCCTGCTTTTAGCAGGCGTTAAAAAACCAACCCGCAAAGGGACCTAGGAGCTAATTACGGCACCGTAATTTACGGTGCCATAATTAGCGCCTTCCCCAGTCCCATTGAGCCCTATGGGGCAAAAATGGGAATGGGGAAGGGCCATGGCGGCATGGGGAATTACCGCCCCACCAACCTTGGAATGGGGCGGTATTTCCCCATTCCACCATGGCGGACTTGTTACAACACCGGCACCAACCATGGTGCTAATAGCGCCATGGTTTAGCACCGGGGTTGTAATGAGGGCCAAACTAGTAAGAGCGGAGAGACCCCCCCAAAGAAAAACAAACATTCTTGCAAACAAGAAAGAAAGGCACATTCCCATGCTTGGGATGCTCCCACTGCAACAATGTAATTAAGGGTGAAAACATAACACATCCCCAGTCGGGCAAGAGACTCAAACTACGAGGTTACGCTACCTGCATGTCAACAGGGGTTATTTATGCAATTAAATGCCCCGTGGTAAACTGTATGTGGACCAAACTAAAAGAGCGGTCAAAGAAAGAATAACCGAACACAAATCGAATATCAGGTGTAATAACATAAAATCACCATTGGCAAGGCACTTCACAGAATACCACCACACCGTAGCCCAGATCAAATTCCAGATTTTGGAGGTAGTCAAGAAACCACACAGAGGGGGAGACTATCAATCAATTCTCTCACGTAGGGAAAAGTTTTGGATATACCTCCTAGACACATTAAAGGTCTTAATGAAGAGTTTTCCCTGAGGTGTTTTATCTGATTATCTGACTGATGACTGACCTCGATTCTTTATTTCTTTTTAATTATGTCGAATGTACAATTTTGTATTCTTATCCCATTACTGTGAAGATTTATTTTAATTGGGGAACACCCTGGAGGCAATTGCTAGAGCCACTTGTGAAATCAAGTTGGTTTAAATGTTAAAAGAGAGCAAAGGATGTTCTACATGAGGTGTAACAGATGCCACACACTGTTCTTGACAGTGGAACAACTGTTAAAATAGACACAGAACGGGATGTGTTGACCGGCCCACTGTTCACAATGAAGACCTTATCTATGAGTACTTGATATGTTTTTGACAGTGGAATAACTGTTAAAATATATTCAGTCCGGGGTGTGTTGACCGGCCCACTTTTTACAACTAAGACCTTATTTATGAGCACTTGACATGTCATATTCCATGCATATGAATGAATATAAAATAACCTTTATGAGTTATAAAGCAGGGTCTCCATTACGGCCAGAGTGGTATTCCTAAACACGTGCGTCCAGGCAATTTTCTACTACTCCCCCTGTTTTTTACTTATCACATTCACCGTCATAATAAATATGGTTACACATGAGACTATTCATTACTTTTACTTCATTCTATAATAATATTAGATTTGACATAAAATAGTATCACATTGATATAAGCTCATTTATGAGCGTCTTGGACGTTCCAAGATGGCGCCCACACACACTTTCAAAACAGCATCTTGCACATAGAGATACAGATTAGTCCGTTTTCTATGGCTATTAACATGCATACAGACAGAGACTGTCTTAATATGCGTCTTGCTTGCTGACAACTAAGAGGGTTGCCAGGGTTATGAGGAAACCCACCGCAGCACGAACGAGCAGCGCATCTGTTTTGGAGCACGTGCGGACACAGGGAGAAACGCAGAGTAGAACGGACACTTTTCATCCTCTGCCAGTGTTTTCTACAGTAACACTGCAGAGGTAAGCAGCAGTTAGGCTAGATATTGGTCTATTTACTTATTTACACAGCCCCAGGAAGGTCCTTTTCAATAGAGCTCACTACTCGATCTTTTTATTTTTACATATTTTCCTCTGCACAGAATATTCCATTTGATGCTGTGGTGACAACGCCTATAACGTCAAACTTTCGAAGCAACATGAATTATAGCACTCTTATTTTCTTCGTGCCTCTATATTTGAGAGGTAAGCCATTTTACTATCTATGTCTAATCCTTTTTGAAACAGCAGGATATTTTTGCTTTGCATTTTTTGTCTCTTCTAAGGAAATATTTACACTTTCGGGTATTACAGGCTGCAGAGTATCTTCGGTTTTATCTATCATGCATCGTGGAGAGTAACGAGTACTCACTACATTACAGGAATTTAAGTCAGGACATATAATTTTTCTTGACTCTAGGTGCTCCACATTGAAGAGAGGAACATTTTCCACAACCGTAGTGCAACACTCCATTTCGCCATTTCTCAGGGGAAAACACATACTTCACTTCCTCCATAATCAAGGTATGCTAACTCTAAACACTTTGGCCCAAGAGTTGCTTTAATAACCATATAGCTTCTTAACTGTTTGATTTGGAACGTTGATTGGATATACCAGTTCATACTGGCTGTAATGGTGGCCTCTGAAAACTAAAGTAATTATGACTCTCATGTTAGAATGTCTTTTGAATTGTGTTCAGAATGTTACATACATGACCAATCAGCAATGCTGTGTAAAGCCTGTTACTCCTCTGTATATACATGATGTTTATGGGAAGAATACATGATTGAAACAGTCTTCATTCACTTTTTTGTTTTCTAGTTTAAACCACTTGGCTCAAGAAGAAGGGATACTTATACCGAAACGCGTCAGCCACCTTTGAATTGTATACATGGATTACCTTTACTTATCAACATATTCTGTTGACAGCTAATTTGGCTTTCTTTAAAGTTGCAATGGTGAATGAGTTGTGACTACAATTAAAATTGTTTTTTTACTAAATTAATGAACATCTTTGTTATTTATAAATCGTATACACTTGTGAGTTATAACAATCTATTTTTATTTAACTTCGATGAACTATCTGTTGATGGATTTAAAAAAGAGTGATATGATATGATATGGCATTTGTAACGTGCCTATATACAAGTGTTTCAAGGCGCGACGAGGTGGGGGGGGGGAAACAAGGGGAGACAGACAACGATCCTACTAGGCCAGGTGTCATTTAGATCGCGCAAGTGCAAGGGTAGAGGGGAAGGGAAAAGTGCAAGGGTGAAAGGGAGAGGGGAAAGTGCAATACAGGGTTAGTAGAATAACAAGATAAATACTAAAGGCCGGCTGGTGGCAAGTGCAAGGTAAGTGTAGACAAGTGTTCGGAAGGGGGGCTGTAGGGATGCAGAGAACAGTCCCGCAGTGCAGGGGTTGCCAGGGAGGCAGTGCAGGGGATAGTGGCTGGGCCAAGGACCGAGATCGGTGAGTGGCCCAGTTGCGGATTCAGTGCAGTTTCAGTAATTTCAGCAGGGGAGAGGGGGAGAGAAAGCGGAGGCAAAGAGGAAGGTTTTGAGGTGCTTCCAGGAACCGGAGATGGTTCTCCTCAAGATTCAGGGAGGCAGGAAGGCTGTTCCAGAGGGAGGCCCCTGCTTCGGAGAGAGATCTACCCCCAACTCGTTGCTTGGAGAAGCAGCTGACCCTGAGGGAGTTGGAGGCGGATGAGCGAAGAGCTCGAGAAGGAAGATATTTAGGAAAAGAGAGTTGAAGGTATTTTGGCCCAAGGCCCTAGAAGGAATTGTGGACAATGCAGAGGGTTTTGAACTTGTGCAGGGGACGGGAGGGCTCCTATCTTTGGATCCTCTTTTCTTCTTCTAAGCTTCCTTTCACTAGCCAGTCATGTAGGTATGGAAAAGCCTGTACCCCAGAGAACCTGAGATGAACAGCCACTGGGGCCAGGCATTTCGTAAACACTCTTGGTGCAGACTTTAGCCTGAAAGGAAGTACCTTGAATTATTGGAAATCTTGGTCGCCGACAGTGAGCTGGAGGTACTGTCTGTGATATGTCCCCCTCTTATAACTTGAAGCACCCATTTATCCAATGTTATGGTGTACCAATGATTGAGGTGCAGCGAGACGCATCCTCCCACTGGGGCGTGATGTGGAAGGCGTGCTGAGTACGAGTCAGTTCTTCTTGGTCTGGTTCCTTGCCTGGCCTGAACCCCTTTTGCCACGTTGGTTCTGGTACCTGGTGGAACCTTATTTATATCTACCGCCTGATTGGAAGGAGGTCGAAGAGGATGCTTGACCCTGGAACGATCTGCCATATGACTTGTACTTAGAGTTGGTACCGCGAAAGGAATGAAAAGGACAGTGGTCCATGTCCTTTAATGAGCTAATCACCCTAGCAGTGTCGGCCTTGATGCCCTACAAGTGGTCATCTATTTTCTATCAAAATGTGTCTTGTCTGTCGAAGGGCATGTCTAGGATCTGCGCTTGTACCTCTGGCCTGAAACTTGTGGCCTTCTTTCAGGCTTGGGGCCTCAAGACTGTGGCGTGTGCCATCTGCCTGAAGCCGCAGTGCACAATGTCCACAGATGTGTCGAACAAGTGGTCCGAGACCACCTCGCCGTCTGTGATAATGTCCTTGGCCTCTTCCTGAAACTCCTGGGGAAGGTGTTTAGTGAGACGGGACATACAGAGCCATTATTCTCTATACAGCCTTGCCATCATAACCATGGCGTTGCTGGCTTGCACCGTCAATGATAACACCATTGAAAGTCTTGCACCCCATTGCTTCTAGTTCATGCCCCTCCTTATCCGGCAGAGCTGTGAGGGGAGAAGCTGGGTTTTGCAGTCTTTTCCTCGCCGCCACCGTGATGACGGAATCAGGTTTAGGATGGTCTCTGAGACACAACGGTAGCGAGTTCGGTGCTCTGTATTTCTTTTCTGGTCTCGCCACCAGCGCCGGAGTGGACAGCAGAATGGCTAGGATATTTTCACCTGCGTCTCAAATGGTTTCTAATATCAGTATCGTGGTGATGGTGCGTCGTCTTTTGTCTCTGTGCTCATAGAGGATTGATGCTTTCTCCTCTGTGGAGAATTGTATTTTGAAGATTTCTGCCGACTTTGCCATGATGAAATGAAAAGATATGATATCATCCAGAGGTGAGGATGCCCCCGGTGAGTCACGTTTCTACTGCTTCTCGATGACAATAGATTCCCACTCTTCTGGGTCTGAGTCTGTGTCTGGAGTGTCCTGAGGCAGTTCACCCTCTTCCGGCAAGTCGGCATGATGGTCGGGGCCGGAAAAATTCCCTAAATCCGTCCTCGGACTCCCCTGTGTCATCTACGATGTCTTCCAGACATATTGAGACTGTGACAATTGAAGGCACATTGCGCGCTCTGGATCTTTGAGGTGAAGACCTTGGAGGAGATGGAGAGCGTCTTCTCTTCTGAGACCTGGGTGATCCGTCCTAGCGTGAGCCTTGTGTCGGTGGTTAATGAGACCTTGGTGATCCGCCATAGCTTGAGCTTTGTACTGGCAGTGAATGAAACCTGGGTGATCTGCCATAGCATGGTGATGTGCTCCGTGAAGGTCTGCCTACAGGAACTGCGAGCGTGACCAAGAGTCTTGCCCTTTCCCTCCTTTGGAACTTGTCTATAATTCTGTGCATGGACTTTAATAGAGAACGGTCGAAAGGATCTGCCACATCTTTCATCACCGGTTGCCAGTGAGGATTGTGCTTTTTAGGCTGTACTGGCCGTTGTTCCTCCCCCACTGAGAACTCATCCTGTAATATGATGTCAAGTAGTTCGTCCATCTCAGTTACAGGGGATAGAGGGGCAACGCCTTCTAACCCATCTAGCTGTGGTGTATGAGTCTTTAAAACTTCCTCTGGCTGTTGAAAGGGCTTCTCGATGATGTCTGGTGGTGTTGGGTCAACCGGCTGTGTCTTGTCCTGTTCTGGGGGCTTGTTGATGGGTTTCCCGTCGATGGTTTCTCCGTCGACAACTAATGTTTGGACGTCGACGAGTGCTTTGTCGACAACAAGTGCTTTGTCGACGAGGATGCCTATGTTGACGCATGCTTTTTGGTAGTGTCTTTCGTGGATGGGTGCTTTGTCGACGGTTCTTTCATTGATGACTTAGTCGACGAGGTGGTTGGTTTCACGGTGGATGACAGCTTATCCGTCGACGATGGGACAGTTTTAGTGGACGGCGAGGTTAGTTTAGCCGTGGGCGGTGTCCCCGTGGATGACCGTTTCGTTGGCGGTAGAGAAGGAGAAACCTTTACCTTTGTGTAGTTCTCCTTCCAACAGACCCTTAGATACAGGTTCAGTTGAGGATTTTCCACTCCTCCTCTTGCCCTTGGATGGCAGAGAGTCTGCTCTATCCACGGAAGAAGCTCTCCTATTTGGAGCTTGCTTCTCAGGGTGCCTGGAGTAGGTTGAGGGCGCAGTTTTGCTGGATTCCTCATCTGATGACATCTGCCTGCTCTGCCTGTCCTTCAGAGTCTTCTTGGAAAAAGTTTGACATATTTTACATGAATGGATGTCATATGGGTAAAGACAATAGATGCAAAGTGTGTGGGGGTCTCTGATGAAGATGACCTTTTTACCCCACCTGGAGCAGTCCTTGAAAAGGGAGGTCTTTTCCTTGACAGCTTGTACTTGAGTTTCAGCCATGAGGCAAGAGTGAGCAGCCCAAAAACCCAACGTTTTTTAGTGGTAGGTGGATGAAACCAGATCTCAAAGTGTTGTACCAGGAAGCCCCAGTGAAACTGAAGCTTAAAAAAGTATGTCAAAAATGTCTAGAATTAGTATTGAAAACATGTATTTGCCCAGATAGCTGAAGAGGATTCCCCTGGTCTCTAGATACAGTGAACAATCTTAAAATGGCTGACTGGGGTGGAGCCTAGGCCCTACAACCTCATTGGCTGGGGCCTAAAAGGACCAAAAGAGGTGGAGGGACTCCACAACTGAAGGGCTACACAGGCCTGTGGGGCTCTATGGGTGTAGCTTTTCTTCTTATAGGAAGAAGTTTTATATTATTATTTTTATTATTTACATTTCTGAGGATTCCCAGTCTGACGACTGTGTCGGGCCCAAGTTACAGAATAGGACCTCTGAGAAAGATGGGCGCAGAGCCATTCAAGGACAGACCCAGTAATACCCAAAGAGGAAAGTGAGGAAATAAGAAGAGTGTGATCAACAATATCGAATGCCGCAGATTGATCGAGAAGAACTGGTATAGAAGAGAGCTTAGAATGATGAGCAGAGAGAAGAGAGTTAGAGACATGCAAAAGAGCAGTCTCAATAAAATGAGAAGGATGGAATCCAGATTGAAGAGGTGGTAGAAGAGAATTAAGATTTAGGAAACTAGCAACCTGGGCATATGTAGCCCACTCAAGAATTTTAGAGAGAAAGGGAAGAAGTGAAATTGGGCAAAAATGTGCAGGAGTGGAAGGGTCAAGAATAGGGCGAATAAGAGCATTGCTTAAAGGGAGCAGGGAAACATGAGTCATGAAGAGAAGAATTAATAAGTGAACTAAAATAAGGACGAAGATGGGGATAGACATGTGAATAAGACAAGAGGGAAGAGGATCAGAAGGAGACACCGTTGGATGAGCACGGTTAAGAAGGGCAGAAGTATCAGAATCGGTAAGAGGAGTGAATGAGGATAAAGAGTATGAAGGTTAACTGGAAGAAGAGAAAGGAGAAGGAGTGGGAGAAGAAGCAAAAGCAGAACGAAGATTAGCAACTTTAGATGTGAAGTAACTAACAAAGTCAGAGGAAGAAAAAGATGAAAGGAGGGACTGGTCAGGAGAGTTAGGAGACAGGATGTTGTGGAGAAGTTGGAAAAAATGACAAGGGTGGTGAGAAAGAGAAACAGCAAGATCCCAAAAAGTAAGATATTTTTAACGCAAGTAAGGCAGAGTAAAACAAAAACTATAAAGTTGAAAGTGCAGCAAGACCAGACAGGGATCTACATTTTTTTCCAGTGCCGCTCAGCTTTTTGCAGACGGCCGCGGAGGGAGATAAGATCAGAAGTAAGCCAAGGCTGAGGAGTTTTACAAGTGAGACTAAAAGAACACAGAGGAGAAACAGAACCAAGTGCAGACAGCAAAGTAGAATGGAGGGTACTAGCAGCCACATCAGGAGACAAAGAAGAAAAAGTAGGAATAGATGAAAGAGAAGAGTGTAGAGAAGAGAGAGAATATAAAGAGTCAAAGGAACAAATATTACGATGAGCAAAAGTACGTGAAGGAGGAGTAGTAGCAACGGTAAGGAGAGAAAGAGAGAAAAGGGAAGTAAAACATGATCAGAGGTATAGAAAGGACAAGAGGACACAGGCTCAGCTAAAGGCTGTGGGGAGAAGATTAGGTCAGGAGTAGAGCTACACTGATGGGAGGGCACGGATGGGAACAACTGAAGATAATAGGAGTCAGTAAGTGAGATCACATTTGGTCCGTGACCTGCAGTATCCTTATCATGTCCAGTAGGGGTTACTCTACCCCATTTATAATTTTCTGGATCCTTTATATGAACTGGAGGGGCAATTCTAATGAGACCCATGAAAATGGCTTGATGATGGGACTTGATAAAGTCAAAGGATCTTTCACTTGAACACCAAAGCAAAGGTATTTTTACTTGTTGCGGGCCCCTCAGAACTCTGATACGTGATGGAGAATTGACCAGATGCTCAAATCTTAGGATCTAAAGAACCATTCTGACAAATTCTGAGATGCCAGATTCTACAATGCTCCTTTCTCCCTGGATAACACACAGATCTTCAGCCTGGCAAGAAGAGTCTGTGCTGAGATTTGTACATGATCCATACACGAGACATGTCAGGCCCAGGTTGCAGGTATTACAGTAATTTACCAGCTTACTGTTTACAGTGTGATGATCATTTGAGGGATTGGGTGATCTGAGGAAAAAGCATACATAAATTATCCTGACAATAGGGTATCCAAAACATTCCTCACAGACACCCCATGTTAGCCTAGCTGGAGGCACTAATTTGACATTTTACAATGGACTTTGTTACAAAGAGCTCTATGAAGGGTGTACATCAAAGATGGATAAATTGATGCAGAACTCCTTTCGATTAATCTAGAGGGTCGTGAATTGAAAAATTGGCCATTGTAGTTTTTAGCTCCTGGTAGATATCAGTGTCACTCAGAATCTGAATGCCTACCTCCATGATTGTTGATGCCTCTCAATCTCTCTCTCTTTCTTGCACATTTTGCCTTCTTTCTCTCTCTCGTTTGGGATCTAATCTTCCCATGTTTTCTGATGTATTGTCTGTGCAGTTGATTAACTCATGACTGGAGGATTGCAGCCCAACATTGACAGCACACATCTCAAAGACAAACTTTTTTTTCTCCAACATTTTTTTATTGGCATTTCTTTAAACATAAAACATCGGGACTCAACATAGTCCCCTCTCAATCCCCTTCCCACTCCCCTCCCTCCCCACCGGTTGTCAATCTTGCTGTACTTCTGTGTTCCCTAGATGGATCAATCTTAGCCTGTCAACATGTCCAGAATACGTAGGTTGTGAGGACACCATTGGAGCATGTAGTCGCTTTGCAGGTATTCAATGGCGACTCCCCAGTCCGTTGCAAAGCGTTGTCTGTCCACTTGGAGATTATATGTGATTCTCTCCATTGCTACATAAGTCCATATGCTGTGGAGCCATTCTTGTGTGGTTGGAGGGGTCTTTTGTTTCCATTTCTGCACAATTGCTAGCCACGCAGCGATTAGAAGGCCCATAAAGTTCAGTTTTTGCGTCTTGGTGAGAGTCTTATCTCGAGGGGGCCACATGCCACACATCCAAACTTCTTCTCCTAGGTTATCTGTGCCTTTGAACAGTTCTTGCATTTGCTTCCTCACTTCCGCCCAAAAGTGTTGTAGTTCTTTACAGTCCCACCAGATGTGTCTCCATGTTCCCATTGTGTCGCATCCCCTCCAGCATTTCCCTTGTACAGTCGGGAACATTTTGTGCAGTCTTTCCGGGGTGTAATGCCATTGGATCATTACTTTGGTCCATGCTGCCCTCGTTTGTATCGCTCGTGTTCATTTTGGGATTATTAGCCAGAGATATGTCCATTGTTCCCTCGCAATTTGTTTTCCTAGCGTGATTTCCCATTTTTTCATGTAGTGCCATGTTATGTTTTCTTCCTGGACGTTTATGAATTTGTACAGGGTGGATACAAATTTCCTTTCACCCGTCGGGGTCATCATGTACGTCTCAAATGGAGTGAGATCCCTTGTCAATGCCTTGGTGATTCTTGGCGTTGTGAGCAAGTGGAGGATTTGTTCATACGGGAACCTGTCCTTTTCCGTGAGGCCCAGCAGCTCCTGGCAGTCTGCGAATGTTCTCCTGTCACTCGAACATGTCTCCCACTTTTGTGCAGCCCGCGTCTCGCCATTTCTCGCCATTTCTGGAATGTTCCTTTTTCCACACCTGGGGGGAAGTCTGGGTTATCAAACATTGGTATGAATGGGGCTGGGTCTATCGTGAGCGTTTCTTTTTTGGTTGCTTTGTCCCAAATTTCCATGGTGGTGCTCATTACTTCACTTATTTTGATGTTTTGGTGTCTGTGCTTGGGTTTCCTCCATAGGAGGTGTCACAAATTTGATCTTGCTACTCTATCCTGCGCTTCCCACCATTTTTCTGATGAGTCTGTGATCCATTCGTTTAGGACCCATAATTGTGCCGCCTCGTAGTATTTATTAAAGTGGGGGAGCGCCATACCTCCATCTGCTTTATGCGCCGTGAGAGCCTGTTGTGACAGTTTCGGCGACTTGCCCTGCCATATATATCTGGTTATTGTTTTGGTGAGAGACTTGAAGAAGGTCTTCGGTATTCGAGTGGGGAGAGCTTGGAAATAATACAGCAGTCTGGGAAGGATCGTCATTTTAATGACCGTTATTCTGCCCCACCAAGAGATTGACAACGGGTTCCATCTGTCCAGATCTCTTTTAACATCGTCTAGGAGTTTCATGTAGTTCCCCTTGTAGAGGTTTTTCATGGTTGGAGTCAAGGTCACTCCCAGGTATCTCACGCCTTCTTCGGCCGTTTGTAGTCGTAGGTCTTTTGTAGTCTCGTAAATCTCATCTATATCTCCCGCCAGGGCCATTACCGACAATATTTGTTTATTTATTTGTAGTCCGGATATTGCTCCATATTCTTCTATCTGATGAATTAGTAGGGGTAGGGTCTTGATTGGTTCTGTATGGGACATCATCATATCATCTGCGTAGGCAGCTGTTTTATGCATATGGCCTCCCATTTCTATGCCCAGTATGTCTGGGGCCGCTCTGATCTTTGCCAGAAAGGGTTAGAGGAATATTGCGTAGAGTAGGGGTGATAGGGAGAACCCCTGCTTGGTGCCCCTTCCTATTTTGATGGGGTTCGACAATTCCCTGTTGACTGCAATCCTGGCCATTGGTGAAATGTAATCGGCTCCGATCATCTTTATGAAATCATTGCCCATTCCCATTTTATGTAGAATCACAAACAGCATGGACCATTCTACTCGATCGAATGCTTTTCCCGCATCAATCGAAATAATTGCTGATGGAATTTCCTCAAAGACAAACTTTTGTGGGTTATTCTACTTCTCCAACCAGTCCCCCTTCACGATTTCATGCTGCAAGTGAGGGCCCATGATGGCATGCACAACAATCATTCGTTAGGTTTGTGGATTCTACAAAAGAAGGAAATGTAACTTCCTTCCAATGTATCTACTCCCTCTTGAATATGAGACATATGCACTCTTAAATGACGTAGTTTCAAAAGGATTAAAGAAAGCCTCACATGCAGGAAAGCCTTGTGTTGACTTACAAAACATATGTATACTTTGTATTTATTTGAAGAACATGGATGTCAATTTCGAACAGAAATTATTTAGAAGAACACATTTACAGGTGGAGAAGACATTCCACAGAAAGTTGCCTGTTCAATAGCACAAAGATGAGAACAAGTGGCAAGCCAGTTTATGAGGGTGGGAGAAAGTGGTACACAGACCAGGGACAAAACAATCCAAAATATAAGAAAAAGGCATGGCCTGACAAGACGCCAGGGAAGATGTGGGGAATGGCAAATGTAGCTGCTATACAGCTGTCAAGGCATCAGTGCCTTACGCCCAAGGGCAGTGGCATAGCTGTGTGGGTGCACCTGACTCTGACTGACAGCATAGAGCAGCTTGGATCCTCTCTGAGACTTGGCTCAGATGCCTATGGTTTTGGTGTGTGGCTGGGGACTCCATAGGTGGGCTTGACCCAATATGACAATCAGGCAAGGAGCTGCACTGATCTCGGTGGTGGATGAGGGTCAGTGGTGACAGATGAGGGTGCATTAGCGGACCCGGCTACTGTCTGGGTTCTGGTGCATTGGCACACTTGCAGCACGGTGGCTCTGTGATTGTGAGCCTGCTAGCTAGGTGAGTGGTGTGCCCCTTGTTGGGACACAGAGGCACAACTTCCCTCATAACCGACAGTGGGGGGCTTGGCACAGAGCTGAAGAAGGTGGAGTGGGCAACCTCGCGGTGCGTCCGCCCGCTGGAGTTACTTGGATTGCTGGGGATCTGATTGCAGCCTCTGCTCATGGCTCATGATAGGCAATCAGATGATATCTTTTCTTAGTGACATTTGAAAAGTTCATTGCTTAGTGAAAATATCTGCTCCCCTTTACAGGAGAAGTGTGCATTACCAAGATAGCCAAGCAAATCAAGCCCACTAACAGTGGCATAGCCACAAGGCTCAAAGGCTCAAACCTCAAGACAAAGTTACAATAAAATAGAAACCACGTTGGCAATGGTACATAACTTTGATTGCTTGCAGAAAGACCCTAATCAGCCAGCCACTAAGCTTGATCTGCACAACCTCCTTGGAGAAATTAAAACAGAAATTAATTGTAGCATGGCAGAATGAAACACTAATATTTCCGCACTAGACAAAGGAAGAAGGCAGAACAGGGCATTGAAGAGGATGAAACCTTGGCATGTGAGCAACCCGATGAAACCTCATAATTAACTTACCATCTCGAGGCATTGGAAGCCCAGAGTGCGTCTCTACATGGCAAACCGGAGGACAAAGAGAATCACTCTTGCAGAAATAACGTCAGACTTAGAGGCATACCAAAATCTGTGCCACAAAACGACTTGAAAGAATTTGTGCAGGACTTGATTAGTCCATACTTAGGGCCTCATTCTAAGTCAGCCAGTCTGGTAAGCCGACTCCAGGTTTGCCGGTGGGGCACCTGGGTTACCTCCAGAGCTGGATGTAAGCCAGGCGCCCTACTGGCAAAAATAGCCATCATTACCAGCACCGGCATTGCCAGTGCCGGAGTGACGGTGCAAATCCCCTCTTGGAGTCCTATGGAACTCCATGAATGGGGATTTACACCATCACTCCAGCACCCGTAATCCGGCGGCAATGCCCCTGCACCGGGTGGCGCAAACGGTATCCACATTTGCCAGTATCCTGGCAGCTCTACTGGTGGAAGGATCCTACACTGATGCAAAAATGTTGCACGGGACTGCCTGCCCGAATTGGGCATCCCTAAAGATGTTGTCAAGTGCATAGTACCTACAGAAGACTGGAGGAGGCACGCAAGCAGCTTGTAAATACACCCAAGACACAAAGAGAGAGATACAAAGACACCCAAGTAGCATGTAAAATATCTTCCCACGGCACATGTCGCCTTTGCCATGCTTTTCGCTCTTGTCAGATGTGCTTGTAAACTCGTTGGACGGTGTCAGCCATGAAGGTTGTGTCAGTGGCTAATGCAAGACACAAAGACACAATCCATTTAGCGATGGGGGATTTTGCTGCTTGTTTGCCTGGATTAGGACCCCCAAACATTATGAGAAGGCTGTCTGTTGCTCACTGATGCCTAGTCCTCTCCAGATAGAACCTCAGGGCTCTACGAACATCAAGACAGTGCGAGATTCTGTCTGCCTTCATCTGGGTGTCTGGACAAAATACTGGAAGGATGCGTTTGAAGCACTACTTTGTCTCTGTGAAAGGTGATGTAAGGCTCCTCCGTGGAAAGAGCCTGTATTTCACTAAATCTCTGAGCTGATGTTATTGCTACTAGGAAGAAACAAGCAGTAACTCCACGGAACACATGGTTTGGAATGGTTTGTGGGCCAATGTTGTCAGTAGCGCATTCAGGTCCCACACCGAGATGGGTCTGCATATAGGCGGGAAGAGATGGACCAGATGTAGAAAGTGTCTCTTTATGATGGGATTGGAAAGAGCAATAGCCCTTTGATCATTAGTTAGATACACGGCCAAATCAGCCAGGAAGGGTACGCAAGAGGAACGCTGTGTCTGTGAGTGCACCAGACTAGAGAGGAAGGTCAAAACATCAACCTGCACATGCAGAGAGTTTTTTGATTTGTTGAGTATCCAATGGCAGAACCTAAGGCATTTCCCTTTATACTGGGACCTGGTGGAACCTTTTCTGGATGTTACCAGGATGCGCATGTTATCTTCTGACAGTCAAAACTATCTATACATCAACTGTTCAGGTGCCAGAGCACTAAAGACATCGATAGAGGGGAAGAGTGCAACACCTTCCCCCCTTGTTGGTGAAGGAGATTCGGAGAGCATGGGAGAAGAGGTGGCCAAGACATCATGCGCAGTAGGTCTGCTAATCAATGCTTCTTCAGGCAATGAGGGGCTTTAAGAAGAATCTGGCCATTCCAGGCTTTCTGAAACCTCTGAAGAACCTTGGGGATCAGAGGTAGAGGTTGAAAGGCATAATTGAAATGATAGCGTATCCCCTAGGGACCTTTCTCCCCTTCCCTTCATGAAGCGTACAGTTAGCACTTGCCGCTCTCCCCCATTGTGAAGAGATCCTGCAGGTGCTAGTCTCAGAAAAGATTTTTCCCTGGACTTTTGAACTGAGTTCCCATTCATGTTTGGAGGGCCCCTTTTCTGCTTAGGGAGTCTGCTTCCAAGTTATCTGACCCTGCCAAATGGGCTGTCTGAATGAAAATACCATTATATAGGGCCGAGCCCCAGATCTGCATCGATAGAGCACACAGTTTTACTGACCTCATCCCCTTTGCTTAATCAGATAAAACATGGTCCTCACATTGTCTGTGAGAATCATGATAGATGAGTTTTTCAGACCTAGGCAGAATGCATGAAGGCCTAGCAACACTATCTCCAGCACTAGGTAATTTGTACTCCTCTGCTTCCTGCTGACTCCAAATAATGTGCATTTGGATCTCTCTGAGTGTGGCTCCCTAACCGTCTGTCACCATTGTCAGTTGGAGCTGATAATGCTGGAAGGAAGTCCCCCGCCAGAGTTTTGTTTTGTTAGCCCACCATAAAAGCTCATTCATGTTCCAGTCTGGGATAGGAATTGACTTGTCTTAGAGTTCTCTCATTTGGTCCTAGAGGGCTAACAAGTGGACCTGAATGTGGCGCTTGCACAACCTTGCCATGGGAACAGCCAGCACATAAGCTGCCATCAGTCCTACCAGGAGTTGGAAACACCATGCTATGGTGTTGCTGTGAGTTAAGAAAAGATGCTCCATGGCCAGGACATCTGCTACTCTCTCTTGATTTGAGAACACTTTGAAGCCTATGAATTCCAGAGTCTGTGTGGGCATCAGAGTCTACTTTTTTAAGTTGAACAATCGATCCGAAGAGAACATTAGTCTAACAGAAGCTATAGATGGCCTACTGACTATTCTGGCGAGTCCGCTCTAAACAGCCAATCGTCTAAATAGGGATAGAGATGTACTCCCTGGAGCCATAAAAGCTATCAGATTTGTTAAGATTCTGGGCGCCAGGCTAAGCCAGAAGGGCAAAACCTTGTATTGGTAATGATCGCTTCCAATGGAGAAGCAGAGGATGCGACAATGAGGGAGTCCAAATCGATGCATACAGGTATGCATCTTTGAGATCCACAGAAGTCTGCCAGTTGCCCGGTTTTATGGATGTTCGAATTATTGTTGGGGTTGTCATCTTGAAGAAAAGGTTGAAAGAGGAGAAGTCCAAAGGCCAGCCTTTTTCTCTTTTGGGATGGCAAAGAACCTTGAATAGAAACATGACCCCTTCTCTGACAGAGGGACATGTTCTATTGCTATGTAAGATTTTCAGAATCACTTGCTGCAGGGGTTGTAAACCCTGCTGAGAGAGGGGCATTGAAGAAGGAAGAGGAGAAGTGGAAGACGATAACCTTTGGCAACCACCGACAAAACCCAAGAACAAATGGTTATTGCTTTCCAGTGGGTTGAAGGATGGCAGACTCTGCCCACTGCAGGAGTGCTGTGGACCTTGACCCTCAAGTCACTTAGACGTTTTGGGGTCCTGGGAGGGGGAGGGCTGGAAGAAGAACCCCTTGGGGAGGAGGGCGTGGCTGTTTTTGCAAGGGGGTCTGGGGGGGCCTTTCCGCCCTTATCCGCCAGTTGTGAAAACCTCTAAACGCCTCAACTCCCCCTATGTACTTGGACTGAATAGGCTACTTTTGTTGGTTGGAGACCCCTCACTTCGAGGGTGCTTTAATCAAAGTCGTTATGGATAGTTGGGAGAGCAATATGGAACTAAGAGTAAGTACATCTGGGTAAGTTTTCCTTGCTCTTGAATTTGTCTCTTTTCTATTGCTGACTGTTGGCTTCATACAAAAATCATTCACATAACAAAACAAAGCAGGGAAGGCTGGGAGAAGGTGAAAGCACCGACCAGATCGGCATAATGTATCCTTCTATTTATCCTCTTTGACAATTTCTGCCTCACCACCATTAAAACTGCTGACAGCAGAGTCAATATTTTTAGAAGCACCCAGCATAACACAACGAAGGCCGCTGAGTCCTTACAGTCCTTGTGAGACTTCTATACGCGTTCTGCTGCTGCAGTTCTTTCCCCAGGAGTGAAGGGGTTAAATTATCTGGAGAAGCCTGGAGGCGGAGCACTTTCCTCAAATATTGTTTCCGTCGTGGAGCTCCTGGAGCGGTGTGTGAAGTTTTGCACGGACCTCTAACCATTTTAGGGACTAATCACGCGGGAGCCGGGATAAGTTGCAACCTTTTTATTTCTTACAACAGCAGTAACTGCCGGAAACAGCTCGCACCCCTCCCTAACCCCAATGTCACTTCGCTCCTACGAGAAAGGACCACAACGGCGGTCCACCCACATAATGATGTGGGCTGGTGCTGCCAGGGTGGGAACAACCTGACATCTCCCCCCTTTTTAAAGTACCAGGTCCTCACCTCTTCTCACTCCATCTCTTCGATAAGTCTGTGAGGTTTCATGCGACTCCTCTGTGGTGTGAGTCACCCAGGTCTCTGGATAGTTCGTCTGACTGTCCTCATCCTCGGAGGCCTCGCTGTCTCCCAGAAAGGGTTAATCTCATTGTCCTTCCTCAGCACTATACGTGTTTCTGTCCCATGTGTCTTCGGGCATGGTCGTCATGCACTTGAAGTGTGAGACGTTGCGAGTAAGCAAGGATTGATACTCTCTCTGTGCCGTGATCATTGTGCCTTTCTTGTGGGTCACTGTCAACGGTTCCTTTTCAAACGTGGCATCTTCTTTTCGTTGTTTCGGTTGACGCATCCACACCTGGTCTCCTAATTCCACGGTCGATTCCTGAGCTCCCCTCTTGTGATCTGCTGGGTCCTTCATCTTGGCCTTCGTGGTGTCGTCTCGTTCTTTGGCCTCCTGTTCTAGCGGCGTTGCGTCTACAGGGCTGTGGTCTTCTGGTAGCCGAGTTTTGACTGGTCTTCTAAACATCAGGTTTGCCGGGCATATCCCTGTCGTGCTGTGAGGGGTGTGCCTGTAGTCCCTCAGAAATTGGTAGAGGGCTTGTTCTAACGGCTTGTTGAGAATGGTGGCTATTTGTAGTGTTCTTTTGATATTGTCTATAAATCTCTCAACGATGCCATTTGCCTGTGGCCATCGAGGCGTTATTTTTCTGTGTTGAAACCCCATGTATTTGGAGAAGTTCTCGAAGTCTTAACTTATGAATGGTGGCCCATTGTCTGACTTTATCAGTCTTGGAATTCCGTACGTGGACAGCATGCGGTCCAGGGCAGGAATGACGCTTGAGGCGGCTGTGCTCTCCACAATTAGGGCTTCAGGGAATCGGGAGTGTTCATCTATTAGTCCTAGCACGTAGGTGTCGTCTCGCAGCAGTCCGAAGAAGTCCACCGCTAATTTCTCCCATACTTGTTCTGGTAGGGGTGACATCTGGAACGGGTTCGGGTGTGGTGGTGGTGCTATTTGCTCACACGTCGGGCATTTTCCCACTATTTCTTCCACCATGGCGTCGAGCCTCGGGAACCACACTTTTTGTCTTAGTAGCCGCTTGGTGACGACCCCCCCTCGGTGGCTTTCATGCGCCATGTGTATTGTTTTTGCTCGCAAAACCTCCGGGATGAGTACCTTGCATCCTTTTAACACGACGTGTTCATCTACTATGGAGAGTTCATCTCGGACGTGGTCTATCCATTTGATGTCTTCTTGAACCGCCTCCGGTTCCTGTTTTGCCTATTGTCTCATGTGTGCTCTCCTTTCCACCTGTATGCAGTGTCGGACGATCCGGAGGGCCGGGTCTTGTTCCGACTGTGCGATGATGTCTGCCCACCCCACTGGCAGGGGCTACAGGTGGTGTACTACGTAATTGATGTACGCATCTGCTATGGATGGCTGGGGGCTTGCCGGTCCTGTTGGGTGACGGGACAGGTAGTCTGCCGGGTTGTCCTCTTTCCCTGGGTGGTGTTTGATGACAAATTTGTAGTCTTGCAGACGCAATCCCCACCTGGCTATCTGCGGGGGCATTCTCGCTTTGGGGTCTCCGTATATTGTGAGCAGGGCTTGATGATCCGTTGTGATTGTGAACTCCTTCGCATACAGAAACAAATGAAAGTACTTACACGCCCATACCACTGCCAAGCTTTCCTTTTCTGCCTGGGAATAGGCTTGTTCTGTAGGGGGCAAGCTTCTATTGGTGTATGCCACTATCTAGACATTTGTAGGTGCCTCTGGGTCCCTTTGTGTGAGGATGGCTCCCAGCCCGAGCGGGCTGGTGTCGACTATTACCTCTGTGTCCCGTTTTGCATCAAAGTAGGCCATGTCCTCTGCTTTCGCGATGGCATTGCGTATTGCTTCAAATGCTTTCTGGCAGTCTCCGGACCAGATGTACGGTTGATCTTTGCACGTTAGCAAGCGCAGTGGGTTGCTGACCGTGGCATAATCCTTTAAATATCTCGAGCAGTAGCTGGCTAAGCCGAGAAACGACTGCAGGTCTGTTGCGGTTTTGGGGGGCAAAGCCGAATTGAGGGAGGCCACCTTGTCTGGGTCCGGCCGCATGCCTTTGTTGGAAAGCATACGTCTGAAGAAAAGTAGGGAGCCTTTGCCGAATTCACATTTGGCTTTGTTGAGTGTAAGTCCTGCTGCTTCTAGGGCTGCACACACCCTGTGTAGTGCCGTGTCGTGTTCCTCCTTGGTTTTGCCGAAAACTAGGACGTCATCTGAATAATTTAAGCAGTTGTGTACGTGCTTGATAACTCAATGGATTTCTTCTTGGAAAATCTCAGCGGCGGATGAAATGCCGAAACTGAGCCTCTTGTACTGAAACAGCCCCAGATGGGTTACGAAGGTTGTTATGTATCTTGATTCAGGGGCTATCTTGATTTGATGGTAACCTTTTGTTAGGTCAAGCTTTGAGAAGACTTGTGCTCCGTGGAGAAGGTGGATCATGTCTGTGATCCTGGGTGCTTGATGTCTCTCCCTTTCAATCGCTACGTTTGCCCTTCTCATGTCTACGCACAGGCGTATTTATCCGTCCGGGGATTTCTTGGGGACCGGGACTATGGGTGATACCCATGGCGTAGGTCCGGAGACCGGTTCGATGACATTGAGTTTGCTGAGCTTGTCTAATTCTTCATCTACTTGTTGTTGGATGTTCACGGGTATGCCGCGATAGTGTTGGGCGACCGGCGGGACGTCTGGGTTGATGTGGAGCTGTACCTTACTGTGTTTCAGTTTCCCTAGGCCTTTGAAGAGATTTGGAAAAGCCTGTTCTACGGCGTCGGGCTTGGTAAAGTATTTGTGGGCCATTAGTTGGTATGGTATGTGGACCAGGCCCATTTCTACCGCTGTCTTAAAGCTTAAGATACATCCACTATTGGCTTCCGTCTTCAATATGTGTGGAGGGATCTTCGCAGCGTGAGATTTGTGTACACACCATGCTGAGATTGTGCCTTTGCAGGGTAGCGGGGTCGTTGTTCCGTACGGAGAGATGTCTATGGTTGCCTTGCAGATTTTTGGTGGACTGGTGAGGGAGTTGTACGCTTGTTCACTTATGATGGTGACTGTCGCCCCCGTGTCAATGAGGAATTCTAGGGGAGTGTTGTTGACTTGTAGTGTGAGGGTGGGGCTGTGCTGGGTGGCCGTGGCATTGTTGAGAGCACACACATATTCTTTCTTCCTCTGGTCCTCCTCTGATGACTGGGTTTCACTGCTGGATGGGGATCGCATCTCTATATATCGGACAAATCTCCTCCTCTGGGACCGTCTGGAGCTGTCTGAAGGCCTCTTGTCTTCACGTGCATACGAACTCCTTCGTGCTCTGTCCTCCCATTTCGGTGCCGCCTGTTCTCCTTCTCCTCTGCTGGCCGGTAGGCTGAGGAGTGAGCTTCTTCGTCTCTCCTGATGCCTTTGTCTGCTGTGTGCGGCTCCTGGCGCGTTCTTGCAGACGGCTCTATAATGGTCCATTCCGCCGCATGCAGCGCATTGTTGTCCTACCACTGGGCATTCTCCCGTGTGTGGATACTCGTATCCGCAGCGATAGCATGTGGCGTCCGCGTGTTTTCTGCCTTGTGTAGGGGCGCTCTATAGTTTGTTGATCATGTCCGTGTTTGATGTTAGCTGTTGTATGGTGACTTTTCCCAGACTGTCTAGTTGCGATTCTACTGCTGCCTCCATCCTGGCTAATGCGAGTATTTCCTCCGGCGACCTTTGCTTTTGAAGCAGTTGTTTTCTGAAAGGTTGTGATATGCAGCCAGCGATTACTTGGGACCTTAACGCCTCTTCATTTGAATATTTGTGGAATTCGCAATATTTTAACTTGATGCGGAGGCACATCACGAAGTTGTCCATCGAGTCCCCTTTTTCTTGTCTCGTGGTGTGGAATATGTGACGCTCGTAGTCTATGTTGGTGTGGGGGGCAAAGGATTCTGACAGTTTGCCATGAAGTTCCCCGTATGTCACTGTGTCCACGTTTAACAGTTCACCTGCGATGTCCCTGACAGCCGGGCCTACGGCCATGAACACCGTGTTTTTAAGTCCTGCGTCGTCTGTGAGGCCTATTGCTCCTGCGTAAAATTTAAAGTCACGTATGCCTGGTGGTCTGCGTGCTTCTTGGGGGCGTTGCACCTGGGTATAGTGCTTCCTCTTCCCTTCCTTGGGGCTTGTGTACCTTACTATGGTTGTGTGCACCTACTGGCTGCAGGGTGTGGCTGCAGGGTGTCTCCTCTTTGTGGGCTAGCTGCACGTGTCTCCTCTGCCTGGGGTCTGGTACACGTGGCCCGTGGGCCCACGTGTGCTATGCCGTGTTGCTTCCCAGGCCGTCACTGCGCGTGGTGGGAGGGATGATGGCAGCCTCTGTAGGCCTGCGCGGTGCGTGCGCATGTGTCGGGGCCTCCCTGATATGGCCTGGAGCCTGTTGTCTTCCGGGCTGCAGTGTGGGGCAGGGCCACTCACTTGACGCCTGACGCGCCGCAGCGCGATTGCTCCGGGGCCTGGCTGCTGCAAACTCTGTGTCTGTCCCTAGGGTCGAGGTGCGCCGACGCACCAAGCCGCTCGACTCCGGTCCTCGTTACGGCACAGGCAGGTGTCGGACACCCCTCGTCGCCAGCTGTGAGGTTTTGCACGGACCTCTAACCGTCTTAGGGACATATCACGCGGGAGCCGGGATGAGTTGCAACCTTCTTTATTTCTTACAACGGCAGTAACTGCTGGAAACCCCTCGCCCCCCTCCCCAACCCCAACGTCACTTCCCTCCTACAGGAAAGGACCGCAACGGCGGTCCACCCACATAACGATGTGGGCTGGTGATGCCAGGGCGGGAACAACCTGACACGGTGTAAGGAGCAATATCACGTTCATTGCACACCCGTTGGAATGTGCATCGGGTGCTGATTGGTTTCCCCAGTGCCTGACATCGCTACTAAACTGTCGGATTCACTGACTAGGTGAGAAGAGCACAGGTAGCATGCCTGGCAGTACGCGTGTAAGAGGGGCCTGACATCGTTACACATTTAAACTGTTTGGAGTTCACTGCGGGTATAATTGTATTGTTCATCTCTACCCGTAGTGACGTTCAGGTTGTGCAGCAGAGGGGTTTTCCAAGATGGAACTGTGTTGAGAACTATTCTGACGACCTGGTGTGACACGGTGGCACACAAAGGTGGCCTATGAGAAATAAGCCCAGTGAAATTAACATTTTTATGTTGTCACGATGCGTGGAACACTTGCAGTGCTAGACATCATTAACAGCAGTATGACTATTGCGGGTACCTCAAATGTGTTAAGCTGATTTTTTTACTGCTCCTAGTATACTGATTCAGCTGCAACCCTGAACGCTGTTATCCCTTGGAAACTATTATTCAGTGTCGCTGCGAGATTTCCCCCCCCGCTGTCTGGAATGTACTGGGCTGCGAGGAGTGGAGTGGGCCCCCTCTCCCATGGTATAATGCAAACAGCATTTTAGGTGCATTTTTATGTGATGCAGTGTTGGGACTTTACAGACTCTGTTATCTGTAGGTGGAAGACTAAAAGGACTAATCCTATTTCATAGTGATAGGAATTTTGACGAGGATTTGTATTGTTGCATATTGGCATGTTGTACTGTATATCCTAAACTATTTTTATTTCTGTCACAAATGGTCTAGGGTTTCTCTTTTTTATATAGGTATATTTATTGACTCAGCTGCAACCCTGAACGCTGTTATTCCTTGGAAACTAATATTCAGTGTGGCTGCAAGATTTCCTCCCGCTGTCTCGAACTTACTGGGCTGCGAGGAGTGGAGTGGGCCCCCTCTCCCATGGTATAATGCAAACAGCGCTTTAGGTGCATTTTTATGTGATACAGTGTTGGGTCTCTACAGACACTGCTATCTGTAGGTGGAAGACTAAAAGGACTAATCCTATCGCATAGTGGTCTGGCTGATAGGAATTTTGACGTGGATTTTTATCATTGCATATTGGCATGTTGTACTGTATATCCTAAACTATTTTGATTTCTGTCACATTTGGTCTGGGGTTTCTCTTTTATATATATGTATATCTATTACATAATATATATTTTATTTAAATACATTGGCTACATACGGGTGTGACAATATGAAATTGAGACACACGAAGAGATCAGGCTTGACAAGTGCTTGCTCTGGGAATGACAAATGGTCACAGAGTCCAGGGTTGGCAATCAAAAATAAATGGGAAGGTCCTCGTGGAAAAAAAGGAAAGAAAGCCAATGTAGTCAACTTTAAACTCATGGCACAGCAGATGAAAATCTCAGGATATTTTTTAGGAACTGATAATGGGAAACTAGACTCCCTTCCCGAACTACAGCCTAACACTGAAAGTAAAAATATACAGCCCCCGCAATTGTTAGATGGTGTTGATAGCAACATTGTGGGGGAGGACCAATCATTGGCATATGAGGGATCACTTGACAGTAATGGCTGCCTCCTTGCACTTTGTGCTAATGTTAGAAGAAACTCTATGGGAGTGGGCCGTCAGGTCAGTATTAGCGATACCCAATTTACCGATCTGTCTGCAACCCCTAATCTTGACTTGCTTATACAACCTTTGGGAGTTAAGACATATCCTGAGACAGTGATGTGCCTATCAGTGATAGAACCTCCTTCTCTGGTGTTAATGCTATGCAGGCTTTGATTGAAGCCCTTTCGGAGAAGGTAGAAGCTCTGTTTTCCCTGTGTTCAGTGATGGCATCAGACCAACAAAGACTGTATTCTTTAACATCTAAGCTTATTTCCCATAGTGATATGGGTGGGAGGCCTAACTTTGATTCCATCAAACCTTGTAATCCTAGCATTGGTATTATGAAGACAGTGGCATGTGTACCTACCCCCACACAAACCAAACCACTGGGTAATGGCCGGGCATTGGCTAGACCTTCTGGTGTAACAGATGTGGTTACAATTTCTGACACACTGAACTCAACCTGGGGGTTGGAAGACTCAGTGAATATAGCAGCTGTTTCCGAGGAGGATGCGTTTGACGCCCTCTGTGCGGAAATATCCTTGATGAGGAAGGCCACTAGTCCAACTACAGAGAATATTCCCCAGCAGAGTGTTTGTTTTCAGTCATCCCTGATGGATGTCCAGGAGGTTGGAACCCTGCCGAAAGGCCCTTTGGATAAATGGGTTCGTTTTCAAGACTTTAATATTGTGAAACTACAAGAACCACAAAAGTTAATGAGACCCACGATAAAGACGCAGGAATATCAATCCAAAAAGATGTCCATAGGAGGGCTAGTAACTACTAGTCAGGTAACATTAGCACAAGCTATGGGTCCTGAGATAAGGCCTTTGGTGGCTCCCAAAAGGCCTGCCTACGAAGGGGGAACAATAGACAATAAGGTGATAGATCAATATAACTGGATATTGAAAACACAGCCTCAATCCTGCAGTGCGGACCCCGGGGCTCAAGATTAAGTGGGCATATGTCTCCTCTCTGGATCAACCAAGTGACACTTTAGAGGTGCAGATGACTAATGACCTAGATAAGAATCAGGCACCGTCAATAGTTGACCTGGCGGAATTAGGACTCACCCTCAGATTGGAGAAAGTAGTGCCCACGGACGTGAGCCCTTTTTTAAACCGGTCGACACTGTTAAGCCTGTAGGCTACGATGCCATGGTTATCATTGATTACCACAAAAGATATAGCACAGGTTACACTCCCTAAATACAGCAGCATTACCAATTGGGTACAGATACGCATGGCCAATAAGATCGCAATGGCTTTACTTTGCGATAATGCCCGTGTTTTGTTAAGAGCAGGTTTGAAGGTGTCGGTGTGCAGATAGCTGAACGATAGGAGTGATAGGAATATAAATAACCATACTTTTAAAGGTGACAACAAGCAGTCCTCTGAGCTATTGGTTAGACTGGATGAAACCCATACCTCCGATGAAAGCCCTTTTTTGAATAGATCTACGTTCCTTCAAATTTGGGCTAATATACCATAGCTCTCATTAATTTCAACTAAGGACGTGGCACAGATAAAGCTCCCTAGGGCTGACAGTGTAACAAACTGGGCAATATTGAGGTTTACTAATAAAATCGCATCTGATTTATTGCAAAAAAAATGCTGCTGAACTACTCAAGTTAGGTCTCAGGGTGGGGGAGGTTCAAGGGCTATGCCCAAGTAAGGTAGGGGCTGACCAAGGTGATTATGAACAGGAGCCCCTCGTCAAGCCGGGTGGAATGTACGAAAATAAACAGGCATACGCTAAGCCTAGCCTGAGTAACCCACAGAATGTTCTAAACTATGCAGCACTATCATGGGAAACACTGATGCGCACAGGTAATCATTCTAATAAGAAGAACATCATTTGACCAGTGAGGTTAGTGAGCTGGAACACACAGGGGCATAGACACTTGTTGAATAATTCTGGTTCACTTCATTGGCTTATAACCTCTGACATTTTTATGCTTCAGGAAACATGGTTAGATTGTCCTTTGGTGATTGATTGTTTTCACATATATCAGGTACTGGTCAATAAGGGGGAATGTGGTAGACCATTCAGTGGTCTTGTTGTAGCAGTAAGAAACAGGTTCCATTCTAAGCAAGTACCCTTGGACACAGTGGGTGGAAATGTAATGGCGGTGGTAGTAGATCAAGAGGGTAGGCCTGATTGGGAGCTGTTGATAATTAATGTTTACACCCCACCAGGGCCAGAAAGGCTGGAGGTGATCAATAACAGCTTAGAAGAACTATTTATCAATGACAAGGACGATGAGAATCACCTGATAGTTTTGGGAGGGTACTTGAATGCCCGGTGTGTTGACAGCACCCCTAGACCTACGTATAGAAATGTACAGTCAAAATGTACTACGCATCAAATTGTAGCGAATAACAAAGGCAGGAAATGGATTTCCTTTTTGGGTCTGTTTGACTTATGGATGTTGAACGGCAGAACGATGAGTGATATACCAGGGGCATACACCTGGAGAGGTAATAACTGTGTGGCAACCCTGGACTACCTATTTGGTAACAATGCATGCTTACAATGAGTGAAATTCTTTGCCGTATATGGCTCGGAACGTGATCATGACCCAGTAATACTGGATATGGACATTTCTATACAAGAGGGGGAAGGAGTGGTGTCACAAACTTGAAAGTAAACCATGCTGGTAACACTATACGATGGACTGAAAATAATTTTATCAAACTGGATGGTATCCTCAGTGTATCCCCTAGTGCTATGATATGTAATGTAGAACGTATAAACGAATGTGAGATAGAAAAATGGATACGGCATCTCACCAGTAATGTGGGCAAGGTGGCAAAAGTGGGATTGGCTGTTTATAATAAGCATACCCATTGCTACAATAAAAACATTCGGGATAGAAAAAGATCTATGAATCGACAAATCCGTATGGCACAGGCAAAAGGAGGTAAATGCCAGGAAACAGTGATCCATTGTAAAGAGATAGGTAGATCATACCAGGGTTGTGTCCATTGTCTGAGGGTGGCTCAGACAATGGAAACAATGGAAACAGACAATGGAAACAATCTATTCGGAATGCTGATTGGCAGCATATGATTAAAACATTATGGGGAATCTGTACCCGTTCAATATGGGTGCTATTGTCAAAAGCTAAAGGGGACGTCAGAGAGCATATAGTTAACCCCATACAAGGTCAAATTTGGAAGACCTATCTAAAGAACAGAGGTGGGGATCCAATACAAAATATTATGCCGGCTATGCTGGAGCGGGGCTGGCCACCCTCCTTCACTATAGAGTCTGTAAAAGACGCAATCCTTAAGCTAAAAAAACGTGAGAGCCCCTGGTCGTAATGGGCTGGCTAATATTGTCCTAAAGAGGAACCCGGACCAGTGGGCTGTTGTCTTGCGGGCTTTATTCGAAAAGGTCTGTCAAAATCAGCATATACCTGACTCATGGCACAATGCCTGTTTACAAAAAAGGCGACATGATGATCCCCGAGAACTATAGATTATTGTTACTATTAGACGTGACGGGAAGATCTTTTTGACCTTTATTCTTGAGGCATTGAACCAGTGGTTTGAGGAATCCAAGATCTTACATTTCACCCAAACAGGTTTTCGGCTGGCTCTGGTACAAGCCACAACCTTAGGGTATTAGACCATCTTATACATGGCACTCTGGGCTCTGGTACCTAGACACTATATATTATTTTCATTGACTTTAAAGCTGCGTTCGATACGGTTGATCGGCCCAGACTCTGGGAGAAACTTACTAAGGCTGGTTGCCCTACTTGGCTTACTAGTGTACTGCAGGGTTTGCACCTATCTACCAAGGCGGCGGTTAGACTCACTGATGATGGTGTGACTACAGAGATGGTAGAAACCTGGAAAGGTGTTAAACAGGGCTGCACCCTGGCACCAACCCTGTATATGGCTGATGTTCCGGACTGGTTGTACACAGAGATGGGGTGTTGTCCAAGGGTAGGGGGTAGTCCCCTGCCCTGCTTAATATATGCAGACCACCTTGTCCTCTCAAACTACACCTTCTCGGGGGTTAAAGCAATGTTTATGGTACTCTGTAAATATGCAGTCCTAAATATTTTAACCATAAACATGGACAAGACTAATGTTTTGGCCGTATCGGCAAAGAAGGTGAAAAGACCTATACTTAAATGTGATCTGGGAATAATTGAATACGTGGATGTGTATACATACCTGGGGTTGGAAATTGATAGCACTATATCTTATAGGCAGAGGCGTTGCTAGGAGGGGCTAAGGGGGTATTGCCCCCGGTCTCTTGGGTGTAGCCCCGGATAGAAGCTCAGGGGCTACAACCCAAAAGTTGGCTAGCCCGAGTCCCGGCTGTCCCGACATTAACGTAGCCCCGGATCTTTTCCAGACCTAGCAACACACCTGCCTATAGGAGAATTGTGAAAGGAAAAAAGACTACAGCCCGTAGGATGATCTGCTCAATTTGGAAATTTGCCAGGGATACCGCTGGGTATTCCCTGGAGGAAATTATATTCCTGTATAAACAACGTTTTTGTCCAACATTTCTCTATGGGTTAGACGCACTGGCCATGGGCGATCTTTCTTGGTTAGACATCTTGGAGGGCAGCTTTTGGAAGCAAATGCTGAGACTTAAGCCGTCGGCTACAATACAGTACATAAAATTAGAATTTGGCCTGACCTCCCTCAAAGGAGAACTGTTGAGAAGACATGGGGCCTCATTACAAATCAGGCGGTCCGGCAATAACGGTGGCGGTAAACCCGCCGCCACCATTGTTTCCGGAACGCCTCATCCCGACTTCTGCAGGCGGGAGGTGATGTTCCCGCCAGGTTTGACCTGGCGGGTTTAACACCGCCCGCCTGCAGGCGTACGAGGAACACCGGCAGCATTACGAGATGCTGCCGGTGTTTCCATGATCCCCATTCCCATTGAGTCCGATAGGACTCAATGGGAATGGGGATTAACACCATTCCGCCTCCGTGATTCCAGGGAAACCGGGGTTGTAATGCCCCGGTAATTACGGCAATCATGGAGGCGGAATGGTAATACATGTCCGGCGGTAACCAGGCGGTTTTACCACCTCGGTTACCGCCAGACTCGTAATGAGGCCCGTGGTTTGTTATACATTAAAACCCATACACATTCTAGATGTCAACTTCTTAGTTTATTGGCTGCCCCAGAACAGGGCAAAGATCGTTTTGGCATGCTGGTGAACGACCTGATTCATGACTTAGGATGGTACCCGGAATATACCACGGGTGCATCCTATGCAACATTGAACAGGGTTTTTTTAAAAAAAAGTAAGACAGTGGGACTAGGTGGCTAAATACAGACACGTAGAGTCTCTCCAGCTTAAAGGTGCAACCAGATTACTGTTAAGTCTTTGACCAAACTCTCAAAGGTAGAATGACTGACCAGTCAGGCTTAGACTCAGGAGGAGATAGGCTTGATCTGACATACAATTAGCAATTACAAAGTCTGTTAAGAAACAGTGGTCCACACAAGTGAGTACAAAATATATTATTTATTAAACACAAAACGACATTACGTTCAACACACTAAAGGAAAGCAAAACCACTGTTAAACATATATATATATATTACATGGCCGTGGTAGCGGCCATGTAGTTATGGTTAAGTTGCTGTTTCCATAGGAACAGCACTTTTTGGGCGGCTTATAACTTCGCTCTCCCTTGACGAATACTCACCAAACTTTGCAAAAAAAGTATATGGCCCACTCTGAATTTGTTTGCAAAGTTTGGTGAGGTTTGGTCCATGGGGGGCAAAGTTATAGGAGGGGTCCCAAAATTTCTTTTTTTCCCATAGACATAATGGGAAACATTTTTTTGCTCAAGCCCACAGCCCAAACCGCTGGACGGATTGACACCAAATTTGCGGCAGGAGCGGCGGCTTGGCCGCGAAAGCGTGTTTTTGTTAATTTGGTGTAAATCTGTCCAGTAGTTTTTTTTTTTATATGACCAAAACGTAAAGCAAAAAAAATGGTGATATCCCTGTTCGGTCCGCGGACTGGCCTCTGATTGGTTGCACTGTCCACGGACTGGCCAGAAAAATGTGCGGACTTTTTCGTGGTCCGCGGACACCGGGACGCGGCCGCTGATTGGACGGTGAGAAAACGTGAAATGCATCTGTTTTCCTGAAACGCCCACCATCTTGGATTCGCTGACTTTTTGGGGGTCTGCGAACGGCGCAGTGAAAACTTTTTTTTTAAAAACAGCATTTCACTTGTCAAACTCGACAAACCATCTCTGGGGATGTGGGGGGTGAGGTTTGGTTTGGATATGGCCATAAGAAGCCAAAAAACGGGTTGTTTAACCCCTGAAAGTCTACGAACACTCTGGATGTCCTGGGAGAGTCCTTTGGTGTTCGCGGGCACTTCAGATGTCCTAGGACATCTATACCTATTTCTGCATTACAGGGTTGGGGAAAAGCAGTTTTTGGATGGCTTATAACTTTTGCGCCACTCAATGAAACTGCATGTAATTTTGCAATTTTATTCTAGAACTAATCCTGAATGGTTTTGCAATTTTTTTGGGGGATTCTGTCAATAGGGGGCAAAATTAGAGGGGGGTCCCAAAATATTGTAAAGGCATATAAATGTGGTGTCATTTGACGAATCTGCACAACATTTGGCAAAACGATTTGGATCTAGATATAAATGGTTTTCTAAAGTTTGGTGGGATTTTCTCAAGAGGAGGCTAAATAAGAGGGGGGTCTCAACATTTTTTGATGGCTTATAACTTTGTTGCTATTTGACGAATGTGGACAAAAGTTTTGAGAAAGATTATAGACCAAACCTTCAATATTTGTGTAAACACTGAATGGATTTTGTCGAGTGGAGGCTAAGTTATATTGTGAAAACAAAGAGAAAATATCGAGGCTTAGTACCCCAAAAGGAAATACACCGAACACAAGTTACAAAGGAACATACAAAAATCTTTAATTTATGCTGTACAGTTTCAAAGGACAAAACAATCAGATAGCTATCGGCCCTCAGTACAACACAGCGAACTCCAGCATGGTTCGGTGTGCTCAGCGAGTGGGACTGTACATTAGAATTAGTCGCACTTTTATACCCTTTGCGAACATGATGTCCAACCCTACTGCGGGTTAATATTCCTCTAATACATTACTGATCTAGGGTTCATGCCGAGTTCACACATCTATATGCTTAGGGTTTGCCTTTAATGCATTTGCCAACAAGTCTACACGGCAACAGTGTATTTTAGGATTCCTCATAGAGTCTTCTCAAACATTAATACAATGTAGTTAAACAAGTGTTCTCAGTTCAGTATTTGGATACATTGTTCTTAACATATGCTCGAGGATTAGTTTCATTGGCACGAGTAATCCTTTACACACAGGTCAGCGAAGGACAAGGTCTCAGTTCACGACCCCAACAAGTGGCCTGCAGGCAAGTTACATATTAGTTGTACGCAGAGGTCAAGACGGCCATGTTGTATTTCGGAACGACATCGTCCACCATTTTAACTCACAGGGTGCCTTTTCAGGCAGAACCTAAAATGGCGGATTGACCTAAAATGGCGGTTTACATTGATTCTAAGGTCAGGACCTTGCAACACAGATTTCTTTGCAAGTGGCCTACAAGCAGCTTGACGTAGGCCAATATAAATATATTCATTGCAATAGGAGGCATGATATAATTTCCTGTTCGACAAACCCTCCTTTTGGCCTATGCCAAGTGCTAAACTACTTCTGATCTCCTTGCAAACAACTCCATGCATCATTGTCCATGCACCCTGAATCGCTGTCAGAAATATCTATTGCCATCAGATCGTTTGCTAAAATTTCATTTAACACATATTCCTTGGAGGTTTTATCTGGGGCATACACTTTATGTCCTATTGTACCTGTGCCTGTGTGCAACATCCCCCTAGCATCGAACATATACTAGGTAAACACTGGATACAACAGCAAAGAAACATCAGAATTCCCAAAATGATCAGTAAGACCGACAACACCTTCCAACCCCAAGATCGCAAGAAGTCCCTGAACCAAGTGGTAAGATCCCAGTTTCCCAGAGGAACATGCACTTCTGAACTAAGGACGTGCAGATTCTGTATTGCTTTGAAGATAGTTGGGGAGGAATCTGGCACGAAAACACAGCAAGCAGACCCCACTAATTTACACACTCCACCACGTTCAGCCAAAATGAGATCTAATGCCTCCCGGATCTGGAGCGCTACTAGTCTTATCGCTTTCTGTTCTAATGTCATATTATAGAGTATGTCCGTGGTCCGGTTGATGGTTCTCTCCAGTACTCTCGCTAGTCTTCGGATATCTACGGAAATCGCTATCTGCCCCCAAAATGGTACAAATGATTTTGCTACATCTCCCAAGACCTGTGCTGGAGTGTCACCATTCTCGTCCTGCTGTGGACGAGCCTTTGAAACCTCTACTGTACTAGCTATGAACACCCTAGGTAACAGGATCCCTAAATAACAGGTTCCCTGCCAATCCCTGGATAACCATTGAAATGCTACATTACCGCAAACAAAGTATACAGGTTCGCCTACATACAAAGGTCTGTTTTCCCCAGTCAAATTCGCAACGTTGGGGCAACCATTAAAATCTCCCATTGACTGAGTACCATTCCTCCGTATGCAGAAAGAAACTGAATCGTGGGCTATGGTTAACAGTGTACGAAGGAGGCATGGCATCCTTATTGGCTATCGGAGCCATCTTGAAGGAAATCAAAGATTGAAAGGGACGAGACAGTCTATCAGAGGGCCTAATAGAAGCAACGTTGAGCTTACTCCTATTTGTGAAAAGCGAGCATCCCAGGAGAGTCAGAACACGTTTCTCAAACTTATTCAAATTAGTGCCATCAAAGTTCCCCGAGATGCTATCGTTCCATCGGCCAAAGAACAGTGCTCTAAGAGAAGCATAACAAGCAGTTGTCAAAGGTAAAGGGTGAATATAGCAACCTAGCCCCTTATCCCCATGTTGCGGTAAATGCGAACAGACCCATCAGTTGCACCTATTAAAAATGGCATGCGTAGCATTCATGATAAGTAACAGAGTATTGTTATGATACCTTTGTCTATGCTGGGAGTACCTAGGGGACAAAGTATGCAAATATACGAAGGGAGAAGAAACAGTGGGTACATTTTCAGTCGGTAACATGGACTCTAAAGGATGAGTTTCCTCGAGGTACCATAGGCCTAAGACAGTGACTATTATAAAACCAAATATTATTATAAAAACACAGCAATACGTTTTCGGGGCCCAAGTGCTTTGTCCATTATCCCGGCTGGTCACACGATCATTTACAAGTCCCATACGAGCGGTAGCGGTGGCAGGCATTGTAGTCTTCAAACAGAAACCCCCAAAGTTCGTTGCCGGCGACCTCCCGCCCGCACGACTTCTTAGTCCTTCCATAACCCTAGCCAACAGAATCCCCTTTTTTTCAAACAATTATTTGGGCAAAAAGCAAGCCCTTGATGATTCTTTTCCTTCTCCGAATGCACAGCCGAACCGTGCCGTAATTCTATCAGATGCACAGCAAAACTGTGCCGTAAGTCTATTTCCTTGGACGCAGATTGTACCTTGCTTTTCCCGGTACTGATTGATCCGGAAACAATGTGTCGTCACTTCCCGTTGGAAGCAACGTATCAAGAGCAAGTGAAGATGCAGAATTCGAAACGAAAGTTTCCGGAAGCGAAACTTTTGGAGAGTGTGGAGACAGAATGACGGGTTTCCCAAGCTTCACGGGCTCAGAAAGATTCTCTGATGCACTCTCAGCACTATTTACTGCTTTGGGATCGTTGGTTGCAGCGTTAGCGAGGGGTTCTGTTTCTTCTGTATCGTGTGGCACTGGGTGAGGAAGTTTCTTGAGGTGCGACGCATGCATCCAATGTTTTCTGCCTGAGACACGCACCACCGTTTGTGTGACCAGCAGGACCTGGAATGGGCCCCGCCAACGAGGTGCAAGGCAGGAAGAACGTTCAAATGCCTTGGTAAGCACCCAGTCCCCAGGCCGAATGCTGTGGCCCGAACCCTCGTATCGCACAGGTAAAGCCTCTCGCACCTGGTGATAAATCAAATACAGGTTTTTAGTCAACTGGCTGCAGTAATCTGAAAGAAGTACATTTTCAACATTTTTCAAGGATCTACATTTGGGAAGATTCCAGATATTGGCAGGTCTCCCCATTACCACCTCAAATGGAGAGAGCCCAGTCTTAGTTTGAGGGGTTGTACAAATGGCTAGTAACACGATCGGTAAGGTGCCCCGCCATTTTAATTTATTGCCGGCACACGTCTTAGTGAGCTTGTTCTTGATGATACCATTGTGTCTTTCTACTAGTCCGGCACTTTGAGCATGTCTGGCCGAATGGAACCGTTTGTCGATCTGTAATGCCGCGCATATCTGCAGAATTATAGCAGCGACAAAATGTGGACCATTGTCCGACCAGGTGACTCTTGGTAGCCCGAACCGAGGAAAATATTCCTTTAACATGGTTTTCGCAGTAGTCATCTCTATAGCATCTTTGACAGGGAAAGCCTCGACCCATTTACTAAAAGCACAGATGACAACTAACACATACTTCATATTGTTACAACGTTCCATCTCAATAAAATCGAAGTGAATGACTTCGAAGGGGACAGAAGGTGGCCCAAAACTTCCCCTTGGAGTTGATGTCCCCTTTCCCACATTGTGTTGTAGGCAAATCATGCAGTCCTGAACATAGCGCTGGGCAATTTTCGAAATTTTGTCATTTTCCCAAACTTTCTCTAACATTTTCGTAACCTTCTGGGCACATATATGTGTAGGGCCATGGGCCATAACGACCATCATCATCACATAAGCGTCAGGGAGTAGCCATTTCCCTTCAACTATGTCCACCCAACACCCATCATCATCGAGTTTCCCCAAGCCTTCAGCCCACCTCTTGGATTCTTCTAACGTGGCATCGGCTTGGATATCCCGTACAGACCCAACACCTTCGTCCATTGCATAGGCATTTACAGTCTCCCTTGAAACAGACATCTCCGTAAAGAGATCGATGGCAGTTTGTCTAGCTATCTGATCAGTGAAAGCATTCCCTTTTCCTATATCATCTATAATCTTTCGATGTGCTGCACATTTCACAACAGCTAACTAAGTAGGGAGTGCAAGCGCTGAGAGCAGTTGTACTATTAGGGAGCCATGTTGGATCTTTGCGCCATGCAAAGTTAAGAACCCTCTCTCTGACCAAAGTCTCCCAAAGTTGTGAACCACACCAAAGGCATACTGACTATCAGTATATATGCTTACTGTAAGCCCTTCGGAAAGTTCACAAGCTTGGGTCAATGCTAAAATCTCTGCGGCCTGCGCGGAGTTATGCGTGATTCTCTTGGTTTCCACGACCGTGCTCAATGTGGTGATTGCATAAGCAGCTGTGGATGTACCATCCGGAAGTTTGAAGCAGGAGCCATCACAAAACAGCTCTCCTTGTGGATTGTTCAAAGGAGTGTCTTTTAGATCAATTCTACCCTTTGTCTCTTGTTTGGTAGTATACAGACAGTCATGTGACTCTTCGTCGCCGCAAGCAGTACCTTGCGGGAAAGGTAAGAGTTCAGCCGGATTAAGAACACAACACCCCTTAATTTGGATGTGAGGAGCAAACAAGATCAATTCATATCTCGTCAACCGTGCGGAAGTGAGGTGTTGCGTTTGGGTTCTGTTCAGTAGAACATCTACAGAGTGAGGCACCATCAGGGTTAGATCATGGCCTAGGACCATTCCCTCACTCTGTTTTACAGATGCAGCAGCAGCGACAGCTCGCAAACATCTTGGCAAAGCGCATACTACAGGATCAAGGGCGGAAGAAAAGTAAGCGCACGGCCTATTCTTCCCTCCATGTTCTTGCGTTAATACAGCCAAAGCACATCCATCACATTCATGCACAAACAACACAATGGCCTTTTCATAGTTTGGTGTGCCCAAAACTGGTGCGGAGCACAATGCAGTCTTGAGCAGATCAAATGATTGCTGGTGTTCCGTGTTCCACGGCAACGGCGAAGAAATGCCCTTCTTTGTCAAAGCCAACATCGGTTTAATCACTAGTGAGAAGTTTGGGATCCACAACCTACAGTAAGAAGCCATACCTATCAAGGCTCTAACTTCCTTCTGTGTATTTGGGACAGACATACCAGAAATGTGTTTTATTCTTTCAGGTGTCAATCTTCTTCCCTCCTTTGACAGGAGATAGCTTAAATAGGCGACCTCCTGACAACAGTATTGAAACTTTTTAAGCAAAGCTTTGTGACCATGTTTAGCTAGATGAATAAGCAACAACACAGTGCCCTCCTTACAAGCACTCTCGGAGTCTGCAGCTAAAAGCAAGTCTTTAACATACTGAAGCAATGTACAAGTAGAGGGCAATTCAACAGTATCAAGCTGTTCTTTCAAAGCCCTACTGTAGATGCTAGGACTCTCTGTGTAACCTTGAGGTGCACAAGTAAATGTAAACGAGCGTCCCCCTAAGGTGAATGCGAACAAGTATCTACTGTCCTTGTGTATAGGAATACTAAAGAAAGCATTCTTCAGATCCACAACACTAAAGTAAGTAGCTGTAGATGGAATCATGGTTAATATTGTTGTCACATCAGGCACAATTGGAAATTGCGGAGCAACGACTTTATTAATGGCACGTAAATCAATTATGAAACGGAATGGAATTGCATTATCGCCTTTTTTGTACACGGGTAAAATCGGACTATTGCACAAACTACCTGAAATTTCCTCAATCAACCCGCGATGCACAAAATCGGAAACAATGCATTTCAAAGCTTGCTCGCCCTCAACTGAAATCTTATACTGTGGAATGCGTGGCAGCTCAATTCCATGTTTCAAGACTATTTTAACAGGCTCAATCTGTAAAACACCAACATCATTGTCGTCAATTGCCCATAAGCACTCTGGTACATCAATGAATTCTGGCGGCAAAGGTCTGTTTAGGAATTGAGAGACAGAAAGTTGCTGTGGTAAAATTGTCAAACGCACTCCGTCAGAAGAACAATAAATTACCGCATTTAATTCCTTCAACAGATTCAACCCAAGCAAATTCTCTCCACAATTCGAAGTCAACAGAAAAGGACAGTGGTCCGCAAAGGGACCCAAAGAAATAGGTACCGGCGAAGAAACTGAACAAACACCGGGTGTGCCTGAAAGCCCTACAGAAACATTGGTTTGCCCTGACAGTGGAATGTTTGGAAGCCGAGAATGATCAATGGAACACTTCTGTGCTCTAGTATCTATCAAAAACAGATGTTTCCTATTTCCCACTACCATTTCAACATAGGGACCTTTCTGATTAACGGGAATAGGTGTAGGTTCCAAACCCTGCTTCGGGCAATCCTAACGAAACAGAATGTCATCAAAAGGAAGCTCTTCAGATAGATATGCAGAAGGATGATCAAATATGTTTCTAGTATCCACACTCGGAGTCTGATTATCCTGCAAAAAAGGTTGCTGAGGATCCTGTGCAAACTGACCTCTACCAGGGCCCCCTACACCGGGCGACCCCTGGATCGTCTACCCATATTTCCGAATGTGTTATTCGACCTCTGTCGAAGGACGGGGCTTGTGCACGCCAATGACCCTCTTGTCGACAATAGGCACACTGGTTAATGTTCACAGGACCCAAGGGCACATTGCCTTGTGGAACATACTGACCTCTAATCTGCGAACTACCCCCTCTGGGGCCTCTTACAATTTGCTGTAATAATACTTTAGTCTTTAAGTCACCTTTTTTGCTTCTCAACTCTATCTTTTTCATTATTGACACGATTCTCGTAATACTGAGCCATGTGCAGTACTTCTGATTGGGACTTTGCCTGCCAAGCGCTCTCAGAAGACATCATTTGTGACTGGATGTCAGGCAGCAATCCATGCACAAATTTGTCCACAAATAATCTTTTCCCAGACTCTGTGCTTAAGTCTTATCCGCTGAAATCCGAGAATACCTGTTCGAACCGATTAAAGAACTCGGTAGCACCCTCAAACTTCCCTCGGACACAGGCCGTGAGCTTGTCCCAGATAATCCTCCTCTTTTCGGGAATTATAGTTTTCAATTTTGCAATGATTCTATCAGGCAAAGTTAGTATCACCTGGGGCGGTCTCTCACCAGCTGGCCTTTCTCTATCGAGTCTAGTTATGTTAGCCCATGTATCTCCCAACCCTGGTACGTCGTCTATAGTTCTAACTTGTTTCCACAAATCTACAGGCAGGAGTACAGGAAATAACAAATCAATGTCACCCAGGGTGAATACTGAGGACTGCAAGACAGACTCTATTTCTTTATAGGATCCTGTCGGATTTTTCCTAATGTCAGGAATAGATTGTCTAATAGTCTTCCTGTCTTGAGAACGGGACGTGAACAAACTGTGATACATAATGTGCAGGAATGTTCACAGCAACTGCATTCGTTGCAGGATCGGCCGCAATCTCAACCTTCGGGACAAATGTCGGAGGAACCTCTCTCATAGGCAACTGAGAAGTAGTGTCAAGTGAAAAAGCTCTCTTATAAATACTCAATAACTCTGTGGGACAACTAATCTTTCTCTTCATACAATCATCCTGTAGGTACTCTATCATTACCTGTATCACTTTCCTCTGCATTTCCGGCGTATACTGACTGTATGTGTCATATACCTCAACTGGAGTTATCGACATATCTGAGATCCATCTAAGCGTGTCTTTCGTACAAATTCGTACTTCCTCAGATATCGATTTTCGACAAGGAAGGAACCGTTTCTGTACATACATACTTTCCCCCTCGTCATCCTCATTCTGTAACCTTTCCAACTCCTTTCTATACTCAAATATCCTCTCGACATGCTCATTTACTTTCTCCACAGTGTCTCTTGAAAACGCTAAAATGTTTAGATCCCTTAACCCTTGTGGGAGATCTGTATTATTTAATTTGCCCCACATTACACATAAATGAACCCCTAGACCTTGAATGAAAACATTTTTCTCAGGAAAATTATCCATATTAGAAAGTGTGGCAAAAACGTTAGCTTGATCATCTCTCTCCATACAATGCTTAGCCCATGCAATCAATTCATGTTTCTTTTCTGGAGGTATAGTATTACGAGTGACAACCCTTGACCCCGCACCCTGATCGACTACAAGCGGTACGAGACCACTTGGAAGAGGGGGAGCAGGCAAATTCAATGGAGGTACTGTTACTGGTGCAATAGTAAGAGGTGGAGGAACAGGTGGAAGAACAACAACTGGAGGAAGAGGAACATTAGGAGGAGCAGGAACAACAGGCAGAGCAGGAATAACAGCAGGAAGAGGCACAACAGCAGGAAGAGGAACATACGGAGGTGGCGCAGTGGCACCAGGCCTTCGCTCATTTAACAATTTGTCAATGAATTCATCAGAAACATGGAAATCTTTAGAAGGATAGATTTTCTGAATGCTGAGAAAGCCCTATCCATATTCCTAGCTGACTCAGACTGTTTATCTTGGTCATACAACAATGCTTTTTCGGCATTCGTTTTATGACGGCGCGCATGTTTTTCCCTACTCTTAAACTGCTGCAACGCTTCTTTTTTCCAATTCTGCAAAACATCGAATGCTGCAGGTCTAGCCTTTTTCTTTAATAGAATTGACTCTAAATACTCAATACGAGGGATTTCAAAACTACCATTGATTGGCCACTGAAGTTCGGAGGCATGTCTGGTTTGTCTGTGCTAAATATCATTAAACACTATACTTCCAATGCCATGCTTACAGTACATAGTACAAGCCGGCGCCCGCTCCTGTGGTGCCGGACGGCTAAATTCCAAAGATTGTCTATCGCTGCTGAATAACGCCCTGAAGCAGGTAGACAGTTTCCCAGGCATATCAAAATATTGGTGTTACCTGGTCAATAATTGTGTCTGCAGATGCAATACGCCAAAATCAAATTATCAGGATACTTAAGAATCGGGTCACGACTCACCTGATCAATCCTAAGGAGGTCCGATCGGATTTCAAATTCTTTTTCTAACAAATACTACCTTGTGTTTGGTGATTTCGGCAAAACTGCCTGCCTCGATAAGTGGACCCTCGTCAAGATGCCGTCTCGGACCACAAGCTAATCGTCCAGGGATCGGGTCATGCAGCGCTGCTGAGGTGTCGTGTCTCGTTCAGAAGGGGCCCCCTACACCGTCCGATCCGGGTCCGATAGCATGTGTGGACCTTCGACAATCCGGCATCAATCTTGAGGGTCCCTATTGGGGCGCCAACTGTGAAAACAAAGAGAAAATATCGAGGCTGAGTACCCCAAAAGGAAATACACCAAACACAAGTTACAAAGGAACATACAAAAATCTTTAATTTATACTGAACAGTTTCAAAGGACAAAACAATCAGATAGCTATCGGCCCTCAGTACAACACAGCAAACTCCAGCATGGTTCAGTGTGCTCAGCGAGTGGGACTGTACATTAGAATTAGTCGCACTTTTATACCCTTTGCGAACATGATGTCCAACCCTATTGCGGGTTAATATTCCTCTAATACATTACTGATCTAGGGTTCATGCTGAGTTCACACATCTATATGCTTAGGGTTTGCCTTTAATGCATTCGCCAACAAGTCTACACGGTAACAGTGTATTTTAGGATTCCTCATAGAGTCTTCTCAAACATTAATACAATGTAGTTAAACAAGTGTTCTCAGTTCAGTATTTGGATACATTGTTCTTAACATATGCTCGCGGATTAGGTTCATTGGCATGAGTAATCCTTTACACACAGGTCAGCGAAGGACAAGGTCTCAGTTCACGACCCCAACAAGTGGCCTGCAGACAAGTTACATATTAGTTGTACGCAGAGGTCAAGACGGCCATGTTGTATTTCGGAATGACATCGTCCACCATTTTAACTCACAGGGTGACTTTGCAGGGAGAACCTAAAGTGGCGTATTGACCTAAAATGGCGGTTTACATTGATTCTAAGGTCAGGACCTTGCAACACAGATTTCTTCGCAAGTGGCTTACAAGCAGCTTGGCGTAGGCCAATATACATATATTCATTGCAATAAGAGGCATGATATAATTTTCCGTTTGACAAAATATGTACATATATTTTGACACTTTTTAAAAAATAAAACATGGGTGGATTTCGAGCAAACTCGTGAGGAGCATTGGCAAGGAAATCACAGCATGGTTTTGCAAATGTGCCCGTGTTTTATTTTTTGACAAGTGTAATAATGTAGTTACAAAAAATAGTCATATACCTTTGGTGACTGAGGTATAGCCTGTGGCCGTGGGCAGTAGCCAGATTGTCTGGGTCATGGTATAAGGTTATGACACGGACAATCTGGCTACTGGCCATGACCGCTAGGGACGGAAAATGGTGTTAAAGTGGCTATGTCTACCTGGGACCGGCTATGTGGAAAGTTATTCGAAGGTAGGATAGGTTTGAAAGGGAAAAAAAGTGCTTGTGGTAATATGTTCATAGGGTTTTACGGGCTGCCATGGCAAGGGAAGAGGGGCTGTGTATGGAGCCCCGCCTTCTCTTTCCATGTTGGCTGTCTTGGAAAAGGATTTTCCTTCCTTCTTACAGCGGGACGCCACAGGCGTCCCGCTATAGGAAGAAAAACCTATGTTTTAGCACCCTGGGTTCCCGCTTTGGGAACCAGGGGTGCTAATGGCCTTTATCTGCCATTTCAGGGGCTGCAATGGACGATAATGGTCCGTAGACCTCCTTATTTATTTATTTATAACGCACAAATGCCCGTAGACATCAGGCTGTGTGGTTACAGTATTTGTTGAGGAAGACAGCTTACTACTTGCTGAGAAAGGAATAACCTTTCTGAGAGCATTGCGGTCATTGGATTTGGTGTGGCGGTGCATGGAGGTGGTCCCGTAGGAGTACTGCCCAGGTAGTCTGTGACTGAGTACAAATATTTCACTTTGGTAGCTTTAGCCTTTGGTACACTCCCACCAGTAGCAACAAACTGGCACACCCATGATTCGATCTTGGTGCTAGAAGTAGGCACTTCCTCTACCTCATCTTCTTGGTCATCTTCATTGTCTTTGAAAGTACTGCGCTATTTTTGTTGCGAAGGTCCTCCAGCTGGTGGTGGTGGTGGCTCTTGGGGAGGAGGGATGGTAATAACTGATGCCATTTTTAAGATAAATAGCATTTTTGATAAATTTCTTCCAAGTATGTACTGTGTACTAGATTGGTAACGGATAATGAGTGTGAAAAGGTGTAGGGGGTGTGCTAGGGAAATTTTGAAGTTGAAAGTTCCTAGATCAGTAGAAAATGCAGTTCCGAACTGTCCGCGAAAGACAGATCTTATTGTGCAGTGCGGACGGGTTCTCGGACACGTCATCATGCCGCGTGCCAGCGTATGGTCATGTGGCACTGTCAGGAAAGTCCGTAATGAAGTCAGATGTTCGTAGATGTCTACGGATGCAAAACTAGTTGAAATAGTTGCAAAAAGTGTATAGAAGTGTTAAAAATGATTCTAGAAGGTGGGAAATGGCAGGCAGAGTTTTAAGGTGACACTTTGTAAATTGGGCACAAATATTGTTATATTTGGTAAGTATGATATTAGTAAGTTGTAGGAAAATAGCATGCACTGGTAAAAACCCATGAAATTCAATGAAAAAACATTGTTAAGGGGACGTTATGGTTAAGTTGCACTAATAAAAGCCTATGAAATTCAATGAAAAAACTTTGTTAAGGGGACGTTATGGTTAAGTTGGACTAATAAAAACCTATGAAATTCAATGAAAAAACTTTGTTAAAGGGACGTTATGGTTAAGTTGCACTAATAAAAACCTATGAAATACAGTAAAAAACATTGTTAAAAGGACGTTATGGTTACAATCAAAATCGAAAAAAAAAATCCTGAAATTCGCCAGTTATGGTAAGCTAAGCAACCGTAACTCACGCCACCACTGTGCACTGCTAAGACTAACACCCATGACATCAAAGATGACATCACAAATATAATTGATGACATCACTGATGACATCACATGTGCATTTAATTTTCATACAAGGGTTTGTGAATGTAATATTGGCAAAAAAGTATGAGGTATTATCGGGAGATGTGTAATAAACTACATACTTCATCACGCAATGTAGTGTTCTAAAGAAAATTCCATTGCAGTGTTCTTTCTAGTACAGGAACCTACTCATACAGAAATGTAGGTATTGGCTGCAGCATACACCACAGAGGTGCTATGTTTGTAATTTTCCAAAGTTATATAATAAAACGGTGAATGCTTCTGTATCAGACTTTTCTGGTGTGTGAAACATGTACTAAGTAGCTAATAATGCATCACTTACTAAATATTTCTACTAATACACACAAAACATAAATAGACTACAATGCATACAAATATGGGGCTTATATATGGAGAGTAAAGTAAGCAAACAAGAGGCAGTATCATTAGCAACTGTGTATAATCTACATGATTGTATTCACGCACAAAAATGATTGCTGTGTTTCAGGCCTGCTTCTTCCTCTATATATGTACATCATAAGATGTGATTAAATTCTAAGGAAAGTAGTGTAAGAACATGTGAGAATAGCAATATCTATAAATGTAATACCTTTTGAAAATTAAGTTTCTGAATGTCAGTAAATAAACCCATCTGGCCTAGATATGGCAGTGAACAAAAAAGAAGGGGCTAGACATGTGATGTCATCAGTGATGTCATCAATGATATTTGTGATGTCATCTTTGATGTCCTGTGTGTTAGTCTTAGCAGTGCACAGTGGTGGCACCAGTTATGGTTGCTTAGCTTACCATCACTGGCGAATTTCAGGGGGTTTTCAATTTTAATTGTAACCATTACGTCCTTTTAACAACGTTTTTTTACTGAATTTCATAGGTTTTTAGTAGTGCAACTTAACCATAATGTCCCTTTAACAAAGTTTTTTCATTGAATATATATATACATACATATATACATACACAGTCTGGCAACACCACCATGGGCTACCTTTCACTTTAATATTTACCAATGTTAACCATAGGTATATAAAGACTAGCATACCTAAAGTGGGGAAGAAAAGGTTAGTAGTAAATTGAAATGACTTGTACACTCTAGCACATAAGAAAATTGCATTTTAAGTTCATCCCTACCTTTTTCAGATTCCCTTCTGTTACCAGTAGGTGGCGGCTTATCAAGCAGGATGTTCACTGTACAAAGTTCCCAGTCAGTTTGTCAGCTATGAGGAGCAGGATTACCAGTTCCCGGGCCCTTGGTTACTGTAGAAAGGATTCCTGACCCAGGCTACACTGCCTATGATCCTGTAAGGTTGTTTATTTTTAAGTTAGCAGTTTACACCCAATGCAAGTCAAGTAGGATTGGTGCGGTTAGAGATATAAGCTAGCTCAATCCTCTAGACTCCGACTTGAGAAACCTAGGACACCACATGACAGAGAATTAATGGATGCAACAGGGCTCACTGTGGATTAAGTTACTGAGGTCTCACAGGGCGCAGGTTTGAGGCTCCGAACGAAAGGTATGTCAGACCCATGCAGAGATCCCTGGACAGGGTGAGGACCTATTGACGTTGCTTTTAGCAACACTGGAGACCCCCTCAGGATAGCAAATGGGAGCATATGTTGGTGTGATTCAGGAAAGGGTCAGCAAGCCCTCAAGAGCAACACAGTCAGATTTAGGCATTCAGCATGCCCTCCCTAGTGGTGAGAGACAAAAGAAGCAGGTGTGTGAGGTCCCAACAGACTAGTGAGGATGCCAGCAAAGTGTCCAGCAAAGAGGTGGGAAGCGCCGTAGTGGTTGATTTTGCCAATGAAAGTCGTTGCAAAACCAAATGCGATGGCTGGAAGGTTTTGAATAAATCATATCCACTGGCACAGCTCTTGGCAACCCTCCAGACCACCATTGTTCAGTTTGCTAAGCCATTACAGAAGGGGAAAGACTATATGCAAATCAGGTGTGGTCACACCCCAAAAGGGGCAGTCCAGCCCAGATCGCTAGGTTTGAGAAACCAAAGGGTTTGGCTTAAAGCGCTATATAGATTCAATAAACATAACATAACATAACATAACAAAGGGTGTCTCACCCGCTAGTCCTCAGGAACTTGTCATCCAGGTGGCCAGGACACGGCCATCGCGTTTGGGTCTAGTTCCTGGGGTGGACCAGTGTGGGAAGATCACCTGGGTGAGGGGTCTTCTTACAGTAGTGGTGAGGCACCTATAGGTGAGACGCGGTATTCCCCCCCTTTTCATTGTTCATCTAACCCATCCTATTTTTTAGGATTCTCTGAGGTCCAAACTCCCTCTCCCGTTTTCACACAATCACTGGGCTGAGGAAGAGGGTAACTAAGAGTTACAAGACTAACTCTCATACATCGTTCTGGACATGTCCCGTTAATCGGATCAGGCAAAGTCAGGCACTTGACTGTAAGTGCATACACCTGATACCAATTAGCTCTCTTCACACGTATAAAAGGCAGAACCTGAGCAAGGCGGAACACGAGTATGAGCAGCACTTCCAGGGCGAAGTCAAACCTACTGGTGTAGAGTGATGGACTAAGGGACGAGAGCAGCGTGTTGAAAATCCCAAGAGTTCCCTACTGGAGGTTGTTGCCTCTGACAGGCCCCGAAAGACGCAAGGAGAAGGCCAGATCCCACATCAGAAGGCTGCATTGTGTTTAAAGGATGCAAGCGACCCTCGCGGGTGAACGGCAGAGTTTGGGAGGTGAAGTCAAGCCTGTAGTACTAACCTTGAGTCGTGAATTGGAAATCGGAAAACCAAGAAAGAAACGCACACAGCCGGTGAGTTGGCAAGCGACCTTAGGGACCGGTGTGTGTTAAAAGAAAGTTTGAAGTGGAAATGTTATATTGCAAGTGAAGGCTGCACGCGTGTAGATGAGACACAAAGAAAGGCAGACCTGTCAATGAACTTTGAAGTAAGGACAGCTGTGAAATGAGCGATACTCAGTAACGGAGTGGTCCGGTGAAAGGAAGCAGCCCACTCGAAAGTCTCTGTGAAAGGTGCATTGTTTGCAACGATAAAGCAAATGAACCGCAAAAGTGAAGTAAACTAAATTAACTTTTAGAGAAGGGGAGAGAGAAAGTTGATCTATTAGTGAAAGTGGTCCTGCGCAGGTCTTTAAAGAAAGCCAAGCACATTTGAAAGTCTTTGACATCCTAAAGTGATCTGAGCCCCACTGAGGGAGACCCGAAGTGTACAAAGTTTGGGGAAGGGAGCCTCCTTGCAAGTCTTGTTGAACTTTGTTCTGAAGAGGTCTGAGCCTGACAGAGGGGGACCTATATGAACTTTGTTGTAATTGTTCATTTGTACAGCGCTTATACACAAGTGAAGTGCTTCAAAGCGCTTCAAGGCAGGAAGGGAGAAAGGGAATACAGTAGTCATTCTTAGGCCTTGAATTTTCCAAATGATCTAACAGAAAAATAACTAGCATACTAGGCCTGACGGCATTTCTCCTAGTGCAAAAGTGTATAAGGTATTTCAGGCACAACCAAGCTATGGAGGGGAGACAAAGGTGGGACATACAAACAAACTTACTATGTCTAGTACATATAGGTCATGCAAGTGTGCAGACAGAAGTGCGAGGGAGGGGGAGGGGAGGACCGGTGCGCCCCATCAGCAGGGCCCTGTGTTAAGTGCAGAGACGTTACCCCTCTGGGCACCCCTCAGGGTTAAGTGCAGAGAGGTACCTCTCTCATGGAACGTGTATTGAAAGTGCAGTTGTGCTGAGCATAGTGCAGAGGCCAGGGGGAAAGTGCATGGACTGGTGGGGGTGCCTGGAACCTGTGTGGCTCTGGGAGTGCGCCAGGCGACCAGTCAGCAAAAACTAAACAGAGTTAGGAAGAGAGGAGGAGCGAAGCAGGAGAGAAAGGAAAGGAGGTTAGCAGGGGAGAGGGAGAGAGAGAGGAAGAGAAGAGTAAGGTCTCGAGGAGTTTTCGAAACTTAAGGAGCTCCGGCTCAAGACAGAAAGATCTGAGCCCGACAGAGGGGGACCCACGTGAACTGTGTTTTGAAGAGGTCTGAGCCCGACAGAGGGGGGCCTACATGAACTTTTTGTTGAAACATTAATTGGAAGTCTGGAAAGAGAGACATTAATGTGGAAGGCCAGGCGGGCCTCGATCCACGTTTTGTAACTGTTCATTGTGTTGAAAACCTGAGCCAGAATGTGTCATCCTACCTACAAGGACCGCCTTACTCTGTGTGCTCTAATGTGGGGAGGAGAGTTGATTCAGCCACATTTATTCTTTTGAACACTGATTTTTCCTTTACATACATTTCTCCTTTATACACTTTTTGGGTAGGGGCAGGGATTAGGTTTTGTTAGCATAGGCCATTTTGATATGACGGACTCCACTAGGACTATTTATCGTTTGATGGTCGGTCGAGACTACTCCCATCTTAGTTATAGGGAAAAGTAGAAGTCTTTCCAACCCCAGAAACTACAATAAAGGTTTTACAAATTGTACCTATTGAGTCAGTGTCATACTTGTGATACCATGCCTCCCCTACATAGGGTGGCAGGAGTGGGTTCTGACTCAATTGACAAAAGTTGCAAACCCATGCTGGTAATTGTCATTCCACCGGAAGGGGAGAGTAGGATTAATGAAGTCCTTGATTCTGATCGAATATCCACTATTGAGGAGACCTTATTCTCCCAACTTCAAATCCCAGTTAGCCAGCAGGAATAGTTTTTCAAAACCCATGTGCTATTAGATACCCTACCAATAGCCCATTATCAAATATAACAGTGGGACCGACGAGTCTTAAAAATAAGACCCTCCCATGTATTCATTAGACCTAGCGCCTTAAACCCACCTTTTCCCAAACCTTTTTTTTGTGGCCAAACACCCTTCCTGAAAATCAATCTCGGAAGAGTCAGATGACTTGGAAACCTTTTCTGAAGTGGTTTAGACGCTTTTCTTCTCTGAGTCCGAAAACACAACAGAGTAACCCTTACCCATCCTGAAAATATGGCCCATATTGAAGCAGTCGGAGCTCAACAAGCCACTCATCAGATTCAGGCCGAAGCTTGCCTTCAAGAAATTACAAACAAGACCCCTATCACCCAAGGGATATTACAACCATACCAGCAAGGAGAAGACCTAGGGGAATACACATTTTTATAATTTGAGCGATTAGCTGAACAGCTGGGATGGGGAAAAAACTTAAAGAAATGCTACTTGGAACCTCTATTAAAAGGCGTGCTACAAACCGCCTATCAGTTACTTAATCTAGCCTTGGAAGCTATGTTCATATCCATCAAGCAAGGGTGGCTTAAAAGAGCAGGCCAAACCAGTAATTTGTATCGACAAAAACTAAGGTCCATTAGACCAGCACTTATGTCTATTCTTACCTTGCACTTGCCACCATCAAGCTGTTTTATTTATCATATTTATTATTCTTTCCCATGTACTGCACTTTCCCCTTTCCCTTCCCCTGCACTCTTCCCTTTCTCCTTACCCTCGCACTTGCGCGATCTGAATGACACCTGGCCTAGTAGGATCGTTGTCTGTCTTCCACTGTTTTCCCCTCTCTTGCCTCGTCGCGCCTTGAAACACTTGTGTATAGGCGCGTTATAAATACCATATCATATCATAGATTAAACCCCAGTGAGACCCCCCTGGAAGTAGGGGAATACATTAAAAACATTGTCTCTCTCGGGGTCAGCAGTAAAACTCCAGAGGAGTTCGTAGAAATGATAATCTTGGAACAGTGTACCAACTCGTTACCTCCTTTTCTACAGAAAGCCATCTTGCAATTAAATCGGCCCACCCTTAGCATGACCATTGAGACTGCACAAAATCATTCAGATGCAGCAAAACATTTCCATTCCTTATATAAAAAAGAAGTTAGAAAAGATCAAAAACCAACCTACCGCTCTCAAAACCTGTCATTAGAACAAGGAGGACTCTCTAAAACCTGAGAGTGGACCCCGAAAGACAGGGTCGAAATTTTAAAAAAATCTGGGCATACCTGTCCCACTTGGGTGACTAAAGAACAATCAAAAGTGATGGCGGGAAGGTTTTGAATAAATTATAACCCATTACAGAAGGGGAAAGACCATTTGCAAATCAGGTATGGTCCTACCCCACCCCCACCAAGGCACTGCAGCAGTGATGGGTCTCTAATTCTAAGAACACTTTGCTGCTATACATTTTCAGCTCGCATCAAAAATTCTAAACTATATTACATTTACATAAGCACATTTTCAGTTCCCCTCCAGCGCAAGTCACAACCCTTCCCTGAACTACAGATTTGACATTGTGCTCTAAGTATAGCTTAATTAATACTTCTATATATTCCAAGCTCCCATTCTGTTCATGGTAATTGATGCCCTAAAAGGCCTTGTTGCAAGATGCAAAGCCTACAAAAAAGGGTTATGCATAACTTTCAGATAAAACCTGTCTTAACATGGGATACAAATATGCCCTGCAAGCCCACGTTGAAATCTACACATCACAAACAAAATGTTCTACACTTCAATCTTAAATCAATATTATCACTAGTCCTTATCGGATTCAAACCACTGCACATTTTGCATTCATCTATAAATATTTGCATGTAACAAACATTACCTTCCAAGTAATCATCATTCTGTTGCTTTTATCTGCTTATATTCACATGCTTTGCATAGGCTTTCATCTAGTGGTTGGTGTAGAGTATTACAATATTTCTTTTTTGATTTTGAAAACAGGACATCATCAGGGTGTTCCCGTAATATTATCCCTATTCTAATGTATACAGTACCCATGATCCTTCACACGTTGACGTCCTCTTATTGTTATTGAGGATGCATGAAGTCTATAGGGGACTGTGTAGTTAACTAAAACAAGGTTCCAAAATTAGTTATTTCCTAAATCTACCAGCAATGAAAATGTTGAATAAACATTATTTTCATGCTGCTTGTGATACCCTCAACTCCCTTAGCAGGGAGGGAGGATGGGTGGGCGTATGCAAATCTAAGCAGAAACAAGCAGCAGAATGACGATTAGCGGAAGGTAATGTTTGTCTTAGAGGCTTGTGGATCTGCTCAGAATCAGATTCTTTTCGTATACTAGCAAGCAGTAGTGGAGTATGACGTATGTGGGTGAATTGAAGGAACAGTAACAAACAAATGTTTTAATACTGCCTGTCCCACCTGAGTATCATTTCTTGCTTGTGTGTCAACACAATAGTGTTGTGTGAAAGTGTGCCCTGATGTCCATGTTGCTGCTTTACAAATAGCTTCCAGTGGCACATTAGCAATGAAGGCCAATGTAGCTAATGTACTGCATGCATAATGTGGCCTGGGTGTGAAAGGAAGTGTTTTGCTTAAGTGGCTATAACACTGCTGAATACACCTTGCGATCCATCTAGCAATAGTAGCCTTTGAGACAGGGTGCCCCTCTGTTATGGCTGCCAGTGATACAAATAACTGATCAGTTTTCCTTGTTTGTTCTGTCATGTTAAGGTAGTACATAACTCTTCTGCGTACATCCAGTGTATGACGAGCCTGTTCACTGAGTTCAGGGGTTTTGAAAAAAATCTGGTACTTCTATTGACTGATATGAAATTTAGACACGTATTTTGGCGAAAACATGGTTGTGTTCTTAGGACAACCTTGTTTTATGCACTGTGACAAATGGTTCAGTTCCTGATAAAGCTTAAAGCACACTAATTCTGTGAATGGATGTGATGGCTACAAGGAATGCCACCTTGTAAGCAAGCTGCTTAAAGGATTACTTATGCATTGGCTCAAACGGAGCACCCATGTGTTTGTTTAGCAGAACATTGAGATCCCAATCTGGTGGGGGTTAGCTAACGATGGGTGTAAACGTTTAACACCTTGCATGAAGGCTTTGATAACTGGTATTCCCTACCAGGAGACTTTGTTTTACGATGTTGTGTAAACCGAAAGTGCTGCCAGATGACCGTTTAAGGGATGAAATACTAGACCATGGTCTAGTAAATTGTATGGATGCAAATCCAGCATCCCAAGCGTTAGAGTAAGTACAACTTTAGAAACTCTCTATAGCATGTGATATGGGCCACGGAGGAGTCGACCTTGCTATTGTGCACAGCATTTAAGCCATATGTGAAGCTGACAAGGGATAGATGGATTTCTGACAGCAGTCAATGAAGAAATATAAAGTAGAAACCTGAGGCATTTAATATATTGAGAGGGCAAGGCATGTAGAGCAGTGGAGGAGGTGATTATTATGTAGCAGTGCATCAGAAATAGGATACACTTTTAAGTAGAGGAAGGAGCATATGGCACTACAAGTAGATGAAAAACAGTTTGCAGAAGTAAAATAGAGAAAAGTAGAGAAAATAGTGGGGAACATATAGAAATTAGTGCTGGCAAGCTGGTGTTTATTAGCTGAAGTTCATGCCATTTTAGAATGACTTGCATTTCAGAAAGCAGCCTTTTGTGGTATTTAGAAAACAAGGCTGCCGAGAAGCATTTAGATTTTCTTTGGTAAAATACACTTCTTTCTGTTTGTCTCAAACGCTGCAAGAGACAAGCACAGAGACCTTGAAGGAGGTGCGAAAAGCCATGCAAGGATTGGTCAGAAGAATAGGGCGAGGCAGATTCCAAAGCCTTAAATGAGAGAAATTATAACAAATAATGTTCTTACACACTCGTCAAGGCTTGCAAGGTGAAGGCCATAGTTTGGTGAGAACGAGGTAGTGTGCTGAGATGTGCGCCAGTCAGAGTTGATCAGGCAGGAGACACACTACCCCCCCCCCCGGTTGAAGGTGGTCACCTAGATTGAAGCTACAAGTACCAAGCAACAAGGACACTGTGACTAACAATATTGGGAAAAGAGATTCATGACAACAGAAGCAAGGAGACACTTGATGAACGCAGGGAATATAGTAGGGGGCCATGTAACGGTGGGGGGTAAAATAAGTATATTAGCTGCCTCCCTTAAACGGATCTGCAGGATTTTTCCGTCATGGAAAAGTCGGTGACGGAAAAGTTTGCATGGGAAATGTACGCACCACCAAAAGTTAGTACATTTCCCATGCGAAAAACACTGCAAATCACTACATACCCCCACCCCCACCCACAGCACACCCACGACACACACCCCACCCTCAACACACCCCCACCTACACCCCCAACATAAACAAACCCTACTTACCTTTTCTTCACGCTGTGTCCCTGCGACGTCAGTTCCCTTTCACTTCCGCAGGGTCCTTTTCTTTTTTAGTTTCTTTTTCTTTTTTTTACGGGCAGCTGCAGGGGTTTCCCCCGCAACCCCCGCTCACTATACTATGGAGTATAGTGAGCGGGGGTTGCGGGGGACACCCTTGCAGCCCATGTTTTTAAAAAAAATAAAAAAATCTTTTTTTTTCAGGTATGCTACGGGGCTGTCCCCCGCAACACCCTGCTCACTATACCACACAGAATAGTGAGCGGGGTGTTGCGGGGGACACCCCCTGTTGCCCCGTTTTAAAAAAAAAAAATCTTTTTTTTTTACTTACCTACAATGCATGCCACCAATGGTTCGAAGTTTTGGTGTTCGGACCTTTGGTGGTATGCATTTTTTGACTTTTTGTACAGCCGGACCTTTTTTTCGGTCTGATCGTACAATTCTCCTAAAACAAATATATTCACAAGAATAACACATATGTACATATGTATACTCAAGAAGAACAAGTAAACTTACCAACTGATAACGTTATTTCGACTGGATGTTCCTCCAACGTATTCCTCATCTTAGATTTATTCCATCCAGCTTCAGCTGCTTCGGACATTTTTTTCCCTTGGCAGAGGGCGCCATGCGTCGATGGCGTCTAGTCGAGGTCCCTCAGAGTCTTCTATCGAGGGTGACATCATCGGGTATACAAGTAGCACTTGCTGCGCCCGTTGGCCTCAGTTCTGTTTTTCCTCCTCTTGCTTTGTTGTATGAATAGTGTAGATAGCCATAGCCAGGTGTCAGCCTTGCGAGAGTTGAAGTGGCAATAACCCGGAAAATCTACAGAGGGGTAGGCTGGGAGGACAATGAGGAATACGTTGAAGGAACATCTAGTGGAAAGAACGTTACCAGTTGGTAAGTAACTTGTTCTTCGAATGGATTGTGTCCTCCAACGTATTCCTCATCTTAGATAGACTCCCAAAGCAGTGTAGAAAGCTCTCTGGAGGAGGGAGCATATTTTTTATATTATTATTATATGACCGAATATAGCACTGCTTTACCGAAAGCAAGCTCTTTAGACTGGGAAGCATCCAGACTACAGAATTTAGAAAACGTGTGCAGCAATGACCATGTTGCTGCTTCACAAATAGAGTTTATGGGAACACCTCTTTGAAGGGCTGTGGAAGAGGCTATGCCTCTGGTGGAATGCACCCTTAAGCCTTCTGGTGGGTCTTTGCCTGCCAATCTGTAGCATTCTGAAATGCAAAGCACAATCCAATGTGATATGGTTTGTTTTGACACCGATTGACCCAATTTACTTCCAGTGTAGCCAATGGAAAGTTGATTATCCACTCTAAGCTTGGAAAGCCTATAAATGTAAAAGCTTAGAGCTCTTCTCGGATCCAGTCTATGTAATCTTTCCTCCTCCTTACTGGGATGAGGTGGAGGGCAGAATAATGTTCTTATTTAAATGGAAATCAGACACAACTTTAGGGAAAAATGAGGGTTTAACCCTCAATACCACTCTGTCCCTGTGGAACGCAGTATAGGGTGGCCCAGAAGACAGCGCCTGCAATTCGCTCAGTCTTCTTGCAGATGTTAAAGCAATCAGGAAAGCTATTTTCAATGTTAACAACCTTAGTGGACAAGCCTGCAAGGGTTCAAAAGGGGCACACATTAAAAACTTTAAAACCAGGTTAAGGTCCCAAACTGGGACTTGGGAAGGGTAAGGAGGGAACACATTAGTGAGTCCCTTTAAGAATTGTGTTATCAAAGGAATTTTAAAGTAGGAACATTCTTCTGAAGAGCGCTTGAAAATGGAAAGCGCTGCAAGATAACCTTTAATGGTCCCAACATTTAGGCCTCTGTGTGCCAGGGACAAGACTTCCGGGATTGAACATCGAAAAGGATCAACATTCTTTTCTCTGCACCAGTTGCAAAACATTTTCCAACGGCAACGGTATAGAGATTTTGTTGCCGGCCTTCTTGCCGAAAGCAACACCTCCATGACGTCATCTGGAAGGTCCCAATCCTTGTATCTCAGCCTTTCAGATACCAAGCATGAAGGTTGAGAGTCTTGACCTCTGGATGGAGAACCTGGCCCTCCATTTGTGAGAGAAGGTCCTCTCTCTGAAGAAGACGTAACGGAGGACAGATGGACATGTCTAGAAGGTCCGGGTACCATGTTCTCCAACGCGTCCCCTAGGGCTTCTCTCGGGGGAAATTCCCTTGAGCAATACCTTTCACACTTCCAGTTGATTCCGGTCACAAACAGTTCTACTTGAGGGGTTCCCCAAAGGGCAAAGATCTCTTGAAGGACTTTCTGAGCAGTTCCCACTCGTGGGACACTGTGCTCTGCCTGCTCAGAGCGTTCGCCATCATAATCTTCTCCCCGGCTAGATGAACTGCCTTTAAGGAGATTCCTTCTTGAATTGCCCAATACCAGATCACATTGCCTCTCTGCACAGAGGTAGTGACCCTACACCTCCTCTTTTGTTTAGATAATGCATGGCCACTGTGTTGTCCGTCATTATCAGGACATTTTTTCCTCTGACAGATGGCAGAAAAGCATTCAGCGCTAGTCTGATTGCTCTCAGCTCTAAAAGGTTTATGTGTAGTTTGGACTCCAATGGAGACCAACGACCGTTGATTGTCAGATCGTTGGCATGAGCTCCCCACCCCATGTGTGAGGCGTCCGTCATTACTGTAATCTCCGGCCATGGTTGCCAAAAATGTTCTCCTTTTAGGATGTTCTCTGTGCAAGTCCACCACAGAAGATCCTGCCGAACCTTGTTCGGATTCTGAGGAAGATCCATCATTTGACCTAAGAATTGGGACCATTGAGTCTTTAGAGCCCATTGAAGGACTCTTATCCTCAGGCGTGCCTCTGGCAACAGGAAGATGCAGGATGCCATGAGGCCGAGCAATCTTAAGAAGTCGTAGGCCTGGAGATTTTGAGCATTTTGGAATTTGGAAACCAACATCTGAAGAATGTCTTGAGCCCTCGACTTGGGAGGCAAGCTCTTTCCCAAAGATGTGTCTAATACATGTACTGGAGCTGTTGGGAAGGTGTCATTTGTGACTTCTTGAAATTGACAGAGAAGCCCAGTCTGTGGAGGAAGTGGAAGGTGACTTTCAGATGATCCAAGGCTTGTTCGGCAGAACGCGCCCTGATCAACCAATCGTCTAGGTAGGGGTAGATGTGAATCCCCCCCTCTCCTGAGGTGCGCTGCAACCACTACCATTAATTTGGTGAAGACCCGTGGGGCGGGGGTTAACCCGAATGGCAGGACTAGAAACTGATAGTGTGAGTCGCCAACTACGAACCTCAGGTATTTTCTGTGCTTGAGATGAATTGGCACATGAAAATAAGCATCCTGGAGGTCCAATTACACCAAACAATCCTGAAGTTGAAGGGCCTGAAGGATTTGAGAAAGAGTGACCATCTTGAACTTGTCCTTCCTGAAGAGCTTGTCCAAGCCTCTCAAGTCCAAGATGGGTCTCAGTCCTCTGTCCTTTTTGGGAATAAAAAAATATGGGAAGTACCATCCCTTGTTCATCTCCACTACAGGTACTGGTTCTATAGCACCTTTCTCCAGCAGGGTTAAGACTTCCTGCTGTAGGAGCGGGTCTGGAAACTTCAAAGGGTGTCTCCCTGGTGGATTGCTTTGAGGTTGCATTAGAAAAGGAAGGCAGTAACCTTGGGCTATTATTTCTAGAGCCCAAACATCTGAAGTAATGGCTCGCCATTCTTGCAGATGCTGTGACAGCCTGCCTCCCACAGGTGTCTTGTGATGCAAGTCCTCAAAGTGGTTTTGTGGCAGTTGCTGCAGCCGCTGATGGTAAAGAGGCTGCAGCTGGGGCTGGCTTTGCACGTTTTCCTCGTCCACCACAAGTGACCTTTTTCTGGCTACAACTTTCCACTTTGGTTACAAACAACACAAATGTCAACACTCATGATCATTATGTAAAACAAAAGGTCATAACAGCAGTATCACAGGCCCGCTTGATCAAAGCTAAAAATTGCAAGTTCTCTTTGGTTCCGACAGTTGTTTATTACAAGCAAAAGTTTGTTCCAGTAATAACTTATGGAGCTGAGGCATGCTTGGAAAAAACCTATACTTACTGGACTACTATAGAGGGACGTTATTGGAAACGAGTCCTGCCTTTACCAGGGTATCGTGAGACACGAATTGGGACTAGTGTCTCTATATGACATTTGCAAATGGAAAATGTGTTCACTTTATAGGAAATGTGTTATGGCAGATAACAAATCAGGTTTAATTAAAGTAATTACGAAGTATCTCCTACATTCAATGGATGTATTTCCTCTTGGCTGGAGACAAAAACGCCAGGAAATCATCAGTGAAACCGGGCTCTCAATAACACTATTAATAGAGAATCCGAACCAAGCAAAAATACGATTATGGGAGCATGATTGGATACAGACGCGACTTGCGTGTACCCAATATCAGATTTTTGTAAATACTCCATTTAATCTGAAACGTTATGGTACAATCGAAAGTTATTTAGCCATGTTCCCCAGTCCACGGCTGCGTGATGATTTCCTGCGCTGTCGATTGAATCTTTGGCCAACCAATGAACTACTATATAAACGCAAACTAATATCTGAGTATGAGCGTTCCTGTCGTTTTTGTGAGGTCTCTCCAGAAACCCTGAAACATCTGTGTTCAAGCTGTCCTGCGTTACTTATGCAAAGAATCAAGTATCTGAAACCTTTGTTGATGGATCACATAATACCTACTAGTGACAGATTGTGAGATCTGTTGTTTCATACTAATAGACAGTCATTGAGATATGCTATTTTGAATTTCTTGTACAGTTTGAAATTGATAGATAAGAGATCGATTCAGAGCAAATTATGATCATATGCATTTCTCCTCTGTGCTTAACCTTTGAATAAGGTTGGATATCTTTTCATTTATTATCATTACTGTCTTTAAAAGAAGAGTTGTTGTTTTGTCTTGTTGGTTTGATTCGATTAAGTTGAATTGTCAAATATACTTCATTTGTTTCTTGTTTTAAGAATGTTTTAAATCATTTAAATGAATTTTTAACAACATTTTGTAATTGTATTTCTTGAAAAATCAAGTTTACTTGATTAAAACAACTTTCTAATAAAAAAAAAAAAGACCTTTTTCTGGCCTCTTTGACAGGCCATTCCTCTCGCTTTTCCACATGAGGAGTAGTAACGATAGGATCGTCCCCTCCAAGATTGTCCTGATGCACGAAAAGGCTGAGGTTGCCTAATAGCAGCTCCTAAAGATTTGGCAGCTGCTTTTGAGGTCTGATACCTCATCAAGGCTCTGGTAAGCCTTGTTGCCAAAAAGGTTACACCCGTCAAAGGACATGTTCAGATGACGGTTTTGCACGTCTGGTGCGAAACCCGACTTCCGTAACCACGCAAATCTGCGCATTAATGTGCTAGTGCCCATGGACCTGCTCACACTATCTGCAGTGTCCAATCCAGACTGAAGGGATTCCTGCATGGCCTCCTTTCCACCTTTAACAATGGCTAGGAATCCTTCCCTTTGAACCCCTTCTGGTATGTGCTCCGCCGCCATTCCAATGCACTCCCACAGAGTGTACGAAAATTTTGCCAAGGCACATGTGGAGTTGGCCGATTTTAACGCAATACTTCCAGCTGAAAATATCTTGCGTGCCCAACCATTCACACGCTTGTCGTCCCTATCCGGAGGAATAGAAGAATACGCCACCATACTTGAAGCGGTGGCTCCCTGGACCACCAGACTCTTGGGAGTAGGGTGCTTAGACAGATAGCCGGGGCCGCTACTGGAAGGGCGGTATTTTGAAGTGAGGGACTTATTCACCGGAGGAATAGAGTCCGGGGTGTCCCAATTTTTGGCCACCCTATTTTGGAAGGCTACATGGAAGGGTAAAATCGTATCGTCGGTGGGACCATGATCCAATATATCGGTCAGATCATCCTGGATGAACTGAGTTGGTGGTCTAGCCCATCCTAAGTATTCGACCACCTTTGTCATTAGTTGTCTGAATGAGGGACTGGAATGTCCCCTGGTTCTGGCCTGCCAAATGTTTCAGGTGAAGTATCAATTCCACTTGCACTATGCAAGGTTTCCACCAGATCCCTCATCCTGCTTTCCTCAGAAATCAGGCATTCCGGGACATTTGGGGTGCCATATTCCAGTCCAAAAGGAACATTCTCCTCATCAGACCTCTCCTGTTCTTCAAGAATTGAAGTTAAGGATTTGAAAAATTCTTTCCTTGGAAGAGGTTTATAAACCTTTACTGGGAGAGGTGTATCATTGGAACCTGAAGGCATTACAGCCTTTGCAGCCTTCTCTTTTGCTGTTATTTTGTCAGCTTCTGGCTGAGTTGGCTGAGTTGGAGCCTTTGGAATATTTGGCGCTGAGGGCTTTGGGGCTGACGTCGACAAAGGCGTCGATGGCGCCGACAAAATAGTGGTCGTCGACGGAACTGGCTTCGAGGGTGTTGAGGCGCTCTTCGAAGACTTACCCTTCGAGGTGTGTTGGGTTCCGGACGGCGTCGGTGACCTCGAACGGTCGACTCGACTCGAGCAGTCTTTTTCGCTTGGCGTCCTGGAGGGTTCCCGATCCTTTCTCATTCGATCACCCGGGCTCGAGGGCGCGCGAGTGTCGGAACGGTAACGCTCCCGGCTGGCTTCCGAAGAAGGCGCGGACCGAGGCTTAGCCTTTTCAAACACCTCCATAATTTTTATTCTAAATGCTTCCCATTCTTCGGAGGAAGAATGTTTTCTGGGGCATTTCATTCTTTTTGGGGATTCGTCCGAGGACAAGGTGGAAGGGGACCAGTGGCGTCTTTTCTTGGACTTTTTCATCGAAGACGAAGAGCGGTGTGAACCACTTCAGGACCTAGACCGATGCTTTTGCCTTTCGCGTCAAGGAGATTTCTCCTCACGGGACCTCGACTCGGCTGGACGCTAGAGGCTTTTCAGTCAGATTTTTGACCTACCTGCAGTTTTCCCTTCCTCTCTCGCAAGGCCTTCCCCTTCATTGCCTGACACTTCGTACAGGCCTCCATGTCGTGGCCTTCACCAAGGCACCGCAGACATTCTCGGTCGGGTCTGTGATGGACATTTTCGAACCGCAGGATTTACACTTTTTGAATCATGAACGCGAGGTCGTAGTCGGGGTTGACGACGAGGACATATCGAATATCTTTAGTAACTGCATCACAGAACTACTCGAGGCACCGAGTCTCCTAAGCAACACGTACTACGGAAAAACAGAACTGAAGCCAAGGGGCGCCGCACGTGCTACTTGTATACCCGATGACGTCACCCTCGACGGAGGCCTCCGAGGGACCTCGGCTCGACGACATCGACGCACAGCGCCCTCTGCCGAGGGAAACATTTTTCCGAAGCAGCTGAAGCTGGATGGAATACATCTAAGTTGAGGAATATGTTGGAGGACACAATCCATTTGAATTGTATTTTGTCCTAGAGTGATGTCATCGAAGTATTGTTTAGGAGGTTGTGGATATGGCCCACAAGGTGAAACATGTTTCTGAAGAGAAGTCAGAATATTAACTGTCATTTGTACAATCACATGGCTGAGAACGTTCATAGGGTGCCAGCATTCAGGTCCCATGAGAAAGTGTTGAGATATTTATTTTTGTTATCTCACAAAATGATTGGTCATTGAAGAGGGCTGAAACTCACCATGGAACACTTGCGGGTGGGATAGTGAAAAGGGAAATAATCTTCATGCTGCAAATTGTATGGATTAACAGCAACCAACAAGAACCTGATTATTAGTTCATTATTAGATGGAGGTTACTAATCTGGTCACGTGGGGTAGGTTATGTAAGGAAGGCATGGTATCAACAGTAAGACAGACACAAGTGACCACAGTTCAAGGGTGTTTATTGAACTTCAAAAAGGGTTTGAATAATGCCTATCTAGTCCTAAGTCTACAGATTGGAGCATGCTACGACCATCAAATAATAATAATGCAGTCTATGTGGGGTCTTGTCAAAATAAAAGGGCTTATACTAATAAACCTATTGCCAATCCCAACCTCTAAATACAAATAGTGTGGGAAACAATGTCATGCAAAAGAAAGAAGTGTTCAAAAAAAAATATGTCAGGATGTTCAGGCTGTTGGCCTCCCTTCTCCACGTTTTCAGTACGGGATAAGGCAGTACACTCGAGCTTAGCACAGTCTCTGGCTTCTCTAGCACGAGAGTGCAGTTCAAACAGTAGCATCAGGGCCTTTTGTGCACAAGTCTTTGTCTTCCAAAGTCTCTTCTTGCAGAGGACCTGATGCAACAAACAAACAATATGTTATTTTCCTCTTGGAACTTCACACGTTCTCAATTTTCTCAGGTGATTAACTATTCACCTCAGATCACCCTCAGCCAGGCTCAGATTCCCTTTAATACAAACTTCGTAGGATTTTCATGTATCTAATTGCTTGGGTCATTCACTATTCACTCCGGTTCCCCCTCAGCTGGACTCAGATCCCTTTTAACACAATGTTCAATCAGTCTCCCTCTGCTGGGCTGGGACCAATTTAATTCACTTTAACACAAACTTGCTTTATCCCAAAAACTTTCAATTGATCTCCCTCATTCGGCTCAGACCAACTTTCTCTATCATGTCATCAACTTATTCAATTGATCTCCCTCGTTCGGCTCGGATCAACTTGGTTGGCAGTATCAAACATCAAAGACTTTCGATTGTGCACAGGATTTTGCTTGACCCGTCACAGGACCACTCTGATGTACAGTTCTTTGCCACTCTTTCACCTTTCTCAACTCTCAGTTGGATACCTTACAGAGACTTTCGAATGAGAACACACGTGGTGCCGGACCACTCTGTCAAGACTATCGTATATTGGTTTCAAAGTTCAATCACTCATCTGTTGTTCAATTTTTACTCTCGTTGGTTATCACAAGCTTTTCACACAATTGTTCGCTTCAGCGCTCATCATACAATGTTGTCGCTTGCAACCTTGGCTTCAACACAGACCGTTCTGGTATTAGTCTCCCCAACTCACCGGCTGTGTTGCTTTCACTGATGCTGCTTTATTGTAGGAGCCAAGGACAGTACCACGGCGGCAAGCGATTCTCCCTGCCTTGATTATTGACGCAGGAGAGCCCCGGATACCACTGACACACAATGCAGGATTCTTCAGCCTGGTTTCCTGGTCTTACGCTTTCTATTCTCGAGGGTCCATGAAAGTAACTGTTCCTCGTCGAAAAGGTCAAGGGCACTTCTCTCCTTGTGATCCCCTTCTCTTTTGCCATCTATCGCCTCGGATTACACTGCCATCTTGGAACTGCTGCTTCCTTGTGTGCTTTGCCTAGCTTACAGTGTGATCTCATGCTGCGCCTTTTATCTGTGTGGGGAAGTGTAATGGAAGTCAGGTGTGTGTGATGGTCAGTAATTACCTGACCCTGCTTGACCATTGTATTGGGACATGTCAGGTATACAGCTCGGGTGTTAGTCCGATTTCTCTCATAGCAAGCTGTCCGTGAGAAAGTGTTTGTGTTGTGAAGGGGGAGGTGAGATTGGGTTCCTAAATATCCTACCTGATATGATGGGGTAAAGGTGTTACAGGGAAGGGGATACTGCACCTCACCATCCGGTGTCCCACTTCCACAAGACCCCCCACCCAGGTGATCCACCCCCAGGAACAAGATCCAAAAGCAATGGCCATGCTCTGGCCGCCTGGAGGACAGATCCCCGGGGACTAGCGGGTGAGACACCTTCTGGTTTCTCAGTTAGGCCAATAGGGCTAGGCAATGTATAGTAATGTGTAGGGCAGTGGTCTTCAAACTTTTTTGGCCTTGGCCCCCCCTGAGCCAAGTTTGGGCAGGCCGGGCCCCCCTAAAAGTGCCGGATGGACAGTATGTAGAAATCGCTATGAACTTTTGCGTGCCGTCACCGCACCCTACTCCCAGTACAGACCGTGGCCTCTCCCCCACCCGACTCCCACCACTTTCCCAGTGCTGCCGCCCATTCTGCTCCCACCACAGTCCCATAACACAAACATACACACATCCATACACATTTACAGAAAAAATAAATCGCCATAAACGTACCATCTGCAGGGGCCTGCGCATGGTTGCTAAAATGCCCCGCTCCAAGTTGCTCTACCCGTATGTGCGAGGAGGCGCAGGAGCACCCCCTTGCACATACATACATGCAGTGCCCCAGCCAGAATTTCCAATGAGCTATGCAAGGCTGGCGAAGCAAAACACCCCCAACGTTACATGGCTCACTGATCATGTGCGGCTGGGGAAGTGAACTGTCAAAGGCAAACAGTGTTTCCCTTTGACAGTTCAGCCAGCTCAGGAGCACTCTCTCAGCTGGAAAAAGCAGCGGAGGGAGTGCTCAGTGTTTCACTGGGCTGGCTCCTCCATAATGGGTGAGGTGGCCAGTGGATGGACTGGCCTATAGGGCAATAGGGCGATGACTGTACCAAAAATGCAAAATGCTAGTTTAGGCCAATCAAAATGGCCCACTTTTTTGGCCAATGTGGGCCAGTTTGAGGAGTTGCTTCACTATGCATCTAGTAGTTTTGACCATTGTTGCTGAATAAATATTCTTTAAATATCACAATTTGTTTACATTTGAATAAAAAACAACCCCTTGGGTACTATTCAAACAGTCTGTGACTAAAGGACTGAATATCCATTTGCAACTGCTGGCCATGTTTTCATTGGTGCTTAAGACAGTTTTATGGTCCAGTCTGAACATGTGAGCTGCCCCCTCCCATTTCCTCCAATCTAAAACATTTTTTTTTTAAAAACGTTTTATTTTTTACATTTCATGCTGGGCTCTGGAACCCCCCCTCCCTAGGAGGGGCGCGCCCCACAGTTTGAAGACCTCTGGTGTAGGGGATCGCAATGGTTAACCAATCAGTGAATAAGAATGTACATGTATCTTGAAACATTGTCAAAACCATGATGTCACACAGTCCTATATAAATGCCATTTAACAATGACAATCCGAATGGCTACACACGTTTTTGGGCCTACCCTCACTTTCAGGCCCCTCCGAGGAACTGGGAGCTCTCTCCGCTCCATTTCCCTGGGCAGCTGCGCCTACCTGCAGAGAACAGAATACCTGCCCACAACGAGGAGGACCGCAAGCGCCAAGGTTATCTGAAGGCTTGCCTGATCGCTGCAGGTGTAGCACTGCGCCAGTCGTGCAAGGCCTTTGAGGGGGAGAGATGCATCAGTGGTCCTTGGAAGAAGATACAAAATGTGAGTGCACTTATTGCAGGAACAACAAATGAGAGTGTGAGTATTTGGGGGTGAGTGAGGAGAGTTTGAAGGATTGAACCAAATGGTGTACATTTGTTTTTCCTTTTCATTTTGAGTAAGAATAAAGAAGAGGGCACCCGCAGAGGGGAGCAGTGACATCACAATAGCAGAAGTAGTGAGGTATATTGAAGTGGAGAATCCCTCGACAGAGGAGGGAGAGCAGCGTTGCTTAGAGAAGAAATGAGAGTCCTGTACTGGAGACGACTGAATTCCTCCGTCCTGAGGTAAGAAGGCGAGAGGAGGAAAAATAAACCATTGTGTAAATAAGTGTTCCTTTTGTCTTTGGGGTATACATTGTATTTAGAGGTGTTTGGTTTGGGGTGAGATTAGCTTGGTGTGTGTGTGTGTGGAGAGTGTGAGACAGGCATGCTATCAAGAGAGGCACAGACTCAAAAGGAACAGTTCGAAAACCTTTTTTTATAAACTTTGTTGGGTTGGTGGAATACCTAACTGGCCCTAATTCTAAAGGGGTGGTTCCCTCAACTGATGCTTTCAAGGGCTGCCGATGTCCGTAAGTCCAAAATGAAAGTCCGTCTGTGTCTAAACCTATGCGTTCCCTCACTCTTAGACAAAATGTGTTCAGGTATCTTCTTAATGAAAAATTGTGGTTCAAAAAGAAATGTAAACCACATCTGGTTTCAGGTAGTCTTACCAATAGGTGAAGTTCTGCCAGTGCAAAATAGTTCAACTCAAAAGAGTTGCCCTTGAAACCTTCCACGTAGGGCTCTTGCCGTAAGTAAATAGTGTTCACAATGTCTCTGGGTCTTTTGGGGTTATCTTCCTCAATCTTTCCCTGCTTCCAGTTCCAAACAAAAAAGACAACGTTCCTGTTAGGCCTCTCAGGGTTACCTTCCCCAAGGTTTAGGCCTCGCTTCACAATGTTCAACAATGTCTCTGGGGGGACTCTCGGGGTTCCCTTCACCAAGCTTAGGGCTTTCTCCTATAAATTCAACATTGTCTTTTGTGGGCCTCTAAGGGCTCCCTTACCCAAGCCTAGGTCCCTCTGGTTTCACACAAAAGTTCACCTTGTCAGGATGCACAGTTTTAACACACAGTTCTTTCCATGAGGTTGTGTCAGAGACTTTTTAAAACGCTGGGCTTTGGCTCCTCCCCGCATGACCACTCTGACTCCTGACCCCTCTCTTTGTACTCTGTTTCTTCCTTTGGAGCACCATTCCCTCTTGTGCTCTTTTCCACTCGGTTTGGTTTCTCTTTCAGCTTCTTTCACCTTTCTTTCCTTCTATGGTGCACACCTGCACACTTCTCTCTTCTTCTTTCACACTCCTCTTGACTTTATAGTGCCATTGGCACACTCTGGTCTTTGGTCGTGCACCCTTGCACCTTCCTTTCTTTGTATCGTGCCTCTTCCACTTTCTCTTCTGTACCCTCCTTTCCAGGTTTCGGATCGCTCCCACCCTTTCTTTCTCTTTATCTTTAACCTTTTCCATCTGTCTTGTTGCTTGCACCCTACTTTCCTGTTTTGGGTCTCTTGCACCCTCTCTTTGCTTTCTGTCGCTCTGCTATTTAATCTGTTGGGTCGCTAGCGCCCCCATTTCCTGCTTTGGGTTGCTTGTACCCTCACTTTACTGTTTTCGCTTTGGCCCCCTTATGCACTATGCTTTTCCTTGATTTCCCTTTCTTTCCACTTACCACTTTACTTTCCGTTTTCTCCTTCAAGCAGTCGTTCCCGCTTCAGCCATCCTCAAACTGCTGACTCATAGAGACTCACCCAGGCAGCACAGTGCCAGCGAGCAGCTCCCAGGGATACAGGGTGTGGGGTCAGGGTCTCACTCTGCTGGGACTGACACACGCCCCAGGGGAAGGAGCACTGGCCTGGACAAGGCCAATAGGCAACCTCAGACTTCACAGAGACACAGCTCCTGTGCTACGCTGCATCCCCTCTGGTAAACCACGCCAGCGTCTCTGCATCCTGCTCTCTTCTGGTCCTCCCAGGCTTCTCGTGCTGTTGCCTTCACGTTCCAACCAGCAATCCAAGCTCGCTCGCACTTCTTGGCAGAATCACACCTTTTATACCTGAAGTGATTGTCAAGTGGAGTGAGGTGTAAATGGTTTGGGTTGATTGTCTGACCGTGCCTGATATCAGTGGGACAGTCTATTGGTGGACTATAGTAGTAGGCCTCTCCCTGCCTTCCCGTGTTAGCCTTAGAGGAAATCTTTATTGCCCTCGGTCGCCTCTTCCTCATCCCAGTACATGGTGAAAATCGGGAGGGGGAGATGGGGTGTGACTGGAAATTCTCCATTAAGGCAGAGGGAGAGTGGGTTGGTGTATAATTGGGAAAGGCGGAATACTGGGCATTCTCCTCCCAATTCTCTGTGACCCTCCACTCAGGTGATCCTCCCTTGCTTGTCCACCCCCAGGGTTGGGATCCAAAAGTGATGGCCCTTCCCAGGCCACCTCAATGGAAGATCCCGGGGGGAGTAGGTGAAAGAATACCATCAGGTTGCTCTCTAGAGTGATAGGAGTATTTGCGGGGGGGGGGCGTGTTGTGAGAGGATTTATTGTTTTGTGCTGGACTAGGGGTGCCATTGGGGCCTGCCCCTGAAGGTCTTTGTCATTAATGGTTTTTGTGTGACGATTTGTTGTTGGCCATTACATCATTGTAGTTTTTGTAAAAAATGTGTACGCTGGTTGAGCACATGTGCAAAGAGCTCCCAAACTATAAGGTGAATATTCGCAAATATCACAATGAATAGGTGCAAAGGACAGAGGGCAAAATGTTTACTGCATGGCCTACAGAAGGCACGCACAATAGAGGTATTATTGAGCATATGTACACACATTTGTTACCGCTGTAGAAAGGTACAAAATGAAAGAAATGACGGCATACTCAAGTTAAAATACAAAAATGAGAGAGGTGATAATGCACCTGCGCAGCCAACAGCCTCGCCCCTTCCAGTAGAGAGCACCAATTCAGCACAGGCTCCAATGCCTGCACAGATGACAGTCCCACATACACCCAGAACATTTCCTTTACAGCCTACCACGGGATATACAAATCCCTGAAATGTCCCCCAAAACAGACCCAAAACCCATAGCATCATGTGGCAGTATGAGTAAAGACAAAACACAATATCTGATTATGCGGAAATAGAAAACAGAGCGCGTAGAGATCCAGAAGCAGCAATTCAGAAAACTGTGGAGGAGCTTGAAAGGATGATGTGGAGAAGGGGGAAGGCCGTGCCTGGTGATAAACAGTGACACATGGACAACAGGGCAAATTTTTTTAAAAATGTGTAACACTGTGATTAAGGATGTCAGAGCAAGATCACCAAAGCATTGATTATGATTCAGTATTTTCTGAGGATGAAGGGGAAACAGAAGAGGATGAGGAGAATTGGAAGAGAGAGGAAGAGCAAAGGGAAGGAACGCCATGGGGCAATTGACTTAGACCACGCCCAAGATGGATGGCAGTAGCAAAGGGGAAGAAGGAGGGAAAGTACCCAAAAAATGAAAGAGTGGGACACAGTTCCCCTTGATACAGAAGGGAATAGGGAGGTGACATTATATACCCTGGCCTCACATGGATAAGAATAATTTAATGAAGACACTGCCCTCATTTACAGCGGTAGCAGGTACATGGATTTATGCCCTAGAAAAACTGACCGCAGTGGTTATGTTAGCAGTAGGAGACATGAATAGCTTTCTCGCCACAATATTAGGAGACCAAACAAACACGATTTGGAAGACAACTGGGTATCCAGGGGTTTGATTAGACGGTGATGCACACAAGATGGTGCTCCATATAATAACTGCCAAGCCCATGTATGGGATGCACTGAAAAGTGCATACCCAGATAAACCTATGGCCCACACAACGAAACAAGATGAGGACCTTGCAGTATATATTCTCTTGATTCAGAAGATGTGCTGAGAAAAGACAGTGGATGCATGGGACAAGAATAAACCAGTATTTTATCACATGCTGTGTAGAGGTCGCCCCACTGAGGTACATGCAGATTTAGACAAGATAGTGGGTATTGAGGCAAAGGGATGGGCCAAGATACAAGCGCATATAAGACATTATTGTAAGCGAAGACATGAGAAGGAAAGGAAGAAAGAAGAACGAGCGCAGCCAGCAGAGGAAAAACTGGTAGATAAAAAACTAGCAAAAGTAAGTATGGAAGGTGCAGTAGTTACTAACACCACAGAAGGGCCATATGAACAGGGACAGCCATCAGGATGGGCTTAGGCACAATGGGACAACAGCAGGGATATGGGTGGAGTCCAAAGGGGAAGAAGTAACTCCCAAAGAGGACGGGAAGAGGGGTTTGGGGATTAAGACCATGATTGTGGGATCCTATTTGGTATGTGGAAGAATGGACACATGGTGCAAGATTGCTGATGCAGGCCCCCTATGCAGTATCATCCCAGTGCACCCCCAGAATAATATTCAGCCCACCCTCCACCATACAAGATGCCAGCATATGCACCTGGAGCTCTGTATGCCCCTGGTCCTGCACAGTCACAGAATCCTGGTCCAATGCAAGCAATGGCACCTACACAGGGGCAGCCAATACAATACCCAACTCTGAATACTATACAGAATGCAACATAAAAAGCACCTGCCCAAGCTGCCACGCCTTCCTGGGAATAGAATGCACCACCACGAGGGACGGTGCCACATTCCACCGGGGCAAGTGTGTTGGGAGGCAATCCTCTCCCACTCCCCTAGACAAACATTTATCCTCAGTAGGACAGCCCACAGCAAGCTCTAGCATGTCCCGTCCTGTCTGTCACCCCAGAACCAGAAGAGGAACCCAAGGTGGGAGTGAAGATAGGAGACAGCATGTGCATCTTCATAGTGGATACGGGGCCACCATGTCCTGTATAAGGGAAGGGAGGTTTCCTTTTACTAACAGAAACATGGACACGCAGGGATTCTCTGAGGCTATTGTTAGAGTTCCATTAACTGAAGAGTTGCCCATTACAGTAGGGGCACAGGAAGTGTTAGCACCTTTATTGTACAGTACGGAAACTCCAGTAAACTTATTGGGAAGAGATCTCTTGAGTAAATTGAATATGACGTTTCTTTCACTGACAAAGAAATGGTATGCTCAACAGCAGATATGGGAGAATCTTCAATTGTGCAAGCGATATGTAGTACTTGTCTGAGGGGTACCTTTGCATGAGCATATGCTTATGTATGCAGTGACCGTCTTGATAGAATGGCTCCCTGGGTTACAAAATATGATATTCCTCCTACCCGCAGAATTTTTATTTAAGCCAGCTGTCCAACAAGAATAGGCACCTGGAACAGTTTTCACAATATACATGAAGGCAGTACCACTAGAAAGGACGCAGTCATTCTAACAGGCACAGATGAGGATGGAGTAGAGTGGTGCACCCTGTTCTATGCATAGACCCCACATTGCCATTGAGGGAAGTGACTGATGGCTGTTCACAGACATGGAGGAAGAAGGGGAAATAGTGTTCGTAATCTGTATGTGTGGTCACATGGCAATACTATATAGTGATACCAAGTACAGTACTGATTGCCACAGCACCACCATCATGGCGCTGGCAAGGCGGTGTTTATTAGCTGAAGTTCATGCCATTTTAGAATGACTTGCATTTAAAAAAGCACCCTTTTGTGGTAGTTAGAAAACATGGCTGCAGAGAAGCATTTGCTTTGTTTTTGTTTTGGTAACATACACTTCATTCCTGCTTGTCTCAGATGCTGCAAGAGACAAGGACAGAGCCCTTGAAGGAGGTGCGAAAAGCAGCATAGGGATTGGTCAGAAGCGTGGGGCAAAGCAGGTGCCCAAGCCTCAAACAAGAGAAATTATAAAAAATATAGTTCTTACACTAGCCAAGGCTTGCAATGTGAAGGCCATAGTTTGGTGAGAATGAGGTAGTGTGCTGAGATGTGCGCCTGTCAGAGTTGATCAGGCAGGAGACACACTACCCCCTGGCAGAAGGTGGTCACCTCAATTGAAGCTACAAATACCAAGCAACAAGGAAACTGTGAATAAGAGTATTGGGAACAGGGATTTATGACAAAAGAAGCAATTAGACACTTGATCAATGCAGGGAATATAGTAGGGAGCCATGGAAGGGTGGAGGGTAGAATAAGTATATTTGTTGCATCCCTAAAATAAAAATATTCACAAGAATCACAACAACCCACACCCACACCCAGACATATATACATATGTATACACAAGAATTGTATTTTGTCCTAGAGTGATGTCATAGAAGTATTGTCTAAGAGGTTGTTTGTTCCCATGATAGGAAAGGAAGGATATGTCCCAGAAGGTGAAACATGTTTATGATGAGAAGTTGTACTATTAACTGACATTTGTACAGCCACAAGGCTGAGAACGTTTAGAGGGTGCCAACATTCAGGTCCCATGAGAAAGTGATGAGGAATTTATTTTTGTTGCCACACTGTCTACATCTCACAAAAAGATTGGGCATTGAAGAGGGATGAAACTCACCATGGAACACTTGAGGTTGGGATAGCCAATGGGGAAATGATCTGCATGTTGCAAAATGTAAGAATTTACAGCAACCAATAAGAATGAAGAAGGTTGAATAACCTAATTATTAGGTCATTATTTTTTTTAATTTTCTTTTATGGTTTATTACAAACCTTTAAAATACAACTTATCACAATAGAATTATGTTAAAATACAACATATCATGTCTTGAATAAATCCAGCAATACCGAGAAACAAAAACAGAATAGACCGAGAGGAAAGAAAAAGAAAGACCACCACTATCGCCATGTGTGCACTTTGTTTAACAATCAGAGCGAGGAGGAACTGGCAGCTGTGTACACATTACTGTTTGCATTTTGTAGTTCATCACTCTCTACCGAATGCCGAGTAGACATCTCTTCTAAAAAGAACGCCAGGGCTACTGTTAATTTCCTGTCTGTCTCGTCAAATAGCACTGGCCACCAATCTTCTGCACTTAATTTTGACCTCTCCTTCATAAACCTTCCGAGGTACTTTGTTCTTTCCATACATAGTGCTGAGCAAAATAACGTTAGATGTTTTAGAGATTCATCATGTAAGTTGCACAGCCTACAGGTTTTTATGAATTCCGTGTCCTTTGACCAGAGACTTGCTCTTTCTCTAGCCTTGAACAAGTTCATACAAAACTTCATGTAAAGTGCTCTGCGGTGGCGATCCGGATATTTCGTCAAGTAAGGGAATAGTTTCTTACCTGTAACTCCATTTCTCCAGCATTGGTATCTTTCATGGATTCACATGCTTAGAATATTCCCCGTCGTCAGGCTGGGAATCCCCGGTACATTATATATAGACCCTTTCCCGTAGGAAAACTTTTTCGACGCTTATGCGTCCTATCCACCTTGTTTTGTATCATGCGTGCCCGCACCGTCAGGACGTCATGATATAAATACAGGCCCCGCCCCCGCGCTCCCTCAGATTTCGGCCCCCAAAGTAGTGGGGGAACCGGTTTGCATGTTCAGGGGGAGGCAGGTGGGCGCATGTGAATCCATGAAAGATACCAATGCTGGAGAAATGGAGTTACAGGTAAGAAACTATTCCCTTCTCCAGCATTGGATCTTTCATGGATTCACATGCTTAGAATAGATTACATAGCAGTACACCCCAAAGAGAGGAGGCGTGCATGCAAACCCATATACTTTCTTCGCAAAGCCCGTTCCCTATGATCATGTATACATTAGTAATCGTTAACATAGGAAAACGAACCACATACAGTCATAAATTCCACAGGATGCCACCCCTAGTCGGGGCTTACCTTATTGGAATAGGTGTCGGAGCACCGCCTGTCCCATCCTGGTATCTTCGGCATGTTGCTGCGACAGGCAGTAATGGCGGGTAAAGGTGTGTGTAGCCGCCCAGGTAGCCGCCATGCAGATGTCCCCCAGAGGGACTCCGGCCCACAGTGCCGTCGACGATGCCGCTGCTCTAGTTTAATGAGCTCTTGGCCGTCGTAGAAGAGGCTTCCCTACCCTGGAATGGCAGTACGAAATGGTAGATGACACCCATCTTGACAGTCCTTGCTTAGAAATGGCTTTTCCTCTAGCACCCAAACCATAGGCCACGAACAGTTGTCTTGTTTCTCTGAATGGTTGCGTACGATGAAGATAAAACTTGAGAGCCCTTTTTACATCCAATGTGTGTAACGTGCGCTCCGCTACCGAGCATGGCTCCGGAAAGAACGTAGGCAACACGATAGAGGAGTGTTTATGGAACACCGAAGGAGCTTTCGGTATGAACTGTGGGTTAGTGGCAAGGGCTACCTTGTTCTTGAAAAATCGTAAGTACGGTGGGTCTACCATTAGAGCCTGAACTTCCGAAATACGTCGGGCTGAAGTGATGGCCACCAGGAAGGCCAATTTCCACGACAAAAACTTTAGAGACGATGATGACATTGGCTCAAAAGGAGGTTTCATAAGAGACGTTAAGACCAGATTGAGGCTCCACTCCGGTGGAAATTTCTTCTCTGGAGGGAAACTCCGAAAGAGGCCTTTAAGGAAGTGCTTAATCAGGCGGTCGCTGAAAAATGGTGTCGAATGCCGTCGACGAGTAAACCTGGAAATGGCGGCCAGGTGTACTTTTATTGACGATACCGATAGGCCCTTTTGAGCTAAGAACAGCAAGTATGGCAGGAGCTGTTCCGGCTTAATCGATTGCGGGGCCAACCCTGGTTGATCCTCACACCACTGACAGAAACTTCTCCATTTGTACTTGTATGAGGCGTTTGTGGAAGGCGCTCTTGCCGCTTGCCGGATATGCCGACAGTCCTCCGGAATCGTTAGCCGACCGAATTCGGCGAAGTCAGGAGCCAGGCCGTCAACTTGAGGCTGTCCGGGTCGTGATGCCAAACTACACCCTCCTGTCGAGACAGAAGGTCGGGGGTCTTCTGGAATCTCATCGGTTCCGCCACAGCTAAGTGCAGCAGGTCTGAAAACCACACCTGTCTGGCCCAGTACGGGGCCACCAGAATTACTCGACATGGGTACCTGAGGATCCATTGCAACGTCCTCCAGACAAGGGGAAATGGAGGGAATGCGTACAGGAATTTGTTCGACCATGGGAAGGAGAACGCATCCCCCAGTGAGCCCTGCTGAGGCCATCTGCTTGCGTACTGATGGCATTTCCTGTTGTTCTTCGTCGCGAACAAATCTATGGAAGGATGTCCCCATTTCTTGAATACTTGCTGTAGTTGTTGGTCGTTCAGCACCCATTCGTGAACTTCGTTCATTTCTCTGCTGAGGGCATCGGCTTCCACATTTCTCACACCTGGTAGGTGGAACGCCAAGATTTGCATGTTGTGTTGTAGGGCCCAATGCCAGATTTTCTGTGCCTCCGTCGATAGGGACCTGGAACGTGTCCCTCCTTGTTTCCTCAAGTAGAACATCGTAGTGGTGTTGTCCGTCATGACACGCACCACCGAGTCCCTCAGTTGAGGAAGAAAAGATTTCAGAGCCCATCTCACTGCTCTCAGTTCTAGCAGGTTGATATGCAGGGAGGACTCCTGCAACGACCACTGGCCTTGTACCTGTAACGTATCCAGATGAGCTCCCCATCCGCTCAGCGATGCATCCGTCACCACCGTCTTCTGGAACTCCGGTTCCACCAGAGGCATTCCTTTCGTTAGATGAGTAGAAACTCTCCACCAACAGAGTGCTTGTACCAGTTGTTCGTCGATGATCAGTCTGTCGGACCAGCGACCTTGGCTCTGCGCCCAACGGTCCGCTAGAAATTCCTGGCAGGGCCTCATAAACAGACGGCAGTTGTTTATCAGCGGAATGCAGGATGACATGGTCCCTAGCAGGGACATGTATTTGCGCACCGACACCCTGGTACCGCATCTCCATTCCGATGCCTTGCTTTGTAGCTTCTGTATTCTTTCGCTGGATGGTCTTACCAGACTTGTGTGCGTATGAAACTCCGCTCCTAGAAAGACCAAGGTCCTCGAAGGCTCTACGGAGGACTTGCTGAAGTTTATCGCGAAGCCCAGTTCCTGTAAGAGGGACATCGTGGGCCCCAGACTTTTTCGTGTTTGTTCCCTGGACGAGCCTCTGACCAGCCAGTCGTCTAGATAGGGATAGACGTGGTGACCGTCCTTCCTTAAATGGGCCACTATGGGGGCCAAGCACTTGGTGAACGTCCTGGGGGAAGACTTGAGACCGAACGGGAGGACCTTGAACTGAAAATGCTTTCGCCCGACGACGAACCTTAAATATCTCCTGTGTCGTGGGCGTATCGGGATGTGAAAATAGGCGTCTTGAAGGTCTAGTGACGACAGATAATCCATGGGTTGCACCGACCTGATAACCTCCTGGAGCTTTAGCATTTTGAACCTTAGGCTCTTTAGCCATTTGTTGAGTACCCTCAGGTTGAGAATGGGCCTCCATTTTCCATTTGGCTTCTTGACAACGAAGAACCGGGAATAAACTCTGTGTCCTTCCTGTGCCACAGGAACTCTCTCTACCGCTCCTTTTCGCAACATAAGCGCCGCCTCTTGTCGTAGGATTCGGAGGTGGGGCTGGGTCGAAAATACAGGAGGAAGACGTGGAGGCTTGTCTTTGAATTGTAGCGCATGACCCATGCGAATCGTGTCTAGAACCCATCGATCTGTGGTGATGCATTTCCATTGGTCGAAGTGATGAGAGACTCGTCCCCCCAGGACGTTCCGAAGGCCGTCATTGGTTGCTGGTTTGCTTGTTCTTCGTCGACGAGGGACCTGAGCCTCGCCGCCTGGAAGCTTGATAGTCTCTGCTTCTACGTGCCGATTGGGATGCTCGTCTGAACCCTTGTGAAGAGTACGAGGGCCTGTTAAATCCCCGGTCCCTCGAGGCTCCAAAGCAGGAGTTTCCAGAAGCACCCCTAAAGGGGCGAAAAGAGCAAAAGTTTCTACCCGTTTGGAGGGCGCCGAGGGACCTAGCGGTATCCGTGTCTTCCTTCATCCCCTTCAACGCTTCGTCAACCTTTTCGCCAAACAGGTGTTCCCCTTCACATGGCATGTCAAGGACTTTGTACTGGACTTCAGGACGGAAAGTAGTACATTTGAGCCACGCTTGTCGACGAAGTACTACGCCATGGTTGATTTGTTTGAATCCAGACTCTGCTAGGTCAACTGCAATATTAATTGCGTGGTTCGAGGCCTCTTCGCCCTCCCGCAACAGTAACATGGCTGCTTTCCGGTGTTCGTCTGGCAGGTGTTCTAGGATAGGGGCTAGTTTGTGCCACATTTCTCTATCGTATCGTGATACGATCGCTAAGGAATTGGCTGCTCTTACCGTCGTCGCACCGACCGAGAGCACCTTTTTTCCAAAGGCGTCTTGCCTCCTAGCCTCGCTTTCTGGTGGAGTTGAAAATTTTTGCTGTACCCTGGCCTTCCTAGCCGCTGCCGCCGACACCACCGAGTCAGACAGAGGTTGTGATGTTAGACATTTTGGAGTGGACTCCGGAGCTTTAAACTTTTTCTCAATCCGCCCCTTTATAGCTGGCTCCGAAAACGGATGGCGCATCGTCTTGAGACCTTCCTGCCACACGTGGTCCAGAATTGGGATGGCAAATACCGATTTCCTCCTTTGACCCATATGGTCAAAAAGGAAGCAGTCTTTCTTCTGCTCCTCAGGAATCAAGCCGAACTCGGAACAAGCTTTTCCCATCATTGCATGGAAGGCTCCCACATCATCCGGGGGGATGGCTGTGACTGGCTCCTCGTAGACTCTACCTCTACATCCGAATTCCATGTTGGGTCCCTCGAAGGTGACAGGGAGATGTCTGACCCTGAGTCACCCAGTATAGAATCGGACTCCGACAACTCACCCTCCTCCTGTGCTCGAGGACGATCTTTTACTGCCTGAGGAGTCGATGGGTTTTTAGTCGTCGAGCGAGCCGCACAAGTTTGCTCGTCGACAGGAGGTACAGAAAAAGGTGATGACGAAGTCCCAGGTTGAGGGATCTGCGTATCCAGCCGCTGCAGGAGCTTCTGAAGAGTATTAAGCACATCCAGAGACAAAACTGCCTGGGGGTTCAATAACGTTGATGATATAGGTACCATACCCCCACTCGCACTCGTCGTCGTCGACGTGGAAGGCCGTAAGCCTAAATCCGATGGCTGCAGAACCGTGCCACCTTCTCCTTCCACCGAGCAGGCCGTGTCTGGCTGCAGTAAGACCTCAGGGGGGATCGGGTCATAGACCTCTGGCAGCCAAGCCATAGACTGAGTCTCCGTCGACGAAGGAATCCCAACCGCTGCTGCCTGAACGGTAATAGGCATCGTCAATGACACCGAGGTCGACGAGCAAGTTGTCGTCGTCGAGCCCTTAGACTTCGTCGCCGATTTCGATGCCGACTTCCCGGCTGAAACATCTCGACTCACGGAAGACCTGGGACGGTCCCCTGAGGAGGATTTTGACAGCGCTTGCCTCTCCGTCTTAGATGAGGAGGAGGAGGAGGGCTTTTTATGTGATGAGGAGGACCCAGCATGCTTCCCCTTATGCTTGTCCTCAGCGCGGTTTTCTGCTGGCCGTACCTTTTTCGATGGAGGTTCCGACTTGCTCCTGGAGGCCGTGGAGCCAACTTCCGAAGCCGGGTAGGCACCCGCTCCGTCATTAAGCCAGTCGACCAGCCTTCTTTTACGGTCCTTAAGGGTTTTTTGGGAGAAACCCTGGCATATCTCACATGTATCCGCCGTGTGGTGCGGGTGGAGACAGTATATACAATCCATGTGGGCATCTCCTTCATAAACTTTTTTGAGGCCACATGTCACACAAGGGCGAAATAACGCTTTTCCAGACATATTCTCCAGAATTTGAACTTCGCCGAAGCGAAACAGAAAAAACAACTTAGTTTCCACTAGCAGTAATCACGAGGATCCCACTACTTTGAAAGACGATTGAAATCTGAGGGAGCGCGGGGGCGGGGCCTGTATTTATATCATGACGTCCTGACGGTGCGGGCACGCATGATACAAAACAAGGTGGATAGGACGCATAAGCGTCGAAAAAGTTTTCCTACGGGAAAGGGTCTATATATAATGTACCGGGGATTCCCAGCCTGACGACGGGGAATATTCTAAGCATGTGAATCCATGAAAGATCCAATGCTGGAGAATATTGTATTTCGTTCACTGCTCTTTTTACACTGGGAGCGTTCTTCATGATATTATGCTTGAATCTTTGTTCGCCTGTTGCAATCCAGTCGCATCTCCACAGCAGTTTTTTCGCATGATTTGGGTTGGTTTGCAGAGTGTCAATAGCAATGCCAAGTTCATCTAATGTTTCTTTGCAACGATCTGCCCACATGGATAGCACACCAGATTCGTTTCCATTTCCTGGATTCAGCAGGATTTAAAATTGTGGAAGGATGTCTTCCATGGTCATCTTCTGGTAAAGTTTAAGCATGTCCCAGTACTCTTGCGTTTATTGATGTTAAACTGAGCTCATGACGAATGCATGCTGTTGGCGTTCTCCAAGGCAAGCATAATACCTTAGACCAGAAGATGTTTTCTAGGGTCCTCCATAGCTCGTAAGAGCAGCCCAATGCATATTCAGCTCAGTGAATTAGAGCAGGAACTGCCTTTTGCTTGAAGAAGGCAAGGGCTGGCAACAGTGAGAATTTGCCATATCTTTTGTTCAATGCGGCTGCTTGGGTCGCCAGTTGATGACATTTCCTTTTAGTGTTTTCAACCCACGGTGCGTCATTTAAGTTGGGATTGATCTGCATGCCCAAATATTTTGTTTGAAGTATGTTATTCAGAGTCACTTTTCCTATATGCCATCGAAATTTTGTTCAATTTCGTGTGTTGTTTCCCCGCTGATCTTCCAACACTAGAATTTCCAACTTTGATTTATTGATGTAGAGCCCATTGGTGTTAATGTATTCTTCAAGGGCGTTCAGTTTTTTCGCTGGAGGCCAATTGGAGTTGCATCCAACAAAATTAAATCATCTGCATAAAGCAGCCGGCTTATTTGAGATCCGTTGATTTTGGGAGGGAAGGATGGAACATTCTCAATACTTTGATCGATATCAGACAAAAATAGGTTGAAAACGATTGAAGCCAATGGGCACCCTTGCTTTACACTGCAAAAGGTTCGTATTGCTGGCGAGAGTCTGCCGGATCGATCTAGCCTAATTCTGATGTTGCTGTTTGTATGAAGGTCTTTAATGGCCATTAACAGACTTGGCGGACAATTCCATTTGAGCAGTTTGGTCCACAGTATCTCGCGATCTATACTATCGAACGCGTGCAATAGGTCTATAAAAACAAGATAGACCTTTCCGCCCGTTCTCAAGGCTTCCATTTTCATATTATTTACAATTAAGAGGTTCAGGCTTCACCCCACACCCTTGACAAATCCAGTTTGTCTGAAGTCGATGTGATTACTTGCAAGGATCCACTTCAATAGCTGGTGTTGAAGGAGGTTTGCATATATTTTCCCAAGCGTGTCCAATAATGCAATGGGGCGATAGTGCTTTGGTTTGGCTCTGTTACTTTTCTTAAATACGGGCACAATGATCGTGCTCTTCCATGATGCAAGGGTCGCACAATTAGCTGTAATCTTTGCGAATAAAGATTAACAGAATTCAGCCCATTCCTCTGGGTTTCCTTTCAGGGAATAATTAGTCAACCTGTCAGGGCCCGGGGCACGTGACAAATTTATTTTTTTAATGATATCCAAATTGTCACTCTTGTCAAATTTCAGGTCCCACCGGTCCACGTTGGGGAGGAGAGGTTCTCCTATGTTCCCTTTTTACTATAGAGTTGATTATAGTGTCTCGTCCATTCTTCTTCGGACACCATATTTGACTGAAGGGCAGCTTGAGATCCGCTGTGTTCATTGATAATTCCCCAGAATTCTCGAGTGTTTTTGTTTGTTAGTTTTGACATCATTGTCTCGGCATCTCGTTGTGTCATCACAGCCTTGTGTGCTTTCAACCAGTTATTATATGACTGTGATATAGTTTTTTTTTTCTAAGATGTACTGGGTTAGATCTGTTTTTGAGCAGAGTCTGATTTACGCTCTTAATTTACATTTGCGTTTCAATACTTCCAAATCAAAGCGTGTTTCGGTTTGAACGCAAAATTTTGCAATCCTTGTTTTTTTTCAGTAAATTGCATCGGAAGATGTTGGTATTCGAGTTGGCATGGTTCTTTCTGATAATCTAGTTTAATCCTCTTCACCTCATTGTCATTGAGTCTCAATCTAATCCTGCTAGATTCCACGACTACTCCGTGATTCCACCAGATTGTGATCACTCTCTGTTTTATGAATCACTGGGACGGATGATACGCGCGCATGTATGTCCTCGGAAACAAAGAAATAGTCTAGTATTGATGGTTAGGTCATTATTAGAAGGAGGTTACTAATCTGGTGACGAGGGGTAGGTTGGGCCAATAGGGCGAGGCAATGCATAGCAATATGTAGGGGATCGCAGTGATTAACCAATCAGTGAATAATAATGTACATGCATTTTGAAACATTGTCAAAGCCATGATGTGTCACAGTCCTATTTAAACCGCCATTTCATGATCACAATCCAAATTATATCTGTATTATTCTTGTCCCAAATTGCATGTAACGAAAGTTTGTTTTTCTTGCTATTCGTGGACTTTTATTGCTCATTGGACAGATTTTTTTGGCTAAATGGGTTTTTGGGCCTACCTTTACAAAATGAAAGAGCAGAGGCGTAGCTAGGATTGTCTAACAAGTGGGGCCTGAGTTGGGCCCACCGCAGTGAAATTACACCTGTAAATGCTGTGAAAACCAGAGGGTGTTTCACAACCTAGTCCCTGGGGATCCCGTACTCAGGTGGCCAGGGAAAGGCCATTGCTTTTGGATCCCGACCCTGGGGGTGGACAAGTGAGGAAGGATCACTTGGGGAGGGGGTCCTCGGGGAGTAGGGGAGAAGCACCCAATGGTGAGACATGCCCTTTTTCCACAACCCATCTAACCCCTATCCCTGCTTATTTTATGGGAAACTACAGCTCCCCACTTTACATTAACAACAGTAGTGAGCCGAGGTAGAGGAGGAATGAGGTCAGAAAGATTACCCCGACTGACTTGCATTGGCACTGTCCCTGTAATGAGGCCAGGAAGAGTCTGGCACGTAGTCCTAACAACGCACACCTTTCACTTGTTAACACTCCCTGTGAGAAAAAAGGTGCTGCACACAGGCATACTCTGAGCGAGGCTGGGAACGAGAAGGAACAGCTCTTTTGGGGCTGATGCAAACTAGGATGTGGAAGTTGGAAGACCGTCAGGCTGTTCGGCAGTTGAATGGATCGAGAGAGTGCCAGGCTAGAAATTCATACTTTTGGGAAGCCGCACGCACTGCAAGACTGAAACCGAGTGAACGGAGGAAAGAAACCTTCAAGTTGCATGAAAGCACCCTGTGACCCTCCCGAGTGAATGGGGGAGTTGGGGAGGAGCAGAGGAGGCATTGGTAACAGCCTTGACTGCTGCATGAACAAGATGAAAGAAGACCAATTAACACGACCAGTGAGTTGTCAGAGGCAACAAAAGCCCAGTTTGTGTTAAAAGTAAATATAATCTGAAAGTTGAAGGTTGTGCGTGTGCCGATAAAACGCGAATGAAAGGACAATTGCTGAATTATAAAAGGAAAGGATACAAAGTAACAGAGTTGTCCTTCGAGGTGAAGTCGCACATTTAAAAGTCTCTGTGAAATGCTATGAGAGTTGAAAGATATTACAGCGGGAAACAAAGGAAAGAAAGTAACTTCGATAAGGAAAGAAAGTTGAATAAGAGGAAAGTGAAGTATGTGAACTCTGAATATGCCAAGAGGGCAAAGTATATGAACTTTGAAAAAGGCCTAGAGGGCAAACTAAAGAGAATAAGAACTACAAGTACCAAGAGGCATTGGTGTTGCAAGATGAGGAAGATTGTGAATTGTAGAATTGTTGAAAGAGAGATTGAAGTGGTTATGCAGAGGTCTGCGTAAATCCTTGCAGTTTCGAAAGTCTTCGACAGTGAAAAGATACCTAAGATAAAACGTGGGGAAGGAAAGCACCACAAAGAAAAAAGGCTCAAGCCCAGCTGAGGGAAGCCTGTGCAGAACTGTGTGATCAAGTGAAAAGAGACAGGCTTGATCCCTGCAGAGGGAAGCCTTTGCAGAACTGTGAGAAATTGAGAAAGGGAATGCAGTATTGATGACAAGGCGGACAAAGCCTAAGGAAGTGATTAGACTGCCAGAGGTTTGAAGCCCAAGACTGAACTGTTGAATTGTACCGGTAACCCAAAGTGTGGAAGACTGATGCAACTGTGCCATCCACCTACCCTGTTTAAGAAACTTTAGACCCTGTGGGGCTGAATGTGGGGAGTTGTTACTTAAGCCACTCTGACGATTCTTTTGAGACACTATTTTCCTTTTGTATTCCCTTAACACATTTGTCATTTTGAGAAGGAGGGCAATCTTAAGTTTTCTTAGTATAGGCATTTTTATTTTGACTAGACTGACTTGGACTTGTTTGTTATTTGTTTAAGGCTCGAGATTACTCCTATTCTAGAGCCAGGGCCAGTTAGGAATTCTACCAACCCAACCAAAATACCAGATAAAGGTTTAAGTACTTATATACATTGTGTCTGTGTCTACTCGATACCATGCCTTCCTTACAATACCCACACAGCGGTGCTGAGTGGGCATTTACAGATTTTGGGTGGGTTTTGCCAGTCGGGGCCTACCCTGTCTACGCTTCTGTGAAGGAGGTAATGAAGAATATGTGAAGGTGAGCAGTCAATAGGATTGATGTTAGACTTTCTTCACCATATGACAAACCTCTTCCATTTGTTAAAGTAGCAATGCCTTTTGTTGCGTTTGTGTGACTCCTTTAAGATTTCCATGCATTGTCGAGTAAATTGAGGCGACCAAACTCTATGACTTTAGGAGCCAAGCTGCTTAGTTCAGTGTATGAGTTTGAGGATGTAGGACCTTTCCCTGACACTGTGTTAACAGGTTGTGAGACAGTGTCATCCTTATCGGTGGGCATAGTGACATTTGAGAAGATGGGGGTACTTTGTTTGGCTTGCCCACATTGGTGCAATGAGTATCATTGTTAAATATTCCTGGTGCATTGAGCGTTAGAAATATGTCGAGGGAGTGTAAGCAAACATCACTGACCAATTGATCCATAGTTCAATCCCTGTAGATCCCTTCTGTGGGTACCTGGATGCGTAACTTAGGCTTTTAGCGTTTTCTGCAGTTGAAAAAAGGTCTATTGATAGGTGACCCCATTGAGTGAAAACTCATGCTCTAGTGCTTGTACTCTGTTTAGGATGTCAGCTAGACAGTTGAGCACTCTTGAAACATGTTGAGCTTGGAGGTGTATTGACCTTTGGAAACACCACTTCCAAATGATTTGAGCTAGTTTGGACTGCTTTGGGGAGTGTGTTCTGGCTTGTTTATTGATGTAAAACATGGGTGTTGTAATGTCTGTTGCAATCAGATGGTTTTCCCACTTTAGATGTTGTTGGAAAGTGTGTAGTGCCGTATGTACTACTAGAAGTTCCAGTACGTTTATGTGCTGGTTCTTTATCAGGAATTACCATGTTCCCTGAGCCATGAGGTGGGTGCAGTGAGTGGCCCAACCTGTCAGGGATGCATCTTTTGTGATGGTTCAGTGATTTGGAGGGCTGTCCAAATGTTTTCCTTTGAACATGTTCTCTTTTGTCCACCATCTTAGAAGCAATACCAGTGTGTGTGAAACTTCCACTCGATCGTCCCAATCCCCCTCTGCTTGAGACCACTGTTTCGCTACCATTCTTGTTCTGGAGGCATAATCGGTTTGGTGTGTGTGACGATGAAGATGCAGTGCCGACCTTGTGCTGATAAAAGCTCAAAATTGTTGGCTGGATATTATACTGGTTTGTTTTTCATTGATTGGAAACTCCAGTCTGTGTAGAAGATTGATTGTGGTTTGAGTATTCTTGCGACATACTGTTGGATTCTCCCCTGTTATTAACCTGGGTACACTGCAGTGCCCTCCCTGCAGAGGCGTGCTGCGACCACTGTTAGCACTTTTAGGATCACTCGAGGTGCTGAGTACCTTGAATTGTTAATGTACATGACCTAGTTTGATGTGCTGGGAGTACTGAAATATGAAAGTATGCATCTTTCATAACCAAAGTTGCCAGGAAATCGGTCTCTTTTAGTAGTGGAGTGACCTCCTGTAACATTGTAATTCTGAACATTTGTGGCTTTGCATATTTGTTTGCTGTTCTTAGATCCAGCACTGGCCTCTTTGTTTTTTCTTTCGTTCGAAGGAAGTATAATGAATAAATACCTCTGTTTACCTGCGATAACTGAACTTGCTTTAATGGTTCCTTTTTCGAGTAATGCCTGAATTCTGCCTTTAGAAGCCTTAGATGACCTGGCAGCCTTCTTCTGTTCCTTGGGGAAAGAATGTGTGGTTTTTCAATGCAGTCAATGCAATACCCCCATGCCACGGTGGCTAAGACCCACTTGCTCATCGTTATCTCCTTCCATGCGTGTGCGTATGATGTTAACCAACCCCTTACTGGGGTAACATGAGAGGGAACGTGAACCAGGACATCATTATCGGCGGCAGAGGCAGCTCCTCTTGAGGAGTGACCTCTTCCACGGATTCCCCCTGTCTAATCTGCCTCTGGAAACCTGATGGTGTAGTGCTCTGTTGGCTTTGGTTTGAAAACCAAGTACTTGTGCTTGGGGTATAAGTTGACTAAGAGGCTACCCATTGATAACTTTGGGATCGAAAAGTACATGGATTGGCTTGAAATCCCCTCTCCTGAAAGGGTTTACCTGTGATCTGACCTAAGGTCTGTATAGTTTCAAACTCTTTTTTGGCCTTTACTAAGGCTCCATCAACAGCTTTTCTGAAAAGAAAAGAACATTGTCCTCAACCATTGTCTCGGGAGGATAACTCAGGGGCAACACGCTCGTCTTGGAAGAAAGCCGACGCACAGCACCACAAGTTCGGTCCCCGGGTCCGCACTTAGAAACCTCTGGGTATTAAGTGCGTTATAAATAACCAATCATCATCTACCAGCATGTTGAAGAGGGTGGCCAGAGTTTCTGGTATAAACCCTGACCTTCACTTCCAAGCATGTCTTTTGACTAGAGTTCCCTCTGCATTTAGTCTGCCGCATTCTCAGCTGAATAAAGGAAATGTTTAATAATTGCATTTGCAGATTGCTTGCCCTCCTGCAGAACCTTGAGCATTTGTATCTTTTGATGTTCTTGGACATCCCTAACCAGATCATCCATGATGTCCCACTCTGCCCTATTATAGGTAGCCATCAGCACAGTAGCATTAGCAACAGGAGTAGTATTTATGTTGCTGGTGCAACAGGAGCAGTATTTGTATTGCTGGTGCCTTAAATCGGCTGAATCGACCATTCCAAAATGGCTGACGCCACCGCTTCGACACCTCGCCAGCACACTCTGATTGGCCATTAGCGTCCATTTACACAAATCAAGTTTGCCAGCAGGCGGAAGCCTGCCCTCACCATAATGTCCCACTAAAAGACCAGATCCTGTCTGTGCCTGTCGGGCCATGACGGAGCCAATGGGCCAGCCAAGCCACCCGCTACACCATTCAGACCAGCTGTAGGGTAAGCTATTTATTTATTACATTTGTTATAGGCCCAGACCCTGAGGTATCACAGGTCTACCTGTGATGTGATCTAAGGTCTGTATAGTTTCAAACTCTTTTTTGGCCTTTACTAAGGCTCCATCAACAGCTTTTCTGAAAAGAAAAGAACATTGTCCTCAACCATTGTCTCGGGAGGATAGCTCAGGGGCAATGCGCTCGTTGGCCCTGAGCTATGCAACGCGCTAATTGCCGCCTGTACAATCTTTTTCCTACGTATTGACCACTGTGATCAATACCGCTATAATCATAGTACCTCTAACACTGCATACTCGCCTGCGGCTGTTACAATCCCTCCACGGCATCCAGCGTCTGACACTCAACCACCATCACCCCCAGTGATCCTAACATTTGACTGCTAAGGGCATCCCACCCACCTTACCATTACACACGCAGCAGCATACTATGCACTTGAGAATTCCACCCTATATGTCTCCGAGCTCTGTGTACTATTTACTAGTCCCGCTAGCATAAAAACACCATCTTACCATAAAATTATTGCTCCTGACTTATAAGTCTTTCATTGCACCAATTGCACTACCTGTATCTAACTCGAGCAATACACCGCAGCTCACGCTAGTTAACGTGGACAGTTAATTACCTACTGCATTTCTGATGATATGCTTTGTACTTGCGCAATTCACACTATGCCATATTTGCCTGTAACTCTGAGTAACGTTAGCACGGTGCTCCAGCCCTTGTTATCTAAATGACTAGACTGTTACCAATTGCATTTTGTTAGGTTGAGTGCACTTGAATTGTTATCTGCACTCTGCCATACTAACCTGCAAATCTGAATAGCTCTAGCATTGACCCTCAGACCATGCTAGCTCAAATTGTACACCTCTTTGTATTAGCAGTCACCAACAGTCACCATATGGACACTATTCTAGCAGGCTTGCAGCATTAGAAACCAGATCGCACTACTGACCCTAGCTTAACTCACAAGGTGCTCAGTCATGCATATTCCACTCACTTTCATAGCCTACATCTAAATACTCATCACAATTATGGACTTGCATACTCAAACTACCATCAGAGGCCAGGGACGCCATTTCACCAAAATGCCAGGGGTAGCAGAAGTGACATCACATGACCCTTGACCCCTGATGACATCACAGGAACCTCGAATTAGGATTCCTACACAGCATAACTGAACTAACACATAACAAAGGCGGAATCCTAGACTGGATAGTCAACCTCAACTGTGACATAAATATCCTGTCCAACACACCATGTGCATGGTCTGACCATCACCTGATATCCTTTACCATCAAGGAAGGTAATCAGCCCAACCAACAGAATATCGCTCCACCAAAGAGCACTAGAAACAAATGCAATATAACAATGGAGAAACTATTACCCCTACTACAGCCAATCATCAACTCCCCCATGACACTCACTGACGCCACTGCTATAGTTGACCTTTATAATTGCACATTACTCCATGCCATGAACACCATAGCACCATTAAAATTGTGCAAATCCAAACATTGTGCGCATTTAAACTCATGGTTCACCCTGCGCCTCAGATCTCTACGAACACTCAAAAGAAATGCAGAAGCCCTCTGGAAAAGTCTCCCCTAAGCAGCCAACAAGGATAACTTCTTACTAACTTCCCTCAACTATAAAACAGCTATTGTCCAGGCCAGAAAAGACAATTATAAAAACTGCATCACCAAAGCGAAATATAGCACCAAGGAACTCTTCAACATTCTTAAAGAGCTAGAATCCCCTGCCCCACCACCTGACACTTGCACCAAAGATATCTCCTGGGGCACTAATATACAGAAGGCATTAAAATCTCAATGCTCCAAAATAAAATAGAATCTAAAAAACATAACATTACTAATGCAGCATCCACTCCCACTCTCCCCACACCAGGTGTGAATACCCATAACCAATTCAATTGTTCCCCCATTTCCCTTAAAGAGGTTGAGGACATTATCACAAAATTAAAACCCTCCAAATGTCAGGGAGATATTTGCCCTGCCCCTATCATTAAAGAGGCAGTTAAGGAACTCGCCCCATTCATCACATCTCTTATCAACGCATCATTCAACTCTAGCATTGTACCCAACAACCTTAAGGATGTATGGGTACTCTCACTACTAAAAGAAACAACCCTAGTCCCAGATAATCCTTTCAATTATTGACTCATTACCACAGTACCCTTTCTATTGAAAATATTGGACCGAGCAGCATATCTGCAGTTTCAACAACATCTAGAATCAAACAACCTTCTTGGTCTCAGACAATCAGAGTTCAGACCCAGACACGGGACCGAAACAGCTCCGATTGACCTTAAGACTCAAATCCAAGCCCTAAAAGACAAAGGCAAACTTGCTCTTCTCCTCCTTCTAGATCTGTCGGCAGCGTTCGATCTAGTAAACCACAAAATCCTCTGCAACCATCGAACGTCTGCTTTGCATTTCTCGTACAAAGGTAACGCCTGGATCCAGTCTTTTCTAAACAACAGATCTAGGAGGGTCTTTGCACCATCAGCCTCTGCAGAACCATCACCTGTCACTTGTGGAGTCGCCCAAGGGTCTTGCGTATCCCCTACACTATATATTGTGTTCACAAAGCCTCTATTTGATGACCTTGACTATTTGGGTGTCACCTATACCAATTACGCTGATGACACCCAAATACTCATCCCTATCACTGGAGACTATGCTACTGACAGCAAAACCCTTAATGACATCTACATCATCATGCAAGCCTGGATGGCCCATCATGGACTCTGTTTCAGTGACGATAAGACTGAGTTGCTCCTCCTAGGAACCCCAGCTAATCTTAACAAACTAGATGAACAATTTACCTCCTTTAACATCGACGGGAATATAATCAAAATATCTAAGGATGTAAAAACCCTAGGTATCTACATCGATTCGGATCTGACCTTAAAACGACAAACCAATGCAATTGCCTCCTCTTCAGCGTCTACCTGCAAATGAATCACTGCCTGCAGACCATTCATCACTACTACAAACTGCATCACAATAGCCAGAGCCCTAGTCTTGTCAAAACTTGACTATTGTAACAGACTATATCTGGGAACCATCCAACGGAACCTAAATAAGGTGCAAGTCATACAAAATAATGCCATCAGGTCAGCATTGAACATTCCGAGATCACAACACATCTCTGAAATCAGATGTAATCTGAACTGGCTATCCATCAAGCAAATAATTACACTCAAAACCCTGTCACTCACGCACAAGTGTCACGCAAACCTGGCACCTAAGTACCTGTCTAATAGTCTCCACGCAATATACCAACTCGCCCCACAAGAACTGCCCAGACACATTGCCTCAAAGTGCCCAGGTTCAATCTACAAAGAGCTGGAGGGATCAGCTTCCCAGTATTAACAGCCAAAAGCTGGAATGCTCTGCCTATAACGTTAAGATCTGAACCATTTTACCATCTGTTCAGAAAAAAGGTAAAGCTGTGGCTTCATGTGCAAGAAAGCAGCAGCTCCTCATGACATTGCCCACCTTGGAATTGCTCTGCATCGGTGCTGTATCTACTGTACTCACAGCTCTATATTTAACTAAACCCTTTGTAAATATGTAAGTATGTAAGTTAAGCCTTTTTATGCCTTTGTACGAAACTAACTGTTTGTGTGCAATCCTGCAAATTGTAAGATAAGTGTATACATCCTTGCAACATGTAAGATAAGCGCCCAGATGCCTCTGGGCTTGGTGCGCTCTACAAATAAATAAACTAAACTAAATATGTGTTTGATATGTTGAGGATGTTACTACCTTCTTCCCCAGAACATTGATTATTTTGCCCTCCTTATCGGGTGAGGATTCTGAAGATGTTAAAGGTGTCCGAGCCCGTTTATGAGTTGTTGACACTACAAGCAAGTCTGAAAGATATATAGAACCTAAAGGAACACCTGTTTATGATGTTTATCTCATCAAAACTAGTTAGATGAAGTGGGGAAATTGAGGATGAATTTGAGGTGCGGGGGGAGAAAGGCCCAACCTTGGCATCTGGGTTGGAAAAATAGAACAAGTATGGTTGTTCCCAAAAATTCTTTGGGAACTCCCGTCCCCTGCACACTGTTGAATATTTGAAAAATCAGATCAATAACTCAAAGGAGTTTTTTGGAGTTTTTTGTTTAGCATACTCTTTTAGGCAAAATTTGGCCAACAGTAATTTTGACAAACATTTTTTGTAATACATAAACCATTTTTCTTAATCAAGTAAGAGATATTTTGAAGAAACAAAGATTTTGGTGAAAGTATCCTTTTCTTTATTGTACATAGTACATGATGATGCCCAACGCGTTTCGCGTTAATCAACTCTTCTTCAGGGGCAATGGCACCATTTTTTCAATTTTTCTACAAAGTGAAAAGAGGACATAAGTCATATTTTTTGGTCTATTATAACAATTTATATAGCTTGTCTCTGTTTTTAACTCAATAAAACAAGTGGCGATTTCGTTAGACACATGATGACAATTTTCAACAAAGAGTAACAGTTTGGGAAGTAGTGGGCATACATATATTGATTTGAAAGCAAATCCTTGGAAAACACATAGTGATTTTCTTGATTTACACAAAAGAAAAGAAAAATGTAGCTCCTATTCAGCTAAACTTATCTACTTTAACCCAGATCATAAATTCTTAAAAAAGATTTTGTTGCTGCGGTCGTATCTAGAACCATTTTAAGTAATAGTATGTACAAAAATGCCTTAAAAAAGCGTTTTATGTTGTGATAGGTGAAGAAGTATAGAGGAGCGAAAACTTACATATCTTAAAAGGATCGATAAAGTGTAGTGAATGCATAGTGCATCTGGTCACTGTCATCAAACACTCAAAAAAACTGTGCACGGGACGGGAGTTCCCAAAGAATTTTTGGGAACAACCATACTTGTACTACAAGCAAGTCTGCCGTAAGATGTCCTCTTATATAGAGAGGGTCCACTGGTGCAGTTTTAAACAATTTCTCTCTATGTGGGTTAGCTGCCTTAGTGAGAGCTGGAGTAACCGGTGAAGGTGATTGCAATAGGGCAATATACTGTCCTATTTGACCTATTTGAGGAATTCCTCAAAGCAATCAGTGTCCTCTTTAGACTCATCTGCATCTATTTCGAAATGTTCAGCTGGCTTTTTTAGAAGATCTTTATTTAAAATATGATCATCTGTAGGAGATGACGAAAGTGGGAAGTCAATAATATCTGGATGGGGCATGGAGTAGTCCTCGGGTTCAACATTTATACTCTCATCTAATGTGCAATCTTCCTCATCTGTATAATCCTCTACCTCAGTGAGATCATCATCTACAGGTGAGATAGGTTGTTTGGACGTTTTAGGTAGTACAGTGCCTTCTGCAAATATGTGCTTCCTTTTAACTGGGTGTTTCTCTAGGAAATCCATGAAAGAGGATATTTTCTCCATAGCCTTTTCAAATATTTCCTTAGTCCACGAGTTTGAGGAAGACTGAAGTGGGAAAATACTATCCTTCTCATCTTCATCAGAATCTGAGATTTGAGGGACACTTTTCTTCTTCGGGGCATCTAACAAAGAGCTCTCTACCTCAGTGTCGCTGGACCTATGGTGATGTGTTGTTTTTTTAATATGCGCCGAAAGAGATAGTTTTGTTACTGGGGCAGATTTTGCAACCTGGGATGAGAGTGAACCACTTGAGTCTGAGCACATTGAATCTGATTTTTGTTTTGAGGCAGGCTACCTATCAGGTGTAGAGTGTGTGAGTCACAGTGTTTAGCGTTGCTCTGCCTCAATGACTCAACCGCCGTATTGGTACAGCCCCCATGTGAGTGTTTTATATGTACAGCCGTTTTGTTGCCAGGGATAGTCTCCATAGCTGGGCATGACACATGCCTGTCGGAGATCGGTACCGGCTTTTGGGAACCCATGGGTTGCTTAACAGTGTTCTCCTCGGTTTCACTTTCAAAAGCGGGACTGACCTGTCAGCCTTAATGTTTTCCACGACTGTGGAAGGTTCGTCGGATGCCTCATCGCATATGCCACCCATTGTTTCAACTGTCGATCTTTGAGCATCTCTGTCTGAAAGGCCCGACCCCTCATATCCTGATGATCACATGGGAGATAGTGATTACACTTTGTGTATCTCCAGGGAATCATATGGTTACAGTAGGGCCAGAATTTAACAGGAGTATTCTCCATTGTCAAAGCAAGAGGACAGGGAGATTATTTTAAAAAGAGGGAAAATATATGTAGACAGTCTAAAATAGTGTAGTCTAGTGTAAGAAATTTCCCCAACTCTCCCTACTGTAACACCTTAAAAGACATGGGGCCTCATTACGACCCTGGCGGAATTCGAAAAATGATGGCGGAAATGTAATACCGCCATCGAATACCGCTCGTTGCGATCATGACCCGTCACCGTAAAGTACGATGCCATTAGCGACACCGTAGTGAACGCCAACGCTAACTGCACCAAGTACGCGCACGCGCGCCTTGCGAAACCGTAATTTCCGCCATGGCGCAACGGTACGCGAATTCTGACCCTAGCGGACATGTACTCAACGCCATCAAGCATGGCGGAAAGTACCATTCCGCCATGGCGAGAATTACGGCATCGCAAACCAACCATAAATGGCCCTACTGAGTGCCTGTACTCCACTCCCTGCCCACATTGCACAACTCCCCGTAGGCGCAATGTAGTTACACTATGCAACCAGTGAAATGTACAAGCCACCCATGCATGCCAACGATCAAATGCATGCAGGGGCTCCAAGTGGCTTGTGAGTGGCCATCCATATTTGTCATGTCACCATTGCCGTACTGATGCAGCACAGGCATGTGAAGGTACAAGTACACCAAAATGAACTGAAACATTCCATGAGACAAAACAACAATAGTCCCCCATCGCTTGCCACCAGTTAAAATCAACATCCAAAGCAGTATCCTGAGGGAGACTGCACCAGCCCTGTACTCTTGCCAGTAGACAAACCAACCATCAGCATAAGCATGTACCACACAAGTTGGCAGAGTGACTGAGCAGCCAGGCTCATCTCAAGAGGGGCCAATGGGAGCTGTAGGGCACAGATGGCCCGAATACAGCAGCAATTCCAATGGACCTGACCTCAGTCTCCCTCCAAGAAACGCACGCAAACACAGGCACCTGTGACCAGCCATTTTCTGATAATCCCATCATTCCACCAATTCACCTGGCTGACCGGCATCTGTTGCACAAAAGCTAATCCCCCGCCCCTGAGCATGACATCATAAAAACAGTCATAATGGCAGCCCCTATCCCTGACCTAACTGGGCTTCGCAGGCAAACGCGGCCAGTACAGTACCACACAACTCTACTCAGAAGCCGGAACCCAATGATATCATCTCACAATACATCGCGGCACCAATGGGAATATGCTTCATTACTAGCAAAGAATAACGCTACACGGTAAATAACTGAATATAAATTTAATGCACATCAAAATCACCAAGCCCATACAGCTATTTACTCATAAACTCCCAAATAATTTCCATATTTTCATTACTGTGGGCTGCATCCGCAATAAATGACCAGCTACTTCTTGTGTGACGCCCTGTTCCTTCATGGTACACAGGGGCTACATTTACGTTCAAAAAGGCAACATGGAAGGCCTAGAACCGCAGGGCCGTCCCATGAAGTAGGCACTAATCCAGCTGAAAGTATGAGATGTTGCCCCTAGCCATTAGTACTGCGTAAGGGCATGTGGCCCATTGGCGATCGTCCCATAAGATCGTAATGGTGCTCCACTGATTAACTCGAAGCTGCAGGTGTCGACTGTAGAAGCCATCTGCAGGAGTGGCGTACAGATGGCAGCGGCAAAAGGGGAGGAGATACCTGTCACCCAAATGAATAAAAATTAAAATAGTATGAGAATCCGAACTTCATAAGTATTACTCACTTCATTCAACACACTAAATCTACCACCATATGCATGCTAGCCCACTCAAAAGGATTAATTTCACCCAAAAATAACTTGGGAATCATAACGATATAAATCGAGGTGAATACACTATCACAAACGAGTGTTTGTGTGCATGCGTCTGTTAAAACAGAATCCATTTGATGGGATTGGTAACGTGCATAGACACAAATGTTTGAAGGCGCGTCGAGACAGGGAGGGTTCAACAAGGGCAGATAGACGATGGTCCCACTATGGCAGCATTGCATCACATAGCGCAGGGGAAGGGGATAGATTCCAAAAAGCCATGTACATGGCAAACCCTCAATTAAATCATCTGTCCATGCATCCATTCATCATTCCCTCATCCCGGTATAAAAACGCCTGAATATTTACTCACATAACATTTGAAATTTCCATTGAGTCTGTGCGTAATGCAGTCTGCAAAATCCACTGTGCTCCTGGGCGGATTTCTAGTGTAGTGAAATAACATGTAATTGGGAACGTCCTGCCTCATCGCCCACTACGCTATTGCGCATCCCATTCAATTCATATCAATCATTGCATTCTCGTCATGGGCCCTGTCCCAAGGACATTCAACAATAGAACGTTATATTCCCTGTCAGACCTGTGGGCGTCTCCTCGCCGCTAGTTGAAAACCAAAAGCGCTGTCCTTCGAATTCCTCATTTGCAACATCACGTCGAAAAGGCATCTGTGAACGCTTGAATTCACAAATACATCTATGTAGTGTGGCTGTGTGTGAAAATGGTAACTGGCTCCAATCACTAATGGGACTCCCCGCCCGTCGGTGAACGTCAGTACAGTGCTGCATGAGGGTCCACCGTTCATCGAGTACTACATTCCACTGACCCTTCACAAGTTTGTTCGCCACTGCAAATATAGTATGTTAAAAAATGGAACAATAGCAAAATTAACATATAAACCAATATTTCACTGCCATCGGGATTAAATACATGATTGTAATTGCAAGATGCCATGCGTCAAATTGCAGCGTTGTGTGCGGGACGTGCTCGCCCAATAGTTACTGCAGCTGGCACAGGTGGAATGAATCACCACAGGTGGAGGCCATACAGCCTGAAAACACATAAAATGCACACCCAAACCCCTCCCACAACCACACCCACTCCAAAATGCTACCGACAGGACTAGCGATGTTGGGCCTGGGGGACCTGATAGCACTGCAAGTACTCCAACTTCAAGAAGAAGACGAACACCAACTACTACAACAACCGGCCGCACAGAGGAGACGAAGGAGGAGGAGGGCAAGGCACGGGCAGCAAGGCCCACCAGCACAGCCACTACCACCACGCAGGCAGCCCGCAATCCCACGCCTCCGAGCTAATCCGTTCGACCTCACTGCTGAGCAGATCCACACCCTCTACCGTTTGGACCGGGAAACCATAACCGCCATTGTCAACATGACACACGCTGACCTTGTCAGCATGATAGATAGCCCCACCGCCATCCCACCCCTACTGAAGGTGGTGTCTGTACTCCACTTCCTGGCCACAGGCACCTACCAGCACACAGTCGGACAGTTGCATGGCATTTCACAGCCACTATTGTCACGGACACTATTCCAAGTGCTTGATGCCCTCCTGAAGCACACAGACGACTACATCTCTTTACCACGCTCGGAGCAGGAGCTTACAAACACAAAAGTGGGATTCCATGCACTTGGCGGCATACCGGGTTGCATTGGTGCCATCGACTGCACCCATGTGGAATTGGTTGTCCCACATGCCATGGAGGTCCAGTACCGCAACAGGAAACAATATCATTCTATCAATGTACAAATGGTGTGTGACTCCAATAGGATCTTTACACATTGTTGTGCCCGATTTCCAGGATCAACCCATGATTCTATGGTCTTGAGGAACTCTACAATACCACGCTACATGGAGCGACACGCAGGGCACCGATCCTGGCTACTCGGTGAGTCTCATTTAATGCATGTGAATGTGGGGTAGGTGATGCGTCAATGACGTGGCAGGAAGGGGGGGGATGCGTACGTAGCAATGTTATTCCACAAACATCCTTCTTTGTCCACATACAGGTGATGCCGGGTATCCACTGAAGAGATGGCTCCTTACACCAATCCGGAACCCACAGAACCAGCATGAGGAGGACTACAACCATGCCCACTCATGTACCCGTGTAGTCATAGAACAGGCATTCGGCCTACTGAAGGCTCGTTTCCGCTGCCTCAGCAGGTCTGGCGGGGCACTCCTGTACCGCCATGAGAAGGTGGCAAAGATGGTCATGGCATGTGTCATGCTACACAACATGTGCGTACGTAGAAATGTGGCCATGCCCCCTGACGCAGAACTGCAAGCACCTGAGGATGGTGATGATGAGGGTGGGGATGTGGCAGCACCTCAAGGAGTCCGCGAGGCACAGGAGGCCCGTGAAATTCGTCAGAATCTCATAGATGCATGCTTCTAGCACTCACGCCTGGTGGCTGTTACATGGACACGGGACTTGTGGCACTGTGTGTGTCTGGAACATGCACAATGTGGACTGTACGCCAAGAAAGGCATCGTACACAAAGATCAATGTCCACACATCTCATTGGATGAATATGAAGAAATGTATAGCAAATGTGAAATGATGTTACACACCCAATCGACCCGCCACCCAAAGAAGCCCAACACACCCCCTCCACCCTCCTACCTCCCCCCCCAACACCAGTGTCCAAAGATGCTCAGTGTCAGTGGGCAGTCGCTATTGCAAGCCCCCTCTCCGGGTATCAGGGGCACCCCTGCCTGTGGAGCGCAGGTTCCTCCCAGATCTACGTTGGGGGCTGCCCTGGACGGAACTTGCAACGGATGATGTCTCTGCCTGCTCACGTCCATGCATGTCCCTAAGGGTTTGTGAGAGCTCAGTGAGCACACGGCGCACAGCGGCAAGTTCACCACATACGTCTTTGGACGTCGCATGCAGTTCCCCCCTCAGGCTCTCGGTGCTTCTCTCCATTTGTGCCCTTAGTGTCTCTGTACTTCGCTCCATTTCTGCCCTAAGTGTCTCAGTAGATGTTTCAATGGCTGCCTTAGAACCCCCACATTCAGCAGCATGCTCCTTGAGGAGCGTGGCCAGTTGCTGCTGTTGCACAATCATCTGCTCGAGGGACTGTTGCCTCTGCTGGGCCATGCCCATTTGCGGTGGTGTCACAGAGGGGCTGATCACCTCATGTTGCCTTGCCACAGGCCTCGTGGGGGTTGGCCAGTCGTCGTCTAGTGGGTGCCCCTGCGTGGTTTCCTCATGGTGTACGGGATGAAACAAACAGGGGGATTGAGACAGGTCATGGATGGATCCTACATCTACAGCACCGTTTTCTGTGTCGGAGCATGCTGGCATGAAAGCAGTGTCACCTATGATGCTGCTGCCACCAGAAGCAGTGCCTTCTGTGACATCCATTGGGGGGACCTGTGGTGCTGCTGTTGTGGACATGCTGGCTGCTGGGGTGCCTGTTGAAGTCCCCTCCAGTGTGCTGCCACTTGATTTGTGCTGCTGCCGTGTCTTGTTCCGTGCAGCTGAGGTGGAGGGTCTTTGGCCGTTGGTCTTGGCCCTCTTTGCAGGTGTGCTGGTAGGGGTGTCCTGTAGCTCGTCGTTTGATTCGGACCCTGTGGTGGAGTAAAGGAGGGCGAGCGTTATTTATGGGTCTGTGGAAATTGGAATGGCAATGTATCACATGCATTGGGGTGGTACCTGAGGGTGATTTGGGTCAGGGCCTTGGAGGTGGTCTCATTTTTGTGTGGATTGCGGATGCAGTTATTTTGCAGCCTGCAGTTAGGGTGTGCATGCTGCACATGTAGAGGGTGTTTTTAGGTTTTTTACTTATTTATGTATTTGATCTGACTTTTAAAGGGCGCTATCATGGCAATGTATGTGGACGTTCTCCTGGACATGTGTTTCTATTGCACTATGGGGACACATGGTACTTCACATGATTGGACATTGTGGATTTAGCATTGTTTTATTTGGGCCACCTACCTGATTCTTCGGATGTCTGCACTCCTTTCTCCATCCCTCCGACTCCCTCTATGCTCTCCATTCCAATGGTGGAGGCACAGATTTCTTCCCAGGGGGTCAACTTGATGGGTGATTCCGATCCTCCCCCGGTGGCTGTGGCAATGTTTCGGTTGGCCGAAAGTATGCTCCGGACGCGTATCCGCAAGTCGTCCCATCGCTTTCTGCATTGCTGTGGGTTGCGGGGTGCGGTCCCCACCACACTTACCCGCTGTGCCACCAGGGCCCATATGGCCTTCTTGTTCGCAAGTGCCGTCCTGGTCATTTGCGTCGAGAAGACGACGGCAGCATTCTCCTGGAGGGTCTCTGTGAGCACGGTGAGTTCCTCATGGGAGAAGTGGACCTGCCGCTTGCGATCGCACGCTTTTTCAGCAACTTTTCCCATATTTATTTTTTTAACTGGGGTGGCTAACGGGTTGTGATGTGTCTCAGGGTCGGTTTTTGATGGTTGTGTTGGGATTCTGATTTTATAGGTGTACGGCGTGCTGTTTCCCGTTCCGGCCCCATGTTTTTACTTCCGTTTCCGTATATTTACGGTGACCGTAATTTGCGCTGCCCGCTCATTACGGTGACCGCTGAGATGGGTGGCGGAGTTGCACCTTGGGCGGCGTACGACGGCGGTAAGGGGCGTTTTGGGGCCATTTCCGCCATCGCGGACTTTGCACTTCCGCCATTGCGTTATGCTCGTGCCCGATGGGTCGGAATTAGCCGCACTTTGCTCCATCGTGCTATGGCGGAAACGCTATTTACGCTGTGGCGGTCATGTCAGTTACTTTCCGCCAGGGTCGTAATGAGGGCCATGGACACGTCGTCGACCACCTATCTTCCAAAATCATTAGCCCCGCTGCCAGTGAGAACTTGCCAGGTGAAGAGCCTTCATTGAGCTATCTTCGGTGTCTAGGTTATCTTAAAAATAATAAGTCTTGTTCGATCTCGAGCATAACAATTACATCTTAACGAGAACTAAACTTGTAGCGATCAACGCAATAGGAGAAGAAAACTGCTCAATTCCCATATGTCACAGCTTCGATATTCCTGGTCACTGTGGTATGAATGTACATATCAGTACCTAAATTCACCATCCAAATAGATGTGCACTCTACAAGCAGTTGGTATAGGTTCCATTTCGCAAACCCTGCAGGAACTCTTATCTTATTTTATCTTATCTTATCTTACTCTTATGTTTATTTTGTATTTGTAGAAACAATCCATAAAACAACCTCAGAAAACAACAAAAATCAAATCCCAGGTCGAATAAAAGCCCAACAAATTATAAATAACAAATCACAGAAAACTAATCCTAAAATAATTATGAATTCCCATTGCAGATGAGTAAAGGGATTTTTTCTTTTCCAAGCGCTTTGTAGGCAGCATGCTAATTTAAAGGTGCTATTAGCATCTGATGCACAGAATAGTAGCATAAAAGCAGGTTTCCAACAATTAAAACCAAAACTCTAAGTAAATTTAAAAGATATTGGGGCTTAATATGAGTTTGCCTGTATTCCGATACCGCGGTACCTCCGGCGGTAATACAGCCAGATTACAAGTGGTGGTTTGGCAGTATAAATCCCCATTGGATTTTTACCGGTAGCACCTCTGCTGAAATTACCAGATTTTTTTAGGTAAAGGTGGAGGAGTTACCTCCAGCTTTATATCCAAAAATCAGTGGTATTACCATCTGGTAATATCGGCTGAGGTCATACCAACATACTTCTAGTTTGGCGGTGCATAGAAAATGGAGATAAACTGAATTACCTCCACTTTTTTTCCCACACCAGCGAACTCGTCCGCAGATCGTTGTACAGGGGACAGAAAAGAGCAAGGCGTGCCCAAGATTCTATGGCACCACAGGGACAGCAAACTTCATTTGCATACTTCAGGCCAAACCAGTTTCTGGTCACTGCCCTAACATATAGGGCATTTAATATGGCATGGGTCAATAAAGACCAGTGGTAATAATCGGTTATCAGATCAAGGTACCTAGCCATCCCTGTAGATAGGGAAAGAGGGAGATATTTCCTTTACAGAAGACTTCGAAAGATTCAAATCCACCCTCTTGCAGTCTCAGAGCATCAGGAAATTACTTTTTATGCACTTTCACAGGGATGACGGCAAGACTAGGTGGATTTACAGAACCACCCTCAAAAACCACGGTTCCTAGGGACTTCTTAATATAAAACAGCAATTCGATTTTGTGATGGTTAACCAAAGATAAAACATGTTTGATAAAGAATTTGGTTAGGTTATTCCCTTGACCCGACCACACTCTAATCGTTCGCACGTTCACTTCACAGAGGTGGCTTCCTGTCAACAACACCAAAGACACTTTGTTTTATTTCTGTTTCCACGTTACTCGGAACACATTCACTGGCAGCGTTCCTGTGTTCCCAGTTCTTTCCATTAGCGTTATTCCAAATTACCCTTATGGAAGCAATGTTCTGTCAGGCAATGTAGAGTCTCAGGCGGACCTGCAAGCTCCCGAGCTCCCCCAGTCTCCAGCATGCACACACTGAACTCACGAGACTACCTTTATTCATAGACTCCAAGGTTCCAACTAACTTCCATTCCCGCTAACCGTTCCTCCCCTTCCCGTGTCCCAGTGTCCCCTGCCACGTGACATGAGTGGCTGACGACATAACAGGCAACTGATGTCTGCTCAACATCAGCATTCTCCACTTGACTTCACACTGTCCTATGTACGTGCTACACCGACTAGACATTAAAAGACCAAGAAAGGTCCTAAGGCAACCTTTGTCGGTGTAGCACTGATGCTTGTAGAACATGTCTGCAACGCTAGCCGCACAGTACTTCAGAAAAACTCTGCTCTGGATATGTAACACCCACCCTATATGCTGCACATCCTCTTCATTTCCTTGGTTGTATAGTCCCTTTTTGCTTTCTCTGCACTGTTTTTATTGCAGCATCTCTAAATCCACAGCCTCCATGAATTGACTTGCAGACTTGCTTGCATGCCGTGCATTCAAGAAATACCCAGAAATTTGCTCTGAGTGCCCTGCTTCTTTTTTGTTTTCACTGCTATGTACTTACTGCAGCAGCTCTATATCCATAAGCTACCATCTCTCTTGTGTGCCGCCTGTGTGGTAGGTCCTCGGTAGTGCACTCAGATGGCTGCCCTCCTGGGTTTGCTTTCTGTACCCTTTTGGACCAGCTTGTCACAGTGTTATAATCAAAGATTTCTGGAGTTGCAGGTACATTTTATGAGTTCCTTTGTTTAAATTACATCCAGTAAGTCCATTAGATAAGAGGAGGACCCACTGGTGCCCACCAACTGAATGCTTGTGGAACACACGGGTTAGGGCAGCCTAACATTCACACAAACACATTCCACTCATGACATCCATCACTCTGACATCACTCACACTGAGCATTCTGCCACACAGACAAGAAATGAGACTACAAACACAACACATTCCAGAGGAATCCATTCATTTTAGGATTGCATTAAAATCTCATGTAAGACAAAAACCAAGTGAACACATGAGATGGATGAAGAAAGCAACGGTGGAGATTTTATCTCTGATCTGTTACCCTTCTCCACCTCGTGTGCACATGACAACTGCATGCAATGGGAAATGTTGGTGAAAAAGCATTACATCATGCTTTTATCCCTCCATTTGAATGCTTTTACATCTCCATTGCCCATTAGGAAATGACCCCCGGAGTGTCATTAGAACAAAGTGATGTTCTATTTTACACCAACTCTCTTAGGTGTTAGTGGACACAATTCAATTTGTAGAACTCTACTCTATGGCTGGGGACAGAAGGAGATTACTGTTCATATCCTTTTACTGTGGAAGTCCCCGATGACACACTCAGCTAGGGCCATGTAACCGTACCAGGTTTCATTGGTTGCTATTTAAACCTTCTGGCAAAAGACGCACCAGGCTTACCTTAGTGTTGCTGTAAGAGCAGGAATACTGCAGAGAAAGGTGAACAGAATGATGACAAAGATGAAGATTAATAGAAGAGGCTTTTTATAGCAGGATGATGAGCATTTCCCAGCTAGAGCCTGGCTGGACACCCTGGACAGGTTCCCGGCAATGCAGCTGCAGTTATGGTATGTCTGGAAAACAGGAATTTCACCGTCAGACACATGTTACAAAGACAGAGGCAGTTACACAGATCAAAGGTTTAGCACCAGAAGATTTGGCAAGGGCAATGAGCGAGTGTGACAAACATCATCTTTATCTTTATGATAATTTCTCACCCTAACTCCGAGACAGCCACAGAAACCTGGTGTGAATCTAAGCATGCTGCAGGCAGGACCTGAGCCAATCAAGAGAGCAGATCACACCTGAGATGGAAAGCAATACTTTGCAATGCCACTACCACCAACAACTCACCTTTCCTGTTAGCATAGGCCAAGATTGCTAGGCTAGTTATAGACAAATCTACTACAATATCAAACATTTATATAATAAAAGGCTGACAGCACAACACTTGACAGGCTAATGAAAAAGTACACTGCAAATCATTGTGCAAATCGTGTTCTGTCACGGCCAACTCAGTAGAACCACAAATCAGACGACTTAAGGCAGAACATAATTAAAATGGAAAGTGATCAAAATTCCTGCTAGACAGACTACAGAAAGTCTGTAGAAATCAACCAGGAGGCCCAAAGTTCAGTTCCTGTGGAAAGTTGCTTTGTAAAAGAATGTTGTTTGCCTGTATCCATTCTCTACCTACTCTACATCAGGCAATGTTCATGTTACATTTTGACAGGCTCCAGAACTGATGAAAGTTGCCACCAGGTTTTGAAAAGCTATGTCCAGCTTTCTTCCTTTGATTCCGGCACAAGAGGGGCACCTTGTCTGTTGTGACCACACTAAACACTACAATATTCAGAAAAAGCGTTATTAGACCATCCTGCCCGCATTCATCATTCCACTCTGGAACTGTAAGAGAGACTCTACACAATGTTGCTTCTGCTCTTGCACATCATGCCACATCTCCTATGCAAGGGCCTGAATCCTGGGCTGCCCTGGAACTCATCAACCTCTTTCTGTCCAATGGAAGCCTTCCGGACGGATATGCCAGATTCAGCCCCAGTATCCCTGAGAACCTTGTCTAGAGCTCCAAAGATCATTTAGTCTCATAAGGAGCGATTGGAATCTGTAATCGACTCCAGTGCATTGGTAACAGCACAGTACATATGGGAATTTTGAAAGCCAAATCACCATCCTTTCAGGAAATGGAAAAACTGAGGTGCCCACTCAATGGCCTCATTATAATGCAGTTGCAAGTAGGCAACTGCCACCTGGCTATGTTGATCAGCTGCCCAGTAGTTCCATGTTAGGGATAGTAATAGAGAATATAAAATGGATGGTGTTTTTGTCCTTGATCCTTGTCAGAAGTTATCAATTGCATAAATCATGAATTCGAGTATGGAACAAATCTGTGTTTCATTTTCATCTGGAATATTTTCAAGTAGGGGCAGAAAAATAGCAATAACCTATCCCCACACATGCCACACCACCTGTCAATCACAACAGTCACAGTCACTTCTGTTGTGGGGTGCTGGCAGGTAGAAGATGAAAAGACAGCAAAGTCCCGTCTTAAAGATGTAAGTTCTAGAAAGCCTGACAGGACTGCAACCTGCGGCTTTCCACAAGTGTTGAACTCTGGCTCTCATCGCCCCTCACCATTTACTTTGCTTGCTGGGGAGTTGTAGGTCTAATAATTAGAAGAGCTAATTGTTGCATGCTCTTGGTACAAGAGCCTAAATATTTGAGACCTTGATTGGCCAAGAGAGGGTAGAATTCTGCTAGTGATGTTTGAGAAACTGCCCCGTTCCAGTCCCATCTTGTTTTGTCCTACAGAAGTGTATGCAACCCTGTCAAGGAGTCTGGAAGGGACCTCTTGCACACATTCTTAGATAGGAGGATTGGAGCCATTAGAATGCTGAAGAAGAGTGGCCACTGCACCCGTGAAACTCAATAATTTTGATATTGACTTTATTATTTATTTATTTTGAATAGTGTTTGTTGGTTAATTCAAACCATTTTACACATTAGCCACTGTTAGTTAGTTGCACACTTGCAGTTGCCATTGCAGAGAAGGTTTCTGGAGAGACAATATTTTGAAGGAATTTGAAGACCCTAAAAGGCTGCAGTTTGTTTTCAAATGGACGTAATTCCTAGTTAAGCATATGAGGCAGCCCTGGTTTCCTGCATTTATCTTTTGTCATTGATAACACCTACAACTGAGCTGATTCCATACTTGTGATTGCAAAATCTGACATTGCTATAGTTGATCATGGAGAAGAGCGCTTATCTCTCAACATTCTTTAAAGGTGACTTTAGCTTTAGAGACTGTTTGGGGCTTATTTAACTGCTGGCGGATGGGTCATCTACATAGCTTTTGACATTTAAAGCTGCTGACAAAATGCTGCTCTAACTTGAACTTTCAATTGGAAGGCACTACACTGGAAGGGTATTTTTGAGTGTCAAAGCAGAAAAATGGTAACTTAAGAACTACATGTAATCGGTCACGATTGACATGGTACATTCTTGAAATCATAAGAGTTACTCTCTTGGGAATGAATGTTCAATTTGGGCATGTTACTAATTTGTAACCCCATTAGTTATTGGTATCTTTTGTTTTTCAGGTAAGGTCCTAGAGAGATCTGGAACACAAATCCACTGAATAAAGGCATTGGCACGAGTAGTAGGGCAATGTATCAGCTTATAACCGTCCACACATCTAAGCAATTAATACAATCACACAAATGATCTGATGGACTCTAATGTTATTGCTCACATTGAGAAATCTATGAACATCGTGAGTGCTTTTAGAAAGACAATTACAGCTAGAAATGCCTTTGGGGTAATTGGATTTCCGTAGAGAGAAACTGCAGCAAATTAAATACTTCAGTAAAATATCATAGCCAAGGTATTGGGGATATACTTCAATTTTGTGTGGGAAAAGAGGGGCTCTTGGGAAAATGCTATGTTTGGAAACTCTGTTTCATATATATTTTGTGCGCTGTATTCACATATTACGAATAACATACTATACGCAGCTCTTTCTTTCCTTCTCTTCCTTCTCTGCCGACCTCCACCTTAAACTCTCTTCCTGTCTTACTGCCATTAAAAACTGGATGTCTTCTCGCTTTATTTCCCTTAACACTGACAAAACTGAAGTAGTTTTCTTCCCCTCCAACTCCCTTCCCCCTTCCTCTCCTCCTCCTTTCATTCATTTTCCTCCTTCTAATCTTCCTTTCTCCGGCCACGCTCGCAACTAAGGCATTCACTTTGACTCCTCTCTCACTTTTTCCCATCATATCTCTCTCACCTCTCGTGCCTGTCGCTACCATCTCTTTAATATTTGCAAAGTCCGCCCCTCTCTTACTTTCCATGCTTCTAAACGTTTAATCTCCTCCCTTATCTTCTCTCGCCTCTTCTACTGCTCCTCCTTACTCTTTGGTCTACCTATTTCTCATCTCGCCCCCCTCAAATCTATCCACCATTCTGCCATCCGTACCCTCTGTCTCCTCACCTCCCGAGACTCCATCTCTGCTTCCCTTGCCTCCCTTTGCTGGCTTCCCTTTCACTCCCAACTTAAATTTCATTTTCTCTGCTTATCTTCAAATCTCTGCATGGTCTCGCTCCCCCTTATCTCTCTCCCCTTCTCTCTTTCTACACTGCCTCTCGCTCCCTTTGCTCAGCTGACCACTTCCTTCTCACTGTTCCTCCTTCCCCTTGTGCCTCCTCCCGTTTCTGCTCCTTCCAACTCCTAGCCCCCCTGCACTGGACCTCTCTCAATCCGCTCTATTCCTACCTTTTCCTCATTCCACACGTCCCTTAAATCTCTCCTTCTCCATTCCCTGCCATGAAAACCCTCCCCGTTCACGCTCTCCCTCCCCCACCATCCCCCTCTTTCCCCATAATCATCTCCCTCCACTTCCCCCTCCACCCCATTCTCACCCCTTTACCACTTCCTTTTCCCTCCTCCTCCTACCTATTCCTCCCTCTGTCTAATTGCTCTACATACTGTTTTGTTGGTCTGACTCAAAATTGTAATTTGCTTCTACTGTTACTGTTATTTTGTTATTGTTGTTATATGTATCCTGTTGTTACAATGTGCAGCGTTTTGGAGTAAAGCGCTATATAAACTTAATAAATACTAATACAAATTATGTTATGATAAAGAAACGATTTTAGTTATTGATACCAACTGTAGAGGCAAGATATTCTCTTGGGTTGTAAGCCATTGCTAATACATTGTTAAAATGTTAACCTACAGGGCTGCAGGTCTACATCCCAAATCAATAGAGCTGAACAACTAACAATATCAAAGAACTATTCAGCACACTTTTGCTGCAATAACATTTCAGACAGATTACCTTTACCTAATTGGGTCCTATCAGGAAAGAGCACATGTGCTAATTAAGCATGCATATGAAGGGGCAGGAGGTGGCAGCAGCTACACTGGAAAGGGGGCGACAGGGGTCAGGTCAGGGGTATGGGAAAGGTTGGGCTTGGATGCTATGGTGGGGTTGGGAAGGGGCAGTGTTATGGGAGGGAATGGAGCTAGGGCTGGCCGGTGACTGCGAGTCCCCCAAACAAGAAAAGGGATATTGCGTGGGTGCAGGGATGAGTGGAGAGAATAGGGAGTGCAGAGGGGTCCCCTGCATTAGAGAAGAGAACAGAAAGGGAGCTGGCGCTAGTTAAAGTCAGCCTGGAAAGGTGGGCGTCAGCAAACCTGGCCTATGACAAAACATGATGTATACCAAAGAACTTGTAATTGTTTATTTATAGAGCGCTTATACAAAGGTGAAGTGCTTCAAAGCGCTTCAAGGCGGGACGGGAACAGGGGAATACAGAGTCATTCTTAGGCCTTGACATTTCTGAATAATCTTGTAAAAAGACTAGCATACTTGGCCAGACCACCTTAATACAAGTGCAGGTGTAAGACAAAAAGGAAGGAGGGACGGGGGAGGAGAGGGAGAAGAACATACAGTCTTTAAGATACCATACTTGGCCACCGACATTTCAGATTGTGCAAGTGCGTGACAGATGATAAGGCGATAAGGGGTGGAGGGGCAATCACAACTTAGGATGTGATTGCCCATGTGACACTTTTAAAGAAACAATTTGTCGAGGAGCACTGTTCGGAAGGGGCTCAGTTAACTATGGGAAGTGAAGAGTTAAAATATATTACTGCATCTGTTTTTCTGTATCCTAAGAAGACTGAGGAAACGACTGAATTGGCACAATGAGATCAATGCCTATGAAAACATGAAATAAATGAGAAAGGATGAGGGGAGTGGCGCTAGCACTAGTTCCGAAGATACATCCTCAACTAAACGGATCATACATAGCCAAATTTACTAATTTAGGAAGTTCAGATGCACACTATTCCTAAAAGGAAAAGAACAGACAGTGCTTTGAATTGCTGGGTACATATAGGCAGAAAGGTGACTTTGTAAGGAAATGCTACAAGATAAAAGCATGACACCAGGTGACTCCATGATGGTTCATGATAAATTAATGACCAGAAAATAACAGTGTAATCCAAAACTGTGATGCCATTTGATTTTCCCCTAACCATCTGTTCACTGAAATACAATAAAGCACATTTACATCTATACAGGGAACTTTGGCCGCAGGAATTGGCATGGATTTCAAACTTGTGAAGGAAGAACATGGACCTTTGTAGTGCAAGGAACTGCAGAGTCGGTAACAGCGTAACAAGGGTTCTCTAATAGGGTTATCATGTCAAGCTGTGTCTGACAGAGTGGAATACTTAGTGGATTGTGACACGAGGAAGGATCCAGTGCCGGTGAACTTTCAATTCGCTCAACATATTTTCAAACATTTTTAAATACTGCTAATTCAATGTTCCATTGTGCAACAGGTTAGTAAATGTTATGGTTTGTACATTTGCTAGCTACAGTGTAAAACCTCCACTGCATGTGTGCACCTTTGTATCTTAACTGTAGCTCTACAAGTATGCAGGCACAGGTTCACTGGAAACCTGTGTGGTGTGGTAAACAAACCACACAAAGGGCCTCATTACACGGATGGCGGAGAACCATGGCGCTATTAGCGCCATGGTTCATGCCAGTAAAATACTGGCACCGCCTTGGCGGAAAGGGGAATTACCGCCCCATTCCAAGGTTGGCGGGGCGGTAATTCCCTCTTCCACCATTGCCCTTCCCCATTCCCATTTTTGCCCCATAGGGCTCAATGGGAATGGGGAAGGCGCTAATTACGGTACCGCAAATTGCGGTACCGTAATTAACTCCCTGGGTCCCTTTGCGGGTTGGTTTTTAACGCCTGCAAAAAGCAGGCGTTAAATCCCCCAACCCGCAAAGGGACCTCGTAGTAAGGCGGTAAGAATTTACCGGTACCGGTATTTTACCGGTACCGGTAAATCCTTACCGGCATCCGTGTAATGAGGCCCATAGTCATGTGATGATACAGCTCTCACACTTTGTGCTGCAGTGCTTTTACCTTGAGTCCGCTGTCAGGGTTGATGTACATCGCAGTGCAGCCTGCATGGCAGGGAGAATAGTACATGATGTTATCAGTTCCACAAACAGGACTGTAAACCTCATTTGAACAGTTGCACCCAGCATTACAGGAAGCTGTGAGGTGCTGGCTGTGTTCCACCAGGTCACTAAAGAGAAACAAAATGGAAGGAAAGCACTGTTATAGATGACAGTACACAGCGATTTCTACAAATGTAACAGTTACATGGGACATGAAACCAAGAGAAACTTCAATAACATCTGTTGTGCATTGACTAGGACTGTAAACTGAAAAAAGTGGGCATGGCACCAAGTGTTAAACAGGTGTGCATAAAACCAAGAAACCACTTAGCAATTTAAAAAGAGAAGAAGACTGGTCTACAGGGAAACGAGGAGAATTCCCAAAGGGTCTATGCCTCTTTCTGTCAGGCAGATCCTTACTACTATTCCTAGACTTCAGTTGGGCCACAGTTTTTAAGATGCCCTGCCAGGTCAAAGCTCCTCCAGCTCGTTTGGATGTTCTAGACTACCATGCTATTCTATTCACCAAATTCACCTTGCCAAGACCATCACACTTATCTGTTCCTCAAATTCACTGTGGCTACATCAGTACTAACCATCATCAAGGCTCCCTTCACATTATAGAGAACCAACTACAGCAAACAACCCAGAATTGGAAGGAACACCCAGCAAAATCTCAATTCCGGTACTAGGGGTTTTCCACTTCTTCTTGATGCAAGAGTTTACAAGCACAGGCACAATCAGCAGCCCAGGAGGAACACACAACACCAGCAGCCCAACAGGAACACATGAAGATCCACGTCCCTGTAACATCTACAAGGCCATAAACAAACAAACTATGCTTTTCCCAATCCTATAATTATTCCACCCTCCCATAAATATGGCATATGCTAAAAACAAAAAACATAACAAGTGTCCTGTTAAATCTGGATGGTTCCAAGGACTTTAACAATATCAGTCATAAAATTCTATTAGAAAGAGTAACGGACATCGAATATGAAGGAAGTGCATTATGTTGAAGCATTTTGTTCCCCTGGAGCAAGGCAGAGAAACTACATGGCCCCTTCCATCACCTGTGGAGTAGCCCAAAATTTCAGCTTATATCCACTACTTTTCATCATCTATATTGGCCTGTCCTGTAAATGATCAGCAAATCAGAATCAGATGCTTCAACTATGTAGGTATCACTCACAACATCTTTAAACTCACACACACTTCAACCAGAGGTTAATTGGATGTTGGTTCATGCGTGTCACTATTGACTGAAGGTTGATGGCAAATTGACTAAAACTAAACCCAACCAACTTGAGATTTGTAGCACCACACCAGCAAATCGCATATTCATTTCTTGACCTGTTCTAGTGCTCTCCAGGCTCAATTACAACAGCCTCTGCCTGAGCCTCCTATAACAATAGCTAAACGAACCGCAAAGAACCCAAAAACACTGCAATTGAACTCCTCCGAAGAGTGCAATGATGGAAACAGATCACCCCGGCTCTACAGACACTCCACTGGCTACTCACCAAATGTAGGATCTAATTCAAAATCCATTGTGCATTCGATGACTGGGTCCCAAAATCCACCAAGTTGAAATTCCAACACAACAACCTGTAAAAGCTGTAACCGATGTAAAAGTCCCAAGGGTTGGGCCAGGTAGAGGGCAATGCAATAGTCAATGTGACTCATGACCATGGCAGACACCACCCGAGGGCGCATTTCAGAAGGCAAGAAAGGCAGCACCTTGCAGAGTATTTTAAGAAGGAAATTACCGACTTTACAAGTAGCACCAACTTGTGGGGCCATAGACAGAGTAGCAGAAAGGGTAATCCCTAGGTTTTTAACCAATGCCACTGGTGCAGGCAGATTACCCAATTCCGAAGGCCAGAAAGCTGAAACCCATAGTGAAGGATCAGGGAGAGAACCCACCACCAAAACCTCAGTCTTGCTGCCGTTAAGTTTCAGGATTCAAGAAAAGAGGCAAGAAGAGGGGAGATCAAAGACTCCAGAAGCTTCATGAAAAAAGAAAGGAGAGAAATAGGTCGAAATTTAGACTGCATTGCTGCGTCCAGAGATGGTTTTCTCAGCAGTGAAATCACGGTAGCCTGTTTTCATTCCGCCGGAATAACGCCTGATTGGCAGGAAAGGTTAACAGCCTTTGTAATCCAAAGGATAATGGGCGGTAGAATATCCTTAAATTGGGCCAGTCTTCCTAACATTTGTCCCTTCCAGACATAGGACACTAACACCACCCTGACAATCATCATAAAATGAAAGCCAGAACCGCAGGATCACCTCATACTGATGGATAACAACATAACAGGTCCTCTGATTTTAATATATGGCAGAGAGGGACTTTACTGTTTCAGTCTAGACTTAAAATTCAGAAAAAGGACTCCTGAAGAGGCCCCAAACTACCTCTCCTTACCTCACTTAACTGACTTGCCGTTTAGTCTAATAGCACCTTAACACTGCATACAAGGTCCCCCACATGCAGGGTAGCTTTATGCTTCTGACCACCATCTCCACCATATTGACCTTTGGCAAAGCTGTTCAGAGCTCACTTTATCTTTAGCCCTGTCTCGTACCCTTTTATGCAGAACCAGACACCATCATGCCATACAAAAGTGGCACAAGTACACTTCAAATGACCACTTTAAATGAGATGTGTCAGCTTACTCTATTCTGGGCTCTGATCTCAGTTGGTCCAGAGTTGGAAACTTGTCCATACAATCCCTAGATCTTCTGCCTTTGGCTGCCTGTGGCTGCCCTAGTGCCATCTTTCCAGGTCTTCAGCTGCTGGAGGATTTCTCTCACTAGGTAAAAAGAGCCCTGCAGGATCCCAATGATAAATGTCCGTTATGTTACTGCTCTGGCACTGGTACACTCAGTAGGTTGTCATTAAAAATGAAAGAGTTCATGTGTTGCGATGTCTCTAACAATACTAACCTATATTAATGGGCATTTTGAAAAGATTTTCTTTAAAAAGGCTTTCCCAACATTTGAGGCTCTGGTTAAAACAGTGTTCCCTAGCCATAAAAGATCAACAAAGGTTCAGCCAATCAGAATAATCTCTGGTGACTGGTGATGTGATGTTTTAGAGCCATACGTGGCCAACCTATAATTTTTATAAATGTGCCCACAACCGATTTGCTGATTCTTAAAACATTTGAATTTGTGCAACCGTGGACTGTAATTTGTCTTTTGATCAAGGCAGCTTTAGTGCACTAGCAGTAACTGTAAACTGAGATGTGAGGACCACAACAGTAGGATCGACGGTTGCATCTGGACCAAGGCCTTGAATTCTGAGGGCATTTCAGGAACACAATAGGCATTTTAAAAGGCACTTCTTCAAATTGTTAAAACATCTGAAACACAAAGCCTTTTCAAGTGTATGTTCTCAATAATGATTTAATGGCACTACTAGTTTAAGGGCCTATTCTCCACTTACATGTTAAAAATTACCATTAACCAGGGGTAAAGTTGAATTTATGCATTGGAATCACTGAAGATTAGAGTGTTTTCATATGTGTTAACTTTAAAAATGAAAGCTTTTTGTAGTCCCTACTCCCCTTTCTCGCATACTAATGGGATGTCTGTAGGGAAGGCATGGTATCAAAGCAAGACAGACACCAGTGATCACAGTTCAAGGGTGTTTATTAAACTGTACACATGGCTGAGATAAATGTCTAATCTAAACCTAAATCTAAGATGGGAGCAAGCTACGACCATCAAATAATAATAATAGTCCTACTAGAGTCTAGTCAGATAAAAAGGGCCTCTACTAAGACAAACCTATTGCCAATCGTTATCACTATACTACAAAATAGTGTGGGATAATGTTCACAAAGAAAGAAAGAAGTGTTCTCAAAATGATAAGTCAGGATGTTATGGCATGGGTCTCCCTTCCCTACGTTTGAAGCACGGGACAAGGCGGGTCTCTCGAGCACAGCACACTTCTGGGCTTCTCTGGCCTGAGTTTACACTTCCTTTTATACAATAGCAAGGCCTTCTGTGCAAAAGTCTCTTTTATGCAAAGTCTCTTGCTTCAGATGGCCTGATGTATCACAAACAACAAACAAAAGGTCCTTCTATTAATCATCACGTCGGGCGATTACTCTTCACCCGAGGATCCCCCTCATCCGTGCTCCGATCCCCTTTACAACGTCAACCTCCCTCAATCGGGCTCAGACCAACAACTCACTGTCAGCATCCCTCAGTTGGGTTCGCGTTTGTCATCACAATGCAGTTCACTTAGCTTTTCAATTCACAGAATCATCATCTTATTATATTCAGGAATCTTAATGTTTTTTTAAACAAACCTCTGGGTTACCTTCTCCACTTTACTTAAGTCCCCCTCATTCGGGCTCAGACTTCCTACACCTTCCTCCCAAAGCATTTGCCAATTAACACAGTGACTTCCGAATGGCTGTTATGTCTCGCTGGGTCACTCCATGATTTTTTGCCAAGTGCAGGTTTCATGCTATCACAATTTTCATGGCGTTCGCCTCAGTAAAACAGGTCACTTCATTTTCACAACGTGTCAGACTTTCGACTGTACAGGGGTTTGGTTTGACCCTTGTATGACCACTTTGACTTCTTATGCCGGCCTCCCCTAGGGCCTCGTGGTTTTTGTAGTTTTTCTCACTTCAACATATCACCCACGTGGCGCCTGACCACTCTAATCATAATCCCTCAGTTGTTCACAAAAGACCTTTGTCTATTATCTTCTTTTCTTTTACACAAAAGTTGCCACTGCAACTTTGAGCTTAACTCACTCCGGTCCACTATCAGTTTTCTCCAACTCACCGGCTGTGCTGAACTCGTTGGCTTTTCTTCCGCTGGAGTCAAGGTCGGTACCACGGCGGCAAGCACTTTTCCCCACCCTAGCTATCAATGCGGGAGGGCCCCATGTACCGTTGACATTGGTTACACCAATCGCCAGCTGCAATTCCCGGTCTTACTGTTCTTTTATCTAAGACTTCACGGCTCTGGGTTGAAAAGGGCAAGGACAACTTCCTCTTTGTCGTCCTTTCGGTTTCCACCACCTTTCTCCTTCGTTTGAACTGCCGTCCCAGAATAGCTGCTTCCTCGTGTGTTCGGCCTTGCTCAAAGTGTGCTCTTGTGCTTCGCCTTTTATCCCTATGCGGAAGAGAAAGGGCAGTCAGTTGTGTGCAGCTATCAGCAATTGCCTGACTCTGCCTGACCCTTGTGTTGGGACATGTCAGGTATACGGTTCTGGTGTTAGTCTGTCTTGCTTCAAAACTGGGACACCATGGCAGGCTTTCATAAGGAATGATATCCCTCGTATTCCCCTGGGGATTCTTTCTACCTCCTAGTTCGTAAACCCTCATCCTAGGGGGGTTGGTAAACTCAGAAGGGTGAGATTTGTAGGGTTTTTGAAATGAATGGGAAAAATCTGTAATATAATAGCTTATAGGTTTGTCGAGGGAAGGAGTGGGATTATTGTCGTGAAATGAATAGGTGGAATTGTGGGAACAGTGATTTTTGGTTTAAGCAGATGGGGAGTTCGGGAAATAATAATGAGAGGGACGGAGAAAAGAATGACTGGTAGTATTCGGGTAGGCAACCAGTAAATAGGGATTCTGGCAGATGTAGTTTCTCGCTGTAACAGGGGTTGGGTTTGTTTTTGATAAGGGCGGTTCATTTGGCAGAAGTTAGGTTGATTTGGAACAGCCTGTAAATGCCTCAGGGACTTCGTCCTCCTCCTCCTCTTCCCTGGTGTAATACCGCGCCTCACCTCTGGCCATAACCTGGGCTCCCCTACCCAGGGGATCCTCCCTCGCTCGTCCACCTCCAGGGTTGGGAGCTGAGAGCCCAGCCCTTCCCTGGCCACCTGAATAAGGGATTCTCTGGGTCTGATCGGGAGAACACCCTTAGGTTTCTCATGTCCCTCGTGAGAATGGGACCAGAGCCTTTTTAGTCAGCCAAAAAAAAAGAAAACACCCCAATTTGCATATGAGCTGGTGCATGGAGCATCAGCCACTCTACCTGACTCCCCCACTAGCTTCACCTGCATGTTCGCTAGACTGCCCAAACCAGAACAATAACAGGTAGAAGTGATAAGGAGGTTTGATGGAGGAAAGATGACTATTGATTAGGAGTATAGCAATCAAAACACTGGTAGGTTTTGCATACTCTGACAACCCATCCCCTTTTCTTCCATACTTATGGAAGATTTATACCGCATGTTTAGGAACGGGTGGGTTGAGGATATTTTACCCAAAGAGTTTTAACAGCACTGTTTAACCAAATCTAGCATCTGCCCTTGAGCTCAGGTCCAGAAAGTATAGTTTGCTGAAAGAGGAGGTAGGGACCCATGTAGCCATCTTACAAATGGCATCTATGTATGGGGACAGTTGTCTAGCAAACCCCCAAAGCTGTTTTGCTCCAACAGAGATCGCATGTCAAATCAGAAAGCTGATGCTGAGTTTCGCTCCAACACTGAAAGGATTCGATGATACAATTCGCAATCCACTTCACAATAGGTTTTTCTGACCATACCTAATTAAGACCCTGTAAGAGTTTCTTAACTGTCTGGTCCTCTCATAAATACAAATTGAGAGCTCTTCTAACATTTAGGCAATGGAGAATCCACACCGAAAGAAGAAAAAAGTAGATAAACATCTTTCCTGATTTATATGGAGATCTGAAACAATCTTGGAAGGAAAATTGGTTTGTCATTGTGGAACAGGTCTGAATCACAAAGCACTTGCAATTCACTGACACTTCTGGCTGTTGTGACCATTACCGGGAAAGCATTCTTTGGGATAGTATGTTCATATGCACTGAAGTCATAGAGTCGAACGATTTGTGAGTCAATACATTAAGCACCCCATTCAGATCCAACAAATGGTGTGGTTATTTAACCTGAGGGAAAGATGCTGCAAATCCTCAAAATGCTGTGAGGGGTCAGAAAGGAGAGGTGTACACAAAGAGGTATAATTCTCAACGTTAGCTATTTTATCAACAGAAAGGGGTTTAGATAAAGGCCTAACTTTCACTATCGTAACATGAATGCCCCTTCCTATGAAACTAAAACTAAAGCAAGATGACCTTGTGTCCAAACTCATTCTGACCCTCACATTATGCAAAGTAAATGATTCACAGTTAAACTGCAATAACTCAAACATATAAATTTAACCTAAAATACTTCTTGTATCCAAGGGTTGGCTCCCTTCCACTGGATTATTTCAAGTAAATTATTCACAATATTCTGTGTCAAAACCAGTCTCATAAATGCTTTACAGATGTGTGTTTTACCTAATCCTCTTTTCAGGATGACAAAACAAATGTTCCTTCCACAAGATTAATAGGAAAGATGACGTCTCTGCTAGTCTCTCAGAATGGCAAAACAAAATGTATTTTCCACATTTCTGGTTGGCATAAGTTAAAGGAAAGTCTGTACTACTTTTCAGGATGGCAAAATAAATGTCTTCTTCACAACAGAGATTCAAGTATGGCAAAAAGAAGGTATTTTCAAGGTATTTTCAAGGTTTCTGGTTAACAAAATGTTCAAAGAAAGCAAGAACTTAATATGACCAAGTCTTTTTTCAACACAGCAACTGAAAGTGAGTTTTCCCGGTACACTCTCCTGCCAGGAAACCTCGCAACTACAAACTCTTGATATCCTGGTTTATTCTCCTGCCAGGAATATCCACCTTTTGGTTCACTTACATCCCCTGGTGTACTCTCCTTCCAGGTATCTCTTTCCAATAAGGCTTCACTATCTGATATCTTTATCAGGCTTCTCTGCCATATTCACTTTCTCCTTAAGTATCACACACCTGTGCTTCTTCACTAGCACACTTTTGCTGACTTCATTTGTTATGTGTGCCAATTTCCCGCAAACAGACATCCCATGTTTGAGGGCTTGTTCAAGCTCTGTCTGGCAACCTTTCTTTCAATCCCTCTTAGCTCTTGGCAATGCTTGCTCCAGGTTTCCCCCAACTGACATCTGATGTCAGGAGAATTCTACAATGTTGCCTCTTTATTTCTCTCTTAACCTCTTTTGGTTCTCGGGAATGTTGGTTCCAGGATTCTCCCAACTGACCTCTTATGTCAGGAGAATTGCACCATATTTGCCTGTGTTGTTCTTCTGGCAATGTCTTTTGGCTTAGACAATGCTGGTCCCAGGTTTCCCCCAACTGATATCTCATGTCAGGAGAATTGCACCACATTCGCCTTTTTCTTTCAATTCTATTATGTCAGTATACAAAAGTACTTTCAAAAATGCTTTTTATCATATTCGTATGTCCCGGGCCCCCTTCGCAATTAGGCTGACTCACTTGTTCACCGTACGGCTGCTGAAAAGTGCTTGCGATTCTCCCCTTCTAGGCAAAATCTCATTGGGTCTCTGTGTCGGGACTTCTGTCCTTCGCCCCCAAGACCTGCGCAGCACTACAGGACTGCGTCTCCTTACACAGCCCCGCTGCGCACCATCTGCTTTCTCCCTTCTTCCGGAGCTCCTCTCCTCCGGTCCTGAGCGCTGCCAACCTGCTTCTGGCAAGCGTCTCTCCCCAAGTTTCCTTGTGGGATTTCTCTGAAACCGGTCACGCTTCCCACTCCGTGCAATCTGCAGCCTTTCTGTAACGCTCACCTGGTATCCACGGGGACGCCACCCAGCCAGTTGGTCGCTGGTATCCTCTCAATGATTCCCTGGGATGATTCTCGTGGAAGTTCTGCCTGGAAATACAGGAAGACTGTGTTTAGGACTGCCGACCAAGGTACGTTTTCCCCCCACCTCCCGTCTGACTTCAGCCCCTCTGGGCCCTCTTCTCACCTTGTAGAAGTTGGCGTGCTCTCCGTCCTGCTTTCTGGGCAGGGGCGCGTTGACTTTCGTGGGCGTGTGGTCCAGTTAGTTCACTGACAGCGGCCCAAGTAATGTCTTTCAGGTAGGTCTTATTGCTGTTTATGAGTTGTTATTCTTGCATGCCTTTCTCTGTTTGATAATGCCTCTTTTATCTCCTTTAGGTGTGCGGAGCATCCGTGTGGCGAACTGGCTAGCTGGGCCTCACCGGCCAAGGATGGCACACAAAAAGCACTATGATGTGGTAAGTAAGCGCATTGCATAGCGCAGCAATGCCTTGTCTTCGCTGACCTGTGTTTCTCCTTTTTTCGTAGGTCGCGGTGTGCTCCCAGCATGTGTGGGTTTCCAGAGCAATGCCGGCTGAAAGGCAATCAGCCAGGTAAGTCTTTTAAGCAATTCGTGGTTGAAATGTCTCTGATACCTCCTCTAATGATGTCTTTTCTTCCTTTTTCAGGTCCTTCGGTCCGGGCAAAGCGCAGATATAACAGAGCTACCCAGGAGCTGCGAGCAGTGAAGGATGGAGATCGCAGGTAAGTTGCTGCTGCTAACAATGTTCTTTTGTCTTTCTGCAGGCTCTGATTTCCCAGGCTCGTGAGTAATCTGGACACGGTGAGCGTCACGTTGCTAGCTTCAAAGTAACGTGAAGTGTGTTGTCTTGTTCGGGTGTGGTTTAAATAGCCTCTGCAAAGTAGTCAAGGTAAAGTAGTCCCTAGGCCACCACACCCAAAACACTATACCGCATAACTTGGTTCTGAGGAATCAAGCTATGTGGATGCCTCCATGTTGGATAAAAGCTTAAATAAAGTAGTTCCCTGAGCAGACGTCTTTCACTGTGCATGAGCCTGGCGCCAAAGGCGCCAGGACTGGCCCCAAGAGGGCCTGAGGCATGGATGCTAGGCCTTATTTGAGATCCGAGTCCTGATTTCACCTGGCCAATGAGCTTGCCAGTGGGGATCAGGGCTGAGGGTCGTGACAGCACCCCCCCCCCAAGGCCCCTCTCAGGTTGTTTCTTCTGTCTGGTCCAGATTTAGTTGGGAAGTTCCGATGCAACGTTCTGATCAGACGTGGTGCATGTATGTTCTCACTGGGCTCCCAGGATCTATCTTGGGGTCCAAATCCCTTCCAGTCGACGAGATAATATAACTTGGCTCTAGAGTATTTAGAGTCCAGGATGCCTTTGACTTCGAATTCAGGTTCTCCATCGATAAGTATGGGTTTTGGTGGTGTCTCAATTCGTGTACCGGGTTACATTGGTTTTAAGAGGGATACATGAAATACCGGATGGATTTGTAGATTAGGTGGTAAGTCCAATTTGACGGCTGCCAGGTTGATAATTGCCTTGATGGTATAGGGTCCTAAGTATCGTGGATGGAAGGTCCGGGTCTCTTTGATGGGTACAAAGTTGGCGGCTAACCAAACCTTGTCTCCCACTTGATAGTCTGGGGCCTTTTTCCGATGAAGGTCGGCAAAATGCTTTTGCTTTTCCTTAGCATGAATGAGATGTTTCCTCGCCTTTCTGAAAGCCTGAGTGATGGTTGTGTGGAGAGTCTTTACTGCAGGCATTTCCAACCCGGCTGGAAGGTCGAGTTCCGAGGTATGTGGATGCCTGCCATACAGGGTGTAAAAAGGTGTTTGTCCTGTGCTAGAATGTACGGAATTGTTGTAACGCATATTCGGCTATCCAAAGTAGGTCTTTCCAATATCTTAATTCATTGTGCAGCATGCACCGTAAATACTGCTCGAGGGTCTGATTGGTCCTCTCGGTTTGGCTGTCCGTTTGGGAATGGTGACTGCTAGATAACCGGACGTCAATCTGCGCCATTGCACAACATTTTCTCCAAAGGTTGGATACAAACTGGCTGCCTCGATCAGAGACCAGAACGGATGGGAAGCCATGTAGCTTAACAATGTCCTCCAGAAACACTTTTGCTAAGGTGAATGCGTCTGGGAGGCCTTTGAGAAGAATAAAGTGTGCCATCTTAGAGAATAAGTCCACGACTACAAGAATGGTGTTAAATCCTTGACTGGGAGGCAGATTGTGATGAAGTGAAGGGAAAGAGTGTGCCATGGAGCGGGAGGAATGTCCAATGGTTGTAGGAGACCCGATGGTTTTTGTTTTTGTGATTTATTTTGTGCGCAGACACCGCAAGACTGAATATACTGGACAATGTCTTTTCGCCAGGTAGGCCATCAAAAGATCTGTTTCACTTTAGCTAAGGTTTTGGTGATCCCAGGGTGTCCTTCGATCAGAAAGTCATGGTAATCTGAAATAATATGCTGTTGTAATTCCTTCTTGGGTACATATAGCCGGTCTCTAAAGAAGGGCAATTGATCCTTGATGCAATATTGTTCTCCTTGAGTTTGCCATGCGAGGAAGGCATCAGAATCCATCGCCTGTCGAATTTCATTTTGTAATTCTGCTTGTGTTAAGGCTGTCGTGATACCCAAGAGTTTGTCTTCCGGTATGATCGGCACCGGGTCTGGGGTTGTATATACCATTTCATTGATGCCCATACGAGATAAGGCATCAGCCCCTGGTCGAAACGTGATTACATAGTCATATTCGGCGAAGAAAAGGGCCCACCGCAATTGGCTCAAGGACTGGGCTTTAGCTGTTTTGAGATATTGCAGGTTTCGGTGGTCTGTGATGACTGTAATGGTGTGTCTAGCCCCCAGAAGATAGTGTCGCCATGCTTTGTAAGCAGATTTGATGGGCAGGAGTTCTTTGTCCGTGATGGCGTAATTCATCTCCGGAGGTGAGAACTTTTTTGACCAATAGGCCACAGGATGCAGTTGTCCGGTTTCTGGGTCCCTCTGTGAAAGGACAGCTCCCATTGCCATACTGGAAGCATCAGTTTCCACGACATAAGGGAGGTCTGGACGAGGATGTTGCAGGATTGGGGCAGAGGTAAATCTTTGTTTCAGTTCCTGGAAGGCTTTTTCCGCTCCTTCGGTCCAAGCAAACTTTTTATAGTTTTTTCGTCGCAGTACAGTGATTGGGTGCACAACCTGAGAGAAGTCTGGGATAAACCAGCGGTAGAAGTTTGTAAAGCGCAGCATGCTCTGTATCCCTTTCAGAGACGTTGGTGATGGCCATTTTAGAATGGCGCCTACTTTGTGTACGTCCATTTTGATGCCTCCTGGCGTAAGGATGAAACCAAGAAACTCTACTTCGGTGACATGAAAAAAGCATTTCTCAAGTTTACATATAAACGATGTTGACGGAGCTTGGTGAGGACTGAACGAACGTGCCTGATATGATCTTGTTTCGAGGCTGAGTACACTAAGATGTCGTCTATGTACACTAAGGCGCAAATATCAATCAATTCTCTCAAGACGTCATTCATAAAATATTTAAACGCTGCGGGAGCGTTGCACAACCCGAAAGGCATGACTTGATATTCGTACAAGCCATATTTGGTACGGAAAGCGGTTTTTCACTTATTTCTGCTTCTGACTCGGACCAGGTGGTACGCACCTCAAAGGTCCAATTTGGTATAAATCTGGGCATCTTTGACTTGGTCCAGCATTTCAGGGATAAGTGGCAAAGGGTAGCGGTTCTTCACAGTGATCTGGTTTATTGCACGGTAATCAATACAGGTTCTCAAGTCCCCTTCTTTTTTCGGTACGGAGAACAAAGGACTGCGTGCCGGGGACTTTGATGGGCGGATAAATCAGTTTGCAAGGTACTCGTCTGAATAGGATTTTAAATGAAGGTTTTCTGTTTCGGTGAGAGCGTAGATCCTACCGCAAGGGATTTGTGCACCAGGAACAAAGTCAATCTGACAGTCATATGGCCTGTGCGGCGGCAATGTGTTAGCCTGGTCCTTTTGGAATACGTCCAGAAAATCGTGGTATTCATGTGGCAAGGTATTAGTTACTCCTAGTACAGATACTGCTGTTTTGGAAGTCTTGGAGATACAGAAATCGGGTTCCAGCTTTGGATAATAGCAGGCCGGAGAGCAGTCTCTGGGGAAGGTTAGTTTCCGTGCCCGCCAGTCTATTAAAGGGTTGTGAGAAACTAACCATGGCATCCCTAGTATTAACCGGAACTGAGGTGCTTTAATGGGATCGAACGAAATACACTCCCGATGTCCATCCTGGCACAGCAGGGTTACTCCAGCTGTGCACTGGGTTACTGGTCCGGAGGTGATTTCTGTCCCATCCACGGTAGTTACCTTGTCCCTGGTTGACTTGGAACATAAAGGAAGTCCCATCTCTGCTGCCAGCTCTTGATCAATATAATTGCCAACTGCTCTGCTATCGATGTACGCTTCTACGGCATGCATCTTTGACGACTGTTGGTGGTTTATTGAGATCACTGGTATTGCAAAGTGCGAGGTTTGTGGCTCTTTCTCCTCACTCGACAAACTGACCTCTACGGTTGCAGAGCTTGGTAGTTTTCCGATTCCTTAACTCCCTCCTTTTCTGTGGCCCCGACTGTCCTCCTTGGGGGTTTTACTGGGCAGTCCTTCAGGAAATGTCCTGGTTTTCCACAATACAAGCAAAGTTGTTGCTGTCTTCTTTTATTCCGCTCTTGTTTTGTTAATGGAGGTCGTATCCCTCCGATCAGCATGGGTTCTACAGCATTTTCTGTCACCCGTTGTGCGTTGTCCCTTGATCGAACATAAACCACGCGAGAGTATGTTTTTGACCGGTTTCCTTTTCGGTCCTGCAACCGGTGGTCTAGCTGCACGACCAGATTTATAAATTCGGTACAGTCTCGGGGGGGATTAACTACCTGGGCTAAGACGTCCTTTAATTCGCCTCGCAAGCCTCGATGGAATAACGCGGTTCTTTTATTTTCTGGCCACCTGGCTTCAGCAACCAGTCTATTAAAAGTAGCAATGTACGTCAACAAGTCCTGATTCCCCTGCCGGAGAGATAAGAGTTCGTTGTTAACTGCTTGTTCCTGGGTATGGCGAGCAAAAAGTTTTTCCATTTCTCTCTGGAACCCCCCATAGTCCTGTAACAGTGGATAATCATGGGTTACCAACGGCACCGACCAATCCGCTGCGCTTCCACTCAAGTATGATAAGACAAAAGCTACCCGAGCTTGGTCGTTTGGAAATGCTCCAGGGCGACAAAGGAAATGAAGGCGACACTGATTTCTGAATGCTGCATACTTCCGTGGGTCACCTGAAAATCTTTCTGGTGGTGCCAGGGAAACTGTTCCAGGTAATATGATCTGTACTGGAGTAGGGGTAAAAGATGAGGTGGTGGGATTTTGCATCGATGGATTTCCCCCAGGCAGAGGAGTCTGTCCTGCCTGTGATTGCAAGAACTGTCTACCGATCTCCTCAGTGCAATCTTTGGTTACTATTAGGTCTCTTCGGAGTGCATTAGCCTCTTGTCGGGCAGAATGAACCTCGGCACGAAGGTCCCCCAACAATTGGGCCAATTGTTCAATTTCCGATGTCTCCATGGCGCCCAGGTGGATTAGTTATGGTAGGCTTTGCGTTCTGTTACACTCACCTGGTATCCACGGGAACGCCACCCAGCCAGTTGGTCGCTGGTATCCTCTCAATGATTCCCTGGGATGATTCTCGTGGAAGTTCTGCCTGGAAATACAGGAGGACTGTGTTTAGGACTGGCCGACCAAGGTAAGTTTTCCCCCCACCTCCCGTGTGACTTCAGCCCCTCTGGGCCCTCTTCTCACCTTGTTGTAGAAGTGGGCGTGCTCTCCGTCCTGCTTTCTGGGCAGGGGCGCGTTGACTTTCGTGGGCGTGTGCAGTCCAGTTACTTCACTGACAGCGGCCCAAGTAATGTCTTTCAGGTAGGTCTTATTGCTGTTTATGAGTCATTATTCTTGCATGCCTTTCTCTGTTTGATAATGTCTCTTTTATCTCCTTTAGGTTTGCGGAGCGTCCGCGTGGCGAACTGGCTAGCTGGGCCTTGCCGGCCAACGATGGCGCACAAAAAGCACTATGATACGGTAAGTAAGCGCTTTGCGCAGCGCAGCAATGTCTTGTCTTCGCTGACCTGTGTTTCTCCTTTTTTCGTAGGGTTTCCGGAACAATGCCGGCCAAAAGGCGATCAGCCTGGTAAGTCTTTTAAGCAATTTGTGGTTGAAATGTCTCTGATACCTCCTCTAATGATGTCTTTTCTTCCTTTTTCAGGTCCTTTGGTCCGGGCGAAGCGCAGATGCAACGGAGCTACACAGGAGCTGCGAGCAGTGAAGGATGGAGATTGCAGGTAAGATGCTGCTGCTAACAATGTTCTTTTGTCTTTCTGCAGGTTCTGATTTCCCAGGCTCGTGAGTAAGCTGGACACGGTGAGCGTCACGTTGCTAGCTGCAAAGTAACGCGAAGCGTGTTGTCTTGTTCGGGTGTGGTTTAAATAGCCTCTGCAAAGTAGTCCAGGTAAAGTAGTCCCTAGGCCACCACACCCAAAACACTATACCGCATAGCTTGTTTCTCAGGAATCAAGCTATGTGGATGCCTCCATGTTGGATAAAAGCCTAAATAAAGTAGTTCGCTGAGCAGACATCTTTCACTGTGCATGAGCCTTGCGCCAAAGACGCAAGGACTGGCCCCAAGAGGGCCTGAGGCGTGGATACCAGGCCTTATTTAAGATCCGAGTCCTGATTTCACCTGGCCAATGAGCTTGCCAGTGGGGATCAGGGCTGAGGGTTGTGACACCTTCTCTCACCTTCTGCGTTCTTCTTGGTCTCCTTGTTTCAGGTGATTTGGTAATTTAAAGGTCTTTTGTAGCTGATTAGACTCATGACAACTAGACGACATAGTATTCTTATGGTCAAATTTCCTCCAGATGAACTCCTTGCTCCTCTTCCTCATCACAGTACTTGAGGCTTTCTGGGACTTGGAGTCCAAGGAAGTTTCAATGGATTTTAAATCACATGGTTGAAAAATTGCAATAAAGTGACAATCACCATAAACATCAGATGTTTCACATGTTCTGGGATTTCCATGTATACATGAAGACTGAATAGGGTTATGTTTAATCAGAGTGCTTCTCAGAGTTTTAAAACTAAATGGTTTAGAATGCTGGCAGTGAGCAATCAAAAACTCTGGAATTAAAGGATCTTCTTTACAAAACAGAGAAGTACAACACTTCTCTTCTTGTGGAGTCGCCACTCTTCCCTGACTGCCATCTCCTCCCATTTCATCCACCCTCAGAATACCGCCCCCAGGGTCAGGATCAGGTAGTGGCTGCCTTCCCCTGGCCACATCAGAGTAGTCATTAGGCTGGGGATCAGTGATGACTCCACAGGATTCATCACAATGCCTTCTTTCATATTTGGGTTGTAGAAAGAGAAACATAGGTCAGCGAAGGACAGAAGCTTAAGCTGTAAGGCACGTTCTGCAAGTATCCATCTTGGCATCTGACCCCTGACTTAGCTTACTTCACAATGAAAGAATTACTAGAGTTGTCCCGCATGGGTTTAACTGCCTGTCTAAGCACCATTAGCAGAATTGTGTCCATTTTCTGGGATGGAGTTCTTAGGTGCCACTGGAAGAATCTCCATGTTGCTTTGGAATATGGAGCTAAGTTCATGGATTGAGGGGATGGGTGACATGTGAGAACCCCTCAATGGCTGAGCAGGTCATTCAACTGAGGCAGAAATGTGGGAGGTATTCTGAACAGGGTCAGAGGATCTGAGACCCAGAAAATGTGTTGCCCAATGAGGGGCTACCAGAATGAGAGAGCAATTTACCCCTTCTGTGAATTGCTTTAAGACCTTCTGCATCAATGGGACTGGAGGGAAGCCATCTGCTCTTAGATTGTCCTAAGAAGTATTGATTGTGTCTCAGATAGAGTGGTCCCCTTCCCAAAGAGGATGCACACCAGAGGCTCTTGGAGTTCTCCGAGCCGCAAATAGATCCACCAGTGGAGAATGCAAGACCTGAAAAACAGTGAGTAGGATTGATCAATTCAGCTCCGATTTGTGAGGTTGATGGTGAAATATGCTGAGCCAGTCTGTGCATGTTTCAGAGTCCACTACCTCAGATCCAGAGCTCGAAGACAAATATTGTGCTCCCCCTTGTTTTTTTAACATAGAAAACTGATATAGTCTTGTCCACAAAGGTCAACACCTGTTTGTTCCTTGTCTTGGGCAGAAACGCTATGAGGGATAGAAATATGTCTTTCAGATTGAGTACATTGATGTGCATAATTGATTCTGGATTGTCCCAAAGATTGTGGATGTGAACCCCTATCACAGTGGGTCTCTCTCTGATCAAGGAGGAATCCATTGTCAACATGATCTCGGGTTGTGAGTCTTGATAAGGGGCACCTTTCAGTAGATTCTGGCTTATAGCCCACTGACCACTTCCTTTTGACTGAGAGTGTTGTAGGAAGCTCCACAGACTGACTATGTTGGTTTTGACTCCAAAAACTCACTAAATGCATTTGAGTGCACCTCATGTGGAGGCTGGGAAAAGCCATTAAACAAGACCCCATGGGGTCCAGAATCTGCCGAAACCGCCAGGCCACGGTGCACACATTCCTGTGGAAATTAGTAACTGTTTGCCCTTTAATCAAAATCCTCTGTTGGATAGGGAACACTGTGATTAGATTGGTGTCCCAAATATACCCTATGTAAGTCAATCTGTGGGATGTGTAAGGAAGGCATGGTATCAAACAGTGAAGACAGACACAAGTGATCACAGTTCAAGGGTGTTTATTGAACTTCAAATGGGTTGGTTAAACACCTATCTAAGCCTAAATCTAGGATTGGAGCCAGCTACGACCATCAAATAATAATAACATAGTCCTAGTCAAGTCTTTTTCAAAATAAAAGGGCCTATACTAATAAACCTATTGCCAATCCTTACTTCTAAATACAAAAGTGTGTGGGACAATAATGTATACAACAAAAAAAAAGTGTTCAAGAAATAATATTTCAGGACGGTTGAACAGTTGGCTTCCGTTCCCCACGTTTTCAGGGCGGGCAAAGATGGCACATTCAATCTTCACACACACACTCTGGCTTCTCGGCCATGAGGATCCAGTTCTAAGCACAGACATCATGGGCTTCTGTCAAAACTATCTAGTGACAACAATCTCTTACTGCAGAGGGTTTGTCATAACAAAACAAATCTCAAAGTTCCATTCCTATCATGATGTTCACATGCTGTTCTTGCTTTCAATGTTCATCATGGGTCTCCCTTCTTCAGGCAGAGACCCCCTTTTATCACAATGTTCACACTAAGTCTCCTTCGTTCGGGTTCGGATCCTCTTAATATAAAAATCGAAGAATTTCAAATGTGCAATGGGTTTTGCTTAAACCGTCACAGGACCATTTCTATTCACTTCACACAATTGTTTTCATCAATATTCTACTTTCATTTCTCTTGGCGGGATACCTTACAGAGACCTTTGACTGATCACATTCACGGTGTCGGACCACTCTGTCAACGGTATTGTATTTTGCTTTCTCAAGTTCAAACACTCATCAGCAGTTTAGCTTTACTCGCATCTTCCATCATACGTGTTTAACAATGTTCATTCCAGTGCTCGTTATTCAATGTTGCCACTTGCAACCTTGACTTCAACACAGACCGGTCTTGCATCGGTCTCCCCAACTCAACGGCTGTGTTGATCTCGTTAATGCTTCTTTGTTATTGGAGCTAAGAACGATAACCCGACGGCTGCTGCTCCTCCCCACCTTGGTTGGTTACGCGGGAGGGCCTTAGGTATCTCCAACACACAATGCAAGAGTCTTCAGTCTAGTTTCTTGGCCTTGTGCTTTCTGCTTCCAAGGTTTCTGGAAAGTAACGGTTTCTCGACAAAAAGGTCAAGGGTATTTCCCTCCTTGCAAACCCTTCTTGGTTTTCAGTCTTTCGCCCCTCATTCAGCTGTCGACTCGAACTGCTGTTCCTCCATGTGCTTTGCCTCACTCAGAGTGTGCTCTCATGCTCTGCCTTTTATCCGTGTGGGGAAGTTTAATGGAAGTCAGGTGTGAGTGATTGTCAGTAATTGCCTGACTTTGCCTGACGATAGTAGTGGGAAATTTCAGGTACACTGCTCGGGTGTGAGTCTGTTTACTCCCAGAGTAGGCTGTCCTTGTAGAAGTGTTTGTGAAGGGAAAGGGTGGGGGTCGGAGGGGGGTAAAGTTCCCATGTATCCTACTTGGTCGGATGGGGTAAAGGTGTTACATGGGGATAAGGTGTTACAGGGGGAGGGATACCACGTCCCACTCCCCAAAGACACCTCACCCAGGTGATCCTCCCGTACTGGTCCACCCCCAGGAACTGTATCTAAAAGTGATGGCTGTGTCATGGCCACCTGGATGACATATCCCCGGGGACTAGTGGGTGAGACCACCATCTGGTTTCTCACAGATGGCACAAGTTATGTCTTGCTGTTGTTGACAGAAAACCCTTGCTCATGCAAAAGATTTGCCAGCGCTTCGGCTGACATTAACATCTCCTGATGACTGCAACCACAGACTAACCAGTGATCGAGGTAAGGATAGACATACATGCTCCTCCCTCTGAGATGGGAGGCTACTGCTGTCATCAATTTCATGAAGTCAATGGGAGATGAGTTGAGGCCGAAAGGGAGGATCTTTTATGGAAACTGAATCTACCCCCACGGAGAACCTTTAGAACATTCCAATGAGGTTCCTGAATAGGGATATGTAAATAGGTATATTTTTAGATCCACCTCGCAAATCCAGTCCTTTGAAGGAGAGATAGAGAGATGTGTGCCAGTATGATCATCTTGAATTTCTTTAGTGGGAGGAAGAAATTGAGGGAAGACTGATCGAAGATCGTGTGTAGGACAGAATGGTTCTTCTTAAAATAATCTTTTAAAAAACCCATAAATCCTCAGCAAAGCTGAGACTACTTCTATGGCCTCTCCTGCCATAGTGTTTTGCTCCCAATCTGGTGGAGTGGTAAGTGGGTAGGCTGTAAAGAGTAAATGGGAAGCTGGAAACATTTGGAGGCCACTGATATATTGCAGGGGTCACTAATCATTTGTTTCCAATTCCCTATGTAAAGATCTAGGTGCCCCCTCCACTCCCAAGGGTGGTATGTGTTATCCAATAAGAACGTTATTATTTAGATTTACTAACTGTGTCCTAGAATTCCTGGAAGTTAGCAAAAGACTTGGCCCTTTCAGTTCTACCATGACCAGAAAAAAGGCATCTACAGATGTTTTTTTTTCAAGATGTTTTGTTATTTTTATACTGTACTGCGCAGTCACAGTCAAAATGTGCTGACACTGGACATTCGGCCTGCTCCAGTTTCCTGGAGCAAGGTCATCAGCACTATGCCAACGGATCACGCCAGTCCGAACCAGCTTTCACAAATAAGCCTTCATCCACAGAAGAAATGGTAATAGGCGTGGTGTCCTACGCCCCTCGCCTGTGAAGCACAACACCGGAAACTACATCATAACTGCCATATTTATCCAAAACTGGTTAGTAAGGTGACACCCTATGGACATAGAGATGGGACCAATTCCCTGAGACAAAGAGGCTAATTGTTTTAGAGATGACAGGCTTAGTGCACAGGAAGACCTGGCAAGTACCTTTCAATGTCATGAGGTCAATTGTCTGGAGGGAACGAAGAAGCTCATTTGGAAGGGCAGGGTGGGTTGAAAATGGGTTAATGCTAGGATGCTGTCTGTTTGTCTTGCAAGACCCTCTGTAATAAACATGTTTGCTCATTCACAAAAAGAAATTAAGACTACTCCTTTTTTAAAGTTGACTGTGACTCGGACCTGTCAATGAACACGGTGCACCACCGCACTTCCGAATAAGACCTGCTGAATAAGACCATGAATAAGGTAGGAGTCCTTTTTGAAAAAACTTGCTGGCATTTAATGGGAGGAGGTGAAGAAGGCCGGAGGGTGCCATGCATGCAGAGCTGCTCAGTGGAACTGAGAGTTTTTCAATATGGGTGTACCGTAAAGGGATTTATTTAGCAGTTATGCAAATATGGGTTGGACATTTTGGGTTGGATATGTTGTTCTGATCATTACTCTTGCCTGCTTTATTGCTGTGGTTTTGGTGATTATCTACCTTTTCAACCCTGAAATAGGTCTCACAAAACATTGGGAATGGTAAACTAGGTAGGTAGGTTTTTGTAGTCAGACCCTCAGGTCTTGGGTATAGATATCCGGGTCTAGTCTGAAATCGAATGGACTCTGGTAGGAGAGAACACTCAAAAGAGAACTCTCTGTCTGTTTTTTTGGTTGAGATAGGGAATAATAAAATTGCATTAGAAGAACGGGATTTGACTGGTGAGATAATGCCACCACCAAATCATAAATATGGAGAGACAAATGTTTGTAAAGTGAGTGTCTTTAGCCCTTTCAGGACCACTCTGCGGAGTCTACATTGAAGCCCCCTTTCTCCTCCCAGGACCGCAAAAGAGCAAAGTCAAAGAGGGAATGGTACAGAGCCAAGTGGGCATGGGTCACTTGAGAGCTTAAAAATGGATAGATAATGGGAAAGGGAGAATCCAAAGAGGTAAAAGCCCCACCTAAGAGCTTGCATGCACACTATATGCTCACAAAAATGAACAGTGGAACTTGTGATTTCCTAGATTCTTGGCACTTTCTGATACGACTTAAGAAGTATACTCATTTCCCAATTGATGAGACATTTACTTTGGGCAAATTAGGCACTCTTCAATCTGAGCTGGAAGAACAGAAGGGAAAGATAAGTCTGAAGCAGTTACTTGCCTTTGTGACTTGTTTAGACGATGCGGCAACCAGGCGAAATGACAGTAAGGTGAAGGGACTCAGGGAATTTAACAACAGATTGCGAGGACTGATAAAGTACTTGCGAGAAAAGGAGGCATCAGAAAAATCTATGCACCTATGCCCCCAGATAGTTAAGGGAAAAACTGAAACTGTGCATGATGCAGACAATGTAATTGAGTACTTTACAAATGTGGGTGCTGTAGCAAGAGCTGCTCGGAGGCAGGTGGGGCAGAGGCTTCAAGCAGACAGAGCAAACTGGCCCCGATGGGCAATACAGCTCCAACTTGTTGAACCCTCTGCACGTGCAGTGCCCAGACCGAGGAACAAGGGATCCCAAAGGGGACCTGGTTGTATAACCCAACTCCCTCTTATACTCTGTCGGTGACAAGGGGAGGCATGGGGTACAGAAGAGACTTGCTGGTGCTCCAAGCGCCTCTGAGACAAATTCCGGCTGGGAATGAAGTAGACGAGGGCGGGAACCACCGCCCCACCTCATCACCGTACATGTCCTGTGGACTCCAGGCAACCTGAGGAGCCTGGCTAAAGAATTCCCAAATATTAGAGAGGAGCAACAATGTTTTAGAGAAGAATTGAGCACTGTAATACAGTGCTATAATCCCTCCTGAGCAGATATGAATAAGCTCATCGGGTGGTTATGCCACCAGATGTAAGACAATGATTGATTGAGCAGGCTACATGACCAGATTCCAATTCAGGCAATGGGGATGATCTGAGTCAGCTTAGAGAGATGATAACTACTGCCATCCACAAGAGTTTCCCCCTGAAGGACTGATTGGGCAAAGATGGGGACCTGTAAGCAAAACAAGGGTGAATCCCCTGCAGATTATCCAGATCGACTGAAGGTAGTATTTGTTCAACATTTGGGCATCATCAAGCATGATTAAACAACACAAGAAGCCATAGCGAACTCCTTTATTGCTAGGTTATTAACAAAGGTACAATTGTCACTCAAAAGAACAAGTTACTTACCAACTGTAACACTCTTTCGACTAGATGTTCCTCCCACGTATTCCTTATCTTTGATAAATCCACTTCCAGCTTGCTGGCCTCTGAAAACATTTTCCCAGTAGAGGGCGCTGCGCGTCGACGTCCCTCAAGTCGGTGTCCCTCAAAGGCCTCTGTATCGGTGCCGACGTCACCATAGGTATAAATAGTCTTGCGCAGCGTCCGTTGCTCAGTTCCGTTTTGAGGTGCTGTGTTTGTCTAGTATGAGATGCTTAGTACCCTTGAAGGAGCATAGGCTGCAACTACAAGGGATGTTTTACTGCGAGAAAGGATGGGAGGAGTGATAAGGAATGTGTGGGAGGAACATCCAGTCGAAAGAACGTTACAGTTGGTAAGTAACTTGTTCTTCGAATGGATTCTGTCCTCCCACGTATTCCTTATCTTTGATAGACTCCCAAAGCAGTAATGTGTACAGGAGGTTGGAGCTATATTTAGAAAGGTTTTAAGAGTGCACAGAGTGCAGTACAACTTTCCCAAATCTAGTCTCCTGGGTAGTGGAGGAATCTAGACTGTGGAATTTGGCCAAAGTATGTGCAGACGACCATGTGGCAGCCGCACAGATGTCTCTTATTGAAACTCCTCTTTGGAGAGCTGTCGAGGCTGCGATACCCCTGGTTGAATGAGCCCTGAGGTGTCGAGGAGGGCCTTTTCCTGCCAATTTATAGCACTCTATGATAGTTAGAATTATCCATTTTGAAATGGTCTGCTTCGTGATGGTTAACCTAGTTTATTTCCTGCATACCCCACAAACAGTTGGTCTGCTTGCTTAATCCTTGTGAGCCTATTGATGTAAAAACTCAAGGCACGCTTTGGATCCAGCCTGTGCAATCTCTCTTTCTCTTTTCCTGAGTGAGGAGCAGGGTAAAATGAAGGCAAGGTTATTTTTTGTGTGATATGGAATTCTGAGACAACCTTTGGGAGGAAATTCGGCTTCACCTGAAGAACTACTTTATCTTTGTGAACAATAGTATGTGGAGGTTTGCAAGATAAAGCTTGTAGTTCGCTCACTCTTCTGGCAGAAGTTAAAGCCACTAGGAAAACTGTTTTAAGAGTGAGAAACCTTAATGCGCAGGAATGAAGAGGTTCAAAAGGAGTGCCCATTAGAAATTTTAAGACTTGATTTAAATCCCACAGGGGAACCTGAACAGGAGTTGGGGGGGGAAGACATTAGTCAACCCTTTCAGAAACTGAATGACTAGAGGAAATTTTAAATATGAAGGTTCCTCAGCCGTGCGTTTAAAGATTGATAGCATGGCGAGGTAACCATTGATTGTACAAACTTGAAGTCCTGAATTTGCCAAGTATAGCAGGAAAGATAACACCATCGGTGTAATGCATGAAAAAGGGTCAATATCCTTATCTCTACACCAGCTGCAGAATTTGTTCCAACAGCAGCGGTATAAAGATTTAGTTGCTGGCCTTCTGGTCGAAAGCAACACCTCCATTACGTCATCCGGGAGGTCCCAATCTTTGTATCTCAGTCTTTCAGAAACCAAGCGTGAAGGTTGAGAGTCCTGATATCCAGATGGAGAACCTGCCTTTCTCTTGCGAGAGAAGATCCTCTATTTGTGAAAGACTAATCGGAGGACAGATGGACATGTCTAGAAGATCTGGGTACCACGTTCTCCTGGCCCAATCAGGGGCAATTAGAATCATGGATTTCCGGAATCTTCTGAGCCTCCTTATTACGTGAGGAATGACGGGGACAGGAGGAAACGTGTACAGAAGTGGAAACTCCCAGTCCACCACAAACGCATCTCCTAGAGCTCCTCTCGGGGGCAATTCCCTTGAGCAGTATCATTCGCATTTCTTGTTGTTGACACTCGTTGCGAACAGATCTACCTGAGGTGTTCCCCAAAGGGTGAAGATCTCTTGAAGGACTTCCTGAGCTAGTTCCCACACGTGGGAGAATGTGGTCTGCCTTTTCAGAGCACCCGCCGCCATGTTCTTCTCTACGGCTAGGTGAACTGCCGATAGAGAGATTACTTCTTGAATTGCCCAGAACCAGAGCTGCTTTGCCTCTCTGCACCGTGGCAGTGACCCTACACCTCCTCTTTTGTTGAGGTAGTGCATGGCCACTGCGTTGTCCGTCATTATCAGAACATTTATTCCCTGTACTGATGTCTGAAAAGCTTTCAGTGCTAGCCTGATTGCTCTCAGCTCTAATAGGTTGATGTGCAGTCTGGACTCCGATGGAGACCAACGACCGCTGATGGTTAATTCGATGGTATGGCCCCTGTTATCTCCGGCCATGGTTGCCAAAACGATTCTCCTTTCAAGATGTTCTCCCGACAGGCCCACCACTGGAGGTCTCGTGCTACTCTGTTCGGGATTTCAAGGAGATCTGACATCCTTCCTGAGAATTGCGACCACTGGGTCTTTAGCGCCCACTGGGGAGATTTCATTCTCAGTTGAGCCTCTCGCACTAGAAAAATGCAGAAAGCCATGAGGCCGAGCAACCTCAAAATATCGAAGGCTGGTAGACGCTGGGCCTTTTGAAATCTGGTCACCATCTGTAGAATATCTTGAGCCTCACCTCTGGTCGCGAGGCTTATCCCAGGCATGTGTCCAGGACTGCTCCAATGAACTGGAGTCTCTGTGATGGTATCATATGTGACTTCTTTAAGTTGAGGGAAAAGCCCAACTTGTGGAGGAAGTGGCAAACATAATCTAGATGGATCTGAGCTTGTTCCGGGGACACTGCTCTGATCAACCAGTCGTCTAGGTAGGGGTAGACATGAATTCCTCCCCTCCTTAGACTTGTTGCCACGACCGCCATTAACTTGGTGAAGATCCTCGGAGTGGCGGTCAGCCCAAATGGCAGAACCCGAAATTGATAGTGAGAGCTGCCAATGGCGAACCTCAGGTACTTTCTGTGCTTGAGATGGATAGGCACATGAAAGTAAGCATCCTGAAGTTCCAGAGATACCAACCAATCCTGAAGCTGGAGGGCCTGAAGGATCTGAGAAAGGGTTACCATCTTGAACTTGTCCTTCCTGAGGAATTTGTTCAATTCTCGTAAGTCCAAAATGGTTCTCTCTCAATCCTCCGTCCTTTTTTTAGGAAGTATGGGAGTACCAACCCTTGTTCCTTTCCGCTACAGGTACCGGTTCTATGGCATCTTTCTCTAGCAGATCGAAAATCTCCAACATAAGGAGCAGGTCTCGAAACTTCAAAGAGTTGCTCCCCGGTAGATAACTCTGAGGAGTATGTAGGAAAAGCAGACAGTAACCTTGGGCAATTGTCTCCAATGCCGAGACCGCAGATGGGTTTTGGAGCGGCTGACGCAGATGCTGAGGGTAAGGCAGCTTTGCAGACTTGGAACCTTTGACCCGTCCACACGGGTAAATCGTCTCTGGCCCCTTTGAGCTGGCTGCCCTCTGCCTTTTCCGAATGTGGTGTAAAAACGAAAGGGCTTTCCTCTCCAGGACGTACCTGTGGGGTGGTTTGGAGTTTGAAGAATTGCAGCCCCAAGGGATTTGGCTGCCACTTTGGAGGTTTGCAATTTCTCCAAACTGTCATCAGCTTTCTTGCCAAATAGAGAGGTGCCGTCAAAGGGCATATTTAGAAGTCTGGCTTGTACATCAGAAGCAAAACCAGATTGCTGCAACCACGCAAATCTACAGATTGTGGTACTGGCCGCCATGCCTCTGCTGATGCTGTCAGCAGAGTCGAGACCTGTTTGGAGGGACTCACACATTGCATCATTCACGTCCTTGATGATATTCAAGAATGCGTCCCGTTCCTCCCTTTCTGGGAGATGGTCAGCCACTGATGAAGCGCACTTCCAAAGGGTGTGGCTCAATCTCGCTAGCGTGCAAGTGGTGTTTACTGACTTAAGTACCATGCTGCATGCCGAGAAGACCTTTTTGGCCATGGCGTCAAATTTCTTGGCGTCCCTATCTTGTGGTATTGTTGGGTACGCCGATTGCCTGCCTGACGAAGTCGCAGCCTGCACTACCAAGCTCTCTGGGGTCGGATGCTTAGTTAGGTACAGAGGATCTGAGGCCGATGTTCTGTATTTCGCAGAGAGCTCTTTGTTTACTGCAGGGATAATTTCCGGTGTTTCCCAATTTGTAGTTATCCTTCTCTGTAATGCTGAATGAAAAGGAACTATAGGGTCTTCTTGAGGTTCCTTATGTAAGATGTCTGTTAAGTCATCTTGGTGAAAAGGGGGTGCAGGTGTTGACCACCCCATAAACTCCATAATTCTAGCCATGAGAGATCTATAAGACATCTCTGCATGCTCTCTAGGTTCTGGTCTGCCGAAATCTGCCTCTGGGGAGGTATCTATGCCACTGGCATCCTGTAAAGACTCCTGAAGATCTTTCAACTTGACTTTCTCTGATATTAGCTCCTCTGGAATAGGAATTCTTGTAGATTGTAAGCCAAAAAGCCTTTCATTATCATAGTCTTCCCCTTCCTCATAAAAAGAGGACAAAGCTCTGAAGCAGTCAGAGCGTGGTTAAGGAGTAAAACCCATTTCAAGCGATGAGGGAGCTAAATTGGTTAACACTGCTTGAGATAGGATTGTAGTCATCGATGTAGACGTCATAGGTCTCGACAAACTCACAAACGGCATCGACATACTCGAGTATGGCCTCAATGTCGTCGAGAGAATCGGAATTCTGCTTGATGTCGCTGATGGAGTCGAAGTCCTTTTAGACGTCTTCGAAGGATCCCTCGAATGCTCGGGGGCGGATGACGGGGTCGGGGCATGAGGCTTCGTTGACTTCCCTTTCGTCAGGGCCAACGACGGCGTTGATGGTGTAGTTTTGTGTGCCGAAAGCACCGTCTTGTGCAAAGGCCTCTTGTCTCTACTCGAGGGTTTGTGACGCTCTTGAGGATTTTTATTTGCCGAGGTCGACGACTCACAGCGTTTCTCTTTTTCGGGTCTTTCACCCTGGGTATCACCTCTAGGCATCTCTGAGGGGGACAATGCCGCGTTCTCGAAGACCCTTAGCATTTCTTTTGCAAAATTATTCCCACTTAGCTGGAGAGCTGTGTTTCGTGGGACAGGTGACCCTTTCTCCTTATTGTGTAGAATGAAGGACTACCCAGCATAGTACTTGCAGTAGTGTTAGTAGATTCATCCTGGCAGGAGTGTACACCAGGAAAAGGATTGCTAATGGTAGGCCTGGCAGGTTAGTGAACCATGAAAAGACACTGAAGTACTCTATTATGTTGTATGGTTGTGGCAGAAAGAATGTGGTAATGCCACCCATGTGCTTGATGAACGTTATTGAAAACATCCTGACAAAAGAAAAATGTTGTATATAACAAAGGAGTGTGTAGTGGCTGTCTTTCTCAAGAGAAGAAAACCCCTATTGAAGTATTCAGTTGATGCATGATGAACGTTATGTGCTTCTGAAACAATCATGTTTGTTTGTTTGTTTGTTTGTTTGCTTGTTTATTATTTATAATGCCGCCAGACCCAGAGGTATCAGGGCGCAACAGTTACAAGATAATGCAAAGCTTAGTTACAGTGAGTCAAAGTGTGAAGCATAAATTACAGAGCAGGAAAAATTGCTATTTACAGACATTACAGGCATAATGTACAATGTTGTAGTGATCCCCGCGGGGAAACACAAGTTAAGTCTTAAAGTGAAGTACATATTTACAATGGCAAAATTTACAAATATTTACAGCTGTTATATGCTGGGAGCACCAGATAGGGCACCAGATAGGGGTTGCAGCTCGGGATGAGCGTTGTTCGTTACAGTTCAGTTGATATCGTGCGATTTAATAGTCATTGGCTTTCAGCCACAAGATGGTGTTGGTTCTAAAGTTGAGATAGGGTTGGTCTATTCTCAGTGTTGGAGGCAGGGAGTTCCATAGTTTAGCCGCTTTAACGGGGAAACTATTACCTCCGATCGTGGTTTGTTTGAATTTAGGGATGGACAAGCGGTCCCTGTTTGCTGATCTGGTGGGTCTTATGGATGTCTGTTTGTGGAATCTCTCGGAGAGGTAGATAGGGGCGCGTTATTGAGAGATTTATGGGTGAGTGAGAGGGTTTTTAGAAGGATTTTGTCATTGGTTCGGAGCCAGTTATTCTGTTGTCTATTCTCAGAGATGTGGTTTCTTTTTCAGATGCATAGTGCTGCTCTAAGGGCATTGTTTTGTAGGGTTTGAATTTTTCTGAAGATGGATTTGTTGGTACCTATGTACAGGGCGTTGCAATAATCCAGGCGGGTCAAGATAAGTGCTCTGGCCAGGATGGTACAACTGTTATTGGATGGTGGAAGTCTCCTTCCATTGATCAGGGCCTCCTGCCTACTCTAATGCCGCCCCTTCCCTTCCTACTAAGAACAAAGGCCCTTAGAGATGCAGCACCCTGGTGTGAGGCTACTCCTTTTGAATGGGTGTGTTCCTTTGATGCCCTGGCCCAGGACAGCTGCCTCTGGCGGAGGGTGTTACCTGCCCTCACAAAGAGATCAAAGAAGAGACCCCATCCTCCATGTTCCCGTCCTGCCATTTGGTAGTCTCTGCCCGGCAGGCTAGAATACACATCACCTTCCACAGCAGACCTGACTCACAGGAGCTGACACATCTGCAATATCAATTGGGATGTGGTGGCCATGATCCGACGTAGTACAATGCACCATGCCTAAACTCAGGCATACCTTTATTTGGAGTTTACCCTGCCACCAGCATGGGTTACTCATGATCATCGTAGTTTAATCTAGCATATCGTAAATGCTGCCCCTGCATGGCAGAAACTTGGCTGTCGCTGTCGAGTGGGCATCTTATGACCTTTGAATCTCCTCTATGCCACTAGCAGAGCAGGCTCTGGGGATCAGGCAACTGATGCAGCAGAGCACAAGTACACTATGCTTTTGGCATGGAGTTGACAAAAAGTGGAATCCAGTTGGAAGATTACCGTTTTGCAGATGAAATTTCCTACATAATTTTATGTATAAATAAAAATAAAAAAAGCCAGGGCTTTGCACCCTTGCCAGATGGCAATTCCTCACGCTGTGTACATTCTAAAATGTGACATGCATCATGCTCAGGAATTGATTATAAATGCAGGACATTGCTCAAAGGGGGCCCATAATATAAAAATATGTCTCAAAGAAAGCACAAATTAAAGTAAAGAAGAGTTGAAGGGGCAACAGTGTATGGATGACACTGAGAAATGTAGCAAGCTGTTCTTGCTATAAAGAATATTGGTGTGAGGAAAGACACACACCATCACTAACTAGACCAGCACAATAATGACGCTATTTTAGTTTACATAACTGATTATTTTATATGTTGTGTATATTTAGTATGTGGTTTAGTAGCACAGTATATGCTACTATCAACAGCATGTATATACACAAATATAAACCCCAGCACATGAACATAGATCCCTGAAACAAGTGCTTAACTCTATCTTCCTCACCATGGTGGAACTCAAACTTATCAATATTAATTTCAACTTGAATTATTGCATTTTATTAATATATTCCCCAAAGAAAGAAGGAATTGCCACAAATGTTGTGCTGTAGTGAATGCACAAACTGGGCATTTAGAGGTTTTGTTGTTCTGATCTCAACTTGGGTGATCTCATCAGCACACTATGCATTATCATGATGTGTTAAGGCTTTAAAAAAGTGTAACAACTTCTTTGCCGAGTAGCCAGATGGGGTCCCTCTCACAGTATTTTTGTCTTTTTGTATTTGTTTATTATTCATATCGCGCACCGAACCCTAGGGTAACTGGGCGCTTCAAAAACTTAGAGGTTACATACATGGTGAGGCAATATAAAATTGTGGGAATATAGAGATAGAGACCCTGGTTACAGATGGGTCAGACAAACAGGCGGCATTGTACAAGGCGTAAATAAGCAGGAGTCAGATAATTAAAGCCGGTGACATATTAATGTAGGGGCTTGTTGCTCAGCCAATTTTTATTACCAGCTTTGTTGGTGAGGAAGGAGGGTTCTTGTCTGATAGGGATGGGAATAGAGTTCCATCGTTTGGCAGCTTGGACTGGGAAGTTGGCTCCTCCAGCTGTTTTTAGGTTTAACCTTGGAACCACAAAGTTGTGAGAGTGAGGCGATCTGGTGGTATGTGAGGGTTGGTGTTTGCAGATTTTATCAGACAGATACTTAGGGGCTGAGTTTGTGAGGCATTTGTGCGTGATCACCAGGGTTCGTAGAGTGATTCTGTCACGAATGGGCAACCAGTTGGCGTTGTGTCTGTGAGTGGAGATACGGCAGGATCTGGGTAGAGTAAGTGCTGCTCTCAGTGAGTTGTTCTGGTGTACCTGGAGTCTATTTAGGTTGTGTTCAGCGGATACTAGGAACAATGTGTTGCAGTAATCTAATTTAGACAATGCGAGTGCTCTAGCTAATGTTAGGCAACTGCTTGTAGGTAAGTACAATTTACAGCTGTAGATAAGTTTGTTTGTGTAAGCTGTGGAGGACGCCACGCTGCTGACTCGTTTTTTAGAGATAATGTTGTGTCGAGGTAGACCCCTAGTGTTTTTATCTCTTTGGATACATTGATTATGTTGCCGTCAATGCTGAAGGATGAATACCTGGTGTCAAGTTTATTCAATCGTGCCCACGATCATTAACTCAGACTTATCTTCATTAAGACATAGACTGTTGGTGGCCATCCAAGCTTGGATTTCAAGATAAATATCATTCAATAGTTTAGAGTATTGTTCATAACAGCCAGTGAGGGGGATGAGGACTTGGATGTCATCTGCATAGTTGGTGTAGATGACACCCAAATTGTCCAGACAGTCGAATAGCATCTTGGTAAATATATTGTATAGTGTAGGTGACACACAAGAGCCTTGAGGGACTCCACAGAGTATGGGTGTTGGGTCTGCTGAGGCTTAAGGGGAGAAAACTCTGGTGGTCCGGTTGGTGAGGAAGGATGATTTAACCCAGTCAGATGCGTTAACGGTAAGGTGTTTGGTGAGAATTTGGTGGTCGACGAGGTCGAAGGCGGCAGATAGGTCCAGGAGTAGGAGGATCGCTAGTTTACCTTTGTCCTTCGCCTCAACCATTTGGATCTCGAGGTCAAGGAGAGCTGTCTCGGTTCCATGTTTGGGTGTGAAGCTCAATTGTCGAAGGCCTAGGAGTTCATTCTCCTCTAGGTGCTTCTGAATTTGCAGGTAGGCCACCCAATCCAGGATTTTTAGGAGGAATAGTGCGGTGGTTATGGGCCTGTAGTTTGTGGGGATATTTGGATCAAGGTTGTTTTTTTAAGAGAGGCATGACCCAGACTTCCTTAAGATTGTTAGGTTCCTGATTAGACAAGAAGGATGAATTTATCAGTGTCGTGATGAAGGGAGCTAAGTTTTTTGCTCCTTCCTTGATGATAGAAGCTGGGCAGATGTCCCCCTGACAGTGGATGGCTTTAGGCGTTTTATGATATCTTCTACTTCCTTTGGTGTTACTTGTGAGAAAGTGAAAGGGGTGCAAGATTGAAGGGATTTCGTTGAGTCTGGGGTGGACTGGGAACCGTTGGTAAGGGTAGCCCTTTTGGTTTCAATCTTGTTTTGAAGTAGGATGATTTTGTCTGCGAGGGCTTGCTGGATATTTGTGCACCATTCTGCATCTTTGATGCAGTCTTGTGAGGGGGGAGCTGGGGATTAAAGCTCTTTAAGTATGCTGAAGAGCTCCTTAGTGCTAGTTTTGGCATTGTGGATTCTGAAGTTATAGGCTTCTTTCTTAGCCAAAAGAATGCTGTTTAATGGTGTTGGTAGGGGATTTCTGCCAAAAGGATTCTGCTGCTCTTTTGGTGTTTCTGAGGCTTTTTAGTTCAGGGGTGAACCATTTATTAAGGTGTGCGATGGGTTTGGCTTTCCTGAGTTTAAGGGGAGCTGCGATATCTAGAGCTGATTTGAGAGTGTCGTTATAAAGGTCTAGGTTGTTGAACTTTGAATCGTTGCGGATGTTGCTAATAAGGGGCTGTAGGCTGTCTATAGAGATGTTGTGACCATTTCTAGACCGGGTGCAGGCTAAGGTGGCTTTAGAAGGGGAGGATCCATGGATGGAGGACAGGATAAGGTGGTGGTCCGACCGGGCTACTGGGTTATTTTGGAGAATGGTGATGGAACAGCTGAGGTCTGACACCCAGTCTAACGTTCGACGTTTGGAATGGGTTGGTGTAGTGATTCTGTGTGGGAATCCCAGATTTGTGATGGCATTATCCACAGCTAAGGCTTGAGGGTCGTTAAGGTTGTGAAGGCCGAGGTTGAGGTCTCCTAGGAGGATAGTTTGGAAGCTGAGCTTAGTGTTAGTGGAAAGGAGGTTCATGATGTCTTCCTCGAAGGAGGGAGCAGGGCCAGGGGGCCGGTAGATAAGGTGCAAGAGTATTGTTTGTGTGGGGGAAAGTGTAAGTTTCAACGATAGGAGCTCTGCTGAGGGGAAACTGGTAGGTGGGGTGGCTCTGAGGGCAAGGTGGGTTTTAGCGATGAAGGCTACTCCACCACCTTTGCCCAAGTTTCTGTCAGCCCTAATGATGGTGTAACCTTCTGTTAGGGCTAGGGAGAGTGCTGGGCCGGCTGCCTGATGTAGCCAGGTTTCTGTAATGGCCAGGAAGTCCAGGGAGATGCCCAGTGCAACATCTCATTGTATGCAGACAAATAGATTGCACTTATCTTGCATGTTATCGCTCTCCTTTTGTTGTCAGCCATCACCTTAGCGAGACGCAGATTGAGATTTACAAGGTTTAATGGCTATGGTGTGGATGTCAGCCCTGTACCAAAGATTAACTATAACAGGTGTGCTGAAGCAAGCATGTCCGAGTTTTTTATTTTTGAAAATGATGGCAGGGACTAAGGCGAGATTGCAATTTATGTCTGCTTATTCTAATTTGTACAGCTTAACATAATTGCTAGAGAAAATATTCTCAACAAAAGCATTCACACACCAAAACATATTTATGATGCATTGAGTCAACATAATTTCCATTACTATTTCTTTCCTGATACATCTGGGGAGCGGCCTATGCGCTATACAAACAATTCTTCCTGTCCGGCAAACTACCGCCCTATTTCCACTATCCCGTTCTTGGGCAAATTCTTGGAGAAGCGGGCCATCTCCCAGCTTGCCCACCACACCAAATCTGTTGGTTGCTTCCACGACCAACGGGCTTTAGAGCTGCTAAAGACACGGAAACTGCTCTCCTGAACACCCCTGTGAAGACTTGCTCACTTATCTCGATTCCAGCTCTTCTTCTGTTCTCATCCTTCTTGATCTCTCCTCTGCCTTTGATACGGTCAATCATGCCATCCTGATAAAGTGGCTCTGTGACACGCTTGGCATCAACGAACTGCCTCTGGACTGGTAGACCTCCTTTCTCTCTGACCGACCCTCCCAGGTTCAATTGGACCCTTTCCTCTCCACCATCTCACTCTCCACACGTGGTGTCCCTCAGGGCTCTATCCTCTCGCCCTGGCTCTTCAATAGCTACCTGGCCTCCGTAGCCCATGAGATCTCTTCATTCTCTCCTAATTTTCAGTGTTATGCTGATGACACGCAGCTCTCTTTCAAGCTACCTTCCACTAACTCCTCTACATCCTTCCTCATTCCTGAATGCCTGTCTGCTATCCAGGCATGGTGCACTACTAACAATCTCCTCCTTAATGCTAGTAAGACCAAGATCCTTCTCATTGGGGCCCCGGCTCCCCCATTCCCCCCACACTCTGACTCTCATGATGCCTGCCCCCGGAAGACCAGACCAGGCCCAGCAGCCCCGGAAGCAGGCATCATGCCACTTGGAGCATGCCCAAAAGCCCCAGTTAGGGGCTGTTTGGGTGCAGTCCTGGCGCCTATGGCGCCAGGCTCATAAAGATAAAGTCAGTCCTGGCGCCATGGGCGCCAGGCTCATTATTCATAACTTACCTGAAGCAGACCATGCTGCATACTCACCTGAGGCAGACCATGCTGCATGAAGACTCAAGCCAAATGAGGCTTAGGAGGGACTATTTTACTGAAGAGACTATTTTGTTACTTGGGTGGGGCTGTGGAAGAATACTTACCTGGATCTTCTTCCAAGGCTATTTAAACCACGCCCGGACAGCCACACGTGCTTCGCGTTATTCTCCTTGCTGCAGCGTAACGCTCACCGTGTTTTCAGCAGCTCCAGTCTTCAGCCACGCCCGCTTCAGTCCTGGGACTCCTGAAACAAGAAGAAAAGAAGGATAAAGGTTAGAACAGGAGTTTTAACTTTAATCCTTACCTGAATCCTGATCCATTTCGCCACGGAGCTGAAAGACAGAAGTCTTTGAAGCATCGCTTCGCATTCCTACGGCGCCGCGCTGAACTCACCTGCTTGGCGGTACTTCAGCATTCCATCACGCTCTCTCCATCTCGTGGCGGCCCTCCGACACCTAAGGAGACAAAGACAGCAAGGTGAGCAAGGGGACTCTCTAAGGCTATGCAAGCTACCCCCAAGGACTTACCTGATTTACCACGGGGGGTACTCACCTCATCTCGGGTCGGCGCAGTCAACTCTGCTTCATCGCCGTACCCTGGCCCCTAAGGGGAAAACCACAATAGACTTACCTGAATCTTACCAATTGCCATTTGGAAATCTTCGAGTGGATTAATCGGCAACCTGCAAGGAATCGGACAGAGTGAAGATCAGACATTTGAACTCTTATGAACAATTGGACTTTAGAGTCAATACTGGAACTCACCAATTCCTCTACGCCAGTGAAGTAACTGGTCATCAACGCGCCCCTGCGGTCGACGCAGGATGGAGAGCTCATCCTTCCAAACCATCAGGTGAGGAGGGGACATCAAGAGTGATCTGTGGGAAAACAACGGGAGTGGGGAAGGTGGGTTGACACTCAATTCCACGGAGGGTTAATTCCTCTTCTCCTTTGCAGAAGAATATTCCTGCGAGCCAGACAAACTAGGCTGAGCGGGCCAGTCCAGTCAGTCATCTCGGCGCTACACGTCACGCTGGTGGAAACAACAGCGGCCCAGTTCCGGTCGACGCCCCCGTGGGAACCAGGTGAGCGTAACAGAACGCAAAGCCTACCCACAAATACCCACCTGGGCGTCATGGAGACCTCGGAAACTGATCAGTTGGCCCAATTATTAGGGGAATTAAGGGCCAAAGTGCATTCCGCCCACCAAGAAACCAATGCCCTCAGGAGGGAACTGATAGTGTCAAAAGAACGAACTGATGAGTTGGCCAGACAACTATTACAGAGCCAGGCTGGACAAACACCTCTACCAGGACTTGGGGAAAGTCCAGCTCCTGTACCATCGAGTAACCCGGTGCAGATAAATTTACCTGGAGCCGTTCCTTTGGCTCCACCTGAACGCTTTGCCGGAGACCCAAAAGGGTTTGCAACATTCATGAATCAATGCCGCTTGCACTTTTTATGTAGACCTGGAGCTTTCCCAAACGATCAGGCCAAGGTAGCCTTTGTACTGTCATATCTCAGCGGCAGTGCGGCAGATTGGTCCATTCCACTAGTTAACCAGGATGACCCGATTCTTCGAGATTTCCAGGGTTTTCGAACAAGCATGGAAAGACTATTCGCCCGACACTCCCGAGGACAGGCTTTGGACAACAAACTTTTATCCCTACGTCAAGGTAACCAGGATCTTTATCTTACATTGCAACTTTCAATAGATTAGTAGTGGAAACCGAATGGCCTGAAGCCAAGCGAATCACATTATTCCATCAAGGACTTCGGGGAGAACTCAAAGATGTTTTGGCCCAAATCGTGAACCCGCCTCAAGACTGTGCTGAATATATAGATCTAGTGGTCAAGCTCGATCACAGACTTCAAACCAGGAAGGCTGACCGAACCAAGTTTGAGAACAGGGTGTTGGTTAAAACCCACGTAAGCTGGTGGAAACAACAGCGGCCCAGTTCCGGTCGACGCCCCCGTGGGAACCAGGTGAGCGTAACACTGACCACCGTCCTTGGGCCTCCTCTCCTCACCCTCGTGTGAAGCAAAAACCTGGCGTTATCTTCTACTCTGCCCTCTCCTTCTGTCCTCACATCATGGGCCTGGCATTCTCCCCTTTCTCACCTTCCCCCAGAAACTCAATGTCTCCAGAGCTCTGGTTCTCTCCAGGCTGGACTATTGCAACAGCCTCTTCCTCAATCTGCCTAACTCTTCCCTTTGCCCCCTTCAACTAATTCAGAATAGGACTGCAAGACTTATCCTTGACCTCAAACCCAGGGACACCAACTCTCCAGCCCTTAAATCTCTCCACTGGCTCCCAGTTGCTGCGAGAATCAAATTCAAGACCCTCTGCATCATCCACAATGCCTTCTGGGGCCTGGAACACTCGATATGCTAGACCCCTGCGGTCATCTAGTTCTAACTCTCTGCAAATCAGACGTTTTTCCAAGCAGAGAGCGTGGGTATATCGCTCTCTTCCCCAGGTGCCTCCCTCTGGAATGGCCTCCCTCCCACTCTCAGATTTGGGCCTGATCTCCTTAAGTTCCAGAAGCTCCTCAAGACCCTCCTTTTCTCTTCTTCCTTTCCTCTTCCTCTCCCCTGCTAATGTCCCTTCTGCCTGAGACTGGTGGCCTAGTTCCTTCAGAATCTTACAGGGTGCCAGGCCCTCCCTTACCCAGTCTACCCCTGCACTTACTCCCCTGGTCCCTGCCCCCTACACCCTCATCCTGCACTTGCTCTCACAGGCCCCCCACCTAAACTTAGGTGGTTGGCTTGCATCCTTGTAGCCTTCCAGGCCCTAAATTGCACTTATTTGTGGACCCCCTTCTCGCTCTTCTTCCCCGTGGCCCATTCCACCTGGCCTCACTTGCACTCTCCTTGTTATGGGCCCTGCCACCCATTTCCTGCACTTCCCCAACTGAATGTCGCAAGGCCTATTAGGATCACTACTCCCTCCTTCCTATTTCCCCCTTCCTGCCTTGCTGCACCTCGAAACAGTTGTGTATAGGTGCATTACAAATGAACAATAAATAAATTAGACGACAAAGGGATTCATTGCAAGTCCAGCGGTAACCCTGTCGATGCTACCGGCGGCTTGCCGCCGTACTTGTAAGATTTACTGGCGCCTGGCTTGCCGGTAACACTGGGGGATTACAGAAAGTCAGTCGCCTGTAAATTGTAATTCCCAATTCCCATTAGGACTCAATGGGAATGGGGAACACGGAAGCACCGGCACGGTTAATAGCGGTGCCGGTGCTTCCGTTACGACTTGCCTACCATGGCTGCTGTGTCCGGCAGGGTCTGCCCTGTCCGGCACAGCGGCTCCGGTAGCAAATCCATAGTGTGTCCTTCTGGAAACAACTGTGCCGGTAGGGTTACCGGCACAGTTGTTTCCAGACCGGCACTATTATTATAATGAGGCCCAAAGACATGATTCAGCTCTTACAGCATGCTGAGGGAATACTATACTCAGTTGCTTGCACGATTGTTGCTCTCTCAGGCTATACATTCCTGTTTTCTGAATCCATACACTTATTTACAGACCCCTTGGATGGAGGAGCCCGCTCACTGTGTGCCTTGCAGAATCTAGGGCTTAGGGGGGGACTGCCACAGCAGAAATACATTCCACTAAAGAGAGGACCTGCAAATGCCCTCCTCAGGCTCCCTCCCCCAATCTGACGACTACATTTCTTCCTCAGACAAGCATTTTTCAAGACAATTTGTGAGTCATATTATTTTGCGCACTTTAGACTAACCTGGCGCTTAAGTAGTCAGTGGTTTAAATTCATAGCTAAATGGTATCCATGTTATCCGCCTCGGAAAAGATTAAAAGGCTGAGTCTGCCTTGATAGGGTTCAGAAACGGTGTCCTACAGGTTACAGAGCTCAGCCCCCATTTTCTTTTCCTTTAACTTTGTGTATATTTTTTTGAATTCTGAGCAGATTTTAAAAAATCCAACATAATGTAAAAGGTGAACTGTTACTGTCTCCTGGATAAAAGCTGATATTTGAGCTAGATAGCGGCAGGGCCCTCTCAAACATGCATGACCGCATGGATACAGTGGTGTCTTACCGTGGATAGATTTGTGAATAGATTTGTGAACCAGGAGAAGACATTTAAATCTGGCCCTGCCTTGCATCTGCAGCCATCCAGCCTGGTGACGGTACCTGGAAGTAGGTGTGAAGTGAGGGAGTTCAAAAAGAGTCCTGGTAGCAAAGTTAATGATCTTGTCAAGAGGAAAGAAAGCATAGTTGCACTGTGAGGTTTGTTACTTATTAATTGTTTTTCAGCCGTCTGCTCCGAAATTTAGTTATCAATTTGTACTTGTGATTCTATCAATCTCCTAGGTGATGTCAGGTGTATCGACCCACGTTCAAGTTATTATGCTGCAACATTTGGTGCTGTGGGGTTAGAAAATCCAAGATGGCTGAAAAGCCCACATTTGCGCCAGAATCCAGGAAAACCGCGCAGTTTTTTGCGCACACCAAAATGGTCGCCTGACCTGCCACCCACCAGTGCGAGCGTGATGGGCCAGAAGCGCCATGAGTGAAATGTGGTGCCAAAGGAAAAACAGCAGTGCCTGTTAGCTCAAAGAGCGCTTTGAAATCACCTTTGTTTCTCTGAATGCAAGCTCAAAATGCCTATTTCAAATATTGCAAGATATTCAAAAATCTTACTGAACACCAGCAGACGTCTGGTAAAATGAAGTCTTGTGTGCATACAAAATCTGGAAAGATGAAGAGCCTAAAATAATGTTCATAACAAAACTGGCTGGGCTGTGGATGTCAGCAGCTTAAGTGAAATGGGATTTAAAGCCACTAAAATCAAAATGTTTAAAATAAATGAGTGACCTACTTTTGAGTGTCACATAGGTTGCAACTGCTTAAATGTCATGGTTTTGAACTTAGAATCAGCGTTCTAGCTGCATGTGTCAAAATTGTAAGTTTGATTTGAATGAAGAAAAATGGGAACAAAAGTGACCTTTGGCTGAAGCCTGGCTTAAAGGGACTGAATTCTGCCCGGCAACTACCCCCGACAGGAGTTGAAACTTGCCCTGCAACTGCATTCACATGCTTGGCCTGCCTTCTGCTGCCCCACCAAAAGGAGATTACACCTCTCTGATTGAATCAGGGGAGGGGTACCTGGGACTGCAGGAAAACAGAACAATGAACTTCCCTTTGCTCCAAGCAATTGCTAAATCAGGGGGTCGTAAATGGCTTCCTCTTGGAAGGAAATGGGAGGGGCACTGCCTCTGTGAGCCAGCTGAGCTTGGAGGAAGTGGACAAACCAGAAATTCCCCCATGTGCTTTGGGAAACCACACCCCTCTGGGCCAGAGCATAATTTTAAGAAGATGGATAATTCATAGTACAAAATTGTCAAAAGTATATCAATAATATAATTATTCCTGTGCACATTTTAAGAGGGGTTAGGACTCTGTGGTATGTTCTGTGGGGTAGTAGCGGAAAAAAGGGTATTACTCCAAATGTCTGTATGTTAAAAATCTGACACTTCATCATCTGATGCCCATATTCCTTGCGCACATTTGTGTAAATTCTGGAAAGGTTTAGAGATTGTGTTCTGGATGAAAAGGGCAGAATTCTGTCAGAAGTGAACACAACATCTTACAAAGACAGGGATCGGATTGTTTGGCGCTACAGAAAATATGTTAACTGGACATATAATATTAGAAAAATTGTACATAGATAAATATGCATTGGAATCAAAAATAAATTTGTGTGCAAAGTGACAAGGGGAGTGTTCTTTCTGTGTGCCATAAAAAAGATGTCTCATGACACGGGATGACTCACAACTCAGTTCCCCAGTCAGGCGACAGAGAATCCTCTAGCCTATCAGGATCCTCAGAGGGTTGGGCATAGAAAGTTAGCCTTCCCACCCACTTTCAAAAGACATAAAAAGAGCCACTGAGACCCAGGTAGACATTCACTTCCCACTTCAAACTGATTTCTTGCAAAGCACTTTGACGGACGACTTCAAATTCAGGCAATATCCAGAGACCAGAACTTAGAAAACCAGACTCCAGACGTCAAATCCAGACAGATCCTGAGATCCACAACTTAGACTCCAGAACTTAAAGCGGAGGGGCCATTCCACAAGCTGAATCTTTTCCAGCAGGCCTCAAAATCTTTTGCAACCTGATATTCAACAGCCGGGTGAGCTGTTTGATTCTGGCTAGAACCCTGTGCCAGAACCCAGAAAGCAGAGCTGTATCCAGGACCGCAGACTAGACCCAGACCAGACCGCCGTGCAGTGCCGATAGAAGACCAGACCGCTGTGCAGTGCCAAGAACTTTCGCCAGAACCAGAGAACCAGACCCAGAGAGCAGAGCTGACCCAGATAGCTGTGACTTCAGAACCACCCGCCGGAAGTCCAGTCCAACCTGACCAGATCTTGACGGCCTAGTTCAAATTTATAGTGTGAGTATCCAGCCAGAACTGTGCAAAACCAATCTCTTAGTTTAAAATAATCTAATTCAAACCATTTCCACCTACCTAGAACTGCATCATAGAAATCGTGTGTCCATTCTATGATTTCAATCCTATGAAAGTGTCCTTTGTCATTTGAATCTTACTTTTTTTCTGAGAATCTACCTCCATTAAATCGTCCGTATCTTTTGAACCACACGTCCTAGGAGTGAGATTTTCTTGATTTTAAAGCTAAGATCCTCAGCTTTCCAACAAGCCCAAAACCGACTTTCTATTCCTTATAGTTTTTCTGTGATCGCGATCAGCGCAATTGGAAAAAAAGTGCGCGAATTGCAAACTAGCTCAATCTCACCACACGTTAAAAAATAGCTGTCTCTTGCTTGCATTGCTGAAATTCGTTTTCAACCTGATAACCCCTCATGAATCATTGCTAGTGTTGACCTGAACTAATTCAAAGTAGCTGTCACCTACCCTGAATCTCCTATAGGGAATTAAAATCATTTTTAGCATATTTTCACTTCATTGCAAGTATTTCTGCATGTTTTAAAAGCATACCGGTTGCTCCAAGCTTGCTAGGGGGGAACTAGAATTTGTATTGTATTGTGATTCTCCTCCTGAAAACTGTGTGCTCTCCTTCCATCTCTTTATATTGCATAGGGGGGGGGGATTGAATTGCCACAAGGGAAAAAGTGATCATATTACCTTTTGTTGAAACCATACCAGTTTATTTCTGTGCTGCATTCTTTTCCATCATTGCATTTCCTTGAAACCATAAAAGTATTCTCTGCTACCTCATCTTTTTTATACTACCTCCTCACTGATTGCAAAGAGTGTGCAATTGTAACATTACCCATCGTTGATCAATATTATATTCATAAGTGTGCTATCAAATATTAATTTATTCATAAAAGTGTGATATATATATATATTGTTTAATTTTTGAAATAAATCTTTTAATTTGCAAACAAACCTACTTCTTGGCTCAGTGAGGTCAGGGGGATTCAAAGAGAGGGGCGTTATACAAGGGTTTATCATCCAGATCTATGAACTTGTCATAAAAATATATAAATAAGGGCTTCCCTTGGGCATCCCAGACTGGGCATTGACTTAGTTGGAGTGCTGAATTGAAGTCACTTAACAGAGATCAGATTAGCCTTCCAGCCTCTTTTCCTTTGCAGGTGCAAGGGATCTAGGTTACCTGGCCTAAGCCCCGCCCACCTGGTGCCTTCCTGGTTGCCGCTCTTTTTTCCTTACTTAAGCAGCCCTCCAGCCTCTTTTCCTTTGCAGATGGGGAGCAGGTGCAAGGGACCTAGGTCACCTGGCCTATGCCCCGCCCACCTGGTGCCTTCCTGGTTGCGGCTCTTTTGGCCAAAGCCCACCCACCTTCTTAGCCCAGCCTCTTTGTTTTGCTCTTAACTCATAGATCAAGGGCGTCTCTCGCCCGGGCGTCCGAAGTGAAGGGCAGACGAAGAAAAGGGCAATTCCTGTTTGGGCCAGAAGGACCCAGGGCCCAAACCCCTGCCCAGACAGCAGATTAGCATGTACCAACATGTGTTTACTCCCTCTGTCCCCACAGGCCATCCCCACCGCTGGTCCCCCTGTGATGTTCCGTTGTGCCCCCCTTCTTGCATACAGGAGTTGCCTGTTTTGCTTGATTCTTCTACCCTGCTTCCCTTCGCCCCTCCAATCCTCTCCTCCCCCATCCCTACATCCTACCTCTGCAGGAGTCTGTCCTGATACATTCTGGTTCACCATCAACGCCTTTTGCCAATGCTTGGATTTGACTTTTATGGACTTCATTGATTCACGGTGTGTCACCCTCTCTCAACTCTCATGCTGGACTTCCCCTGCATCTTGTACTCATGGTGGCCCTGATTAATGCTGTTCCCTTTTTCATCTTGAATCCTGACATGTTTTTGCTGTTCTCTCGCAACATTATGTGTTACTACTGACTTCTGCAATTGTATTCGCTCTCCCCTCTTGCTTCTCCACTTTTTCACTGCTCACTCTCTGTTCTCTCCTCCTCTCCCTTTTCCTATCTCCTCCTCTCCACCCCTCCTCCCCTTACTTTCTTCTATGCACTTACTCTATCAGAATTGTCCTTGACCTATTATGATAGCAACCTTCTTTGTCTCCTCCCCCTCCCCTACTTGTTTTCTCCCCCCCACCCTCCAGCACTATCTGAAATGTCGTCAGGCCTAGTATGTTAGTCGCTTGTTTTTTTTCCTCCCCTCTTTTTCTGCACCTCTCTCTCTCACCTTTTGTTAATCTCTGGCTCTAGCAGAAATGTCGTCAGGCCTAGTACAGTAGTCGCCTTTCTGTTTCCATTTCCTTCCCACTCTCCCCCTCCCTTCCTTATATATGTCTTAGCTCTTGTCACCAGGCCGAGTATGATAGTTAATTTCACATTCTTATTGTTCATGGCCTGTAAGAATGTCATTGGGCCTCATTCCGAGATTGGAGGTAGTCATGGCGCTATTTGCGCCATGACTGCCTCCAATAACGGTACCGGCACCGGTCTCGTTCAATGGGGACTTACCGGTGTAGTCCGACCTTTGCGGGACTGGTAAGTCCCCATTGAAAAAGCCATTCCCCATTCCCATTTGAGCCCCCATAGGGCCCAATGGAATGGGGAAGGCGCTAATAACGGTACCGCAAATTGCGGTACCGTTATTAGCTCTGAAGTCCCTTAATGGGTCCCGTCCATAACGCCTGGTCAGACCATTCGTTAAAGGAGGGACCCGCTAAGGGACCTCGTAGTAGGGCGGTAAGGGATTATTGGCACCGGTCTCCCTTCTCGGTGCCCGGTATCCCTTACCGCCCTACTCGGAATGAGGCCCATTGTATTTTTCCTTGTTCCCTACCTTGCCTTGAAGTGCTTTGAAACACATTGTGTACAGGCGCTATATAAATAAACTATCATATCATATCAATAACAATCAGGCCTTGGGGCAGTGGAGGTCAAATTAGAGAATCCTAGAAGTGATGGGAGGATATTATCAACCAGCAGCACAGCATCTGGCAGCTACAGTTTCACATCACATTCCACATAATTTCTTTCTTTAGACATAGCGAGATGCAGAGATTGGTCCAGAATAACACATTGCTGATCAGGTACTGAAGCTAGGATTTAAATCAAAGTGCCTGAGTGCTAAGCTCAGTAATATGGACACTAGGCCACGCATCACAATTCGTTCTCACTGGGCCAAATACGCCAGAAGGGCTATGGAAATAATAACCTACAACATAACACATGAGGAATCCCCAACACATGAGGAATCCCCAACCCATGAGTCCGCCCTGCCCTGCGAGGTCCGGGGCAGTTTGTCCCTCTCACAGGCATCCCTCTGTCACACAGCCCTACATGGATGATGAATGTACATCCATTTCCCCCATTTGGTGACCATTCATCTCCCTTGCCTCAAGCCTTGATAAGGAGAGACTGGCAGCAGACTGTAGGTAGACAGGTGAAAGACACTGATGCACACACATTCTATTATTTGTTGCAGATAGTTGGAACAGAACAATTCTACCGTTATTGGTTTACTCAGTGACCAGTTGGTGAAGATATTAAGGCACCCCTCCATACTTTCACCAAAATGTACTTTTCATTAGTAGTTGCACGCACTGTCATCATTGCTTTGTTCTTTTTTCTTATCTTCCCTTTCACTGTGATATTACTGCGCACTGAAAATGTGGTATGTACATGATGTTGACTACATTCTATATTATATTGCCGTGATTGCATGTGGTGTTAACGCGTATTGCTTTTATTTGTCTCCATGGAATTTTGGATATTATTGTTATTGCACTCCGTTTATTTGTTACTATTTGTATTTACTAATAAAGCTCAGCCGTGACAAATCCGAAATGCATTGGCACATTAACCTATAATACACTGAGGCCTATTCGAACCTCCTCATCTACTTAAATTAAAATACAAATTTGTTTGTTTACTATCAATGACTCATTGTTTACTTTGAAGGACAACATCAGTCCCAACAGAGCAAGAAAAACTGTTTAAATATCTATACTTGCACAGAATTTAACAGTAACCCCTTATGGGGTACAGTAAGTGAGCGACTGTCTAACTGAGTATTCTACAATCAATTTTTTCCTTGCGGCAGTTTTTTGGGTCCAGGTGTCTCTGGACTTTTCTCAGTCTGCCCCTATTAAATTGGACTGTACAGTTCACCACAGTCTATAGTCTATGATTACAATTGGATTTTGAATACAGTGGTGCCCACTTTTTCCTTTCAATGCTACTGCAGTCTGCCACCTGCACATGAGATGGGAAAGTATCCGATCCAAGACAGGCAAATATCAGGATAGAAGTCAAGGCTTGCTGCCTCTCCAAGCGTGGGTCCTCGTGCTGCTTGGCTCTGAGGCTTGCGAGGTTGCACTCACTCGCTTGCGCTCCCATGGCCACACCCAGTAGTCAGGCAAGGCAACGAGAACTGTGACAAATGATTGACTCACTACAAGGAGGGGCAGAGCCATCAGACAATATGAGCACCTCCATACCAATCATCATTGCTTTTTTTTTAAATGTGGGCTATTAGGTAGTACTTTAGCATCACCTATAAACTGAAACTATTGCATTAGATTACAGATAGAGAGAAAGGCATATTAGGAGGGACACAAAGCTTGAAGAAGGTGTTGTGTGGTTATTTGCCCACCCACTGACTGCCCATGACCATGCTAATCCCTATGGCAATTCCCACCCAGTTCCTACCCCTTCCCACCCAAAACACCTCCTTGTGTGAACTTTTTCTGCTCGCTTTAATGAAGCCTTACCATCAAACTTTGCTCTCAAAGTTCCAGCCAGTGTTTTTTCATAGCAGTCTTCTGAGAGTTAATGGCTTAATTGGAGTTGTAAACATGCTACTTGTGTAATAAAAATATTAACCAGGTCTGCCTTTAACCACTCGATTTATAAACAATATAAAGCCAATTGTAAAGCCAATAGCGTTGGCTTGTGTATCTGCCAGGCGCTGCTATTAGATGCCCAGATACTCACACCATTTTGCACCTGATACCATCAACGGCCAGTTAGTACCACAATGCAGTGCCTTGTAAGTGCCTTTCCCATGCTTACATATAAGCCCAAACTGTTGGCATTGCCAATGCTTGTTTTTTGTGTGTCAAATGTGCCTGCCAGGCATGCAGACACAAAGCATATGTTCTTTTTGTCTACATGATGATGCAAATGAGAGAAAGAAAGAAAAATAATTCTGGTGTCATGACTTAGCCGCACACCATGAAGTGCCACCCACCCTCCTCTCCCCCCCAAGCAGTGCCACCTCACACCCTCCCAGGCTGGGCATCAGGTGGGGGCCCTCATCAAGGGTGGGGGCCCAGTGCATGTGCCCTGTTTGCCCACCCATTAAAACATCTGTGGATACTATCAGTATTCTACACACTTCACTGTTGTAGACATATGTTTAGCCTTTTTCTCAGAGGAATGCGGTGCACCTGGACCCGTTTGCCCAAGGGATTTACCGAACCCCCCAGACTTGGCCCCCAACAATTAAAGAAGGATCCTGATCATATGAAGTTCACAGGAGGGTCAGTCCTTGTTCAGTATTAGGCATGGTTCATATGAGGCATCAAAGCAAGGCACACAGGCCCTATTGACCGCCCTTGCAGTAAACGGGCATAAAGCATCCAAAACTAAACTATAGCTGTGTGGGCACACAGTTCACTATTTAAGACACAGCATAACCCGAGGTTTCCATTAATAGCCCCCTTTAGAAAAGAGGTAATACTTAAGATCCCCGAAGCCTCAGACCATTACACAGATCAGGGCATTCTTGGGTGTGTCAGGTATTGCCAACAATGGATTTTAGGGTACTCTGAGATTGTCAAGGCCACACAACAATAAACCCAAGTAAATACTGTGGAGCCATTTCAATGGACCCCTCAAGCTGAAGAATCTTTTGTCAAGATAAATAATTGTCTAGTTAATGCCATAGAATTAAGATTGTCTGATTACAAGAAGGGATCCACTATGTACTGTCTGTCATGAGAACCGTGGATTTGCACAAGCTGTCTTAACAGAGAAACAGGGCATAAACCATGAACGTATAGTTTACTACAGCAAAGAACTAGACCCATTCTCTGTAGGAATGCCACCTTGCCTAGCAGTAGAGCAGTGTGTGAAAATTATACTAGGCACTCTCCTGGGGAATGCAGTACTTTATTCACTTTTTTTTGTCTGTGATTCAGCACATGTCTGTCCAGGGCAAGTAAATATAAAATTCTCCTCTTAAAACTATTTCAGTGTTACTCTGTCTAGATGATCAGTATTAAACGGAGCATCTCTGCTTCCTAGCCCCGAAGACGGGGTCCTGCACATAACTGAACCACATGACTGTGTAGCCATTACCAACAATTGATTACTAATACCGCAAACAGATTTAGCGGATGTACCCCTACCTGAGCCGATCAACTTACTTTCTGGATGGTTCTTGTTATTGAGATCAGAATGGGAATTTGGTTGCAGGAAACGCAGTGTGTAACCCTGGGGAGGTGGTGGAAAGTGAAAGGTTTCCCCAGGTTACCTCAGCTGAAGTGGCAGAATTGATAGCATTAACAAGAACATGCAGTCTAACTGCACAGTAGTGTGTAAACATCTATATCGAGTCTCGATATGCATTTGGGGTAGCCTACAACTTTGGTCAACTGGACGCAACAAGGATTGTAAACCTTGACTTAATCTCCTATTAAAAACAGACACTATTTTAAAGCTCTTTTGGACGCTATTATGCAACCTGAGAAAATTGCCATCATTAAGTGTGCCGCACATCAGCCCCTTAATGACGAAATTAGAAGCGGCAACGATTTTGCAGATAGAACCTCTAAACTGACAATGGTGACAGTCACTGAGGATGAATATTTACATCCATTAAAAACTAGCGCTGTCCCCTCTCTATACCAGACCCTAGAAGATTTGGCCTTAATGCAAGTGAATGCTCCTCCAATTGAAAATGACAATGGGATAAGAAAGGGCTGCAGATTACATGATAACTCTGTGTGGAGAGGTGAAGAATGTTGATTAATGGCACACGGAATTCTACTGTCACATCTTGTACAGATATACCATTGTCAAGCCCATGTGGGAAGAGAAGGCATGGTTTTGACACTTAACAAATCCTGATTTGCACCAGAATGCCCTAAAATGGCTAATTAATATTGTAAGTGTTGCACCATCTACTTTTAAAATTATGCGGCGAAAGCTGTACCAGCCACAAAGGGGTTACCTACTCCTCCCTTATGGAACATGTGCATGCCTCCAGATAGACTTCCTCCAGGTCCCTGGTTGTAATAACTGGCAATACCTTCTTGTGACTTTAGGCATATTGTCCAGATAGGTGGAGGCTTACCCTTGCAAAAAGGCAGATACTGTGACTGTGTTGAAAATACTTGTGAGGAACTTTGTGCCCAGATTTGTGGTGCCAATTAGCATCAACAGTGACCAGGGCCGCCATTTGTAAACAGCCTTGTGAAATTACTGTTGTCTAACCTGAACATACAGCATAGTTTCAATTGCCCCCACCACCTCTAATCAGCTGAGGCAGTGGAAAGATGTAAAGGAGTGGTTAGGAATAAATTGGTCAACCTCTGTCAAGAGAATGGGCTAAAATGGCCCTAAGCCCTTCCGCCTTCCCCTTGTACTCTTCAGCAGGCAAAGCAATCCAAACAGAATAACTAGCCTCAACCCTTATGAGGTGCTGTATGGCAGACCGATACAATTATCCTTGTCCCAGCCTCTAAAATCTGTTGATGACAACCTGCACCTAACTGATGACCAATTGCTAGGGTAAGTGAAGTCCATAAATTACTCTGTCAGTTCTGTCCATGACCAGGTTAAGGCAGTGCTGCCCAGAGAACCAATTGCACCCGACATTCTCTACAACTAAATGATTAGGTACTTGTGAAGATACACCAGGGAAAGTCAGCTTTGGCGCAAGATGAAAGGGGCCTCTCGAGGGGCTGTAGGTATCCATTTTTCCAGTAAAACATATGGGCACCTGACCTACGTCAACATGACCCAGTGCAAGCGGGCTACACTGTCATCATCCTGAGAAAGATAACAATGTTTATTCTGTATGTTTTCTTTGTTTTTCTCTCTTCTGGTCTCTAATGTTGACTGTAATGCCTCCTCAAAATCAAAGCAGTCCTATAATGTTACAAATGTTGTCACCACCTCATAGATAAGAGACCTGGGAATGTGGGGTGCAAATGTGGTTAGGATTTCTTCCAAGAACTGCTATGTGCCCCCAAGGTGATGACCCTTACTCATGTGAAACTGTCCCAAATTGGTATTTAGACAATGGGCCTCATTACGTGTCCGGCAACAACCAAGCCGGTATTACCGGCGTGTTGCTGCCAGACCTGTAAATATAACCTTCTCACATTTCTGATTGAACACACTACTGTTATTCTGTTTTACATACTAGGTACCGCTTCCAAATGAACACTACTGTGGTGGTGAGGGAACGTGCTCAGACTGGTAATGAGAGCAGGGCCACTTATAAAGTGCTGTTGCCCCATAGCTTTCACAGAGTGGCTGAGCCAGAAGAATGTGAGACAGATCAAAGTGTAGTGTTAGGGAAAGATTACAATAATTCTATGAGCATTACTTTTATTTACTAACTACATTGAGTTCTAGAAACAGTATTGAGGTGACCACAGAGTGCTACAACACCCCCTATGCTATATGCCGATATGATGAAGATTTAGATAACTGAACCTGTACTCGCACACAAAATCTTATGTCTCCAATCTTTGAGGTCACTAAATTTATTAAGAATACGCGAATGAATAGTCCCTCCGGTATGACTCAGTTAAATAGAGAGATAAAACTGGATACTGATAATGTTGTTTTGAACACCACTTTAGTCACATTATTATTAACTATTCCTTTGTCTGCATTTCAGGTTACTATTCAGTTCCCCAACTGCAGTGAGGGAGCATCCATCCACCCCCATCATCAGAGAGAAGGATGGCGCAGAGGAAGACAGAAAAAAGTAGTAGATCGTATCTGGGATGGGGCAAACACATCCATTGCAACCTGGGGTGTCTATAAGGGACACAATTTAGAATGATGCTTATGTCGCCTAGAATGAGCAACAGGGATTATCTCTGGGGCACAGCTCTCCAACACAAACAGAAATATGTGGGAGCTCCATGTGAGACCCTGAGCAAACTTACGTGACATACCCTAATCCAGCTGATTCATTGTACGATGACAGCAAGGCAAAAAATGCAATGAGATATTTCCTTTGTAGAAGTAGAAGGTACATGAACTCTGAACTCACAAGGATCTTTAAGGATGTGCAACACAACAGATGGCCCAGAATCCTGGGAAAAACGTTTGTTTACCCAAAGATCTGAGGCCCTCTAAGGAATCTAACTGTACCCGTAGAAGATAAGAGCGTGCCTTCAATGCCAAGGGGCTGATAAAAGACACCTGGGCCCCTATAAGCAGCACTGTATTGGGGCCTGTGGGCCAGATGCAGTTGGGACTAGGAAACCAACAGAGAATTGTGGGAAGTGAGACTGCCTGGCAATTCAACCCAATACCTAGCCTCTTCTCCAGGGATAATCCCTGACTTGTGGTTAGGAATTGGCTCAACTTGGAAAATCTGGCCCCTTCAACCACCCAGTTGCAATATCTTAACAAACTAGCAATGGGTCAAGTGATAGTAGGTAATATAATATGTTGGGCTGGCCAGGTGGCAGGCATATTATTAACAGGTAGACTACTATTTCATTGTGAGGATAAGTGTGTAGAAATAGGTTCCATGCTGACTACAGATTTGCATTTCGTGATACAGACAAGATGATGGCAGTATAATGTGTACTGGCCTGCAGTAGAACATAAGGCAGTGCATGTTCAGATGGAATTCTTGAAAGGATGGTCTAAGACAGTACCTAGAAGGTTTGAGGCGCTAGAAAAAACTGCTACCAGAAGTCAAAAGAATTACTGACATTCAGGAGAGCTTGCACGTTTTAGAAGTAGTATTTAATGAGCAGAAGATACTATTTAAGGTAGCACACTGTAAAGCCACTTGTACCCCGAGCAATATATTATGTGCAATTACAATGAAGTCTCTGAGCAACCTTACATCACCTGCACTCTGTGCATAACTCTATTTTTCTTCCTATTGGCCGGTCTTATTTCCTGCTGTCGATGGTGTTGCAATAAAAGGGAAACCATGGTGATCAATGCAGTGCACTGCATATCATTTCTGCACTACATGACCCCGGATTTGTATCCGTCCTTTGTAGTTCATGAACTAAAGAGAAAGATGCACTTCAACATGGACTGAATAATTTTCTAAAAGTCAAAATGAGGGGAAAAGAAATATACAGTGCTAATAAAGCTTGAATAATGTTTAGATTCTAAAGCAAAAGGAATAGTAAAGGGCAGAACATGATGGCCCTGCTACTACAAAACTTACTACTCCTGTACGAGAAAACAGAAGAAATGAAAACGTGGCATTTGCTCAGAAGTTGTGTTGATAGTTGTGCAGGAAGTGCAAAAGTGGGGTGGAGGGCTCTGTGGAAGGAGCACACCACAAGCCAGACAAAATAATGCAATAACAATGAAATTGTTGAATATGGGGAGGGGTTATGCTACGGGAGCGGGGTGGGTTCGTAGGGAACTTCCTGGACAAAAGAAAACAAGGCAAAGGGAAAAGATGTTTTACACTGCTTGCCATGATGCCATCCCGATCTGTCTTTAAATCTCGGCGGACTCTCGTCAGGGTATTCTGTTTCTATTGGCACCAGGCAAAACTTGTTATTGATATACTGGGCTGTGCAGTCGCAATAAAAGGTGCTGACATTGGACATTTGAGCTTGCTCTGGGTTACTGGTACAAGGTTATCACCTCGATGCCAATGGACTCACCGTGCCGAACTACCTCTCACAAAAGAGCCTTTATCTGCAGTGAAAATGGTTATAGGGAGGGTGGAGAATGATACTGGAAACGACATCATCACCGCTGTATTTACCTGGAACTGGTTAGTCAGGTGGCAACCAATGGACAATGGACCAGTCCCCTGCGACAAAAGGGCTAATTGCTTTAGATAAGCGGGGATAGTGCACCAGAAGGGGTGAGTTAGTTGGGTTAAGAATGGGTTAATTCTAGGATACTGCTATTTGGCTTTTAGAATACTGTAATAAACACGTTTACTCATTCATAAAAAAAATGAAGACTACTCCTTTTTTAACGTTAACAGTAGCAAACCGATGGAGGTTTGGGAGGAGCACTGCCAGCATCACGGATATGAGGGAATGTGTCGCCGGACCGGGCTCCTTTGGAGAAAAGAGTCTTACTTGCTGAAGTCTTTGGCACAATTAACTTATTCAAGTTTGGAGGTTGCAGACTATCAAACAGTCCTAGCCAGCCCCTTAAGTGACAAGTGACAGTGCTATTGGAGAGTGTGCCGCACAACACACACATCTCCCACACATGAGCTGGGCATGTACACTCCAGACACAAAGCATGGGGGTCTGCTGCTGAGAAGTTCCTAACAGGAACAGCAGGCAGATAGAAAAAAACAGACTTCAACAGCACAGGCAAGTGGAGCAGTGTTGACCACTAAAAAACTAGCAAGAATTTCTTTAAAAAAAGGAAAAGTAGAATTGAAAAAATAGAGGTGAAGCTGGTACAAATTCTCACACGCTGCCAAGGTGTCCATCTTGCTGGTGTGGTCAAAAAGACTGGTGGGTGGAGCCGGCGGCTGAGGTCACGCAGAGCAACCTTACATGCCACGCATGCTTTTAGCAGGCACACGTGGCAGAGTGACATAACTCAATCGCGTGAGGATTTGAATAAATGGGACGCGACGCGCGTCACGTGCGCTTTCCAGAGCACGCGTGGAGCCCGGATGGGAAGCAGAGTCTCCTGTGTCTTCTTTTTGCTGGGGGCAGGGGTGCGGGGCGGGGCTCATAGGGCAACAGAAGGCCTCCTAGCAGGAGGCCCCCTTCCACATTATTTATTTGAATTTGTAAAGCGCCAAACGGCCCTCGGGCATCGTGGAGCTGTTAAGCAGGCTCACTTGGTTACATAAGTGCATTATAAGGCAAACATACATACATACATGTTGCTTCATAACAGTTACTATAAGTACTTAACAAAGACTACATAGAATGGTGGGCAAGTATATGATGCCAGCCACATCTTACATGGCGGCAGCTACAAACAGTTGCATGGTCAAAGTTAGTATTCATGTAAAAGGTGCCGGCCATGAGTTGCAGGCGGCACCAGTACTTATACACGTGGTCATAGTTAAGGGTAAATCCATGGTGCTCCACACAGAAGCACAGAGGAGGCAAGCTACACATGAATGCATGGTTAGAGTCAGCATGGAATAGCATGGGGCCAGTCCCATATACGGGGTGGCAGGTGCATACTAGATACATGGGTTTGACACCAACGGGCAATAACGTGGAGCAGATCTCAGGAGTGGCAGGCAGCTACACACTTACTGGGGTGGGAGAGGGGTCAAAAGCGACAAGCGGGGGGAGTGGGAGTGTAAATACACTGGGGGCAGCTGAGGGGTGGGGGGAGTAAAGCACTGCATGTGTAAAACATTATTTGGGCAATGGTGACATAGGTGCAGAATAAGTAAAACGGTGACTGCGAGCGGTGGAATGATGCATAAACAGAGGACATTTCCTCGGCCAGTGCGTCTGATCAAAGGAAAAGATGATACATGACAGTGAAACCTCGGTAGGGAAAAATAGTAATGGGAACGTTTTCCAGGAAGGTAGATGTAATACATAGAAAACACACATATTAAGCAAATTCCTACCGTATTACATATAGTATATAGTGTTGAACTGCGACGATTGCACAGTTGTGGAGTTAGAGGCTGTAGATAATAGGTTCACAGATAATTTGAGAGGAATGCAAAACAGATGCAAATATAGAGAATGTTTGGTGGGGCACTGACGGCCGGAACCGTGGGAGAAAAGAGTTCGATGCGAGGAGTCAGACGGTGGTGGAGGGCGGTGCGAGAAGAGTCATGCCAGTGCAGCACACGTGACGCTGATTAGTCAAGTTCGAGAAAGTGCTGGTTCTTTCAGAAAAGTTTCGAGTGGTACAGGGAGGTGGGAGAGACACGATAGGCAGTGCGAATGACGAGGTGTAGCAGTCAGAAGTAGGAGGGGTAGACCTGAGGGGCATCTTGGATGGGAGGGCAGAGGTCATGGATAGGATGGTCAGGTGCACGTGACGCCGGGGGGAGGGAGGTTCAAGAGTCAGTAAGAAGTTGTATTAGAGAAATAAGAGACGTGTTTCCCAACCCTCGGTGTGCCTGTCTTCATTGCGAGGGCCCATCCGGGTTTAACAACTGGCGACGAGGTGTTTCCTCAGGCCGCCGAGTGCGCCTCCTCCTCCTCCTCGCCTCCGGTGCCCATCCCGCTCTGCAGCGCACGTCGGGCACCGTCAGCCCGCGAGCGCCCGACTCCTCCTCCACATCTTCTGCCTCGCGCCGATCCCGGCCCTGCCTGCAGTACGCTCCTCCGCGGCTCCCGCGACACGTGAAGGTTCCTCCTCCTCTGCCTACAAAACAAGGAAAGAAAAAAACAAAAATAAAAAAAAAAACGAAAACACCACGTGTGCTCCAGCAGACCTGATCCCAGGCCCAGCATAGCAGCAAGCCTGATCCCAGGCACTTTCCAGCACACCTGACCCAGGCCCAGCTCAGCAGCAGGCCTAACCCCAGGCACCCACCAGCAAGCCTGATCCCAGGCCCAGATTCCAGCAGCATCTGGGCCTGATCCCAAGCACTCGCCAGCGCGCCTGACCCCGGGCCCAGCCACCGACAGCAAGACACCGATTCCGGGGTGCATGACCATCCGCCAGCTACACCATCCAGGCTCCAGAGACTGCCAGCGGGACCCCGGTGAAAGGTGGGTGACACCCTGCGCCGCCTGCTAGTCCACATTGCCCGCCACTAAGGCAACGGACCCCCAGAGACAGACGCTCACAGGTGAACCGCACCGCTCACCGTCACCATGAGCGCGCCCCAAGACCAGCAGGCTCTGGCCCCCCCCCCGCCCCAGCGGGAAGCACAGCAACCACGGCATGGCGCATGCCCCCCCCTTCTCCATGATGCCGCAGGCAGACAAAGGCCCAAGGTGGGTCGAGTGGTTGGAAGACTTCAACACCTTCATAGACGCCGCGGGGGAAGAGAAATCCCCAAGACTACGCAGCATGTTTCTGAACTTTGCGGGGAACGACATCAAAATACTATTGAAAACCATTCCATCAGCAGAACAAGCTGACTTCCCAGCTCTTATCGCAGCACTGAACAGACGGTTGGTGATTGAACCCAACAGGGACTATGAAAGATACATTTTCAATCAGTGCACGCAGAGGGTAGACGAAACGGTCGACGAGTTCATCACCCGCCTACGAATAAAAGGCGCAAACTGCCAGTTCCACGCTTTCTCCCTAGATGAGGCCATAAGGTTGAGAGTGATTGAAGGGTGTGTATCCCAAACACTAAAGAAGCAACTTCTAAAAAAAAACATCACTATTGATGAAGTTAGTCAGATGGCAAGGATTCTGGAGAGAGTCGAAAAACAAGTGACGCAGATAACTGACACCGCCTCCTCCAAACATGACAAAAACGAGACGATCGCAGCAATGCAGGCCAGTAATGCCAGAACAACAGACAGAGGACCGAATCTCAACTACTCAACGACCCCAAGAACACAACGCCAGTGCTACCGCTGTGGAATGCCGTATCCCCATGCAGGGACGTGCCCCGCATTGTCCCAGAAATGCGGCAACTGCGGGAGAAAGGGACATTTGCAATCGGTCTGCAGAGAGGGCAAACCATTCCCGACCCAAAGACCACCAGTCGCCCCGCAGTTTAAAATACCCTACAGGAATCCACAAGGCCAAAGCTACCAATCGCGCCCTTATCAACAAAACCCGAGAAGGTACGTCAGAGTAGTTGAAGACGTCTACCCATCGGAAGAACCCTAAGACAATGAAGAATACGAACAAATATCCCGCATAAGAGATGAATACGACGGGCCCCCAGCGTCCATCTCTCACTACGAGGCAGACCAACAATGCCTTGAAGATGAAGGTTATCAGTACGATCACTATCGGCAAGATGAGTATGTCAACCTCATCATGGACGAAGGACAAGCACGTGAAGCACCCAAGATACCAATGGAAATAGGAGGCCACCAATTCTGTTTCCTGGTTGACTCAGGAGCTACGGTCAACATAATGGGTGAAAAGGAGTTCCACCAAATTCCCAGGAAACCAGCCTTAGTGCCATCTGAGTCCAAAATATACCAATGGGGTGCCGACACTCCACTACAATCAATTGGCTTCTTCGCCCGTCACCTCATCCATGGCAACCGTGCCATAACGACAAGCATACACGTAATTCGCAGTCCAACGAAAGGAAGGTGCCTCCTCAGCTACAGGACGGCCTCCTCCCTGGGACTCATAGACATACACGTCCGAGACGGCGACAAGATCTATTCATCAGAGCCAACTCAAGTAGCGAAAGAGAGCGTGTCAAACGTCCAAGCGGAACCCAGGGAGACGGACGTGATATCAAAAGACACCATTGTGAAAGAATTCCCCCTCATCTGCAAAGGCCTAGGAAAATTGAAAGGACCCACAGTTAAACTGCATATTGACCCCACAGTTCGGCCCGTCCCCCAGCACCCGAGGAGAGTTGGGTTCCATCTCCAAGCTGCAGTGTCAGCCGAACTCGGACAACTCCTAGAAAATGATATAATCGAACCAGCGACGGGTCCGACCCCGTGGGTCTCCCCACTGGTCATCGTGCCAAAAGAGGGGGGACAGCTCAGACTCTGCGTAGACATGCGTGTCGCCAACACCGCGATCCAGGGTGAGCGACATCCCGGCCCCCGATTCGAGGACATTATCGTTCAGATAAACAAGTCCACCCTCTTCTCAAAACTGGACCTTAATCAGGGTTACCACCAGTTGGTTCTCCAACAAGAATCCAGGGGCATAACCACGTTCGCCACGCATGATGGACTATTCCGTTATAAGCGCCTCAACTTTGGCATTTCGTCAGCCGCAGAGATTTTTCATGAAACCATCAGACAAGTCATTCGCCCAATCAGAGGGGCACTTAACTACAGCGACGACATCCTAGTATTCGGGAAGTCGAAGGATGAACACGATGTTGCTCTCTGCGCCACCTGCAAAGCCATTCAAAACGCTGGTCTCACCCTCAATGTCGACAAGTGTCGATTCAGCAAGACCAAGCTGAAGTTTTTTGGCCACATATTCTCTGCGGACGGAATGACACCAGATCCCAACAAAGTGGCGACAATCTTCAGCCTACAAGAACCAAGGCAAATAGCAGACGTGCGATCGTTCCTAGGGATGGCAGGGTACTGCGCGAGATACATACCACACTATGCCACAATCATGGAACCGCTCAGGAAACTCCTTCAGAAAGACATGCTTTTCGCCTGGACGGCAGAATGCCGAGATGCATTCGACTCTATCAAACAATATCTAGCAGAAGCCAGAAAACTTGCCTACTTTGACCCCAACTGGCACACTGAAATCGTGGTTTAATGCAAGTCCAGTTGCCCAAACAAATGGAGTGGACACCCACCCGAGACATGTGGTGGCCTATGCCAGCAGAGCTCTCTCAAATCCCGAGTCCGCGTACTTGCAGGCGGAAAAAGAAAGTCTAGCAGCAGTCTGGGCATGTGAACACTTTCACAATTTCGTCATAGGAAAAAAATGTACCCTAATAACGGACCACCAAGCCCTGCTCTCACTGTTTGGCAACCCACGAACCAAGATGCCGCCAAGAATTGAACGTTGGGGCATCCGCCTGCAAGAATATGACTATCAAATAATACATCGTCCGGGGGGGAACACAACCCAGCGGATTACCTGTCGAGACACCCCACAGGAGAAGCCACACCGAGAAAAGGAGATGTAGAATACATTAGTTACGTCACCATGAACGCACTGCCTCCTGCAATATCACTGGAGGCTGTCGCAGAGGCGTCAGCTGCCGATCCGTCCATAGCACTGGCTATCAACCTCACGGAGCACAACAGATGGAAGACCTACAGGAAGTTTCTGACGGAACATCCAGATGCAAATCGAGATGAACTGGAAAGGCTGGCAAAAGTTCATACGGAGCTGGCCGTCAAGGACAAATCCATACTCCTCCGAGGGTGCAGAATAATAATCCCCGCAGCCCTGCGGTCGGACATTATAAAGACGGCACATGAAGGCCACGCGGGGCGGACAACACGAAACGGCAACTTCGGTGCCACATATGGTTCCCATTCCTTGATGCGCTAGTAGACCGTTGGGTACGAAATTGCATGGCATGTCAATGCACAGCCAGGGCCGAAGCTCCAGCACCGCTACAGTCACCTCAGATCCCTGAACACCCGTGGGAAAGAGTGGCAGTAGATTTTTATGGGCCCCTCGAGTCCGGGGAGTACCTGCTCTTGTTCATTGATGAGCACTCCCGCTTCCCAATCGTGAAGAAATCGCCGTCAACAGCCTTCGCCCACATAGCAGCTGTATTTGACGAAGTTGTGAGTGAGTGGGGCATACCAGAAGTCATCAAGTCGGACAACGGCCCGCCGTTTTGTGGCCACGACTTTGCAACCTTCGCCAAGCATCTGGGTTTCAAACACCAGAAAATAACACCAAGATGGCCACAAGCTAACGGGATGGCCGAGAGGTTCATGTCGTCTATCAAGAAGACCCTACAAAGAGCCAGACTAGAAAACATTGACCCTCATCAGGCCCTGTGCAGGATGCTTCGGGACTATCGAAACACGCCACATGAGGCAACGAACAGGACACCGGCTGAAATGATGGTGAAATACCAAGTTCGCACACGTATCATAAGACATCCCACCAACAAACCGGAAGTAGACCCGGAAGTCTTAGTGAGAGATGCGGAACGGACCCGCATCCAAACAGATGAGAAAAGAGGTGCACGCCCAAAAGAGATCCAGGTTGGAGACGAAGTACTGGTCCAACAGACTGTGGTCAAAAAGACTGACCCAAGGTTCTCCCCACAGCCGCTCCGAGTGACGGCCACAAAAGGAACCATGGTGACAGCTGAAAATGAAGAGCGGGAAATAACCCGGAATTGTTCGCAATTCAAGCTCACTGCCATCCAGGGCCATGAGGGGCTAGAACCCCCAGATCCGGAACCAATGCCTTTGGACCCGAGAGACTCACTGTGGTCGCCACCGAGATTTTCACCTCGCCCAGGAATGAAGAGAACGCAAGGGCCAGAGGAAGATTCGGGAGAAGCCACCAATGGTCGACCCCATTGTGTCGTGAAGAAACCGTCACGCCTAGTTGAAGAATGTTAATGTTGTTGTTGCAAGGAAATTTGTCCGGGGGTGATGTTACGCTGGGCTTGTCTCTTTAAGAGACACGGACTGTGTCACGTGGCCCCGACACGTGACGCGTGACGCCGAGGGGAGGGAGGTTCAAGAGTCAGTAAGAAGTTGTATTAGAGAAATAAAAGACGTGTTTCCGAACCCTCGGTGTGCCTGTCTTCATTGCGAGGGCCCATGCGGGTTTAACAGAGCCGGTGCATGCAGCATTTTCAGCCACCATTTTCTGCCGTACTGGTGGGGGAGGTAGCGGCTCCCTAGTGGAGTGCTTGTGCGCCTCCCACACCAAATATTTGGACAGCCCACTGCCATGTGGGTATATATCTGCAAGTTGGGAGTTTGGATCCCTCATCTAAAAGAAGGAAGGTGAGGGCGAACATGTGAATTGTCAGGATGAGTGGGGAGAGTTTTTTTTCTCTCTCACTTCTTTCCTCTCTGGTGGGGTGGAGTTTTCACCAATGGCTTTGTTTTTGTGCTGAGTGCAGGTGGGAAAGACAGTGGGCCTCATTACACGGACGGCGGTGGACCAAGGTGCTATTAGCACCTTGGTCCGTGCCGGTAAAATACCGGCACCGCCTTGGTGGAAAGGGGAATTACCGCCCTATTCCAAGGTTGGTGGGGCGGTAATCCCCCCTTCCCCCATTGCCCTTCCCCATTCCCATTTTTGCCCCATAGGGCATAATGTGAATGGGGAAGGTGCTAATTACGGCACCGCAAATTGCGGTACCGTAATTAGCTACCTGGTCCCTTTGCGGGTTGGTTTTTAACGCCTGCAAAAAAGCAGGCGTTAAATTCTCCAACCCGCAAAGGGACCTTGTAGTAAGGCGGTAAGGGTTAACGGTCACCGGTACCATTAACGGTGACCGTTAACCCTTACCGCCGTCCGTGTAATGAGGCCCAGTGACTTTCAGCTTGCTCAATTTTACTACGGCTCCTCTGCATAGTGTGGAGGAGAAGGGCACATTGGGGACTACAAAATATTTTGTGGTGCAAGACTCACCAACATGGCACGACCAAATTGCAGTCCCCACTGGAGCTGCGCTGGCTGTGCTGTAGGTGCCCGTATTCCACGTCAGCAGGGTGTGCTATTCAATACCTGAGTTTGGTGTCTCAGGGGCACCATCAAGCCTGGGTCCGCAGTGGAAATCGTGGATCGACCGTATGGGCATATATTTCAAGGCCACTGGAGAGACTGATGAGGAAAATATGGTGGCTGCATGTTTGTACTCGGCTGGCCCGGCAGTGCATCAAATATTTCAATCGTGCAAGCAGTGGATGTGTCCTATGCCGAGGCGAAGAATGCGCTACGCGAACATTTTATGCCTTTCGCGAACGTGGACTATTAACTAGCTTTGACAAAACCAATGCTTATTTATGGTAAAAATATTTTTATTACACCAGGAGGAGATTTACAACTGCAATTAAGTAACTAACTTTCAAAAGACTGCTTAGAAATAACAATGGTATCCCCATAAAAGTTTTATGCTACAGCACAATATAGCTAGAAGATCCTTGTAGGGTGGGTTTTGTGCGGGAAGGGGCAGGTAGTGGATGTTAATGGCCATAAGGATAAGCATGACAATGGGAGAACAATGGATGGGTAAAAGCCAAACAACACCCACCATCTATGTGTACTTCATCACATTTCACCTCCCTCCTATCTGTACTCCCATGCATGCTAACAGTTTTGGCTAGTGGGAGTCAAAACTAAAAACAACAGGAACGACAGCACATATGCTGACTCCTTCCACTAATCTCAGTCAGAAACGGATGTCGCCAGTACCTGAAACAGAGTCCGCCAACCGCCACCATTTCAAATAAAGACACAAACATATAGCGACTGTCCGCCATGGCTATGCAAAGCACCTAGCGACTGTCCGTCATGACTATGCAAAGCACCACGTGCTGTTTACATTGGATGGACTAAGATTTCCGAAGCTACGGGGGAAAAAATAAAATAAATAAAGCAAACTACGTGCCACTGTTCACAAAAGATTCTCAACATACCTCCAGATGGCAGCATTGCATAAGAATTTCTGCTTTTCAAAGTAAATAGCTTAGTGAACAATCCAATATTCTTGTCATCCTATACGATTTTTGTTATTGTCAGTTTGTGGAAGGCAACTAACAACATTCAGATTGCTTATTGAAGCCTGAGTCCAATTGAGCTGAGTACACATACTGGGCATTACTGTGATATAGGGTGACTAGTTGTGTAATTGTAAGCATCTGCCGCTTTTCCACCTTATAAATTCCTTCTAAGTATTCACAGCTGAGCAAGGTTTTGATGGCTTTAATAGAACACATGTGATCATCCTTGCGCTGAATGTGTAGCGAAAGATGGTTACCGATTGAGACCCCATGAACAAAGAAAATTCAATCAAGTAAGCAATCTTTCCTTGAGGGGGGGCACAGTAGAAGAGCCGGGTCGACTTAAATGGGATTAGGATATGTGCATGTTCTAATTGAAAGGGCAAAAGCATTTCTCATGAATATACATACGTGAGCAACCGAGCATAGCGAGAGAGTCTAAACCAACGGAATTCGGTGGTTCTCCCCCGAGCACATTTTTAAAATAATGGGTTAAAATGGTGCATTTTACAGCATACCTTCTGTGAAAAATGTGATTAAAACCCACGCAGTTTACTAATGGTCTTGTAGTGACATGAAAATAAACCCAGAAGATGCCAAGTCACCAAGAGTACAAAGGAGCCTTTTCCGGAGCATTGGTCAATGCATTTTCATGTTGCCTTTGCCCACAATATATGCCAGTATTATGCCAGAGCAATTTGATTTTCATGCTGACTGTCCCCATGCATGTCCGTACTGGCTGCGCAAATATATGGCAGTATTTCCGTATAACAACATACTAAAATTTGCTTCATTCATAATGACAGTAATGATACTATAAGAAAACATGTCCATGCTGGCTCCGCCAATATATGCCACAATCCCCACATAAGAACATCCCCTTGTTGACTTTGCAAGAATCCCAGTAACAAATTCCATGCCACTATAAGAAAACATGCCCATACTGGTTGCACCAATGTAGGCCAGTATGGCCATGTACGGATCATTCACCATGCTGGCTTTGTGCATAAGGGCAGGAAAAATGCCATGATACTGTCAGAAAACATGTTCATACTGGCTGCACCAATATAGGACAGTATTGCCATTTAAAAACACTCATGTTGGGTTTGCCCTAAATACCAGTAAAACATGCCATAGCTACTGTGAGAAAGCATGTGCATTCAGCCTGCAGCAATGGACACCCCACACACACATCAGAACACACATCGTCATGTTGGCATAGTCCATAGCATCAGCAAAATGCTATAGGCATTGTAAGAAAACAGTGCACTCCCTGAACAAATTAACCATTCCTCGTCCGACATAAGGACACTTACCATTATGCTGGCTTTGCCCAGCGTGCTAGATGGACCCCAGCCGGCCCATAGGACTGGGGGTTTTCAAACAGCACTTTAAGATGAGAAGAAGCACCCTTGAGATGGATGGGGATGAGATTCTTACTCTTGCACCAAATCAATAACGACAACTCAATAGTTTTGGCAAAGGAAGTCCGTTTAATGACAAGTACAAAAAACGGGGAGTTTATGAATATCAGCAACCGATCGATCTTCCTTCTCGCTTCAACTCCAATTAATTTCAGAAAAAACATAATATTTATACCAAAAACGCGTCATCACTGACGTGTAACTCTTAAAACTTAGCATGCAACTCGATTGGTTCTAGGAAGGTAACTTTAATATAGGGACTATATCTGTATATGGTATCGGGGAGAGTGGATTGGATAGACAATGTCAGGTGGGGCATCTAAGCCCTTCCTTCAAAATGGCTACTGTAAACGTCACTAAAAGTACAACGTCTCATTGGTTCTACTAACTATAGGACCCTAGATTACATGGTCCACTATGATTGGGTTGGCATCAACCCCACTCATACTTTTCCACTTGCGCTTTAGCAGCGTGCAGAACAGCCGGCCAAGTGCAGGGAGTTCGTCTGCACCCCAGCTTCCCTCCAATTATTGCTACAATCAATCATCACCTCAGTGGTCATCTGTCAATTATTTCTTTGTGGTTGGCCTCGAGTCAAGGTCGGCAGAGGAAGCATGAGAGGGGGTTAATGAAAAACAAACACACGCAAACAATGAGTGCACATACACCTGGTCTAGTGTCAATAACTGCAGAACCACAGTCCAAAGAATGGGAGAAATTTGGACAACCTACGATGAGAAGTTCCACGCCAAGTGAAGTTAAAAGACAAATGGAGAACGCTGAACTTTTAAAGAGACAAAAGGAGTTGGAGAATAAAGGAACAGAGACAGCATTTGCAAGCACACCTGATCCAGCGATGGAAGGGTCAAGCGTGAGTCCTGCAAAACAGTTACATGCTGGAACAGTAGCAGAGTCAATATGGACATTCATAACCAGAGCAAAAAAGATACAAGAAGACAAGGAAAGAATTACCAGACTTTCTCCTACTCAAATGGTACAGAAGAAAATGCCTGGACCATGGATCTTTGTAGCTGTTGAAATAGATGTACAGACAGAACACTGTCTATCACACATAGCAATGTGCAAGACCATAGGCCAGGTCATGGGAAGTGATGCTTCACTCAAATGGGCAACTGAAGTAACTGATCCAAATGAATATGATTATGTCCAGGACATAAAGACAAGAAACAATGGAAAAACAAAGAACATTGTGATCAGATATGAGAAGCCTGGAGTTAAAGGAGCAGAGATCAGAAGAGAGACAAACCAAAGACTAAACGTTCAAGGAAAAATTCCAGAAGAAGCTCTGAGTTAGAAGAACAGAGGTCAAATGCACATTTGGGGAACAGTGCTTTCACCAAACATATGGGAAAAAGGAGTAGTGATCTGCAGAGCTTGGGTAGTAATTGGGCGTTTCCAGGCTACTATTGACATAGTACAGAATGGATGCAAGCCATTATGGCCATAGCTTGCTAAACTATTGACATGGGTCAAGGACAGAGGAGGACCCTTGCAGATAGTACCATTTGAGAGCCCAAAATTCTGTTTCAGAAATAATGGTACAAGAAAAATGGGAGAAAATCAGAATTGTGACCAAGTCTTTGACGCTCCAGGAATGGTGTATGGTATTGCAGTGATCATGCATCATTATTGGGCATGTGGATCCAAAGCATATTTCAGACTGCTGAAGAATTGGGGAGGTATATGCACACTAGTAAATGTCCATGTTCCAGCGTTGGTGATTCCAAAAAATGATCTGAATATTGTCAGTTTACCGAAAGCAGATGCTCACCTGAGAAAGCAGAGATCTGTGGAGCTGATGAACCGAATGAAGAGAGAGAATTACTTTTCTACTAAATCAGAAGAAGCTTTTCATGCATTCCCATATGAACACAGGTTGTTAGCCAAACCTCATCAGTGTTCCCAACAATTCTGATGCCAAGAGTTCAGGTTGGAGCAAATACTAAATGGTTGCACATAACCAGATGGGAGTTACTGCAGACCATCAACACGGCCATAAAAGGATTTAATGCAATCAAGGAAGAGCTAAGGGCTATTCGACTAATGACTCTCCAGAACAGATATGTCCTTGACATGATCACAGCTATGGATGGAGGTGTTTGTGCAACAATTGGAGAATCATGTTGCACATTCATACCTTCTCATAATGACGAAAATGGAACTTTAACAGAAGCCATAGGTATGCTGACAAAACTACAGAAACAGAGGATAGATGAAGTTGACAAAGTCAATGAAGACAGTTGGTTTGGATCACTATTTTCATGGGTTCCCCAATGGATGGCAGATGCATTCAAATTCCTAGGAGCCGTGCTAGTGATGATATTGCTTGGATTCTGTGTTATCAAGATAATAATATCTCAGTGCAAGAAAACTGCAAAAAAGGCCATAGGGATGAAGATCATCATTGATGTTGAGTCAGAATGGAAGCCCAAAGACCTGACAGATGAACAAATAAGAGACTTTGTGAAAGCAAGCATTTATGCACCAGAAGGAACAAAGTTATGTTTCGATATCCAAGGAAACATAGAAATTATGTGGGAAAATTGATCTATTGCAGTCCAAGTGGTCAATGTCAACTAATGACATGGAACAAAGATGAGCAGGTGAGAACAGCAGGAAGCTTGAAGTGAGTCATAAAGATATGGACCCCAAAGAGATATTTCTTCAGACCTCTATGTGTGGATCCAGAGGATGAAGTAAAGGCGGATACAAAAGAAGAAGTGAAAGTGGTTGATGAATCACCCAGAGGGGGGAGTGTAGAGGAGGTGTTAAGCTTGATGCGCACTCCAACCGCCCATTTTGAAGTACCAGGAACATTCACACTGAAATACGTGACGTATGATGAACAAATAAACCAGCAGAGAGCCGCAGTTGGCTCTGTCCAGTACCTATCAGAATAACAGCACCTATTGAATTACCGACACCTGAGAAAACCTGGACAGTAAGGTACCCATTTAGAAAACCATATCAACAAATGGGACAGAATGATGATTGTCAGAATGTAATACCCGAAGAAACTAAGAAGATACTGAAGGAAGACGAATGATGACGTCATAAGAACCCTGACTGACTCACATATAGAAGCTATAACGACCTGAGAATGATGACAAACGAGACAAAACACCATGGATAAGTGACATCCTAAGCCTAAAGTGAAACAATTGATGTCAAGATGTCAGAAACTTATGCCATATGCACGATGAAGATATTCAGTTAGTTTAAATGTGTACATATGCAAAGTCACCGCAAGAAGCACAGAAATCGTAAGCCTTGCTTATGCTTAGTGTAAGATATATTGCGACAGGCGCCACCTATACATATGTACCTCAAAAGGAGCACTTTATATAAGTATACTTCCACTACACACAAGACCAGAATCAACCAAAGGTTACTAGAGGTCTCAAGAGCAGAGTTTCGCAGCAAACAAATCGAGAATTAAAGACGGAGAGAAACTCAGACGAAGGTAACCATGCCAAGAAGCCAAGGTCGTATCGGCTGAAATAGACCAACAGTGGATACAATTAATGAGAAGAAGAACAGAGTATCCTGTTCAGAAAGGTCAAGATAAGCCACAGATGGCAGACGACTGGCAGAATTAAATAAAATACATGAAATTGCATGAAGGAAAGGCCGATTTCACGGTGTCGAAATCACGTGACCAGACCAGCAGGAAGGGATGAAACTTTCACACCTAAGCATGGACCTTTGCCATGCCCAGACGCCTTAACTTTCCCAGACCAAGAAGCATTATTATTTCGTCTTTAGTCACCACACCCTTGGCTTCCGTGTCTGCTGCTTGATTTCCTCGTGAGATAAAATCTGTCCCTTTCGTGTGGGCGGCACATTTCATGACCGCTATGCCCACTGGGAGTTGTAGTGCCTTAATCAGCCTGTTCAATAAGGATGCGTGCTGCACTGGCATGCAATCCGCTTGGAGGTAGCCCCTCCTTTTCCAGCGCACTAATCCTGTGTGCACTGTTGATGTCACATAGGCGGAGTCACTGTACACCGTCACTTCCAGGTCTGCGTGATTCTCGAGTGCAAGTATCAACGCCAATAATTCTGCAGCTTGTGCTGAATAATGTGATGTTAATCGTGCACTAATGAGTACCTGAAATTCTCCATTTGCCGTGTGCTTCTTCACAGCAGTGCCTGTATATCTTTGCCCATCATTTTTATTGATTCTCGAAGAACCATCAACGAAGACGATTTCTCCTTCACCTAGCATTTTCTTTCACTCTGGGAATCTCATCATAAAATTCTTCATAGTTCGCACAGTCAAGGATTGCCTCTCTGTCAGTGACTGGCTCTGCTATAAGCATAGCTGGGTTCACTATCTTACATCGAATTATTTTAATCGATGGATTTGATATGATCACTTCATAGCCAGAAGCTCTCTGAGATGTCAATGTGCCTTTCGGTTTCTCTAGAATGGCAAATAGTGCGTGCTCGATGAACAACGTCATTGAGCATCCCATCACAATGGTTGTAGCCTTCTCTATGGCGAACGCTGCGACAGCTAAACTTTGTTCGCACGGAAAGTGACCTCTCATTACTGGGTCCAGATTCCCACTGTAGTATGCCAGGGGCTTGTACACTAACGTGGTTCACTGTGTGAGTACTGCCGTCATAACACTGCAATTCGTTTGTCAAAACAGGTAGAATTCCTCTGCATAATTGGGAATCCCTAAAACTGGTGCTGTGTAAATAGCCTTTTCTAGTTCAACAAACCCTTCTTCCATAGTCTCGGACCACTCCATTTTTTCTTTCGTCACCTGTGCTTTCTTTAGGGCTTGTAACAAGGGCTTGGTAAAAGAGCTATAGTCAAAGACCCATGCCCTGACATAATTGCATAAACCAAGAAAACTCTGCATTTTCTTTATCGTGTGTGGCTTGGCTGTGTTTAATATGGCTTCAGACCTTTCAGGGGTAACCCTTTTCACCTCGTGTGATATCAGCTGGCCTACGTACAGCACTTCTTGTTGACAATATTGTAATTTCTGTTTGTCAACTTTACATCCTTTCTCAGCCAACATACTCAATAGCTGAATAGAATCGTGTCTGCACGTTTCCTCTGTCGTGCTGCAAATTAAGATGTCATCCACATATTGCAAGACAACACTCTTGTCAGGTACTGTCAGGTTGGAGTGACATATTCTTTACATACAGTATCATATACTCATTTACATTGGGTCAGGTGAGACACATATTTAGTATAGAAAGGTTTTAGGAAGTTATTATGGGTTATATTTTTAAACAGCCAATTTTGCCCTTAACCTTCATTGCAGTCTATGGAAATTGCCCCAAGCCAAGATGGAGGTTCTCAGTCTAAATTCTGATTGGCTGGGGATTGTTTGTAGGGAGGACAATGAACATTCTAATCTGCCTTTCATCGTCCAGCTGAGAGGTTGTGTGCCTTGTTGCTCCTGCTTAACTTTGTCAATGGTGACAAGTTTCTAGCAGTTGAGCGGAAGATCTGAAAGTATAACAGAAGTCGTGTTTGGAGTTTGGTGGAGACACAGGACAGGAGTCAGAAACTTCCATTTTTTCTGAGAAAAGAAGTTTTCAAGTCTTATTCACAAGATAAGTGACCTTCCAGTTTGTTGAACTTTGTAAAAAGGTTATATTTATCTAAGGGATTGAAATCGCAAATCTGTATCTAAAAAGATTGAAGCGCGTACGTTTGTTTTTATCGCTACGTGTCAATTCAATCTAGCGCGTGAGTTTTTTGCCCGTTACTTTGAGCCCGTGCATGTGTCTCTGCGCGTGAGAGTGAAGCGCGAGCGTGTTCTGTGGACTCGCGTTTACTGTTCGTTTACGCAAGGGTTTTTCTGCGTGATAAAATAAGCGCGTGTGTTTTTTCTCGCGATTTGGTTATTTGCGCGTGTACGTATTTATTCGTGAGTTGGACTTTAGCACGTGTAATTTTTATCGCGTCTTGGACTTTAGCACGAGTGCGTTTTACCCACGAATTGAATTGTCAGCGCGTGTGTGTTTTTCCCGCGACTTGGAGGAAAGCGCGTGTAATTTTTATCGCGTCTTGGACTTTAGCGCGAGTGCGTTTTTCGCGCAAATTTGATTGTTAGCGCGTGTGCGTATTTCCCGCGATTTGGAGAAAAGCGCGTGTGATTTTTCTTCCCGCGGTTTTGGAATTTAGCGCGTATGCTGGCTTTCCACGTGAAGATTCCATCGCAAGTTAAATTCGTTCCTGAGAAAAAGACACTCTACAAAGAAAATATTAAAAAACCAAATACAAGAACTTAAAAGAACTTCCTAAAACTTATTTGAAGACCTTGTTCAAGAATCTTAGAGTTGAGCAGACTAACTACAAAGTTAAATTACATCCATGGGCCTACTGAGAAGGCTGAATGATCTATAAGATTCTGGTCCACAAGTAAGGAAGTCTTGTCTGCTTATAACTTCTCTGGGCATTCTAAAGAGAAGTACCAGGTATGGTTTTTAAACTATTTTGGTAAAGGATTTAGAGTTTAAGGTTAGTATAGTAACCCATGAGTAATGAGGCATATTGCATGTTTATGTTTTAACTAAAGGTGAAGAACCAGCGAGTTGATCGCTTCCAGCCTGGTGTTTGTTTCTTTCTCCCTTCCCCCTTTCCCCTGAAAGTGAGGTAAACTGAGCAGTTATATTTATGTCAGCTCAGAGTGCCACATTTTGGGTTGATTGTCGGGGGTTCAGCAGCTTCTGCAGACACCAGGTTCTCAGCATGACAACTCTGTAATGCAATATTGCTTAAGTCCATCTGCAGGAATCGAAGGAGACTCGCAGTACCCCTGAGGTAACCTTGTGCTTTTTAGATGCATTTGCCTGAACGTGAATGATTTCAAATCTTGCGAGTCTTTGTGCAATGGGATTGAGAAAAATGCATTTTTCAAGTCAATCACCGTGAAATATTTCGCCTCAATGGATATAATAAATAGGATTGTGGACGGGTTAGGGACGAGAGGGAACTCGGCCTCTACAATATAATTTATCAGCCTTAGATCTTGAATTAAAAGCCAAGCGCCTCCCTTTGATTTTTTGATAGGGTAAACTGCTGTATTGCATGACGACTCTGACGTAACTAAAATTCCCTGCTCCATTATAGCAGATATTGTTTTGAAAATCCCTTCATCTGCTTCCCTAGACATGGGATTCTGTCGTGCTTTTGGTAAAATTGCTCCTGGTTTCAATTTAAGCTTTACTTCTCCGACTCCTTTCACCAAGCCTACGTCATAAGGGCCTATAGTCCACACTGAGAGAGAAGCACCTTTACCATGTCGTCATCAAAATATTCAGGACGTTTTTGTGCCTGCATCATTCTCTGGGGTACTTCCCTTTTGATCATTTTCACCCAATAAGTGAGATTAACCTCAACTGTCATTTCATCTACACCTGTTTGCTCTTCAAACAGATCGTCATCAGTGATGTCAGTCAATCTGTATCCTTTCTCAATGGCGATTACTGTGCACCATTATCTGCCTTTGTCATCACAACCATCGATCAATGCCATTTTTCCTCGCACTATGGCTGTGTGTATTGCCAAGGGAAACACTTGTCCCTTTTCCTCATGCATAGGTATTCTTGGCCTAAATAGAAACTCATCTGGGGTTCGCATTGGTTTGTCTGCAAGGCCTGGTAGACTTGACAGTAATATGCACGCTCCCTACGCGAATATTTCTGGTTCCAATGGAACAGCTCTCATAGCCGTTTGTCCTGCGTATGCTCTGATCATTCGGCATATGTTCAAATAATGCATTCCTGGAGTTGAACATACTATGTCCTTCTGCGTGAACGAGATTGTCATGTTTAACTTTGTCATTAGGTCTTGTCCCAATATATTTACTGGGGTTTGCCTTGAATACAGCAGTGGCACATTTATGTCACATTCTCCTATGGAAACCAGAAGTTCTTTTGTAAGAGGAACACGACTTGTTGCTCCTGTGAAGCCCTGAGTATTTATGGCATCGCAGGACAAAGAAAACCTGCCTTCACGTATACACGAGCGTGTTGCACCTGTGTCAACTAAGAAAGAATATTCTTTATCCCCTATTAAGATATCTACCCTTGGTTCCTCGTGAGGGTTTAGTGTCGCTGATAGGATAGAACACATCAGGTTTCCCAGTGAGCTGTCGTAATCCATATATAACTTTGTCCCATGCTGAGTGAATGGACTTCCTCCATCACCAGTGTTATTTCTTATTCCAGAATTCAGTACCTGTGCTGTACTTGTTGTCTGTAACAATGGCATCAGCGACTGTTGAGACTGTCCTTGCGGAAAATTTGTCATATTCTGAGGTTGCACTCCTTGCTGTGCTCCCAGCGCTTGCTGCTGCACCGTGTAATTTTGTGCAACTCCATTTCCACCCTGCTGTTAAAACACAGGTTCACCATCCCTACTCTTGTTCCTTGGTCATTTTGCACCATGCCTTGACTTCTGCATGTGCGTGCTAGATGCCCTGTCATCCCACACGTCCAACATATTGGCGGTGGTCTTATTATCTGCCCATTTGACATATCCTGATTGCCGCTTTGCATGTTTTGAAAACCTCCCTGATTACTTTGGAAACCTCCTTGATAACTCTGCCATCCTCTTCCTCGAATGCCTCTCCTTCTGTGGTAAAACCTGTTATTGCCTTGATCAACCTGCCTTTGATTATTGACTTGCTGTATGTTCAATCCATCTGTGCTAGTTATCTGTGCTAGTCATCATTGCCCATTCAATGGCATATTTTGACAATTTCTTCTGCACTAATTTTTCGTGCAGCCTCTTTTTTGCGATTCTTCTCTTGCAGCAGCCTGTAATAGTGTGCTATGGTCAACTGTATTTCAGACCACGGTTTAGCCTCTATTCCTACCAATTTCTTGAGCTGCTTCTGTACCTGATCTGGCAGCCCTTGGCATAATATATGGTAAAACACAGATATGGATTATCACCAAGATTCACGAGTTTCCAGCACCCACGCATCTTGGAAATTCTGAATGTAAAGCAGAGGATCCTCTGACTCCTTCATTTTACGTGTCATTATAGCTCCCATGTCTGAAGTATCCGGGTGTAGCAACCATAACGCTTTCCATACCGCGGCTCTGCAATTGTTAAATGGAGCTCCATCATGCGCAGTATTATCTGTAGTCACGCCAGGGTAACCTGCACGTGTCCACACATCGTCAGCTTTATCACCAAGTATGGCATTTAAAAGACCCTTAATATCCCCGATAGCTAACGTTTTCCCTCCCGTCATTTTTTCTAACTCATGTATCTATTTTCTGGCTCCCGATGTTAACATTGGAAGCTTATTTTTCAGATTTTCTCGATCCATGCGTGGCCAGGGTATATACTGTTGCCTCGTTCCTCCTTTTTCAAGTAACGGGAATTGTAACACATGGCACTCCTTTTCCTCTCTCACCATTTTTCTATCCACGGCAGGGGTAATAATCCTGCATCGCCGTCTACCTGGCAATGTCCTTAGTTTGCTCACATAGGGTGGTGGAGACACCCCCCTCTGACCGTAAGAAACTCCTTTGTGTCGGTCTGATTGTGTGGCTGACTTTAATGCCTTAGGTACAGACCCACTAGAATCTGACCATCTTATTCCCTTTCCTCTAAAGAAGCGTTTTTCCCATCTTCTCTCAGCTTCTCTTTCCTCATATTCCTCTCTGTCTGCATCTGATATTGTCTGTGCCCAACTCGTGCAACTTCTCTCATCCTCCTCATTCCTGTTTAGTGTCAACCTATCTAGGGACAGCTCTCTATTTCTGCTACCTCAGGAGGCATCCTCAGTGTCGTACAACTGAGTGCTCTCCAGACGCTCATCCTCTCCTCTCCCTTGGGGTATCTGTTCTAGCCTCATTTCATCATATATTCTATCGATCGTCTCTCTGATGCTTCTGGTGTTGAAGTCATCCTCCATATTTGCCCTAGACATGCCTGGTACTGAATCGTACTCAGGAAAGATTTTCTTATATGTCTTCCCAGTCTACTACTGGATCGGGTTTTTTAACCTCTCTTTCCAGATATTCAAGATCCTGTGCTCTCTGTCTTCGCTTACGTTCTATGTCGTCATCGAATTCTCTATGCTTCCTCCCTTCCCCTCTAACCCTGTCTTTTTCCTGTTTCCTTGCATCTTTACATTAATTTTCCCTTCGTATTTCCTCATCCCATTGTCTTTTTATTCTCTTTGCCAGTATTTTTTGTTCTTCTTCTTCTATTCTCCATTGTTCCTGCCTGTCCTGATCATGAGCTGTTCTTGGCTTATGATCACGTTTCCTTTCTTGCTCTTCACGATACAACTGCTCTTGTCTCTGTCCTTTTTTATGATTCTTTCGTCTCTCAATCCTTTTTCCTTTTCCAATTATTTCTTTGCGGTTGGGCTCGAGTCTGCTTCTTGGTCTGGGAAAGTTAAGGCCTCTGGGCATGGCAAAGGTCCATGCATAGGTGTGAAAGTTTCATCCCTTCCTGCTGGTCTGGTCACGTGATTTCGACACTGTGAAATCGGCCTTTCCTTGATGCAATTTTATGTATTTGAATTAATTCTGCCAGTCGTCTGCCATCTGTGGCTTATCTTGACTGGGTACTCTGTTCTTCTTCTCATTAATTGTATCCACTGTTGGTCTATTTCAGCCGATATGACCTTGGCTTCTTGGCATGGTTACCTTCATCTGAGTTTCTCTCCGTCTTTAATTCTCTATTTGTTTGCTGCAAAACTCTCCTCTTGAGACCTTTAGTAACCTTTGGTTGATTCTGCTCTTGTGTGTAGTGGATGTATACTTATATAAAGTGCTCCTTTTGAGGTAGATATGTATAAGTGGCGCTTGCCGCAATCTATCTTACTACTAAGCATAAGCAAGCCTCACAATTTCTGTGCTTCCTGCGGTTACTTTGCATATGTACACGTTTAAACTAAATGAATATCTTCATCGTGCATATGGCATAGGTTTCTGACATCTTGACATCAATTGTCTCACTTTAGGCTTGGGATGTCACTTATCCATGGTGTTTTGTCTTGTTTGTCATCATTCTCAGGTCGTTATATCTTCTATATGTGAGTCAGTCTGGTTTCTTATGACATCATCATTCGTCTTCCTTCAGTATCTTCTTAGTTTCTTCGGGTATTACATTCTGACAATCGTCATTCTGTCTCATTTGTCGATATGGTTTTCTCAATGGGTACCTTACTGTCCAGGTTTTCTTAGGTGTTGGTACTTCAATAGGTGCTGTTATTCTGATAGGTACTGGACAGAGCCCAACTGCGGCTGTCTGCTGGTTTATTTGCTCATCATATGTCACATATTTCGGCGTGAATGTTCCTGGTACTTCAAAATGGGCAGTTGGAGTGCGAATCGAGATTGGCACCTCTTCTACACCATAATAGCAGTAAAAATGTAATGCCTACTTTAAGAAAATATGTGCATGCCGCCTGTACCAATGAATACGCCACACCCACATAAGAACACTCATCATGTTGCCATTGTCCATAATACCTGTTACTCTCACGTCCCGTCCCCTTTCCTCCATACTTTTGTGACATTCCGTCCTTCGGGATGCGACCAGAGCACTTTGAAGCATCAAAACTACTTTTTTGTCCTTCTTTTGTTTTTATGCAGGGTCACCGCACATGGCGGTAACCCCGCCTTCCTGAGCTCCGCCAAGCGCATCGCCCTTCAGTCCTTTTTTCCACGCGGTCGGGGTTGGACGCACTTGCATCATGGGGATTCTTTTGTCCTTTTCCCACTTGTCCTTCATCTTCCTGCTCCGGGTCCACGGTCGGCTTCACCTACATCTACGCCAGAGCATCAGAAATTTGTTTCCTGTTCTTCGTGCGAACGTCGGTTCGCTAGGGCGGATCCCCATTCTCTCTATCTGGACTGTTTGGGCCCAGAACATCAGTGGGATTCTTGTCTCTACTGCAACTCACTCTCCGTTGGGGCACTCCAGCGTAGGCTCGTCAGGTGGGAGGAAATGCTGCAACAGCTACCTCCTTCTCATTTACAACAACTCGATGAGAAAAGGAATCGTCTGGTAATTTCCTTCCTTTTTAGGGCACCCCGGCCAGGAGACTCCTTCCCGGGGTCTCCTGGGTCTGGCAGGGGTCCAAGTGGTTCTTGTACCAGGTTTCTACCTGAGGTATCCTGGGAGGGATCTAACCTGGATAGCAGAGTGTCCTCAGAGATGACCCCTCAGGGGGCTAAAAGTGCTGCCCAGGATTTCCAGGGTGGCTTCGACTGGGGTATTCCAGAGGCTTCCCAGTATAGGACTAAACATACAGAGATTACTCTAGAGGATCCCAAAATAGGAGCTATAAACAAATCCAGCAGGATCGAGGGGTCCCATTCTAGGAGTCTGGCTACCGGGTATCAACCTGAGCGTTGCCAGAAGGGGTCATGTGGTTGTACCGGTCCTGCTGCGGGGGCAAAAAAGGAGGGCAAAGGCCCTAGGTCTTTGAGTACCAATCCTGCTGAGGCTCCCTCACAGAGGGCTAACACTGATTCTGAGGCTAAAGGGGCTGAAAAACGATCCAAGTCTTTCAGTACCACCTCTGCCGAGGTATCCTGTCAAATTGACTCCAAAGCTCCTACAATTCCTGTGGTGACAAAGGCTTACAAAAACCTGTGACGCAGATCTGTTCAGGTAGTGACAAAATGGTGGCCCAACCCACGCGGCAAGAGGCAGCCATTTTGAGGGGCTCCTACAAACCAACTTTTTCAACGGCTGGTTGGGGGGCCTATGTTTGTGGCGGTTCTGGGTTGGGGGGCTACGTTGAGTCATCTCGAAGTCTACGAGCTGTGGACCTCCCAAGACAGGATGTCTCATATCAACAACCTGGCAGTTTCCCTGGCATTAAAAGCTTTCCGGCCTTCGATCATCAACTATGTAGGCAAATTTGCCTGGACAACTCGGTGGCTATTTTCTATGTGAACAAACAAGGAGGCACCAGAGTTCCTCCTCTGGTGGATAAAGCTGTCCATATTTGGAATTGGCCAGTCCAACACAATGTCTGGCTACAAGCCATGCACATTCCGGGATGGAACAATGTTACATCAGATTCCATAAACCGCCAGTCTATAGATAACCACGAGTGGGAAATGAACAGCGAGGTTCTTGCCAAACCTTTTCAGCTATGGGGCATGCCAACGGTGGACCTCTTCGCGACTGCAACCAACAAGAAACTGACATACTATGCCTCCTAGGATGGCCTCGGAGCATCTTCCTTGGGCGATGTGCTTGAGATTCCATGGGAGAACATGAAGGCTTATGCCTTCCATCCTCTGCCATTGATTCATCAATTGCTCTGGAAGCTCAGGAGTGCCTCCTATTAATAGCTACTTGGTGGCCAGCCAGGTTCTGGTTCTCTGAGCTTCAGCACCTATCAAAAAGCGATCCAATCAGGTTTCCCCTGATCCCCAGTCTTCTCCACCAGAGCAATCATCAGGTGTGGCAATCAATCCTCCAACTTGGCAGCCTGGTGCCTGAGTTCACGTCCTTAGTGCAGTTTAACCTCTTGGAGAATAATATGGGCATAATTCAGGCAGCAGGTAAGCCTTCTACAAGCGCGCAGAACAAAAGTAAATGGCTTCGTTTTTGTCATTCGTGTCTTGCTAAACAGCTTGATCCTCGACATGCTTCTATTGACTGTTTCCTGTAATTCATATCGGACCTTGCGGCCTCTGGCATCTATGTCTTATCGCGCAGAACTTATCTGTCAGCCATTGCAGCTTATCTTTCAACATATAATGGCTCATTTTCTCAAACAAACCCAGTAATCAAGAGACATTTTCACAGGTCTCCTTCACCTCTTTCTGCTCCTCACCCAAAATGGGATTTAAACGTGGTCCTTACTGCTCTGTGTCACAAGCCATTTGAACCACTGGCCACTACGGAGCTCAAGTTTCTCTCCTGGAACATGGCCTTCTTAATTGTAGTTACATCTGCTGGAAGAAAAAGGAAGCTTCAAGCTCTCTCTGTCGAACACCCGTTCTTGAACTTTCACAAGGATAAGGTTGTGCTTTGCACTCATCCTTCTTTCCTTCCTGAAATTGTCTGAGAGTTCCGCATAAACCAGTCAGTCCCCCTACCGGTTATCTTTCCAGACCCGGTCTCGGATGCTGAGAGGGTGCTCCATAACCTGGATGTCAGAAGAGCTCTCAAGTTTTATCTTCAAAGAACAAACATTTTCAGAAGCTCCCCACAACTCTTTGTTACCTTCGGGGACACAAAAGGGAAACCAGTCTCGAAAGCTTTCATTTCACGATGCATCACTAAGTGTAACTCAGAGGCCTATACAGTTCAAGGCCTTCAGGTCCCAAAGGGCATTCATGCACATTTGGTTCGAGGAAAAGAGGCTGCTGGTGCCTTCCAGAAATGTGTCCCTTGGGAGTCCATAGCCAAGGCGGCAACGTGGACTTCTCCCTCAGCTTTTTGTAGACACTATTGTCTTAACATGAGCTCCCGGGCTGATTCCCAGTTTGGCCAGGCAGTTCTTAAAAACCTGTTCCAGTAAGGGACATTTCCATCCTCCAGTTTCTTTGGCCAGTACTTGGGAATCTCCCAAATGTATGGAGGAAAGGAGACGGGATGCAGGAGTATAACAAAGTTACTCACTGTAGTGACTACCTTACTCCTAGTCCATAGTCCCCTTTCCTCCATATGCCCGCCTGCCTTCCCCTCTAAAAAGTTTCATCTATTTGCTAATGGTCCTTCGACTTTGGTGATAGAAAAGGACTGAAGGGCGGTGTGTGGGGCGGTGCGTGGGGCGGGGCTCCGGAAGGCGGGGTTACAGCCACTTGCGTTGGCCACGCGTAAAAATAAAAGAAGGATCAAATGCAGTTTTTGATGCTCCAAAGTGCTCTGGTCCCAGCCCGAAGGATGGGATGGCCAAAAATTATGGAGGAAAAGGGACTATGGACTAGGATTAAGGTAGTCACTACGTAGAGTAACATTGATAATAGATGGTATGCCCACTCTAAGAAGACATGTGCATAATACCTGTACAATTGAATCACCCCAGCCCACATATGAATACTCATCAACATGTTCTCTTTTCCCATGATACAGTATAAATGCTAAGTACATCGTAAAAACACATGTGAATGCTGCCTGCACCAATATAGCCCCACATAAGAACATTCATCATCTTAGCGTTGTGCCTAATGCCAGTAAAAATGTCACTGTTAGAAAACATGTCCATACTGCATACACGACTGTAGGCCAGTATGTCCACGTAAAAACATTCATCATGCTGGCTTTGCCCATAATACCAGTAAAATGCTATTCCCACTGTAAGGCAACATATGCATGCTGCCAGCAAGAATGAACGGCCCACCCTCCCACATAGGAACAATCAACCTTCATGCTAGCTTTGTCCATATTACCATGAACATTCTATGCCCTCTGTAAGAAAACATTTGCATGCTGCCTGCACAAATGAATCCCCCACGTAAGAACACTCATCATGTTAGTGTTATCCACAATGCCAGTAAAAAATACATTGCTACTGTCAGAAAGCATGCCCATACTGGCTCTACCAATGTAGGCCAGTATGGCTAAATAAGAATGCTCATAATGTTGGCTTTGCCCATAATTCCAGTACAAATGCTATGCCCATTGAAAGAAAACATGTGCACGCTGCCTGCACCAATGGATCCCACCACCCTACATGAGAATGCTCATTATCATGTTGGAATGGTCTATAATACAGTAAAAATACCACGTGACTGTCAGAAAACATGTCCATACTGGTGGAACCACCTTATGCAAGTATGGTCACATAAGAACACTCATCTTCATGTTAGCTTTGCGCCAATATCACAAATATGTTAAGCTCACTGTAAGAAAATATGAGTACACTCTCTGCACAAATGAAACCCCATCCCACATAAGAACATTTCATATTGGCTCTGTCTATAATGCCAGTAGAAATTCTATGTCCACTGGAAAAAAACATGCACGCTGCCCACACCAGTGAACCCCCAGTGAACCCCCAGGTAAGAACAGTCATCAAGTTAGGTTTGTTCACAATGCAAGTAAAAAAGGCCAATGCCACAGTCAGAAACATGTCCATACTGGATGCACCCCTGTAGGCCAGCATGGCCCTGTAAGAACCCTCATTGTGTAGGCTTTGAAAATAATACCAGTAAAAATGATATGCCCACTCTAAGAAAACCTGTGCATGCTGCTTACACCAATACCCTCCTCCCACTTTAGAACCCTCATCATCATTTGGGCTTTGCTCTCAATACCCGTATCCCTGCTATGCCCACTGCAAGAAAAAATGTGCATGCTGCTTGCGTCAATGAGCCCCATAAGTAAGAACATGCATCATGTTATTTTTGTTCATGATGCTAGTAAAAAAAGGGAATTACACTTTCAGCAGACATCTCCATATTGAGTGCAAATAATGAAGGCCATTTTGGTCAAGTAAGAAAACTCATTATGTTGGCTTTGTCCATAGTGCAGGAAAAATTGAATGCCTCAGTCAGAAAACATGCTCATACTGCCTGCACCAATACAGGCCATATGACCACGTAAGAACTCTCACCATGTTGGCTTTGTCCATAGTGACAGTAAAAAATGCAATGCCACTGTCAGAAAACATGTCCATTCTGCCTGCACCATTGAAGCCATCCCCCAACTCACATTTAAGCACACTAACGTTGGCTTTGCCCATAACGCCAATAAAACATGTGCCTATAATAAAAAACATTCATGCTGCTTGCTACTGCACTCACCAATGTAGCCTCCTCTCCCCCAATCAGAGGCCTGCTTTGCCCATAGGCACGCACGCACGCCCACATTCATACATGCATCCATACAACATGCACAGTGCCTCATTCACACACGCACTAATACAACATACACACTAGTTAATTCACACATGCACCCATACCACATATTCTGCATTCACATTTCACACGTGACATCCACCCAAACAGTCAAACCCTCACATGCAAGTATATTTACTCCCCCCCCCCCCCGACTCAGATTTCTCCAAAGACCACTGCCGAGTCTCTGGAATCTGTTGGGTGTACAATCTTCTGTGCTTGGCCTGGTTGAGCAAGGCCCCGGGGTCGCAGGTGCAGAGGTCCCTTTCGGATGCAGAGTTTAGTTTTGGTCAGTCACGTGCTTAGGAATCGGTTCCAGGCACCTGCCAGCTGAACACCCAAGCGAAGAAAAGATGAAGACTTCTGCAGAGCAGGTGACCTCATAACACCCCTAGGATGCGAAGAAGATGGATTGCAATGGGAGTCATCACGGGCAGGCGGCGACAGTTGTTCTTCCAAGGACAAAAGAGCAGGTTCTGCACAGCTTCCATTGATGAAAGAAGGCTTAAAATACTGGAGCAGGTGTCTTGTTGTAGAAGTTGCAGACCCTCCATGTTTCAAGGATGCAAATGGAACGACGGCCGCTGCCATGAGGTAGCGCAGGAGAGAGCTGGTCAGTCCACAGGTTTGTTTCAGGGACACTTCCGAATGCTCAGAAGACACAGATCATGGAGCAGGGGTTGAGACTGGTTGTCACCACCAGTTCAGGGATCAAAGCACCAATTACAGCCTTCTTGAGATCAGGCTGAGGAGCAGGGCTTCACCTGGACTTCACTGCAGTTGGTGCTGGTCACCTGCAGGGGTCGTCCTCGTATCGTCAACTGGATGCTCTTCTTCATAGAGGACTTGGCTCAACAATGATCTCAAGAACGACTGCAGGAGTCCCCCCTTTTCTTCAGGATCTGGACTTGAAGCCCACCCACTTCCACCAATGGTAAGGATCTCCACCATTCAAACTGGCTGTGGCTATCCAATCATGGATAGTGCAAGGAAGGCATGGTATCAAACATTGAAGACAGACACAAGTGATCACAGTTCAAGGATGTTTATTGAACTTCAATGGGTTGGTAAAACCTCTATCTAAACCTAAATCTAAGTACGGGAGCAAGCTACGACCATCAAATAATTATAACGCAGTCCTAGTGGAGTCTGTCAAAATAAAAGGGCCTATACTAATAAACCTATTGCCAATCCTTACTTCT